>NC_141690.1:149027356-150315947 GCF_964263255.1 Lissotriton vulgaris | reverse complement strand
CCTCGAGAGGAAGAGGAGGACACCAACAGCAGTCCTCTTCCACAACACAAACTCAAGGGAAACAATGAGTTTCTGCTCCCTCTGGCATCGTTGCACCCTCCAGTGGGAGGAAGTATCTCAAGTTACATTCAAGAGTGGCACAGCATGACCAAAGATCAGTGGGTGCTGAATATACTAAAAAATGGGTACACCATATGTTTTTGCACATTCCCAAAAAACATTCCTCTGGTAAAATCCCGTCATCTATATCTAGACCTCCTGCGTCAGGAAGTGATGACCCTTCTCAAAAAACTAGCAATAGAGAGGTCCCTCCTACACAAAGAGGAAAGGGAATTTACTCAAGATACTTCCTTGTTAAAAAAAAAGACCAACCGAACAAGTTCAGACCAGTTCTAGAGGTACGTTCTCTGAACAAATTCATCAAAAAGGAGAAGTTTCGAATGTTGGCGCTCCATTAAATATTTCCATATCTGAGGAAATCACACCATGACATCGCAAGTTCCTGCGGTTCATGGTGGGCACTAAGCATTACCTGTTCAAGGTCTTACCCTTCGGCCTAAAATCTGCTCCGAGGCAATTCATAAAATGCATGGCAGTTGTAGCGTCAGCATTATAAATACAACCACCATGTATTACCTAAACAAGCAAGGTGGGACACGCTCTCGCCCTCTGTCTCTCGAATCCCAGGCGATCTGGCACTAGCTGCTAGCCAGGAACCTATCAATCACTGCAGTGCATCTGCCAGGAGACAAGAACGTGCGAGCAGACGCCCTTAGTTGTCACTTCGAGTAGCAAGAAGACTGGGTGCTCAACGACAAAGTGGTTGCGGACATTTTTCATCAATGGGTTAATCCTTTCATCGACCTCTTTGCAGATGATCAAAACAGAAAATGCCACGCCTTCGCATGCAGGTTTTACCGACCAGGAACGAGGGGGAATGCTCTTTTGACTAGTCAGGGACGTTTGCATACGCCTTTCCACCCCTCCCTCTCATTCTGAAGGTTGTAGCCAAATTTCTCTGATACAGAATGAAAATGATCCTCATAGCACCGGACTGGCCTCGCCAATGGTGGTATCCGGACCTGTTGCAGCTCTCGGTTTGCCCGCATCTGAGACTCGCGTGCCAGGCCGGACCTTCTCACCAAAATGGGGGGGGGGCGGGGGGGGAGGGGGGATTTTGCACCCCAGCCTTCCCTCGCTCAGTTTGGCAGCATGGCTCCTGAAGTCCTACAGGACTGACATTTTAACCTCCCTCAGACTGCATGCACATTTTGAGGGAGTCAAAGAGACCTTCCACAAGAACCTCATACTCTCTTAAATGGAAAAGGTTTTACTTGTGATTTATCCGTAATGGTTGGAGTACAGTTAACGGGCAAGAAGAGGTAATCTTGCCGTATCTACTCTACTTGGCCAAATCTGGTTTGAAGTATTCATCCATAAAAGTACATTTGGCGGCTATCACAGTATACAGTAAATCACCTAACCAACCTTCTTTCTTTCACCTTCAGGTGGTCAAGGGCTTCCTACAGGGGTTGAAGAAGGTTTATCCTCCTGTTTGGCCCTCTTCCCCGACTTGGGAGCTGAATCTCGTCTTGTACAAATTGATGGGTCCTCCATTTAAACCCTTTCATAAGGCCACATTACAACATCTTACTTGGAAAGTAGCCTTTCTAGTGGCTATTACATCAGCTCGGATAGTGAGTGAAATTCAAGCACTCTGTACTAAGGAACCGTACACGGTTTTGCACCACAATAGGGTGGTTATGCAAACTCACCCTTCCTTCCTGCCCAAGGTTGTGTCTGATTTCCATGTTGATCAGACAATCTCTCTAACCTCTTTTTTTCCCAATCCAGATACACCGGGGAAAAGGTCTCTTCATTCACTAGACCTCAAGAGGGTTCTCAAATTCTATTTGTAAGCAACAAAATCCATTAGAAAGGCTGATCAATTGTTTGTAAACTACGGCTCTGTTAGAACAGGCTTTCCAGCTTCTAAAAGATCCATTTCAAGATGGATAGTGTCTCGTATAAAGTTGGCCTACCAAATAGCGAATAGGCCTCTGTTTGCCTCCCCTAAAGCTCACTCTACTAGGGGCAAGGGTGCTACGGTTGCATTCTTACACAATGTACCGATGGCCAAGATTTCCAAGGCTTCAACTTGAAAATCGGTCCATACTTTTACCAGGCATTACTGTCTGGATTCGGACTCCAGGGCAGATACCCGAGTGGGCCAGGCCTCCTTGAGGAATCTGTTCCAATGCTAATCCATTGGAGTTTGTATTAGCCTTATAGCTGATATGTATCTTGATGATACATCCGCAGGATGAGGGGATGGGCTTGCTATTCTATTCATGTGCTTATGACTATTGATGAGGATCCCCTGGAAGAAAAAGATAAGTTACTTACCTGTAATCCTAGTTCTTGTCCAGGGGTATCCTCATCAAAGTCATAAGCAACCCACCCACCTCCCCGGGCAAGTGAATATGATACATATCATTTCTTTGTAAAATGGTCAGCGGGTATCCACAAAGAACAACTGACCTAACTGTCACCCCTGAGGCATGATGGGAAACTAGGGGTCATGGCTGCCCTAAAGGCACGGTGCCAGTTTATTCTGAGTGTTTATGTGGGTTCGCTTTTCAGCTTTCTACACTAATGTTTCTGCAATGCAGCCTATGTGCTGACAATGTTTTTCATTCTTCCTTCCAGGATTGTTCTTTCTTCTGTATATTAAAGCAGTTTTCAAATGCTTTCTTTCTCCCTGCTTTATTGGAATGTATTTATGTACAAGAGAATTTCTTGCAACATTGCTCAGCATTTGTTATGGAAGGCTGCATTGTGTGTTTTTTTTATAAGGAGCTTTGATATTTGGGCGGTCGCTCAGCCGCCGATACTGCACCACCCCAGAACTGAAGGGGGCCACGCCGACTGGTATATAACGAACCGCTTTGTGGAACACGGGCACAAGATTTAAAGAGGACACTGTCTGCTGCAGCCCATCTGCGGGCTTGAAAGGCTGACAGAAATGAGTGCTATCATCTGGGAGAATGAATACTGGGACTTCAGCAACCATAATGCTTTGTGGTGAAAGCCCGGCCCATCTGGGGACGTAATTCTTATAAGTTATGGACTAAGACCGGCAGCACGTATCCAGACCCAAAAGGCCTCTGAGGAAGAAAGAATACTTTCGAAACGCGTCAGGCGGAGGGAATGGCTGTTGTATGTTAGCGGTGAACAGGAGCCCACTTATACCCTGATTAAAGGCTTACCACCTTGTGCCTGTGTTTGGGTGCTGCTCAACGTTTGGGTAACTTTGGAGCTTTGATATTTGGCCGGTCGCTCAGCCGCCGAGTTTGCACCACCCTAGAACTGAAGGGGGCCACGCGGACTGGTATATAACGAACCGCTTTGTGGAACACAGGCACAGGATTTAAAGAGAACATTGTCTGCTGCGGCCCATCTGCAGGTTTGTAAGGTTGACAGAAATTAGTGCTATCATCTGGAAGAGTGAATAGCGGGACTTCAGCAACCATAATGCTTTGCGGTCAAAGACCGGCCCATCTGGGGACGTAATTCTTATTAGTTATGGACTGAGACCGGCAGCATGTATCCAGACCCAAAAAGCCTCTGAGGAAGAAAGAATTCTTTCGAAACGCGTCAGGCGCAGGGAATGGCTGTCGTATGTTAGCGGTGAACAGGAGCCCACTTATATCCTGATTAAAGGCTTACCACCTTATGCCTGTGTTTGGGTGCTGCTCAACATTTGGGTAACTTTGGAGCTTTGATATATATTTATATATATATATATATATATATATATATATATATATATATATTCCGACAGAACTCCCAACGCGCCACTTCCAACCCTCAGATCGGCGAAGCGCACAAACAGGAGACGGACCACGGAATGGATGACAAGTATTTAATCCAGTTTTACGAAGTTTCAAGCAGGAAATGCATAACGCGTTTCGGGCTGCAAGCCCTTGTTCACATGCTCTACATATATGGTTTTCACATATAAGTGATGTGTTTCCGGGGTCCTGCGCATAGGCGGAAATATTCATGTGCTTATGACTTTGATGAGGATACCCCTGGAAGAGAACTAGGATTACAGGTAAGTAACTTATCCTTACCGATTGTGTGGAGCTTAAAATACAGTCAAAGTTACTAGTATTAACTTTGTAAAGCTATTATTAACTTTCTAAAGTTACTAATACTAACATTACTTCATAAATTCAGTTTATGCAGACTTCACCCCCTAAACTGAGCGAGTGGAGCCATGTGAATCTACACCTAGGAGTAACTTTACTCTCAGAGGTGGTGAATAGCAAAAAGTAATTAAGATACTGTTAGACCTGGCATCATTGGCGTGAGTCTCCCTTCCATTTTGGCAGATTGCCTCCTCTGTTTTGATATGTTTTTGCTGGATTTATGCTTTGGGCACTGTGCACTGCTAATCGGTGCAACAGTGCAAGTGCTCCCTAAGTTAAATTAATGTACTAATTGGTTATTCCATGATTTGGTTATTTGATTTTTCTGTCAGCCCCTAGTATAGTGCACCATGTGTGCCCAGGGATTGTAAATCAAATGCTGCTGATGGGCTTGCAGCACTGGTTGTGCCACCCACAGAAGCAGCTTGTAAAGTGTATCACATGCCAGCCATTGCAAGGCCTGTCATGTCAACTTGGCCAAGTGCACCCACTTGCCAGTCCCTAAACCTTCCCTTTGCTTCATATTAGACACCCCTATGGTAGGCCCAAGGGCAGGGTGCATTGTAAGTATAAGGTAGGACATGCTCTGATGTGCGTAGCCTGTCCTAAATGTGAATTACAGCCATTTTTGTTTTTCACTAGTGAAGGCTACCTGTTCTCATAGGCCAGAATGGGCTGTTAGATTATTACATTCTTATAGTCCTAACTGACTCAGGGAACACAGTAGAAATTCGAATTTAGTATGCCTGAACTCAGAATAATAAAGTACATCTTTTAGTAAAGTTCATTTTAATATTCTGTGTTTTCAAATACCACTTTTAGAAAGCAGGTATTTCCTTGCCTAACCATTTGAGCCTGCCTCTGCTGGGTTGTGTTTTCCTTGTCTGGGTTTGTGAGTGACAGGGCTGAGGGATTCCAGGAGACAGGCTGGGACAGCCCAGTGGTGACTAGAGAGATCTGCATCTAGATGGGAGGGAGGAGTTGCACCTGGGACCTGAATAGGGCTGGGCCTTCCCTCTACAATGCTGGCTCCACCTCCTGTGGCTTGTCTGATGTCTCTGCCCTGCACTGTGAAAGGAGAGGAGGAATCATGCCAACAAAGTGCTACAGAGCTGTATCTTCCCTCCCCTGTGCCTGCTCCACCTCTTGTGGGGCAGCTGATGTCTCTGCCCTGCACAGTGAAAGGAAGAAGAGAGTCATGTAAACAAAGTGCTCAGGAACTGGTTTGGACTAGGCAGAGGCCTCTCTGCCTTCAGAGAACAAAGGATTTTGGGATATAAATATCAGGACCCTGATCCCAAGAAATTAGAGCACTTCTGGACCAAGAAACCTTTCTGCCAAGGAGAAGAACCAAGGAAGCTGCAGGAGGTGTACTGCCCCTCTGCCAGTGTGCTGTTTGCTGGGTTGGCCTGCAGTGGTTGCCTCATTGCCAAGGGAAAGGAGAAGGAACTTTGTAAGGACTTTCATCCACAGAATATTCTCCAAGGGCTTGAACTGTGCTTGCCTCCTGCTGAAGTCTCAGGGCCAAAAGACTTCACCTCCAGCTCCCTCCTGAATGTCCTTGCGTGCCACTGGGAGATGGAAGCGTGACGCATCGAGAAGAAGCGTGTCGCCACCGCAGCAGCTGAAATCATCGCAACGCCGGAGAAGGGTGCCTTCGTTGCATCTTCCTGGAAGTGTGTGTTCATCGAAGCTGCCTGCTGTCGCATCACCGGAGAAGCGTGACGCCATCGAGAGAGTCGTCATCGCATCACTGGAGAAGCGTGTTGCAGGGCCTGTTGCAGCTCCAAAGTACAGAGTCGTCGCAAGGGTGCCAGGGCGTCATCGCATCGTCATAGCCGCATCAAGGGCGCCACCTACTTGCATCGCAACCGGATCATCGCATCAAGGCGCCATCTTGCGCACTGCAACGGGCCTGCAGGGCGAGAATCCATGCATCACCTCCGCACCGGTAAGGCTCACAATGAGTCCCCTACACTGCGCAAGCATTGAGGAAGGACACAACAGTTTCCCCGGGTACCGTAACTTTTGCATCTCCCCTTTTGCTAGCCTTTTGTTCACTTTGTATTACGCATCCAGGTACTTTGTTGAGAACTTTGTCGCCTTTACCAACAACTTGAACTAAGAGACTTTAATCATCTTTTAAGTAATCTTATGTGTAGTATTGTGGATTTTTGTAGTTTGTGGTCTTGTGTTTAAGTCTATATCAAGAATACCTATTTTTATAAAACCTGTGTTGTGTCCATCTGTAGTGTCTTCACTGTATTACTGTGTATATTCACAACTGCTTAACACACTGCCTCTGAGACAAGCCTCTCTGCTCGTGCCAAGCTACCAAGGGAAGAGCAGGGGTTATTAAGGAGTGTAATCTCCTTATCCTGACTTAGAAGTGAGGGTCCCTATTTGGACAAACGTGAACACCATTGCCAACTAGAGACCCCCCAGATCTAACAGTTACTCATAGCTGTAATTGTAAGACTAAATTTACTTGTCAATAAATATGTGAATTTACGTTTGTGAATGGACGCCAGAGTATATAAGTTTGGTAAAAAAAAAGAGGAGAGTTGGTATTGTGCCACTTATTTTCCTGATTTCCGATTCATGATTACACGTCTGTTGATACAAAGGTATTTTTCATACCAGTCCTGACTTGCGTTTTTGCATGATTTCTTTAGCTGCAGTGGGTTGCTCAAATCCAACTCTGCATTGCTGCAGTTTCTAGACATACAGACGTGCATTTGGTCAGGGGATACTTTGCAGCCGAAGCCCATCCTTTCTTGATACGGGTCACATTAAGCTTTGGTGGTGAGCATACAAATGCTACAAATATAAGAAAAGGGATTGAATAATAATCTAACTAATTGATTACAATAGGCTGGTTACAACTGACTGTGCCTCCATCTGCAGAGCTGATTTTCATTTGGCTCTTCTCAAGTCGAAGTTGAAATTCCATAAAAAGAAGTTTTTGGAAGAGAATATTAGGCTCCAGGTAACATATTCTGAGAACAAACTGATTAATGAAGTTGTTCTTTCCTTTTTGTGGGAATGCAGATAAATGCTGTTGAATGTGGAAATCATGATGGCATTTGAATATACTGAATGGTGTGTTCTCATTCTCAGCACCACAGGACTGCAAGGTGCATTAGCCTGTAGTTTAAGTGTGTACAAAAGGGAGAGGATTAAAATGAAGGTAGGTGAGGGCAGGCGCTGACACGAGTTTGATCCACAACTTGGAATGTATCCGCTTTATAAAGTCAAGAATCAATGTAAAACATGTACAACTAAGAGAGAGTCCACTTTGGTAAACAAGTTATAATGGCAGTTAGAAGAGAAGTATCAGTGAGGTATGCAGTGGATAATGTAGACGAGGGAAGCAGGAGGTAGAAAGCAGTATGATAAGATGTAGATTTGGCGTGCGTGTTGAAGTTGGAAGGAGCAAGTGGCATTGATGATGATGGTTTTGATTCTGTAAGGCTTGCATTTCAGTGATCTGATCATCCAGTTCAAGTTATACCCTTCAATCTAAGTCTACCTTACTGAGCTTCCAGTGGGGACTGCTCCACATCTCATAATAGAAGCCATACTGCCTTCTACTTGGCAATTTCCAGTGGTACCACTGCAAACAACAAAGATATCTTTAGTGCTGCTGGCAAAAGGATACTTTGGTGGGGGAAGGGAGATCGGAAGTTGCAGGTCTGATGTGTTCATGTTCTAGGCACAATAGAATGATGTCTAGGGCTTTTCCCTCAGCCAGGTATTTTTTTTTTTTAGTTCAACTATCTTTATTTGATCTTACACAAGTTACACAGCCTTACGCCTACAACCTAGGGGCCAGCGGCATGTACAGCATTTAAGATAGTATTAGAAAATCTTTAACAGATTAACACAGCTCTGTGGCCGACAACCCAGGGGTCCGGCGGCAAGTTTGAGGTGCATATAGCAAGTATGTCTCACTCGTGAAGAATAGAAGTGATAAAGCATTTCGTTTGAACTCATTTAGTAAACCAAGAAAACTAACAAAAACACAAACATTGATCACTGCACCACAGCATTCTCCCTCCCGTCCCCATATGAATACCATGTAACCCTGTACAGCGGGGCTTAACTGTTTACAACCATTTACGCAGAGCCTTCCAGTGGTCTCATTTGTAGATACTCAATTAAATAAAACCAATAGTCTTTGGACCTTGAACTAGCTGGGAGTCCTTCTTCATAGGTTGCTAGTGTGTCCTTACAGTATGTTAGATCTTCTAACCAGAGTCGGAGCGTTGGACATCTCGAGCTATTCCAGTGGAGCGAGATTCTACGTTTTGCCATTAACAGTGCTACACACAGAACTTTTGTTTCCTCGCTCGAACTTGAGGGAAAAGGCCCAGCAAGCAGACTCGTATAGTATATTCAATGGGTGTCTCTAGCATAACACTCAATGCCTCCGTCACCTGGACCCAGTAGTCCGCAATTTTTGGGCAGTGCCAGGCAAGATGGATGAAATCGGCCCCTTCCACTTTAAACCTTTTGCATCTAGAATCCGCACACAGACCGTATTTGTAAAGTCTTTGTGGTGTGTAATACATTTGGTGCAGATATTTATAATGGATTATTCGTAAATTACCATTCGGAGTTAGCATGTTAGTTAGCATACATGTTGTGGACCATTCATCCGCGGTTATCTGTTCAGTCATGATAAAGTTCCATTTTTGCCTCATTCTGTCAGTGTTCCCTGCTATATCTTCCTGTATTCTAGTATATAGCCTAGATACTAAGTGAGCTGCAGTAGGTGCCGTTATTATAAGTTGCAATGAGGTCATTTGTTGGGGTTCTGCTGGGTATGCTGTGTACAGTTCTTTCATTGCCCTTTGCAGCCTGTATTATGTGAAATTAAATAGTAGTGTTGGGTTGCTAATATAGCTCAACTTTTCCAGGAATTTAAATTGGCCCTCCTCGTAGAGATCGCCCATTATATCTATCCCGGCTTGTTGCAATAGCCCCATGCCCACTGTCTCTTGAGTGACCGAAAGCTCCGGGTGGTGTGCCAATGGTAGGGCCTGCGCATGCAATGGCAGCTTGCCCACTTTTTTGCCCATCAGAAACCAGGCCATGTTTGTTGCGTCAATAGTATTTATGTCGCAAGAGTGTAATGGCGGTCTTTTGTGTGGTAGTATAGCCGATAGGGGAATAGGTTGAGCATCTCCTGTTTTAACTGCTACATGTGACATGAACAGTATTTCATGATACCAGTAGTGTGCAAATTGCGCTTGCGCACATAGATAGTAAAGGAGGAAATGAGGCACCTTAAAGCCTCCCTGCGCATAGGGCAACGTTAGCGTTTGCAATTCCAGTCTAGCTTGCTTACCCGCCCAAATGAGCTGGAGTACCAATTTGTTTATATTGCGGAAGACCTCCGTCGGCGGTTTAATAGAAATGTTATTAAATAAATAAAGAAATTTCGGCAGAAGCACCATTTTTACTACGGCTGCTCTATCCACTAGTGAGAGTGGTAACTTGTTCCAGCGATTAATTTTCCCCTCCAAATCTGATATGACCCTCCCATAATTTGTGCGGATGACCAGTTCAGGGTCTCTGTGGTACCAGATGCCCAAATAACGCGTGGGTTCTTCTCGCCATTCTAGCGGGTAATCTAGTGCAAATGGAACGGTGCTGTCTGTCAGCGCTAGTATTTAGGATTTTGACCAGTTAATTTGCAGGCCTGAATGTTGCCCGAATTTTATGTATTCACGCAGTAGGGGGTTGAGGTTTTGGGCTGGGTCTTTTACATACAGTACAATGTCATCCGCACATAAGGATATGTGCAGGGGTCGCTTAGGGAATTGAAGTGCAGAATAATGATGTTGTTGCCTAATTTTGCATGCGAGTGGCTCCAGCACCAGCGCAAATAGCATTGGGGACAAGGGGCACCCCTGCCTGGTTACTCTGCCTATCTCGATCGGGTCCGAAACATAGCCATTCACTTTTATGCGGGCCGTGAGGTCAGCATAGAGCATTTATATCCATTGCATAAATATGATTGGAAAGCCCATACGCTGAAGCACTGCGTGCAGATATGCCCATTCAATTGTGTCAAAGGCCTTGGCGGCATCTAACAAGACCGCCGCGGCCTTGGTCTCAGGTGTTAGGTAATAAGACAATGCGAAAAGCTTTTTTGTATTGTGCGTCGTGGATCTTTCCGGTATGAAGCCAGAATGATCCGGTCTAATCAGCAACGGCATCAAAGGCTTGAGCCTTGCCGCAAGGATACACGCAATGATCTTGGTGTCGACGTTGATAAGTGATAATGGCCTGTACAAATCGCAGTGTTCTTGATCCTTACCCGGTTTCAGCAGAGCAACAAGCATCGCCTCTCGTAGAGACGCCGGGAGAATTTGCTTTTCATGGGCCTCTCCGTACATTCTGACCAAGTGTGGGGCTAAGATGTCTGCAAATGCCTTATAAAACCCGCCTGTAAAGCCACCTGGGCCCGGTGCCTTGCCGTTAGGGAGGGCTTTAATGGTGTCAGTGACCTCCTCAACCGTGACGGGCGGGACAGGTACGTTCTATGTGCATCTGATAACCATGCAATTTCCACGTCCGCCATATAGTCCAGCATATCAGCTGTCGACACATTTAGGCGGGATTCGTACAGCTGGCCATATGTTATTCGGAATTCGTTCAATATGCCCATCATGTCATACTTAACTGTGCCTACTGAATCTTTTATCGTGTGAATGTGTTGTGGGGTATGCCCGGAGCATATCTTTTGAGCTAGGGCTCTCCCTGGTCTGCCTCCCTCTCTGCATGCCCTCGCTTTCCCACGTTTCGAATCGTAGTTAAGTTCATCAGCTGCATACTCCTGGTGCTCTGACAGGATCGTTTTTATGTCCCCTAGTATGGTGGAGTCCCTTGTGTGTGCATACCGTTGCTCCAATTCCCTTAATTTAGCCTCCCGGATACTCAATTGCTGTCTGATGTCTTTAAGGATTCCCGCTGTGGTACTAATGCATTTTCCCCTTATTGTCGCTTTGAATGTGTTCCAAAGTAGCCCCTGACCCTCAGTAGTGGGAGCGTTAAGCTTGAAATATTCCACTATTGCTGTGTGAATGGTGTCAGTGTATGCAGAGTCAAAGAGCGCCGTGGCGTTGAACCTCCAGGTGAAGAAGGGGGCGTAGTGTGGCACTTGCAAGGAGAGTAACACCGGGCTATGGTCAGATAGCGTGCGTGGTAAGTGCTTAATGGAGGAAGTCCATAGCGAGACCTCGCTTGACCCCAGCCAGTAGTCAATTCTCGACCAGCTGTTGTGTGCTGCAGTTATGTGTGTGGCTTCTAAGTGGTCCGGATTACGTGTTCTCCAAATATTGTTTAGTCGTAAATCAGTTATAGCATCTTGTAACTTTGCTAGTGCCCTTTTGTGTGGTTCCGCAGTATTTGGAGATCGGTCTAGACCATCGCGCAGTGCAATATTAAAGTGACCTCCCCATATTAGGTTCCATACGTGGAGTTCAGAGATAATGTGCCATAGTTTAGTGTAAAACCCAGGGTCGTCCGTGTTCGGACCATAAGTGTTTATCAGTGCTATATTTTGATTCCGAAGAAGGCCAATCACTATAACATATCTGCCTTCCGTGTCCTTTAGCACCTCTGAGACCTTAAAGTTAACTCCCTTGCATATGAGAATACTCACACCACGTGCATATGAGGAATAATTTGAGGTGTAGACTGCCTCAGCCCATCTCTTACCTAGTGTTGCTGGCGCATTAGGTGCAATGTGCGTCTTTTGAAGAAATGCAATGTCTACCTGGAGCCTAGTAAAGTATGCGAATATGTGACAGATTTTTTTGGGGGTTATTTAGACCCCGGACGTTCCAGGTGATTAGGTTCAGCTGTGCTGATTTTACCACATCAGTAAGTTACATATTTATATCGCAACATCTTGGAGCCCCACAGCTTAAATATCTTGTGGTTTGTCAGATTATCTAGAACAAGGAAATCAACTACGCTGCATTTCCTATGTGAACTGGAGTTTGCAATGCGTCTCAGGTACAGTGATCTGTAAATAACATCCCCAAATGCCCTCTCATTCCTTCCTCCCACTTTAGCAACCCAATCCTGCCAAAGCCATATCCCTGGTACAAATAAACTATAGTACAAACTTGTGTTGGGGAACACCCATATAGGGGGTCCACCAGGTGCGCACATCTCCACCCACATTGTGGATGTGGACGGGTGCTCTGTCACAATCAACAAACGTGTACATAGTGCTGCAACTTTAAGTACCTTCAGAGCTTTTGTCACTGAACAACAGATCGTGAGACCTCGCAACATTTCAGCATTGTAGTCTTAACTGGCAATATCGTCAAGGAGCCATCCCGCCCCCCACAGTCTATGTTGAAGCAGTTCCCATATAAAGTCACACCTTGTCCGCTAGTTAACCTAAGATAGTTCATATAGTAGAAAAATCTCCATCTCGTATATGACTATAGTTAAGCGGCCGCAGGACAGGGCATCATCGTCTGCCTAATTTGCAGAGCATTTTACCAGCCAACAGCACAAATAGACCGCTTTCGGCAGTCGTGTGAGTTCTAGACCTCTGTGAAAATCGGCCATAGTGGAGATTGCCCAATCATTATCCCTGTGTGCAGTATGCAGTTATGATAGTATAAGTCCTGCTATGGGGTACATACGAAAGAAAGTGTCAGAGTCTCTGGCCCTGCTGATTCAACAATGAAACACCATTACCTGATCAGTGCCTCTCAGTCCTCGTCGCCTTGCTGTTCCTCTCGTCCTGACGCTCGTCTCCGCCTGCCTAGCTTTTTGATATATTCATGAGCTGCCTGCGGCGTGGGAAGAATTGTAGATCGACCTGCATGAGTTACCTTGAGTTTTGCAGGGTATAGCATGGAATATTCTACTCCCATGTCCCGTTGCTTCTTCTTCGCCGATTGGTATTCTTTTCGGGCCAATTGGACAGCCACGGTGTGATCCGGGTAGAATTCGAGTTTGTGCCTGATGAGTGATGTCCCCCTTTTCCCGTGCCCATCTGAGGACCGTATCTCTGTCTCTGTAATTCAGCAGACGAGCTATGATGATGCGTGGGGGAGCCCCCAGTTTTGGACGTGGCGCAAGGGAGTGATGAGCACGCTCCACCTGGAACACCGACGAGAACAGCTCTGCCCCGAAAAGTTCTTTAAGGAGATCTTCCACATATTGTTCCATTTTTCCCGTGTTTGTTGATTCCGGAAGACCTGCTATGCGAACATTGTTGCGGCGTGACCTCGCTTCCAAATCCTCTGTTTTGTTACGTAGCGCTTCCAACGTTTTCTCCATGGTGGCGCAAGTTTTAGTGTTGGTACTGGATTCGTCCTCCACCTCCGATATTCTCGTTTCTGCTTCTACTAGCCGTTCTCCATGCTTGTCCAACTTGGCGGCCATGTGGTCAACTCTTTGCGTTAAAGTATCCAACTTCCCATTCATTTCTTGCAGGCTGCGCTGTATGGCACGTAGCACACCCTCCATGCCGGTGCCCTCGTCGGCGTCATAGTCCCCTTCCGTCTCTGACACGCCAGCAGCTCCCTTGGTCTGTTTTTTCGCTTCAAATTGTAACTTCATTTGCTGCTTCTCCGGCTTGCCCATCTTGTCTGCTGTACTGGGTAGGCCACTGCTTCCGCACGGGACAATGTTAATGGCGTGTGCCCTTCTAGTCGCCGTGGTCATCCGGTGGCAACAGGGTTCCTGGAACTTGATTGCGGTTATATTGGCACCGACATCAGGGTCAATAGTATATTAGGCAACCTTTTTCAGCGTTACGTCCCTCGGAGACATTCCATAAAAACAGCATCTTACTCTTATGTAGCCTCACCAGCAGTGTTGTCGGTAATCCCAGGCCACGCAGTCACACATCACGCCGCAGGCAATGCGCTCCCATATACCTCCTCTCGTGGGTAATACATCCACAGGGTGCACAGCAGCATGTTGTATTGCACGAGCAAGCAGGCTAATGCAGGTAGTATGCAATTGTTGGCGGGGACGTCCTTTTTCTGCTTTGTATATGCTAGGCAGTCTCACCAAACGTATTGGTCTGGTCCTGTGTCATCATGCTCACATATCGCCTCCTCACCTGCAGCAGATGTGTATTTGGCCGATCGCAGTGTAGCACGCCTTGTGCGCATATATGGTGTTGCTGCTACAGTAAGACCAACGACCAACGACCCGTCAGGAGTCTAGAGCGCTGTGAAGACCCGTACTCTGCGAGTCTCCTATCGCCGCCGATCTGTTTGTGCGAAGCAGTATTCAGTAGAGCAGATCGCTATGCGCATATTGTGTCTGGTAGCCTCATTCGGCACATTGGGAGTTTAGACGCTGGTGTAGGGCTTGTATATTGTTAGTGGCCACCGTGCACATTAATCAGAGACAGTAAAATATTAATCCAGTGTCCGTTACAGGTAGATCGTGCGCTCAGGCATTTTGCGTTTCAGCAGAGCCGCCATTTTGTACGTTGTCAACGCTCCATGGAACGCACTCCATAAATTACTCACAGTCCCCTGCGTACACTGTTAGATGCCAGTTGCTTACTTCCGCAGCTCATCCGATCCCTTTAGAGTCCTGAGGGAGCATGTGAGGGTTTGGTCCGAAGTCCTTGGAGGCTCGTCTCTGCTCCAGTTTCACTTCGTGGGCGCCGCCATTTTGAAACTCCGGCCGCAGTTCACACGTCTCTGCCTTGTAATTATAGTTTTAGACAGTTTTGGGCTCTAGAAACACCCGTTGGTCATGGTCTAGGTATTCCGACGCTGCAATCCGCGAAGTCAGTGCATTTTAATTTCAGCAGCACAGCGGTATTTGCAGCAACAGTCTCCCGTCTGGCGAAGCTGCCTCAGGAGCCAGCCAACCCGCAGTGTGCCCTCTAGCGCCCCCCCAGCCAGGTAAGTTTCACACATCACGTGATATGTAGGTCATACTATTCCCATCCATTCTTGCAAGCCCTTGCATGTTTTCTGAGGAAAGGCTGTGTTAGTTATAAGATGAAAACTGGTAAAAACGTTAACTTTTCAAAATAGCGGCATAGGGGACTGATAGAGAATCCTGAAGAGAAAGTCAGTGAAAAAAACTCTGTTGAAAGCAGAAAATGTTAATGCTAGATGCACTGGTGTTGCAAGGACATGCTCCAGCAGGTTGGAAAAACAATTGAAGATGGTGCCTGAGCCATTTCAGGATCCACCACTAAGAAACAACATTTACAGAAACAGTCACCTTTTTCTGAAAATTTATTTTTTTGTAGAATTCTCATTTTTCATATGATTTTTAAGGATAAAATATAAAATATAAAAAAAAGATTTGAGGCCTGGCCTGGCAGGTGGGAATTATTGCACGGTTATGAATCTGAGTACAATACCTTCACTGCAGAGCAATTGTTAGAGGTAAATAACTTTATCAGAGATATCAGATCTAATATCCTGATAATGTCATGTACATTTTGTTTTGCTCAGTGCTTACCTGGGCCAAGATGTTGTCATCGGACAACAACAGTGTTCCCAAATAAAAAAAAATCAGTGCATGAATATAACGATGGATGTTGCTAATGTGATTTTCTGTGCAAAGATCAGCACCTTATATATTAATTTACTGCTAACATTAAACAACATGTACTAAGATACTGGGTTCAATAAGAGTTCGCAAATCACAACTCTTTTGCCATCAGTATCTTTTATTGCGACCAGACCTATGGACTATTGAGCTCATAGGTTATTTAGCAAAATACCGAATCCTAGTGGTTCGCAAACTGGCCTGCCTAATGAATATTTACTAATCAGGTAGCAATTTACCAGTCGGAGGGATGGGGTCATGAAAAAATTAAATGAAACCTTACTGGGTTTTTTTTTCCAAAGCAGCTCGATTTTCTTCAAAGAAACTGGGCTACTTACATTTTTATTTTATTTTTGAAAAGCAATCACAGGGAGGTGGTGTGCTGAAAAAAAATAGTTTGCATTCCGGGAAAATGTCATTAAGATTTGGCAGTGGCCCCTTAAGCTGCCACCCCAATTCTCAAAGGGGGCCTTTTGCCTTTAGCGAATGCGTTACCACCCAACTTGGGATTCAGTAACGTATCAATGGCTTCTGACTGCAATTCCGGTCACAATTCTTTGATACATATGGATCACAATCGCAGTTTGGAAGGGATGCCCACAACATCCAATGACAGACTCTTAAAATGGGTTTAGTACATACACCATAACTTTCTAGTGGTCGCAAACACTCTTATTCACATAATTTGCTCCATACCCCAAATCTTGAGCTGATAATAACAAAGTCAACTCGTCACTTTCCAAACATTAGGTGCTAAGTCACAAACAAATTATGATTGAAGTGCAGGGCCTGCCTACAACACACCTTTTGAATGAACACAGAAGCAAATACTGAAGGATCCCGCTTTAAATGATTAGACAGAGGGATACTTTGCGTCCACTGAAGAAAGTCGAAGGTTTAAAAGAACATTTGTTAACAGTAGTAACTTAAGATTTACATCATTGTGTGTTCTAAGATGATGGTCCACATAAGGCTGTCATAAAATATTGTTTTGCCAGTTGTACATATGTTTGAAAGAATGTTAGACCAACAATTGCAATATAAAAATCCGATTTTTTTTCTGTAATTGTTTTTGTATACCTTTTAGCTTAAACGTGTCCGGGAAACGGAGGGTCAGTTGAAGCCGCTGTTGGAAAAAAACACTAGAATGACCAAAAAGAATGAAGACATGATGCATTCAATACAGAGGATGGAGGAAAAAATTAAAAGTATATCCAAAGACAATGCTGAACTGGTAAGTGTTGCAAAATTCAACTTGAATTTACCATTATTTTATTGAAGTATTTCATATCTCATACCTTTGAGTTTTCATAGTTGATCTGCAGAAGGTCAGTCTTTTTTTAGGTCTGGCCTAATGCTTTTTAAAACATATCATACAGAAAGTACATGTATATAAAGGGCTCCCAGTCAGCACCAGGGCCGGACTGGGAACCAAAACTGGCCTGACGAAGTGTTCGGCCGACCCCCCTCCTCCCCCCCACCACCCCACCGGGGGTTGTGGGTACCGTCGAGCTCTTTGCCAGGGTCGGTTTTCGGACGATTTTGTTACTGGGCCGATTTTGCAGCTATGCTGCAAAAACGGCCCTGTAACAAAAACGGCCCCCAGGGGCCTAAAATCGGCCTCCACCCATGCGGCGCACCGGGGGATTGCCCGGTGCCCGCTACGGCCAGTCCGGCCCTGGTCAGTCCCTCTTTCACCATTGATCTGTTGACATGTCACTCAAACTATACTCTCTCACCCCAGCATAAGGTATAGATCAACAGACCAGCCCACTCCAGCCATTTTATTCCTTTATTTTGAGTGACTGCATTTCGCACTTGCAAATGTAAACATAAACCTAAAAAAATAGTTCCCTCAAAACAGAAATTGTTAGGCCACCTGCACATTGCAATAACTGATTGTCCCTGTGTGTAATAGGGTTACATCTACTATTTTCATACCCTTCAAGACGTAAATTGCAATTTTCGTTCCTCACTATAAACCAGATTTGGTATATTCATTTATCACTTGAGTTACTAATGTATATGCAGAGTTTTTGTTTGAAACCACACCCATCACAGGTTTGTGACGTACATTTTAACCACTTGAGAGAGCCCTCCAGTAACTCTACTTGTGGAACTACAGCAACCCTATTGGATTGTTGTACCCGCACTGTCAGTGTGCAGGAAAACCTCTTTACAACTCATAGACTATACTTCATAGACTTACGAGTGTAAAAATGTTCTTATAAATAGTAGGGTGTGATCACAAACTTAAAAAATAAAATAAGAAATGTACTGAGATATGTATGTATAACTAGTTATGAAGAATCATCTTTGGCAAATAATTAATCCTATGGAAAACAAGTACACATTACTAAAATTGCAAAACTGTGTATTCAGAGTTCTGTACGAAAGCAACACTTCCTCAGCTAGCAGGTCATTTGAAGCAGTTGCTTCTGACTTGAGCTCGACCTCTATTAACAAATGGAAGTGCAGCCTCATGTGAGAACTTCAATGCTTTTGGATTTGACTCGTGAGGGACATCAAGCAATTACTAGTGGAACTGCGGCTTTATTTAAGAATTTTGACAACAGTGTAAGAATGTCAAAGCTTTTGCATTCAACTTTTGATGGACACCTAGTGATGACCAGTGGAACTGCGGCTTGATGTGAGCATATCAATGCATTTGCATTTGACTTGTGAGGACACCTAGTAATGACTTCTGGAACTGCACCTTCATAAAAGAATATACATGATTTTGTGCTTTGCATTTGACTTAACAGGGCTTTAAAGAACTGCAGCTCTAGGTCAGAATTTTGAACATTTAGTTGAAATACATTGAGAGAAATATCCATTAACAACTTCAGGAATTACAGGTTTTAAATTTAAATATTGATTTCACCAGATATCTTTATCTATTGGCTACCCTTTTTCCATTTTGCCCATTGCCTTTTGCCCATAGCAAAAGGCAGTGGGCGGCATTATCATGTTTACTTATTCTATTTAAATCAAACACACTTTATTAAAGTAGTAAAAGTGGATATGTACTTTTTATTTACACTGCCTCAACTTTGTCAAGGACATTTGAAGCAGTTGAATCTTAGTCAAGAGAGACATTTAGTAGCTCCGTGAGTTATTGCAGTTTTGTGACAGACTTATTAAACAGTTGCTTCTGACTTGAGAGATCCTGTAACGACTTGTGTAACTGCAGCTTCAAATAAGAATTACAATTCTTTTGCATCTGACTTGCTAAGGACACATACTAAAGGACTAGGTGGACTTGCCATGACTCCATAGTAAAAGACTGGTGAAACTGTTCTTTCATGCAAGAATTTGAAGGCAGATTTTCTATTGCACGTCATGTGAGAGGGAGTCTCCCTGAGCTCTGCTTCATTGCTTCATTTTTCTATTCAACTTTGGTACATCCAACCTCCATGCTGATACCATGTTGGAATCATTTAAAAAAGGACTCTTCAGATCATATGGCTCTTCTGGTAAGAAGAGGCTCTATGCTGAGGATCCTCAAAAATAATGTATTATTTGCTTATATCCACCCCATAAGGTGAAGGACTGCAAACTTTGTAGAACCTTTACAACCAAAACCCTCAAGGATAGAGAGGGGAGGTTGTTCTTATGGCTGCAGAGACTTAAAACTAAGACTGATGTTGCCTCTGAGGAACAAGATAGTGCAAGTTCTCACACCTCATGAAAAATCAAAGAGGGAATGGTTGCAAGGGTCACCAGAAGGTCATAAAACAGCTTTTATTAACACATACCATGAGCCTTCCAAAAGCTCCTCACAAAAAGTAAAGCGTTCAGCTCCTTCAGAGGTAAAATCTGACCCTCCAACTCCATTGTCTGTTTTTGTCTTAAAACCTATAAAATCTTCCTCAGACTCTTCATTAATAAAGATTGAGCTTCCATGAAGTCCTTGTTGATGACTGCAACGCCGTTTAAACCATCATCAACGCCTACATGTAAAAAATCACTGACAACTGTCACTTCTCCGTCGTCGATGACTCCCTCGTCTTTGAGAGCCTTACCGCTGATGAAGACTGCGACATCGGCTGCCGCACCATTGATGCATGCCACATTGTCAACGAGCATCACACCGTTGACTACGACCACCTTGTTGATGAAGAAAAACATGTTTACGACAATGATGACGACAAACTCGTCGTCGTCATTATGCATTGTCTCACCGTTGGTGGCAATATCTGATAGAGACATCTAGCTGCAGATTCATAACTTTTGAATTCCCCCCAGGCTTCAGACTGGATCCTGCAATTTTTCAGCAGTATCTTTGCGCGCCGGGGGACGAGGTTGTATGGCTCCGTGATGACTTAGACTCCAGTTGTGACATCAGTGGAACCATATAAGTCCACTCCGGCCCACGGACATCAGTTTTCTTTTTTTCTGCCATGTAACCCGTATCCAGAGAATCATATATCTATGGCCTTTTTTTCAGCTTGCTGTAACAATTTTTAATTTTTAAAAGGCACTCATATGTCAAGCACGGAGATGCACATAGGACCCTCCTTATTTTAGGAGATGATGAGTTAATATTTTGCGTAGATGCTGTTTGTGCGTGTAATACGATGAACACTGTATTTTTATTGTCCCGCACCACATTGGATTTTACACAGCACTTTCTATGATTATTATGAATTTGTTTGTTTTTCATGTGTTATTGTATGAGTTTGTCCTTTTATGGATATGTTTTTATCCGGATAAAGTAATTGAACTGAACTGAACAATGTGCCAGCTCTCTATGCCTTCTGGGTTTTATTCCTGTAGATCTTGTGCTCGACAGATGTCAAGTATGGATCCTCATTCCATATGCATGTGGTACTGGGTGAGCATCACGAGCCAAAGAGTACAATGCCTGCCAACAGCTGAAACCAAAGGTGTTGTGGGAGCAATGAATGAAGCTCCTGACAGCGCGGTTGTCTTGGACTTCCAGGTCTCCTAATCTCAGTTGACTGCAGTTCTGCAACTGAGCTGTTCCAGAGGTCGTTATCGTGGGCGATGTTCTCTATCCAGTGAACGGCGGAAGCAGTCTAATTCCTCGTCCACATCCCACAGTAAGGGTCGTCATTAGCCATTGAAGTTGTGGCCTTCCAGGGCTTCTTTGACTCACGACATGGTTTCAAGCGGCTCCTCACAACCTCGTGCTGAGGACTCTGTGCAAGAGTTGCTCCTGTGCTTCCCCATATTTCCTGAAACCAGGGCGACTTGGACCCAGATGAAAGAGTATTATGATGCTCTTCATTTCATATTTGGGTCATCACCTTCCCCTGGAGGGCCTCCAGGCCCCATTGAGGTGATGGGTGCAATGACTGCGTCCTCGCCGACGGTTTTATCCTCGGCTGCAGTTAGACCATTAAACGCAGTGATGCCAGTGCACAGCCTTTCAGGGTTCGCACCTGTGGCGCCCACTGAATCTGGAGCAATGCCGGTTGTTCCTCCAGAATATGTTTCGATGGAGCCGGAATGTTCTGAACTGGAGTCGGTGCACGACCCTGCTGAAAGTCTGGAGGCGTTGACATCCCCTCAACTCATTTTGTCAGTGTCGGTGCCCTCCGACATCCTTCCACTTTCTCATCCCGAGGTGGATCCGGCACTGTGTTGGCATTGATAAACGCCATTTACGAAGCCTATAATTCATGGTTCTGTGGGGGCTTCAAAAGAACAGTTTGTGGAAGAAAACAAAGAAGGATTTCTTTTTGTGCATCCTGTGCCTACAGATCCTCCTATTATGGATAGCTGGTTTTCTGAGTTAGGCAAAGCAGGTGAACAACCTTTACAACTAAATTTTTACAACGCACTACCATTACGACGCAACCATTACAACGCAAACCATTACAACGCATTGCGCTTGGGGGCGCTCTAGGATAGGGAATAGATTCAATTTACTATCCAACACCTTCCCTACTATCCACGGGGACTGGAGTTGGAATAGGAAATTAAACTATTCACTATCTAGCACCCCAAAGCGCTATGCGTTGTAATGGTATGCGTTGTAAAAGCATGCGTTGTAATGTCATACATCCGGCGAAGCAAGCTGGTTAGACTCATCCCTGCTTTAGCCTTATATCTCCTCCTGGACTTGCCCCGGAAGCACGCTCTTCCTTGGCGGGTGTGTTAAAAAGGGTGCGTGATGTACTACAATTGACTCTGCCTTCAGTGGAGAAATCCACAGACCTCTTCATTGAGGTTTTTCCTCCAGGTCAGTCAGGGGTTGAGCCACTGCTACCCTTTTGTGAGGCATTATATGATATTTTACTCGGGGTAGGTGCTAGACCTGAAACTGGTGCACCAGTGAATCGTACTTTTGCCCACAAGCCCCGCTCTGCCCCCTATGATCCTGCTTGCCTTCTTTGTCATCCGACACACCACAGTTTTGTGGTTCAGGTCTCTCGACATGGATAGTCTTCCTCCTAGTCCAACTGACAAAGATTCCAGAAAGCAAGACTCTTATAGAAAATGTATGTTCTCTTCCACAGGTGTGGCGTTATGTTCCATTAACACAATTTGCTTCCTTGGATGTTTTTCTCATGCCTTATGGGATTCGTTGTGCCAGTTTCTACCATTATTTCTGGAGGCTTATAGGAACAAACTGAATCAACTGATTTTGGATGGGCAACAGGCGGCCAGGTTAATTATTAGGTGTGGAATGGACACCACATATTCGATTGGTTGAGCCATGGCATCTTCTGTGGCCTTACGCTGGCGAGCTCTGCTTCGTTCTACTGGACTTTCTGTTTGATGGTGTCATTTGTTTGATAAACACAAGGAGATGTAAATGTAAATGTAATGTAAATGTACAGGAATTTATATAGCGCAAATCACCAAGCGGTTTCTAAGCGCTTGCTTAGGGAACCCGTCCTGGTATTCCCCTGTGAGATAACCCCGGCAGGGTATCCGCAAGGCGAAAGCCAGGCATCCCGCCGCGAGGGGCCATTGTGGAGATTAAGCAAGCTATTGCCCAGAGTCGCAGAGTGTGAACCCGTGAATTGAGTAGGCACCGGAGCAAGAATTGTCAAGTCCATGGACATTTTAGGACTCAAGACCCCGCCGAGAATTGAACCCTGGTCCCGGGCTGAGCTCTGCTTCCAGGTCTGCCTCCTCTAACCAGTGAGCCACACTTCTCCACAGATGATGGATGTAGCGCTGAAACTTTTCAGACACTTACCCCCAGTCACAGATCTGGGTTAAATCATCATTGTTCTTTAGCTCACTTCGCCACCCCAGTTCAGACACAGCTGTATGCAAATCAGTCTTGACCCTGTGCCTCATGGGAACAGTCCAGTCCGAACTGCCATCCATGTCTTCCCTGGACCGGAAACAAGCATCCTTGGACAGGTTTCGGGGTAACAACCCTCAGCCAGAATAGCTTGAATCCAATGGCACAGTAAGCAAGGGACCCACATCTAGTCATACCCTGCCAACCGAGTGTGAACAAAGCAAACAAGGATATGATGGACCGAGCGCTGAATCTTTTCAGACACTCACCCCGAGTCACAGATCTGGGTTGAATCCATCATTGTTCTTTAGCTCACTTCACCCCCCTTGTTCGGACCTAGCCATATGCATATCAGTCTTGACTATGTTCCTCATGTGAACAATCCAGTCTGAACTTTTACATTCCATCATGCAGGGCCATCCTTTAGCATGTGCCTGCTGGGCCCTCAACCCGGACTCCGACCTGCAGAGGGGGACTAGTACTCCCTACTGCAGTTTCCCTACAACCCCAAAAGAAAGTGGGCTTTTTCTACAACCTGGCGGTTTGGTGCCTATCCAGATGCCGCTTTGTGTAGGTTTAGGGACAGTCGGGGTGGCTCAGACCCTTAGCCCCGTTCCCTTCTTTCAACTCTTGCTGTATTTTAAGGGAGCTGTTCCTGTGCAGAAGGCTCCTCTTAGTTTGTAATTTGGCTCAAAATTGCATTATGGTATACTTTTTGCAGCGTAGTGTAGTAATCAAAAATCCAGTCTCAGGGGTTCGACTGATACTTAGTCCATTTAAACTCACAAAGAAGAACTTGACACAGAAGCTGAAATATAAAAGATCATGTTTAATAAACTCAAATGAGTTGAGACTACGTCACACAGGATCCTTAGCAACTGAATGAGGCAGTCTAAAGAGTACAGAACACTAGGGTCTTATATATGTGAGGGTTACATACTCAGCATAAAACCAAGGGGCAGTCCTAGCTCATGTAAGCATGCAAAATGACTAATATGGATATGCAAGATCTACTTGCTCAACAAAATGGGAGGAGAGTTACTTCTCCATACAGCAGCAAAAATATCCTGACAGTTATACTAGAGAAGAAGTTACATTCTACTAGCTAGGCCCTTCTGGGCATGTGCAAAGTGGAAGATGCTGAATATAGTTTGTCTCTAGGCAGATTTCAAGAGCAGTTAACACTGAGGGAGGACAGAGCACATGGCAGACAAAATAACCGGCAGAAATACAAAATGGTTTTCAGCTCATGCTAACAAATCTGTCCAATATTTAACAGATGATCCTTTTAGCACGAGCTAAAGACATTCCCATGATCCAGTAGGAACATAGTAAATATTTGAATATTAATTTCTAATAAATTTATTAATATCCTAATTCATTTCTAGGTGGGCATTTTACATTCTAAACATTTCTTTAGGTTTGTATGAGCAGGAATACAAAGAGAATGAAGCATTGGGTCATAATTGACATTCAGATAGCAGAAGAAAGTAATGACCACTAACATTTTTCTAGTCCTAAGCAAAAGTAAGTTCTAAAATCATCTAGTCCTATGAATTTTAGTGACTAATTTATCCTCAGGTGAGACAGAACACTACTTTAAAATGATGCCAGCAGAACAGTAAGCAACCAAAGTCCGTTCTAAGCCTCTTTGGTAGGCTTCTATTGTCATCAAATCTGCTTCCGTTGTCTTCTTCCGCGTTGGGCTTCTTGATTCAGGCTTTCCATGAAAATAATGCTTCTCAGTATCTGTTGGAGTGCCCTCCTGCCAAACACTCACAGCTCACTCGAAAGTCTCAATGTCTCAATGCAGTGCACCAGTGTCTCTCCTCTGCGGCAGGCACTACAGATATTGTGCTCTATGTTGGTCATGGGCACAGATCATCTTGTGCAGACCCAGGTCTACATTCTCAGGCTCCAACACTCATTATTTAGTGTCAGAGGACGCTTGGGCTGCTCTTTCATTTTATTTTTTCCTTCCAACATGGGTACCACAATGTAGTGCCTTTTGCCAATATTTGATCCTCTGGTGCCCTTCCGTTTGAGCAAAGAAAAGGGGTGGCCAAAACTCAGGCCAAGGGACCGCACGCTATCAGAGGTTACCAGCACATGACAGGTAGAAAACTAAAGCCTCAAACCAGCCCTTCCATCAACAACAGGGATCCTTCTCTTTCACTCTTTTGCACTGAAACTCTGGTTCTGTGGCAAACAGGGAACCAGCTCCTCCTTCTTGTCTGATGTCTAACACCATCTGATGGAGCAAGCACAATGCTTTGGAGATGTCATTGATGAAGCGCTGGCAATTGCTGTCCATCTCTGCTACTTTCTGGGTACTAGGACTGGAGGTCCAAGACGTCCGCCTCTAATCTGTAGCTATCATTGATGGGAGTTAGGATTTGTCTTGATCACCGTTCTGCAGGGTATCATTCTTCCTTTGACTCTGGAAGATCCCGCAGAACCTAGTGATGTAGGAAATGTGACACAGTTGTTACTTTTCTTCCAAGTAAAGCAAAATAATTCCTAGTATTTAACAAGGTGACTACAAGCAGGTGGCCTGCAATCCTCGAAGGAGTGGCCATCCACCATGGGGCTACTGTGATCTAAAATACACTGTCATTCTCATAGAATACAAAGACAAAGGCAGTAAGCAAAAACAGTGCCTCTAGTCTCTTCATTTGGGTTCTCTTCATTATTCTCTACCATCTAAGGGTAGATAGCTACATGGGAATTCTATCTGAATGTGTGTCCTCATACATAGTGGCATTATCTAATGGGGTAAATTCCTTATCTAGAACACCTCAAAAGGGAAATCACATGATACAGATTATCAGAGACATGTAGATACCGCCCCTAAATAATTGTGCATCAGGTGCACTAAGCAATACACAGGCTAATAATCAAAATGTGGAAACAAAAGACAAAAACTAGAGAGGCCTGGTATTTACATGATTAGAACACATCTGATCCCACCAAAAATCAAAGCAGCAGGAACAAAAGGGTAAAAAAAACAAATTTAAATAGGCATTAAAAATTTGTCATATTAAAAAAATTATACGAAAGGTATCTCCTATTGAGGTGGAGAACTTATCTACGATAGTATTGAGTCAGTTAACCAGTCCATCACTACCCTGACAGTCAGACTGGAAAACATCGAAGTGGGCCTAAAGAAAATTCTTGAAAACCAGTCTGGTCATACATAATATGGGGGTCCCTGGTACATCACTGCAGTCTGGAAGTGTAAACTTGAACAACACACCAACAATAAAAAAAAAGGCTGACTAGTGAAAGGAATATGTAAAAAGGGAAATGGGACTTGGACACAGCTAAAATCCCCAATATCTGAAAGAGACACGTTAGTGATAGATTCCTTACCTTAGAATATTCCCAGGCATCAGACTGGATCCGGAAATTTTTGCGTAGCAGTACCCTTGCACGTCGGTAGGCGTCGTCTGAGGCTCCGCCTCCGTCGTCGGCGGCGCCGTGATGACGTCTTCGGAGTACTTAGACGACGCCTCCGCGTGCTGATGTCAGTTCTTCTTTTTTCCGCACCAGCAGCGCAGATCCGGAAAAAGTGGTACCATGGTCACTTTTTTACTAACTTTGATCATTTTTCGAGTCTTCGACTCCGATCGGTGCCGATAGAGATGCCAGGTTTTAAGCCTTGTGGGGACTGCGACCGACTGAAGTCGGTCACCGACCCTCACCGTCGGTGCCTCCACTGCCTTCGCGTCGATCATGACGGCAAGTCCTGCTCCGACTGTCGGGCCTTAACCTCCAAGGCTAGGCGGGAGCGGTCCCAAAAGCGGCTCGAGCTCCGACAGTCAGCCCCGCGCCGTGAGAGGTCCCGGTCCGGACGGAGGTCGAGGGACCAGTTGCGGGGGCGGAGCCATCATAGATCCCGGAGTCGACACCACTCCTCCGAGTCGAAGTCGTCATCAGGTAAGCACAAGAAGTCGAAGAGACGTCATCGCTTTTCCGACTCCCCCCGACACTCGTGCGATGCGGCAGGGGGTTCGGGTGACACCGCCCATGCAGCTCCGTTGGAGTCGCGGGCGTCGCGACCTGCCCCATACCCTCCGGTTCTCTTCCAGGGGATCCTCATCAATAGTCATAAGCATTAGAATATTCCCGCCCATGCGCGGGACCCCGGAAACAATATATTATATGTGCCCCACATATACATATACATATATATATAAATATATATATATATAAAAATAAGCAATTGCAGCCAAATAAAACAGTAGAGCTGGAATATGCTGTGAAGAATTTCCACCATACATGTGTATTAGCATTAGAAACATGATAAACAACACAAATGCTTGTTTAGAAACTGTTTTAATGCTTAGAAAACAGCAGAAATTCTTATAAGATACTGTAAGCATATACAGCTCCCAGGCTGCATTGCAAATACCCAGTCTAAAAAGACTGAAAAGCTAACCCTGTGGCTGCATGTACCAAAACTGACGCTGTGCCTTTAAGGCACCTCTGCCCCTAGCTTCCCATCATGCCTCAGGGGTTACAGTTAGGTCAGTTGTTCTTTCCGGCTCCTTCAGGAAGGACCCTGGATACACAGCTCCACAGTTTTTCTGCCTTTTTCAGTCAGAAAAGCTTCTAAAGAACATTTTTTTGATTTACTTTGACTTTTTACATCAGGGTCAAGTAAATAACTGCTTAGCAGTCGAATTTTTGTGAGGTTTTTCCTGTCAGGATGCCTTCATTATTCGATGATTGCCCTTCTTGTGGCCACAAGAAGGCAAAAACGGACTCTCATGAGGTCTGTATTTTATGCTTGCCAGAAGATCATGATCCAAAGGACTGTTCTCATTGTCAAAACCTGTCTGACAGAACTTTAAAAGACAGGGAGAGGAACAGGCTCTATGGTTTAGCCCAAAGATCCATGAGGGGAAGATCTACAGAGAGGAAGAGTTCAAAGAGACCCAGAACTCCCTCTAAAGGCAAGTCAGAGCGTCCATCGACCTCAGCGCCGGGCTCGGCGCTGAAAAAACAACATCTGATGGAAAAATCGAAAGATAAAGCTCCGTCGACGTCGGGACCGGCGTCGACGAGGAAATCGTCGTCGAAAAGAAAATCACCGACGACGAAGGAAGCTCCGCCGTCGTCAACTAGGCGACGATCGGCGTCGAGAGAAGCCACGAGATCTCCGTCGACGAGAAGATCGACGTCAAGACGTAAGTCAACTCCGCCGCCGTCAACCAGGCGACGGTCGGCGTCGAGAGACAGAATACACTCGCCGTCGTCCCAACGTCGACAGGCTTCGAAGAGTGTGACACCTCCGCCGAAGTCTCCACGGAGGCGCTCGGCGTCGAGGAGCAAGAGCCCCCTCGGACGATCGTCGTCGAGGAAGGGATCATCGTCGAAGACGTGTCGGCGCTCGACGTCGAGGATGTCCGATCCTCCGCCGTCGCCACATGCCAGGTCGACATCAAGGGCTTCGTCGACGACAGGACGTCGAAGGCCATCTCCGTCGCCGACAGACCAACGTCGGCCGAAGTCGAGACCTCCGTCGACGGCAGGGCAACGCCGTTCGACGTCGAGACCTCCGTCGACGGCAGGGCAACGCCGCTCGACGTCGAGACCTCCGTCGACGGCAGGGCAACGCCGTTCGACGTCGAGACCTCCGTCGAAGGCGGGACGACGCTGTTCGACGTCGAGGGAAAAGACACCGTCAGCGGCTCGACATCACAGGTCGACGTCGAGAGAACACGGGTCGTCATCGAGGCGTTCGACGTCGAAGATTATCACTCCGTCGACGCCGCAGAGGCGTCCAACGTCAAGGGAAAGACTTCTAAGACGTCCGCCAACACCGGTGAGACGAAAATCCCCTTCAGTGCCTTCGACTATTTTGGTGACCCAATCGGCTTCTCACCATTCCTCCTCAAGGGCCTCTAGCTCATCGAGGTCCAGTTCCAGGAGTAGAAGTCCGTTGCCCCAGCGAAAGATAACACTCTCGCCAAGATGGTATGCTCCTTTGCACACGTGGAAGGATTCTGGAGCGACGGAGAGGCTGCACAGATATGTAAGCCCACTCCACAGGTCACCTCTTCAGAGACTGGTAGAAGAGGCAGACAGACAGAGTCCTATCAGGCACCAATCACGCTCTCGGGAGAGGAGAGCGGAAAGGTCACATACCCCCAGGGTCTCCCGATCACCGCGGAGAGAGCATCCCAGATCTCAAACGCCGAGAAGGGAGAAACGAACTGAGAGGTCGAGATCTCCACGAAGGGAGCGTCGGAGAGAATCACGTTCTCCTCAAAGGGAAGACCGACCGAGAAGATCTCCAGTGAGGAAGGTAAAATCTCACCACAGGAGAAGGAGAGCACCATCAACCTCCTCCTCATCCTCTTCAAGATCTTCTAAAAGGGATTACTCCCCAACGCTGACAGACAGCCCTCACTCCAGAGCTTCCCCGCTTGACGACGTCAACACATACCTAGACGTTCTTCAAAGGGGCGCTCAAAAACTTCAAATAGAAATGGCTGTTCCAGAAGTTTCCACTACTGTAATTTTTGAGACCCTTCGGCACAAATCATATTCACGGCCTTTGCTCCCATTGGTTCCAGGAATAATGGACCCAATCAAGGAGGTCTTCCTCACGCCAGCGGCAATCAGAGCGGTTCCGGCACGTATCCAGAAAAAGTATAGGCCGGCCGACTCGGATCCAATCTTTGTTAAAGGGGAGCCTGCGGCGGACTCTGTTATCGTAGCCTCAGCTAGGAAGAATCACGCAGTCGCACCCTCATCTTCAGTTCCTCCTGACAAGGACAGCAAGACCCAAGATTCTTGGGGACGCAGAGTGTGCAGCACAGCAGCTTCATCACTGAAAGTCTCTAGTGCCTCAGCACTTCTCGGCAGATATGATAGAGCACTGTGGGACTCCATGGAACGATTCAAAGAGAAATTGCCCAAGGAGGACCAGAAGGACTTTGAGGAAACAGTGACGGAGGGCTGTTTGGTGGCAAACCAAATGATCAGTTCGTCCGCAGATAACGCACTCCTAGCAGGACATGCCTACTCGCATGGGGTTTGCGCAAGAAGATCTTCTTGGTTGCGGTTGACGGGTCTCAAACCAGATGCCCAGCAACGCATCCTCAATCTGCCCTTCTCAGGATCTTCACTCTTTGGGGAGCATGCCGATCAGGAAATGACCCGCATGAAAACCGAATTGGACACGGTGAAGGCGGTTGGTCTGGAAAAGAAGAAAGAGCCGTTCAAGCGACGCTTCAAGACCAACAAGAACCGGGGAGGCCAACAGAGGGTTCAAACCCCTCAATGGTCTCAGAACAAGCCACAAGGGAAGACACAATACAGAGGAGGAAAATCAGGCAGAGGCAGAGGCGGACATCATCAGTCCTCTGCCACGCCCAGAGGAGGCAAGGCCTGAGCAGTGGCTTCCTCTGGCGCCGTTACCCACTCCAGTGGGAGGAAGTGCTTCGCAACACCTGGAAGAGTGGGTCAGCATCACAAAAGATCAGTGGGTGCTGAATATACTGCGCAATGGATATGCGCTACGTTTCCGGAAGAGACCACAACCGATTCCTCCAAAAAAGACTCGCTCGTACCATCTAAACCTCCTCAAAAGGGAGGTGAGCGTCCTCTTGCAGAAAAACGCAATCGAAGAGGTACCCCCATCCCAAAGGGGGAGAGGAGTGTACTCAAGGTATTTTCTAGTCCCCAAAAGAGACCAAGAGGACAAGTTCAGACCGATTCTAGATCTTCGGTCCCTCAACAAAGTGGTGGTCAAAGAAAAGTTTCGCATGCTGGCACTTCATCAGATATGTCCTCATCTACAAAGTGGAGATTGGATGTGTTCGGTGGATTTACAGGACGCGTACTTCCACATTCCTATCACACCAGGTCATCGGAAGTACTTGAGGTTTCTGGTAGGGAACAAGCATTACCAGTACAAAGTACTTCCGTTCGGTCTGAAATCCGCACCAAGGGTGTTCACCAAGTGCATGGCAGTGGTAGCGGCATGTCTACACAAAAAAGGTCTGTTTGTGTACCCATATCTGGACGACTGGCTCCTGAAGAGCCAGTCCCCTCATCAAGCCACCAAAGACTGTCGTCTGTGTCTTCAACAACTACACAGGCTTGGGCTCCACGTGAACACAGAAAAGTCAGTCCTGCATCCCACGCAAACCATCCACTATCTGGGAGCGGTCCTAGACACAAATTTAGGAAGAGCGTTTCCTTCGCAGGAGAGACTATCTTCCATGGGGCAGAAATGCAGAAAGTTACTTCAGTCTCCTCGTCCAAAGGTGCGAGAAGTAGCGTCTCTACTGGGCTCCATGGCGTCCTGCATCTTCCTAATTCCAAACGCCAGGTTGAGGATGCGCCCTCTTCAAGAGTCTGTGGAAGACCAGTGGGACCAAGCGACTGGAGATTGGGAGGATCGAATCATCCTATCTCAAGCAGCACTATCCTCAATACAGTGGTGGACTCGCCCTCGGAATGTCTTGCAGGGAGTCCCTTTTCAGCAGCCTCTTCCTTCGATGTCTGTGATAACGGACGCATCTCTGGAAGGTTGGGGTGCTCACATGGGTCGACTTCAGATTCAGGGTCGCTGGTCGACCAACCTTCAGACTTACCATATCAACATGCTGGAACTTCGAGCAGTACATCTGGCGCTCAAAGCGTTCCTTCCAGCAATCACAACGGACAAGATCTTGGTTCAGACGGACAACACTACAACAATGTTCTATCTGAACAAGCAGGGAGGAACACGGTCTCGCCCTCTGTCTCAGGAGGCCCAAGCCATATGGCACTGGCTTCTGGCTCGGGGACTGTCGGTGGTGGCAGTACACCTTCCAGGCGAGCTAAACACAAAGGCGGACGCACTCAGCAGGCACTTCGAAGATCAGCCAGACTGGGTGCTAAACGACGAAGTGGTCGAAGAACTCTTCCGTTGCTGGGGCCATCCAGACATAGATTTATTCGCGGACGACGAAAACGCCAAATGCCACGCCTTCGCGTCCAGGTTCCACCGACCAGGGACACAAGGGAACGCTCTCCTGCTGGAGTGGACAGGAATGTTCGCCTATGCGTTTCCTCCTCTGGCTCTGATTCCGAAGGTGGTGGCCAAGCTCATCAGATCGAGCATGGACATGATCCTAGTTGCTCCGGATTGGCCGCGACAATGGTGGTATCCAGACCTATTACATCTGTCGCTGTGTCCACACAGACGTCTGCCATGCAGACCAGACCTGTTGAGCAAAATGAACGGGAGGATCCTGCATCCCAACCTCCCGTCACTGAACCTGACTGCATGGCTCCTGAGGTCTTGCAATACGGACACTTAAATCTGCCTCCAGAATGTATGAATATTTTAAAAGAGGCAAAGAGGCCTTCCACTAGGGCGTCTTATGCATTCAAGTGGAAGAGATTTTTCATTTGGTGTAGGGACCATGGCTTTGATCCCACCACAGGACAAGAAGAGGTAGTCCTCCCTTACCTCCTTTACCTAGCGACATCAGGGTTGAAATACGCTTCTATCAGGGTTCACCTATCTGCCATAGTAGCGTACAGAAAATCGCCGACACAAACGTCGTTTTTTCAGGTCCCAGTGGTTAAGGATTTCCTTCAGGGATTGAAGAAGGTCTATCCCCCTGTGAGAAATCCTTCTCCTCCCTGGGAGTTGAACCTGGTTCTCTCCAGGCTGATGTCTGCACCGTTTGAACCTATACACAAGGCCTCCTTGCAGCATCTCACGTGGAAGGCGGCCTTCTTGGTGGCAATAACCTCTGCTCGCAGGGTTAGCGAGATTCAAGCACTCTGCACCAAGGAACCCTACACGGTGTTTCACCACAACAGAGTGGTAATGAGAGCTCACCCCTCTTTCCTTCCAAAAGTGGTATCGGATTTTCATATAAACCAAACGATTACCCTTCCTTCGTTCTTTCCTAACCCATCGACCCCAGCTGAGAGGTCGTTGCACTCGTTAGATCTTAAACGGGTGCTAAAGTTTTACCTAGAAAGAACAAAGGGCACCAGAAAGACAGACCAACTCTTTGTCAATTATGGGTCAATGAGGACCGGGTTTGCGGCAGCCAAGAGGTCCATCTCCAGATGGATTGTCTCATGTATCAAACTAGCATACCAGCTGGCTGGCAAACCTTTGTTACAATCACCCAAAGCTCATTCCACTAGAGGGAAGGCAGCCACAACAGCATTTTTACATGACATTCCCATGTCAGAAATTTGCAAGGCTGCGACATGGAAATCAGTCCATACCTTTACAAGGCATTATTGCCTAGAGTCTGATTCCAGAGCGGATTCTCAGGTAGGGCAAGCCTCCTTGAGAAACCTATTTGGGTAGTATAAGGCCTACTGTTTGGGCCTACGAAGGTGAATGTTACCTGTTGTTTCCTTTGCCCGCAGGGATGAGGTGAGGCTCGCTACTCTATTCTAATGCTTATGACTATTGATGAGGATCCCCTGGAAGAGAAGGATTAGTTATTTACCTGTAATCCTAGTTCTCTTCCAGGGGTATCCTCATCAAAGTCATAAGCAACCCTCCCGCCTCCCCGGGCAAAGGACTTTGTTTATGAAGTAGGAGATGTTTTAACCTGTTATTACCATGGTTTTGTTTTCAGTCTCCGAAAAGAACAACTGACCTAACTGTAACCCCTGAGGCATGATGGGAAGCTAGGGGCAGAGGTGCCTTAAAGGCACAGCGTCAGTTTTGGTACATGCAGCCACAGGGTTAGCTTTTCAGTCTTTTTAGACTGGGTATTTGCAATGCAGCCTGGGAGCTGTATATGCTTACAGTATCTTATAAGAATTTCTGCTGTTTTCTAAGCATTAAAACAGTTTCTAAACAAGCATTTGTGTTGTTTATCATGTTTCTAATGCTAATACACATGTATGGTGGAAATTCTTCACAGCATATTCCAGCTCTACTGTTTTATTTGGCTGCAATTGCTTATTTTTATATATATATATATTTATATATATATGTATATGTATATGTGGGGCACATATAATATATTGTTTCCGGGGTCCCGCGCATGGGCGGGAATATTCTAATGCTTATGACTTTGATGAGGATACCCCTGGAAGAGAACTAGAATTACAGGTAAGTAACTAATCCTTCCTGGGCAGCAAGTGACGCCAGAGGAGATCGAGCGTTTCCTCATGGCCATTAGGTCCCTCTCTCCTCCGACGAGTTCCGCGGCGCCTTTGGGCCCAGCGGACCCATCTGGGAGCCCTAGCGGGTCGGGCGCTTCGGCCCGACACCGCCGGGAGCTTCGGCCCTGACGCCGCCAGTGCATTCGGGCATGACGCCCCAGGGCCCCACTGGATCCGCTTCTGGATCCGGATCGTCGCCGGTCGACCTGACGACCTCACCGGCGCCGGTTCCACAGGTGTCACCTCCGGCGCCGTCCTCGGGCGGCGCCGTTCCCAATACCTCTCTCGACCCGGTTCCGGCGTCGGAGCATCGCCGCTGGGCGCCGCACTCAACGCCGCTTGGGGAGTTTTACTTCAATGAACCGGCCTTGTCCTTTGCCAACCCTGAATATCAGGAGATGGGTGAAGAGGAGGATTGTGAGGGGTCTGAGAACCCTCTGACACTTGAGTGTCAGTCCCAGGAGGACTGGACAGGTGGACTTGGGGATGCCAGTGGTCTGGACACATCGCCAGACACTGGTTTTGTCTCCCCCTCTACCGTGGCTACGGAGGAGGGAGCAACCTTCAGTGTGGTGTTGATGCGGGCAGCCAAGGCCTTGAGGACTAACTTCCTCACTGAGGTCCTTAAACCGCAGTCAAGCTCAACAGAGCCTCTTCTGCCGTTTAATGAGGCCTTGACAGACATTCTTTTGGGCACTTGGTCCAGGCCCGCTACAGGCCAGCCTGTAGATAGGAACGTGGCCAGACGCCACCGCCCGGCCCCGGGCGACCCTTGATTCCTGTCCACCCACCCCACCCCGGAGGGCCTGGTCATCCAGGCCTCTAATTCCTAGATCGAATTCCCGTCGGCTCCGCCTGATCGGGAATCCAAGAGGTATGAGAATTATGGAAAGAAAATATTCTCTTCCCTTAGTTTGGGACTGCGGTCTTCCAACACCGCATGCCTCTTGGGCCATTACACCCATTCCCTGTGGGACACGGTCGTTGCCACAATGCCCGGCAGAGGTCAAGGCTAAACTCGCCCAAGCCCTTGCGGAGGTTTGAGATGTGGCACGTTTTTCCATCCGGTGTGGGCTGGATACCACCGACTCACTGGACAGAGCGATAGCAACGACAGTGGCGATTCGTCGCCACACCTGGTTGAGGTCCGCCAACTTTTCGGCCGATGTCCAGAGTACCCTCATGGACATGCCGCTTGATGCCCGTCGCCTGTTTGGCGACAAGGCAGACCATGCGCTTGATCGCTTTAAGGACTCCAGGGCTACGGCCAAGTCCTTGGGCCTCTCGGCCCCACGCCAGCAAACGGGTGCCTTTCACTCCTTCCGTGGCCAAGGAAGGGGCGCCCCCACACGTTCTGCCAGCCACGCACCGCAGACTAACATCCAACGCGGTGGCAGTCGTGGAAATCGCCGTGGAGGCGGTTGGGGACAACGGCGAGGCCAGTCCACACCTTACCCCGCAGCATCCACCTCAAAACCCTCCTAGTCCGTGCTTTCAGGCCCATGGGACACCAGTGGGGGGCAGGGTTCGCCATCACCACTCCCACTGGCGCACTGTCACATCGGACAGGTGGGTGCTGCAAATCGTCCGAAGGGGCTACTCCCTCCCCTTCGAGACGACCCCTCAAGCCATGCCACCGCAATACCACCGTGTATCGGGGGATCATCTGCTGCTTCTGCAGTAGGAAGTAACGGCCCTCTTGGCCAAAGGGGCCATCGAGCGCGTTCCTGGGCCAGAAGTAGGGTGTGGTTGCTACTCCCACTACTTTCTGGTACCCAAGAAGGGCAAAGGGGGCCTACGCCCTACCTTGGACCTACGGAACGTTAACGGCTTCCTCCGGAAGGAGAAGTTCAAAATGCTGACACTGGCTCAGGTCTTAGCTGCCCTAGACCCAGGAGACTGGATGGTAGTGTTGGACTTGCAGGACACTTATTTCCACATCCCCGTCCTGCCGGCCCACCAGCGCTACCTGCGGTTCACGGTAGGCCACGAGCACTTTCAGTTTACTGTGCTCCCCTTCGGCCTTACCAGCACCCCACGGGTGTTCACGAAAGTGATGGCGGTGGTCGCAGCTCATCTGCGCAGGTTAGGGGTTTCAGTCTTCCCCTACCTCGACGACTGGTTGTTAAAGGCGGGCTCGCTCCAGACAGTCGTCAGCCACCTCCAGACGACGGCGGATCTCCTGCACCTGCTGGGGTTCTCCATCAACGTGCCGAAGTCACACCTGTGTCCTTCTCAAAAGCTCATCTTCATCGGAGCGGTTCTCGACTCGGCGCAGTTTCGGGTTTATCCCCCCGAGCAGCAGGTTCGGGATATTTTGGCTCTGATTCTGATCTTTCAGCCTTTGTCCCGGTCAGGTTGACGCTGCAGCTTCTGGGGCTGATGGCTTTCTGCATCCTTCTGGTGCATCACGCCAGATGGGGGATGCGGGCTCTGCAGTGGGACCTGAAGTTTCAGCGGGCCCAGCATCAAGGTAACCTGTCCGACCATGTCCTGATCTCGGAGGGCACTGCAAGACAGCTGCAGTGGTGGCTCACGGACCTCGATTGGGTCAGCGGCAGATCCCTCTCCCTTACCCAACCAGAGCATGTAGTTGTGACGGACGCGTCCCTCCAGGGCTGGGGAGTCCACATGGGAGAGGCTGAGATCCGAGGCCTCTGGTCTCCGGCGGAGTCCCGGCTCCATATCAACCTTTTGGAACTGCGGGCGATTCGTCTTGCACTGAAGGCATTCCTCCCCTCTGTCCGAGGGACTGTAGTGCAGGTGTTCACGGACACACCACCGCCATGTGGTACTGCAACAAACAGGGCGGGTGGGGTCGGGGACCCTATGCCAGGAGGCTCTGCGCCTCTGGCAATGGCTGGAACGTCAGGGCGTGACCCTGGTGGTCCAACACCTGGCAGGTTCTCTGAACGCCAGGGCGGACGAACTCAGTCGTCGGTGCATGATGGATCACGAATGGCGTCTGAACTCGGACGTGGCGCAAGGCCTCTTTCAGCACTGGGGAGAGCCTTGGTTAGATCTATTTGCCACAGAAGAGAACGCGCAATGTCATCAGTTCTGCTCGTTGGAATTTCCAAGGCGGCACTCACTCAGAGACGCTTTTCGTCACGAGTGGAGTTGTGGTCTGTTGTACGCCTTTCCGCCTATACCACTTCTGCCCAGAGTGTTGAAAAAGAACAAACGCGACCGGGCCCAAGTCATCCTTGTTGCTCCGGACTGGGCACAAAGGTACTGGTATCCCGAGCTACTCAGTATGTCAGCCGATCCCCCGGTTCGTCTGCCTCTTCAGGAGGACCTTCTGTCGCAGCAGCAGGGGACGGTCCTCCACCCGAACCTGTCCAGTCTCCACCTCCATGCTTGGAGATTGAGCGGCGACAGTTGAGGCCATTTGACTTGCCTCCTGAAGTCTGTAATATCATTCTGGCAGCGAGGCGTCCCTCCACAAAGTCGGTATACGCCTGCAGGTGGAACAGATTTGTGGCATGGTGTACAGCAAAGGCTGTGGATCCTCTCTCTTCCCCTCTTTCTGAGGTTCTTCTCTTCCTTCTTTCTCTTGCCCAGCAGGGCTCCGCTCTGGGCACTATCAAGGGCTACCTTTCTGCCCTTTCAGCCTTCCTCAGGCTCCCTGATCAGCCTTTGTTCAAGTCCCCTATTGTGAATCGTTTTCTTAAAGGCATCACACACACGTTTCCACCTGTTCCGTTTGTGATGCCTCAGTGGGACTTGAACCTGGTTCTTACTTTTCTGATGTGTGCTCCCGTTGAGCCACTTCACAACTGTCCTATCCGCCTTCCTACTCTGAAGACTGCTTTCCTGGTTGCCATCACCTCTACCAGGAGAGTGAGTGAGCTCCAGGCTCTATCCTCTAAACCTCCATTCCTTTCTGTCCATCCGGACAAGGTTGTGTTGCGGACGAAACCCTCTTTCCTGCCCAAGGTAGTCACAGCCTTCCACATCGGTCAGTCCATCACCTTGCCCACTTTCTTTCCGCCTCCGCATCCCTCGAAAGAGGAAGAGAGGCTCCACCGTCTGGACCCAAAGCGTGCGCTCTCATACTATCTGGATCGCACACGCCATTTCCGGGTGGATTACCAACTCTTTGCTGGTTACATGGGTGCTGAGAAAGGACGTGCGGTGCACAAATGGACGATCTCTCGGTGGACCGTGTTGTGCATCCAAGCGTGCTACTCTTTGGCTAAAAAGGAACCTCCTGTTGGGCTGAGGGCCCATTCCACTCGAGCCACGGCGACTACTACTGCCCTGGGCTGAGGAGTCCCCTTGCAGGACATTTGTCAGGCAGCTACGCGGGTCTCGCTGCACACGTTCGCAAGACACTACTGCCTGGACAGCCAAGTCCGGAGGGATTGCTTCTATGGCTGTTCCGTCCTCTAGGACTTTCTGGTGTGATTATTGGTTCGCAGACCCACCACCGGGGTTGGTATTACTGGGGTATCTATTCTAAGGTAAGGACTCTATCACTAACGTGTCTCTTTCAGATGCACAAGTTACTACTTGTGTAACGATATAGCTGTAAGAGACATTAGTTAGTGATAGATTCCTTACCGACCCACCCATCCTCCCGTTCTGCGAACCGATATCTAGGGTTAAGGTTATCCCCTTTCAGGGCCCTAGTTTCAATGGCGCCAGGTTTGGTTTTTGACATGGCTCTGCGTTTTTGGCGCGGAAAAGCTGTGTCTAAGAACTGACGTCACAACGCGGAGGCGTCGTCTAAGTACTCCGATGACGTAATCACGGCGCCCACGACGCGACGACGGATGCGGAGCCGCAGACGACGCCTACCAACGCGCAAGGGTACGGCTACGCAAGAATTTCCGGATCCAGTCTGACGCCTGGGGATATTCTAAGGTAAGGAATCTCTCACTAACTAATGTCTCTTACAGATATATCATTACACAAGTAGTAACTTGTGCAACTAGGCACAATGCAACATCAATCAAGGGAGAAGCGGCAAAAGAAAAATCTATAGGAAGGACAAGAAATTACTTGGGTGATAGTCAGGCATATGACACAACACCAAGAGTACGGGTGATACACAAAAGACCAGAGTCGTATACAATTTTAACTCTACCACCGGCCGCTACACCATATACTGTAATCCTAGCTACTGATCCAGTTCCATTGAGGAACAAAACCATACACTACCTAGGAAGCAGAACATGATTAACTAATGCAATATCATGAGGATGGTTCAGGTCACCTTTAGCAAGAGCCACAAATTTATAGTCCTCCTTAGGGTCCAATCAAGGAACATTTAATCAAGGGTCGCCCGTTCCTTAAGGGAAGGGGCAGTAATGTGACTAACTGCAGGTGACAAGCTTTTAATCCTGTATATCTCTTTTATTTTTCTTCAATACCATTATATCCAAATAGACATACACTGATGAAGTGTTGTCTTACATGTTCACAGCATGAAGCATTATATCTGTGAAATTTAGTAACCAGATCAATGTTCAACCAACTTTTGAGTAACAATGGGCATGTCATGACCATCCTCTCACAACACAGGGGAACTTATAATAGTATCAAAAGCAACAACATAAAACAAAAGCGTACATAAAATTAAAAAAATAAAAAAAGTGCACATGTCAAGCCATATGGTATACTTGCTGTATACCAAGCACAGAAAGCATAAACAAATCACAATAACCCATGCAAATGAGCAATGACTCACAACACTTTGTCATGCACTTCACGCACAGTGAACCTGCAGCTCAAAATCCAATATTCTGGCCTTCTTAATTTGTCAGGCTTAAAATCAAAATTCTATTTTCTTTTACTTTTCTCACCCTCCTTTTTACAGCAAGTCACCTTAGTGGTGATTTGCTGTCAAATAAAACTTACTGTGTTGCTTCTGACACACAGGACCAGCAGAAACAACATTTAAGCATGTAATGCCACCTTAATTTTGACTGTCCAAAAGTAAAACTGTTCCACAGACACTCTGTGTTCCTTGCACCACTTAAATTAAGGCAACTACGTGGACATTATTTTTCAAGAGCAGAAGCAGTGTGCAATATACTTGTTTACTAATCCAGAAGTCAGCTATTTGTATTATACCTAAATATATGCAGTTACTGAAGCCTAAGGCACTTTATAGCTACTGTAAATGGCAAGAATGCTGTTTAAATAGTCTATTTGACCCATTTTCGACTTTGGTATTTGGGACACTTAAAAATAAATATCCTTTAATTGTGTTACATATTAATCATCCTCAGAATGTTCTTTACAGATTGCAGAGATTGGACATTAGACATATCTCATGTAAATCCTTAGAAAAATGAGTTTGTTACGCCTATGCGTATTCCATATGCAAATGTCCTCATTATGCAGTACAATACAACTTACATTTTATTGTAATGCTAGGAGGTCATAGTATGAGTATTAAGATTTATAAATATTATAAAACGATTTTAAAAGCACTTATTTTTAAATAAATAATTTGTCATGATTAATAATTATTTTTAATAAAACCAATCATTTTTGATAATTCCACATATAAAAGTAAGCTGCATCTCTTGCCTATCATATTTAGACGCATTCATTCACAAGCCTAAGCACAGAAGCCTAACTTGAAATATGACACATTTTTGGCCACTTTTTTTTTTTTAAAGGACAATTATTTTAACATTAGAACCAAGAATATCCTTACAAAAATGCTTTAAGAGAGGAAAACCATAAATTAAATGCTTTCCTGTAATACAAATAATGAACCTTATTTTTGTAACCTTTTTGTAAAACAGTAGTCTGAAATGCAAAATTGCCTGTCCCGTGTTTAAAGTCCTGCCCGAGTGAACATTCCTGTCTATTTGTGGCTTACAAAAACGGCAGCTGCTTGGCAGTAAAAGCTTGTCTCTCAGTTTTTGAAACATGAGCACGGAGGCTGTCTATTTAAAAATGTAAGACATTTCAAGGTTTAAAATGCGTGTGCAATAATATGCATTTGAGTTCAGCAATAATGTACTTCAGATGAAGTGTTTGCCTGTTAATATCTAATACAATGTATCCAAAGAAAATGTTTTAGAATTGTCTACCTATTACAAAACACACAATTTCGTTTTTGAGGCCTTTTATTCATATTCCTAGTGAATGTGGATTTTAATTTATCTTGTAAGCAGTTAAAAGTTTGTAAATGTGGATACTTGCTTACTCTATAAATTAAATAGCAACATATAGCTATTATAGCATATCATATGGTTCAATTCTGAATTTTTATTTAATTTCTAATTAATATTAGTTAACTAACATTTTGCATAACAGACTGAAGACAACAAGAAAGACCACAAGCACATACTGAGCACATTTCAGACATATACAGAAAGGGGTCAAACACGCAGGACACCCAATACAGCGCACGTAATAGCCATTTATTTCATAAATGGCGCCATCGCTATTCACTTACAGAAGTTGCACTAATGGGACAACCACATAGACATTTAAACACATATTTAACCCACAGATGAACACTTAGAATAGAAACAAGGGCAGCCCACAGACTGTACTTAAACCAAACCATTACTAAATATTAGTTGTAAGTCATATTTACAAGAAACGCTTCTCAGTAGTATTTCAAAAGACTGCAAAAACAGCCCAACAGACTGTTTCCAAGAAGCTAAAATTAACTAGCTTTGTCTGGCAGAACACCAAAAAAATCGCTCTGTATATCTTCATTCATAAAATTGCTTAGGAGAAGGATCCTTGTATTTATTTTGCCATATTTTAATTCCCTGGGGAGACAGAATCACCAAGGAAGAAATATGGTTTTATACCTAAACTTATTTAGATATTCCCTCAGGGGAGCCGGCTAATTTAATTCATATCTCACAATGGTACCTTTCAAAAAGCGACACATTCTTCTATGTGTGCTTGAAAACAGGCATGCCAAAAATAGTGCAAAATATGCAGTATTACACTCAAAATAGCTCTTAAAGTATTTCTTTTGTACGTTGAGCCGTTCCAATTTCATAGGAGTAGAGAAAAATCTCCTCATTACCTGCCTATATGTGTTACATCACATACATTTACATATTCATATTCATAGGACTAACTCAATATTTGGCCAATTTCAAATTCATATCATATTCCTATTCAAAATCAAGTTCCCAGGTAAGTGTACCCAAACTAAGCTTACCAATCGGGTCCCGGGGAAGTGTTCCTAGACTACCTAACCAATCGGGTTTCAAACCTATACAAGTGCCGCAAAACTGCTATTATCAAACAAATGGTTGTCCAAATTCTAACTGCCAAGTTCTAAATGCCCTAACGGTCTTTTTTTTATAACCCCTTCGATGCTTGTGACAAGGTCAACTCGTCATGGGTGTTACCTGCGCTGTGCTTATGACGAACTGACCTTGTCACATAACAAGGGATATTGAAAATTGCAGCACAGCACGGCAATATACAGTAGCAATGATGCCGTTAAAATACTCACGCCACAAAGGTTCTCAGTCAGGGGTGACATCATGTGGAGGAGCAAAATCAGGAAGATCAGAAATATACTGGGCTGCAGAGACAGAGAATCCCCTACATGGTTTTTTTTCCTACCCGTAGGTAGGTTTCTTAGTTATCTCTGCTAAGGAGATTCTCACTCAAGAGATTTGGATCTAAGGTTTCATTCTCATGAAGGAAGACTTGAAGAACAGCGAGACCAGAAGCTGCAGAGTCTTTCTTGGTGCAGTCTTGGTCCAACAAAGTCCAGACAGTCGAAGAGCTACGTAGATTCAGGCATGAGTCATGTCCCATGAAGAATCTGAGGACCCACCCACAGGCAAGCCCTTAAGTACCCTAAGGGAAGGGTTAGAACAACTCAGGGGGCCCTCCCAGAGAGAAGCTGGACAGAGGGGAGCATACTCCCATGTCCATGTCCAGTTTTGCGCCAGAGCGGGAGCCAAGGGCTCCCTGAACTGGCTCAAACTGGAGTATGCAAGGAGGGTATCAAATGTGCCAGTCAAAGCAGTCTGGTGACGCTGGCAAGCACTCCCACCCCAGCCAAATATCACTTCTCCCTGTGATAGGAAACCTATTGTTCTACCTTCCCCTGCTCGAGCTTGGCTCAGCAGCAGGAGTGCAGAATCGTGTCTGTGGTCGGCAGCAGAACTAGCTGCTCTCAGACCCTGAAAGGTTGTCACCGGGAGTGCAGGAGGGTACCCTAAGGGAGCCCCCCAGTACCTGGGATCATACTTGCAACACTGGAATCAGTGTTGGAGTATGGTTCAAACATGTTTGATACCAAAAATGACCGGGTTCCGTGTAGCCGCAATATAGTTAGAAATCTTGTAATTACTATATAGTTAGAAATCTCGTAATGATTGATGACACACTGATAACACACTTACAAAGCCTGGAGAATTGACTCAGGAGTTTGTCCTGCTCATGCTGGGGCACTCCCACACTGATAAACAAGCACCCTGCCTTCAATACTGAAGAGCATGCCTTAGGGGTGACTTATAGGGTTTAAGTGCAGTGACCTCAGATATAAGGTAATTATATCTATCGTGAGAGGTGCAATCACCAATCCACACCGGCTGCAATGGGAGGCCTGTAGTCACAGTTTCAGTGGACTCCCATAGGTGGCACAATACATGCTGTAGCCCATAGAGGGTTTCTGGTGTACCTATTCCCTGGGTACCTTTTGAAAAGTAGGCTCTGCTATCATGGTTACCCCCACTTTTTGCTGGTGTTGTTCTGTTTTCTGACGTGTCTGACCGGGATCCGTCTAAGGGACCCCATTCACTGTGCTTCCACACTACATGTTTTTTAGTAAGTACTTTGGTACCTCCACAATTGGCTACTGATGTACCCTAGTAAATCCCTAGTTCTCTTCCAGGGGATCCCAATCAATAGTCATAAGCACTTAAATATTCCCGCCCATGCACGGGAACCCCGGAAAATATATAAAAATGATAGATGAAAACATATATAAACAGATATATATATATATATATATATATATATATATACATATTGCATGTATGTACCTGCAGCAGCTGAACTTGGAGCACCGAGTCCGGAAGCATCGAGTTCAGAGACTTTCCCCATCCTTCAGAGTGCCTGCAACAATCGAAGCGGGGCATTTTGTAATAAAAATTGCACAGCAGGTAATTTAGAGGGAGAAAGGCATTTGAGAAAGGCATAGGAGCCGAAACCGGTCATGCCGATCCTGAGCTGTTATTAATAAAATGAAAGTTTTCCTGTGGACCTGCGTGGACCGAATTCTTTCTGCAAAGAAGGTTTTGGAGTCATATTTAGGTGCGAGGCCACGTGCACCGTGAAGTCCCCTTCCTGAAGTAGTTCGGCGTAAGCAGTGGCAACTCTTGTGGATTCTCTCAATGTTCTTGGGAAATACGCCGAACCGCCGCCAATCACCTTAAGGCACATGTTGTGGGAAATTGTGACTGCACAAACAGCTTATCACTATAGGCGCATGCTGTATAATTAGTAACTGCACGAACAGCACAACCAAAGTACTTACCAGTGCGTCAAGGTGCCTTATGGGATTTGGTGGCTGGATGAAGGACCCAGGAATTCCTACAGTTTTTATCACGAACACCATCAGGGAAGGAGAAGTGAAGCTGCAGGCACGGCCCACTGGGGGGAGCACTTGCATGTATGTACCTGCAGCAGCTGAACTTGGAGCACGAAGTCCGGAAGCATCGAGTTCAGAGACTTTCCCCATCCTTCAGAGTGCCTGCACCAATCGAAGCGGGGCATTTTGTACTAAAAAGTGGACAGCAGGTAATTTAGAGGGAGAAAGGCATTTGAGAAAGGCATAGGAGCCGAAACCGGTCATGCCGATCCTGAGCTGCTGTTAATAAAATGAAAGTTTTTCTGTGGACCTGCGTGGACCGAATTATTTCTGCAAAGAAGGTTTTGGATTCATATATATATATAACATTGGTGCACGAACCGAGACTTTTTTCAGCACAGTGCCTCATATGCTAACTACGCTTGCCAAATGACTCTGAACCTACTACAGGAGAGAAATGAAGCCTTAATATATAAATAAACACTTGAACTTACTTGAAGTGCATTAACTATGCTCGCATTACGAACTTCATATCCCAATATCCACCAATGTTTGACATCGAGCCCACGCCCACTGAGAGGCCGTGAAGTGAATAAATAAAGCTGACAATCATGCAATGCGAGGCTCAGGTGTTTTTGATTTATGGCAGCCCAGGAAGAAGAGGTCCTAACCTCGAAACGCGTTGGCTCCGATAATTATGAAAATGAGGAATGAGGCAGGCTGCATGAGAAGCCGAACGGCGAGGCGCTGTAGTGTGACCCCCCAAATGCTGAAGGGCACTCTTGGATTCAAAAAAAAAAAAAAAAAAAAAAAAAAAAAAATATATATATATATATATATATATATATATATATATATATATATATATATGAAGAAAACGCCATTCTTTTCCATAAGTCGATCAAGAATAACGAGAGTGAGCCCAGATTCTGTGCTAAATTTTCAGTGATTTATTTAGTAATGCCACCAGCCATCCGCCATAACGCGTTTCACCTCCCAAACGAGGCTTGATCACATGACGTTAGTTGAAACAAACAAGGGTCTTAAATACACAAAAACATGGGAGCGGCTTTGCGCTTAAAGTGATATGTGCATAAATAAATGTTTACAATCCCGCCAGATAAGTACCAACAACGGCAGTAATACAAAATTGGGGGCCAGTGCTCGACATCTTAAAATTCAATTCATTACTGTTAAACGGCATAAGACAGGTCAATTGTTTGTTTTAGTAATACAGATTCAAAAATAGAAGCATTTCATATCCAAGCAAATTCATTGAGAAATAAATTAACCAATATTATCAAAAATATATATATATATACATATGGAAATATTGCACTGTATATATACAATCTATTTACATAGCGGTGTTCTCTAAGAGATATCACAAAATATATATATGTTTCTCTCAATTCATCTATGTACACCAACTCCATTTTTACACATGAAAACAGATTCCCCAATTGATATAGAATCTCTAAAAGCATGTGCATTTATAAGTTTGATATAAAAATATAAATCCATACATTCTTACAATTAATGCTGGATAGGAGTCGCTTCATTAGTCAAGAACTTAATGCCGTTACATTTTGAAAGAATATCCAGAAGTACTACACTTTTAAATGATGTGTAAGGCCCTTGCAGGCAGCTGTGAACTCAAAATTATGTAAAACCCTATATAAAGTGCTCGTGTTACCCAATAATACAAACAAAATGTAAAGATAGTTAAAAGTAAATGTTTCACAGAACAAGACGGAGGATTTTAGGTGCCCAAAGAGGGATTTCCACTTAAATGTGAATGGTAGTTGGATGTACTGTGATACCAATCATGCAGTTACATTTAAAGTAAGTGGAGAAAAACCTGCTACACCTGGGAATGCTTAAAGGGGTCCTGTAGTTTGGAGGTAAAGGATCAGGTCAAGGAGCTCCCGACTTTACTGGTGGGTCACATATGGAGATGGACTCACAATGGTGAAGAATGGGCATTTATATATCCTTAAGGCAGGTGTAAAGGTCCTCTCGATCGTTCAGTCCAGTTGGACTCTTAGTGTTCATTTCAAGGATGTATCTCGTCTCAAGGAGATGCAATCTGCCCTCTCTATCACCCCCCCGTTTGAGTGGCATAACCATGTCTACTAGGTAGTATTGTAGAACACTGGGGTCACTGTTATGCGTAGTCTCAAAGTGGCGTGCCACCGGGTATGCCTGATCCTTGCTCATTATAGCTCTGATATGCTGGAGAATCCGTTTATGTGCCGCCGGTCGGGTGCTGCCCACATAACGTAAGTCACACGGGCATTGCAGCACATAAACGACAAACTCCATCTTGCATCTCAGTCTTTTCGTAATTGGAATAGGATTTTCTCTAAAGGGACTAGTGTAATGGGTTTTATTTATTCCAAATTTGCACGCTTTACAGAAAGCACACTTTCTAAAACCCGTGCTCAATGCTTCCCATGTTCCTGAAATTACGGGTTCTAGAGTGCTGCTGGTAAGTGCATTTTCCATTGAGGGGGATTTGCGGTCTAGGTGAGACATCACTTCCAATTATGGGATCACCCCTTATCAGATTCCAATTTTTTGAGAAAATCTTTTTAATTGCGGGATGCTGTTGGCAATATGGAACTATAACCCTTGAGTTGACATGTGTGTCATCCCGATTATTAATAGGGTCTTTGCTCCTAGGTGTTAATGCCTCCTCTCTGGTGATGGAATTGGTTTTTCTTATGGCTATCTCAAGAGTTCTGTCACTATAGCCCCTTTCCAGAAACCGTTTCCTACACTCATGTTGTGCTGCCTGAAAGTCAGATTCCGTACTACAAATCCTTCTCATTCGTAGCATCTCCCCATAGGGGATGCTATTGATTAGGTGACGGGGATGCTGACTGGTGGCGTGGAGCACTGTGTTAGCAGCAGTATCCTTTCTGTGTAACCTGGTTTGTACTTGATGATTATCAATATAGACTTGGACATCCAGAAAATTAACAGTAATTTCATCTACATGAGAAGTGAAATGCAGATTAAATGAATTAACATTCAGTTGTTCCACAAATTGCTCAGCATCTGATTTGCTGCCTTTCCAAACAACAAAGAGGTCGTCGATGTAACGTAAATATAACGGCACATGTGAGTTCATGATGTCACCGTATGTGCCCATCAGGACCCGCTCCTCCCAAAGCCCCATGTGGAGACACGCAAAGCTTGGGGAGAAGCAGGCCCCCATTGCAACCCCTCTTAGCTGCTGGTACGCCTGACCATTGAAAAGAAAGTAATTTTGTTCCAAACAGAGTTTTAGCATATCTAGAAGCATCCGATTGTGATTAGAACAAAAATCTGATCGTTTGGACAGGTAGTATTCTGCTGCCTTAATTCCATCCCGATGTCTAATGGAGGTATATAAGGCAGTGACATCCAGAGTCATTAAAATGTAGTCATCTTCCCACACCAGGTTATTGAGTTTGCAAATGAAATCAGTGGTATCTTTAACATAAGATGGTAATGTTAATACCCATTCCTTTAGAAAAAAGTCTATGTATTTGGAAATGTTCTCAGTTGCGCTATTTATTGTCGAAAGTATAGGTCTACCAGGTGGTGACGATAGATTCTTGTGAACTTTAGGCAACAAATAAAGAGTGGGTATAACTGGACAATCCTTTTTGAGGAATTTGAATTCATCATTCGGGATCAATCCTGCACTTTTCCAGGCTACAAGTTTGGCATTCAAGTCAGACCAGGCAGATTTAATTACAATGAGGTTACTCTTTCTGTAACAGTCCAGATCACTGAGCTGTGCTTCAGCTTCTTTTATATAATCGTCCCGATGCCACAAGACGATATTTCCCCCTTTGTCCGCCTGTTTTACAATGACGTTCTTGTCAGCCTTTAGTTTCTTTACAAGGCTGTTGTAGCGTTGGTTCTGTCTACTCAAAATGATGTGTTTTTTGTTTGTTGCAGTATATAATTGTTTCAAATCCTTGATGATAAAGTCTTGGTAAAGGTCTATGTTGTCATGGGTCATAATTGGGAAAAAGGTGGATTTTTTCTTGAAAGGCGTAGATGTTATAGTTTCAATTACTTCCCTGTCGGTTTGCTGGGATTGTGTATTTGAAAGCCCCTCTTGCTGCAAATTCCATATTTCATTGAATGATGTCTCCGCTTCAACAGAGACAAGTGTGGGGCTGGCTGCCACCGGAATGTTGCGTTGTTTGTACGGGTGTGTACGATGGTATTTGCTCAGTTTAAGCTTTCTGATGAAGCGGAAAGTGTCCATTCTGATATTTGCATAGTTCATGTTGCTAGGGGGGCAATAAGACATGCCCAAGCTTAAAATTTGTCTCTCCTTGTCACTCAAAGTGATGTCTGTCAGGTTCACAATTGTTGTGCTGACGTTGAGGGTTGAGTTTGAAACCTGTTCCAATTCCCTCCTTTTCCCCGATTTCCCCTCTTTCCTCCCGCCGAATTTCCTCTCGTTGCATTTCCGGCGTTGGAGGCGTTTGAAGTTTGCCCTCTGGCGTTTTGTTGGGGGTTTACTTTCGATTTGGATCTGAGAGTATTTCGACGGCTCTCGCAGAGGCAATTTACCTCTTGTGCCGGCGATAGTTTGGTAAACCCCTCTTGCAAGTTTTTTCTCCTCCTCTGCTCATTGTCGGAATCGCTCTCCGTCGCTGAACTTAGGTCAGTGGATGAGGCAGATACTGTTGCCTCTTGCCTTGTCTTAGGGTTGTTTTTGCCTACTGGTGCTTTTATCGTATCAAAGCGGCGTGCAAAGGTGAAAATTTGGCCGTGTAGATAGTCCAGCCTGTCTCTCTCAAATTTGAAGGCCTTTCTTTTTTTAATTACTTCCTCTTCCTTAGCCAGCCTTATCATCATTTCTTCACGTAATTTTTTGGTTTGCTCCGTTACACCCATTGTTAACAATTCCGCCTCTACTGTTTCAATTTCCATTTGCAGTTTCCTTCTATCGCTGTCAGCGTACTTTGCCAATATATATATATATATATATATATATATATATATATATATGCTGCAAGAACTCGTCTCGGTCTCCCAGATGAAACCGACAGCCAAACACGCAAAAGACGATATATATATATATGTATATATATATGCAACCAAAAACGCTCAGAAGCTTGAGGCCGCACAGCAGTGTGTAACAACTCTATTTAAACCAAGCAGGCAGCTTAACATCCCTTTAAAGTCCATGGCCTGACGCGTTTCAATGCCACTGTTTGCATCTCCTCAGAGGTCGTGTCAGCGAAGATGGTTAGTGGCTTCCACATCTCCCCTGCGTGTTTCCCGTAATAGGGGACTTTCATTTGAACGAACACTACAATTACCGGCATGCTCCAAATGTGGGAGTGCATTTAAAAGCAGAAAATGGTTCCGTTCCTGTCAGTCTTCCTCCCATGAAGAAGGAGCACGTTTGCTCTGAAACGCGTCGGGAAAGGGAAAGAATTGTCGGAATTGTCAGCACCTGTTTCAATAAAAAGGTTTTGTGAAACCATCCCCTGTGGAGTGGCGTCCTTGGAACTCTGGGCACCTTTGGTGAACATATATATTTATACATATAAACATTTTTCTAAAAAACAAACAATGCAGCCTTACAGACACCAACAGGCTAAGCAATGCTGTGAAATCTTTACACATACACAAATAAATCAGGAAGACCAAAAGGCACTTGAACTGCTTTTAATGAGCAGCAGAAAAGTAGTCTTGCAAAGAGAAAAGCAGGCATTGTTAGCCCATAGGCTGCATTGTAACTTCAATAGCATAGAAGATGAAAGCAAATGTAGAGAATCAAAAACAGGCACCATGGGCCCGATGTAGGTAAGTTCATTTTACCACTTCTTAAATACCGAATCATACCGATTCGGTATTTAAGAAGTGGTAAAATGGAGGGGGGGGATGTAGGTATTTCAGATTCGGTAAATACCGAATCGTTAAGATTCGGTATTTACCGATTCTGTAAATACCGAATCGGAAAAGCCCATTGATTCCTATGGGCATTGTAGCCCATAGGAATCAATGGTCATTACCGAATCGGTATTTACCGATTCGGTAAATACCGATTTTTGCAAGGGTGCAGGGGGTGTCACTTTGACACCCTCTAGCACCCTGAATTCAGGCACGTGTGCCATGTGGCACACAGACATGCCCTAAGGGCATGTCTGTCTGTCACATGGCACTGGTGTGCATGCACACATTTGCATGCACAGCTGTATTCGGTATTTTACCATCCAATAGGATTGGGTGGTAAAATACCGAATCTGACTGGCCTGTGGGACTCAGAAGAGTCCCACCTACCTGTGGAAGTTTCCGAATCGGTAAAAATACCTATTCAGTATTTTACCGATTCGGTAAATGTACCGATTCGGTAAATTTACCGAATCGGTAATATAGGCCCCCTACATCAGGAATGACCACTTACCGGTTGGTAACGGCCGAAATTGGCCGTTACCGGTCGGTAAATGGACACCTACATCGGGCCCCATGCCTTTAAGGCTGCCACGACCCCTAGCCCCAGCTTCCCATCATGCATCAGGGATGACACTTAGGTCAGTTGTTCTTTCTGGCTCCTTCAGTCAGGATCCTGGTTAATCAGCTCCACAGATTTTTGACTTTTCTGTCAGAAATTATATTCCTTTTCACTTAAAACCCTTTTACACCTGTTGGAGTATTCCTTTACCTTTTTTCAGGAGTTTGGCATTTTTTATCTCTAAGAAATGCCTTTCCTTTATGAACCTTGCCCTTTCTGTGGCACAAAGAAGGCCAAAATACTCTGTCGGTATTATTTGCCTTCCGTATTCTCATGTTCCTGAGACTTGCCAACACAGCCAGTCTTTATCAAGACGGACTATCAAGGACAGAGAGAGGATTCGCCTTTATTGTCTCTCTGAAAAAGGTAAAGATTCTAATTCTAGAGGCAGGTCTCCTGTGAGACAGAAGAAGAGACCTGGATCATCATCCAGGAGCAAGGTTCAGGTCTGTTCTTCATCGGCGTCGAGAATTCCACCAGCGGCGAAAAAAATGTCAACGACAATCCCATGGACGGCGGGCTCACCGTCGAGAGAACATCATCTTCGTCGAAGACTTCCAAACAAAGAGGTACCTCATCAGCGACAAATCCTCCGCCACTGTCAACCGGGCAACGGTCGGCATCTAGGAGTCCCTCTCCTTTGGTGTGGGATCGCCTAATGTCGAGACACCGCTCTCCGTTGTCACCATCGGTACAGCGTTTGACATTGAGACGCAGCCCTTCCTGGCCGCCAACCAGGCGGCAACAACGTCAAAAAAGGATTCGATGTCGAAGCAGATCCCTCCAGCTCAGCCTTCAAGACACTCGACGTCAAGGCCAAGATCATCTGCAACGTTGAGAAGAGATTCGACGTTGAGGCAGACTCCTCCGTTGCAGCCAACAAGATGGCACTCAATGTCAAGGCCTAGATCAACGGCGTGGAGGGTTTGACGTCGAGAAGGATTTCACATCACCTTCTCCACGTATGATGTTGAGACTTGGTACTCCATTGGGTTCTTCTCTTCCAACGTCGAAGCACAAGTCTCCGTCGTCGGGACATTGGTTGGCGTCGAAACACACGCATTGGACTCGCAAGTCTTAGTGGCGCATAGTTAATCGATGTCGAGACATTCACAATTATCGACATCATTACACCATCTGACCTCAAGTAGACACCATTCCACGTCAGAAGACCTCTCGGAACCTTCAATGCCGGCTGCAGGATCCCCACAAGTAATCTCAACTTTGAGAAGCTCATCTTCTCCGTCTCCAGAACGGCAGTTACAGAAATCCCCCCTGCAGATCACGGCTCTACCTACTCAACGAGGGATAGAACATAGATCTTCATCTGTTTATCTTTCTCCCAGGTGGCTTCTCCCGGTTCATCATTGGCAGAAAGAGCCTTCAGAAGAGGTTCAACAGCCTTTGGACTATTGAAGCCCTCCACGTAAATCTGCTTCTCAGGGATGTCATGGGAGACGAAGATCACCCTCCTCGTTGTCCTCCTTAACCCTTCCTCTAAGAGGGATTATTCTCCCACTCTCATGGATAGTCCACCTTACAGAGTGTCACCTGATGATGACATCAACACCTTCCAGGATGTCCTATCTAGAGGAGCACAAAAGCTAAGCATGGAGCTGTCTGCACCGCAGACATCTACATCCGTTATATTTGAGACTCTGCATCAGAGGTCCGCGTCAAGGCCTTTGCTGCCATTAGTTCATGGTCTTTTACAACCAGTTATGGATACATTCCTTACTCTAGCAACAATAAAAACGGCTCCAGCAAGGATCTTAAAGAAATAGTCACCAGGAGAACAGGATTCCCTGTTCCTAAGGTCAGATCCTCCACCAGATTCGGTGATTATTGCAGCTGCAAAGGAGATCCATGCAGTGGCTTCCTATTCAACAGTTCCTCCGGACAAGGAGAGGAGAGCCCAAGATTCTTGGGGGAGAAAAGCTTGCAGCTCAGCAGCAGTAACTTTGAAGGTTTCCAGTGCGGTGGCTCTGTTGGGCCGTTATGATATAGCATTGTGGGACTCTCTAGATCGCTTCAAAGAAAAACTACCAAAGAAAACCGTCAAGACTTTGGGGAGATTCTCCAGGAGGGAGCCCTTCTGACCAACCAAATGATCAGTGCGGCAGCTGATGGGGCATCCTTAGCTCACTCATATTCCCATGGTGATGGTGCAAGAAGATCCTCCTGGGTGTGTCTACTGCTTTGAAACCGGAGGCCCAACAACGCATCCCGAACCTTCCTTTTTCTGGAAATTCATTGTTCGGCTCTCATACTGACGAGGAGATGGCCAGGATGAAGTCGGAACTGGATACTCTCAAAGCTGTTGGTTTTAGAGAAAAAGAAAGAGTTCAGACGTCGGTACAGGCCTTACGAACGTAGGGCGTTCCAGCAGAGGGTTCAAGCCCTTCATTGGTCCCGAAGGCAGCACCATCAGGCCAAATCTCACTATCAGGGACGTCGCCCTTCCACAGAGTCCTCTTCAACTGCCAAGAACCCCAGCAAACAATGAAAGTTCACTTCCTCTGTCACCGTCACCCACTCCAGTGGATGGAAGTATCTCCGGACATGTAAAAGAGTGGCCCAAAATAACAAACGATCAGTGGGTGCTGAATATACTACAAAATGGTTATACACTACGTTTTCATTGCCCCTCCAAAGTGCATCCACCCCAGTGAAGTCAAGAGTTCACCAACTGCCGCTGTTGCGTTGGGAGGTATCCACTCTCCTACAAAAATTGGCCATAGAAAAGTTTCCTTCATCACAGCAAGAAAAAGGGTTTTACTCCAGGTACTTCCTGGTGCAAAAGATAGGTCAAAAAGAGAGTTTCAGGCCTATTCTGTATCTACATTTTATAAACAAAAACATCCAAAAGAGAAGGTTTATATGCTGGCGCTCCATCAAATATATCCACATCTTCAAAAAGGGGGTTAGATGTGCTCGAATGACCTCCAGGACACTTACTTCCATGTCCTGATTACACCATAGCACAGAAAGTTTCTATGCTTCATGGTTGGCACAAAACATTATCAGTACAGAGTCCTACCGTTCGGCCTGAAATCTGCATCTCGTGTATTCACAAAATGTTTGGCAGTGGTAGCCGCAGCTTTACGCCACCAAGGTCTGTTCGTCTACCCATAGCTCGACGGCTGACTGCTGAAGGGCTCATCTCAAATGGTGAAAAGCCACTATTGAATATGCCTGAACTTACTGCAGCGCCTGGGCCTTCATGTAAATATGGAGAAATCAATCCATCAGCCCACTCAAAGAATTCACTTCCTATGGGCTACCCTGGACTCCAACGTAGGAATTTTTATTTTTCCTTCGGAGGAAAGACTGTTATCAATCCAGCAGAAGTGAAATCTCCTTCAAGTTCATCAGCCCTCTGTTCAACAAGTTGCATTACTTCTGGGATTGATGGCATCTTTAATTTTTCTGGTTCCCAACTCCAGGCTGAGAATGAGACCTCTACAACAGGACTTGGAAGACAAATGGGATCAGACGTCAGCACGATGGGAAGACAGGATTCTTCTCTCCCAGTATGCGAAAGCATCCATTCCCTGGCGGACTCATCAAAAAATCCCTTGGTGGAAGTCCCTTTGCACCAACCTCCTCCGACATAATCCCTGATCACAGACGCCTCACTTCAGGGTTGGGGAACATGCATGGGTCTTCTACAGACTCTGGTCAGGTGGTCGAATAAAGAACATTCTTTTCATATAAACATGCTGGAACTACGGGTAGTACATCTAGCCCTCAAGGCTTTCTACCCATCTATACAATCCAAGTTGATATTAGTACAAACAGACAACACGAATGCCATGTACTATCTAAACAAGCAAGGGGGGACTCACTCTCGCCCTCTGTACCTGGAGACTCAGGTGATATGGCATTGGCTCCTGACTAGACATCTTTTTATCATGGCGGTCCATCTGCCAGGGGAACAGAATTCACAGGCAGAGTCGTCACTTCGAAGATCAGCATTCTTGGGTATTAAATGACAATTTGGTGGCGGACAATGGGGGTCATCCAACTGTCGACCTTTTTGCGGACGAGTCAAACAAAAAATGCCACACCTAAGCGTTAAGGTTTTACAGACCAGGATCGATAGGGAATGCCGTCTTGATCGACTGGTCAGGAACTTTTGTTTGTACTTTTCCGCCTCTTTCTCTCGTCCCGAAGGTAATAACCAAACTCACACGCTCCAGGATGAGAATGATTCTGATAGCACCATTGGCCACTGCAATGGTGGTACCCGGACCTGCTTTACCTCTTAGAGTGTCCACACAAAAACCTTCTGTGCAGACCGGACCTCCTGTCCAAAATGAATGGGGAAGATTCATCATCCCAACCTTCCCTCGCTGAACTTGGCAGCATGGCTCCTGAGGTCCTCTAATAGGCCACTTAAATCTCCCTCAAGACTGTATGAACATTTGGGGAAATCCAATAGGCTTTCCACAAGATATTCATATTCTTTTAAATTTAAATTCTTTTAAATTTATTTGTGGTGTATACGTAATGGTTTTCAGCCTACTAAGGGTCAAGAGAATGTAATTTTACCTTATCGACTACATTTTGATAATCAGGTCTAATGTTTAATTCCATTAAGATGCACTTGGCTGCCATTACAGCCCACAGAAAGGCTTCAAATCAACCTTCTTTCTTCCAGCTCCAGGTGGCTAAGGATTTCCTTTAGGGTTTAATGAAAGTGTTCCCCCCTGTCAGGCCTCCTTCCCCCCCTTGGGAGTTGAACCTGGATCTCTCTAAACTGATGGGTCCCCCTTTCTAACCTAATCATAAGGTGACCCTTCAGCATCTCAAATGGAAAGCTGCCTTTTTGGTGGCCATTACTTCAGCTCGTAGAGTAAACGAAATTCAAAGTCCAAAGAACCGTACACTTTTTTTTCATCATAACAGAGTGGTTTTAAGGATCCACCCCTCCTTCCTTCCGAAGGTGGTGTCGGATTTCTCTGTCAACTAAACAATCTTACTACATTCTTTTTTCCCAAACCATCTACGCCAGGAGAAAAATCTCTTCATTCCCATGATCTTAAGAGAGTTCTGAAACTCTAGTTTGATAAGTCCAAGGACATCAGAAAGTCTGATCAGTTATTTCTAAACTATCGTGCAATCAGAACAGTATCCGAGCCTCCAAGCGTTCCATCTCCCGATGGATAGTGTCTTGCATCAAGCTGGCATATCAGTTAACAAATAAACCCCTTCTGGCTTCTCCCAAAGCACATTCCACGAGGGAAAAGGCAGCTACAGTGGTGTTTCTACACAATGTACCGATGGCTGAGATCTGGAAAGCAGCCACTTGGCAATCAGTACTTACTTTCACGAGACACTATTGTCTTGATTCTGATTCCAGGGCAGATACTCAAGTAAGCCAAGCCTCCTTGAGGAATGTATTTCAATCCTAAATTCATTCGAATTGGTTTCTTAATGTTTCTGTTCTTTATGGTACTTATTTGCCCCCAGGAAGAGGGGATGGGCTAGCTACTCGATTCAAGTGCTTTTGACTATTGATAAGGATCCCCTCGAAGAGAAGGATAAGTTACTTACCTGTAATCCTAGTTCTATTCCAAGGGCACCCTCATCAAAATCATAAGCAACCCACCCACTTCCCCGGGCAAATGAGCCAAGATTTTCATCTCTTTGTGCCTTGACCTCTGGGTCTCCGCAAAGGACAACTGACCTAACTGTCACCCTTAAGGCATTATGGGAAGCTAGGGGTCATGGCTGCTTTCAAGGTATGGGGCCATTTTTTGATTTTCTACATTTGCTTTCAGTTTCTATGCTATTAAAGTTACGATGCAACCTATGGTCCAACAATGCCTGCTATCTCTTTGAGACTACTTTTCTGCTGTTCATTAAAAGTTGTTCAAGTGCCTTTTGGTCTTCCTTGTTTATTTGTGTATGGTATATGTTATGTTATATGGGTATTTATTACGCGCACGACTACTCTTGAGTATTCTGGCGCGGATCATAACCACAGAGAAATCCCAGAGAAAGCACAGCATTATATTAGTAAGCTTGATTGAAAAGGTGAGTTTTAAGCAGCTTTTTGAAGCAGCTAAGGTCTCTGGTGTCCCTGAGAGTGAACGGAAGGGCATTCCAGAGGGTAGCTGTTTTAACCGAAAATGATAAGCCGCCCAGTCTAGAGCGCTTGAAGCGCGGTATTACCAGCCTGCGTTGAGAAGCCGACCTGAGATGTCGACTTGGCACGTGAAAGGTCACTCTTTTCTTCAGAAACGCCGGGCCAGTATCATGTAGGGCTCGGTGAGTGAGAACCAGAGCCTTGAATTGCACTCTTTGGGCCACCGGCAGCCAATGGAGTGCGACCAGTTGTGATCTTATGCTGATGTGTCTAAGGATGCCCAGCAGAAGTCTTGCCGCCGCATTTTGGATGAGCTGCAGTTTGTTTAACAAAAAGGAGGGGGAGCCCAGGTAGAGAGCATTGGGGTAGTCTAGTCGGGACAGTATCAGGGCTCTGGCAACCGTTTCTTCGGCCAGCTAGGGCAAGAGAGGGAAAAATCTGCCTAGGGATTTAAGGGTCCCAAAGCAGGCACCCGTCAGTCTTTTAATCTGCTCTGCAAATCGCAGATCTTCATTAAACCAAATGCCCAGATTCTTGGCAGGGCCCCCCTCAGTGAGAGGACGGGGGAAATCGGGAGGCCAAACCAATTCAATAAATTGGTTTGGAAAGTGACCATATAGTATAATTTCCGATTTTCCCTCGTTGCATTTAAGCCTAGCCTGTGCCAACCAAGTGAATATGGCCGTCAGACACCTTTGTGCTGCGGCCGTTTCAAATTGTGTGTTACCCCAAGTGAACAAGAGCTGGGTGTCATCGGCGTAAGCCATAATTTTTGCACCCAGCTTCTCAGCCAGGTAGATCAGAGGGGTCATATAGATGTTGAAAAGAAGTGGGCTCAATGTTGAGCCCTGTGGGACCCCCGTCTGAACTAACCTGGCCGAGTAAGATTGAGGGGGCATCCAAACTTGCTGATACCGTGAGTCCAAAAAGGACTCCAGCCAGGACCATACAGCCCCAGTGAGGCCGATGTCTGTGAGGCGAGCCAAAAGGAGTTGATGAGGGACCGTATCAAAGGCGGCAGAGAGGTCCAATAAAATTAGTACCGCTCTGCCGCCCCCGTCCGTACAATCCCTGATGGCTTCCACTACCTCGACCAAGGCTGTCTCTGTGCTAAAGGAGGACCTAAAGCCCGACTGGGCTGGGTGAAGCGCCCCAGATTCTTCAACAAAGGCGTTAAGCTGATGAAAGATCACCTTTTCGCAGACTTTCGCCAATGCCGGGAGCAAAGAAATGGGGCGGTAGTTTGCTGCGACAAGAGGGTCTGCTGAAGGCTTTTTTAAGAGGGGCAGAAGTTTTGCTTGCTTCCACTGTCTGGGTACCGTTGCCGATTCCATTGACCAGTTCACCATAGCTGTAACTTCTGTCACTACACAGTCCGCTACTCCAGCCAAAACTCCTGCCGGACAAGGGTCCTCGGGGGAACCTGATTTGAGAGCTTTCAGCAGAGCAAGAATGTCTGTTTGGTCAGCCATAGTAAATTTGGCCAGGCAATTGCTCGGGAGAGTACCTGGCGCCTCTGCTAGCGGAAGAGTGGCCGCTGCACTTAAGGCAAATCCCTCTTCAATTAGCTTAATTTTATTAATGAAAAAGGATAAGATTTCCTCACACCAGTCTGCGGAAACCGGAATCTTTTTTTTCTGCTAGAGGTGACAGAAAGCTTTGGACTATAGAAAAGATCTCCTTATCATTATTCTCTGCCTTTAAAATTCTAGTTGCAAAGTAAGCGCCTTTTGCAGTCTTGATTGCAGCATAGTATTCTCTTTGGACTAGGCGGAGGTCGGCTTTGGCTTGAGGAGAGTAAGCAGCCCTCCAACACCGCTCGGATTTTTTACATGCTCTTTTTAGCTCTCCAAGCGCTGGCGTATACCAGGGTTGAGATGGCAGACCGCGTCGGTGGTTTTGCGGGGCCGGTTTAGAGGTGGCCTCTACACCTCGGCAGATTCAGGCATTGAAGAGGTCAACTTGGCCCTCTAAATCACTAGCGAGAGCCATCTGGGAGTGCGTAAGGGTTTCAACCAACCCAGGGATATTAATTTTCCGTACTTGGGGGCCAACCGGAGGGGAAGAGTGGCGAGATGGTAATGTCACTGCCCAGGAAAAGTGAATTACCGCATGGTCGGACCAGATAACCGGCTGGGGATCTTTAAGGGCCAGTGTAAAGTTGGAACATATCAGGTCCAACATATGTCCACGGGAGTGTGTAGGTTTGGCAACCCACTGTGTTAAGTGTGTTATGCCTAGAAGGTCTTGGAGAGCCAGCACATCTGAAGAGCCAGGTGCATCCCAGTGAATGTTAAAATACAAAATCATCAAGAAGGAGAAATTTCAGAAAGCGTAAAACGCGTTCCGCTAGTGCCTCTCCTAAAGAGCTTAAAAAGGAACCAATCGGCCCCGGCGGTCTATAGATCAATGTGCCTCCTATGGTACAGTGAGGGGAGAGAATGAAGCAGAAGTCAAATGCTTCTCCCTCTGAAATGCTCAAAGATTTATCACAGGAAAATACCCATGCTTCTCTGAATACAACAGCTGTGCCTCCCCCTCTTCCCAAGCAGCGATCGGCCCTGGCCAGGCGGTAACCACATGGGACAGCCAGTTCCACCACAGGGGCACAAGAGTCGTTAAGCCACGTTTCAGTGATAAATAAAAGATCTAAATTATTATCGCCGATGAGCTCGTAAATTTTTTCGGCGTGTTTTACCATGGAACGGGCATTGATGAGAGCTGCCTTAATAAGAGAGTCGTTCTGGATTTTGGGCATCGAGTGTGTTAGAAGGGGAGGGAGATGGAAGTTGCACTCGTTACATTCCCACCCCCTATCGGGGTATGAAGGAATCCTTTGCTGACCTACATGCGAGCCTTGGTTAAAAGAGCAAAAATTCCCGACTGTAGGTGAGTGGGCTCAGGCTGGTTGGAACTGATGGAGCAGCCTGACCGGCCCTGGGCTCGGTCCAGGCGCGGACGGGCACAGACGGGCTTACCTTAGGCGCACCTTCGGCGCGCCATCGTCACGCCCGCTGCGCCCTCGCCAGCACATAGTGATAAATAAGGGGGTAGCGGGAGGCGCGGGCTCCTGTCTCCACCCTCCGGCTTGCTGGTATGTCCCTGATTGGTCCGCCTACCTCCCCATGAGCTCTCCACTCAATCGGCACACAGCCGATGTATGTGCAAAGACAGGATTTCACAGCATTGCTTCCCCTGTTGGTGTCTGTAAGGTTATCTCCTGTCGGAGGGATGGTCGGAAGCAGAAGCCAGGAGGCCAAATGGGGTCAATAGTGAGGGTTTTATTAGACTTTCACGTTATAATTATAAGGTATACAGTTCGGGTGAAGCAGCAATGGACAGTCAGAAATGAGGTAGTGCAGTAGACAGTCCGGGGATGGGTACTCCTCTGTTCAGGGTGCTTAGAAACCTAGTACGGGCTTCTGATGGTCTTCTCGGTCTTGAGAAACCTATTACGGGTTTCAGATGGTCTTCCTGGGGTGGGGAAACCTATTACGGGTTTCTGGTGTTCTGGCCCGGTTCCAGGTGGCACCTCAAACAAAAGAGAGTAACATCAGTGTCTACCCTTTTACTAATATGGGGTACTGTCACCAAAACCACGTGAGTGAGACAAAGGAAGGTTCGTGTAGGACAAAATGAAGCTTATAAGGAAAAGTAGGGTTTAATATGCTATGGCTCTGCGTGTGCTAAATCATAGGAGGAACTTTACTCGCGCCAAATATGTGGGCAGGTATCAGGGAGAGGTGTGAAGCAGTTTATTTGGTTCAAAATCTGTGGCAAATATCAGGGCGAGACATGAGATACACAAAGTGACTTGCCGTCAAACCCGCCCTTTCCCACATTATTTTCTCACCCATTGCAATCTCCCTCCCCTTCCCTAAGTCCCTGTCTTGCCACGTACTGCTAATAGCCACAACTCTCCAAGTTGTGACGACTCGTGCGTCCTCCGGGCTCCACCAGTCTTCGCTCCAGCTCTATGAGCTCCTCGACTTCGGTTTCCTCGGGTTCGACGTCGGCGTTCTTCTTTGGCGGCTCCTGGATCCTCCGGGTATCTTCTTCCGGTCTTTTCTCCGCAGTCGCGCCCATTGGTGTCTCTCCTTTCCTTTTTAGCATCTGCTGTTCCTCTGTGAGTAATCCTGATTATGGGTGGGCGTAAAATCCGTTTCGCGGGCGAATTTGCGGATTTTCCGCGATTTCGCGATCCGCGAATCTCGCGAAATCGCGGTAAAATCCGCGAATCAGCGGGGACGAATTTTCAGCCAAGCAAGGGTTACAGCAGCAGGTGCAAAAGGTAAACCTAATTTCTTTGTAACCTTTTACAAAAGGGTTACAAACAAATTAACTTCAACTTGGACACCTGCTGCTAATTGCTTCCTGGCGCCTCGTTGCCTACTTGCAACTATTCTCTGACCCTGCTCTGACCCTTGAAGCAGGGTCAGAGAATAGTTACAAGTAGGCAACGAGGCACCTGTCCAAGGAATTAAACCTCATCAGGAAGCACTTACAGATATAAAAAACAGGAAGAAGGGAGAGGATGGCAAATACACCCATTTTGAGTTGTCAAGAGGGTTTAACTAAAAGAGACCTTTACAGCACAATTTTCATATGCATTTTGCTAAAAATAAAAAGCTGTATGTTCTGTAGGGGCAACTCAGGAATCTGGCCCTTCAGAGATCCGGCCTCTCTTTCTTTCTCTCGTTCTCTCTTTCCCTCTCTCTTTCCCTCTCTTTCTCTCTATCTATCTATCTATCTATCTATCTATCTATCTATCTATCTATCTATCTATCTATCTATCTATCTATCTCTCTCGCCCTCTCCCATAAACGACTGCATGGGTAACTTCGCTATGCAAGCGGCTCGCGAAGACGCAAAAAGCCCCGCGAACACGCAAAAAACCCCGCGAACACGCAAAAAACCCAGCGAACACGCAAAAAACAAAAATCCACAAATTCGCACAAATCCTCTCCTTAAACCTTTGGATATTTTTGAAATAAAACATTTGGGGAACTAAAAAGCCTGCGAGTGCGTTATTCAAAAGGAATTCGCAAGGCTTCAATGTGGAAATGTTTGTCGCATGGCTCTGCCAGGAATTCCGCACCGGATTTAGAAGCGCCAGGGGTCCGGGAAAAGTGAGCAAACTTGGTGAATATATATATATTATATATATATATATATGTAATATATATATATATATATATATATATATATATATATATATATATATATATATATATATATATATATATATATATATATATATATATATATATATATATATATATATGTGTGTGTGTGTGTGTGTGCTGGATACTTTCTACCCACCACGGAAGGAATGGCCGCACTCGCGTGGTCGTATCAATTCAAATAAATGTTATTTTCTGCAAACAATTTATACAGGACGCGTTTCGGCATATGCGTCTCCCTCCTGCTGTATCATTGTTCAAAGTAAGTAAGCGCCATCTTATTTACCATATTCACGTTATTTCCTGCACTGCCATTAACATAGAAAGCGGACTTCGCCATCCCCGTCATTTTAGGCGCCATGATGGAACATACATGTTTATAATATTCCTTGTGTTACTCTCAATCAAATCAGGGAAAAATTTATCTGAATTTAAAATAATAACGCAGTTTTACACTTTTTGTTACATAATTGAGCCCTGGATGGGCTATAATCATAGTCATGATTTCAATACTGCCAGTACCTTCAGTATTCGATTCCATCAAACCAATTTAACATACAGCGCCTATTCTTATATCTGATCAATTATTCAATATAACGTGGTCGCAGACTTCAAAAAGAATATATAAAGTTTAAACAAATAAGCTTTTAAATGCAACACTATTCCATGAATTTCTCTTGTTTCAGCCCAATACCGTTAAAATATTGGCAGTATACCATCAACCCACTTTAACCCTTTCCATGCTCATGACGAGCTCAGCTCGTCATGATGCACGGTTGAGCTGTGCTGATGACGAGCTGAGCTCGTCATGAAATGATGGAAATGACGAAAAGTCAGCATAGGAGGGGAAAACACCTAGCAGCCAAGGTGTTAAGTAGACACTTGTTCAGCCTAATTATATGGAAAGTTCTTCTTCCGTGTTGAGACCAAACGTGATTACAGTCTGTAGGTCGACTATATACCTAGACTCGAGCCTACGTAGTCTCACCTCGCAGTTTCCACAGCGTTCACTGCTTGGAATATGGTCAATACAGAAAAATCTCACGAGATTTCGGTCACTATTATGAAACTGGGAAAAGTGTCTCGCTTCTGGATACGAGGGATCCTTGTTATCGATGGCCTGTGAATGTTCCAGAATTCTGCGTTTCGTAGGATGTATAGTACTGCCTATGTAGCTTTTAGCACACGGACATACTAGGCAGTACACGCAGTAGGGGGTATTACAGGTTAAAAATGTATTGATTGTTTTTACTCCCCTCATGCCTTGAATCTTATAAGTTAGCACTTTAGAGCTGTTTTTACATGCCTTGCATTTTGAGCAAGGAAAAAACCCCGTAAGTGCGCTTATCCTCGGGACAAATGGAACTGACTTTTGACAAGGGAATACTTTAAGTGTCTACTCCGTCTAAATGTGATCTGTGGGTATTTGGGTAGGTCCCTCCCTATCACTTGATCTGTTTTCTACAAATGCCAATTACGGCATAACATTTTCCTTAAAGTCCCTGCCTCACTTGAGAAGGCTGTAATAAATCTGCAAGACTCTTCCACCTGTTCAATGGATTTCTCCTTTTCTCTGGGTAGGCATCTTCGTGGTATTTGTCTACTTTTGCTAGTGTCTTGGTTAGTAGATCACGACTATAGCCCCTATCCTGAAACTTATTAATGCTTCTAATGCAGCAGTGTCAAAATCCTCTTTGTTAGAGCAATTCCTCCTAATTCGTAAGAGCTCACCATAGGGTATGCTGTCTTTCAGGCTCTTTTGATGACTGCTTGTGGCTTCCAGAATCGAATTGCCGGCAGTCTCCTTTCTAACAGTGAGGTGCAAATCTTACCCTCACTGATAAACACTTTTAAATCTAAGAAGGAGACTTCTTTTCTATGCGCTCTCTATGATAAACATTGTAAGATTGGTCTACACCCGTTTGGCTTCTCTTTAAATGGTACCATACAGTGTTTCTACAAGCGTCTAAAACCCAAGTTATCCTTTCTAGGGAGAAGACAAAGCCTGGGGATTTGGAAGGCGTCTCGTTTCCAAAGATCGGATTTACTTAGCTATGGAGGCGGGATCTAATAAATGCCCATTGCTAATGGCAAGTGGGCACGAGGAAATTCAAGCGCGCTGCGTCGTAGTCTTTGCTGTGTTAGGTTCTCGCCGTTGCTGCATGTGACATAACAGGACCCGATGCTGTGCTGTAAAAGTTGTAGAGCTGCATGATAAGGTGAAGAAGGTGTTGTCTAGGGTCGCTTTCTGTTCAGTGGTACATGTTATTTTTAGAGCCAGAAGTGTGGTTGGTTCACTTTGTCCTGATCCTCAGGACTTCCGTTTTTTTATTGTGCTTATCGACCCACACAGAAACAAGTGTCCCTCAAAAAGACAATCTTCTCTTTCGACAGCTCTAAAGTTTTTTAACAGATTATCATGCTCAGTATTTCTCTTTCAGGCCCAGTCATATGCCCCTCTAGATCCCTCATCCCTGCCAGTAGCTAAGGGCTTGCATAGATGTGTTCTCTGCAAATTGTGTGTCCAGCTGGATGTCAGCGTTCTTATTAATGGTGTTTATCCCCTGACATCCTTTTAAGGTTCATTAGTATGTGATATGGTGCTAGCGTCTCAGGAGTTATTATCGCCATTTGCCTTTGATTTATTTGTATCTAAACTGCCTAGTTTCCTACTGCGAATGGGAAATCACCTGTAGCCATTTCCACCTTCATACACTGGCAGCTATAGTTTGATCAATTCGATCATGTGCCTGTTCAGCCCCCATCTTAAGTCCGTCCATTTCCCAGAACAGCTCTTTCATTTCTTATTGTAGTCTGGTGGTCACCACCAATTGGCCATCCGTTTCAGTAGAATAGCACACAAAGTATGCTCTGCTCTTGACTCAGTTTACCTTCAGTTCAGAGATCTCCCCCAAATGTTCCAATGATTCTGCAGCCCCACAGGATTCAATACTTTTGTCTTCTAGTACTGATGCATATCATCTGCATAAAGAGATATGTAAATGTGTTGTTCCTGTAATCCTGATTCCTTAAAATAATCACCCGATTTTCAACTATAACTCTAGTGGATTCATTGTGATGGCAAAAGGCAGTGGAGATACCGGTCAGTGCTGACTCGTTCTCCTGCACTCAATATATGTCTCAAATATAATTTGCTCTGTACAGATTCAAGCCTTCAGGCCCATATACAACAGTGATGTCCAGTTTCTAAACCCATAGCCCAGTTCGATCTCATCCATTACTGCATGTAGGAATTTGCATTAAATTATTTTTTTAACATCTGTGGATGATATTAGAGCATTACAGTGGGCGTCAAATAGTGATTCCAGAACTTTTATTAATCTCATAATATCAATGGCAGTGTTATGATCACATATGAATCCTCTATGACCAATGCATATCAGTCCTTGCATTATCAGGAGCAGTCTGCCGCAACATTTATTAAAGATCTTCCATGAGCAATCTCATCCGCAGTCACGCTTCTCCAGTCTTGTTGTCTGTGGGTTTCGATGTGAGTCGCTGTGTCTCTGTGTGTCTGTGTCTTTGTCTCTGTGCCTATTCGTTTATCATTGTCTGTCGGTGTGCCTTGGCATTTACTTATATTGTCTGCTGGGTGCTTAGTGTGTCTCCTTTTGTGTCTTTGGGTCCATATGCAGTGGCATTTCTCTGTCACTCACACTTACACATAACTGTTTGTCCATGTGTCATGCATGTGTCTCTTTGTTTCCTTTTCACACCTAAAGACCTTTGTATTGTGCTCCTGTTTCCATGCGTCACACCTTCACGCTAATTATTATCTCTTTGATATGAGGCACACGCGGGATGTTCAAACTGCAGTACAAATTAGTCACAACACCACAATAACAAGGCTACAACCAGGCCTTTATAAACGTGCTGGTCTTCTCAAAAAGGCTAAGGAAGCTGCGGAAAACCTCAATGTAGTGTTGGCAAAGGAGGTCTAAATATCGCCCTTTGTCAAACTGCTATGTATTGCACACCATATCACCACATTATATACATTCATCTCAAAAGGCCTTTTACAAATAGCATTTTACGTAGAAGCTGGCGAGGGATTTGAGCTAGGGCTGGAAAGTGCTAAATTGTGCTGCATGCTTGTTTCTCTTACCCTGTTTGGGCTCTGTTCTCTGTTCTTAAGTGCTTTCAGTTTTGACCAGATTCCCTTTGAGTTTCCGCCTTTGAATTTAACTCATACTTAATTGGCTTATTATCTGAGTGGACCCCCCCTCAACCACACCCGTCTCCAACCATCGCCCCTTCCCCTGCCCCCAGTCAACCGTCTGTAAGCATTAATCAACATATGTCGTTTGAGGTAGTGTATAAATCACACTCAATCAATGCTTAGTAAGTACCAAGTCAGCAGGGCAATGCCATATGCTGCTGGCACGGCCAGTGGAATTATGCAATTCCGTGACCCTGTAGTTGTTCACATAATTATGGGTTTGTCATACAAACCTTCAACTTCTGCATAAATTGCAGATTTTTACCTAATTGTTTCAAAAGCAAACAGAGCAAAAGTTACTAAAAATACAACCAATCGCATTGCCACGTAGTGCCAAGTACTTTGTGCTGCTGAAACAGGTAACGGTTCAATTGCTGATTTAAGGTGTTAAACTGATATTAATGATCAGTTAACGCCTCGGTCTCAGAGCTCAACAAGCATTTGCAATGCAATAGGTCTTGCATCTGAGCTATTGACATTGTACATGACAATACCTTTTATTTATGTGTTTTGAAAACCTGAAGGAGGTGCGTAAACACACTTTGTACTTATAGTCCTTCCTTACGAGAAGCAAGGCTGACAGTAAAAGAGGCACAATTACTGTCAGCCTTGCTTCTTGCAAGCAAGGACTATAAGTACAAAGTGCGTTTTTATGCACCGCTTGCAGGTTTTAAAGAGTCAACTGAGGACCTCATTTTTAAATCCACACATTAGATCCAAGATATTATGTGGTGCTGAGACTTGTTAATTAACGAGGTGTTGATGGCCAGAAGAGTGGGATGGGTGGGGAAGTCGCAAAAGATATACCCAAGCAACTGCGTTATCATTTCCTATTGAAACCCCGGAGTAGCAGGGAACTTGCTCAGGGCTTTCTCACAAAGCCAACAAAGCCCTGGGTCATTAGGATCCTACAACATGGCTATTTTTACAGGCCAATGGCCACCATGTACTCTTCTCAGCCACCTCGGAATGTAGCCATTGCCCTGTGCAAGCCTATGTACAAAATCACTTTGGGCCCATGGCGAGCTTGACAGACATGGATTGACTCGGGAATAATCTCAAAAGTCCTGTAAATACTCACTCAGAGGTTGGCCAAGACCCAGATAGTCAGCCCAATAGACACGGCGGAGGAGTGGCTACCCATATGGGCCTTCCAGCAATAGGGAGCATAGCTAGTATATCCCAATACACCCTCTGCGCGATCTCTTGTGGTTCTTGGTTATTTCCCCCCAGGTGATGACCACGCTGGTTTCTTTTCATCTCACCCCCACCTGGCAGACAACATCGAGGGTGCACCATTGCTACCGGATGGCCTCAGATCCAAATTCTCTTTTGGAACGTTGCTGGTCCACACAATAAAGAAGCATTCGCAATGCAATAGGTTTTGCATTGGCGAGAGTTTGAGCTATTGGCTTTTTAAATGACAATGCCTTTTATTTATATGTTTGGAAAACCTGCAAACCCTTCGATGTGTGTTGACCACATTGTGGAGGTGGTTGTGGGAGGAAAGTAATTCAAGCTTCCGGTTGACTTTGGAGCAAGTATTACCATGATAAATCAAAAACATTTTGAATAAATGTGGGATGAGAAACAGCTTTATCCCCCTGATCATTCTCCTATCTCCTATGAGGATCGCATAATCGAAGTATTGGGCTCCTTAGCAGATGAAATAAGGTTTAAAGACAGAAAGATTAAAGGTAAGATCTACGTGGCTTTTAAAGTACTCCGTATCCTTGGGTGGTACCACAAAGGTCTGTTCAGGACGATTTTAAGACCAGGAACCAAGGAACAAGTTCTCGTGGTAGACTGAGATGATAGTGGTTTGAAGTGAAAGGAAACATTTCCCACTGTTTTTGGTGACAAGTTAGGAAAAATTGTTGGATTTAAACATAAGATCATCATGAAGGAAGGTGTGATACCCATCAAGAACAGACTATGGGGCGTTCATTTTATATTCGGGAAGGTTCGAACAAAGAATTGGAGTGCCTTTGCGCCAAGGACATCATTGAGGCCACAAAATCCTCCCTGTGGCTTTCTCCCATTGTAGTTGCCCGGAAAAGGTGTGGACAACTGCATATTTCTGTAGATCTGAGGTCTCATAACAAGGAGATCTGGATGGACTTGCATCCTTTACCTGAAATAACTTTTTGCGTGCACAAAGGGAGCTAAGTATTTTACTAAATTGGACTTGGTCAGTGCCTATCACCAAATTCATCTTCAGCCGGAATCTCACCATCTTACTGCTTTTACAACACATGTGGGTACTTTTCAATACTGTTTCATGCCGTTTGGTCTGCCTTCGCAAACAAAACAGGTGATGGACCGAATGTGGATCAATGTCCCACACTCACCCCAGTCCAAAGATCTGGGCCCAAATACATCGTTTTTTTGCACTCCACACCACCCTGGGTTAGACAATGGCGATATGCAAATCAGCTCTGACCCTGTGCCCCATGGGAACAGTCCAGTCCGAACTACAAAAGCCATGTCCTTCCCAGAACGGAATCAAGCATCCGAGGACCAGACCGGTTTCGAGGTAACACCTCTCATCAGCCCGGCTAGCTTGACTCCAGTGGTGTGGAGTGCCTGGGACCCACGTCTGGGCATCCCCAGCGCACTTAGGGCGGAATTTGCAAACAAAACAGGTGATGGACCGAATGTGGATCAATGTCACACACTCACCCCAGTCCAAAGATCTGGGCCCAAATCCATTGTTTTTTTGCACTCCACACCACCCTGGGTTAGACAATGGCGATATGCAAATCAGCTCTGACCCTGTGCCCCATGGGAACAGTCCAGTCCGAACTACAAAAGCCATGTCCTTCCCAGAACGGAATCAAGCATCCGAGGACCAGACCGGTTTCGAGGTAACACCTCTCATCAGCCCGGCTAGCTTGACTCCAGTGGTGTGGAGTGCCTGGGACCCACGTCTGGGCATCCCCAGCGCACTTAGGGCGGAATTTGCAAACAAAACAGGTGATGGACCGAATGTGGATCAATGTCACACACTCACCCCAGTCCAAAGATCTGGGCCCAAATCCATCGTTTTTTTGCACTCCACACCACCCTGGTTAGACAATGGCGATATGCAAATCAGCTCTGACCCTGTGCCCCATGGGAACAGTCCAGTCCGAACTACAAAAGCCATGTCCTTCCCAGAACGGAATCAAGCATCCGAGGACCGGACCGGTTTCGAGGTAACACCTCTCATCAGCCCGGCTAGCTTGACTCCAGTGGTGTGGAGTGCCTGGGACCCACGTCTGGGCATCCCCAGCGCACTTAGGGCGGAATTTGCAAACAAAACAGGTGATGGACCGAATGTGGATCAATGTCACACACTCACCCCAGTCCAAAGATCTGGGCCCAAATCCATCGTTTTTTTGCACTCCACACCACCCTGGGTTAGACAATGGCGATATGCAAATCAGCTCTGACCCTGTGCCCCATGGGAACAGTCCAGTCCGAACTACAAAAGCCATGTCCTTCCCAGAACGGAATCAAGCATCCGAGGACCGGACCGGTTTCGAGGTAACACCTCTCATCAGCCCGGCTAGCTTGACTCCAGTGGTGTGGAGTGCCTGGGACCCACGTCTGGGCATCCCCAGCACACTTAGGGCGGAATTTGCAAACTAAACAGGTGATGGACCGAATGTGGATCAATGTCACACACTCACCCCAGTCCAAAGATCTGGGCCCAAATCCATCGTTTTTTTGCACTCCACACCACCCTGGGTTAGACAATGGCGATATGCAAATCAGCTCTGACCCTGTGCCCCATGGGAACAGTCCAGTCCGAACTACAAAAGCCATGCCCTTCCCAGAACGGAATCAAGCATCCGAGGACCGGACCGGTTTCAAGGTAACACCTCTCATCAGCCCGGCTAGCTTGACTCCAGTGGTGTGGAGTGCCTGGGACCCACGTCTGGGCATCCCCAGCGCACTTAGGGCGGAATTTGCAAACAAAACAGGTGATGGACCGAATGTGGATCAATGTCACACACTCACCCCAGTCCAAAGATCTGGGCCCAAATCCATCGTTTTTTTGCACTCCACACCACCCTGGGTTAGACAATGGCGATATGCAAATCAGCTCTGACCCTGTGCCCCATTGGAACAGTCCAGTCTGAACTACAAAAGCCATGTCCTTCCCAGAACGGAATCAAGCATCCGAGGACCAGACCGGTTTCGAGGTAACACCTCTCATCAGCCCGGCTAGCTTGACTCCAGTGGTGTGGAGTGCCTGGGACCCACGTCTGGGCATCCCCAGCGCACTTAGGGCGGAATTTGCAAACAAAACAGGTGATGGACCGAATGTGGATCAATGTCACACACTCACCCCAGTCCAAAGATCTGGGCCCAAATCTATCGTTTTTTTGCACTCCACACCACCCTGGGTTAGACAATGGCGATATGCAAATCAGCTCTGACCCTGTGCCCCATGGGAACAGTCCAGTCCGAACTACAAAAGCCATGTCCTTCCCAGAACGGAATCAAGCATCCGAGGACCGGACCGGTTTCGAGGTAACACCTCTCATCAGCCCGGCTAGCTTGACTCCAGTGGTGTGGAGTGCCTGGGACCCACGTCTGGGCATCCCCAGCGCACTTAGGGCGGAATTTGCAAACAAAACAGGTGATGGACCGAATGTGGATCAATGTCACACACTCACCCCAGTCCAAAGATCTGGGCCCAAATCCATCGTTTTTTTGCACTCCACACCACCCTGGGTTAGACAATGGCGATATGCAAATCAGCTCTGACCCTGTGCCCCATGGGAACAGTCCAGTCCGAACTACAAAAGCCATGTCCTTCCCAGAACGGAATCAAGCATCCGAGGACCGGACCGGTTTCGAGGTAACACCTCTCATCAGCCCGGCTAGCTTGACTCCAGTGGTGTGGAGTGCCTGGGACCCACGTCTGGGCATCCCCAGCGCACTTAGGCCGGAATTTGCAAACAAAACAGGTGATGGACCGAATGTGGATCAATGTCACACACTCACCCCAGTCCTTCGGCAGCTGCTTCGGTTTTCCAAAGGGTAATGTTTAGCCTTCTAAAAGATTTAAAAGGTGTTCTTGTTTTCCCAGATGATGTTCCTGTTTTTGCTAAAGATTTGACCTCACATAACAAAGTGCCAAAGTGTTACAGAAAGTCCTAGACATCTTTTTGGAAAAGGGTGTTGTACTTAAATCTGAGAAGTGCAGATTTTGTTGCTCTGAAGTAGAATACTTGGGTCATTTGATTTCAGGAGAAGGTATCAGCCCCAAGCCAGGTCTAGCAGATGCTGTGTTAATGCCCCTCCTCCTACAGACAAACCCAGTGGGAAATCCTTGCTAGGATTGTACGCATTTTATTTCAGAATTATTCCTGACTTTGCTACTAAAGTTTGCCCTATCAGCAATTTATTAGAAAAGGGAGTCAAGTTTGCTTGGAAGCTTTTGACCTGATCAAATCTATGTTGAGACACAGCAAAGTCCTGAAGTCCTTCGATCCAGATGATTTGTGTTGTATCACTCTTACCTGTGCATAACCCCTAAAATCGCTCCTTGGGACCGCAGTGCGCCGCATCTTCCTGCAGAAATAATTGCACTTTTGGAAGCCGATTTTCGGGCTCCCGGTTAACCCACATCCACCCCCCTTGAGGCGCAGACTTCCGGCGCCATCTTGGAACAGGTAGTGGACAGCGCTCTAGTGGCTGGGCGATTTGGGCCCAGTCCCTATAAAAGAGCCAGCATTTTTCACCACAAGCACTGAATGCATGGACTCCTGAGGCGGAAGCCGGGAGTATAGAGTCTCCTTTTTAAATATTGTAGCACTGTTTAAAATCTTGATTTACGCTTTTCTTAATTCATTTAAAAATTGAAATTACCTGTGTATTACCCCTAAAATCGCTCCTGTGACCGCAGTGCGCCGCATCTTGCTGCGGAAATAATTGCACTTTTGGAAGCCGATTTTCGGGCTCCCGGTCAATCCACATCCACCCCCCTCGAGGCGCAGACTTCGGGCGCCATCTTGGAACAGGTAGTGGACAGCATTCTAGTGGCTGGCTCCTTCCCGAACGCGCAGTGGGCGGGCGCAGCGGGCACGCCAATGGCGCGCCTGAGGCGCGCCAGAGGCAAGCCCGTCTGGGCTTGTCCGGGCTAGGTCGGGCTCAGGGCCGGACACTATGCCCATTTCCCCCAAACTTTGGGTCAAATACTCGCGAGATAAACTCCTGCATCTGAGAACTAACCCCCCCCCCTCCCCCCAAACCAGTATCATCTCACCAGGATGACCCTCCCTCGAAAGGCAATCACCAGATACCGAAGCACGTTAGCCTGGCCCTGCTTAATTGCAGATCTATACACAATCATTGTATAGAAATCAATCTGCTAATTCAAGATACCAACATGGACATACTATTCCTCACGGAAACATGGCTGACCTCTCTAACTCCGAGGCAGACATTGTCAGTATGTTAGCCCTGGGGTGGGCTAGCCATAGTTTACAGGGACAAATTCACCTGTAGGATACAAGAGGGAGGAATTTTGGATTGTGAAAACGTCTATTTTAACCTACAAATTACGCCAAACAAATCCTTATCGGATATTCTTATTTACCGCCCCCCCGGAAGCCTAGGACAATTCGTAGGCTCACTGCTAGAAACTACAATTACCTCTTGTGCCGCGACACCCAATTTCATTCTATTAGGAGACCTGAATCTTCATTTCGATGATCTCTCCGATAAAATTGCAGGCGATCGTAAATCAGAGATGAATGCGTTCGGCCTCCTCCTTAAAAACTCTGAGGCTACACACGCTAAAGGACATCTTCTCGACCCGATCTTTTCTAACATCCCCAAAATAGTAATATCGCCCTCCCTCCCATTACCTTGGTCGGACCACTTCCTCATCCCATTCTCATGGCAAACCAATTTGGACATCCCTCAGGCTCAGGTACTTCGCACTCAGGAGAGAATATGGTCCAAACTCTCTTTTGAGAACTGGACCCGGGAATTAGAACACACTGCCCCCCTCGTTGATCCCGACCCTCTGAAAGCTGATGCGAATTTCACCAAGTGGCTGACTAACACCCTTGATTCGGTTGCACCCAAGAAAAATTTGAAGAAAAAAAGCAAAGTCTTTAAATCTCCATGGTACTCCCAAGAACTTAGAGACTTAAGAAAAATTTGCAAGAACCTGGAGCGTAGATGGAGAAAAGACTGTGCCCCCCTCAATAAAGAGAAATATAAAGCAGCCATGAGGACCTATAAATCAGCTCGGAAAACAGCCCAAGCTTCTTTCTTCGAAGAGAAAATTAGAACAGCCTCCAACTCGTCTCGAGAGACATACAAAATAGTAAAAGAGCTACTCAAAATACCCAACCCCCCGTTGGTGCAGGACACCTCGGACACCAGATGCAACGAATTAGCAGCTTTCTTTGGGAGCAAAATAAAAAACATCCTACTATCCCTACCGCCAAAGTCAGATAGCCACGCCCCTGCGGATCCTACTGCCGCAAACACAGGCCCCACTCTGGACTCCTTTAACCAGATATCCCAAGAAGGCTTTCTAAGCGCTCTGACCGCCATGAAAAGTGGATCCCCTAATGATCCGGCTCCTATGTACATTCTTCGGCATGTGGGACCTACCATCTCGCCTCTGGCCACAGATCTTATTAATGCCTCACTTGACCAAGGAGTGGTACCCCCTAGCTGGAAACAGGCAGTAATAAAAGCACTGCTGAAGAAACCAGGACTTGATCCCCATGACTTTGCAAACCTCCGACCAATTTCTCTCTTGCCAGGGCTTAGTAAGATCGCAGAGAAAACTGTTAACCAACAACTGTCGTCCTTCCTAGAAACCAACAATCTGCTCTGCCCCTCTCAAACCGGGTTCGCCCTGGTAAGGGGACTGAGACCGCCCTTCTAACAGTGGTCGAGGAAGCAAGGTGCATCTTAGGTTCGGTAGGATCTCCTTTGCTGATCCTCCTGGATCTAAACGCTGCATTTGATACTGTAGACCATAAGATCCTGATCCAGCGCCTTCTCAACTTAGGGGCAAGAAGCACCGCACTGCGATGGCTTACATTCTTTCTGAAGGATAGAACCTTCCAGGTGTGTGAAGGGAATGTGCGCTCCAAGCCTTTCCCCCTCCAGTGTGGGGTACCTCAGGGCTCTTCATTGAGCCCTACCTTAATTAACATTTATATGGCCCCCCTGGAGGATGTTGTCACCCCCTTTTGGATTAAAGTTGTCACATACGCTGGCGACACCCAAATGGTCGTCTCACTCTCCCTGGAAAAGGACAACTTTAAAAAGTTGCATAACTGCCTTTCAGGAATCTATAATTGGATGTGTGACTCGCGACTTAAATTAAATGTCACAAAAACAGAGCTCATGCTTCTGGGCCAGCGAATGACATCCCTTCCCACCTCCATATGCCCCTGTGTCTAGGGGATCTCCCGCAACCAAAGAAAGAACTTAAAAGCCTAGGGTTCTGGCCAGAGCAAGACCTCTCCCTGAAAACCCAGGCAAAAAAGACGGCTGGCACCTGTGTGGGCCTACTTCGCTCAGCCCGGAAGATTCTCCCCCTACTTCCGACACAATCCCAAAAGCTGCTCATTCAGGGTCTTATCTTATCTAGATTAGACTACAGTAACGCCCTTTTTATTGCCGCGCCAGAATCCACCATTAATATCCTTCAGCGCATCCAGAACGCAGCAGCTAGGCTGCTGACAGGCACCTCCCGGAGAACATCGGCTAAACCAGCACTCAGAGCTCTTCATTGTTTGCCTATCCGGGAAAGGATAAAATTTAAGGCCCTGTGTATCACCCACAGATCCCTTCAGGGCAAAGGGCCCCCTTTGCTTGGGAAAATGCTCTATCCCTACAAAACTACCAGGTCCCTGCGCTCATCCCAACATTTTTGGAGGTAAAAATGGAATGGCTGACTTTCTTTCTTGTTTTCCTCTGGGTGGTAATGAATGTGATGATATTCAGTTGGACGATTTTTTTGAGGAAGACTGTCAGGATTGTTTAGTTACAATGTTGGAGATTCCAAACCTCAAGATGTGTTCTGAGAATGAATGGGTGAGTGCTTTCAATGAATATCAGATTCTGCAGCCAGTATGTGACTTGGTTTAGGCTGTGTGGCCTCGTGAAAAGGTTTTATCTCCCTTACACCAACCATATTGTAAATTTGAGGATAAGATTTCTTTAGAAGATGGTCTGTCGTTACATGCTGATAAGCTGATCCCTCCTCATGTTTTCAGGCATGTTATTATAACAAAGGCTCATGATGGTCATCTTGGGGCAACCTTGACGAAACTGTGTGTTTGCGAGATGTTTTGGTGGCCATGTATAGACATCGAAATTGATGAAGTAGTGAGCAATTGTGTCGTGTATGGTGCGGTGGACAAAGGCTTTAAGGTTGTGACACCTCTTCTTACTCCCATTGAATGTCCTGCAGGATAACGGGTTAAAGTAGGCATTGATATTATGGGGCCTTATTATGTGTTACCTGGTTGATGCAAATCTGTTTTGGTGCTCGTGGATTATGCTTCTAAATGGCCTGAGATAAAAATTGTGAAAGAACCCAATGCTGAATGTGTGATAAAATTTCTAAGAGATATAATCTTGAGGGAGTGTTGTCCATATGCCTTTGTGCTGGATAATGCAACTCAATTTGTGAGCAGAGAGATGTGTGTGGAATCTTGTGGGATTGTGCATTTGAGGAGGTCTTTGCAGCACCCACAAAACAATGGCCTTGTTGAGAGGATGAACTGAGTTGTGGGGGAGGGCATTAGATGGGCCACAAAATGGTAACTACGATGTGTCCTGGGCATTGGATAGCATGATTTGGTTCTACAGTACTACTCCTCACTCTTCTAGGAAAGTAACCCCTTTTGAACTTTTTAAGAGGGAGGAGGGCCAACATTAGTTTCAGACATGGATGGATATCAAAGTGGCTTAAGTCTGATTCTGACCTGAAACAACTGATGCTCATGGTAAAGGAGAACATGTATTTTTCTCCGGAAAAACAAAAACGCTGGTTTGACAAAAAAAGGTGTGCCAAGTTGTTTCCCTTAAACATTGGGGACATGTTTAGTCCTGTGCATTTCAAGAAGGGGAGAACTAAATTTGGTGAGCCGGTCAGAGTGTTAAAAATCAAAGGTATTGCTATGCAAGTTGATGGGGAACATTGGTAGAATCTTGAAAGGATTGGTAAAGCAAGAGCAAGTTCGAACCCTGCTGGACCTGAGTTGTGGAGCGGGTCTGGGGTGAGCTATGAGTCCTTGGCATCACGCCAACAGGGCTGTGCTAGTAGAAGTTCCAGAGTCATTAGAATTCCCAGTCGTTTTCATACATAGTGCTTTATGTTATTGTCTTATCTTCATATGTAGAGCCTTAAGTGTTATTGTATTTACCTCAGCTGGTTTATTTTTTTATCCTTGTATTTTTCGTTTTGTGGTTTTGTTTGGGGAAGGAGGGAAGATATGTGGTATTGACAACTTACGTTCAAAGACAACTGTATTAGGTAGTTTCATTCTGTATTAGAATGTTTTATTATACTTGTGCTGAGGGATGTTGGAATGTGATGTTTTGATTTGGAAAACAGTGATTGAAGCTTTTTTCTGGGTGCAGCCCGCTCCTGAACCATGTAGCCATCGGAATTAAACTTCAAGTACCAAGCCACTTACAGTTTTCTGTGTAGTTACTAAAGAGTGACAAGGAGTCCTGGAGCCTGAAACAATGACCCTGACTCCTAGAGCCAAGACAATGGGCAGACTGTCAATCTACCTTCCCATAGTCCACAAGGCCAGAAGGATTCTAACCCTCAGGGGGAGCGACTGGCACCTGAAGAGGACATTGCTGCCCTCAGACACTTGCCAAACTTGGCAGAGCTCCAAGGAGGAGGAGGTCCCCCCAGAGTGGTCCTCAGTCAAGGACAAATGGCATACCCCTCTCTGGAGGACCTGTGACAGTCAGCTGTTGGACAGGAGAAAAGGGCATAAGGGGGCCTCCTGTACAGCGAGGCAAGGGACCCCAAACAAGGGGCAATCAGAAGATAGGTGGTCTCCCAGTAGTACAGGGAGTTCCTCCATATGCTGGCTCATGATATCCACTTAGCTAGATACCAGTGAGGGACCAAGACGTGGGAAGGGCTCATCAATGGCTTTTTTACTGGACCCAGATGTTTGAAAAGTTCAAGGAGTTTAGCCGTGCCAGTGTCACCTGTCAGGCCTGTGGCAAGGCAGGGAGCAAGTCAAAGGCTCCTTTAATACCACTTTCATTGGTGGGGACTTCCTTCACGAGTATGGGGGTTGACATTGTTGGTCCCCTAGGAACCCCCAGCAGCCTTAGTGCTAGAAATGGGGGTACCTAGTTGGCAATGGTTTGCACCTTTGTCCAAATAGGGACCCTTGCTTCTAGTCAGGGTAAGCAGGATACACTCCTAGAATAACCCCTGATTACCCCCTTGGTTGCTTGGCACGAGCAGACAGGCTTAACTCAGAGGCAGTGTGTAGTACATTTGTGAACACATACAGTAAAACAGTGATAACACTAAAAATGGACACCACACCAGTTTCAGCAGTTTAGAAAAAAGAATTAATATTTATCTAAACCCAAACAAGACCCAACGACAAAAATCCACAAAACAATATTACAAATAAGGCTTTCAAATGGAATGGTAGAAATAGTTCAGTTCAATGCAAGTTGTAAAGGCAACACTTTTCTTACAAATTACCTTGGATGCGTCACGCGAAACAAACAAAATGGCCGCAGGGAAGGTGATGCGTCGGTTCCTTACATGCAGGGAAGGTGATGCGTGGATTCCTTGCTTCGGGGGAGGTGCTGCGTCGATTCCTTACTGCAGCGCATGGGAGGTGATACATCTGTTCCTTACCAGAGAGGAGGTCATGGGTCGATTTCTTTCTGCGTAGGGAGATGATGCATCTGTTTCTTACTGCATCCCTGAACGATGCGACAAACTTGGTACCTCGATGCGATACGACGATCTGGTACGATGCGTGAACTTTTGCAACCCCACTGCAGGCCTTGCGTCGAAATCGGTACATCTGTCTTGGACTGTGGAGATTGGAACATTCGATACAGCGTGCAGCGATTTCTAGAGCTGCGGCAGGCACTGCAAAGGTTTCTTCGGCGATGTGTCGGTAAGCGGAAGCGTCTCGCTTCTTCCATGTTGCGCCGATTTTCCAGCTCCCTGTGGAAACAGTTCTCTAGAGGCCCAAAACAACCGCAGGCACCTCTTTCAGGTCAAAACGCCTGGCAGGGCAGTTCAGGAGAAATGGGGGTGAAGTCTTTGGGTCCCTGAGACTTCAAAACAGGAGGCAAGCTCAGTTTCAAGCCCTTGGAGATCTTCCTCAAGATAACAAAGCAAACAGCAAAGTCCTTTTCTCCTTTCCTTGGCAGCAAGCAGCCATTGCAGGCAACCAGACAGCAAACAGCACAGGGGCTTTATTCCTCCCCGGCTTATCCGGCTCTTCTCCTTGGGAAAGCTTCCTCTAGATTTCCCAGAAGTGATCTAAAAGTCTGGGGTCTGGGCCTCTTCTTTGATACCCAGAAATCCTTTATTCTCTGAAGGCATAGGTTAGAGTGTCTGTACCCAGCCAAAAACAGTTCTGTGGGGCTCTTTGCAAGTGCACAACATCCTCCATTGTCAGTGTGAGCCCTGACTCCAGACACATCACAGGGGGCGGAGCCGTCATTGTGGAAGGCAGGCACAGCCCTATTCAGGTGCAGGTGCTACTCCTCTCACCATTCCAAATGCAGCCCAGCCCTGATTTATCAGACTTCTGGAGCCGCTGCCCCTCTCCAGCTCCTGTCACCCAAAATCAAGACATGCAATACACAAACATAGCAGAGGCACACTGGATAGTTAGGCAAGAAAATACCCACTTTCTAAAAGTGGTATTTTCAAACACACAATGTAAAAATCACCCTGACTAAAAGATGCGGGTGGGGGTTCCCAAGGCAGAATAGTATCAATCTTGGGCTCTAGGGATGCCACCTGGCTGTTCCCTACCTGGTGTCCCAAGTACACCAAAGAACCTTGCCTGATCTTGTACTTACTTGCCTTGATTGTCAGCCCTGCCCTCCGTGGAGTGCAAAAAAACGATGGATTTGGGCCCAGATCTTTGGACTGGGGTGAATGTGTGACATTGATCCACATTCGGTCCATCACCTGTTCTGTTTGCAATTGCCGCCATAAGTGCGCTGGGGATGCCCAGACGTGGGTCCCAGGCACTCCACACCACTGGAGTTAAGCTAGCCGGGCTGATGAGAGGTGTTACCTCGAAACCGGTCCGGTCCTCGGATGCTTGATTCCGTTCTGGGAAGGACATGGCTTTTGTAGTTCGGACTGGACTGTTCCCATGGGGCACAGGGTCAGAGCTGATTTTCATATCGCCATTGTCTAACCCAGGGTGGTGTGGAGTGCAAAAAAACGATGGATTTGGGCCCAGATCTTTGGACTGGGGTGAATGTATGACATTGATCCACATTCGGTCCATCACCTGTTTTGTTTGCAATTGCCGCCATAAGTGCGCTGGGGATGCCCAGACGTGGGTCCCAGGCACTCCACACCACTGGAGTTAAGCTAGCCGGGCTGATGAGAGGTGTTACCTCGAAACCGGTCCGGTCCTCGGATGCTTGATTCCGTTCTGGGAAGGACATGGCTTTTGTAGTTCGGACTGGACTGTTCCCATGGGGCACAGGGTCAGAGCTGATTTGCATATCGCCATTGTCTAACCCAGGGTGGTGTGGAGTGCAAAAAAACAATGGATTTGGGCCCAGATCTTTGAACTGGGGTGAATGTGTGACATTGATCCACATTCGGTCCATCACCTGTTTTGTTTGCAAAAGCCCTGCCCTCCGCAGCACCTTTAACACTTCCCAGAGGTGGTGCAGATGTTCTCCCCAAGTGGTACTGAACATTCCAATGTCATCCAGTTATGCGGCACTGAAATCCTCCAGCCCAACCAACACCTGATTGACCAACCTCTGAAAGGTGGCAGCGGAATTCATCCCAAAGGGCATCACCCGGAATTGGTTGTGCCCATCTGGTGAGAATGCTGACCTCTCTCTTACACTGGCCTCTGTTGAGTTATGAACCTGATTTCAGAGGATTATTTGAGAATAAGCCGATCTTTGCATACACGAGAGGCCGGAACCTCAAAGAAATGATAACCCGACATACCGACAGTCCTACACCTGCATTGTACAAAGGACTAGTACCATGCTACAACTGCAGCAATTGCCACAACATAATTCCAGGAAATCATACAAATCATCCAATGAAGGGAACAAATTGAAAGTTAACGCCTCGTGTAACACCGCCAACGTTATCTATATGTTGAAATGCCCCTGTGGGTCTTGCTACGTGGGACACACAGAAAGGAAAATCCGCACACGGATTCTTGAACACAAAATCAATATACGGACCAAAAATGCCAAATCTACTGTTGCTTTTCACTTCATGGAAAACAGTCATACAGTAGCACAGCTCAAGTTTTGAAATTTAGAAGTCATCAAACCTTCCGAGAGTGGCAATAACAAAAACAGACTGTTACAGAGAGAAAATTATTGGATCTGTTTTATGTGCATGATGCAGCCTAACGGGCTTAATGACAGAATGGAATTTTCATGTTATCTATAACTTGAACGATGTAAAGATGTTACTGTAATGTCACATATTCTATATAACACTGGTATTGTTGACAGTTTACTGGTTCAAACATGTTGGATACAGCCAGGATATTCAATTTTATTTTTCTGTTTCATGTATGTAGGTCTGGCTGCAAGTTCATTGTGTATTAAAATGCACCACCCGTTTACTCTTTCACCCCTTTTTACTGTTCCAAGATGGCGCCCGTTCTCGAGACCATCTGAATAGTCCTTCTTCTACCCACCACGCCCACCGTTTATGCATGTTAGATGCCGCCACTCACTCTACTGATCACCGGTCATAGGTAGTTTACTATCACCGAAGAGCACCGGGACTATCTTGAATATTCACCGCTACATTATTCTTGTAAGTACCTCATCCCGAGGAAGTTATAGAATGCAGTCGCATTTTCGCATCCTTATGACTGATGACATTATCTATGTCTTCAGTTTCAGATTATACGGCAGCTTACCGTTCACAGCGTGAGTGTTGACCTCTTTTTTCAACGTCATCCTTTTTTAATATTCACTGTATGATGCACCATGTTAGTTTATGTAAGCTTTTTTCATAGCACAAAAAATCTCACACATTGGAATACACAATATGAGATCTCTAGCACTTTTTTACTATGCATGCACTGATTGGGACTTTTTTCTGCCACGCGATCACGCTGATGTTTAGAGCACACGCTGGATCCTGCAATAGTCATCTTTTATATCATTCACTTTCGCATGAGTCATCCTATTCCAGTCGCGTTTCACCATTGAGTCGATTTATTCGATACACGCATGTGGACACGTTCACCTTCTTGCTTTTCACGTATTCTAAGTCACATTGATTTTACCAGACCTTAGATGCAGCGAGATGCTCCTTCATTAAGACCTTTTAATTTATTTTTGCCTGTAGAGTTATTCCCTGACGAAGGGCATAGTTAATGCCCGAAATGCATTGGGAAAATAATTTGTGGTGAATAATGTATTTGAGAAAACACACTGGATTTTTTTTTTTTCACAACCAGTTTATTGATGAAGATGAGCATATGAAATAGAGTGGCAGCCCACAATCAGGACTACACCACCAGACATTGTGATACAATCACAGCAGTCAACCGAGTGTCCAAGCAAGGAGATAATGCAATCAAGGATATCAGAAAACAGTTACCCCACCTTCATCTTATTCCGCTATCCATCTACCCAACTCCCTGATCCCACCCTGGAACCCACCCTAACCCTATGCATGTGTGCACTAACTGTATCGACGTAAGTTTGTGACGTTGGTAATGTGTGTGTGGACATGGGCTTTGCCAGCCTGTACGGGGCTAAAGATCTTCTTCTTGCTCCACTGGGGGGTCCAGCGTCAGACCTCTATAGTCTGCCCACCTCTTCCATATCTTAAAGTGTTTGCGGGGGCATCCTCGTGCCTCAAATATAGGTCTCTCCAGGCCCATACAGAAGTCCATACCAGCTTTCCATGCATTCAGGGGGGGGGGCCTCACATTCTTCCATGCTCGGGCCAGGTCTCTTTTAGCTACCACTAGCCCCAGTAGGAGCAGGTGCCGCTTATAGATATTACCACCAACCCCCTCCAGGACATGCAATAGACCCAGACGGTGAGTACGGGGGAGGGTCCAGCCCAGCACCTCAGACAGACATCCCCAAACACCCCTCCAAAAGCCAACCAGCCTAGAGCACGACCACATTGTGTGAAGTAATGTACCCACCTCAGCCCCACACCGCAGACACTCTGGGGACCCAATCAGGCCCGCCTTCCACAGACGCTCTCGGGTATAGTACGCTCTATGGAGAATCTTAAATTGTATGAGTCGAAATCGCATTGCGATAGCCGCCCCCCTCGGGGATTCCAAGGCCTCTCGCCAGTCATCCTCGTCCAATGGGCCGAGATCAGCCTCCCAAGTCGTCTTCAGTGAGAGAAGAGTAGGGGAGCAGTGGGTGACCATTGTTTGGTAAATGCGCGATACTTTTTTGTCCCCAAGATCACCCATGAAGACCTTCGCCTCGATCGGGCTAAATTCAGGGAGTGAGTCAAGGTTGGCAATGCTGGGCGCCAGGGCATGTCGGAATTGTAGGTACCGGAAAAATTGAGATTGGGGCATATCAAATTCGGTACTGAGGGTCTGAAAGGATTTGAGCGACGTTCCAGACATCACCTGGCCCAACTGCGAGATACCTATTGCATCCCAGCCATCGAAGCCTGATAATTTAGAGAGTTCAGGTAGCATACCGTTCCGCCATAAAGGCGTTTCTGCGGTTAGTCTGCCCCACCAGCCCACGCGACGCAAGGCCTGTCGCCATATAGCAAATACGAGTTTAGTAACCCTCGGCAGCGAGCTACGCAGTCGGGGTGAGTATAAGATGGTATGGAGTGAGTTATCGCCCATCAAAGCACGCTCTAGGGCATAGGCCGGATCCCCACCGTCACTGTACCACCATTCGTTCAGAATAAGGAGATGAGCTGCCTGGTAATACGACTGCAGATCCGAGGTGGCCAGGCCTCCACAGTAGGTGGACAAAAAACATGTGCGCAGTGCCACCCGGGCAGAACCTCCCGCCCAGAGAAAGCGACCCAGCACTGAGTTAACCTGTTTAAACCACCGAGGTGGGATAGGATACGGATGGTTTTGTAACTGGTAGAGTAGGCGCGGGAGCGCAACCATCTTGAAAATGGCAGAACGGCCAAAGATTGTCAGGGGCATTCGAGACCAAGTTTTGACGTCCGTCTGAACTCGTTCCCAGACGGGCTGCAGGTTATGGTCCCAGGCAGTGTCAGCCGAGTCCGAGAGAAACACCCCGAGGTATTTCAGCCCATTCGTGGCCACTCGTAATCCTGAAGCCCAGGGGTCAGTCACCGGGTCTCCTGATAGCACCCACAGGGTGGACTTGTGGAGGTTGAGATATAAGCCCGAGGCCTCTCCAAACTGGTGCATGATCTCCAAGACACGAGGACCCGAGCGTTGCAAATCTGTAAGGAAAAAGAGGACATCATCCGCGTACAACGCAATCTTATCCGACAGGGTAGCATTCCATACAAAGCCCCTTATCCGTGCATCCCGGCGCACTCTTGCCGCCAGGGGCTCCATGGCCAGTGCAAAAAGATAGGGGGAGAGCGGGCAGCCCTGCCTGGTCCCTCGGCCTATGCGGAATGTCTCTGATACCGCCCCGGCGACCCGCACCGAGGCTGTAACATCAGTGTAGAGGAGCTTTATATAGGACAGGAAGACCGGGCCTAAGTTGAGCCAAGATAGTAATGTAAATAAGTACGACCAGCCAACCGAGTCGAAGGCCTTGTTGATATCGGCCAGCAACAACGCCGCCTGGTCCCCCAAGGCCCCAACAGCGTCGATCGCCGCCTGTGCGCGCCGGATATTATGTCTCGTTGCTCTGTGGGGCATAAAGCCTGCCTGGTCCGAATGGACTAAATCCGTGATGTGTGGAGCCAGACGGTTCGCCAGAGCCTTGGCCAATATCTTAGCCTCAATATTAATTAAGGAGATGGGTCTATACGAATCATGGCTATCTGGGGGTCTGCCAGGCTTCTGAAAGACCACTATTTCTGCATGGCGCCAGTCTGGTGGCATATACAAATGGGACACATTCATGCCCCAGCCAAATGCACAGCGTAGTGCCGTCCTTGCGACATTCAAAACTCTGTCATTATTATTCCAAATTTTCATACTTAAACTTTCGCAGTTTTCTCCTCGTTTAACTCATCATTCATCAAACTTGTTTTAAATCCACGTGTCGAGTATGTGCTTATTTTCAGATTTCTTATATTCACTCTGTGCCCATCCGGACCTCTTGAATAAATACGATTAGTGCCAGGCTCATCTCAAGCAGTATTTATTTCATAAAAACCCAATGCATTTCGGGCGTCACAGCGCCCTTCTTCGGGGGTCACTAAAAATGATAAAACATTTACCAATTAATCATTCATTTTCAAGTGTATGTTTAAAGAGAAAAAAACTACACACAGTCTATCTTCAAGTGGTCAATTTTATGCTCATTTACCGGTTTTGTGTAGTGATTCATGGTAATTCTGTGTTATTCTCACAAACCAAGGTAAACTTAATCCGTAAAACGTCCCACCCAATAGTATTCTGTCATGTTACTTTACAACAGTATTCTATCATATAACTCCGTAACCCAAAAATCGTCTTCTCCCGTTTGCTTACATAACCCATCTCCGTGTCACAGTGTTTACATCACCATTGTTATGTGAAGCCATACGCACCCTCCAACCCACGATGCAGCGAGACATTTTAAAAAGAGCGTTATCCAAAACTTCCCCAGGTTTGCTGCAACATTTTTAGCCTTTTACCCTTGAGTAGTGCGCACCTTCATTGCCTCTCCTGTTCTTAACATTCAATCCTGCGCGCTCATAATCCCGGTCTAAATTGTGATTTCCTGTGTTCTACCCAATCTTATGCCTCCCACGCATTCGCTATATTCACGTACCTGCTGTCTGAGTTAAAAAACCTCTCTTCCAAACGAACGGTTGCACCTTACAGTTAAACGGAGTCACCTGCCTACTTATCAACCTTCGGACCCACCCTCCTCTCTTCCTATTGGCCCGATGATTGTCTTGCTCTAGTTTGACCATAAACTACTGCTAACCACCTAGCTGTGTAGTATTTCCAAGAATAAACTACATTCTCCAAAATGCAATGTGACAGTAACACTGCTATATGCGTTTTCTTATCAACTTAACATCTATAATGAATGTACTTTAAAACGTGACACTTGTAAGTCCATTATGATGATTATTCCTCGGCGCTCAATGTTTCGAATACTCGTGATGAGCCCTGATTTTTCTCCGATCACGTGGGTTTACTAATCCAAAGATTATCCTTTGTTCTTACGTTATTTTAAATGGGTGCAATCCCTGAGCGGGCATGGTTACAATCTGTCTGTTGAAGGTGAGGGATGCACACCGGTTTTCAAACTTTTCTTCCAGCTTCCTCTTTTTGTTATTTTGTTAGTGTCCAGTCTGGTGGCAGCATACCCCGAGTACGGGCTGCTTCCAGCGCTCGGCGGTAGTGTGGTCCCAACTGCACATGGAATTTTTTAAAAAATTCACATGGGTAGCCATTCGGTCCAGGGGCCTTACCGGCATTGAGTTGCCCCAATGCGTCTCCCAGTTCCTCCGCCGTGAGGGGTGCATCTAGGGCCTCCCTGGTCTCGTCCGACACTGGCACCGGCGGGAACTCTGCGAAGAAGCGGGCCAAGTCGCCCTCAGGCAATTGATCGCGCGGGGCATACTGATCTGTAAAGTATGTGGCGAAGCTTGCCGCCAAGTCGTTCGGGTCGGTCAGGACTTCCCCGTTGTCGTTCGTGAGACCCGGCAGTACGAGGGGCTGGAAGTTGTACTGGCACAATCTATGGAGCATGGAACACGACTTGTCCCCCCATTGATACACCCTACTTCTCGTGGCTAGCCACGCCTGTTTGGCTTCATCTAGCAACAGGGATGCGTACGATTGCTGTGCCTGCAGGAGCAGCCGCAGATCTACCCCATCACCACCAGCACTGTGTTCTTGTTCGAGGGTCGCCACTCGGGCAGCCGCCTCTGTAGTATGTTCTCGACGCTGCCGACGGGCCGCTGAGCACCATGCGATATCGACTCCCCGTATGGTAGGTTTCATAGCCTCCCACACCACACCTATGTCGGCACCCTCCACCAGGTTCTCCCGCCAATAATGGTCTATGGTTTCTCGCAAGTGCTTAGTATACGCCGGTTTCAGGAGGTGCCACGAGGACATCCTCCATCTAAACGGCTGCCGTTTCTGAAGTAGATCTATTTTAACTGAGACTGGGGAGTGGTCGGACAGGCCCCTCGGCAAGATGTCTGCGCCCTTCACCCTACACAAGTATTCTCCAGGTAGAAACATATAATCCAACCGCGAGAACGAGCCATGTACTGCTGAGACATACGTATAATCTCGGGTTACAGGGTGCATATGTCGCCAAGCATCCACCCAGCCGAGCCCCTCACTCATTGCATGCAATCTGGTGGGTGGAAGGGAGGGGGGGGTGGTCTCGGTCACCTCTTGGCGTCTCCGGCGATCCACACTCACGTCCATCACATCATTCCAAACACCCCCAATCACTGCCAGTGATCCAGAGACGTCCTCCCACACCGCAAACAGCCGCTCTGCCAGGGCCCACTGCAGGGGAGGGGGGGCATATACACTCCCAAACACCACGGGCTCCGTGCCCACCATGCCCTTAACAAACAAGTAGCGGCCCTGAAGATCCACCCACTGCTTTTCGTGCACATATGCCACCCTGCGGTGTATCAATATGGCCACTCCCCTGGATCCCCTGGAGAACCCCGCGTGGAAAACCTGCTGATAGCCAAATCTCTGTAGACCCAGTGCCTTCGTGCCCATCATGTGAGTTTCTTGAAGCAATAATACATCTGCCACTTCTCTTTTCCCCCATCGTAACACCGCCCCACGTTTAATTTTGTCTAACAACCCCCTGACATTCCACGTAATCACCCGCATAGAATCTACAGGGAGTCGATTGGTCGATTCAGCCATAGTCAATCGGAGTCCACCATAAAAGCCCCTTAGGCCCGCTCCACCCGCCACACACCACACAAAGCATCATCTCGGTACACACATGCATTACACTAACTACCCCAAGAAAAACTACCAACCCCCTTGTCCCATGATCTGCAACAGTTCCCTTCCCCAACACAGCAGCCGCACCCCCGACCGCCCATTCCCTGCCTCCCCCCACCCTATACCTCAATGAACCATGAAGTACCTGTCGCGGCATGGGTAGTCTCGAGACCAAAACCGAGGGCCCGGGCCCACCCATACCAATGGATAAACACACCCCCCTCCCCTTGATGTCCCACTCACAACTAGGAGAGTGGTAGCCCCTATCTCGTAGTCCCCAAGTCCCCAACCCCACCAAAACTCTTCCCACAATTAGGAGATCAAAGCAGTACTGTCTCAGAGCTGCAAAATAGTCAGCAATTCAAAGGTCTCAAGCGACTCAGCGCGCTCAGCCAGGAGTCACAGCATTACTAGCAAAAAATGGAGTCAAGGCTCCGGAGACTTCAGTGATCCGTTCCCGACTGCTCTGAATCTTCGGTTCTACCAGTGTCCTGTGAGCCATCCACCGAGGCCGCACGCCTGCGTGATTTGGAGCGTTTGGATCGCCCGTTCTTCGTCGTTTGGTCTCTCTGCACCCGCGGTGAACCCTCAGGGGTGCCCGGATGAAGTCCTGGCTGAGGATTCGGTCTGACCCGCACTGTTTCATCCGTCCACTTGAAAAGGTCCTCCGGGGTATCAAAAAACAGTGTCCGTGACTGGAATATCACCCTCAGGCGCGCTGGGTACAACAGGGAGTATTGTAGCTTAAGACCTCTCAACTTAGCCTTAGCCGCCACGAAAGAATGGCGCTGTTGCTGCACGAGTCTAGTATAGTCAGGGAAGATCATGATCTTTTGGTTTTCGTACAGGAGGGTTTCCTTGGTTCTGGCTTCCCTCAGTATAGCGTCCCTGTCGTGGTAATTTAACAGCCTAGCGATTACTGCCCTAGGCCGCTCGCCCTCAGGCGGCCTCTGCGTCAGGGCGCGGTGCGCTCTTTCGATAATAAAACAGGCAGAGAGCGACCCCGGGGGCATCCATGACTCCAGCCACTGTGTGAGAAAGCGTTCCATATTGCCCTTGGCACAGCTCTCCGGAAATCCAAGAAAACGGAGGTTATTACGCCGTGCCCGCCCTTCAGCATCCTCCACCCGGAGCGCTGTGGTTCGCTGCGCGTTCTCCATCGCCGCCATTCTCTTCTTAAGGGCACTTACATCCTCTTCCACCACTGACACCCTGGACTCGGCTTCCGTGATCCGTGCCACTGCGTTTCTAAGATCTTGGCGCAACAGGGTTACATCTGCACCAACTGCCCCTATCTTTGCGTCCAGCATGTCTCTTGATTGGGTTATAGCCGCCATAAGGGCTGCATTGTCCGGCCCTCCACCAGATGGACCACCCCCCGACGATCCAGGGCCCCCACCGGGGCCAGTAAATTTGTCGATGGTCACCTGCTTGGTGGATCCACCACCTCCCCTGGTCATGATTGTCCAGGTGGATGAGGGCCACTAGGGTCGCCGGCCCCCAGGAGGGGAGACCCGAAAGAAGTCTCTTCGGTAAGAACCAGTGGCAGATGAGAAATAGGGGGCAGGCTTCAGCCACTTCCCCCAGGAACAGCCCCCCCAGCCGCCGCCGACCAGGGCCCCCTGTGACCTGCGTTGCCCCTCAGGAGGCGCGAGGACCCCCAGCGTCCTGCGCTGCTGCACTGGTAATGTCACTGAACAGCGGGCCCGGGGGGGGGGGGGCGGGGAGGGCCACTACTCACAGTTGCTGCCCGCCGGGCCACGGGTCGCCCTTCGTCCGTCTGCTTCCGACCAGGGTCGCCGGGGGTGCCAGTCACTCCTCCAGGCCGCCGGCCCCGGCCCGACACGAGGCCGCGAAAATCGAGGTCCCGGCTGCGCCAGGCTACCAGGCCGCCTCCGCAGCCACCGTCCACTCGTGGCGCCTGTGCCTCTCCTCGGCCCAGCCCGGCCCCGGGAGAAGGATCGTCAGCAGCGTCGCGGCCTCAGGGACAGCAAACACCGCGGTCGCTCCCGGGCCAAGCAGCGCACTCTGCAGCTCCGCTAAAATCGAGGCCCCTCACTGCTCAGCCCCGTCCGGGGGCACGAGATCGCCACCGAGCACACCGGATGGTTCCCGGCGCCTCCAGGAACATCAGCCTTGGTCCGGTAGTGGGTTTGTGGGCTCGGGGACCAGGATAACTCGTCGGATAAATGGCGGGCCGGCGGGAGCTCTAGCAAGCTGCGACCGCCATCTCCGCTTGCGTGGCCATGCCCCAACACACTGGATTTTGACAGTGAAAAAAGAAAAAAAATTTGAACAAGATTGATCATGATATAGGTTACACCGCACTCCTGCCACAGGAACTTCATATACTTAGATATGAAGTTGGTATCACAGTTAGACACCACCTCTCTGGGGAACCCCACACGGGAGAAAATCCCCATCAATGCACGACCCACCACGGGGGCCATCACAGTCCGGAGAGGGATGACTTCCAGGTACCGCGTGGCATGGTCCACCAAGATGAGGATAAACCTGTTGCCCATGGCTGTCTTGGGATCCATAGGCCCCTCAATGTCAATACCCATCCTTTTAAAGGGGATGCTAACTACACGGAAAGGTGGGAGAGGAGCCTTACACTTCCTCTCACTCTTGCCGCTTGCCTGGCAAGTCTGGCAAGACCTACAATGAGTACCCAAGTGCTTGTACATTTGGGGCCCAGTAAACGTGAGTTGGTCACTCACTTTCAAAGATCTTGTCTTGCCCCAAATGTCCTGCCAAAGGCACAGCATGAGCCAGACCCAGTAGGAAGGCTCTGAAGCGCTGAGGTACCACCAGCACACTTGCTGACCCAGGCTCAGCAACCTTAGGCTTGCTATATAGGAGACCATTCTCCCAGTAAATCCAATGTGATTCGGACTGATCACCTGCTGCCTGGTTTGCAGCCTGCTACCGCAAACCAATACAGAAGGTCACGTCTGCTGCTCCTGGCAGAACTCCTCCCTGGTGGACCCTCCTTCTTGCTGCCAATTGGCCAGATCAGGCAGCTCTCTGAGTTCAGCCCTTGCTCCCCTGTAGGCTCCAGGGCCCTCAGGGTCTACCTCCTCCTGGACCATGGGAACTTTGGTTTCGGTTTCCCACGCCCCCTGCCTCTTCTCTTCTCTGGCGCACCTGGGCCTCTCTCTCAGGCTAGAAACAACAAAAGGTACCAGAGGGTCTCAAAAACAGACAAAGCCCAGAGGTGTAAAGAAGTTACCCAAGACACCCAATAACCTCAATTGATACGGCACAGAAGGCTCTCAAAGGATGAGGAAATTACCCATCAGTCACCATTCGGATCCGCCCTTCATCATTTGGGATTTTATCCGAACCACCCGTCTGAGAAAATCAGTGCCACAATCAGAGGTCAACCCGGTGGTAAGGGGGTCCCTCAGATAGTACAGACACTAACAGTGTGGTCTGCCACTCGATGCTGATGAGTGGACAAATACATGGGACTGGGGTGTGCAGTGCAGGAAAACGTGAGTGAGAGAAGAAACCAAGACAAAGGAGTGTATTAAAATTGGTTTAGAAAAGCACAAAATAATATTTATTCTATGCGTGCCTTAAATACCAAGATTAAAAGTATGTGTGACCTTAAGCAGTCCGATAATGTAGACTGCCTGAGGCAAGGGTGGTCAACATGTTTCTGCAATATGGGGACTATTACGTCCTTGCATTCATCAGGACCAGATCTAAACAAGTAAGAGCTACTGCACAACGTGAACTAATAATAAGTGAATTGAATAAAGTGACACGAGGAAATATAAAACAAGTGCTCACAGTCACCTGAATAATCCGAGTGCCCTTACAGTCTGTGTCGATCACTGTGGAAGGAAAAGAGGTAAGGGGTTTGGGTTATACTATCAATATCCCATGGGCTATGATTTAAGTCCATAGTCTATGGATCAATCTTTCAATCACACTCAAGAAGTTGATCAAACGCTCTTATTATTTATAAGCCAGATAATATTCATTTGGAAAGAGTCTTCGTTTGCCAAATGTAATTCAGTTCTTACCTTGATCTGTAAGGTAGACTGGCCTCACCCCACCTGGCAGCGGCTCAGGGGAAGATGAAGCACCGCTCTAAAAAAACATGTGAAACACATGTCAATCACAATGTACACAAACAATTACAGAACACTTCCCATTATCGGTGGCCGGATGAAAAACGGGACTTGCATCTTTAGTTAGTGATGTCGTTCCCTTAGAATAACGGAGAACAAAACTCCGCCGCATAAAAAGGAATCGTACCGGAATGAAGCAGCATAGCGGGAAATGAAGAGGCTCGTCTTACCTATCCGTCGGTACTCCGAGGCCGGCGTCCTGGCCGACTGGGGAGGTACCGGATGGCAGGCGCGAGGCTGTTTATAAAACGCGCTGCCATTGGTCACGTAATCACGTGGGGCGCGAGAATGCGCGTTGCCATTGGGTCTGATGATATCAACAATGCATAGTGCGTGCTCAATGGCTACCCAGCCGAAGACCTAGAGTAGTCATTGGTCAATTACCGGGCTTGTAATCAAAAGAAACCACGTGGGGAATCGAGGTAAACATAAACAAAAACGAGCACATCACGAGCGAGGTCAAATGAGGGGACAAATGCTTAGGAAATTGTAGGACAGCTTCGTCCCGTATCCCTCTTGATGGCACATATTAAATTATAAGGTGAGAACCATCGTCTAGATAAACTAAAGCACACTACCCTGTTGAGACAAGGATAGTTGCACACTGCGCTCTCACATTGGTGTCAACAGTGTAGGTAGACAGATGTAAAACCCACGAGGACGTATACCTCCGATGACCTTATCTATCATCAAGTCTAGCGGTAGTGGCTATGAATAGGATGTTTATGAAGGGAAACACCAGATAAACATATCGAGTGAGGGTACCAAATGCAGTGTAATGAACAGACCACTAGAGGTATACTGTCTAAGGCATATATGTATATGGAGAAGAACAGATGTATGTATCCTACTGCTAGTATTGGTATATCAGTGGCAGTGGATTATGATTCAACATCCAATGTCTCATCCTAAGGGATGGAGGTATAGAGTGCCTCCACGTCAAAGGAGACTAAGAGGTCAGTATCCATATCAAATTCGATGTCAGGTATTAGTCTTAACAAATCCGTGGTGTCCTTAAGATAGGTGGGCATTTCATGCACCATCGGTCTTAAAAAGTGATCCACAAAGGTGGAGAGGGGTTCCAGGGCTGATCCTATCCCGGAGATTATGGGGCGTCCAGGAGGCGGTCGTAGCTCTTTATGAACCTTTGGTAAGGTGTAAAAGTATGGCATCTTCGGGTGTTCTGTGCATAGGTACATGGCCTCGGCTGGTGTAATCCATCCTTCAGAGGAGGCTTCTTCAACCAGTATTTTGATGTTCCGTTTCAGTTCTTCAGTAGGATCATGGTTCAAAGGAGAATAGGCATCTCTCATATTTAGTTGTCTGAGACACTCAGCTCGATAGACTTCAGTGTCAAGTATGACAATCGACCCACCCTTATCGGCTGGTTTTATTGTAAGGTCCCGAACACCTGAAGATGCCATACTTTTACACCTTACCAAAGGTTCATGATGAGACATTGGATGTTGTGCACCAACTACTTGATTCCAGGGAAATGAACAGCATAACTCCTGTCCAATTCATAATGGCCTGTGCCACTTTGGCCATGAAACAAAAAAAATTTCAATTCGAAGAGCAGGTTTATTTACAAACATCGGGTACCAGCATGGGGAGCGTTTATGCTCCCAGCTTAGCAAATCTATACGTTCATTCATTTGAACAAAACCATGTATTGAATGACCTGAATCCCTTCATCAATAACCTGAAGACCTGGAAAAGGTATATCGATGACGTCTTTGGTCGAGCGATAGTTGTTTGGAATTCTTGGGGTGGCTAAACAGCAGAAATAACCATCTCAAGTTCACAATTGAAATCGGTCAACATGAACTGGCTTTTCTTGATCTGTTAATCGCTGCTAGACCAGAGGGCCTACAAACTGAGCTCTACAGGAAGCCCACTGCAAGGAACTCTTTGCTACTTTTCGATAGCAACCACCCGAAAGCACTGAAGGAGAGCCTCCCCTTTAGCCAGTTTTTACGGGTTCATAGAAACTGTTCTACAAAGGCAGCTTTCAAGAAACATTCCAATGAGTTGAGCACACAGCTGGTTGCCCGCAAATACCCCCCTAGACTTGTCCAACGGTCCATGAAAAGGGCAATGAACAATAATCGTGAAGCTCTGTTGGAACCGAGGCCTCCCAAGGCTACTCTGGATCGCCTCACCTTTGTTCATACTTTTGGGAATCTCTCCAATAGCATTCAAAGTATGGTCAGGAAGCACTGGCCAATACTAAATTTGGGACGTTTAACTCTTCCCCGCCCTCTGGTTTCATTCAAGAGAGGCCCAAATCTAAGAGATAGACTGGTGCACACCAGACCTCGTGAAGACCTACCAAGAGCCATAGGTTCACTGTGGAATCTCCCACCTGTTCAGGGACACCACCCCTGCGGCAATTGTCAGGTGTGTGCACAGACAACTAAATCAATGGAGATTGATATTGGCACTTCAAGACCCTGGAAGCAGACTAAATTTACCAACTGCAACAGTGATCATGTGATCTATCTAATTACCTGTCCCTGTGGTCATAAGTATGTGGGCATGACCACACGGAAGGTCCGCATACGGATATCGGAACATAAGAGCACTATTCGCTGTGCCAGACAGGCCACAAAACTGACTGCTCACTTCTTGGAAGCTAAACATCTAGCCACCGAATTTCAGTGGACTGTCTTGGAACAACCTTTTATTCCAACACACACAGCAGATGTGGCCAAGTACCTAATGAAGAAAGAACAAAGATGGGTACTAAAACTTAAGACACATAAAGAGGGTTTGAATGATGATATCCCTTGGTCCACACTATAGTCTCTCTTCCGATATCAAAAGGTCATTAATCACTGTGTTCCTGTTTGAATCATAATCCACTGCCACTGATATACCAATACTAGCAGTAGGATACATACATCTGTTCTTCTCCATATACATATATGCCTTAGACAGTATACCTCTAGTGGTCTGTTCATTACACTGCATTTGGTACCCTCACTCGATATGTTTATCTGGTGTTTCCCTTCATAAACATCCTATTCATAGCCACTACAGCTAGACTTGATGATAGACAAGGTCATCGGAGGTATACGTCCTCGTGGGTTTTACATCTGTCTACCTACACTGTTGAAACCAATGTGAGAGCGCAGTGTGCAACTATCCTTGTCTCAACAGGGTAGTGTGCTTTAGTTTATCTAGACGATGGTTCTCACCTTATAATTTAATATGTGCCATCAAGAGGGATACGGGACGAAGCTGTCCTACAATTTCCTAAGCATTTGTCCCCTCATTTGACCTCGCTCGTGATGTGCTCGTTTTTGTTTATGTTTACCTCTATTCCCCACGTGGTTTCTTTTGATTACAAGCCCGGTAATTGACCAATGACTACTCTAGGTCTTCGGCTGGGTAGCCATTGAGCACGCACTATGCATTGTTGATATCATCAGACCCAATGGCAACGCGCATTCTCGCGCCCCACGTGATTACGTGACCAATGGCAGCGCGTTTTATAAACAGCCTCGCGCCTGCCATCCGGTACCTCCCCAGTCGGCCAGGACGCCGGCCTCGGAGTACCGACGGATAGGTAAGACGAGCCTCTTCATTTCCCGCTATGCTGCTTCATTCCGGTACGATTCCTTTTTATGCGGCGGAGTTTTGTTCTCCGTTATTCTAAGGGAACGGCATCACTAACTAAAGATGCAAGCCCCTTTTTTCATCCGGCCACCGATAATGGGAAGTGTTCTGTAATTGTTTGTGCACATTGTGATTGACATGTGTTTCACATGTTTTTTTAGAGCGGTGCTTCATCTTCCCCTGAGCCGCTGCCAGGTGGGGTGAGGCCAGTCTACCTTACAGATCAAGGTAAGAACTGAATGACATTTGGCAAACGAAGACTCTTTCCGAATGAATATTATCTGGCTTATAAATAATAAGAGCGTTTGATCAACTTCTTGAGTGTGATTGAAAGATTGATCCATAGACTATGGACTTAAATCGTAGCCCATGGGATATTGATAGTATAACCCAAACCCCTTACCTCTTTTCCTTCCACAGTGATCGACACAGACTGTAAGGGCACTCGGATTATTCAGGTGACTGTGAGCACTTGTTTTATATTTCCTTGTGTCACTTTATTCACTTCACTTATTATTAGTTCACGTTGTGCAGTAGCTCTTACTTGTTTAGATCTGGTCCTGATGAATGCAAGGACGTAATAGTCCCCATATTGCAGAAACATGTTGACCACCCTTGCCTCAGGCAGTCTACATTATCCGACTGCTTAAGGTCACACATACTTTTAATCTTGGTATGTAAGGCACGCATAGAATAAATATTATTTTGTGCTTTTCTAAACTAATTTTAATACACTCCTTTGTCTTGGTTTCTTCTCTCACTCACGTTTTCCTGCACTGCACACCCCAGTCCCATGTATTTGTCCACTCATCAACATCGAGTGGCAGACCACACTGTTAGTGTCTATACTATCTGAGGGACCCCCTTACCACCGGGTTGACCTCTGATTGTGGCACTGATTTTCTCAGACGGGTGGTTCGGATAAAATCCCAAATGATGAAGGGCGGATCCGAATGGTGACTGATGGGTAATTTCCTCATCCTTTGAGAGCCTTCTGTGCCGTATCAATTGAGGTTATTGGGTGTCTTGGGTAACTTCTTTACACCTCTGGGCTTTGTCTGTTTTTGAGACCCTCTGGTACCTTTTGTTGTTTCTAGGTTCTTTGGGGACTGTATCCAGAGCTTGGTCTATAAATCTCCCCGAGGTCCTCTCCCACCGTAGTGTTTTTGTTGTCCTCTCTCTCAGGCTCCAGGTCCTCTTTAATGCCCTTACCGGCTGCCATTGACCAAGTGGTCCCACATGCCCACTCAGGCAGACCCAACATCTCTAAATAAGACCTCCGCTCCACCTTCGCCCAGGGGGAACTCTCCATGATCATTGCCTAGCAGACAGTCAACAGGCATGTCTGGCCTCACAGCTACTCTCAAGGTACCGAAACACCCCCCCACCACCCCCCACACTCAAAATGAACCTGTGCCACTTTGCAGAGGCATTCTGAGTTGTCAGTGGCAACTACTGGGTAGAATGTATTTGGGAACAACTGCTCTTCAGACACCAGCCGCCAACTGATGGCTGTCAGACTGGCTCCGGTGATTCTCAAAGCCTCCACACTATGGCCACTGATGGTCACCCACTGCCTGTACTTTTTTGTGTTATCAGGCAGATGAGCCCAGGGGACCCTCTCATTGTCTCTTAAAGAGACCAGGGACATCTCTGCGTGACCCCACCCACCTTGGGCACCCAACACTTCCCCCAAGGCTACACTAGCCAGTTCCAGAGACGGTGCACCAGTGGGTGCGGTGGTAACCGGTTTGGGACACTTAGGATCCTCCCGGAAGTGGCCTACCTTACCACTACTAAAACAAGTCTTGGGACCCCTCTAAACAGGCTTACCTGTTGGGACCCATGGTTTTTCAGTGGGAGGCTGGGAACTCTTACCTTGGGGATTACTTTGGGGCCCTTTTTGAAACTCCTCTTGTTTACCCTTGTCCCCCCCACTCTTCTGCTGGTGACCCTGCCCACCTCTGGCGGAGTCTCCCACATGACCCTTGTGGACCCTGGTACTGACCCAATGGTCCGCCTACACAGCAAGCTTCCTGGGTCAGTCAGCCTACTATCAATCAGGTGCTGGTGTAGCTCTGGAAAACAACTACTAGACAAGTGTTCCATTGCAAATAAATCATAGAGCCTCTGCAAATCAGTTACCTTGCTACCCTTCATCCATCCATCCAGTGCTCTGCAAAATTAAGTTACATATTCAACACAGGTACTGGACTCCAGCTTCTTACAGTTTCTACATTTCTGCCTATAAAGCTCTGGGGTCAACCCATACCTGGGTATCAAGGCTTCCTTCATGGTGGCATAGGAATTTGATCCGCAGGGGGCAAAGCTAGCAATGTCTCCCTTCCTTCACTGACACAGCGGCCCCACAGCCCTCTCCCCAATCTCTCTCAGGGACTCTGTGTGACCTTATTGCTACCTCATAGGTCTTGAACCACCAATGTCCTCCTGCTTTGTGAAATCCTTAATAACGTCCTTGGGGATGTATTTCGCTTCTACAGGCCCGGATGGTGTACTGCAACCAGAGGGACTGATCTCTAGACTATGCTTTCAGCTCCATCTCCCTCAACACTCTTTCATGCTCTAAAAGCATATTATTCTCTTCCATGGCTCACCTCTTATTCTCCAACTCCAGTTTGTATTCTCTATGTACGACTGGCTCCCCAGCTTGAGCCTAGCAAGCTCCAAATCATGCACTCTGCTTTTCTCCCGGTTCTTCAACTCTTCTGGAGACAGACCCCTTAAGACACGCTGCTGTCTTCCCTGGGAGGCACCCACCCTCCAGTTAGGGCCACTAGCCCATCTTGCTTCCCTTCTAAATCCTCCCCCTCCACCATAGGCTCCTCGGTCTGCCCATTGGCATTCCATGCTTCCAACCAGGCCCTCAGCGCCTTTTGGAATTCCTCCCTTCTGTGGAGGCCTTTCATGGAGATTTGAAATTTTTTTGCAGATGGACTTAAGCTGTGGCACAATATAGGTTTCAACCCTTTCCTCCTAAATATCCATGGATGCAAGTGATGCTTGTTTACTCACGGTGACAATTGGCAGTTCTCAAGATGAAAAAAGATTCTAAGGAAAAAAAAATTATACCAAAATGTATGTGGTCGCGTAATGGTCTGCACTTAATAGTAGTGTACACCAATCACTGATGTAAATCACAAATGGAAGTCCAGGATCCCACTGCTGACATCTAATGTTAGAAATGGGGGTCTCTAGTTGGCAATGGTTTGCACCTTTGTCCAAATAGGGACCCTTGCTTCTAGTCAAGCTACGAGGGATACTCTCCTAGAATAACCCCTGCTCACCTTCTTGGTAGCTTGGAACGAGCAGACAGGCTTATCTCAGAGGTAGTGTGTAAAGCATTTGTGAACACATACAGTAATACAGTGAAAACATTACAAATGGACACCACACCAATTTAGAAAAAATAAGTATTCTTTAGCTAAACCAAAACAAGACCAAACGACAAAAATCCACAATACAGTATTAAACATAAGGCTTTCAAATGGTAGAAATAGTTCAGTTCAATGTAAGTTGTAAATGCAACACTTTTCTCACTAAGTACCCTGGTGCTTGATGCAAAACAAAATGGCCGCATGGAAGGTGATGCGCCGGTTTCTTACATGCGGTTTCTTACATACATTTTACGGGGGTGATGCGTCTATTCCTTACTGCAGTGCAGGAGATGATGCCTCTGTTTCTTACTGCGTCCCCTAACAATGCGACAAACTTGGACCCTCCATGCGATTCGACGATCCGGTACAATGCATGAATTTTTACAACCAGACTGCAGGCCTTGCGTCGAAATCGGTGCGTCGGACTTCGGAATTGGAGCACTCAATGCAGCGTGCAGCGATTTCTTTAGCCGCGGCAGGCGCTGCAACTGTTTTCTTTGGCGATGCGTCGGAAAACGGGTGCAGATGCGTCTCACTTCTTCCACGTTGCGTCGATTTTCCAGCTTCTTCCGGAAAAGAGTACGCTGGAGGCAAAAAAAAACAACATCAGCCACCCGTTCCAGGTCAAAAATCCCAGCAGGGAAGTTCAGGGGAGCTGGTGGTGAAGTCTTTGTGTCCCTGAGACTTCAGAACAAGAGGCAAGCTCAGTTTCAAGCCCTTGGAGATCTTCCTCAAGTTGACAAAGCAAACAGCAAAGTCCTTTTCTCCTTTTCTTGTCAGCAAGCAGCCAACCCTAGACAACAAACAGCAAAAATCCTTTGTTCTCTGAAGGCAAAGAGTGTCTGTACCCATCCAAAACCAGTTTTGTGGGGCACTTTCAAAGTGCACAACAACCTCCATTGTGAGTGTGAGCCCTGGCTCCAGACACACCTCATTGTGGAAAGCAGGCACAGCCCTATTCAGGTGCTACTCCTCCCACCACTTCAAATGGAGACCAGGCCTATTCAGCCAAGCCCTTACTCATCAGACTTCTGGAGCTGTTGCCCCTCTCCAGCCCCTGTCATCCAAAAGCCAGACATGGGATGCACAAACCTAGCAGAGGCACACTGGATGGTTAGGCAAGAAAATACCTACTTTCTAAAAGTGGTATTTTCAAACACAGAATGTAAAAATCACCCTCACTAAAATATGCACTTTAACATTCTGAGTTCAGGCATACTAAACTTTGATTTTCCGCCTTGTTCCCAGGGCCAGTTATATTTATAAGATGTTATAAACATACTCCCCATTATGTCCTATGGGAAGTTGGAACAGGTAGCCTTGCAAAAGTGAAAAACGACATTGGCAGTATTTCACTATCAGGACATGCCACACACATCATGGCATATCCTACCTTTCACATACAATGCACCCTACCCACAGGGGTACCGTGGGTCTACCTTCGGGGTGACTAATATGTAGAAAAGGGATGGTTTATGGACTGGCAAGTGTGTGCACTTGTCAAGTCAACATTGCAGTCCAGACTGCACACAGGCTCTGCAATGGCAGGCCAGAGTTACATTTTACAGGCTGCTTCTGTGGGTGGCACAATCAGTGCTGCAGCCTACCAGCAGGATTTGATTTACAGGCCCTGGGCAAACACAGTGCACTTTAGTAGGGTCTGACAAGTAAATCAAATGTGCCAATCATGGAATCACTAATCCATAAGAACAATTTACAAAGGGAGCTCTTGCACTTTGGCACTGAACAGCAGCGGCAAAGTGCCCAAAGCATCTAGACTAGCAAAACTGGGTACAACACACAGCAAAAACACAGGAGGCAACCGCAAAAAATGGAAGGGAGACCCTGGCCAATGGTGCCAGGTCTAACACTTAGGAAATAGGTTTATTTGGTAGTAGTGAACCATGCCGCCAGATATCCAGTGGCTGTTCCCCTTAGGATCGTCACTGCCTCCCAGCAGTGGCTCGGGCCGTCCTGGGTATCTTCACTATGATGGGTTCTCTAAGGAGGCAATCTCAGGCAGAGGCATTCATTTTATATCTGCTTATCTGAAGGTTATGTGGGACGAGTGTGGTGTGAAGTACACGTTCAACACCCTCGCCATCCCTAAGACAATGGTCTACTTGAAGGATTCAGCAACTGTGAGACCATGAAATCCATGATCCTGGGGTTACCTGAGAAACTTGGGAGGAGATGAGATGTCCTTCTCCCATGCCTTCTATTCACCTACAGGGAGGTCCCCTAAAAGGAGTTGACTACAGTCCCTTTGCGCTGGTCTTTGGGCACCCTTTAAGGGTTTCACTAAGCTTGGTTGGAGAGGGTTGAGAGAGGCTTCTTGAGGAACTAAAGCAGGACATAGTGGACTGAGTCCTTGGCCTTCGCTCCATGTTGGCTGAGTATATGAAGAAGGCGAATAAGAACCTAATGGCCAGTCTGGAGCTTGTGACGACAGACTAGGCCATAGCCCATCATAGAGAAAAAGGGGAAGTCACCTACTCAGTAGACTTGGGTATCCCAGGATCCCTAACAGGATCCTCCATGTGAATAGGCTCAAGTTACACCATGACAGGGCAGGCATCACCATGTTGACGGTGACCGATCGAGAAGCAGAGGAAGAGAGTAAACCCTTTCCAGATCTCTTGTTCTCCAATCCTAAAGATGGAAGTTTTAGGAATTGGGTTTCTGGTTGGCAAAGGTATGCACCTTGTCCAATCAGGAACCACAATCCTACTCAGGGTAAGTCAGATACACACTTTAAATTAACCTGTGTTTACTCTCTGGTAGCTTGGCACAGAGCAGGCAGGCTTAACTTAAGAGGCAATTTGTAAAGTATTTGTGCAACACTTCAAAGAGTAACACAGTGAAAACACCACAAAAAGACTCCACACCAGTTTGGAAAAATAGCTGTATTTTTTATGAATAAAGGAAGCCCAAAATGACAAAAATCCAATAAGTCGAAGAACAGATATGAATTTTTAAAGATAAAATGTAAAAATAGCGCTTAGAAGCAATAAACGCCTCTGGGAGTTATCTGGTCGTGCTGGACTGTGGCAAAGTCAAGAGGTCAGGCCGACTATGATAGAGTGTGGGCCAGGTACAGGAGCCCCGCAAGGCCTGCTAAACAAAGTACCATGATCCTACTTCGGTGTTGAACTTGCAGTTGAGGTAATGCGCGCAGTCCCTGCAGAGGCCTGAGACAGGTTTTAAAGGCTGCTTTGGTGGGTGGCGCAATCAGCGCTGCAAGCCCACCAGTAGCATTTAATTTATAGGCCCCGGGTATATGAGATACCACATTACTGGGAATTGATAGGTAAATTAAATTAGCCAAACAGGTGTAGACCAATCTTACCACATTTTACCGTAGAGAGCACATGCACTTTACACTGGACAGCAGTGATAAAGTTCCCACCAACCACCACCAAGACCAGGTCAGAAATAAAACTTGGAGGAAGGCAAAAAGTTCAGGGATGACCCTGCAAAAAGGGTTACCTTGTATTATATGCATTCACTGTATGGGCAATACTACAAATACACCTTGTATATATAATTTGTTTTGTTTGCGTCCCTTGTCCACTGTATATACTTTCTCACGTATCACTTGCGCCGTTCACCATTTCATAAGCACTTTTGCACAGTATAATATAGGTTACATGCCATTCAATGTAACACAGTGCTTTGTTTGTCTTTAAATATATGGTGAAATATATACAGAAGTCTCTCTATGTTTCTGCAAATTATTGTCTCCCTTTCATGCTTGCAGCAATTAATTATGCTCCCTTCAAAATTCCCTCCATAAATTTCTAGGCAGTGGGGCAATGATATGGGGGCTTTAAGTAGACAGCAGCTACCCTGTTACATGGATCTGAAGTGTCACAAACAGCTAGACGTAGCATCAGAGGATACTCCAACTCTTTCTCCCGGTGAATCCAATGGGGGGGAGGCAGTATCGGCATGAGGACCTGCACCGGGGTTACCACCCTTTGCACTGACATTCAAACCACTCATCCCTGTCAGTGGCCATCATTCAACCAGTGGGTCAGCCTCCTGTGTCTGCCCCCGCAAGGAGGGAGTCCCTTTTCTGGGTCGGGTCCACCACGTCTCCACTTGGCTGGTCAACTGTCTGCAGCCTTGCCAGCATGTTAGCCCCAAATATCCAAGTCATGGTCAGCATTTTCATCTGTGCGAGCTAAACGCTGGCGGCGCTCCTCAGCTACCCCTCATTCACACATGTCTGCCTTCCATTTAACCAGACCATGTTCTTTAGAATGTGTCCAGTGTATAGCAATACGTTGCTTCACCTACACTAGGCCCAATAGAGCAAATTTATACTGTGTACGGGTCCTCGGTTTGGGGGGTGTTAAGAGTCCTAAAAGACAATGTTTGATTGATGCCTCAACTGGGATTCTCATGACATCCCGCAATTATTCCAGAATCCCTGCCCAATAAGTCTGGAGGTGAGGACAAGCCCAAGTCATACGCGTAAAGTGTGCAGGTCCAGTTCCACATCAGGGGCAACCCGATGCATGTGTTGGATTAAAGAGCAATAATCGGTGTACGGTCAGGTAGGTGTGATGCAGGTAGTGAAATTTGGGTCCATTTAAAACGAGTGTTGCTTGCCACATCCCAAATCTGTGTGAATGCCCTTTTCCACTCCCCCTCTGTAAGAGGTGATGACAGGTCCTCGAACCCTCTACTTTGGACCTTCGAGACATCAACCTTGTGGTCTGCTTTCAAGACTTCATACAGACGGGAAATCAGTCCCTTGAAGGAACCCGTATCTGTGATCGTCATCTGGGTGTGAGATTCCTCGTGCTACTCAGGGAAGGTGATCCACAGCTCGCTCGCTGTATGTGATATTTCTGCCTATTGTCAAAAATGGCCCTTAGGGACTCGATAACACTTTCTCGCATCACCAAAGTACAGGAATGTCCTGTTGAGGTATAGGTTGCCTGCCACCACTCATCCACCGTCAAACCATCCAGCCAAGTCTATCACTGACTGTATGTGACAGCAGCTGTGAAGCCATCTTAGGGAAAGCAGTCCGGCACATAGTACAAAAGTGACCACACGTTCCCACTCCCATGAACCTGACAGACCACAAATGGGCAAACCAATATATCTTGGAAAGTCTGCCACTTTACCTCAGTTGGCCAGTAGTTTCTTCTTTGTATTTGGCCCCCTCAGCGCATCACTCTACCGTGTCTTGAAGGAGCTCAGCAAAACAATAAAGGTGAAGGTCTGGAATGACTAGGCTCCCCTTGTCCATATCTAGATTTAATATTTCCATTTTCACCCTGCAGCATTTCCCGGCCCAAACTAAGGAAACAAGTAGGCTGTTTAGGGTGGCAAAAGTGGTGCTAGGGATTTGGCAGAAGGAGTCTGCAGCACATATGGGCAGCGCGGCAGGAGGACCATTTTAGCCTGGGCCACTAGTCCCATAACAGACAGATGGAGGTGGTTCCAGAAACAAATCGAGGCTTCCAAGCCCAAAAGGACCGCTTCTGTGTTCAAGGCAAAGTGGGCCTCAGCTGTATTGGGAACCTGGAAACCAAAATATTGGAAATGATCACGTTCCCATGAAAATGCGGAGGCGGGGAGATCCATGATCTCCTTCCCAACCAGAGAATGCCAGTGGGAACATAACCGACTTCTGGCTATTAACAATCAATCTTGATATGGGTCCAAACGCCAACAATATGTCCAGGAGGGTGGGCACAGCTTCCTCTGGATGAAGGAAATAAAGCAGAGCGACAGCCGCATACAAAGATATGACATGGGTACGACCATCCACATTTATGCCCCGGATCGTCAAAGGTACCATTTCCAGCACGAAAAGGAGTGGGGACATCAGGCATCCTTGTCTCTTGCCCCGCTGTATAGAAATAAGTGCAGAAAAAACTCCTCTACTGCGGACTCATGCTGTTGGTTGACAATACAATAAGCGTACCGAAGAGATAAAGTCCAGACCTAGGCTCATTCTTTCCAAAACCTCCCATCCTTAGTCCTGCCGCAGGGTATCAAAGGCTTTCTTGATGTCCAATTTGCCAATTTGACTGCAGCTGCCTGTACATCCATACCTGCTGTGGAATGTAATGAATGAGAGAGCCTGTGCAAGCTGATATGGGTTCCCCTACCGGGCATAAACCTTTATGAATCTTCGTGAACCAATTGTTTGACCACCCTACCCAGATGCAATGGCCAGTACCGTAGCCAATATTTTAGTGTCAACCCCTAACATGGATAGGGGCCAATAAGAGCTGGTCATATGTGGGTCCTTGCCTGGCTTTGGGAGCATAACTATCTAGGCCTCCCACATAGAGGAAGGGAGGATCCCTACTCGTTTAGCCTCCGTATAGGGTCTCCAGCAATCTAGGGAGCAATAAGTCTGCAAATGTCTGAAAGTACTCCACTGGAGACCGTCAGAGCCTGGGGATTTGCAGTGTGCCATACTCTGCACCACCTCCCGGATGTCCTCAAGCCGAATCTCACCCCGTGGATCATCAAGGAACCGTCCTATATCAGACCTATTACCCACCTTGTCCTCCCTATATACTGCTTGCAGATGAGTGTACAACAAGGAGTTGAAGGCCATCTGCGTGGCGACAAGGCCACTGCCTGCTCACCTTAGTGTCAATATAATCGGAGGGATGTCCTCATCTGAGGAGCCATGCCAACAGCCTCCATGATTTATCTCCTTCTTGGTGTAACAGCTGACGGTACTCCCGGCGGACCAGGCAATCTAGTCTTTCCATAGATTCCCCACCCCGTGCTGGTCGTGCAGTAAGGCCTCACTTTGCACCTCCCTGACAGGACTCACAGCTTATAGGGTAGAAAATGCGTTCTATGCCTCTGAGAGGTCCTTCTCTAACCGTTTGCTCATACCACTCATTTTAAGCAGACATTCCCCACATGTCATGACCTTCAGCATATTCCACTCAGTCTCCCTGACCGCAGTGCACAGCCAGTTGGTGCTAAAATAGCTTCAGGTCCCCTCCCTGAGTTTCTCTTGAAATATACTATCTTTCAGGGCCTCCGGCACCAAAGGGGGACCCTCGTCGGCTGCTCCTCATCCCCCACTCCAGCAATGCAGGGGACTGATCTTAAAGAAATTTCCACAAGACCCGTATCTGCAGGGAGGCTGGGGCAGCACCATCACAGAGCAGGAAGTGATCCAAACGGCTAAATACTGAGCATGCCGGGATATAGCAGGTATAGCCCCGTTCATCTGGGTGCATTGTGTGCCACAGGTTCACACAACCAAGGCGGTCCATGTTCTCCTGAAGAGCGGTCAACATATTAGTTTAGGTGTGTGCTTTCGGGGGGTATCTATCTAGTGCACCATCTAACATGCAGTTACAAAACCTGCCCACAAATTTGGGATCCCAGAATATGGCAATAACTGCTCCTTCATGTCGAGATAAAAGTCACATTCATCTACATTTGGGGCGTAGATGTTCAACAGGTATACCTCTGCGCCATCTAACACTCCATGCACCAAGACATATCTCCCTACTGTGTCCCCTATACAACAAGTGACCTGAAAAGGAATTTGCAGGGCCACCCAAATCACCACTCTTCGGGCATAGGCAGAGTATGTGGCGGAGAACATCTGACATCTCCATTTTCTATGACGTTGTTAAGTCTCCTGGTGTGACAAATGCATTTCCTGCAGCATGGCTATGCAAATCCAATGCCTACGAAGATAAGTTTGTACCCTATATCTCTCATAAATTAATTGAGCCCTCGTAAATTCCAGGTCACAAAGTTAAAATGAGCCATCTATAATCTAAGTTCTTGCAGAGTTACACCATTTGCCAAAACAAAACACTGTGATCATAAAAATCCCCTTGCACCCACCCACATCGTAAACATATTTAGAAAATTCATGCCTCCCCAATCAACAACTGCAATCACATACAAAACTCTCTTAAAGGACAAGAAGAGCAAAGAAAAATCAGGAGTATGGAGAAGAAGTTGGTGGGATGGGGGGAGAAAGTGAGAAACAAAGAAGAGAAAACGAGGGGGGAGGTCAGCCCGCAATGTACTGCATCAGTGCCAATTTTGCCTGTGTGGGTACTAGACTAGCAAGCCATCTCCAAATGCATATAGGAGCTCATATCGCATCACTCTCCTCCCTGGCACATCAAACTGTCAGCACCCCTGTATCCAAGTACCACCAAGGGCTCAAACTGAATATTCAGGGATTAGTGGTCTGAGTGTTGTCCTCCATGACATCACCCATACCTGCTTCCGAGTTTGCAGCAGTGACCACCTCCACCAGTGCTCTAGCTTCTTCGCGTTCCGCCTGCAGCAGAGCAACTAAGCTAGTATTTAAAGCCAGGCTGAGTAACCTGAGGACATTTTAGGAAACTATAAATGGTCCCAACTCACAAGGAATAATATGTAATATTTCAAACATCTCAGAGAAATCATTGATGTAAATATATATTTGTGATAAGCCTACTTTCTCCAGTATTAGGGGTGTCTTTCATAGATTCACATGCTTGAATATTCCCCGTCGTCGAAGTGGGAGTCCCACGGTACATAAATAGCAGTAATATATATGCATGTATACATGAGAGATATCATAAATAAAATATACATACATATAATGCAATAGAAATGTAAACTTGAAAAAGTACCATAGTACAGAATAGGCCCATTGAAAAGCCCAAGGGAGAATTCACTTTAGTAACATATTAGAGTCATTATGTGTTGGTCCACATTCCAGCCAATCAGGCTGTAGCCTCCTCTAGAACCTTCTCCTCAGAAGCCCAAGTCCTCAGATTTTCTACCGCACGTCGTGTGGAGGGAGTCTCCCTGAGCTCTGCTCAGTTTTTTCCAGTTTCTAGCTGTTTTTCTTCAGAAATGTCTTCTACTAAGAAAACTTTGTTCAAGGCTTGTCCATCCTGTGGTAAATTGCGCCTTTTTCATGAGGATCCACACAGTAAGTGTATTTACTGTCTTTACCCGGACCACATTGCCTCTACCTGCAAGTTCTGTCGCACTTTTCCCCCTAAAACATTGAGGGATAGAGAGGCCCGTCTCCTTCTGTGGCTACAGAAGTTGAAAACATCTGAGAATGTGGTTTCTGATGCTGAGAGTATGTCATCTGGATTTTCAAAATCCTCTCAGAAGCGTGGGTCTGAGACTGAAGTTCCCTCTCCTTTTCTTAAAAAGAGTAAAATGTTGGGTTCTTTCAAGGATGTCTCCCCACAAGACTTGCTTCAGGGCGCGCCTACGGGACCTGGCTCTCTGGCGTTTAGACCCAAGACTATGCCCTCCTCTTCAAAAACGGGCACTGGCTCGTCGACGGCTCGTCGACGCGTCCGTCGACGTCTTCAGCAACTACAAAGTCAGTTTTGGCAGTTTCAACGTCGACGACCACTTCTTCCCTGTCAACCAGCTCTGCAACGACGACGACCATCTCGTCGACGAGCAGCCAAGAGGTGAGACCCGTCTCGTCTATTATTATGATCTCGTCGATCAAACCGTCGACGAAGAAATCATCGTCGACGCGCCTCCCGTCGACGGTTACTCCGCCGACGAAGATCAAGCCATCGTCGTCGACGCCTGCTCTGACGACCGGATCTTCCTCGTCGACGACTGCCCCGTCGACGATAACATCTCCGTCGACGGTGGCCACCCTGTCGATGACTGTTCCGTCGACGGTTACTATCTCATCGTCGAAAGCTTCATCATCGACGGCGAAGAATGCAACCTTGTCGACGACCTCGTCGACGACCTCGTTGATGACCAAAAAATCTTCGTCGACCAAGAGTAAGCTGCTAATTCATACGCCGGTTTCTGCGGCGACGACGAAAAAACAACCGGGGGGTGCTAAGACTTTGGAAATCTCGTCGACGGGCTCGTTGACGACGCACCAACCCCTACAGACTACTACCACCTTCAAAGTGGTTACTGCCTCATCTCTCAAGACTGTACCACTCATTCAGTTAAGTCCAGTAAGGAGTGGATCTCAGCCTCCGGAAAAATTGTTTCAGTCTGGAGAAGAGGAGTCCGGAAATGATTCTGAAATGGATCAAACTTATGAACCAGCATCCAGTCCTTCTGAATTACACATTAAGTGTCAAGAGTACAGTGACGAGGATGAGGATGTGGATAATAACGTCGAAGATGGGAATGTACTTTTTCCAATCGATAGGTCACAACCAACTACTTACGAACAGGTTACGCAAATTCCCCTGTCATTGGTGCAAAACCTGCAACATATGCTGGACGACTACAATCGTAGGTTTCCACCGTCGTTGCCTCCTTCTCCGGCACCTCAAGTACACCGGTCTCAGTCTCCAGCGCCACGACCTCCGTCTCCAGCACCTCGACCTCAGTCTCCAGCACCTAGGCCTCTAGCTCCGGCGCCTGTCGCGCCTACGTCTCCTTCGGGTGCTTGTCCTGATACTGATAATGAGAATCAAACTCCTCATAACACTGGGGATAACGACACTGATGATGACATGCAGGAATGGGACAATTATAGGGCACAGACACCCTCTACTCCACCGGCATCACCAAGAGCTTCGCCGCCAGTGGATATCGCGAGTTTCCATAACCTTATGGTTCGTGCTGCGAAAAGGTTCCACTTAACAATCGAGGCGCAACAAACGGAATGTTTTTTGTATGATTTTAAGGACTTACCTCAACTGCAAACGCATACCATCCCTATCATAGACCACATATGGGAAGAAGGTCTAAAGTTGATGGAACGTCCTAATTCCATACCAGCCGTTCTGCCCAGATTGGACAAAAAATATAAAGCGCCACCTACTTCTCCGGCCTGTTTGGTTTCACAATCTAAGGCAGATTCTGTTATCACTCAGGCGGCACAAAAAAGATCTCAAAATCCGGCCATACCCCTGACTTCTCCACCTGATCAAGATGGCCGTAAATTAGACTCAATTGGCAAAAAATTTACCACTATGGCAGCGACAACTGTGAGCGCATCCAACGCCTTAGCCATTCTAGGTCGCTACGACCGTCAAATGTGGTCTGAGATCGCTGGTCTGATCACTCAAATGCCCGACTCCATCCGGGATGAAGCGCAGGCCATCATTCTCGAAGGAGAAAAGATTTTCAGCAGAAATAATCGACTGTGCCGTCGATATATCCTCCACTGGTTTCCGACAACTAGCGGGTGCTGCAGTCTTGCGCCGTCAAGGCTGGCTAAAATCAACCACCTTCCGTCCAGAGGTCCAGTCCAGAGTGTTAGATTTACCTTTCGACAGTGAATCTTTATTCGGTAAGCATGTTGATGATGCTTTGGAACTTATAAAGAAGGACACAGATACAGCAAAGTCCTTGACAACTCTACAATATCGGAAAAGGCCATTTCGTGGAGCACGCGGTAGAGGAGGAGGAACCTCTACTTTTCGTGGAACAGGCCAATATCGAGCATACAATTACAATGATAACAGACAAAGGGGCTCCTATCAGTCCCAAGGTCGTTCATCCACCTCCAGACCTTACCAGCGTAAGTCCAATTACAGAGGTGGTGCGAACACCAACAAAAAACAGTGAGACGACTGTGCATCTTGCAGGTCGAATCTCGAAGTTCTTCTGAAATTGGTCGCACATTACCAAGACCAATGGGTCTTGGACATTGTTTTAAAAGGACATACCCTGGAATTTACGAAATTTCCCCCCACTCGTCCACCTTTGGGTCCACCTTCTCCCCATTTCAAGGAACTGTTGGCCCAGGTGCAGCTTATGATCAGGAAAGGAGCCATAGAATTGGTACCGCAAGATCAACGTGGCAGGGGGTTTTTACTCCTGTTTCTTTCTAGTAAAGAAAAAATCAGGAGAGTGGCGCCCCATCTTAGATTTGAGAGCTCTAAACAAGTTCATCGCATCAAAGACTTTTCAGATGCTAACCCTACTTCAAATCTTGAATTTCCTCATTCCAGGAGAGTACTTTTCAATGATAGACCTTCAAGATGCATATTTCCATGTGCCTATTCATCCCAGGCACAGGAAATATCTCCGTTTTACAGTCGGCCAATTTCATTATCAATTCAAGGTCCTGCCATTCGGCCTTCGATCAGCACCGAGGGTATTTACCAAGATTCTAGCCCCGGTGGCTGCCTACCTGCGTTTACAGGGCATCCAGTTCTATCCGTATCTGGACGACTGCCTGATAAAGGCCAGGACTTTTCAATTAACGAAACAGCACACTCAAGTCTGCATATCCCTGTTCGAAACGTTGGGCTTCTCGATCAATTGCCTAAAGTCACACTTTCAACCATCTCAACAGCGAGATTTTCTAGGAGCCTCGCTCGATTCTCGGCTAGGACAAGTGTTCGTTTCACAGAAGAGACAAGGCCGAATGTTACAGAAAGTACAGTTCCTGCAGTCAAGACAGTACGTTTCTGTCCAGATGTACAAATCATTCCTCTGCATGGCTTCTTCGTGCATTCAACTGATTCCCAACTGCAGATTGCACATGAGAGTCCTACAAGAAGAACTAGACAGCCAGTGGAAGCAGGTATCGGGGTCGTTCGAAGACAAGATCCATCTAACGCCCCGCATTCAAAAAGCTTTGGAGTGGTGGGCTCATCCTCCAAACATAGCGACAGGTCGTTCATTCAAAGACGAACCACCAACACTTACACTGACAACAGACGCTTCCCTGGAAGGTTGGGGGGCACATCTCGACGGCATGTCCGTGAAGGGAAAATGGACGGCGTTTCAGCGCACTTGGCACATGAATCGCTTAGAACTACTGGCGATTTTCTTGGCCTTGAAGTCCTTTCGGAGAGTAGTGCAGGGGCAAACATTGCTGGTGAAGACGGACAACACCACCAGCATGCACTACATCAACAAACAGGGCGGCACAAGGTCTCTCGTGCTGTCACAACTGGCACAGGAAATATGGGATTGGGCTATCCAACAGCAAATACATCTCACAGCTGTCCATGTACCAGGCGTGGCCAATGTGCTGGCGGACTCGCTCAGCAGAGCCCTCTCGGACAACCACGAATGGGAAATCAACCAACCAACGTTGGATTTCATCTTCCGACAGTGGGGCCGACCACAGTTGGATCTCTTTGCAACTGTTTTCAACAAGAAGTGTCAACGGTTTGCGAGCCGGCATCCACACAAGGAGTCGAGCGGGAATGCTTTTTCAATAGACTGGTCGAACGACTTCATCTATGCATTCCCTCCACTGCCGCTCATTCCTCGTCTGTTGCACAGAATGAGGTTCCAACCGTGTCGAATAATCCTGATCGCACCCAAATGGCCGAGATGTCCTTGGTTTTCAGATCTTCTTCTGTTCTCTCTGACAAATCCGATACAATTGCATCCTCTGCCACATCTTCTCACGATGCAGCAAGGTCAAATATGCCATCCCGACCCAGCATATCCCCAACTTCATGCTTGGAACCTGAGTACAATGAATTTGCACACATGAATATCGACAAGGATTGTAGGGCGGTGCTAGCAAGTGCTCGCGCTCCATCTACCATCAAAACTTACCAGTTGAAGTGGAAGCGTTTCTGTGCTTGGTGTTCCACTAAAACCCTGGATCCCATGTGTGTTCAGCCAGAACAAATCTTGCCGTTCTTTTTGTCACTAGCAAGATCAGGACTATCACACTCCACTCTAAAGGTTTTTCTAGCTGCAATTTCTCGTTTTCGCCATGATGGCGTAACATCTTTGTACTCTTCCAGAATAATCAGACAATTCTTCAAGGGCCTTTTTCGGATGTTCCCACCAATCCGTTGGCCCCCACCTTCTTGGCGACTGAACTTAGTCTTGTCTCAACTACTTTTGCCTCCATTCGAGCCCATCCATTCTTTCAATCTAAAATTCCTCACTTGGAAAGTGGCTCTTTTGCTTGCTCTGACCTCATCCAGGCGCGTCAGCGACATCCAAGCCTTTACTATACAGCCACCGTTTCTACAGTTCCCCAACGAGGCTGTTACTTTGAGAACAAATCCCAGTTTTATGCCTAAGGTTCCCAGTGACTTCCATCTCAATGAACCAATTGTCCTTAAGACTTTCTTCCCTGCACCTCAATCTGCAGCGGAACACTCTTTGCACACTCTGGATGTGAAGCGCTGCCTCAAATTTTACATTCAACGCACACCTACATTTAGAAAGACTGATCAATTATTTGTAGCATATGGCCCAGTGTGCAAAGGACAATCTGTAACCAAACAGACTATCACCAGATGGATATCGTCTGCCATATCCTACTGTCATCAACGGGCTGGCAAGCCCCTTCCTGCTCCGGCTCGAGCTCATTCCACGAGAGCTGTGTCGACTTCTGCTGCCCTCTTTGCGGGGGTACCTCTGAGACACATCTGCAGAGCTGCTACTTGGTCCAGCAGCCATACTTTTACGAAGCACTACTGCCTGAAATCAACAGATGCCGCGGATGCGGCAGTAGGTCAAGCGGTGCTGCGGAATCTTTTCCGATAAAGGTGAGCCTCTTTTGCTACCCGCCTCCAGTCATAAAGGTTTTGTCATGTTTTGGTTTTTATTGCTTATTAAGTGATATGTTTTGCCAAGACTTAATTGTTATATTCCTTTATGACTAATGTATGATTTACTGCTTTCTATTCTTATTCAAGCATGTGAATCTATGAAAGACACCCCTAATACTGGAGAAGAACAAAAGTTACTTACCTCTAAACTGTGGTTCTCTAGTAAAGTATTGGTGTTGAGGAGTCCTGCGAGACTCTTCTGACGTTTCCTCTCGAGCTGCAAACTCCCAACTCCCTCAAGGATCAACCAACACAATCAGGACTTGGACACTGACTGAATTGACTTCTCCCCCAGGGAAAGGGGAAGTGACAGAGAGACGCACAACAAATTATACAAGATTAAATCTTCGGTTGTGTCTCTCTTGGGAAGTGCTCCGGGCCGAGGACCTTCAGTTAGGTAAATTCTGCGCTGTCTTCAAGCAATACTGCGATGCAATATGAACAATATGAACAACAATTACCTTATTGCCTACTTCTTAACTAACCTTAACAATTTATAAAACATAGTGCTTACTGACCATAAATCCGTCTGACCCTTGTTCGCACTTTACTGAAGTTTTAACTCAGGTTCTAGATCTCGACACCTTTTGAGTAAACACAACATGTCAAAATAGCTTGGCACTTTAACTGAGTGAACAAACCAATATAATTAGTGTGGTTAGTTTAAACAGAACTCAAAAAACTCATGCAAGATCATACCTGAGTCTTTAAGATAATTCTTCTGTAAAGAGACTCTGCAGATGGGAGACAGGGAAATACAGGGAAATACAACCTGTCTAAATTCACACTATCACCTAAGATTATATTTCCAATCTAAACTTGTAAATATGTTAACTTTTTCTTACAACACTCAGAAAATAAGTCAACATTACTCAGCATTGTCCATATAGGTTCAGGTTGCCTATTTAACACTATTGTTTTTACCAAGACTTATTTATTTCACCCAGTTCGCTTTTAAGCGCTTAACTCTTCTCTGAGATTGGCTCTCTTCTATAGTAGTCATTAAAGTCCTTGCTAAAGGGTCTCTTCATGTAGCTAGCGCTAACTCTTTGAACGAAGTTCCAGTTCTCTAACCAGAGTAAATTTGCCTTTGTCAAGGCTTGTTTAAGGATCAGCTCTCCTCGACGCGTTATGCCTCTTAAAGCGTCTTGAGGAATCCAATGAAAATAACCTTTGCCACTTCCTATGTCAATTTCAATTGTTCGTGGCTCATTTAAAGAAAGAAGAAACCTCTTACTGTCCTTTTCTTCATTTATCAGCAACGTTGGACAGGAGGCTCGAACTGACAGCCGGAGGAGGAGAGCGGGGAAAACAAACCTCCCGTCTGCCGCAGGGAAATGCCGGTAACCTGTCACGTCGTCTTCTGGCATAAATCTATGACGCTGACAGCCAGGGCTTCCGGAGTCACAGGAACAGATTATTAAAGGAAAATGAATAGCGGGGGTTTGGCTAAACAAGCGGGTTCACTGGAAATCAAGAACTAGGGTAATCCTACACAGGGGCAGAAGCTCTCGCTAAGTACAACGAGAGACGAAGCGTTTGGCAGTTGGCTGAGGCTTGTATTTATAGCCTCAGCCACGAGACCAGCGCGAGGCTCTCTCTTCATCTCTCCTAGCGCGAGGACAGACACGAGCCTGTCTCACAAGAGAGCACAATCTAGATGTGACACTAAATAGAGTTAAATAACAAACAAGCATTGCTAAATGCAATTGCTACAGATTAAACTTCTAAAGGGTTTTTAAAATGAAACTGTACATGAAATAATACACAAAATGAAATCAATAAACTACATTTATCCATTTGATTCATTAAATATACACTGCGTCAATTCTGAATCAGAACCTATTTAAGACGACCAGTAACACCCCTAACAGTTCCTCCCCCCAAAGGTCGTCTTACAGGTCTAGGTTTATCAGGATGCAGAGCATGAAAAGATCTAACAAGCCTAGGAGCATGAACATTTTTCTCAGGTTCCCAAGATCGCTCAGAAAGATCATAACCCTTCCAATCAACCAAATAAAACAAGGCACCCCAAATCCTTTTAGAATCTAAAATGGATTTAACCTCGTACTCAACATGGTCACCGACAATTACTGGCGGTGGTGGGTTATCAGCACGAGTAGAAGGTTCAAAAGGTTTCAACAGAGAAACATGAAAAACAGGGTGAATAGCATATTCCTCAGGTAAAACTAATTTCACAGATACAGGGTTCAAAACTTTCTTAACTTCAAAAGGCCCAATAAATCTAGGTTTCAATTTCCTGGGACCCTCCAACTGAATGTTCCTGGTGGATAACCATACCAACTGACCTTCCTTATACAAAGGAGCAGCTTTACGATGAGAATCAGCAGTCTTTTTCATAGATAACTTACTTTTGACCCATTGCTTTCTAGCCTTATCTTGGATATCCAACAGATGAGTTAATCTATCAGTAACTGCTGGCATAGACAATTGTTCATCAGGTAAGAGAATAGGAATAGATCTTGGGTGTTGACCAGTGAGAAAATAAAAAGGAGAACAACCCAAAGCTGAATGAGTGGTATTATTATAGGAAAATTCAGCCCACGGTAACACCTCATCCCAAGGGTGAGAGGAGGTAGTTAACAAACATCTTAAACCCTGTTCAACATGCTGATTCAATCTCTCCGTCTGACCATCCGTCTGTGGATGAAAAGAAGAAGACAGAGCCAACTCGATTCCCAAGAGTTTGCTGAGTTGTGACCAGAATTTAGAAATGAACTGAGGGCCCCTGTCCGAAATAATCTTTGAGGGCAGACCATGAAGTTTCACAATATTAGATAAAAATACAGCACTGAATTCAGTTGCCGAGGGAATCTTGTGTAACGGGATAAAATGGCCCATTTTAGATAACAGATCCACCACCACAAGAACTGTAGTAAACCCATTAGACTTAGGGAGATCAGTAATAAAATCTAAACTGATTGTATGCCAAGGGTGCGGAGGAATAGTCATAGGACGAAGCAAACCCATTGGAACCTCATGTAAAGCCTTTTGACGAGAACAAACAGGTTTTCACAAATTGTTGAATAATAGAAATCATTTTTTCCCACCAAAAATGACGTTGACACAAATCCAGGGTTTTGTTAATACCTGGATGTGCAGCAATCGCCAAATCATGATTCCATTGCATGACCTTATCCTGTAAATCTCTTGTGGGAATAAACAATTTGTCATTGTGATAGAAAAACCCATTTCTAATGGAATTACCTTTTTTTAATAACCATTCATGAACATCAAAATTTTTTAATTCCATCTTAACAGAATCCAAAAAACTTTCTGAATGGATTACAGCAGCAATTTTTTCTAAGGGCAAAATACTGGGGGAATCCTTAACAGAATTTAAATCTTTTTCACATACTAATCGTGAAAGTGTGTCAGATAACAACTGCTTTTTTCCAGGACGATACATAATTAAAAAGTCAAATTCGCTAAAGAACTGTAACCACCTCATCTGTCTAGGAGTAAAAGCCTTAACAGTGGAATAAAATTGTAAATTTTTATGGTCAGAATAAACAGTAATTGTGTGTTTAGCTCCCAAGAGGTGATGTCTCCATTCTTGAAACACATCTTTAATGGCTAGCAATTCACGTTCCGCAATCGTATAATTTTGCTCAGCTAAAAGCAATTTCCTAGAGAAAAAAGCAATAGGATGGAAGTGACCAGTATTTGCATCCTTTTGAAGCAACACCCCACCAATAGCAGTCTGTGAAGCATCTGCTTCCACAAAGAAAGGCCTATCAGGATCAGGATGAACCAAAATGGGAGCAGAGGTAAAAGCCTTCTTCAACAATGAAAATGCTTGATCAGCTTCTTCAGTCCAAGAGAAGACCTTCCCTTTTTTCAATAACTGAGTAATGGGAGTAACAATATCTGAAAACTTAGAAATGAATCGCCTATAAAAATTAGCAAATCCAAGAATTCTCTGCGTGTCTTTAATTGAAGTAGGAATTGGCCAGGTTAGAATTGCTTCGACTTTCTTTGGATCCATATGAATCCCCTCAGGTGATAAACAATAGCCGAGAAATTCCACTTGAGAAGCATTGAAAACACATTTTTCCAATTTAGCATATAGAGAATGATCTCTTAATTTCTGTAACACTAACTGAACATGTTGTACATGTTCTTCCATATTTTTAGAATAAATTAAAATGTCATCAATATAAACGATGCAACAGACATCCAACAGATCATGCAAGACCTCATTAATAAAATATTGAAAGGCCGCTGGAGCATTGCAAAGACCAAATGGCATAACCGTATACTCAAAAAGACCAAATTTCGTACGAAAAGCAGTCTTCCACTCATCACCTTCTTTGACTCTAATCAAATGATATGCTCCTCTAAGATCCAGTTTGGTGTAGACACTAGACCCCTTAATTTGATTAAGAAGCACTGGGATCAAAGGCAATGGATACCTATTCTTAATGGTTGCTTTATTAACCTTTCTGTAATCAATACAAGCCCTCAGATCCCCAGACTTCTTCGAAACGAAGAAAAGAGGAGACGAAACAGGAGAAGTAGAATGTCGAATGAAACCTAACTCCAAAAGCTCATCCAAATAGTTCCTTAAATAAACATTTTCAGGTTCGGTTAAGGCATAAATTCTACTACATGGTAGAATAGCCCCAGGAACTAAATCAATTCTGCAATCAAAAATTCTGTGCGGTGGTAATTTGGTTGCTTCAACAGGATCAAAAACCTTAGAAAAATTTCTATACTCAACTGGAAGCCTATTATCTTCTGCAGTTAGAGCAGCACAAAAAAGGGGCATCACCGGATCTTTGGTTTCTTGATAACAGTGTAACTTACAAAAAGAAGACTCTAAAGTGACAGTCCTTTTAATCCAATCAATATTGGGATTATGTAATTCTAACCAAGGAATGCCTAGGATGACACCAAAACTTGGAGCATCAATAAGATCAAAAACCACTTTCTCCGTATGCCCATTATCTGCTACCAAAGTTAATGGTTCGGTGTTAAATTGAATCATACCAGAAGATAAAACCGAACCATCAACTGCTCTCACAGACTCGGGTTCCTCCTTAGTAACAAATTTCAGATTCAATTTATGGGCAAACCCAATATCGAAAAAATTCCCAGTAGCCCCAGAATCCAAAAGTACAGGAATGCTATGTCTTTGAAGAGTAGTTAAGATAAAGACCATCCGAATAGTAAAATGTTTGGGAATATGTGTAGTTACATTGGTGACAAATTTGGAGATCTTAGAAGGAGATTTGCTCGAGGAAACGATCTCTGCTTTCCTCGAGTATTTTAGTTTTCCGACGGCTTAGTAGGAAGAGTTTCAACAACAAAAATTTTCTTTTTTGAGGGTTTCACAGAACAATCCTTGGCAAAATGCCCAGGTTTGCCACAGTATAAACATAAATTGCCCTTACGCCTCCGTTCTTTTTCTTCAGGAGTTAAAGGCCCTTTGAACCCACCCGGTAAAACAGATTCAACAGAAACATTCTTAACTTCAGACTCTTTTTTCTCAACTTTAACTAGAGGACTTCTAAAGTCACTCCTAGTTTTTTCATTTCTACGTTCACCCAATCTGTGATCAAGTCTAACCACTAGATCCTGAAATTCCTTAAACCCATCAGGTAAATTCACAATGTGCGCAAGGGAGTCTTTTAAATCATCTTTTAGACCTCTATAAAATAAAGAAATCCTCTTCTCCTCAGGCCAATGAGTTTCAGACAGAAGTCTATTAAAGGTAGTTATATAGGATACAAGGTCCTTGGTCCCTTGACGAAGACTCAATAATTCATTATCAGAAGATTGAATTAAGGTATGTTTGGCGAATAGACTGGACATGGCCAATTTAAAATTCTGCAAATTGTGAAGCAAAGGGTCATTATTATCTACTAAAGGCATGGCCCAATTAGCAGCCACCCCTCCCAGATAAGAAATTATAAAAGCCACCTTAGCAGAATCAGAAGAAAAAATTTGAGGTTTACACATGAAGTGCAATTGACATTGACTAAAAAATGTTGCAAATCTGCTATTATCTCCAGTAAACCTTTCAGGATTAGCCAAAGGGACAGGTGTAGGAGTAACTACAGTAACTTGAACTGGTTGTTTTTCTGACTGAACTTCTGAGGTATGAGGCTGAATAACATCAACTCCAAATCTAGCTGGCGCTAAAACCGGTTTCTTCTCCTTAGAAGAATCCCTCCAAGACGAGAATCCAACCCTAGTCTCATCTAACTCCTGACGAAGCGATTGATTCTCTAAACGTAAATTTTCCATCTCCACTGTCAACTTCTGGACTAACTGTGACAACTGTGAAGCATCCATGAGGGTGAGTTTGCAGACTTGAAAGGAAACGATTTTAAAATAGGAAAGTAGGGCTTCGTCTACTGTTGAGGAGTCCTGCGAGACTCTTCTGACGTTTCCTCTCGAGCTGCAAACTCCCAACTCCCTCAAGGATCAACCAACACAATCAGGACTTGGACACTGACTGAATTGACTTCTCCCCCAGGGAAAGGGGAAGTGACAGAGAGACGCACAACAAATTATACAAGATTAAATCTTCGGTTGTGTCTCTCTTGGGAAGTGCTCCGGGCCGAGGACCTTCAGTTAGGTAAATTCTGCGCTGTCTTCAAGCAATACTGCGATGCAATATGAACAATATGAACAACAATTACCTTATTGCCTACTTCTTAACTAACCTTAACAATTTATAAAACATAGTGCTTACTGACCATAAATCCGTCTGACCCTTGTTCGCACTTTACTGAAGTTTTAACTCAGGTTCTAGATCTCGACACCTTTTGAGTAAACACAACATGTCAAAATAGCTTGGCACTTTAACTGAGTGAACAAACCAATATAATTAGTGTGGTTAGTTTAAACAGAACTCAAAAAACTCATGCAAGATCATACCTGAGTCTTTAAGATAATTCTTCTGTAAAGAGACTCTGCAGATGGGAGACAGGGAAATACAGGGAAATACAACCTGTCTAAATTCACACTATCACCTAAGATTATATTTCCAATCTAAACTTGTAAATATGTTAACTTTTTCTTACAACACTCAGAAAATAAGTCAACATTACTCAGCATTGTCCATATAGGTTCAGGTTGCCTATTTAACACTATTGTTTTTACCAAGACTTATTTATTTCACCCAGTTCGCTTTTAAGCGCTTAACTCTTCTCTGAGATTGGCTCTCTTCTATAGTAGTCATTAAAGTCCTTGCTAAAGGGTCTCTTCATGTAGCTAGCGCTAACTCTTTGAACGAAGTTCCAGTTCTCTAACCAGAGTAAATTTGCCTTTGTCAAGGCTTGTTTAAGGATCAGCTCTCCTCGACGCGTTATGCCTCTTAAAGCGTCTTGAGGAATCCAATGAAAATAACCTTTGCCACTTCCTATGTCAATTTCAATTGTTCGTGGCTCATTTAAAGAAAGAAGAAACCTCTTACTGTCCTTTTCTTCATTTATCAGCAACGTTGGACAGGAGGCTCGAACTGACAGCCGGAGGAGGAGAGCGGGGAAAACAAACCTCCCGTCTGCCGCAGGGAAATGCCGGTAACCTGTCACGTCGTCTTCTGGCATAAATCTATGACGCTGACAGCCAGGGCTTCCGGAGTCACAGGAACAGATTATTAAAGGAAAATGAATAGCGGGGGTTTGGCTAAACAAGCGGGTTCACTGGAAATCAAGAACTAGGGTAATCCTACACAGGGGCAGAAGCTCTCGCTAAGTACAACGAGAGACGAAGCGTTTGGCAGTTGGCTGAGGCTTGTATTTATAGCCTCAGCCACGAGACCAGCGCGAGGCTCTCTCTTCATCTCTCCTAGCGCGAGGACAGACACGAGCCTGTCTCACAAGAGCGCACAATCTAGATGTGACACTAAATAGAGTTAAATAACAAACAAGCATTGCTAAATGCAATTGCTACAGATTAAACTTCTAAAGGGTTTTTAAAATGAAACTGTACATGAAATAATACACAAAATGAAATCAATAAACTACATTTATCCATTTGATTCATTAAATATACACTGCGTCAATTCTGAATCAGAACCTATTTAAGACGACCAGTAACACCCCTAACAATTGGTGTCTTTCATAGATTCACATGCGACCCTCCCATCCTCCCCTCAGAGGCTCTCTTCTCCTCAAGCATTTATACTTACTTGTGCTACGAAAATCTGAGGTCTTGGGCTTCTGAGGAGAAGGTTCTAGAGGAGGCTACAGCCTGATTGGCTGGAATCTGGACCTACACATAATGACTCTAATATGTTACTAAAGTGAATTCTCCCTTGGGCTTTTTAATGGGCCTATTCTGTTCTATGGTACTTTTTCAAGTTTACATTTCTATTGCATTATATGTATGTATATTTTATTTATGATATCTCTCATGTATACATGCATATATATTACTGCTATTTATGTACCGTGGGACTCCCACTTCGACGACGGGGAATATTCAAGCATGTGAATCTATGAAAGACACCAATACTGGAGAACCACAGTTTACAGGTAAGTAACTTTTGTTCTTCTTCTGGAGCCGAATATCCTGGGAGCAATCAACTAGTAAAGATGCGATTAACTAAAACTGCATCCCCAACCAGTGATGAAAAGTCCAGCACTTGGGTTCCGGACGGTAAATTGGCAGAGCAACTGCAGGCCGCAGAGGTCCTTTATTTCTACATACCATCACAAGTCAAAAAGTCCTGCTTATAAGTGTTCTTGCACTTCTCACTTTTTGACCTCTTCATGGCAGATTCTATCACCAGCCATGGACTAAGACAATTCCCATCCCCCTGTCTGGTCCCCTATGTCTCACTCATTTATCATATGCATATGACATCATGATTTTCAGCTCATCTAAAATAGGCCTACACAGATCAGTTAATGTCTTAAATGTGACAAAAACAAAAACCAGGTCTGCCTACAGTCAACTGGGGGCAGGTCGCCTCAATTTTTTTAAATGACATTCATCTGGAAGCAATAACCAATTACAAATACTTGGGGTTGTATCTAGATTCAAGAGGAAACTTCTCCCAGCAAAAACAATACATAGCGAAGAAGGAAAGGCAGTAACCCACCCTCTTAGCACCTTGGCAAAATAAATGGATGGTCCATCATTTGAAGCACTCTTAACAGTCATCTTGGCCAAGCTCCTTTCAACTATTGCATATGCTATATGGAAATGAGAGGGCAGGATGCTGCAGTATTGGATAAAATGCTGATCCATGCCTTTAGGCGAACGTCCAACCTCCCTCAATCTTCATCACCAACACAAATCCGGCTTATCAAGTTCGGTCTGACCAGAAGTTCTACAATAGTAAGGAGTTGGTATAAGATCAGACCAGATTAAGACTCCACACTAAATAGTGTGTTATGGTTGGCCCTTTAAATCAATCAATGGTTGTAATATTATAAATATCTGAATGTCTCCATTAAACGGCTGCGTTTAACCGAAGTGTGGACCATGAATGAGGTGTATGACGCCTTCAAGAGGGTGACCAATAGGGCCGTAAAACTTCAAACTTGTCTACAATGCAAAATCAAATTCAGCTCCTGATCATACTCATGGATAGTAATTTAATATTACGAAACACTGACATACCTGGCAGTTCTCTTTTCGGCACAGATAAAGCACAGACTTATGATCCTGTGCAGGGGTAATATACCCACACTAACTGTTCCACTTTATGTTGTTGGTAAAAATAACAAAATTAGAACTTCATCCATTTGATCTGCATCTGTCCCAAACTCTGTTAGCTTCACTCACTACTACTAAAAAGAAGTTTCAATGATAGAGGCATTCATACATGTAGGGAATCTATAATAGCGTGCCTTTACCCAGGGGATCCACAGTTCAATGTTAAACTTGCTGGATTCCTGGCAATGGCCCAAATCGAAAAACTCTGGGCCAATCACGTATTAACATAAAACCGGCAACAGGTAAAGAAACAGTATCCATTAAAAAGAATTTACTGCCCAGGAGACTATTTTCTCCGATTGATCTCAAGTTTACCTTGGCCAATTCATTGGCATAAACATAAATTTGTATTAGACTGCTTTTGAAAATTATAGTTCTATGGCTGAAATTACAGGCTGAGCACAAGTTCCCATTTGTTTGTGTACTTGCAAAAATATTGCACTAGTTTTAAACTATTAAGCTGGTTTTAAAATAAATTATTTTAGTAAAATTGTAATTCGTCTGGGCAGAACAAATGACAGCACGTTCCTTCAGGTACGTTTTATTCTTATGATATTATAAATTGCAATATTTTATAGTTTTACCTGCAAAATGTGTTTGTTATGGTTTAATTAACCGAAACAATAAACTTGAACTTAACAGTTCTTCTTCCTGGCACAGTTTAGTGCCAGTGGAGTGGTGTGGCTCACTGGTTAGAGGCGGCAGACCCTGAAGCAGAGAACGGCCTGGGACCAGGGTTCAATTCCCGACGCGGCTGGGTCGTGGACCAGGGTCAGCGGACTCGATAATTCTCGCCTCGGTGCCTACTCTAACCAGGGATCACACTCGGCAACTCTGGGCATTAGCTTGCCTCATCTCTACACAGCCCCGCACATTCGCCGGGGATGCCTGGTTTCACCTTGGAGATACCCAGTAGGGACCATCTCACAGGGATAGCCAGGACGGGTTCCCCAGCGGTCTACTGCGCCACGACGCCTCAGGGCAGCAGTGCGCTTTACAAGACACATTACATTACATTTACAGGTACAGAAGTGTCTGATTTGGTGGGGTCAGAGACCTAGTAATTATACCCAGTTGTGGCTTTGAAGTGGGGGTGACTTCAAAGAATGGTCTTTGAAGTGCACAGAGGTCCTTTCTTCCTAGCCCTGGCTCCAGACTCTACAAGGAAGTAATCAGCCCCTTGTGTTGGGACAGGACACTGCCCATTTAGGTGTAAGTGTCATCTCCTCTTTCCCATCCTACCCAGGATGAGCCATCAGGATGCAGATGATCACGCAGACACACTTAACCTTCCTTTGTGTGAGGCTGCCTAGAGGGAATGCTCAAAGTCAAGCTGTCATCCACCCCAGACGTCTATTGGAGACAGGCTGCAGGCACACATAGCTTTAAGACCAGAAACTAATCCAACTACAAAACCCATAATGCATTATCCCCTTAAGTTGATTTATTTGACTGATGCAGTATTTTTGTTAAGGACCCAGTGTTATATTCGTTATGATTTTTGAAGCTAGAAGGTGGTATGTGTTCAGGTTTTATTTGGGGGGGGGGGGATAATACATTATGGGTTTTGTAGTTGGATTAGCCTGTTCACAAAACTCAGTAATCATGTGGTCACATTGTAAACACCTGTGGGAGCTTTTTAAGAATCATCAGAGGGAAAGGGAGTACGTGATGACTTTTTGGGAATGAAGGACGGAATGTAGAGGTCATAATGCTGAACACGGCTTGCATTAGGTAATTAGGTTCTGTTTGTTTTTTATTTAATTTGTTCATTAGGATTTGAAGTTATAGTTGTGATATCAACTGTTTTAGCATCCAGAACGTTTTTAAGGACTCCATTTCATTTTATTTCGTTTTTTTCTGGTGAAAGAAGGAGGGTTGGAATTGGTGGCGACATCTGGGTAGAGGAAGAGGGTAAAATAGGATTTGTTAGTCTCACATGAAGATCTGTCTGCGAGTGATTGGTTAAGCAGATTTTTTTTTTAAATTCAGTGACCCCTGACGAAGAACCAAACAGGTTCAAAATGCATTGGGTCTTTGCTGTGAGCCCTGAGGAAATGCATTTGACCACACATACTTATGTTAAAGCCTGGATTGTCAACAGAAAGTATTCAAATGCCAAAATTAAAGTATTTTGCATAATTATGCTGTCTTCGGATTGGCTCTACGAATGAATAAGATTTGGACAATTTGAATTGAGGACTGTTTGGTTCACTATGGATTGAATATGGTCAAGTTTGAAAAACTGGTTTACATGGAGCATTGTTCTCATTTAAGCAGTACAGCAGCTGGGTGCGCAACAACGCACCCATTGCTATTATCTTTTGATATACTATGAAAGGGGACGATACACAACACTGTCTGCACACATTCATTTGGCAATTTCAGCTGAATAACCTATATCTTTAAGAGGAGGTTTGCATTCGCCATTCATACATTTTTGCTGAACTTTCTAAAAGTGGCATTTTTTAAATAGTAATGTTAAATCCAACGTTGCCTGCAAAGAGGATTTGTCATTACCATTCCAATGATGTGAAACATGACAGAGCTATACCTTCTCAATCAGGAATTGTAGCTTAAGAGTGTAATAATAAGTATTTCCAATGTTAACCTATGAGAGGAATAGGCCTCACAGTAGTGAAAAATGAATGTAGATGTTTTCACTACCAGGCCATGCAAAACTTAAATGTACATGGCCTACTTTTTACGTACATGGCCCCGTGCACTGTGGGCTACCCAGGGCCCACCTTAGGGATAACGTATGTGTAAAAAAGTGGGGAGTTTAAGGCTTCACAAGTGGTTTTAAATGCCAAGCCGACATGGCAGTAAAACTGCACATACAGGTTCTGCAATATCAGGCCTGGACATGACAGTAAAACTGCATATACAGGCTCTGCATTGTCAGGCCTGCAACATGTCTAAAGGGATACTCGTGTAGGTGGCACAATCAGTGCGAACAAGTCCAATAGTAGCATTTAATTTACAGCTATGGGACACACGTAGTGCACTCCTCTTGAGACTTACAGATACATTAAATATCTCCAATGTTACCAGGTTTAGTGGAGAAACACACACACTTTAGCACAGGTCAGCTGTCGTAAAGTGGTCAGAGTCCAAGGGGCAACACAAAGAATCAGCAAAAAGAGGAGGTAAATAGGCAAAAGGTTTGGGGGAAGACAACCCTAAGGCTGACAGGTCTAGCAGTGAGTGCGGAAGGAATTGTTTTCTCCTCCACCTTGATAGAACAGCAACAAAGGGATTGCTATCAGTTATGGAGTCAGTTTGCTGGACTGTTTTCCCTGACCCCAGGTCTGACAACATTGTGTACCCATGATGTGGACACCAGTGACAGCTTGCCTTTCAAAATTAAGATATACAGGTTGTCTGACCACGTCAAGGACAGTAACATTACTGAGGTTGCCAAAATGCTGGAGTTAGCAGTGATTGAACCCACCAGTAGTCTATGGGCCAACCGGTGGAACTAGTGTCCAAGTCCAACCCCAAAGGGGGGAACATTAGATGAGGTTCTGTGTGGACTACAAGGGCCTCAATGCAGTCCTAAAGACTGATGCCCAGCGCATGCCAAGATCGGATGAGCTCATTGATAGGGTGGGAACAGCAAAATATCTGAGTACCTTTGACCTGACATTGGGTTATGGACAGATGACCCTCACACTAGGAACTGAGGAAAAGTCTGCTTTTTCAACACCCAAAAGCCACTTTCAATTTAAAGTGATGCCTTTTGGGTTAAAAATGCACCTTCCACCTTCCAGAGGTTGATAAATGAACACTTTCAGGTCTGGAGAGCTTGAGTTCAACTTATCTGGATGATATAGCTGTATTCAGCTCCACCTAAGAGGATCACCTGGTACACCTCAGGTAAGAGCTTTAAGCCCTTCAGCAGTGAGATGTAACCCCAATTCTTTACATATTTCGAAGGCAGGCAGTTGAAGAGAATGACATTTTGGGAAGATGTTTTTCTCTGCTAGCCTCGCCATAGGGTCAGTCAATGCTAGCTGCTTGCTGGGACGATACTCCCATGCATTATGGCACTGACTTTTCTGAAATCTTACCTACAGTCCTAGAGGAATTCAGAGCCAGTTTGGCAGTGACCATTAAGGCTGAGCAGGATGTGGCCAAGAAGGTCATCAGCTCAGGACTAGACACAACAAACTGTTTGGCAGTAGCATGGTGGAGATCAACTAGCTTTTCGTGGGAGGTTGAAGCATCACTCATGGATATGCCTTTTGATGGAGAGCGAGAAGATTGACTGTACCTAGAGCTCCTTGAAGAAAGCATAGCAACTAAGTGCTGCCTCGGTATTGAGGAAATATGCACAGCAGTTCTGCACCTTTCGACATTTGGGGCTTTACCTATCAGCAACGTCAAGGCCCACTATGCCAGAAACTGGTGCCCCAATCCTTTAGGGGTCAGGATAGGGATCTATCAGGCAGTGATCAGGTCAACAGGATCAGCAAACCTTCAGGGTCCCAGCCGTATTGGCAGCAGCCTCCTAGCCACTTTAGTTTACCCTTAGTGGCATATGACCAACCATTAGGAGGCAAAATCACTAATTTGCTCCATGGGTGGCAACCAGTAATATACGAGAAGCGGGTCCTACAGATAATTCAAAGGGGCTACACCCTGCCTTTACTTTCCGTCTTACCACCTATTCCACCTACATCAGAACAGCTTTCAGAACATAATTTTCCATTTTGCTGCAGGACGGCCAGGCTGTTGTGGAGAAGGGAGCCACAGAGAGGGCTCCGGAAATCTCAATTAGGTTTTACTCCTTTTAATTTCTTACCACCAATGGACGGAGGCCTTCTGTTAGATCTTAAACCCCTCAAATTCATCCTGCGGAAGGACACATTCAAGATACACACTTCTCGGTTCTCTCTGCCCTAAATCAAGGACACTGGATAGTGTAGCATTGCAACCCATTGTTCTTTCGTAGGGGATTTCCATGTATAGTCATAAGTCCACAAGCGGGGACCTGGAGCACTACTATTAGATATATCATCTTAAGTGGATATTTTTTGCCTTTCTTCAGGAAAGCCGGCAAAGACACTTAAGAGATATGGAGACAATAATGCAGCCTACATACATAGGCTACACTGGCTGCATCTTCATCTTAAACTGAAAAAAAGGGTGCCAGTATACTATATTTTGTGCAATTTTGTGTTCGGAAATACCCCTAGGAGAGAAGTGTAGTTATAGGTAAAAATCTGTTCTTTCTTTTGCCCAGAATGCCACCTAGTTTGGACCCAGCCATATGCAAATCAGTCTTGACCCTGTTGCAATTGGAACACTCCAGCCCAAACTGCCATGCCAGTTCTTCCCTGAACTGAAACACAAGCAACCCAAGACCGGTTTTGCCCTGAGCGATTGCCAGTGATTAGGCAAATTACAAGTATTCCTCCCATCAACTTTTGTGTGTTTGATGTACGCCCTATGTGGCAAGGGTATGCCCAGATTTGGTCCCATGCTCACTGTGCCACTGTAGCCAAGCTATACTCGAATGATGAGCCCTAATCATTTCAAAACTGATCTTGGGTTGCTTGTGTTCTAGGAGGACCTAGTCTGGCAGTTCGTGCTGGACTGTTCCAATTGTAGCAGTGTTAAGAATGATAAACATATGGTTGGTGCAAATTGAAATAGCATGGTGAGCCAAAGAAAGATGGGTTGGGATGCTACCCCTAGCGAATGCCAATGGTTAGAGAATTTGCAAGCGTTCTTCCCACCATCTTTTGTGTGTTTATTTGTGTTTCCGTGTATTTGTTATTGGATGTGTGGATTTTACAGTGTAATATGGTTCCTTAACAGTACTGCGTCTAATATAGTTCCTCAACCAATAGCTATTTTGTTCCTTTCATGAAGAGAAGGTGATGAGAGTTTGAAACTGGTTGCACAGATTGTTCTCTAAATCCTGGTAGCAAGTCAAAAAATCCCAGCGGTCCCCACGGTGGTTCATATTTACGGCAAGTTTGTAATGACATAAACTAGCATATATTAATATTAACCACTGGTAGTGATTTGAGCGAGATTCTAATGAAAATTGTTTATCGCAACACCTTTATTCATGTGCAAAGTGCTCACTCTTTTTTGTCACTTTTCTCCTGCTCTAGAAAGAAAAGTTATCTATACCATGTCCGCTAAGGAGGCATTCCTCATTTAATGATCTCAGCACAACACAAGAGCAAGAAATGGAATTCTTAAGACTGCAGGTTATGGAGCAGCAGCAAATTATTGATGATTTCTCTGTGGTAATGTATTATCATTATCTTCAAAATAAAAATGTATCTTTACATTTGCTGTCCAACCCAATGCTTATGCTTTCTTAATCATTAACAGTTGTTAAATCAGACACAGGTAAGTGAAGACAAACTAAATAGCTATTGCTTCTCCAGAAGGTATACCCTTTTAATATGTATCCACTTTGCTGAGATTTATGAAACACTTATATTAAACCAGCCTGTCCCTCATCTCGCCCATATGAGTATGTGAGATAATGCATATAGGTCTGACTTTGAAGGAATGCATGAGAATGTGAAGAATTAAAAGTAAATAGCATGGGTATGGATATGTATTTGTGTGGAAACAAGAACTGTAGAACAATATTGGTGTAGGTTAAAAGGTTAGGTGACAGTTACACTGTCAAGCCAGACATCAACATCCATCCAACAATGCTCCGGAGAGAACCCCCTCCGTAGATAAAAGCTGTCCATTAGATGCAAGCCCATAGGTTGAAAATATTCTCAACTTTCCTGAATTATTTTGTATTTCCCAATCGTAACATAATAATAATAATAGTAACATAATATTCTCTTAAGCATTAAAGGGATGCACCAGTTGTTATTTGGAAATAAACAACATGGCAAAAAAAAATAGATGCCTGGTGGTAGCTTGAAAAACCTTTTTTTGCAGACCACAATAGTATGCTCCCGTCAAGCCATAGCAAACTCTGCTCCACTTTCAGTAAGTGAGAGCAGAAAAAATGCGGAGCAGAATTGCTTTTGGATAGAGGAAGTTGCATGTTCAGCAGCTCCCTCTGTCCAAAACCAATGCCGGCTCCTAGAGGACGTGGGGAGCTGGCTTCCCCGTGGACCCCAATGAAAATGACTGGGAGGGACCAAGGCACCCAGTATAGAGGCCAGGCCCGAGGGATGAGGTCCCTAGGGCCAAAATTGGCCCAGGAGGAGGGCTGTGTGATCCCCTTCCCTTTTTTTGAATACATTTTTTTTTCAAAGGGCCTGGTCCTGAAGGGATGAAGTCCCTGCGGCCTAAATCGGCCTGGGCGGGGGGCCAAGCTTGGCCCCCTCTTACATTACATTAAAAAAAAAGATTTGTAAAAAAAGAAAGGCTAGGACCCAGGTGATGGGGTCCCCGGGGCTGAAATTCCAGATTCTTAAAATGCATGGCCCAGAGAGATGGGGTCCCTGGGCCAAAACTGCCCCAAAAAAGGGGGGCTACGCAACCATCTTCCCTACAAAATAGAAAAAATTAAATAAGTATAAAAGACTGGCAACTCAATGGAGACCCCGCCCCCTTTCTCCAGCACTCTGCAAACGGACCTCCTTGGTGCTGCTGGTTGGGGGATGAAGTCCCCTTGCCTCCAGAAGTTCCTTTAGGGTGGGAACAACCCCATCTGTTACCTCCAGTGAGCCCTACACAGCGGGATTACTAAGAGGTTGTTGGAGGCCACTACAACTTTCTCCACGACTTTGCTAACCCTCCTCCTGGTGCACTGCTGGTTGGGGAAAGAATTCCACTGTAGTCCCGAGAGTCTCACTGGTTTTCTACGAGTGAAACCTGAACCTAACTATAATGTGCCTGTATCCTTTTTTTTCTCCATTGAATTATGATAAGATCCTGCTGGCCCCAGGACCAGGCCCTAACAGTCCGATCAATTTTACCTAACTCATGGAGTCAGGGTGCAGAGTTTTTATGGCTGTCCTAGGTGGTGAGCAGGAGCTGTGGGTTGTGCTGTTTTTACTGCATACTCCGTGCTGCAGGAAAAAATATGCTAAAACAAAACAGGTACACAACTGCTGACGTTGGATGATGATTGCACAGTGTTTTCTGTAGTTGCAGCGTCGAGTGTGACGTTGGTTACCGGATTGGTGACCAACAAGCCTTGGCAGCAGTAAGCACAACGAAAAGCTTCTGGAGCATTACTGGGTCCAACGTTCCAGGGGAGTAACATAACAGCCTGAGACTTTTGGGTAGGCGAGACTACAGCTGCCACAATTCACTTGACTACCTGGATTTTGGTGATCCCTCGTAGAACCCGATGGCCAGTGATTCTTTAGATCCGGTGATAGTCTTTACCTGCAGTTTACAGGGGACTAGTGCCTCTAGTCCAGTGAAGACTGCAGGTGCTTCTGGCTTTCACAAGGGCCCCTCTCTTCGGGAGTCATGAGTTTGGGCCAAAGAGGAAGGTTGTTCACTTAGTTCCAAGTCTGTTGCCTCAGAGACAGAGAATCCCTCTTTTGCTTTGTGCTGATGGGCAAAGTCCTTTTGTCGGCAACACAGATCTCCTCTTGGTCCTTCCTTGAAGTAAGTTGTTCAGATCTGAGGTTCTGGTGTCAGGAGGGGACCCTTAAATCCTAGACTTAAGGGAGCTAGGGGTGTAGGAGCCAGTAGCCGATGAGTATCTAGTCCCTGCAGCGAATCCGTTCCTGAGGTGACCGCATCCAGTGGTGTAGGTCACCTTTTCTACCCAGAACCCACTTTTTCTGCCCACCTAAAGAATTTAATTTTAGGTGAACAGACCAGGCTATTCACCCTGGAGGTGTGGCCAGCCATCTTGGGGTGTGTACCTCCTGCTTAGCCAATTTCCTGTCTTGCCTGGGTAGAAGCACACCTGGGGCAAGGGGAGGGCTGTTTCCTCCTCAGAGGAACAGCCCAGATGCATACCATGGGAGGTGTAGCTTTTAAAGCTCCCTACTGTGATGTGCCAATTCACTAGCCATCTAGTCTTTGACTTCTGGGAGTGATCACACTGCCTGGCCAGAGGTCGGAACCCTGTCTTTTTGCCAACAGGTGCGGGAAAGCAAGGACTTGTTAGCTAGAACCCAGTAACGCTGGTGTAACCCGGGGGTAACCCCTAAGGTGCCCTCTGGTTGCATTCCACATCACAGGGGATGTATTCCACATCACAGGGGTGAGAAGGCACATTGTTTGATATCAAACATTACTTATTTTAGTGGTAATATAATGGAGCTACCAATATAGAGGTTATCTGGTTGGCAGCCAATGTTATCTTATGGACACTAACATGCACAGTGGTTTCCAATGGGGAACACCACTATAGGGACATATAGGCTTGCACGTATATGTCCACACCTTTAATATAATGCATCTTCCCTCCTGGCCTGAGAGGGCCGTCTTTAAGGGTGCCTTGCATACATTAAATTTAAACTATAGGGGTTACGCCCATTTCGGGGGCCCCGTAGGGCGTGCAATATTTTTTCAAAAAGAATTACCTGGCCACCTGTTTTGGAACTGCTAGTTACTCATGCATATTTGGAAATACAACACATCACGTCATTGCATTTTACTTTCACAGTTGTATTAATTCAACTTAATTTCAAACATCCTTTCATTTTTTAGAAGCATGAAAAGAATACACATTTCATTCATTTATACATTCCTCATGAATAAATGTTAATAAACACATAAAAAACTGGACAATTCAAAAACTTAAACATAACAACAATAAATTCAAATCTAACGATTAATTCAAACAATTACACCATTCTGTGATTCAAACAATGCCTGTAGGCGCTATGACATTGAGTATTGTTCAGTTCGTGAAGCGCTTCAAACAGGTATACTGCGGGGACAACTTTCTCTGGAAGTGATTTGCTCTCGGGGTATATTTCATGTAGTGGCACCCTCTCTAGAGCTTCAATTAATGTAGATCCATCGCAGGCAAAATATTAGCGTGCCGACGTGTTTCCAATCCCCCCCTGCCTCAGGGGATTATCATCAGGGCTTAGACCACGGTGTAATCTAAATTAACAAATTTTGAGATGTATAAATGACACACTGCATCAGCCTTTCTATCTGAAAGAGACACGTTAGTGATCGATTCCTTACCTTAGAATATCCCCAGGCGTCAGACTGGATCCGGAAAGGTTTGCGTAGCAGTACCCTTGCGCGTCGGTAGGCGTCGTTTGCGGCTCCGCGTCCGTCGTCGGCGTCGCGGGCGCCGTGATGACGTTGTTGGAGTACTTAGACGCCACCTCCGCGTGCTGACGTCAGTTCTTCTTTTTTCCGCGCCAGCAAGCGCAGATCTGGAAAAAGCAGTAACCCTTAGTCAATTTTTGACTAACTTTTTTGGAACTTTTTGATCTTTCTCAAAGTCTTCTCGACTCCGATCGGTGCCGTAGGGATGCCTGGTTCAAGCACTGTGAGGATTGCGACCGCACGGTGTCAGTCACGGATCCGCACCACCTGTGCCTAACTTGTCTAGCCGTCGACCACGACGACAAGGCCTGCTCCGACTGCCGGGCCCTCTCTTCGAAAGCCAGGCGGGAGCGGTCCGGCAAGGCGACTCGAACTCCGGCAGTCGGTCCCGCACCGTGAGAGGTCCCGGTCCCACGGGAGGTCGAGGGACAGGTCGCGGGCTCGGAGCCACCACAGTTCCGAGAGTCGGCACCACTCCTCCGGGTCGAAGTCGTCGTCAGGTAAGAAGCACAAGAAGTCGAAGAGGCGTCATCGCTCTTCTGACTCCCCCCAACGCTCGCGCGCTGCGCCCGGGGGTTCGGGTGACACCGCCCACGCAGCTCCTTCTGGGTCGCTGGCGTCGCGTCCTGCTCCACACCCTCCGGTTCCTGGGCGAGATGCGACGCCGGAGGAGATCGAGCGCTTCCTCATGGCCATGAGGTCCCTTTCTCCTCCGACGGGCTCTGCGGTGCCTCCGGGCCCGGCGCTGCATTGCCCCACTGTCCCGACACCGCCGGCTCCTTCGGGATCTGGATCGTCACCGGTGGACCTTAAGACCCCCCCGGCGTCGGTCCGTCAGGTGTCGCCCGAGGACGGCGCCGCCCCCGATGCCTCCTTCGCTCCGGCTCCGGCGTCGGAACGGCGCCGCTGGGCGCCGCTTTCGACGCCGCTTGGAGATTTTCACTTCTATGAGTCGGCCCCATTGATTGACAACCCTGAGTATCAGGAGATGGGTGATAAGGAGAATTGGGAGGGGTGTGAGGACCCTCTTACCAGAGAGTGTCAGTCTCCAGAGAACTGGACAGGGGAACTGGGAGAGGCCAGTGGCCTGGACACCTCTTCAGACACTTGTTTTGTCTCCCCTCCTACCGTGGCTTCGGAGGAGGGGGCAACCTATAGTGTGGTGTTGATGAGGGCTGCCAAGGCCTTGGGCCTTGAGCTACCCGTCGCGGCCGTGAGGACTAACCTCCTCACTGAGGTCCTTAAACCGCAGTCAAGCTCGGCTGAGCCTCTGCTGCCCTTTAATGAGGCCTTGACCGACGTTCTTTTAGGCACTTGGTCCCGGCCCGCTACGGGTTCGCCCGTAGATAGGAACGTGGCCAGACGCCACCGCCCGGCCCCAGGCGACCCATGTTTCCTGTCCACCCACCCCACCCCGAGAGGCTGGTCATCCAGGCCTCCAATTCTCAGACCGCATTCCCGTCGGCTCCACCTGATCGGGAATCCAAGAGGTATGAGAATTATGGAAAGAAAATATTCTCCTCCCTTAGTTTGGGACTGCGGTCTTCCAACACCGCATGCCTCTTGGGCCGCTACACCCACTCTCTGTGGGAGACGGTTGCGGAAATGCTGCCAGAGTGTTCGTTGGAGGTACGGGCCAAACTCGGCCAAGCCCTCGTGGAGGGCCGGGATGCAGCCAAATATTCCATTCGGTGTGGGCTGGATACCACCGACTCGCTGGGCAGAGCGATGGCAACGACGGTGGCGGTGAGACGCCACGCCTGGTTGAGGTCCGCCAACTTTTCGGCAGATGTCTAAAACACTCTGATGGACATGCCGTTCGATGGCCGTCTCCTTTTTGGCGACAAGGCAGACCATGCACTTGAGCGCTTTAAGGACTCCAGGGCTACGGCCAAGTCCTTGGGCCCACGCCAGCAATCGGGTGCCTTTCGCTCATTTCGTGGCCAAGGAAGGGGCGTCCCTACATGTGCTGCCAGACACTCGCCGCAAACTAACTTCCAGCGCGGTGGCGGCCATGGAAATCGCCGTGGAGGCGGTCGGGGACAACGGCGAGGCCAGTCCACACCTTCTCCCGCAGCATCCGCCTCTAAACCCTCCTAGTCCGTGCTTCTCGGCCCATGTGATGCCAGTAGGGGGCATGGTTCGCCATCACCACTCTCACTGGCGCACTGTCACTTTGGACAGGTGAGTGCTGCAGATCGTCCGAAGGGGCTACTCCCTCCCCTTCGAGACGACCCCTCAAGCCATGCCACCACAACACCACCGCGTATCGGGGGATCACTTGCAGCTTCTGCAGGAGGACGTTTCGGCCCTCTTGGCCAAGGGGGCCATCGAGCTCGTTCCTGGGCCAGAAGTAGGACGTGGTTGCTACTCCCACTACTTTCTGGTACCCAAGAAGGGCAAAGGGGGCCTACGCCCTATCTTGGACCTACGGAACGTCAACGGCTTCTTCCGGAAGGAGAAGTTCAAGATGCTGACTCCGGCTCAGGTCTTAGCTGCCCTGGACCCAGGAGACTGGATGGTAGCGTTGGACTTGCAGGACGCTTATTTCCACATCCCCGTCCTGCCGGCCCACCGGCGTTACCTGCGGTTCACGGTAGGCCACGAACACTTTCAGTTTACAGTGCTCCCCTTCTGCCTTACCAGAAGAGAGGCTCCACCGTCTGGACCCATAACGTGCGCTCTCATTCTATCTGGATCGCACACGCCAGTTCCGGGTGGATGACCAACTCTTTGTTGGTTACGTGGGCGCTAAGAAGGGGAAAGCGGTACACAAGCGGACCATCTCGCGGTGGATCATCTTTTGTATCCAGGCGTGTTACTCCTTGGCAAAGAAGGAACCCTCTGTTGGGCTGAGGGCTCATTCCACTCATGCCACAGCGACTACAACTGCCTTGGGCCGAGGTGTGCCCTTGCAGGACATTTGCCAGGCGGCTACGTGAGCCTCGCTGCACACGTTTGCAAGACACTATTGCCTGGACAGTCAAGTCCGGAGGGATGGCTTCTTTGGCTGTTCCGTCCTCCAGGACTTTCTGGTGTGATTATTGGTTCGCAGACCCACCACCGGGGTTGGTATTGCTGGAGTATCTATTCTAAGGTAAGGAATCTATCACTTACGGGTCTCTTTCAGATGCACAAGTTACTACTTGTGTAACGATATATCTGTAAGAGACATTAGTTAGTGATAGATTCCTTACCGACGCACCCATCCTCCCCGTTCTGCGAACCGATATCTAGGGTTAAGGTCATCCCCTTTCAGGGCCCTAGTTTCAAGGCACCAGGGTTGGTTTTTAGCATAGCTCTGCGTTTCTGGCGCGGAAAAGCTGTGTCTAAGAACTGACGTCAGCACGCGGAGGCGGCGTCTAAGTACTCCGATGACGTCATCACGGCGCCCACGACGACGGACGCGGAGCCGCAGACGACGCCTACCGACGCGCAGGGGTACTGCTACGCAAAAGTTTCCGGATCCAGTCTGATGCCTGGGGATATTCTAAGGTAAGGAATCTATCACTAACTAATGTCTCTTACAGATATATCGTTACACAAGTAGTAACTTGTGCTTCTCTGCAATTAATAGGTAAAGTGGGCACTAAGTTTATCTGGTACCTTATCTTTTTTGCTGAAATTCAATCTCCTAATAGTATCTTCTTAGACACTTAAACATGGGTAGATAAATTGTGTAAGTGTGAGGTTTTGAGTCTGATCATTTTCAGCAGGTACGATTCATTTTTGTCTAAATATATGAGACTTACTGGAGTCTTCGTGTTTACTTGAGATGACTCCCACCTTGTATCCTTATTTGCGATTTAAATTGAGCCAAAATACTTCATTGAGGGCTTTACATTCCACCCTAAAATACAATTAAATCATGGTCATTTGGACAACCATTATGAACCAATGTTAAAAGCACAGGACCAGCTTAATGTGGCCTCTCCCTTACTTGTGAATGTTGTAAGACTTTTCAGGGCATTTCTGGCTCTTCTTAACAGGTTATGACTTCCTGATGGAAGTGGAAGAATGGTAATAAAGTCTGAATTACTTCGCGGTATGTCACATTTTCAAGCTTTTGGTGTTTCTATTCCTTACTTCGCATTTGCAAATATTTTCATATTAGGACTTTCATCGTTGCGCATTTACATTAAATTGAGAGGCGCTTCAATGGTGTACATATATTTAGCAATACCCCTCCTGGCCAAATGTTTTGGACTTGCGCTTTTAGTTTGTAATTACATCTTCTTTACGGGTCATTAACCTCAAACAGTTCATCATGTGGCTGCTTTTTTGCACTAGATTAAAACGTGCTTAAATGCTGCGCACATGTTTGCCAATAAACCTTAAAGCCAAACATTTGGAACAGTTCTCCACACTTACATTTAGGTGATATTCTTCAAGCTTTACTTGTCAAATGGCATATCTCCACAAACATTCATCACACGGCACTTGTGCTGACTCTGCTTATATGTTCTTCTTCCTATTCCTTGTAGCAGGGTTTCTGGGACACGTAGTTTGATGAAGTTGTGATGAAACAATACCCAGTTTTTGGAATCTTCAAACGGTGCGCTTGTTCAGAATTGATTTTGTTCGGTCAGGTCATTCAGCCCATTGGTTGTGCAATGGAATTTAAGTAAATACAAATTGAAGAAAGAAGCCTGCTTTGAACTTTTATTGTTGATACTTGATTAATTGCATGATTTAATGCTTGAATTGAATATGTATACTTAGATGCTCCTTGGTTAGTATTCATTCAGTATAATCAGTATAATCTTTGGTTATTTTAATGTGACTAGTGTATTTTTTTAAAAGTTTTGCATAGAATGTACACTGTGCTTTGTAGATAATTTGTAGTAACTCTGCGGTATATTTCTCATGAGAGTTTCACTCTCTGCAAACAGGGAAGTACAGAGTAAACTCTCTCCATAGAACAAACACTGTTAACAGTACCCACCATTACACCCCTATCTACTTTAGTTCCCAATGTAGAGTCAGGGACTGTCAGGGGTTTGATACTAATAGAGAATGTCCGTAGTAGGGCATTAGTTATGTAACATGGCGTGAGTATCTGGAGGAACATGGTTTTCCTTGAACAGTTGTATACAGATTGAACACCGTGTACAGGATAGGTTACCCTTTCATCTGTGATTCATAGCCAGCAAGACCTCGGCTACCCACGAAGTGTATGGTATGGGGCCAATGTTGAAAATAACAGAACATTTTTCAAAATATGGGGGTTGTATGTATGATAGCAGTAAATAAACTTCATATTATTCAGAGCTATTTATAATTTACTTTCATAGCTCTAATGGTATTCCAGTTTAAAGAGCTTGGATTATGTGATCAGTGATTTCATCAGTGATGTCATCAATTACGTCATTTAAGATGTCAGCACTGATGTCATAAAAGATATCATAGAACATGTGTTAAGTTGTGTAATATGTGAGGTCATAAGCAGTGTATGGTGGTAGCACAAGTTATAGTTAGAGCTGCTGACTATGACTGGTGAATTTCTGTTTATTTTTTTTAGTTCACAACGTTAATGTTATCACTGACAAATTCATCTAACTATAACATTACTTTAACCTTTGGATTTTTCAGTGAATTTCTTTGCTTAAAAATACAAAATTAAAACATCTTTTTATCACACCTAATTATAACATATTTTAACCTTTGTTTTTTTCAGTGAATTTCTAGTTTTAGTAACATAAAGTAATATTTGATTACGATACGTAAATCTAAACCTGTCGCGCATGCTGGACCCCCCCACATGCAGCCAACCCCACTCTGCGTACTACCTTGAGCATTTTGCGGCTGAGGGTAGGTCACAAGGCCTTGCCCTAGGTACCCCATGCCCCAGGGTCTATTTCAGGTTTTTTTTGTAAGGGGATGGGGGCTGTGTGGTCCCCCTCCCCGAGTCTCATTAGGCCCTGGTTTCCCAGTGCCTATTTTTTAAGCTTTGTTAGGGCCTAGGGACCCCATGCCACCAGGCCACTCCTTTAAATAAAGGCCATCCTTGGGTCCGGCATGATTATCAGGGGGAGAGAGGGGCACGGAACCCCCTAGGAACTCATCTCCCGGGACCTAGCGTGATTATCAGGGAGAGGAGGGCATGCAGCCCCCCTAACCAGACTAATTTGGCTCCAGGGACCCCCTCACACTTAAAACATGAGTGCCCACCCAGGGCACCCACTATACGCTTGTTGGGGGCCACAAGGGGAGCCCCAACGCTTCAGTGCGGGCAGAGAAACAGGTCAATAGTCTGCTCCAAGTGGGCAGGAGTATTTTTAAAGCTCCCGCCCACTGGGAGCTTACTTGGTGTTTGCTCCCACTTGGTGGGTGTTTTTGAAAATGCTCCTACCAAGTGGGAGCAAACATAGGTTTCCCTGCCTGTGCCACTGCGGGCAGGGATGCTACAATGTCCCTACGGTCGGCTCCCTGGACATAGCTACTGAGCCCCGGGGCCATTATTGGTTTAGGCAGGGGGGCCATGCAGCCCCCTTCCTTAAGGTAATCTGCCCTGGGAATGGGCAGTTCGCCAAACGGAATGCTGTTTATCAAATTTTTTGGGTGACAACTCTGGGCCTGTAATAACCTGTTACCTGCAGTCAATTTTCAATGTAATTTGCTGCAGATTTTGCAAAAAATGATAAACAATACCCTGTGGCTCGCCATTTCAGTACAGTACAGAAACAAAATCAAAACCTTCTGAAATTCTGTGTACTTGATTCCATCCCTCTGAGAGAAAGAAGTGGGAACCGTACATTAGAATTAAGAAAACTTGAATCAACATTTCAGTACAGTACAGAAACAAAATCAAACCTTCTGAAATTCTGTGTACTTGATTCCATCCCTCTGAGAGAAAGAAGTGGGAACCGTACATTAGAATTAAGAAAACTTGAATCAACAAGCATTTACAATGCAATGGTTTCGCCTTTGGAAAAGTTTGAGCTATTGGCATTGTAAATAACAAAATTTGTATTTATGTATTCGTTTTGAAAACAGATAAATATATGGCATTGTCATTTACATTGCCATTAGCAGTATGTGTTTATGGGCCCAGGTGAGTATGGTAAAATCCCGAGCAGGTGAGCCTGCGCTCTATTAGGCCAAATCAATGGAATAGCACCCACAGTCCTCTGTCACGAAAAAATGTATGTCTGATGGCTTTCGCGCACATACACCAAAAAAAATTCTGAGCTAAGTAAGGAAATACAAAACACGTTTTGCAAATGCATTTTAGGTAAACATGTTGAAAGGAAAACATAGGGTGAACCTCTTTATGAAAGCACAGGATACAAGCCCAACCTTCGATCCAAACTTCAGTGTCTTGCTTTCAGGTAGTGAATAACTGGCAGCCACATCCATTTAGAGCGGGGGTGTTGCGTAAGTGAGGAGCTGCAGTATGGCTCGCGCGACCGACTCCACTGGAAATCTTGATGAGCGCAGATGACTATTTAAATCTTATGATCTGTTCCCATGGTAGCCCAGTCAGTTTCTCCTCTGCTGCTCTTTAGAGGCACACTCACCAAACCTACTTGCTGGCAACCGTGGAAAGGTTTTGCAATAAGCCGCTTTTCAAGCACCAAATCACATTGTTACCCTAATCTACCAATGCGTTTTTCCAAGTTTATTGCTGGAACAATACAGGTTTTAAATCTCTTCTACTCTTCTGTTTTACTCAGCCATGGGCGAGGAGAACGGTCAAAATGTGCAATCTAAACAAATTAGCGGTTCCTTTAATAACAACATTATGCAGGATTTATGCAGAGCACATGTTAGAAAAAGGTCTTATACAGTACAATACAGAGTAGCACACTTTGCTAGCAGAGCAGACTCAGCAGACCAGGAAGGGGAGATTCTGTAGGGAGAGTGGCAGCCATTTCGACAGTTTGGGATCCATGTAAGCAAAACCATCTGACCAGCACCCAGGAGAACAAGGAAAGGCACGGACAGCGGGAGGGAAGGCAGGAAAGACACGGACAGCAGGAGGGGGGGAGGGCAGGAAAGACACGGACAGCGGGAGGGGGGCGGGAAAGGCACGGACGGCGGGAGGGGGAGCGGGAAAGGCACAGACAGCGGGAGGGGGGGCTGGAAAGGCACGGACAGCGGGAGGGGGGTGCGGGAAAGGCACTTCTGTTTTAAAGGATTGGTAAGAAACCATCAAGCACAGCTGCACAATCAAACCTGACATATCGAACAGTAAGTTACTTGTGTGGAACCCCTAGCCATTGATCAAACATTGCTCACTGTCCATTTCCGAATATGTACCGATTGTCCTAAAAACGTTTTTAAAAGAGGGTCAATGAGACTTCCTTTAACTTCCTGCTCTGATGCAAGCAGACCTGCAATACTAACTCATGCACAAACGACACAATAGTAGGCAAAGTATAAACCTGTAAAATGAGACAGTGGAAAGGCACGGACAGCGGGAGGGGGGCGGGAAAGGCACGGACAGCGGGAGGGGGGCGGGAAAGTCACGGACAGCGGTAGGGGGGGTGGGAAAGGGACGGACAGCCGGAGGGGGGCGGGGAAGGCACGGATAGCGGGAGGGGGGGGCGGGAACGGCAAACGGCAAGAAAAAGCACTCATCTGGACTTCTTCCGGCGGCGGTCGGCCTGCAATGACCAAAACAAACCTTCCCCCCCCAAAAAAATAGGAACCGCCCACCGCCGCGATGACGATCAGAAAAGGGTGGAGAGGGAAGAAATCGCGGGAACGCCCATGAATCTGGTCCGGCCATGACGGACAGATCTCTGTTCCAATGGCTAGCCTCCATTTATGGAGCTAGCCAATGGAACAGTGGGCCGATTCCCAAGCCACAAAGTTATTCTCATTAGGTTTTCGCCTGCGCGAAAAGCTGCGCAGTGCGCAGCTTTCACTTAGGCGAAACCTAAAAATTATAATAAAGTACAATACATTGAGTCCTTTTGGTTTAAATCTGGACAAGGAGACATCAATACACTTAAGATAAGACAAAAATCTATAACCTGGAACTGTCTCTACCCTTTGTTGCCTTTTTTTAAAAGAAAATGTTTTAAAAAGTTTTTCATCATTTTCACAACTTTTATTGCATGCAGTATGCAGTGCGCAGCTTTCACTTAGGCGAAACCTAAAAATGATAATAAAGTACAATACATTGAGTCCTTTTGGTTTAAATCTGGACAAGGAGATATCAATACACTTAAGATAAGACAAAATCTATAACCTGGAACTGTCTCTACCCTTTGTTGCCTTTTTTTAAAAGAAAATGTTTTAACAAGTTTTTCATCAGTTCCTATTATTTTTAGTAACTTGTATATTTGGTTTTTGTTACAGAAGAGAAGATGTATTGACAACTGCAGTTAACTTGATGGATAGTATGCTCACTTGAGCTTGACTAGAACTTATATTCCGAAATTGCACAGTATGGTTGATTATAGCTTGAATCCACATGGACAAATACAAACAGCAATGCAATGTTTTATTTATTTTATAGCTTAAAGGCGAGTGTTCACAGGCAGTGGACGGTTATATAATTGCAATAGCAACTAGGTTTCTATGACTTACCCCACAAGAGACGAACGATGGGTGTCTTTGCTTAGACATACTATGTTTCAGCATATTACCCCACTTGGGGAGAATGACGGATAATATTTAAATAATGTTTTGGATTTAATTGTACAACATCGCAGCATTATGATCAATTTTGTTTGGCTTACATCTGCTATTTCAATGTCAATGCAAATCTTTATAACGTCGATGATATGCAAAAAAACAATTTGACAACGTCCAATTTCTATATCTATTGCTAATAGGAACTCTGTACCTTTAAATGTCAATGGCACTACAAAAACGTTACCCAAGAACAAGGAGTGAGGTAACTCCGAAACGCGTTGGGCACCCGTTTGCTTTGAATAAAGTCTGCTGTATACCGAGGCCACGGCACCAGTGAGTGTGTATTTCTCAGTAACTGGCTTTCGTTACATATATATATATATATATATCCCAGCTCCAAACTTCCCTCAAATCCTTTAGGAAAGAAAAGCACTCGCGAGGATTCTTTAGCTCAACAGCAGTTTATTCAGGACAAACGCGTTTCGGATTTACATCCTTCGTCAGTGTCGTAAGTTCTAAACAAAAATACTGGCGGCCATATTTTATTAAAACATCACATGTCACGTGTCTAGGGGTAATAGAGGACGGACTTGGCGTCATCATAATAATATGAGCGCCATTTTAACACGGTAAAATGCCGGTCAACAACTGTTTCTTTACACAACAGAACCCACAAGATTTGTCGGTTAGAGAATTCATTTGTCATGCATTTCAACATATAACAAAATCATCAATAAAAAAGAATATTCATTTCACTCAATTAAGCCGTGGATCGGCAATGCAGCCTTAATTAAAAGACTGCTTGAGTCCTATATACCCCACATGTAATTATGCCGTGTATCGGCTAGAGCGACATGTTGACAAGTGACACATTTGCAGACAGTATCTCAAGGTCATTTTCAGATTTCATGATATTTCATTTATTCAAATGGATGGCCAATTCTTCCCCACTGTTTAACCCTTTTGGAATCTTGGTTCCCATGTCTATAATGTAGCGTGACTCCAGCCTCCTGAGTTTAAGTAGACGGTCTCCCCCTCTAATGTTAGTTGGTAGATAATCCAAACAATAATATTGCAACAGGTCCCTGTTGCTATTATGTTTGATGGAGAAGTGTCGTGCTACAGGATAGCTGAAATCTTTATTTTTTATGGCTCTCATGTGTTCCAATATCCGAAGTTTAACCATATTGATGGTGCTCCCCACGTACTTCAGTCCGCAAGGACACACAAGACAATATACTGCATAGCTGGTTTGGCAGGTCATGAATTTGTTAATCTGTTTGTCTTGCCTCATGCCCTCTACCTTGTATGTTCTGACTCTTTTACTAGCTACGCAGGCCTTGCACTTCCCGCATGGAAAGAATCCTTTCATTTCCTTGAGGGTTTTTTGGGGTTTGGTTTGAGACTTCTCTAGGTGACTGGAAACCAGGGCATCTTTCAAGGAACGAGCCTTTCTAAAGGTTATGAGGGGATGGATAGGAATGTCTGGGGCAATAACGGCATCTGTTTTCAATATGTGCCAGTTTTTCCTCAGAATGTTCCTTATCGTGTTGGACTCCTTGGAGAAAGTGGTGATCATCCTAAATTTCCCTGTGTCTTTAGTAATCTTTTCTTTGGTATTTAACAAATCTTCTCTTTTTAAATCCTGAACTTTTCTGCGTGTGTTCTCTAGTAGTGTAGCGCTGTATCCTCTTGCCTGGAAGCGGTCTATACTTCCTTTCAAAGCTGTATTGTAGCTGACCTCGCTCGAACAATTCCTTTTTAACCTCAAAAATTCCCCATAGGGGATACTATCTTTTAGTTTCTGAGGATGACCGCTGTCCGCGTGTAGAACACTGTTCCCAGCGGTGGGTTTTCTATATAAGGAGGTATTCATCAACCCATCTTGGATATATACTTTTAGGTCAAGGTAGCTGACTTCAGTGGTACTGATCTCCCCCGAGAAGTGAAGATTAACATCATTGTTATTCAGAATTCCTATGTACTCCTCGGCCTCTGCTGTAGATCCCTCCCAGATTAAAAACAGATCATCAATGTATCTGTGCCAGACCACTATCTTGTTGGTCCATTCCTGATTCACCCTAGACCAGGCTACCTGCTCCTCCCACCAGCCCACGAACAAGTTCGCGTAGCTGGGGGCGAAGCAGGTACCCATCGCGGTCCCGGATGTCTGTCTAAACAGATCCCCATTGAATGTGAATATGTTGTTGCATAAACAGAATTCAATTAATTCCAACAACATGGAATTGTGGATGGCAAATCTCAAAGATTTCTTATCTAGGAAGTATTTAATGGCTGATAGACCTGCCATATGATTAATACTAGTGTACAGACTCGTGATATCAAGTACCATCATGCAATAGGTTGGTTGCCACTTGATTTTTTCGATATGACAGATAAAATCAGTGGTGTCTCTTATGTAGGACTTCAATTTAACTACCATGTCAAACAGAAAGTGGTCGAGGAATTTAGAGAGATTTTCAGTCAGGCTCCCCAAAGAGGACACTATGGGTCTGCCCGGTGGTTCTTTCTCGTTTTTATGAATTTTAGGTAGATGGTAAAAGGTGGGTAAGGTGGGCTCAGGAGTGTTTAAAAACAGATATTCATCCCCATCTAGCATCTGTTTATCGTGCCACAATTTAATCAAAGCATGAAATTTCCGAATACTATCTTGATAGGTCGATAGTGTACACATTTCATAACAATCAGAGTTTTTTAATTGTTTGTATGCCTCCTCTTCATAGTACTTCCGAGTCATGAGGACTATATTTCCTCCCTTGTCTGAAGGTTTATATATAATGTTTTTATCCTCTTTCAGACTTTTCAATGCCTTTTTTTGTTCCTTATTCAGGTTTTCGTTTTTGTAGTTCTTGGTCATGCTAGATGTCATCCTCAATTTCATGAGGTCCTTCGTGACCGCCTCTGTAAAGGTGTCGATGGCATCATGTGGCATTATAGGATAAAACTGGGAGGGGGACTTGAGTCCACTAGTGGGTGCATCTTGATCTATACCCACGTTTCTAATCCTCTGACTTAGAGTTTGTTCAGTTTCAGGTGTTGAGGGGTCCTCATCTTTTCGTAGACTTTCCAACATTTCCAGGGTCGTTAATTCATTGATGGACAACAGATCCATGTCTTGTTTTTGTGTTTTTAGAAGTTTAACTTCTTTCATTGTTGGTCTCAATTTGAAGAATTTATGGAGTTTCAGTCCACGAGTAAATTTGAACAGATCTATCTTCGTTTGTGTGAACTCGAAACTCGTTTGTGGGCAGAAGGTCAACCCCAATTTCAATACTGACTCCTCAGCTTTGGTCAGTGATTTGTCTGTTAAGTTAACGATGGTTAGGTTTTCGTCGGTCTTTACCAACGTCTTCCTCTCCGGCTCCTCGTGACTCTGGTTGTTGGTTGGGGTGTTTTTCCTCGACCCCTTCCCTTTCCTGCCACCTCGTCTTGTTCTTCTGATTTTTCTGGGGGTCTGGTCTTCCCCCCTCGTAGCCATGTCTGTTGTAGTACTTGGTATTCCTGCTGAAAAGGAGTTTCCTCAGTGTTGGTTGAGGGTCCAGGAATCTCATCTCCTGACTGATCTGCATCCGTTAGCTCCGATTCAGAGGTTTCCACTCTTGTCGATCTTCCCTTCGCCGCATTTTTGTTCTTAGCCATGTCTTTTCGGGGTTGATCATATTTTTTGGAGAACGTGAGAATGCGACCCATGGCATAGTCTCTCTCATCACGGTCGAATTTTTCTTCTTTGCGTTGGCGAATTTTGGTTTCATATTTCGCTAGTCTGTTTTTCATCCCATCTCTTAGTTTGTCCATAGTTGCCACATCGGTGTTTTTCTTTAGTTGCTCCTCAATCTGTTCAACTTCTTTGATGGCTGCATCTCGATCGCTCCATGCAAACTGGACCAAAATTTCTAGCATCCCTTTACAGGACGCTGCTGTGTGCGCTGCCCACGCCTCTAAGAGTTTGGGGTCTGGATTTTGATACGCTGGGACCGTGTATATTCTCAACCCCCTCGGTACTCTTGAAACTTCTATGTAGTTTTGAAGGGATGTGGCCTCCCACCATTTTCGCACCTCTCGTTCACTCGCTTTCTCCAATTTATTGAATAATGTCACTAAATCCTTAGAGACACTGTCGGTCAAATTCGCTTGAGTATTAGTGCGGTCCGTTGTACCTTTTTTCTTTTTGAATATATTGGCAGCCGCCTCATTTCTTTCATTCACACTGTACATTGCTAGTGCGTTTGGGATTGCCGGCACGTACCCTCCGAGCCCGGAGGTCGTGGCCGAATTGCAAACAACTGCTGTGAGGTTAGAGCCTCTCGACCCACTCTGTCACAGGATTACGTCAGGGGTTAGTGTACACCGTTTGGCTTACCGTGTATTTGTACGGCTTGCCTGGGTCGTCACGGTGTTCTTCTCCGCCGAAAAGATTCAGTCCTCCCCTGGATCCGGATCAGAGCGGTGCCTCCGCTATTAACATCTTGCTTCTCCACACGCCACAGGCGGGGCACTTCCTGGTCGGGTGCAGTAAACGCGGTGGCGTACCGCGATATAAATCCCAGCTCCAAACTTCCCTCAAATCCTTTAGGAAAGAAAAGCACTCGCGAGGATTCTTTAGCTCAACAGCAGTTTATTCAGGACAAACGCGTTTCGGATTTACATCCTTCGTCAGTGTCGTAAGTTCTAAACAAAAATACTGGCGGCCATATTTTATTAAAACATCACATGTCACGTGTCTAGGGGTAATAGAGGACGGACTTGGCGTCATCATAATAATATGAGCGCCATTTTAACACGGTAAAATGCCGGTCAACAATCATCAATAAAAAAGAATATTCATTTCACTCATGTGGGGTATATAGGACTCAAGCAGTCTTTTAATTAAGGCTGCATTGCCGATCCACGGCTTAATTGAGTGAAATGAATATTCTTTTTTATTGATGATTTTGTTATATGTTGAAATGCATGACAAATGAATTCTCTAACCGACAAATCTTGTGGGTTCTGTTGTGTAAAGAAACAGTTGTTGACCGGCATTTTACCGTGTTAAAATGGCGCTCATATTATTATGATGACGCCAAGTCCGTCCTCTATTACCCCTAGACACGTGACATGTGATGTTTTAATAAAATATGGCCGCCAGTATTTTTGTTTAGAACTTACGACACTGACGAAGGATGTAAATCCGAAACGCGTTTGTCCTGAATAAACTGCTGTTGAGCTAAAGAATCCTCGCGAGTGCTTTTCTTTCCTAAAGGATTTGAGGGAAGTTTGGAGCTGGGATTTATATCGCGGTACGCCACCGCGTTTACTGCACCCGACCAGGAAGTGCCCCGCCTGTGGCGTGTGGAGAAGCAAGATATATATATATATATATATATATATATATATATATATATATATATATATATATATCCACACACAGAGTTATTCCTACTGGACGTCTTGGGACCCAAGAAGAGTGGCACGCACGCCGGAGGAGAATGCTGGCAATCAAATGTTAAAAATTTGCCACAAAATTCAACGTGCTCTCAGAAAGACGACACAACCAGTCCAAGGAGCAGTCAATGGAACTGTAATCACAACGCGTTTCACCAGACGTAGTGGCTTGGTCACGTGATTGTTCATAACAAACACCTCATATTTGTAGTTATCAATGTCCGGACATAACATAGAAAGTGAAATGGGACTAACATACTGTCTTGTGACAAAGATGCGGCCATAGTATAGAGCGCAAACACATATACAAAATAATCTGTTAAAATAACAAGTATCACATTTCTTGTACTTGTTATGGTGTCAAAACTAAACACAGTAAATGAACACAAGAAGGCAGGCATACGTGCTCATGTGCAATGCTGATGTGTTTTAAAGTGAATATGTTGAGGCAAGTGCACCGCTGTTATGATAATCCTAAAGTGTTTTTGAGTTTTTAGGTGCTCCACAGGAGGCGTCTGACGTCCTGAGATGCTTGTACTTGTAACGGAAAAACGTACTTCTAATGGGGCATTAGTAGCATCCCCGAGGGCACACCAATCACCCCTCAGTGCGAAATGCGGCATTATTTTAGATCCAATCCATTTCGGGCATATTATACTGCCCTTCATCAGGGAACAATACTACAAAAGATAAAATATTAAATGTTGGTGTCACCTACTTCCTAGTGTTTGTGAGTGTAACACTCACAAACACTAGGAAGTAGGTGATACCAACATTAAGATCATACAACATTTTCACAATAAATTATTATTTTTTCTTTTTTAGTATTGTTCCCTGATTCCCTGATGAGCTTATGATCCTGGGCAACTCACTCACCCCTGGTCCCATGTTAGAATGGCCTCCTAGCTTGGGAAACCCGCCTCAACCTAAAACCCAAATAAAGAGTCTGGGTATGTGGCTGGATACTAAGCTAAATTTCAAGCAACAAGCTACTGTCCTGTCCGCCACCTGCTTTGGCCTGATGCGGACGCTCAGGAAAGTGTTGCCACTATTACCCTTCCAAGCACGTAGAATCATGGTGCAAGCCATTATTCTATCTCGATTAGACTATGGAAACTCTCTATACTTGGGAGCTCCCATTTCCACCACAAGAAAACTCCAGGTCACCCAAAATGCGGCTGCTCGCCTCCTCTTAGGCCTGAGCCGACGAGAATCTGCTACAGCAGCTCTGAAGGAACTGCACTGGCTGCCCATCAAGGCTAGAGTTCTGTTTAAATCTATGTGCATTATGCACAAGGCCATGTGAAAGACTGCTCCATCTATGATCTGCTCTCTGGCAACCCCTTATCTTCCTCATAGATCCCTGAGATCTAGTTCAGCTTTCCTGGCCACTGTAAACAGAACCAAATGGGCCAGATGGGGCGGGCGATCCTTCTCTTGGAATGCCGCCAAAGCCTGGAACTCCCTGCCTGATACCCTTCGCGGCGAACCTAACTTGCTGAAGTTCCGGAAAAACTTGAAAACGCTCCTCTTCATCTAACTTGGCTCTCTGGCCCTCTCTTGAATCAGACAATACAGCGCTACGAGGCCTCCGGGTTGTTTGCGCTCAACAAAACCCTATTAATAATAATAATAATAATAATGAAGGGCAGTATAATATGCCCGAAATGCATTGGATCTAAAATAATGCTGCATACGTAAAAAAGAAATGAATGGATTGTAAAAGAAAAAAAGAAAATTAAGTCGAGAAAAACATAAAAAGGATTTGAAGATATATCATGTGAATAAAACATTGAAAATGTGTGACATAAACTTGGTGTACAGAACCCTCAATTCGCACTGAGGGGTGATTGGCGTGCCCACGGGGATTCTACTAATGCTCCATTAGAAGCACGTTTTTCAGTTACAATGCTGATGTGTGCAATGCCCAATGTCAACAGCATTAACGGAATTAATATCACGAATAATTAAACTGCCCTCTAAATCAGTGAACATGGCAAAATGAATGCTTATAAAATCCGGTGCCGGCAGACCATACCGCTACCTCTTAAGCAATCTCTCAATGACGTATTTGTTCGTTTCTAGGTTCCCGCCCCCAGTGAGGCTACCCGCATCAGGCGTGCAATGTTTCATTGTGATTGCAAAATTAAATTGATCATGTAGTGACTGACCTGTTGCTGATATTGGTAATAAACAATTTAAACCACCAAACACCATGAATCATGAATGGCAAGTGCCTTACTTCACCAAAATTGTGATATGCATTTTGTATACGAAACATGAATCGAAAATTTCTGGTAACATCTGAGGTGTTTACAATCACATGACAAAGCCACTTCGTGTGGTGAAACGCGTTGTAATACTGTCCAGAAAAAAGACCAACCGAACAAGTTCAGACCTATATTAGATCTACGTGTTCTGAACAAACGCATCAAAATAGAAAAATTTGGATATTGGCACTCCATCAAATCTTCCCACATTTGCAAAAAGGCGATTGGATGTGTTCGGTGGATCTCCAGGATGTGTACTTCCACATTCTGATCACGATACGACATCGCAAGTTCCTACGATTCATGGTGGGAACAAGACATTACCAATTCAAAGTCTTACCCTTCTGACTAAAATCAGCTCCAAGAGTATTCACAAAAGGCATGGCAGTTGTAGCGGCAGCATTACATCGCCGAGGCCTACAGGTCTATCCATACCTAGATGATTGGCTGTTGAAGGGATCATCTCCTCACATGGTGCAGGAACACCTTCACATCTGCATGAATCTACTTCAACGCTTAGACCTGCATATCACTCTGGACAAAACGGTTTTTCAACTGACTCAATCACTCCACTATTTGGGGGCCAATATCAACTCCGACCTCGGAAAAAAAAAGTTTCCTTCGGCGGAGAGACTGTCATCAATGAGAGTCAAAGGCAACATCATCCTTCAAACTCCTCAGCCATCAGTGAGACAAGTGGCTTCTCTACCGGGTTTGATGGCCTCTTGCATTTTTCTCATAACCAACGCCAGATTGAGGATGAGACCGTTACAGCAAGATCTAGAGGACAAATGGAATCAATCCTCGGTCAGTTGAACGACCGGATTCTCCTGTCACCTGCAGCAAAGAAGTCCATTCTCTTGTGGCTGCAGCCACAGAACCTTCTGGCAGGAGTTCCTTTTCACCAACCCCTGCCAGAACAATTCCTGATCACGGATGCATCACTTCAGGGCTGGGGGGCGCATCTGGGTCATCTCAAACTCAGAGCAGATGGACCACCAGAGAACAGACATATCACATCAACATGCTAGAACTGCGGGCAGTTCATTTAGCCCTCAAGGCTTTTCAGCCGTCAATACAGACCGGATTAATCTTAGTTCAAACAGACAACACAACCACCATGTACTATTTGAGCAAACAAGGTGAAACACGCTCCCGTGCCCTGTCTCTCGAATCCCAGATGATTTGGCACTGGCTGCAAGCCAGGAACCTATCAATCACTGCAGTTCATCTGCCGGGAGAGCAGAACGTACGAGGAGATGCCCTCAGTTGTCACTTCCAAGAGCAAGAAGACTGGGTGCTCAACGATGAAGTGGTGGCAGACATTTTTCAGCAGTGGGGTCATCCTTTCATCGACCTCTTTGCAGACGATCAAAACAGAAAATGCCACGCCTTCGCATCCAGGTTTTACCAACCAGGAACGAGAGGGAATGCACATTTGATAAATTGAACAAATACAAAGCAACCTCTGGATAGGGGCTGTCCCTCTGTGCACAGCTGTGAAAAAACAAAATGTTTGCAATCCAATATAATTTTCAATCAAAAGTTCAACCAAAATTCTTCAATCAAAGTTATTTATTGATCATTCTCATCATGATCAATCTTGTTCCAAATTTTTTCTTTTTTCACTGTCAAAATCCAGTGTGTTTTCTCAAATGCATTATTCACCACAAATTATTTTCCCAATGCATTTCGGGCATTAACTATGCCCTTCGTCAGGGGATTACTCTACAGGCAAAAATAAATGAAAAGGTCTTAATGAAGGAGCATCTCGCTGCATCTAAGGTCTGGTAAAATCAATGTGACTTAGAATACGTGAAAAGCATACGTCTCACTAAAGAAGGTGAACGTGTCCACATGCGTGTATCGAATCGATCGACTCAATGGTGAAACACGACTGGAATAGGATGACTCATGCGAAAGTGAATGATATAAAAGATGACTATTGCAGGATCCAACGTGTGCTCTAAACATCAGCGTGATTGCGTGGCAGAAAAAAGTCCCAATCAGTGCATGCATAGGAAAAAAGTGCTAGCGATCTCATATCGTTTATTCCAGTGTGTGGGATTTTTTGTGCAGTGAAAAAAGCTTACATAAACGAACATGGTGCATCATACAATGAATATTAAAAAACGAGGACGTTGAAAAAGGAGGTCAACACTCACGCGGTGAACGGTAATCCGCCGTATATTCTGAAACTGAAGACATAGGTACAGTCATCAGTCATAAGGATGTGAAAACTGCATTCTATAATGACAGCGGGATGAGGTACTTACAAGAATAATGTAGCGGTGAATATTCAAGTTAGTCCCGGTGCTCTTCGGTGATAGTTAACGACCTATGACCGGTGATCAGTAGAGAGTGAGTGGCGGCGTCTAACGTTGTGCATAAACGGTGGGCGTGGTAGGTAGAAAAAGGACTATTCAGATGGCCTCAAGAACAGGCGCCATCTTGGAACGGTAAAAAGTGGTGAAAGAGTAAACGGGTGGTGCATTTTAATATACAATGAACCGGCAGCCAGAACTACATACATGAAACAGAAAAATAAAATGGAATGTCCTGGCTGTATCCAACATGTTTGAACCAGTAAACTGTCAACAATACCACTGTTATATAGAATACGTGACATTACAGTAACATCTTTACATCGTTCAAGTTATAGATAACATGAAAATTCCATTCTGTCATTAAGCCTGTTAGGCTGCATCGTGCACATAAAACGGATCCAATAATTTTCTCTCTGTAACAGTCTGTTTTTGTTATTGCCACTCTCGGAAGGTTTGATGACTTCTAAATTTAAAAACTTGAGCTGTGCTACTGTATGATTGTTCTCCATGAAGTGCAAAGCAACAGTAGATTTGGCATTTCTGGTCCGTATATTGCTTTTGTGTTCAAAAATCCGTGTGCGGATTTTCCTTTCTGTGTGTCCCACGTAGCAAGACCCACAGGGACATTTCAACATATAGATAACATTGGCGGTGTTTCAAACGCGACACCATTGATTACAAGCTCGGCGAGGTGTACACTTGGGCAGAAGTGTAGTCCCGCCGACGCCAAAATCGCCCATACAATCCTTATTCGGAAACTGAGACCTCTTCTTCGGTTGGGGAAGCTAGATCACATTCCACACAAAGGGCTACTTGTACCGATGGACAAACTGTAACAGCTGCGGTTCATTTTTTAGTGGAAGGCCAAGAAGAACAGGCAGACCCAGGCGGGGAAAACCCAGCAGAAACTGTGAAAACCCCAGTAGAAACCAAGAACAAAAAGAGCAGCAGAAAGAAATAACACATTTTGATAACCTTGTGATCGATATTTCCTCATACGAACTAACACAACAAGAAACTCGCACCTTACAGAAAGGTCAAACATTCGTACCTACAACAAAGACAAATACATTGGAATTGAAGTGAGTCTGTTTAAATTGTTGAGAAACATCAGACTTCGACACTATTTTGGGAATCTGGTACAAACAACAACTCAAGAAGAAGACATCCTTCGAGGCGTAAGACCCCACAGCACATTCATGGCCCCAGTGAGCCATAAGATCATTGACACCTTTGAGAATCTTGTTAAGCATGACATTGCGTCTTTGACCTTTTTACAAACTTCAAAACGCTGCAATCTAACGATGAAAAACAAGAGCATCCTTCAAAAGCTAGCCAACAACCGGTCTATCACTTGTCAGAACGCTGATAAAAGGAGAGCATTAGTTATTATGGACACCTCGTACTATCATGAACAAGTTGGACTTCATGTGTCTGACATGAATACTTATGTACAATTGGACGAAGATCCTACCAATGAATATGCCACTGTGCTCAAGAACATCATTATGAAAGTATTAGAAAATGGAACTATCACTGTAAAAGCTAAGAGGGTTCTCATTCAAGTAAGTCCTAAGGCACCATCATTGTATATGCTGCCCAAGATCCATAACATCCCACGCAACCACCATTCAGACCGATAGTTTCTACTAAAGGCAGCATCCACGGGCCCGTTGGGAAATTCATTGATAAACACCTACAGCCGTTCGTCATCTCAACTAAGTCTTTCATCTGAGACACTACAGATTTCTTGATTAAACTTAACTCTTGTCTTATCCTTCCAGAGGAGGAGGTTTGGCTGTGTACAGTAGATGTTCGGTCCCTGTACACGTCGATTCCACACAACCTTGGCACAGAAGCTATTGAACAAGTGCTAATAAATTCCATTCTTGATCAGATCTCCAAATACTGTTAATGGAACTACTCATGTTTACTTTATACCACAGCTATTTTTGTTGGAATGACAAATGGTATTTACAATTATGTGGTACTTCCATGGGCAATTGCGCAGCTCCTGTGTATGCTAATTTGTTCATGAGGCACTTTGAAGAACAAAACATTTTGAACGATCTAACATGGCATGAACATGGCAAACTATTTTTGTGATTCATTGATGACATTTTTATCTTATGGTCTGGCACAGGGGACTCATTGCAATGTTTCCTAGATCGGATGAATCAGATAGATGAAAGTATTCAATTCACTTGGGACCTCAATAAACAATGGATACATTTTTTGGACGTCGAAATCCAACTTTCCAGTGGTAACCTGTCTACCAACTTATTCCGCAAGACTACTGATCGAAATTCCATCTTGCATTACAACAGTTTCTATAGACCTGGCTTGAAAAACAACTTACCATTCTCACAACTCCTTAGAGTAAATCGCATTGTTTCATCACCCTCGGAAAGCGAGCAACAAATCACTGGTATGCTCAACAGATTCAGGAAACGCTGGTACCCCGAAGAAATCCTGAAAACAGCTGAAAACAGATGTAAGACCATCAATAGGCAAGACCTATTGAAAGTAAAGAAAAAAGAAACCAGCAAACGGATGGTAGTTGTGTCAAAATATCCTATCATCAGCCACAAATTTAGGAATATCATTTTGAAACACTGGCCCCTGTTGAGTTGTGAACCTGATTTCAGAGGATTATTTGAGAATAAGCTGATCTTTGCATACACGAGAGGCCGGAACCTCAAAGAAATGTTAACCCGACTCACCAACAGTCCTACACCTGCATTGTACAAAGGACTAGTACCATGATACAACTGCAGCAATTGCCACAACATAATTCCAGGAAATCATACAAATCATCCAATGAAGGGAACTAAGATCAAATTGAAAGTTAACGCCTCGTCTAACACAGCCAACGTTATCTATATGTTGAAATGTCCCTGTGGGTCTTGCTACGTGGGACACACACAAAAGAAAATCCGCACACGGATTCTTGAACACAGAAGCAATATACGGACCAAAAATGCCAAATCTACTTTTCCTTTGCACTTCATGGAGAACAATCATACAGTAGCACAGCTCAAGTTTTTAATTTTAGAAGTCATCAAACCTTCCGAGAGTGGTTTACTGGTTCAAACATGTTGGATACAGCCAGGGGGGTAAAAGAAAAAGATCACCCTCAGACCAGGAGCACGACACAACCAAAAAAGGACAAAAAGAAAACAACCCAGAGAGACAACTTATATTCAATATTTCAGACCATACATTCAAACCCAATGAGATCAAACTACTACAGAAGGGTACGTCTTTTGTACCAACTACAAAAACAGATCAACTCGAGTTGGAGGTTTGCACTATCAAATTGTTGAGAAAATTAAGGCTAAGGCATTTCTTTGAAAATATCTTACCTGAGCAGGAAACACCACAACCAGACCAAGTAATGGGTCTTAAAGCCACAAGTATTTACCAAACACCAGTAAGCCACAAAACCTTAGGCCTGTTCGAGAACTTGATCAAACAAGACATTTCTAAATTGAATTTCAACAAAACCACGTACAAAAATATCACGCAGAAGGACCTGGATGCTCTAAAAACTATTGCCAACAATAAATCTATAACATGTGTAAAAGCAGACAAAGGTGGAGCCTTGGTAATCATGAATACCACTATGTATGATCAGAAACTCAATGAGCACATTGCCGATGACACAACCTACATGAAACTTACCGAAAATCCAACCAAACAGTTTGCTGACATTTTGAAGAACATAGTTGAGAAGGCGTACCAAGCAGGAACCATCAAAGAAAAGACAAAAAAATTCTTATTAAAACAGAATCCAAAGAGTCCATCAATATACATGGTCCCCAAAATCCACAAGAACCCCACTGATCCACCTCCGAGACCCATAGTCTCTACACGGGGCAGTCTTCATGAACCCGTAGGTCAATTTCTCGATAAATATCTACAACTATCAGTGAAATCCATGAGAAGCTATATAAAAGACACCACGGATTTCCTACCGAAACTACAAGAGATATAGATTGACCAGGAAGAGGACCTATTATTGTGTACAGCTGACGTTAAATCGTTATATACATCAATTCCACACCAAGAGGGAATCGAAGCAATGGAACAAGCAATCTTGAACTTAAACATTGACCGACCAATTCAATTATTTCTTATAGAACAGGTATTTTTCACCCTTTACCAGAGCTATTTCAAACACAAGAATGAATGGTATCTCCAACTCGTAGGTGCCTCTATGGGAAATTGCGCGGCTCCTGTATATGCAAATCTATTTATGAATCAATATGAAGAGGCACACATCCTAACAAAAACAGAATGGAGAGACAATATTAAACTGTTCGTCAGATACATTGATGACGTTTTCATCATTTGGAGAAATACAAGGGATACATTGCAACAAGCACTTACAGCCTTGAATGAAATCGACCAATGTATACAATTCGCATGGGAAATTAACACAGAAAAAAATCATGTTCCTAGACGTGGAAGTTAGACTTGATCTTAACCATATATCCACTGATATCTACAGAAAACCAACAGACGGGAACAACATACTACACTTTACCAGCTTTCACCAGAGGTCACTCATACAACATCTCCCTACATCACAGATGATTAGGGTGAATAGAATAACCTCTGATCCTAAAATGGCGACCATGAGAATCGAAGAAACGGGAAACCGACTCTTGGAAAGAGGATACCCAAAAACACTATTGAACAAGCAAAAACAAGAACACACGCCTTACAAAGGACATCACTATTGAAAACTACTGTGAAAGTACCTAACAAAAGGACAGTGATTGTCTCTAAATTTTCAAACCTCAGCACTGATTTTAAGAAAATGATCAATAAACATTGGCCGATCTTGAGCTTAGAACCAGATTTCAATGCAATATTTGACCACAGACCCCTGTTTGCTTATACCAGAGGCAAAAACATTGGAGAGATTCTCAAATCACCCAGACCACCGAATACACAAACAAAAGGCACGAGACCATGTGCAAACTGCAATAACTGCAACAATATTATACCAGGGACAAGTGTAATGCATCTCATGAAAGGCTACAAGATCAAACTTTCTGTCACAGCGACATGTGACACTTCAAATGTGATTTACCTCCTAAAATGTCCCTGCGGGAAAGTCTACGTAGGGAAAACTGAACGGAAGGTTAAAGTGCGTCTTAACGAACATAAATCTAACATCAGGACACGCAATTTTAAATCTTCAGAAGCTACGCACTTTCTGGAACAAAACCACAACTCAAATTCATGATCCTAGTGGTCATACAGAAGATGGAAGGACGTGATACCAACAAATACTTACTCCGTCGCGAGAACTTTTGGATCTGCAAATTGAACGCAACCAAACCCAATGGGTTAAATGATCGAATTGAATTGGCTTGTTATCTTTGACACTAAGGGTCAACTATGACCTATTGTTCTGCACACTGTGTTCTATAGGTGGTATGATCTACTACATAACACCACACATCCACACATCTAATGTCGAAAACCTGACTTTATAGAAAGGTTTTATAGCATCCACTGTCACCAGGGTGGCATTATCATTTACATAATATAACACATAACCACGCTTACTTTTTGGATCGCCTCGGGACCCATTCCATCCCAGGTACAGTTTCATGATTTTTACCATTGTACACTCACCCCGGGCACTATTTTACGATTTTTACGACTGTACGTTCTCCTCCATTGTTTGCCATTTTTTATCAGTCCTCCAGTTTATTTTCTGTTGTTATACGTTCGTACTATCTTTATTTATCACCAGTACGTCTATGAACACCATCTGGTTACCATAGTTACCTCCCTAGTCTATCTTTCCTCTCTATTACACATGCCCGATCACGTGGTATCACGCTTATGCAATAAGCGAACATATACGCCGAAAACCAGGAAGTACCAACATCGGTCGGACGAGCAACGCGCTAATGCTGCAGCCTTTACAACCAAGCTATTGAGTGAGTATTACAGCCCTCGCGTTACCTCCTTGCGTTGAGCAACTGAGACTAAGTGCTCACGCTGTTAGATGTTGACCTTTTTGTATTTTTGCTTTAGACCCAACATGATAGAACAGGAAGAGTTCCAAGTAAGCCTGATCCTTTTTTACCTTCTGTTTCCTTTCGTTTACGTTTCTTTCGTTCACTTGTTTACCGTTCTTCACCCACCACGCCATACCATGCACACGGGGACACACTTTGTTCACTTCTAGCATCATGATCACTTTGATACACTGGATGACTTTTGTATTATGTATGGCTTAAACAATGATATAACAAAACTGTAATTGTATATAAAGTATGTGGTGTCTATGTAGACTAACATCTAGCTATGCTGTTTTCACACTTAGGAAACGCTCCCAGACGAAGGGCAGAGCGCCCGAAATGCATTGGAGCAAAAACTGAACTCGATATGAAATTATATATTTTTTCCTGCTGATGGAATACCAAAGAAATGACATAAATTTCTGAATGAATCATGAATCTGAAAGAAACAGGTTAGTATTAGATTCCTTACCTTAGAATATCCCCAGGCGTCAGACTGGATCTGGAAATTTTTGCGTAGCAATACCCCTGCGCGTCGTTAGGCGTCGTCTCTGGCTCTGCGTCCGTCGTCGGCGTCGTCTGCGCCGGAATGACGTCGTCGGAGTACTTAGACGCCGCCCATGCGCGCTGACGTCATTTCTTCTTTTTTCCGCGCCAGCTAGCGCAGATCCGGAGAAGCTCTACCCCTTAGTCACTTTTTGACTAAAACTTTTTTGATCATTTTTGATCTTCTTCAAGTCGTTCTCGACTTTTCAGGTGCCGGTAGGGATGCCCGGGTTCAAACCCTGCTCGAAGTGTAGTCGACTGATGTCAAATACCGACCCCCATCGCCGGTGTCTGCAGTGCCTAGGCCTCGACCACGACGACAGTTCCTGTTCCGACTTTCGAGCCCTGACGTCGAAGGCTAGGTGGGAGCGGTCCCGCAAGCGACTCGAGCTTACGGCAGTCGGCCCGCGCCATTCGAGGTCCCGGTCCCATGGGAGGTTGAGGGATCGGTCGCGGGAACGGAGCCCTCGCAGCTCCGGAAGTCGGCATCGGTCTTCTGGTTCCTCCTCAGGTAAGAGGCATGAGAGGTCGGAGCAGCATCATGGCTCCTCCGACCGCCCCCGGCGCTCGCCCGACGCGGCCGGGGTTTTGGGTGGCACCACCCACGTGGCTCCGCAGAAGTCGCTAGCGCCGCATCCTGCCCCACACCTTCGGGTCCCTGAGCAAGATGCAACGCGGGAGGAGATCGAGCAGTACCTCATGGCCATGAGGTCGCTCTCTTCTCCACCGGGCCCCACGGCGCCTTCGGGCCCAGTGGGTCCGGCTCCGGGGCCTAGAGGGTCGGGTGCTTTGGCCCTGGCGCCGCCGGCGACTTCGGTCCCGGCGCCGCAGTCCCCGGCCGGATCCGGATCCGGGTCGACGCCAGTCGACCTTACGACCTCGCCGGCGCCGTCCTCAAGGGTGTCACCACCGGCGCCGACTTCGGTCGACGCCGGCCCCAGTCCTTCTATCGATCCCGTTCAGCTGTCGACACTGCCCCGTTGGGCGCCGTACGAGACAGCTATGGGTACATTCTACTTTAACGAAAGGGGCCCGATTGTTGATCCTGGCTACCAGGCATTGGGTGACGAAGAGGACTGGGAGCGGTCTGAGGACCATCTGACACAGGAGTGTCAGGACCAAGCGGACTGGACAGAGGAGCTTGGGGAGGCCAGCGGCCTGGATCTCTCTCCAGACACTGGTTTTGTCTCCCCTCCTACCGTGGCTACGGAGGAGGGGGCAGCCTATAGCGTAGTTCTGATGCCGGCGGCTAAGGCCTTAAACCTAACGCTCCCCTCAGCGGCCGTGAGGACTAATCTCCTCACCGAGGTCCTCAAACTGCAGTCAAGCTCGGTCGAGCCTCTGCTGCCGTTCAATGAGGCCTTATCTGATGTTCTGTTGGGCACCTGGTCCAAGCCCGCCTCAGGACAGCCTGTGGATAGGAACGGGCCAGACGCTACCGCCCGGCTCCGGGTGACCCCAGCTTCCTGTCGACCCACCCTACCCCCGAGAGCCTGGTTATCCAGGCCTCTAACTCCCAGACTGCGTTCCCGTCGGCCCCTCTCGACAGGGAATCCAAGAGGTTTGAACAATTTGGCAAGAAAGTGTTCTCGTCCCTTAGTCTGGGACTGCGGTCAGTCAACACCGAATGCCTCTTGGACCGCTACACCCACACCCTGTGGGACACGGTTGCGGACGTGCTGCCACAATGCCCTGAGGAGGTCAGGGCTAAACTCGCCCAAGCCCTAGTGGATGGTCGAGATGCGGCACGGTACTCTATCCGGTGCGGACTGGATACCACCGATACACTAGGCAGAGCGATGGCCACGACAGCGGCAGTCCGATGCCACGCCTGGTTACGGTGCACCAATTTTTCGGCCGATGTCCAGGCTACACTTCTGGACATGCTGTTTGATGGCCGTCGCCTGTTTGGCGACCAGGCAGACCACGCGCTTGAGCGCTTTAAGGACTCCAGGGCTACGGCCAAGTCCTTGGGCCTCTCGGCCCGCGCCAGTAAATGGATGCCTTTCACTCCTTTCGTGGCCAAGGAAGGGGCGTCCCCACACGGACCGCCAGCCACCCGCCGCCTCAACAGAATCTTCAGCGCGGTGGCGGCCGTGGAAACAGCCGGGGAGGCGGTCGGGGTCAAAGGCGAGGCCAGTCCGCACCCGCTCCCGCAGCATCCGCCTCAAAACCTTCCGAGTTTTCAGGCCCATGTGACGCCAGTGGGGGGCAGGGTCCGCCATCACCTCTTTCACTGGCGCACAGTCACATCGGACAGGTGGGTGCTGCAGATCATCCGAAGGGGCTACTCCCTCCCCTTCGAGGCGACCCCTCCAGCCATGCTACCGCAGTACCACAGCGTGTGAGGGGACCACTTGCGACTTCTGCAGGAGGAAGTTACAGCCCTCTTGGTCAAGGGGGCCATCGAGCGCGTTCCTGGGCCAGAAGTAGGGTGTGGTTGCTACTCCCACTACTTTCTGGTACCCAAGAAGGGCAAAGGGGGCCTACGCCCTATCTTGGACCTATGGAACGTCAACGGCTTCCTCCGGAAGGAGAAGTTCAAGATGTTGACTTTGGCTCAGGTCTTGGCTGCCCTAGACCCGCAAGACTGGATGGTGGTGTTGGACTTGCAGGACGCCTACTTTCACATCCCCGTCCTGCCGGCCCACCGACGTTACCTGCGGTTCACGGTAGGCCTTGAGCACTTTCAGTTCACCGTGCTCCCCTTTGGCCTTACCAGCGCCCCACGGGTGTTCACGAAAGTGATGGCGGTGGTCGCAGCTCATCTGTGCAGGTTAGGGGTTTCAGTCTTCCCCTACCTCGACGACTGGTTGTTGAAGGCGGGCTCGCCCCAAATAAACGTCAACCACCTCCAGAATACGGCAGATCTCCTGCACCTGCTGGGGTTTTCCATCAACGTGCCGAAATCACACCTGTGCCCCTCCCAAAAGCTCCTCTTCATCGGAGCTGTTCTGGACTCGGCGCAGTTTCGGGTTTATCCTCCCGAGCAGCGAGTCCGGGATATTCAGGCTCTGATTCCGATCTTTCAGCCTTTATCCCGGGTTTCAGTCAGGTTGACGCTGCGGCTCCTGGGGCTGATGGCTTCCTGCATCCTTCTGGTGCATCACGCCCGGTGGCGGATGCGGGCTCTGCAGCGGGACCGGAAGTTTCAGTGGGCCCAGCATCAGGGCAACCTGTCCGACCATGTCCTGATCTCGGAGGGCGCTGCGAGACAGCTGCAGTGGTGGCTCACGGACCGCGATTGGGTCAACAGCAGATCCCTCTACCTTCCCCAACTCAAGCACGTGGTTGTGACGGACGCGTCCCTCCAGGGCTGGAGAGGCCACATGGGAGAGGCAGAGATCAGAGGCCTCTGGTCTCCGGCGGAGTCCCAGTTCCATATCAACCTTCTGGAGCTGCGGGCGATTCGTCTGGCACTGAAGGCAATCCTCCCTTCTGCCCGAGGGAGTGCAGTGCAGGTGTTCACGGACAACACCACCGCCATGTGGTACTGCAACAAACAGGGCGGTGTGGGGTCCTGGACCCTCTGTCAAGAGGCTTCGCGGCACTGGCAGTGGCTGGAACATCAGGGCGTGACCCTGGTGGTTCAACACCTGGCAGGTTCTCTGAACGTCAGGGCGGACGAACTCAGCCGACGGTGCTCGATGGATTACGAATGGCGTGAGAACTCGGACGTGGCACAAGGCATCTTTCTGCAGTGGGGAGAGCCTTGGTTAGATCTTTTCGCCAATCAATCAATCAATCAAAGCATTTGTATAGTGCGCTACTCACCCGGCAGGTCTCAAGGCGCATGGGGAGGGGGGGTCCGCTACTGCTCGAACAGCCAGGTCTTGAGCTGCTTCCTGAAGGCGAGGTGGTCCTGGGTCAGGCGGAGATTGGTCGGGAGGGAGTACCAAGTCTTGGCGGCGAGGTAGGTGAAGGACCTTCCCCCAGTGGTGGCTCTTCGGATGCGGGGAACGGTGGCGAGGGCGTGGCCGGTCGATCGAAGCTGGCGTTTGGGAGCGTAGAAGTTGAGGCGGCTGTTGAGGTATCCTGGGCCTTGGTTGTGCAGGGCTTTGTGTACGTGGGTGAGGAGACGGAAGGTGATTCTCTTGTTGACCGGGAGCCAGTGCAGGTCTCTCAGGTGTCCGGAGATGTGGTTGCGACGGGGGATGTCCAGGATGAGTCGTGCTGAGGCGTTCTGGATCCGCTGGAGTCTCTTCTGGAGTTTGGCGGTGGTTCCGGCGTAGAGGGAGTTGCCGTAGTCCAGTCGGCTGGTGACGAGGGCCTGGGTGACCGTCTTCCTGGTCTCGGTGGGGATCCACCGGAAGATCTTGCGTAGCATGCGTAGGATGTTGAAGCATGACGAGGAGACGGCGTTGACTTGTCTGGTCATGGAGAGGGAGGAGTCCAGGATGAAGCCCAGGTTGCGTGTGTGGTCTGTTGGTTTGGGTGCGCTGCCTAGGGCGGGGGGCCACCAGGAGTCGTCCCAGGCGGAGGGTGAGGATCCCAGGATGAGGACTTCCGTCTTGTCCGAGTTCAGTTTCAAGCGGCTGTTCTTCATCCATTCGGCTACCTCTTTCATCCCTTCGTGTAGGTTGGCTCTGGCGGGGTCGTTGGTGAGGGAGAGGATCAGCTGGGTGTCGTCGGCGTAGGAGATGATGTTGAGGTTGTGCTGGCGTGCGATGGCTGCGAGGGGACTCATGTAGACGTTGAAGAGGGTTGGGCTGAGCAAGGAGCCTTGAGGAACGCCGCAGATGACTTCGGTGGCTTCTGATCTGAACGGGGGGAGGCGGACTCTCTGTGTCCTTCCGGCGAGGAAGGAGATGGTCCACTCCAGTGCCTTCTCCTGGATTCCGACGTTACTGATGCGCTGTACTAGGGTACAGTGGCAGACAGTGTGGAAGGCCGCGGAGAGGTCTAGGAGGATGAGGGCCGCTGTTTCTCCGTTGTCGAGCAGGGCTCGGATGTCATCGGTTGCTGCGATCAGGGCGGTCTCGGTGCTGTGGTTGGCCCGACAGCCAGACTGCGAGAGGTCGAGGGATCCGTTCGTCTCGAGGAAGGCGGCCAGGTGCTTGTTGACGGTCTTCTCGATGACTTTTGCGGGAAACGGGAGCAGGGAGATGGGTCGGTATCCGAAGAAAACGCGCAATGCCATCAGTTCTGTGCGTTGGAATTTCCATGGCGGCACTCGCTCGGTGACGCATTTCGTCGCGAGTGGAGTTGCGGTCTGTTATACGCCTTTCCGCCTATACCACTTCTACCCAGAGGGCTGAAGAAGATCAGGCGCGACCGGGCCCAAGTCATCCTTGTGGCTCTGGACTGGGCTCGAAGGTTCTGGTATCCCGAGCTACTCAATGTGTCAGTCGGTCCCCCGATCCGTCTGCCACTTCAGGAAGACCTTCTGTCGCAGCAGCAGGGGACACTCCTCCACCCGAACCTGTCCAGTCTCCACCTCCATGCTTGGAGATTGAGCAGCGGCAGTTGAGGCCATTTGACTTGCCTCCTGAAGTTTGTACTGTTATTCTGGCAGCCAGGCGTCCCTCCACTAAGTCGGTATACGCCTACCGGTGGAACAAATTTGTGGCATGGTGCACAGCAAAGGCTGTGGATCCCCTTTCTGCCCCTCTTTCTGAAGTTCTTCTCTTCCTTCTTTCTCTTGCCCAGCAGGGTTCTGCTCTGGGCACTATCAAGGGCTACCTTTCTGCCCTTTCGGCCTTCCTAAGGCTGCCTGATCAACCTTCTTTGTTCAAGTCCCCTATAGTAACTCGTTTTCTGAAGGGCATCACGCACATGTTTCCACCTGTTCCTTTTGTGATGCCTCAGTGGGGCTTGAACCTGGTTCTTAATTTCCTGATGTGCGCTCCCTTTGAGCCGCTTCACTCTTGTGCTCTCCGTCTTCTCACCTTGAAGACAGCGTTCCTGGTTGCCATCACCTCTGCCAGGAGAGTGAGTGAGCTCCAGGCTCTATCTTGCAAACCCCTTTTCCTGCCCAAGGTAGTCTCTGCTTTCCACATCGGGCAGTCCATCACTTTGCCCTCCTTCTTCCTGCCTCCGCATCCTTCAAAGAATGAAGAGCGGCTCCATTGTCTGGACCCAAAACGTGCGCTTTCATTTTATATGGATCACACACGCCAGTTCCGAGTGGATGACCAACTCTTTGTTGGCTACGTGGGTGCGAAGAAAGGACGGGCGGTGCATAAGCGGACCATCTCTCGGTGGGTCGTTCTATGCATCAAGGCGTGCTACACCTTGGCAAGAAAGGAGCCTCCAGTTGGGCTGCGAGCCCATTCCACTCGGGCCACGTCGGCTACTACTGCCCTGGGTCGAGGAGTCCGCCTGCAGGACATTTGCCAGGCGGCTACGTGGGCCTTGCTGCACACCTTTGCGAGGCACTACTGCCTGGATAGTCAAGTCCAGAGGGATGGCTTCTTTGGCCGTTCCGTCCTCCAGGACTTTCTGGTGTGAGTATTGGTTCCCAGACCCACCACCGGGGTTGGTATTGCTGGGGTATCCATTCTAAGGTAAGGAATCTAATACTAACCTGTTTCTTTCAGATGAACAAGTTACTTACCCTCGGTAACGATATATCTGTAAGAAACAGTAGTTAGTATTAGATTCCTTACCGCCCCACCCATCCTCCCCGCTCTGCGAACTGATACCTAGGGTTAAGGTCATCCCCTTTCAGGGCCCTAGTTTCTTGGCACCAGTGTTGGTCCTAGCATGGCTCTGCGTATCTGGCGCGGAAAAGCTGTATCTAAGAACTGACGTCAGCGCGCATGGGCGGCGTCTAAGTACTCCGACTACGTCATTCCGGCGCAGACGACGCCGACGACGGACGCGGAGCCAGAGACGACGCCTAACGACGCGCAGGGGTATTGCTACGCAAAAATGTCCAGATCCAGTCTGACGCCTGGGGATATTCTAAGGTAAGGAATCTAATACTAAGTACTGTTTCTTACAGATATATCGTTACCGAAGGTAAGTAACTTGTTCATTATGAAAATAAATAAATCATTATTTTGAACAATTTAGTGAACTTTTTGTTGAACATTGGAGGAATTCCAGATTGGAACCACAGAAGTGTGCCCTAAGGGATGCAACCAATTATCAATTGGAAGCACTGTTAATGCCTTCAGATACTAATTTGCCACTAGCCAGCAGTCAGGTCAAATGTATTCAGAAACTTGGCCAAAGTATCTGTGAGCTCACCTGCCCTTGAAATAAGATGGGCATTAGTCCTAGTGACTGCATTGAGGCCTCTGTAGTCCACCCAAAACCTCATCTCCCTTTTTCCACCCTAGGTGTGAGGTTTATGTCCAGGACTACTGGACTAGCCCATGGGCAATCTGAAGGCTCAATGACCCCCGATTTCAGCATCTTTTGGACCTCTGCCCTGATGCAATTTCTGACATGGTCAAGCTGTCTGTAAATGTTGTTGTTTACAGGCAGATTGTCACCTATGTCCACTTCATGGGTACACCTGGTGGTTTGACTGGGTGTCAGAGAAAACATATGTTTGTACTGATTGAGGACCGTCCTGCAATCATCTTGCTGCGGGTCAATGAGGCTGCCTGCCAAGGCTACGACATCTACTGACCCATCAACATGGTTCTGAGAGAGGAGATCATGGAGAGGGACACTCTCTTTCTCCTGTCTCTCATCAGTGCCCACGAGCAAGCTCATGTCAGCCCTGTCCACAAAAGGTTTCAGGCTGTTCACATGTACCCTGTGGGAACTTCTGGGAGTGGGAGTGCCTGGGTCCACCAAGTGTGTGACCTCACCATTTCTTTCAAGGATTGTGTGTGGGCCAATCCATTTGTCTTGGGGATCTTCTGGGGCCACAGACTCCAACACCCACACCTTCTGGCCTGGCTGGAAAACAATCAGGACAGCCTTTTGGTCATGCCAGGCTTTCTAAAGCTCCTGGCTGGCCTCCAGGTTTTTACTGGCCTTCTTCATGTACTCAGCCATATGAGAACGCAGGCCAAGGACATAGTCCACAATATCCTGTCTAGAAGGTTTGAGAGGTTGCTCCCAGCGCTCCTTAACTAGACAAAAGGGACCTCTAACTGGATGTCCAAACAGAAGTTCAAATGGGCTGTAGCCAACCCCCTTCTGAGAACCTCTCTGGAGGCAAAGAGAAGGCAGGGTAGTAAGACATTACATTTTCTTCTAAGCTTTTCTGGGAGTCCCATGATCATATCCTTTAGGGTCTTGTTGAACCTTTCAACTAGCCCATTACACTGTGAATTGTAGGGTGTGGTAAATGTATAGTTTACTCCACACTCTTTCCACATTGCAGTTATGTAACTAGACATGAAGTTGGTACCTCTGTCTGTTAAGACCTCCTTAGGAAAGTCCACCCTGGAAACGATTCATAGGAGGGCCCGGGCCACTACAGGAGATGTAGTGGTTCTAAGGGGAATTGCTTCTGGATACCTAGTGGCATGGCCCACCACCACTAGGATGTAACTGTGTCCAGATGCAGTTGGAGGGTTCAAGGGACCAACAATGTCAATCCCTACCCTCTGTAAGGGAAACCCAACCACTAGAAGTGGAATTAAGGGGGTCTTTGTAGTGCCACCTGACTTACCACTGGCTTGGCAGGTGACACTGGAGTGACAAAACTCCTTGGTGTCCTCTGACATATGGGGCCAGTGAAAATGAGGGACAATCCTGTCCCAAGTCTTACTTTGTCCAAGGTGTCCTGCAAGAGGAATGTTGTGCCAGGGAGAGAAGAAACCCCTGAACATCTGAGGTATTACCAACCTCCTAGAAGCATCAGGCTTGGGGTCTCTACCTTGAGAATACAGTCCATCTTCCCAATAGATTTTATAGGACCCACTGACATTCCCTGCTTCCTCCACAGCAGCTTGCTGTCTGAGGGGTTCAAGAAAGGGGCAGGATTGCACCTCCAAACTCAAGTCTGCCCTGGAATGGCCCCTGCCCCCACAAACTCTGCCTGGTCAGGCCCAAGTTCCACTGGGACAGTTCCTTCACAGGGCTGAGATTATCTCCCTCAGGAGACTGATCCTCACTGGGAGTTTGGAGGGAGGATACTTCCTTGCTCTTCCTGCTCCTTCTCTTAGGAGCAATCCGGTCACTTTTTCCAAGATCCAGTGCTCCTTCAGTCCTGAGCTGCTTGGCCTGGGCCCTGGTTACAGCAAAGACACTGGCAGAAATGCCCATCATTTCTGCATGAGTCCTGAACTCTACTTCAGACCAGACTGAAGTTTCCAAATCATTGGCCAACAAACAATCTGTCGGTAGTCTGGAGATACCACAATTTTCTTAGGTCCAGCTAACCCTCCCCAGCTAAGATTCACAACTGCCAAGGAATGATAAGTCCTGACATTTCTAGTGTTGGTTACTTGGTTTAATTGTACAAGAATTTTTTGTTCAGGGGACACAGGTTTCTCTGTCACCATGCTGACACTGACCCCAGTGTCCCTGAAAGCTTTTGCAGCCTTTGCATTGATCAAAGGTTGTTGCCTCTACTTGCCCAAGTTAGTGGGACTTGCTAGTATGAATGAATGAATGAATGAAACAGCATTTGTTAAGCACATAGCTACCCATGGGGCATCCCAGCGCTGTGGCAGTAACAAAGAAGGACATCGCAGCACACTTAAGGGAAAAGCAAAGTCTTCAATTACTTCCGAAAGGCTAGATGGCTAGGTTCCCTCTGTAGGCGATGGGGAAGGGAGTTCCAAGGCTTAGCGGCATTGTAAGCGAATAGGCGACCGCCACTTCTGGCCCTCTTGATCCTGGGAACGGCAGCCAGGTATAGGTTGGCTGAGTGCAGCCTTCTGTTTGCCACATAAGAATGGACCAACGAGTGGTTGATCGAAGGGCCATTCCCTATTAACAACTTGTGGGCAATGCACATGGCCTTAAAGTTAACTCTCCCTCCCACAGGAAGCCAGTGGAGGGACTTCAAGGCGGGCTTTGCAGATTGCCTGTTTGAGATCCCCACGAGCATCCCCGCAGCGCAATTTTGCACCGCTTGGAGTTTTGTAAAGGTTGAGACCAGAGCTCCGAGGTAAAGGGCATTCCCGTAATCCAGGCAGGAAAGAATGAGTGCCTGAACCATAAGCTTTCTCGCCTGGAAGGGGAGAAGAGGAAGCACTTTATGGAGCATCCTGAGGGTGCCGTAGCAGGAAGCTGCAACCTTCGTGCCTGGACCATAAAGCTGAGATCTTGATCCAGCCAGATGAACTGGCTCTCAGGGTCAGGGACGGGGCTCATACAGGCTGGACATAGAACTGCATTGAATAGGGATAGATTGCCAAGGAGCATCAACTCTGTCTTGTCGCCATTTAGTTTAAAGTATGATTGATACATCCATTTGACTACCTCTTGTAGATAGGGACGGAGGCCCATAGAGGCACTTTCCAAGTGGTTCAGAGCTACGCCCAGTTGGGTGTCGTCCGCGTGAGTCACTATATGAATCCCAAATGGGAGCACGATCTCTGCGAGCGGGGTTATATCAACATTAAAAAGGGAGGGACTAAGGGATGACCCCTGAGGGACTCTGCAGTGGAGAGGCAGAGGTTTTGAGAATCTGTCTTCCAAGAATGATTGCAGCCATGTTAGAGCTACTCCGGTCACCCCCAACTTTCTGAATTTGGTGATTGACCGTGTCAAAGGCTGCACTGAGGTCCAAGAGGATAATCGCTGTTGAACCTCCGCCGTCGAGAATCTTTCTAGATTCTTCGACAACTGCCAGCAATGCAGTTTCTGTTGCTTGGCATGGGTGGAAGCCGGTTTGAAGGTGGGATGAAGGTGGTTGTGGGATTCCAGATATGTCGAAAGTTCTACATGACATGTTTCTCTGCTATTTTACTAATCCCTGGGAAGACCGAGATAGGCGTCAATTACTCAGTAGCTGTTAGATCTGGGGATCGCTAGTTGGCTGAGCTAGGTACCTTAGGCCAAAGAGGGACCCTTGCTTCCACGAAGGACACCTTCTCAGATAGCCCTCACTCACCCACTAGGTAGCTTGGCACGAGCAGCCAGGCTTATCTTCAAGGCAAGTGTGTAAAGTATCTGCAACCACGCTCTCAGTGACCCAATGATGACACCACAAATGGACTCCACACGAGTTTCTTAAAAACAAGTAGAAATTTATATAAAAATATATACGATGAGACCACACAATATAAATCCAACATATGCGTATTTGTAATATTCCTCCTGGACGGTTATTAGGCCAGCCAGCCCTTGTAAGTTCTGGCGATACTAATGAGAAATTCTAGATGATCCACTGCAGTCCTAATGCAATGCTATGCAGTACATGATACAAGAATCAGGCCCTTTGCAATGTAAAAATAATGCAGTTCGTTATCCAATAATCGAGCAGTTCATAATGCCAAAATAATGCAGTGCGTAATGCAACAATCAGGCAGTTCGTTATGCAAACTAATGCAATGCGTAACGCAACAATCAGGTGATTTGTTATGCAAAAATAGTGCAATGCGTGATGCAACAATCAAGCAGTTCGTAATGCAGAAATAATGTAATGCGTAATGCAACAATCAGGCAATTCGTAATGCAGAAATAATGCAATGTGTAATGCAACAATCAGTAGTTCATAATGCAGAAATAATGCAATGCGTAATACACTCCAGCACCAATCACAGTGCTTTAGACGGTCTCTCCGCCACTCGCAGTGACTCGCGATCAGCTTCCGCCAACAGATGCCGCCCACGCAGGTATGGTGTAAACCAAAGTGCAGCTTCGTGCTCCGGACCCGGTACTGCTACTCCTTGGCAAGTACGGGCCGCGATACGAGCTGATGCAGAGGCTTGCGCTGCAAGAATGGGAGAGGACGAGAGCGTCTCTCTCCGAGCCTGTCCCCTGCCGAAGGTTACACACGTTACCTGGGGGTTGCGACCTCGCTCTCCTCTTCTTGCGACTTGGGCCTCCGATGCAGCTTTGATGATTCTGGGCACTGGGACTCGTGCCCACCCCCGACGGTGTTGGTTTGAGGTCCTGTTCTGGCAAAGGCAGGTTCGGGCAGCCTCACAGTTCCTCTGGAGATGACAGTGTGGCTGCAACAGGGCACACGCACACTGCGTGGCTGAGACTCACTTGAACTTCGGGTGTGCACGATCACAGGGCAATCCACACAAAGGTCTCAGGCTTTACAAAGGACACGCACACAGCGTCTCTGAGACTCATTTGGATTCCAGGTGCACACGATCACAGGACAGCCCTCACGAAGGGCTCAGGCTGCATGAAGCACACACACACAGCGTCGCTGAGACTCGCTTGGACTCCAGGTGCCCACGATCACAGTGCAATTCTTACAAGGATCTCAGGCTGCAAAAAGCACACACACACAGCATCGCTGAGACACACTCCTGGAAATGTTTGTGTTCCTGAGTTTTCACAACAGGGAGCCAGCTCTTTTCAGGCCCGTGGGGATAAGTTACTTCCAGACACAGCACACAACAAAGTCCTTTCAAGCAGGGGGACACAGCACACAGCAAAGCCCCTTTAGCCTCTCCGTGGTTAAAGCAGCAGACTGCAGGCCAGCCCCAGAACACACAGCAAGGGTCAGTCCTTTCCTTCAGTCTCCTCAGCTGTTTCTTCCTTGGCAGAGGTTCCTCTTGACCATGAAGTAGGTTCAATCCTGTTCAGTTTTGATCAATCCATTTCTCCAAAGTCCAGGGGTTTCAGCTCTCATAAATGTCTTTGAAGTCTTTGTGTTCAGGGAGGCACTGACCCCTATCCGAACCATTTCTGAGTGTCTGACTGCCAGTGACACCTTCTTCCTTTGATAGTGGGGGTATGGCTCCTTAATCACTCAGCGGGAGATGGAGCTATTGTTTTATGGCAGCAATTCTGGCCTCTTCACCTCCAGGGGCTACTCCTCCGCCCTACGCTCCAGATGCAGGTCAGCCTGTTGCTGTTTCACCTCCTCCCCTGGGTCAGGACACTCCCCAGATCCTATCACTTTCAGATCCAGACAGTCAATCCACAACCAGGAAGAGACACACAAAAATGTTAGAGCACAAAAACCCAGCCACTTCTAAAAAAGTGGTTTCTAAACACACAATGCAAAAACCACCTTCATAAAAATATGTGTTATTACATTGTGAGTTCAGGCACACTAAACTTCACCTCTCCATCTTAAGCCTTTGGGAAGATAGGCTGGAACACATATTACACAGCCTCCCCATTCTGTCCTCTGGGCAACATGGCCTTTCAACAGTGAAAAACAAATTTGAGAGTGTTTCACTGTTACACACCTCCGTACATGTCCTACCTTTCACATGCACTGCACCCTGCCCAGAGGGTAATTTGGAGCTACCATAGGAGTGTCTGATGTGCATAGAAAGGGAAATGTAAGGCCTGGCAAGTGGGTGCACTTGTTAGGACAACATGGCAGTTTAACAAACTGCGCACAGGCACTGCAGTGGCAGGCCTGAGTTCTCTCTTTAAGGCTACTTGTGTGGGTGGCACCATTAGTGCAGCAGGCGCACTAGTAGCGTTTGCATTACCAGCCCTGGCTCACATAGGGCACTTTACTAGGGACTTTACTAGTAAGGCAAACATACCAATCAAGGACAACCAAGTACCATTACACTTTACACAGGGAGCACTTGCACTTTGACACTATGTCAGAAAAAAGGTCTAGGGGGAAAGCAGAAAGTTTACGGAACTATAGCCAAAAAGGGCCAAGTCCAACAGTAGGTCTGGGTTAAAGACCAGATTTTTTCAAGAGCGGCTTTACCATCGCTCTTTTCCACAGGGGTAAGACCACCCCAGAGGAAAGAGAGGCGTTGATGAAGTCAAGGATGATCGGGAAGCCTATTTCGGACACTTGTTTCAGAATATTAGGTGCAGCTGGGTCTCCAGGTGACCGGCTCTTTACAAGTGCAGAGGTGGTTTGGAGTGATTCAACGTCGGCCAGTGGTATGGTGGCAAAATCAACGCCGCCATCACAGACTAGAACAACCTGAGCTGGAGTTCTGACTAGGCCAGAACCCAGGGGTAACCCAACTAATCCCTTGGTTTTTGTACTACCACTTGTACAAGTTCTAGGGAGGGCAGTGGCAATCGGTTCCTTGGCCCCTTCGGTCATTTCGAAGATCGTGATCCCAATGTGTTTTTTGTGTGCTCTTTTTGAAATACCCAAACTCACGATTCCTGCCATCCAAAAGTAGTCTATTCTCAAAACCCACATAGGACTCCAGCCTTGCAAAAGCATTTTCTTCTCAATAGAGAATGTCAGCCAGACACTGGATTGTTTTACACCAATGAAACCATAACAGCCAAGTCTTTCAAGATCCTGTTGAAACTGCAGATGTTCTGCTTATGAGTGGTCCTGCATGCAAACCTTCAAAATGCTTGGTTTCTAGCTGCATCTGGTGTAGCATTGCTAGCAGGTGTTAGATGACATCCCAAGATGGCCATTCCTTCATCTGAGCTGTCAGTGATGATCACAAACTCCCACACCTTTTGCAGGGTGCTTTTGCTCCGGCCTATCCATAGCTCATAGTCACGGCCAACTCTGTAGATTGTGTGGATAACACGTTGCAGAAAATACTCTTAATTACACCCTTTTAAGATCGGGTAGGATTGTCCTTGCTCATGAACATGTTGAATCTGAAGCCACTGAAACACTTCCTATCAGTGAATCAGTGATAGGATCCAGAATGGTGATGATTGAAACAGACAAAACTACAGTTCCTTCTGTTAGGGATAATTGAGTTCATACTGCGCCAATCAAGCTCTCTGATTCTCCTCTTGTTTTTTGTTTTACGTTCCAAATTGGGCTGACCCATTTTGTCCTGCCTCGCAGCCAAGCATTGAATGGCCTCCCAGTGTACATCAGAACAGTGCATGTCCACCTCTGTTTACAACAAAGCTTGAAATGTGGCTGTTTTGTCAACTTTTTCTCTTTCATCACAATTGCTGACCGCCTAAGGTCGGTGTTCCCTTTGGGGAAATTGTTGCACTCTGCAAGAATTCATAACATACCATAATGAAGCAAGGGAGCATGTCTCCCCGAGCCTCTGCTGGCTAACAGGACTTCCTTCAGAATGGCACTTCAATCACCCATATTGCTGCCAGTTTTCCACATTGCATGGATTAACAATACCAGATCAAAGAGAATGAGCAGACATCAACACTTGCTGCACATCTCCAAGAAGTCCTCACCCCCACCTTCATCAGGCTGGGTTCTTCCACAAAAGGCAACTGAGCCACTCAATTGACCACCTGTGCACAGGGGTTAGTCTTATGTTGAATTGGATGAGGCCTTTCCTACATGCAATCCTCCCAGCTTCTTCCATTCCAAAGATTTAGCAGGAGGTCACTGAGAGTCCAATGTGCTCATTTATCCAGGTGGCTCCGCTTCACTTCTCACCTGATCTACCTACTACAAAAGGACCACACCCTTGTTCCACAGATAAACGCTTCATTTTTTTTGGGAAAGGGAGAATTCCCTTGCCTACAATTGATCAACTTGATCCCTGGTACTTGATGAGTTTGCCTTTGCAGTCTGAGGTCTCTCCCCCGTAGAAATTCTGCATCAGAAGTCAATACAAAGGTAAGTGGCTAAGATGCTGTCTTTGTGCACTTACAAACCTCAGCATGCTCAACTGTTCTGTTGTAACTGGCATGTTCTACATCGTAGGATCTTCCTTGATAGTCATAAATGCTGAATGATTCCCCGCTGCCTGTGTGGACCGGGGAACACCTTTGAAAATATAGTTTTAAGTTAATGGACATTAACTTTGTAGAATGGTCTAAATCCATGTTAATTTCCAACAGAACGCCAATATTAGACTGTTGGAGATGTCATTTCCTTTCGGAACGCTGACTCTTGATGAAAATGCATAACTTTTTGAGTTTACATCATCTGCCATGGAAAGAGGGTACCTTTTAACATGTAAAGCATGAAGAGAAGTTGCAGTTTTATAGGCTTAAATTGAGATAAGAGAAAAAATAGACTGTCCCTTTAAAAACGTAGGGGGTACTCTTGCCCACAATGCCTTGTACTGGCAGTCAGATATGTACCCAGGCGTAACTGTGTTTGACCTGGTAGCGATCTTCCTAGCTCTAAAGGCTTTAAGGCAAATGCTTAAATCCACCCAGAGCTGTGATTGATCACACTGACAAACACCACAGGCAACACTACAGTCCACTTTTACAACCAAAACAATGGTGCACTGATTTGTCTCATCCGTACTCTGTTGAGGTAGGCTCTGTATCAAGGTATGTTCCAGCTCCTAATTTTGCTAGGGTCAACAGCACTCGAGTGGACAGCCTAAGCAGGCATCTTAAATCTTTAAGGCCTAGAGAGTACCTCCTGTATGTGCTTTTCCAATCCACAGCTGCACCGCTGTGAGGCGTTCTGTTTTCAGATGTCATTGGACTCGGTTCTTTGGGGACAACATGATTTTGGACATGACATAGCATTTCTATTAGTGACGCCCCTGACTCTTCTGATTTCCAGAATTTCCCAGGAGTTCAAGGGAAACCTTTAATGTGATGTGATGCTGGTGGTTACCAACTAGTCTTGTCAGCTTCACCATCTGAAGAGAGATTACGTCTGTATTTACTAGAGGAGTGATATTCAGTCCGTGCAAAGGGGAAGGGTGCAACACTGCTCCCTGCCACTGCATTGCTTGAGCTCTTCATTCTTGGGGGGTTGGCATTGCAACACCTGGAACTTTCCTCAGAGGACCTATGAGTCCTTTGCAGCTGCAAGGATGCCTATACCAGAACTCAGTAAAGGAGTAGATGGTTGAGGTTCTGTTACTTGATGAAAAATAACATTCCACTTAACATGTTCAGTTGATGGTGTGATGTATATTTCATTCCACCTTGTTTAAAGAGGTTTCAGCTTGGATACATACAATACATTCCTAAACAAGCCTAGAATCTGCCTACACGCTTTGAATCTCCAGAGGTAACGAGGCCCTCAAAATACATCTGGCAGGACTGACATCTAGCAGGTCTTTATTCTCTGGGGGCATCGATTAGCACCATGATCCCTTAACCTGGTTCTTGCTAGGCTGATATACCAGCCATTCACGTCAATGACAGCTTAAAAACGGAAACCACTCTCCTGTAAAGAATTCTTCTTAGCTGCCTATAACATCCGTAATGCACATACATGAGAATGTTATTTGCTCCTCATTGCATTTTCTAGCATTTTAGCAGTTGAATTTCCACCTGAATGAACTAAGAAATTAATTTTCTGATGTTTTTCCATGTTCCTTAGCCTGTTCAGTTGATGAGACACTCCATAACTTGGAAGTGAAACACAAATGACTTTTCTGTCTTGGTCGAAATATTCAAATGGAAATAATATTGTTACTCAAGCCAACGTTTTGTCATCTTTGTGGGGAGTGATGCTAGTAGTTCGGCACTACCATTGCTGGTCATCATAAAGGAACCTTCATTCATTATCCACGGATGAAATATTTTGAGATAGTGGTAGTTCATCATTTAGCATTACTCCTAAATATGTGTACCAGTGCTGCTTTGTGTGGGAGAGTCAGCTTTACCCCAAGGGAAGAGTTTTATAATTAATTCACCGTCGGTCTAGAACAGAGGGCACAGATTACCGAGATATCCATTTTTGCGACATTAACTTTGAGGATGTTGAATACAGTAATGCTGTAGATTGTCAAAAGGTAGTTGGAAGCATTTGTAGATAGAGATGTTTTTTTAGGGAGCAGTTTTACTACTCTAGTCTAGTCTAGTCTGGATATTTGTATTGCGCAACATATCACATCCCGAGGGAGTCTCATGGCAAATGCGGACAGTCCTGGGGAGGGAGAATGAGCCAGGAGATGGAATTAGCAGAAGAGCCGTGTTTTCAATTTTTTGCGGAAGCTCATGAGTTCCGTTGTTGTGCGTAGGCTTAGGGGAAGTTGGTTCCATAGAGATGGTGCCATGAAAGAAAAGGCACGACCGCCATTTCTGGCAGTTTGAACTCTGAGCGGCATGAGCTGTGACTTAGTGCTTGATCTCAGCTGTCGACCAGGCCGGTACCATGTCAATTTCTGAGTCCAGTATTTTGGTCCAAGGCCGTACATGTGTTTATGAACCAGACACATGGTTTTGAAAATGGTTCTATTTTTTACAGGGAGCCAATGTAGGATTCTTAGGCATGGCAGAGAGGGGGATCGTCTGTGTAGACCTAGAATCAGATGAGCAGCTGTATTTTGTACAACTTGCAGTTTCCTGATATGGCACTCGTTTATGGCGAGGAGTAGTGAATTGCCATAATCTAGCCTGTTTACTATGAGGCCCTGAACCAGAATCCTGCGTGCTTCGGTTGGTATCCATTTAAAGACCTTGCGTAGACTCCGTATAATTCCGAAACAGGTGCCCACCGTATGATTTACATGGTCCTTCATGGATAACTTGTTGTCCATGCGGAACCCTAGTTCAGAAGGCCACCAATCTTGGGTCCAGTGTTCACTTGCTCGCCCAAATAGCATGACTTCAGATTTGGTGCCATTCAGCTGGAGATGGTTTTGGCCCATCCAGTTTTTTTACCTCTACCATACACATTTTAAAACGCCTTTTGGTGTCGTTTGCGTCAGGGCCAAGTGTGACCAATATTTACTTATCATCCACGTATGATAACACGTCAATCCCGCATGCCCTGATCACTTTGGCCAGGGGGACCATATAAACGTTAAAAAGCGAAGGGCTCAGAATAGAGCCTTGGGGCACACCTCTTATAACAGGCCGAGTACTGGCCAGAGTATTGTCTACTTGTAATGTGGTTGTTCGGTTAGTCAAGTAACTGACAAAACATTTTACAACCTGCCCTCTGACACCACACTCCCACAGTCTTCTAATCAAGATCTGGTGGGAGATGGTGTCAAAGGCAGCCGACAGATCTAAAAGCACAAGAATAGAGGTTTGACGTTTGTCAAGAGTAAGCCTAATGTTGTCGCAACTTCGATCAGTGCTGTTTCCGTGCTGTGGGCAGCCCGGAAGCCTGACTGTGAGGGATCGAGTAAGTTGTTCGTCTCCAAGTAGTTTACCAGTTGTTCATTTACAAATGCCTCCAACACTTTCCCTAAGTATGGCAACAAGGAAATAGGGCGATAGTTTAAAAAAGCATTTGCATCAGCGCCAGGTTTTTTTAATATGGGTTTAACTCTTGCCGCCTTCCAGATTTTTGGGAATTCCGCTTCTTTCAGAGATGTGTTTAAGAGGCAAGAAAGAGAGTCTACTAACGCTGGGGCAAGAGTGGCAAATAGTTTGGAGGTTAACTGGTCACTATGGGAGCCTGATTTAATTTTACGTCCTAGTAGCATAGTTTTTTCGTTGTCCAACAAATCGAAAGTGGCCCATCTCCGGGAAGAGTCATTTGTGTATATAGATTCTTTCATGTATGGATCCTGTTCTAGATATTGGAGGGATGTATTCTCCATTTCGAAGGATTTGCATATATTTATGATTTTATCATCTAAAAATTTGGAAAGGTCTTCCGTCCATTCATCAGTTTTTGTTGTTGATTGTGGACTTTTAAAGGAAGTGAATTCCTTTAAGATGTGGTGAAGCTCCTTAGACGAGTTCTCAGCTTTGGTTATTCGTTCGGCTATGTGTGTTCTTTTTGCTGTTTTTATTTCCCTCATATATTTAGTGTGTAGGGTTTGATAGGTTTTACGGTCATTTGGATCTTTACTTTTCCGCCAGGTTTTCTCCGCATTTCTTGTTAAGGTTTTGAGGTTTTTTAATTGGTCAGTGAACCAGGGCGAAATTTTCTCCCTACAGTGCACCATTCGTAGAGGGGCGATCTTGTCCAGTGCCTTGCGGACGGCAGACTCCAGGTGCATTGCTGCAAGATTAACATTTTCCTTTGGATCTGTTTGCTCTATCACGAAATTCTCAGAGAAGGCAGCTAAAGTTATCTTTTTCATATTTCTGCAGAATTTTTGGTTTTTATTACTTGTGATTTCTGGTGTGTGGCTATTTATGGCGAATTTGACCAGAAAGTGGTCGGTCCACAGTAGTGGAATAGGGGTGGCTATCGAGACGTTAGGAGAGTTGGTGAATAGGAGATCGAGCATATGACCAGCTTGATGGGTGGGGCCAGTGATCTTTTGTGTCAAATTGAGGGTGTTCATAGAAGAGATTAATTTTTCTGTGTCAGTATTTGACGGGTCGTCAACGTGATAGTTAAAATCACCCAATAATAAGAAATAGTCCGCTGTCAATATGTGAGGGGCTATAATTTCCAATAAGGTGTTGGCGAAGTCTCCTTTATTCCCTGGGGGTCGATATAGCAAAGCCCCTTTCCATGTTTCTTCTTTTCCCAGGCTGTTCAATCTGAAAACTATGATTTCAGATTCATTTACCACAAGGCTTTCTATAATATGAACATTCATGCTCTCCTTAGCTGCTACCAGTACTCCTCCCCCTTTTCCCCCTATTCTATCAGATCTGACTATAGGGTACTACTGGGGAAAGGCTATATGAAGATCAGGAATGGCGTGCTCATGCAGCCATGTCTCAGATATAAAGCATAGGTCTGGTTTTTCGAGGTCAAGAAGGCTCCATATCTCCAAAGCGTGTCTTGGGATGGATCTGGCATTAAGGTATATGGCTGTATATTTTGCCTGTGTGTGGCTAGTGGAAGTGGTCTGAGCATCATCTGTCTCAGTGCAAGTCTTCACTAATGGCTCTAGGTTAACAGCACAGGGGACCTTCCAGAGATCAGTTAGTAGTCTTTCTGATACCGTAAAGAGAGGACGGTTTAACTCTAATAGTTCGTTTCGTGCATACCTGATGTGAGATGAGGTGGTTATAGCCATTATCAAGGGTGAGGGTGAAGTAAGAAGACCGGACACTGCTGAAGATAGTGGTGTGGCAGCTGGCAGCGTTCTGGCACGGACTGGCGCAGATGGGCTTGCCTTTGGCGCTGGATATTAATAGCCGGTTATTATCAGAATAGTTAGGAAATGTTAAGACAAAAGAGCAGACATGTTTGATAATAGTCAGCAGGTAGACAAAGATTGCAAATTGGTGTCACTGTTTACTCAACCTATTGCAAACATTAAAACAAATGTTTGATAAGTTTAACAGTATTTGTTGTGTTGCACACTTTTCCTTTTAGTTCTCTTTGCCAAAGCGCTGGGACACTCAACGGAGTAGCCGTGCACTATAGAAGAGACCTTTATAACATAACATAACATTTGAGGGCGATAAAAAGTACCGCTTTCTCCCCACAAACATTTTTCCATGATTAATCCTATAGTCAAGATAGTGTTTATCAGTGCTTTCATGTGATGAATGTGCAATGAATAAGAAAATCTATTCATAGGGATCTTGCTAACTTAATTATTAGCTCAGTATTTGTATAAATAAATTCTTCATTTGTAAAAAATATAGTTCTGTAAAGAACATTGTTCTGTCGTATGTATGGTGCTGGAATTGCATCTCCAAAATGATACACATCTTAAATTTTTTTGTTTGAATCTGTATATCGTCATTTTGCTTATCTAACAGATACATAACAGTTAGACATAGCTCATATATGCATTACAGCTAAATTTTATGTTTCAGTGTGTAACCATTATTCTCCAGTATTGTATCTTTTATAGATTCAAACGCTTGAATCTCCCCCGTCGTCATGGTCGGAGACCCAAGGTAACAGTAAAATAACAGTATAAAAACCAAAAGGACAATCTCCTTTGAGAATCAATTGTATTTATTACCATTTAGGCTCATTAAAGACATTCAAACTCCAGCCAATCACATTGGAGACCCGTGAGTATCCATCCCCTGCAGGGCCATCATACCTCTGATTCCTTACCGCACGTTGTGTAATAGGGAGTCTCCCTGAGCTCTGCTCAGTCGCAGCGTTTATACATTGAACGTTTCAACCTTCTCTTCAACTGAAGTGCTGCTAGAAACTGAGTTTACTGTATTTTCTATAATTTCTGCAGAATGTCAGCGTCTAAATAAAAAAGGGCTGTTTAGGCTCTGCAAGACTTGTGGAAAGTCCAGGCTTTTCTCAGAGGACCCTCATAAAGAGTGCTTATATTGCCTTTACCCAGACCACAAACCTAAAGACTTGAAGCACTGCCGAACTTTTTCCCTCTTGGGCCGCTATACCCACACCCTGTGGGACGTGGTTGTGGACGTGCTGCCACAATGTCCGGCGGAGGTCCGGGCAAAACTCACCCAAACCCTTGCGGAGGGTCGAAATACAGCACAGTATTCCATCCGGTGTGGCCTGGATACCACGGACTCACTGGGCAGGGCGATGGCAACGACAGTGGCGGTTAGGCGCCACGCCTGGTTGAGGTCCGCCAACTTTTCAGCCGATGTCCAGGCCATTCTTCTGGACATGCCGTTTGATGGCCGTCGCCTCTTTGACGACAAGGCAGACCATGCACTTGAGCGATTTAAGTTCTCCAGGGCTACGGCCAAGTCCTTGGGCCTCTCGGCCCCTCGCCAGAAAACGAGTGCCTTTCGCTCCTTTCGTGGCCAAGGAAGGGGCGCCCCCACACGTGCTGCCAGCCACGTGCCGCAGAATGTCCAACAGCGCCGTGGCGGCCGTGGAAATCGCTGTGGCGGCGGTCGGAGACAACGGCGCGGCCAGTCCGCACCTTTCCCGGAAGTACCTGCCTCAAAACCCTCCTAGTCCGTGCTTTCAGGCCCATGTGACAGCAGTGGGGGGCAGGGTTTGCAATCACCTCTTCCACTGGCGCACCGTCACGTCGGACAGGAGTGTGCTGTAAATCGTCCGAAGGGGCTACTCCCTCCCCTTCGAGACGACCCCTCCAGCCATGCCACCGCAATTCCACCGCGTGTCGGGGGATCACTTGCAACTTCTGCAAGAGGAAGTCACGGCCCTCTTGGCCAAGGGGGCCATCGAGCTCGTTCCTGGGCCAGAAGTAGGGTGTGGTTGTTACTCCCACTACTTTCTGGTACCCAAGAAGGGCAAAGGTGGCCTATGCCCTATCTTGCACCTACGGAACGTCAACGGCTTCCTCCGGAAGGAGAAGTTCAAGATGCTGACTCTGGCTCAGGTCTTAGCTGCACTGGACCCAGGAGACTGGATGGTAGCGTTGGACTTGCAGGACGCCTATTTTCATATCCCCGTCCTGCCGGCCCACCGGTGTTACCTCAGGTTCACGGTAGGCCATGAGCACTTTCAATTTATCGTGCTCCCCTTCGGCCTTACCAGCACCCCACGGGTGTTCACCAAAAGTGATGGCGGTGGTCGCAGCCCATCTGCGCAGGTTAGGGGTTTCAGGCTTTCCTTACCTCGACGACTGGTTGTTGAAGGCGGGCAAACCCCAGACAGTCGTCAGCCACCTCCAGACTACGGCCAATCTCCTGTATCTGCTGGGGTTCTCCATCAACGTGCCAAAGTCACACCTGTGTCCCTCTCAGAAGCTCCTCTTCATCGGAGCGGTTCTGGACTCAGCGCAGTTTCGGGTTTATCCACCCGAACAGCGGGTTCGGGATATTCAGGCTCTGATTCCGATCTTTCAGCCTTTATCCCGGGTCTCGGTCAGGTTGACGCTGCAGCGTCTGGGGCTGATGGCCTCCTGCATCCTTCTGGTGCATCACGCCCGGTGTTGGATGTGGGCTCTGCAGTGCGACCTGAAGTTTCAGTGGGCCCAGCATCAGGGCAACTTGTCCGACCATGTCTTGAGGAGGGCACTGCAAAACAGCTGCAGTGGTGGCTCACGGATCGCGATTGGGTCAGTGGCAGATCCCTCTCCCTACATCACCCGGAGCACGTAGTTGTGACGGACACGTCCCTCTTGGTTTGGGGAGGCCACATGGGAGAGGTGGAGATCAGAGGTCTCTGGTCTCCGGTGGAGTCCCAGCTCCACATCAACCTTCTGGAGCTGCGGGCGATCTGACTTGCACTGAAGGCATTCCTCCCCTCTGTCCGGGGGAGTGTAGTGCAGGTGTTCACGAACAACACCACCGCCATGTGGTACTGCAACAAGCAGGGCGGGTGGGGTCATGGACCCTATGCCAGGAGGCTCTGCGCCTCTGGCAATGGCTGGAACATCAGGGCGTGACCCTGGTGGTTCAACACCTGGCAGGTTCCCTGAACGCCAGGGCGGACGAACTCAGCCGTCGGTGCATGATTAATCAGGAATGGAGTCTGAACTCGGACGTGGCGCAAGGCCTCTTTCAGCAGTGGGGAGAGCCTTGGTTAGATCTATTCGCCACAGAAGAGAACGTGCAATGTCATCAGTTCTGCGCGTTGGAGTTTCCATGGCGGCACTCGCTCGGAGACGCTTTTCATCGCGAGTGGATTTGCGGTCTATTGTACGCCTTTCCGCCTATACCACTTCTGCCCATAGTGCTGAAGAAGATCAGGCGCGACTGGGCCCAGGTTATCCTTGTGGCTCCGGACTGGGCACGAAGATACTGGTATCCCGAGCTACTCAGCATGTCCCCGATCCCCCGATTTGTCTGCCTCTTCGGGAGGACCTTCTGTCATAGCAGCAGGGGACGGTCCTCCACCCGAACCTGTCCAGTCTCCACCTACAAGCTTGGAGATTGAGCGGCGGCAGTTGAGGCCATTTGACTTGCCTCCCGAAGTCTGTAATGTCATTCTGGCAGCCAGGCGTCCCTCCACAAAGTCGGTATACGCCTGCAGGTGGAACAGATTTGTGTCATGGTGCACAGCAAAGGCTGTGGATCAACTCTCTGCACCCCTTTCTGAGGTTCTCCTCTTCCTTCTGTCTCTTGCCCAGCAGGGCTCTGCTCTACACACTATAAAGGGCTAACTTTCTGCCCTTTCCGCCTTCTTAAGGCTCCCTGATCAGCCTTCCTTGTTCAAGTCCCCGATTGTAAATAGGTTTTTGAAGGGCGTCACACACATGTTCCCTCCTGTTCCTTTCGTGATGCCCCAGTGGGACTTGAATCTTGTACTTACCTACCTAATGTGTGCTCCCTTTGAGCCGCTCCATAACTGTCCTCTCCGTCTTCTTACCTTAAAGACTGCTTTCCGGGTTGCCATCACCTCTGCCAGGAGAGTGAGCGAGCTCCAGGCTCTTTCTTCTACACCTCCTTTCCTCTCTGTTCATCCGGACAAGGTTGTGTTGCGGACGAGACCTTCGTTCCTGCCCAAGGTTGTCACGGCCTTCAACATCGGGCAGTCCATTACCTTGCCCAACTTCTTTCCGCCTCCGCATCCCTCGAAAGAGGAAGAGAGGCTCCACCGTCTGGACCCAAAACGTGCGCTCTCTTACTATCTGGATAGCACACGCCAGTTCTGGGTGGATAACCAACTCTTTGTTGGTTACGTGGGCGCTAAGAAGGGAAAGGCGGTGCACAAGCGGACCATCTCGCTGTGGATCATCTTGTGTATCCAGGCGTGTTACTCCTTGGCAAAGAAGGAACCCCCTGTGGGACTACGGGCTCATTCTACTCGGGCCACGGCGACTACAACTGCCCTGGGCCGAGGAGTGCCCTTGCAGGATATTTGCCAGGCAGCTACGTGGGCCTCGCTGCACACGTTTGCAAGACATTATTGCCTGGACAGCCAAGTCCGGAGGGATGGCTTCTTTGGCCGTTCCATCCTCCAGGACTTTCTGATGTGATTATTGGTTTGCAGACCCACCACCGGGGTTGGTATTGCTGGGGTATCTATTCTAAGGTAAGGAATCTATCACTAACGTGTCTCTTTCAGATGCACAAGTTACTACTTGTGTAACAATATATCTGTAAGAGACATTAATAGTGATAGATTCCTTACCAACCCACCCATCCTCCCTGTTCTGCGAACCGATATCTAGGGTTAAGGTCATCCCCTTTCAGGGCCCTAGTTTCATTTCACCAGTGTTGGTTCTATCATGGCTCTGCATATCTGGCGCGGAAAAGCTGTGTATCAGAACTGACGTCAGCGCGCATGGGCGATTTCTAAGTTCTCCGACGACGTCATTCCGGCGCTAACGACGCCGACGACGGACGCGGAGCCGCGGACGACGCCTGCCGGCGAGCAGGGTTATTGCGACGCAAAATGTTCCGGATCCAGTCTAACACCTGAGGATATTCTAAGGTAAGGAATCTATCACTAACTAATGTCTCTTACAGATATATTGTTACACAAGTAGTAACTTGTGCATCAGTGTGTGTAAAGTACGAACTGGCCTGGGTGCACTAAACTATAGTGTCAGAGGTTTGGGGGGTGATGTCCGGGTGCGAGGGGACCCTTAGTCCCTGGACCCGACCGTTGTGGAGACTATATCACCACAGGATCTGGACAGCAACATCATGGAGGGCGTCAATGAGCTAGCAACTTGAAGGGCAGCTGCTACCTGGAGTGCTTCTTGCCGTTCTGTTTGAATCTAGACTGGGTCTGGTGCCTTGACTGATGAGGTACGACTCCTTGGCCTTCCTCTTCGTGTTCTCCACTGGTTGTGCCATTTTTTGCACTGATGATTACTCAGTGTCTGGCGGTTGTCGGCAGGCCTGCCTCCTCCAGCCAGTTCCAAGCATCTGATGGCATGTCACAGAATCGGGTGACCCCATCTTTTACCAGCCTTAGCTGAGTTGGGAACAGCAGTGAGTATCGCAAGTCAAGCCTCTGCTACTAACCCCAAGGAGGCTCGCCTTTTTTGGACTTGGGCCATGTAATCCTGAAAGAAGAGTACTGTTGCATTTTGCACTTTAACCCCAGGGGACTTTCAAATCTCCCTTAAAATTGAGCCCTGAAGTTCTGAACAATGAACAGGAACGGCTGGGGGTTGGAACCAGATGTTTGACGGCGCGCAGGTACTCTATGGACCTGCTCCACCACAAATTAAGGGAAGAGGGCATCAGGCGGGATCAGGTCCTTCAGCCACCTCTCTGTATATGCATCAACGTTGTGCCAATCTTTTCAAATGCCGCCAGCACTGTGCCGATCTTGGATGAGATATCAGGTTGATGTGAGTCTTCGGGTCCCGCTGTTCTTTAAGAAGTCCCCCCTTTGGCGTCCCCGGAGCTTCCCCCCTGCTGTGCAGCAGAGGGGAGGCCAATAGCCAGTTGCTGCACACTAGGCATTAAGGGGCGTGAGCTACAGAGCGCCAGGTCAAACCAGTGAAAAGTCCCAAGCATCCCTTCCTCGGAGTGGTCCCTGGTCCGGCCCACTGCCAACTTCTGTACTATATTGTGGGCGATGTTATCAGCTTCCCATTGGGCGGTCATGGCTCTCAGAGCTTCCTTCGTTGCTCACTGAGGTATGTGGGATATATCACTGCCCAGCATCACAATGTGATTAGTCTACATGTAGACCTATGCCAGAGGAACATGCCAGTGTTCCAGAGACAACGGGGCACTCCCTGCCAGGGCCAATTTGCCTTTCCTATACTGGTTGCCCAAAATTGGGGGAGCTTATGCAATGGGTGGGGCGGTTTGATCTGGGACGCATACGGCCCTGTGTTTGGTGGCTGGGATTTGTACTTCCTCCTACCTCAGTGACTTCAAGATACGGGTTCGCCCCCGCCTTCCAGCTCCAACAGGGCTTCTCGGCTCACCCTTCTTCCATGGATTCCACCCGGAGGCCCATCAGCTGCCACAACCATTGACAGGGATGGGAGGGGGCACCTGCAGCGTGGATAGGCGGTCCGAGCCTGAATTTTCACAGCGGTGATCCAATGTGGCATCCTCTTGAGTTTTACTGCAGTGAGGGCCGGAAATGATTTTAGGTAAGCACTGCTAGAGGGTCCATAGAGGCACCCCCTTCCACCCAGCTTAATGTTCAGTTCTTCATACTGCTGGGATCCAGCCCCTGTTGAACCCTATCTGTTAGCGCCGTCACGCTGAATCCACCCTAGTTGCTCAGGGTGGCCCCCAGCCTGGCGTCCGCTGCTCTTGTGCCCAGACAGGATAGGGCTGACAGCACTCAGCTCAGCCCTGGAAGGGCAAATGCGGGGGTGAGGTGAAGCACGGTGGCGGGCTCGTTGTCAGGTGTCCCACCACAAAGTACTCCCTGCGCTTGGGGTTATTTCAGCCCGTAGTGCTCGGGCTGGGGTGCTCCTCAGGCCGCGTGGAGATGAGAAGAGGGGAGAGGAGGCCTAGGCTCGACCAGACACCCGTGCTGCCTCTATTGTGTGTCACCGGCGGTGCACAACCTTAGGTCCAGGCCTAGATTTCGTCATGCAGGTCGCTAAGCCGCCACGCTGCTATGGCACCCTGCGCAACTTCACCCTGCTGCTGCTGCTGAGGGGGACCTGGGCTCGATCGACCCCCGGGCTTGCCCTTTCAGATGCGCACACAGTCCCTCTGCTTCTGCATCCGGCTCACCTCATCTTGATGTCGGGACTGGGGTCCCTCATGCTGGCTGATGCCGACAGTGTTTGCCGCCCCTCTGGGTATCTGGGCACCTCAGGTAAGACCCGTCCCCCTCCACGCCTCAGGCTCCCATTCTCCGCTCCCTCCACAGGGCTGCAAGCCATCTTTTCTTTGGCCACCGAACTCGCAGGATTTGGAATGTCCTGGCTTCAGCTACTACGCGCTCAGCTCACTCGCATGACCAGTGTGTGCGGCTCCAGTCTCTTCTGGGCACTCGGCCCTGTTCCAGAAGCGCTGCCACTCACCGCAGGGCACCGGGCTCTGCTTCCATTTCTGTTGGTGGGTCGTCCCCTTCCTGGATTCCGGGCCTACTGGATTGAAGTGTTGCCTCATCCGCCTTTACTCATGGCGCCTGTACTCTCTGCCCAGGCTGTTCCGACAGGTCCTTCTCGCCTCTGAGATCTACTGTAGGTGCAGCATACCTAGTCCAAAAGCCAGAAAATATCGGATAAAATAGCCAATTTGTTTGGTATGGTTGAGATTCAAAGTTCTTCCAAGTGTTGCCTATGTTATATGATATATTTTCCTGACATTATGAGTCGTAATGAAAAAGTGAATGCTCTTTACTGTGCCTCCTTCCTTGGCCAGTGCTTGTGGTGTCAGTAGATGCCTTGAGCCCTCCTGCTTTGTCCAAGAGTCAGGGTCTATATTCATCAACATCCCTGCTCCGTTCCTAATGAGGACAGGAAACCAAAAGACTATGGGCATGGACAGCTTACAGCGGGACAGAAACTGAGGGTGGTGGAGGACCATTACAAATCTCACCTGCCCTGCTGCCCTGGGCAGGTGTGAAAATAGCCTTCCGTTTCCCTTAATTCTGGAAGAGAGGCTTATAGCTGTCCCACTGAACTACTCTCGAATTCACACAAGTTAGTGCATCAGTTCTTAGGTACATTGTGGCCATACTCTTTTGACCTTCCTCATGTTTGGGTAAGGGAGTGATGCAGAAAGGAAATACACTACTGCCCACATGTGGGTAAGGTGGGTGGTGCCAATGCAAATCATCAGCCCTCGAGGAAGGGGGACATGGGCCTTACTACTCTCCTGCCCTTAAACATGGTGAGAAAGTAGTAGCACCATGGCCCTTTCTGCACTTGGTCAAGGCTGGGAAGCATATTCCTCCTAAGCCTAAGCAAGATGAGGGATGTAAAACACACCTGACTGCTTTGTTTTTTAATGGCCTTTATCAGTTCTATTTTTTATCTACAAATGTTCAAACATTAGCAGAGATTAAAAAAATAGAAAGTTTTACATGTGCTCACATACACCCCCCCGCATGCACATCGGACATCATATGGCAATACTCCCAACATCCTTCACCCACAAAGGTTCATCATTATATAGCCACAGATTCAACATTATACAACCAAACACTTTCCATCAAATGATCACCCACCCGCCAACAAATTAATTCCCACCATCAGATGACCACATATACACCATTATGCACCCATCAAATGACCACCAACATACCAAGATATGCTCACAGATCACACAGATGGCCACATATCAAATCACACACCCACACAATACAGCCACTCTCATAGGTCCCACAACCAACATCAGAGTACCACACATCCAGTATTACCCACCATTCAATCACTATGATATGCTCTCCTACAATAACATGCAGACACACCTATGAACACACCATCATACCGCCAGTCACACCGCCATCAAATGCTCATTCACTCACCAGCCTATCACTAAGTCACCCATCATCGGATACTACATGCCCACTGCCATATATCAACCTTCATAAAACTTTATCAGACCCAACATTAGAACACCCTATACCCACCATCACATGCCCAAATAAGTACTACAACTACCCTCCATCATGTTCCCACACAACCACCATCACACATGCACTATTATATGGCCTCACAGGAGTCATCATATGCTGTCATCACGGCCACCAAAATATATGCCCACATATTCACCATCAGATGACCACACACCCACCGACATACACCAAGACATCATATGCTCACCCACCATCATATGCCACCACACCCAAGAGTAGGCACCATGATTCCCAGTCACCCACCATCATGCGTCTAATTAACCTCAGTTAAATGCTCACACACCTCTGATGCACCAAAATACTTATGATCAAATGCACACAACAACCACCATCATATGGCCACAGAGCCACCATTGTACTCCACACACCTACCATCAGACAATCACCCTCTTGCCATAATAAGCTGACACCCACCATTAGAAAGACACCCACGCACACGCCATCAGATGCACACTAATATATTAGACAGCTGCATACAAACATTATATGGCCACACTTACACCATCACGTGTTAGCACACAAAGACAAAACCTCCCAAAACAAGATAAATTTAAAGTGAATTAATGTTGATTTGAAGGTTGACATTGGCAACACCACAAAACCTTAAAAGACTTAAAATTCAGACGTTAAAGTATGCCATCTTTCAAATCTAGAACAATCACTTCACCTTAACTCCCACCCATAACACCTTTATTCTAAAATACCTACATTTCCCACCTACTAGGGAAACATCCTTTACCCCGCAGGCAGAACCATGACCAGCCTTTACTCAGCAGTCACTCCCCCGACTGCGACATTACCAGCCATTCCTTTACCATGCAAGTCATTAGAACTGGACTGGGGTTGGATTTTAATTCCAACGCCTCCCCTACTGATAAACTGACTGGAGTAGGAATAGTTATTTGTACTACTCCAAAGTCCAGCGTCATCCCGTGGTAAAGGAACACGTGGTAATGTCGACGTCGGAGTAGTGGCTGTGGAGTAAAGGCATGCGTGGGAAATGTATGCGGTGTTCCATCAGACATTCCACCTACTGTAATGTACTTTTCAGCACCTTAAACTCGAGATAATGTTATGTTATGTTATTATAAGTTTGTAGAGCGCCTTATCACCCAGAGGTATCTAAGTGCTATCAGCAGACACACAACACCGGTCAGAGCACCACGCCACCCACTCACAGTGGCCCCCATGCTTCCAGGAAGAGCACCGTCTTTAGATTCTTCCTGAAGAGAAGAAGATTAGTTTCTTTCCTCAGTTTAGCTGGAGAAGGTTCCATGCTCGGGGGACCGTGCTTGAGAACGCTCTGCCGCCCTTGGATACCAGGTTGAACCTAGGACATGTCAAGTTGCACGCCTCAGCAGACCGAAGGGTCCTGTTAGGCGTATATTTTGTCAGCCGGTCCTTGATGTAAGTAGGGGCTGAGCCCTAGACAGCTTTATGTGCAATACAGAGGCTCTTAAATTTAGCTCTTTGAGCAATTGGCAGCCAGTGTAAGTCCTGTAGTAAGGGCGTTGCCCTGGTTCGCCTAGCTTTGTTAAAGATGAGCCTGGCTGCATCATTCATTACCACCTGAAGTCTGGATAGAAGGTTATTTGGTAAACCCAAATATAAGGAATTACCATAGTCTAGCCGTGCCAGAATCAGGGCGGAAACAGCCAGCCTGAGGGTGGGAACGGAGAGCAGTGAGGATAGTTTCCGGAGCTGGCGTAATAGGCTAACACAGGTGCCTACCACCGCCGACACCTGCTGTGTCATAGATAACAGGGCATCAATTTTGATCCCTGGGCTCTTTACTGCTGCTGCTGGTTCTGGAAATGGCCCCAGCTCGGCCGACCAGAACATATCACTCCATGGGTTGGCTGCTGTGGTCACTGCCAGGACTTCCGTTTTGTCCGAGTTTATTTTAAAAAAATTGTCCGACATCCAGTTAATCGTGAATTTAAGAATGTCTTGCATTCTTGAATAGGCCACAGGTGAATGTTCGATCTGGATCAGGATTTGTGTATCGTCGGCATAATTATAAACCCTGCAGTCAGGGCTGCAATCAGAGGCTGGAGATATATATTAAAAAGCAGGGGCGAAAGAGCTGAACCCTGGGGCAAGCCACATGTCAACTTAGCTGGATTTGACACGAGGTCAGATAGTTGAACTCGTTGTGAGCGATCCTTAAGAAAGGAGGTCAGCCAGGCCAAGACCATGCCCTGAATCCCTGGATCCTCAACTCGCGACAGAAGTTGACAATGATTCACGGTATCAAATGCCACGGATAAGTCCAAAAGGACCAGGGCACAAGGGATTTTTTGTCAGCCTTAAGTCTCAGGTCATCCACCACAGAGAGCATCACCAATTCGGTGCTGTGATGAGCTCTGAAACCCTCCTGATTGGGCTCAAGAAGATGATTGCCTTCTAAAAAGTGTGTGAGAGAATGCAAAACATGTTGCTCCAGGAGTTTAGCAAGGAAGGGTAGCTGAGAGATTGGCCTAAATTTCTTTAAGTTTTTGGAATCGGCACCAGGTTTCTTTAGGAGGGGGACCACCCGTGCTTCCTTGAAATTAGAGGGGACAAGTCCCACTTCTAAGGAGCGGTTCAACAGGGCACGGACTTTGTCCTCTATTCCAGCCCAACCTAGCTTGAAGATCTTAGGCGGACAGGGGTCCGCTGGGGAGCCTGATTTCACCCGGTTCATTATCGTGAATAAAGAATCCTTAGTGAGAGCTGGCAGCCCCGTCAGGGAGCCCGATATTGGTCTCGGGGAAATAGGGGGCGGCTCAATAGAGCAAGGGAAATGTGGGGTCTGCCTAATTTCTACCGTCAGGTCCTCTATCTTATTCATAAAGAAAACCTGAAAGTCTTGACAATCCTTTAAATTAAAGTCAGACTTTGCCCCTTCACAGTCTGTAGATCATTCAACACTTTGAATACTTCTTTCTGCAGGTTGGCCGCCTCCAAAATAGCAGCTTCATAAAATTCGGCTTTTCTCAAGCGGATGGCTTTTTTGTAAACTGCGAACTGCACAGAATAGGCATCCCGTGCGTTAGGCATGCGAGATTCACGCCAAGCTCTCTCGCATTGGCGGAGGACTTGTTTTTGTTCTCTGAGAGCGCTATTGAACCATAGTGCTCCTTTACCCTTGTCCCTCAGTCTAATTTTATGGGCCGGAGCAACTATCTCAATAGCCTCCTTTAGTATAGACACTAGGGCAGTGCTTCCACTTTCCACTTAATAACCAACCTAAATCAACAATTGAATAAAGCACAATATCTAAAGGAACGTAAAATACAATTACTATCACTTTACTTTTTCCAGCATATATACTTTTATCATTATGCTTCTTTTATCCTTACTACAAAACTTATAACTACTTCACCATAAAAAAATTAAAATAATATGTGTCATCATTTTGAAAAATGACCAACAAAAATATAAAAATGCACATTTACACATTACATCTAATGCCACCTTTTAATCAGATCTTAAAATGAGTGGGAGTTCCTTGTTCAAGTCCCCGATTGTAAATAGGTTTTTGAAGGGCGTCACACACATGTTCCCTCCTGTTCCTTTTGTGATGCCCCAGTGGGACTTGAATCTTGTACTTACCTACCTAATGTGTGCTCCCTTTGAGCCGCTCCATAACTGTCCTCTCCGTCTTCTTACCTTAAAGACTGCTTTCCGGGTTGCCATCACCTCTGCCAGGAGAGTGAGCGAGCTCCAGGCTCTTTCTTCTACACCTCCTTTCCTCTCTGTTCATCCGGACAAGGTTGTGTTGCGGACGAGACCTTCGTTCCTGCCCAAGGTTGTCACGGCCTTCAACATCGGGCAGTCCATTACCTTGCCCAACTTTTTTCCGCCTCCGCATCCCTCGAAAGAGGAAGAGAGGCTCCACCGTCTGGACCCAAAACGTGCGCTCTATTACTATCTGGATCGCACACGCCAGTTCTGGGTGGATAACCAACTCTTTGTTGGTTACGTGGGCGCTAAGAAGGGAAAGGCGGTGCACAAGCGGACCATCTCGCTGTGGATCATCTTGTGTATCCAGGCGTGTTACTTCTTGGCAAAGAAGGAACCCCCTGTGGGACTACGGGCTCATTCTACTCGGGCCACGGCGACGACAACTGCCCTGGGCCGAGGAGTGCCCTTGCAGGATATTTGCCAGGCAGCTACGTGGGCCTCGCTGCACACGTTTGCAAGACATTATTGCCTGGACAGCCAAGTCCGGAGGGATGGCTTCTTTGGCCGTTCCATCCTCCAGGACTTTCTGATGTGATTATTGGTTCGCAGACCCACCACCGGGGTTGGTATTGCTGGGGTATCTATTCTAAGGTAAGGAATCTATCACTAACGTGTCTCTTTCAGATGCACAAGTTACTACTTGTGTAACAATATATCTGTAAGAGACATTAATAGTGATAGATTCCTTACCAACCCACCCATCCTCCCTGTTCTGCGAACCGATATCTAGGGTTAAGGTCATCCCCTTTCAGGGCCCTAGTTTCATTTCACCAGTGTTGGTTCTATCATGGCTCTGCGTATCTGGCGCGGAAAAGCTGTGTATCAGAACTGACATCAGCGCGCATGGGCGATTTCTAAGTTCTCCGACGACGTCATTCCGGCGCTAACGACGCCGACGACGGACGCGGAGCCGCGGACGACGCCTGCCGGCGAGCAGGGTTATTGCGACGCAAAATGTTCCGGATCCAGTCTGACACCTGAGGATATTCTAAGGTAAGGAATCTATCACTAACTAATGTCTCTTACAGATATATTGTTACACAAGTAGTAACTTGTGCATCAGTGTGTGTAAAGTACGAACTGGCCTGGGTGCACTAAACTATAGTGTCAGAGGTTTGGGGGGTGATGTCCGGGTGCGAGGGGACCTTTAGTCCCTGGATTCGACCGTTGTGGAGACTATATCACCACAGGATCTGGACAGCAACATCATGGAGGGCGTCAATGAGCTAGCAACTTGAAGGGCAGCTGCTACCTGGAGTGCTTCTTGCCGTTCTGTTTGAATCTAGACTGGGTCTGGTGCCTTGACTGATGAGGTACGACTCCTTGGCCTTCCTCTTTGTGTTCTCCACTGGTTGTGCCATTTTGTGCACTGGTGATTACTCAGTGTCTGGCGGTTGTCGGCAGGCCTGCCTCCTCCAGCCAGTTCCAAGCATCTGATGGCATGTCACAGAATCGGGTGACCCCATCTTTTACCAGCCTTAGCCGAGTTGGGAACAGCAGTGAGTATCGCAAGTCAAGCCTCTGCTACTAACCCCAAGGAGGCTCGCCTTATTTGGACTTGGGCCGTGTAATCCTGAAAGAAGAGTACTGTTGCATTTTGCACTTTAACCCCAGGGGACTTTCAAATCTCCCTTAAAATTGAGTCCTGAAGTTCTGAACAATGAACAGGAACGGCTGGGGGTTGGAACCAGATGTTTGACGGCGCGCAGGTACTTTATGGACCTGCTCCACCACAAATTAAGGGAAGAGGGCATCAGGCGGGATCAGGTCCTTCAGCCACCTCTCTGTATATGCATCAACGTTGTGCCAATCTTTTCAAATGCCGCCAGCACTGTGCCGATCTTGGATGAGATATCAGGTTGATGTGAGTCTTCGGGTCCCGCTGTTCTTTAGGAAGTCCCCCCTTTGGTGTCCCCGGAGGTTCCCCCCTGCTGTGCAGCAGAGGGGAGGCCAATAGCCAGTTGCTGCACACTAGGCATTAGGGGGCGTGAGCTACAGAGCGCCAGGTCAAACGAGTGAGGAGTCCCAAGCATCCCTTCCTCGGAGTGGTCCCTGGTCCGGCCCACTGCCAACTTCTGTACTATATTGTGGGCGATGTTGTCAGCTTCCCATTGGGCGGTCATGGCTCTCAGAGCTTCCTTCGTTGCTCACTGAGGTATGTGGGATATATCACTGCCCAGCATCACAATGTGATTAGTCTACATGTAGACCTATGCCAGAGGAACATGCCAGTGTTCCAGAGACAACGGGGCACTCCCTGCCAGGGCCAATTTGCCTTTCCTATACTGGTTGCCCAAAATTGGGGGAGCTTATGCAATGGGTGGGGCGGTTTGATCTGGGACGCATACGGCCCTGTGTTTGGTGGCTGGGATTTGTACTTCCTCCTACCTCAGTGACTTCAAGATACGGGTTCGCCCCAGCCTTCCAGCTCCAACAGGGCTTCTCGGCTCACCCTTCTTCCATGGATTCCACCCGGAGGCCCATCAGCTGCCACAACCATTGACAGGGATGGGAGGGGGCACCTGCAGCGTGGATAGGCGGTCCGAGCCTGAATTTTCACAGCGGTGATCCAATCTGGCATCCCCTTGAGTTTTACTGCAGTGAGGGCCGGAAATGATTTTAGGTAAGCACTGCTAGAGGGTCCATAGAGGCACCCCCTTCCACCCAGCTTAATGTTCAGTTCTTCATACTGCTGGGATCCAGCCCCTGTTGAACCCTATCTGTTAGTGCCGTCACGCTGAATCCACCCTAGTTGCCCAGGGTGGCCCCCAGCCTGGCGTCTGCTGCTCCAATGCCCAGACAGGATAGGGCTGACAGCACTCAGCTCAGCCCTGGAAGGGCAAATGCGGGGGCGAGGTGAAGCACGGTGGCGGGCTCGTTGTCAGGTGTCCCACCACAAAGTACTCCCTGCGCTTGGGGTTATTTCAGCCCGTAGTGCTCGGGCTGGGGTGCTCCTCAGGCCGCGTGGAGATGAGAAGAGGGGAGAGGAGGCCTAGGCTCGAGCAGACACCCGTGCTGCCTCTCTTGTGTGTCACCGGCGGTGCACAACCTTAGGTCCAGGCCTAGATTTCGTCATGCAGGTCGCTAAGCCGCCACGCTGCTATGGCACCCTGCGCAACTTCACCCTGCTGCTGCTGCTGAGGGGGACCTGGGCTCGATCGACCCCCGGGCTTGCCCTTTCAGATGGGCACACAGTCCCTCTGCTTCTGCATCCGGCTCACCTCATCTTGATGTCTGGACTGGGGTCCCTCATGCTGGCTGATGCCGACAGTGTTTGCCGCCCCTCTGGGTATCTGGGCACCTCAGGTAAGACCCGTCCCCCTCCACGCCTCAGGCTCCCATTCTCCGCTCCCTCCACAGGGCTGCAAGCCATCTTTTCTTTGGCCACCGAACTCGCAGGATTTGGAATGTCCTGGCTTCAGCTACTACGCGCTCAGCTCACTCGCATGACCAGTGTGTGCGGCTCCAGTCTCTTCTGGGCACTCGCCCCTGTTCCAGAAGCGCTGCCACTCACCGCAGGGCACCGGGCTCTGCTTCCATTTCTGTTGGTGGGTCGTCCCCTTCCTGGATTCCGGGCCTACTGGATTGAAGTGTTGCCTCATCCGCCTTTACTCATGGCGCCTGTACTCTCTGCCCAGGCTGTTCCGACAGGTTCTTCTCGCCTCTGAGATCTACTGTAGGTGCAGCATACCTAGTCCAAAAGCCAGAAAATATCGGATAAAATAGCCAATTTGTTTGGTATGGTTGAGATTCAAAGTTCTTCCAAGTGTTGCCTATGTTATATGATATATTTTCCTGACATTATGAGTCGTAATGAAAAAGTGAATGCTCTTTACTGTGCCTCCTTCCTTGGCCAGTGCTTGTGGTGTCAGTAGATGCCTTGAGCCCTCCTGCTTTGTCCAAGAGTCAGGGTCTATATTCATCAACATCCCTGCTCCTTTCCTAATGAGGACAGGAAACCAAAAGACTATGGGCATGGACAGCTTACAGCGGGACAGAAACTGAGGGTGGTGGAGGACCATTACAAATCTCACCTGCCCTGCTGCCCTGGGCAGGTGTGAAAATAGCCTTCCGTTTCCCTTAATTCTGGAAGAGAGGCTTATAGCTGTCCCACTGAACTACTCTCGAATTCACACAAGTTAGTGCATCAGTTCTTAGGTACATTGTGGCCATACTCTTTTGACCTTCCTCATGTTTGGGTAAGGGAGTGATGCAGAAAGGAAATACACTACTGCCCACATGTGGGTAAGGTGGGTGGTGCCAATGCAAATCATCAGCCCTCGAGGAAGGGGGACATGGGCCTTACTACTCTCCTGCCCTTAAACATGGTGAGAAAGGAGTAGCACCATGGCCCTTTCTGCACTTGGTCAAGGCTGGGAAGCATATTCCTCCTAAGCCTAAGCAAGATGAGGGATGTAAAACACACCTGACTGCTTTGTTTTTTAATGGCCTTTATCAGTTCTATTTTTTATCTACAAATGTTCAAACATTAGCAGAGATTAAAAAAATAGAAAGTTTTACATGTGCTCACGTACACCCCCCCGCATGCACATCGGACATCATATGGCAATACACCCAACATCCTTCACCCACAAAGGTTCATCATTATATAGCCACAGATTCAACATTATACAACCAAACACTTTCCATCAAATGATCACCCACCCGCCAACAAATTCATTCCCACCATCAGATGACCACATATACACCATTATGCACCCATCAAATGACCACCAACATACCAAGATATGCTCACAGATCACACAGATGGCCACATATCAAATCACACACCCACACAATACAGCCACTCTCATAGGTCCCACAACCAACATCAGAGTACCACACATCCAGTATTACCCACCATTCAATCACTATGATATGCTCTCCTACAATAACATGCAGACACACCTATGAACACACCATCATACGGCCAGTCACACCGCCATCAAATGCTCATTCACTCACCAGCCTATCACTAAGTCACCCATCATCGGATACTACATGCCCACTGCCATATATCAACCTTCATAAAACTTTATCAGACCCAACATTAGAACACCCTATACCCACCATCACATGCCCAAATAAATACTACAACTACCCTCCATCATGTTCCCACACAACCACCATCACACATGCACTATTATATGGCCTCACAGGAGTCATCATATGCTGTCATCACGGCCACCAAAATATATGCCCACATATTCACCATCAGATGACCACACACCCACCGACATACACCAAGACATCATATGCTCACCCACCATCATATGCCACCACACCCAAGAGCAGGCACCATGATTCCCAGTCACCCACCATCATGCGTCTAATTAACCTCAGTTAAATGCTCACACACCTCTGATGCACCAAAATACTTATGATCAAATGCACACAACAACCACCATCATATGGCCACAGAGCCACCATTGTACTCCACACACCTACCATCAGACAATCACCCTCTTGCCATAATAAGCTGACACCCACCATTAGAAAGACACCCACGCACCCGCCATCAGATGCACACTAATATATTAGACAGCTGCATACAAACATTATATGGCCACACTTACACCATCACGTGTTAGCACACAAAGACAAAACCTCCCAAAAAATGACATTTCCTAAACAAGATAAATTTAAAGTGAATTAATGTTGATTTGAAGGTTGACATTGGCAACACCACAAAACCTTAAAAGACTTCAAATTCTGACGTTAAAGTATGCCATCTTTCAAATCTAGAACAATCACTTCACCTTAACTCCCACCCATAACACCTTTATTCTAAAATACCTACATTTCCCACCTACTAGGGAAACATCCTTTACCCCGCAGGCAGAACCATGACCAGCCTTTACTCAGCAGTCACTCCCCCGACTGTGACATTACCAGCCATTCCTTTACCATGCAAGTCATTAGAACTGGACTGGGGTTGGATTTTAATTCCAACGCCTCCCCTACTGATAAACTGACTGGAGTAGGAATAGTTATTTGTACTACTCCAAAGTCCAGCGTCACCCCGTGGTAAAGGAACACGTGGTAATGTCGACGTCGGAGTAGTGGCTGTGGAGTAAAGGCATGCGTGGGAAATGTATGCGGTGTTCCATCAGACATTCCACCTACTGTAATGTACTTTTCAGCACTTTAAACTCGGGATAATGTTATGTTATGTTATTATAAGTTTGTAGAGCGCCTTATCACCCAGAGGTATCTAAGTGCTATCAGCAGACACACAACACCGGTAAGAGCACCACGCCACCCACTCACAGTGGCCCCCATGCTTCCAGGAAGAGCACCGTCTTTAGATTCTTCCTGAAGAGAAGAAGATTAGTTTCTTTCCTCAGTTTAGCTGGAGAAGGTTCCATGCTCGGGGGACCGTGCTTGAGAACTCTCTGCCGCCCTTGGATACCAGGTTGAACCTAGGACATGTCAAGTTGCACGCCTCAGCAGACCGAAGGGTCCTGTTAGGCGTATATTTTGTCAGCCGGTCCTTGATGTAAGTAGGGGCTGAGCCCTAGACAGCTTTATGTGCAATACAGAGGCTCTTAAATTTAGCTCTTTGAGCAATTGGCAGCCAGTGTAAGTCCTGTAGTAAGGGCGTTGCCCTGGTTCGCCTAGGTTTGTTAAAGATGAGCCTGGCTGCATCATTCATTACCACCTGAAGTCTGGATAGAAGGTTATTTGGTAAACCCAAATATAAGGAATTACCATAGTCTAGCCGTGCCAGAATCAGGGCAGAAACAGCCAGCCTGAGGGTGGGAACGGAGAGCAGTGAGGATAGTTTCCGGAGCTGGCGTAATAGGCTAACACAGTGCCTACCACCGCCGACACCTGCTGTGTCATAGATAACAGGGCATCAATTTTGATCCCTAGGCTCTTTACTGCTGCTGCTGGTTCTGGAAATGGCCCCAGCTCGGCCGACCAGAACATATCACTCCATGGGTTGGCTGCTGTGGTCACTGCCAGGACTTCCGTTTTGTCCGAGTTTATTTTAAAAAAATTGTCCGACATCCAGTTAATCGTGAATTTAAGAATGTCTTGCATTCTTGAATAGGCCACAGGTGAATGTTCGATCTGGATCAGGATTTGTGTATCGTCGGCATAATTATAAACCCTGCAGTCTATCTGGTTCAGGGCTGCAATCAGAGGCTGGAGATATATACTAAAAAGCAGGGGCGAAAGAGCTGAACCCTGGGGCAAGCCACATGTCAACTTAGCTGGATTTGACACGAGGTCAGATAGTTGAACTCGTTGTGAGCGATCCTTAAGAAAGGAGGTCAGCCAGGCCAAGACCATGCCCTGAATCCCTGGATCCTCAACTCGCGACAGAAGTTGACAATGATTCACGGTATCAAATGCCACGGATAAGTCCAAAAGGACCAGGGCACAAGGGATTTTTTGTCAGCCTTAAGTCTCAGGTCATCCACCACAGAGAGCATCACCAATTCGGTGCTGTGATGAGCTCTGAAACCCTCCTGATTGGGCTCAAGAAGATGATTGCCTTCTAAAAAGTGTGTGAGAGAATGCAAAACATGTTGCTCCAGGAGTTTAACAAGGAAGGGTAGCTGGGAGATTGGCCTAAAATTCTTTAAGTTTTTGGAATCGGCACCAGGTTTCTTTAGGAGGGGGACCACCCGTGCTTCCTTGAAATTAGAGGGGACAAGTCCCACTTCTAAGGAGCGGTTCAACAGGGCACGGACTTTGTCCTCTATTCCAGCCCAACCTAGCTTGAAGATCTTAGGCGGACAGGGGTCCGCTGGGGAGCCTGATTTCACCCGGTTCATTATCGTGAATAAAGAATCCTTAGTGAGAGCTGGCAGCCCCGTCAGGGAGCCCGATATTGGTCTCGGGGAAATAGGGGGCGGCTCAATAGAGCAAGGGAAATGTGGGGTCTGCCTAATTTCTACCATCAGGTCCTCTATCTTATTCATAAAGAAAACCTGAAAGTCTTGACAATCCTTTAAATTAAAGTCAGACTTTGCCCCTTCACAGTCTGTAGATCATTCAACACTTTGAATACTTCTTTCTGCAGGTTGGCCGCCTCCAAAATAGCAGCTTCATAAAATTCGGCTTTTCTCAAGCGGATGGCTTTTTTGTAAACTGCGAACTGCACAGAATAGGCATCCCGTGCGTTAGGCATGCGAGATTCACGCCAAGCTCTCTCGCATTGGCGGAGGACTTGTTTTTGTTCTCTGAGAGCGCTATTGAACCATAGTGCTCCTTTACCCTTGTCCCTCAGTCTAATTTTATGGGCCGGAGCAACTATCTCAATAGCCTCCTTTAGTATAGACACTAGGGCAGTGCTTCCACTTTCCACTTAATAACCAACCTAAATCAACAATTGAATAAAGCACAATATCTAAAGGAACGTAAAATACAATTACTATCACTTTACTTTTTCCAGCATATATACTTTTATCATTATGCTTCTTTTATCCTTACTACAAAACGTATAACTACTTCACCATAAACAAATTAAAATAATATGTGTCATCATTTTGAAAAATGACCAAAAAAATATAAAAATGCACATTTACACATTACATCTAATGCCACCTTTTAATCAGATCTTAAAATGAGTGGGAGTTACATTTAATAATGATATCCGTGTTGTAAAATGGCTTTTAAATCCTATGTCTCGTAAGGTTTTGTGGTTTAGAGACTGTCAACATGTTTGTTAAGCTTAAATCCCATTTAACTGTAGTTTTTGATGAAAAACATATGTGTTTATTACTGTATGATTTTAAAAGTCTAGAACATCATATGCTATTCATTAAAATTGTTTTTTACCCAAAATAATATTGAAGTTTCCAAGCAACAACTACAATGCTTTTCAAGTACATGCTATATCCTTATTAACAGATGCATACAAGGGTCACATACTGAGAGAATTAGACAAAACTAGCTACGCAATTAGATGCATATTGTGTTCAGTAACAACTAACTCATGTCTATGTCTGTTGACATTGTTAAGTTTAGAGAGGCGTCCAGTCTCATCAATGGCAGTTTCTACGGGCATTAGCCCCGTCTACAGTTTTCTGCTGCTCAACTAAGAAGCATTTGCAATGCAATTGGTCTCGCCTTTGCGAGAGTTTGAGCTATTGGCATTGTAAATGACAATGCTTTTTATTTATGTGTTTTGGAAACCTGCAAGCGGTGCGCAAACAAGCACTTTGTACTGATAGTCATTGCTTACGAGAAGCAAGACTGGCAGTAACTGCACCCGTTTTACTAGCAGCCTTGCTTCTCGTAAGCAAGGACTATGAGTAAAAAGTGTGGGTTTACACATTGTTTTCAGGTTTTCAAAACATATTAAAAAAAGGTATGATCATTTACAATGCCAATAGCTCAAACTCTCGCAAATGCGAGACCTATTGCAAATGCTTTGTTTTAGGATGTGTGCCCTGAGCTTATGTAAAGCAAAGTAATGCCGCTTTGTGTGGAGGATCAGACGGTGTTGAGTGTCTGTACACTCGAAAATCTGTGTGGTCTGAAGTACCGTATACTTATAGAAGCACACTGAGTAAGATGCTAGCTCAAAAACAAACATAGACAGAAACAATTCAGCCATGCCTGATGCAACGAGGAATAAAGCTGCTTTACTGCTGGATATAATCAAAAAAGCAGCTAATTCAGTTTACTGGAAACTCTGTAACAGCACTCTTCGCCCCACGGAAGATCGTACATAGATTCTGTTTGTTTGCATCCACTAATTTAATTTATGGAGGCATTTTGGAAGAGCACAAATTATATTTTGGAAAAAAATAAAGTAAAGTTGATGAAATATAACAACTGAAGTATATTTTGAGGAAAATACAATTTGAGGAAAAATAACCCATATTTAAAGAAGTATGTTAATCCAAATTCATGAAAATATTTTGCTTTAAGATTCTGTTAATTTGATACATTTTAGTAGAGGAGCGAAATATGATTTTCTAAAATAGCAATTTTTTTAATGTGAAATGAGGTTGCTAATCATAAAGTGTATCATTTTGAACATGCCAACTAAACCCAAATGGGTATTACACCGATTTAAAGAATCTCTGTTGACAAGATAAGTCTCCACGTCCTTTGGTCTTGTAGTATATATCACAATACCTAGTAGCATTCACAATATCCATTATAAAACTCCAGATGTAACAACTGTTCTTTTACACTTTCTAGTTCTTGTTTCATATGAATCTGAACAGTGGATTAGACAGGGGTACTTCGGTGGAACCCGCTTTTCCTGCATTCCGGCAGCCAGCACCCTCCACAAGGCAATCACAAACGTTGTTACCAATTGTTCAGGTACCAACTGCTGTTTTCTCTTACCAACTTATGCCACCTCTGTGGCTTCAAACCACTTGTTATGTACCTCTTCTGTAATCTGTTCAAATTTTCTTTGTTGATTGATGTCTATTATAGTTACTACAAAGAGTCACCACTGCAAGATGTGCATTCCACTATCTTTCTACCTCACAGAAAACATAGTCCAAAATGTACTTTACTTCCATACAATTCTACCTGGATATGGGTTGACTTTCATACTGCTACCATGACATTCATACATGACTCCACAATTGTGTCTGGAAACTCTGAACGGCTCAGATTCCTAGCAGTAAGATTTTTGTGAATTCTATATTAGTCACATGCATTACAATGTGTGCATGCATAAATGTACGCATTTCACATTTACCTATTTATAAATTTGGCACTTTTTTTTCCTTCATAGGATAATTATTTTTCACAATGAAGAATCATCTTTCCCTGTATCCCCAGCGATTTTGAAAGATGTAACACTCCACCTGCATTCAGGGTGAGAATGTGCCTTGCAAACATTTGTGAATAACCACTATAGCAGTCTTCAATCATCATCAATTATTTACCCCTTAGTATTCACTGTACTTTCCCTGTTGATTGTGAAGCTACCTATTTAAAATAGTTAAATATATAAATAAATATAATATAATATTAAGCAAGGTTCTAAAAATAAAACCTATATCTTTGTCTAAATTATCCAATTAATGTAGCATTATTTTCATTAAAATATAATTAACTTACTCGTAATTCGTCATCTCTTCTAAGAATTATTGATGCTTAATCAAAAATTATTTTTTTTAACTTAGTAGTTCAGGCCTTGATAGGTTCGCATCTTGATTACACGAACGCCCTCTACCTAGGCCTCCCGAAATATCGTCTGGCTCGTTTGCAGGTTGTACAAAATTCGGCCGCTAGAGCCATCTTTGGACTGCCGCGAAGGGCCCGCGCGTCAGAGTTGCTTGAGAGACTTCATTGGCTTCCGATTGCCAAAAGAGCCACTTTTAAGATCTTGACTCTGGCCTTTAAAGCTCTCCACTCGACCGGCCCGAATTATCTCCGGAAGCGGATGGCTTTCTACGCTCCTAGGAGGTTCTTGAGGTCCGCTATGCATGCCAAAGCAGCTGTTCCCATCATAAAACGTGCTCGTACTGGAGGTCGTTCTTTCCGGTATCTGGCACCGTGCTCCTGGAACAAGCTTCCGCTTGCTCTGAGAACTACCTCTAACCTGCTGGCTTTCCGAAAGGACCTTAAGACGTGGCTCTTTGCCCAGTAATTTCTCTGCTGCCATGTGGAGGGTGCTGTGTCATGTATTTTCCTTCTATGTCTCTCTTTGCCAAAGCGCCAGGACACTCCTTGGAGTAGCCGTGCGCTACAAAAGAGCTTTTTATAACATAACATAACATAACTTGACGTGGACATATATTTTTTAATTTAACTTTCAGAAAAATAGGTTTTTATTTAATTTAACATTTTTAAATAAATTAAAGTTTCAATTCAAATTTAAGTTAATAGTGCTGTATTAATGTTAATGTTTGTACTATATTTAAAATAAGTATAAGATTAATTTACATCAATATTTACCCCAAAAAAAGTATTCATTTATTTGTAAAGATTAATAAAAATTTGTTTATGATTTACATGTACTTTACCTTAACACCTTGGCTGCTAGGGATTTTCCCCTCCTGTGCTGAAAATCCTTGATCATTATAGTTTCATGACGAGCTCAGCTCGTCATCAGCACAGCTCAGCTGTGCCTCATGACGAGCTCAGCTCGTCATGAGCATCGAAAGGGTTGAGGAGATCTTCTCATGACTTTGGAGTCTTCCTCTGGTGAAGTATAGTGTCAAACTTCAAAGGATACACTGGAGCGGCCCCCTCAGGAACAGAAGCTCTTTCCCCAACTCCCCTCCAAGCCAAAACCAAAGACAACTTTGAACTCGCTGCCCGTAGAATTAGCCCGGGGGGGAAAGGGGAAGTGGAAGACAAACAAGAGAGAGACCCGCTTCGGACACTGGCTCCAACCCTGGTCTGGTCTGGATTTAGCTGCAAGGGAAAACACTTATTAGACTCCTGACTCAACAATCTGTACGATTAATGCTAAAACCTTTCTGACTAACTTTTGTGTCTTACCAGTGTCTAACTAGAAGCTAGCTCCTCCCTAGGTTGTTTGTCTGTAACATACAATATCTTATTCACCGGAAGAACAACCGGCACCAAAAGGAACCTCTGATGCGGTGAACTTCCAATGCCAAGGAGAATTGTTCAATAACTCTAGCATAAGTCTTTATAGCCTAGCATTAAGGCTCGTAGAACGTTGGAAACATGAACGTCTTATTTTACCACACATTCCATTAGGTGAATTAGTCTCTGAAGGCTCGAGGATCCTCTGTTCTTCAGAGTTCGAAGTGTCCGAAGATCGTATCACCTTTAGTCATAGCCTTAAGACTCTATGAACTGTACCAAATACGCTTACTTGAAATTGGTGAGGGCTTCTCTTGACTGAAGACGCTCCGGGATACTCTGCTCCGGTTATTCAGCCGAATAACTTTCAACACTGTCTCTGGAAACGACTGTCTCAAGTGTTCTGAGGAGAAAAGTTTTAATTATCAACAATTCTTTAAACCGGGACTAAGGCATTCCATTCATACTTCCCATAGAAGTAGACGAGTGCAGGCAAACAAGATTCTCTGGAGATTTTTCTCTTCAAGAAATGACAGTGACCGATGGAAGGTCCTGTCAGACGAAAAAGCCGGTTGAAGTGCGCAGAGCGAGGAGCGCGCATGCGCATTACCAACCATCCTCACAAATTGGCAAATCAACTAGACCGCTACCCTCTGCACAAACCTGTGGAACTAACGACTGCCTTCTCAAAATGGCAAACTGCCACAGTACATTAATAAATGTCTTAATGAAGTTCTCCAGCATGGGCTTCTTTTATGGAGTCTCTTCTGGTGAGGCGAGCGAATCCTGACAGTACCTCCCACCAAGAAGGCTTCTCCCTGCCTGGGTTTGGAAGGATTGCCTTTGTGAAACTCTTGAAGGACTTTTGGAGCGTGAACATTCTCATACTGCTCCCATGATCTCTCCTCAGGGCCAAAGTTCTTCCAGTCAATCAGATAATACAGTGTGCCTTTCTTAAGTTTAGAATCTAAAATCTTATGTACCTCAAATTCTTCTTGTGTGTCTACCTGAATGGGTTTGGGCTTTAAACGTTCTCTCAACTTAGGTGGGCTCTTTTTTAGCAGTGAAACATGGAAAGTTGGGTCGACCTTGAGATAAGAGGGCAAGTGTAGTTTAACTGTCACTGGATTCATCATTTTTTCTACCTTGAATGGGCCTAAGAATCGAGGCTGAAATTTTCGATTAATCTTTCATTTCAAATTCTTTGTGGACAACCAAACTTTGTCTCCTGACTGAAAGACTGGATCTTCCCTTCTTTTTTTATCTACCTGTCTTTTATAGGATTCGTTTGCTTTCACTAGATTCTTTTTGACCTGAAGAAGGGATTTCTGCATTTCGTTAACTACTTTTTCCACTGCCGGGACTGGACTTTCCTCTTTCTCCACAATTAAGGTGGGATGTCTACCGTAGTTTACATAAAAAGGAGAATAACCAGTGGAGGAGTGAATTGCATTATTATAGGCAAACTCTGCCGCCCACACCAAATCGGACAATTCCATCTTTTGATCCAATAGGTAGAGGCGCAGGTACTGTTCAAGCTCCTGATTCACTCGTTCAGTCTGGCCATCCGTTTCTGGATGGTAACTGGTGGAGAAACTGGTATTGATACCTAATTTTGCAGTGAAGGCCCTCCAAAAATGGGAAACGAACTGTGTCCCTCTGTCAGAAACCAACACTTTGGGGATTCCATGGAGGCGCACAACATGATGGGCAAAAAGCTGAGATAGCAGGGGGGCATCTGGAATCTTCTTTAAGGGAACAAAGTGTGCCATTTTAGAAAAAACATCCACAAACACCAAAACTGTGGTAAACCCATGACTTGAGAGTAAATCCACTATCAGATCCATGGACACTGTATGCCAAGGATGGGGCGGGACGGGTAAAGGTCTCAACTTGCCTTGAGGCGACCTCCTATCTGACTTCCCCCTTAAACACCTCTCGCAAGTGGTCACAAACTGTCGCACCTGAGGTCTCATGCCCGGCCACCAGAAGTTTCTTTCCAACAACTCGGTTGTCTTGCGTATCCCTTTATGTCCTGCTAACAGACTGTCATGACAGGACTCCATAGCTTTTTCCTGAAGTTCTTGTGTGGGAAGAAACATTCGATGATCCTGATAAGGAATTCCATCTTTGACTTCTCGACCCTCAGCCTGTTTGGACCAAACCTCCATCTCTCGTGCGGTCATGGATTCTTGCAGCTTGTCCACAATTTCAGGAGAATTAGTGGCTAAAATGATTTTTTCCTCTAGGATGATACTTTGAGGTTCTTTTCCAGAGTCTGGAGAAACCGAATCGATTTGGGCATCTGCTTTAGCATTACTTTTTCCTGATCGATAGGTAATTATAAAATCAAAATCAGCAAAAAATAATGACCAACGTAACTGCCGGGCTGTTAAAGTTCGGGCTGATTTAAGAAACTGCAAATTTCTGTGATCAGTAAACACTGTTATCTTGTGTCTGGCCCCCATTAAATAATGACGCCATTCCACAAATGCATTCTTCACCGCCAGTAATTCCTTGTCCGCAATTGAATAATTGCACTCTGGAGGACTCAACTTCCTGGAGTAGTACGCCACTGGATGCAGTTTTCCAGTGGTCGGATGACGCTGTGACAATATTCCACCGATAGCTCCATCAGAAGCATCCGCTTCCACAAAAAAGGGATCCTCCGTTCGAGGGTGCAGCAAAATGGGCGCTTGTGTAAATGAATCTTTAAGAAATTGAAAGGCATTCTCTGCTTCAACTCCCCAGACAAACTTGACTCCTTTTTTCAACAATCGGGTGATTGGGATTACCTTCTGAGAAAAGTCTGAGATAAATCTCCGATAAAAATTCAAAAAGCTCAAAAAACTCTGAACTTCCTTGACAGACTTCGGAGAAGGCCAATCCTGTACTGCTTTTATCTTGGTGGTGTCCATACTCACTCCTTCGGGGGACATCACAAACCCCAAAAATTCCACTCGAGTAACATGGAAAGCACATTTCTCTAACTTCACGTAAAGGTGATTCTCTAGCAACTTGGTCAAAATCGCTCTCACATGTGGGATGTGCTCCTCCTCACTGTTTGAAAAGATCAAAATGTCATCTATGTAGACAACTGCAACTCTGTCCAAGAATTCTCCGAGCACATCATTTACGAAATGCTGAAATGCAACAGGAGCGTTGCATAATCCGTAGGGCATTACACAGTACTCAAATAGTCCATATCGAGTCCTGAACGCTGTCTTCACTCATCTCCAGAAGCCACCCGAATCAAATGATATGCTCCTCTGAGATCCAACTTTGTATAAATCTTAGCATTTTTGACTTGATCAAGTAGCACAGAAATCAAGGGGAGCGGATACCGATTTTTAACAGTCACTTGGTTCAGAGCTCTATAGTCAATGCAAGCTCGAAGATCTCCATCTCGTTTAGGAATGAAAAATAGAGGAGATGACACCGGAGACTGTGATGGGCGTATGAACCCATTTGCCAGATGTTTGTCAAGATATTCCTTCAAAAAACGATTTTCTTTTTCAGTGAGGGCATAAATTCTACTGCAAGGTAAAATTGCTCCAGGCTCAATTTCAATCTTGCTGTCATAAGGGCGATGAGGTGGTAGCTGCTCAGCCCCCTTTTTATTAAAACCCTCTACTAAATCTTGGTATTTCTCAGGAATCTCTTTAGTTTCCAATGCACAAATCTGAGCGGAGTGGTTAGACGCTAAAATTTTTACTTGCGAAAACTCTTCCTTGTGATTTAGAGAATCAAAACAATTTTCTCTGCAATAAGAAGAATCCATTTCGATGGTTCTCTTGCTCCAATCTATTCTCGGGTTATGTTCGGTCAACCAAGGCAATCCAAGGATGAACTGAAACTGGCGTGCATCGATTAAGTTAAATGTGATCCACTCAGAATGCCCCTGCAATCCTGTTAACAATATCATCTCTGTTTCGGGGGTAATTGGCCCAGAGGACAAATTGGTGCCATCCACTGCTCGAACTGCCTCTGGCATCAGTTTCTTAACTGATCGAATTCCGTTTCGTTGAGCGTATTTAAGGTCGCAAAAGTTTCCGGTGGCCCCAGAATCAGACTGACACCTCTTTTATTTTGCGGTCATGGAATTTAACGACAAAAATCGCAATTAAATGCGGAGCCGCAGATTGCAAGGTGTTCATGATATGTTGCTGTCCTAGTGTCGTCTTTGATAATGCTTCCACCCGTGCGACTCCTTCTACGGGCGAAGCCAATCTTTTACCGGCAAAGAGATCTTCGGTCTTTTGGGACGCTCTTTGACAAAGTGTCCTGAACCCCCACAATATAGACATAGCTGGGAACTCCTCCTCCTCTCTTTCTCTTCTTTGGTGAGTGGCCCTCGCACTGAACCAATTTGCATGGGTTCTTCTGAAGACGCTACTTCTCAACTTTTCTGAGGCTCACTTTTCACCCTGTCAAAACGCGGAGGTATAAAGCGAAAATCTTTTTTCTTTTCGTTTCATCTCTCACTGAGCCGATGATCTAACTGCAAAACCGAATCAATAAGCGCTGAAATCTCTGAAGGTCTTTGAGGAATTTGGGCTAATGCATCCTTAAGATCATCCCGAAGGCCTCTGTAAAAAATTGCTGCTTTTTTTGCCTCTGGCCAACTGGTTTCCACCACCAACTTATTGAAAGTTGCTAAGTATCCCACCAAATCTTTATTTCCTTGTTTGAGATCCAACAATTCATTATCTGTGGCCTGCGATGCTGACCGCCGATCAAATATTCGTTCAAACTCTACCTTGAAATCGGCGTAGTTGATTAAAATGGGATAATTTCTGGTGGCCGCATCTCCTGTCAGGTAAGAAAATATGAAAGCCGCTTTTGCTTGATCGTCCGTAAAAATTATCGGGCGGCACAGGAAGTGTAACGAACACTGTGTCAGGAAAATATGCGCTTTCATAGGGTCCCCACCATACCTCTCTGGGGAAGCTAAAGGAATTACAGGGGAAATGGAATGAATAACCTGAGTGGAAATCCCTGTAGAGGAAGAAGGCTGAGGTGTAGAAACATTACTTTTAAAAACGGGCCCAGCAGCCACTAAATCATATAATCTTCTATGGGTTTGAGCAGACTCTTGACTTGACCTCCTAACTTCTTCCCTCAAGGCCTTATTTTCTTCTAAGGTGCTATTTAGCTGATCCTGCATATTATTCAGCACGTCAGTTAACGCCTTTAAATCCAGACTCTCCACCATTTCTGCTCAGGAGGGGGCCTGAATCCTCAATTAAGAGGTAGGCACTTCAATCTGTCAAACTTCAAAGGATACACTGGAGCGGCCCCCTCAGGAACAGAAGCTCTTACCCAAACTCCCCTCCAAGCCAAAACCAAAGACAACTTTGAACTCGCTGCCCGTAGAATTAGCCCGGGGGGGAAAGGGGAAGTGGAAGACAAACAAGAGAGAGACACGCTTCGGACACTGGCTCCAACCCTGGTCTGGTCTGGATTTAGCTGCAAGGGAAAACACTTATTAGACTCCTGACTCAACAATCTGTACGATTAATGCTAAAACCTTTCTGACTAACTTTTGTGTCTTACTAGTGTCTAACTAGAAGCTAGCTCCTCCCTAGGTTGTTTTTCTGTAACATACAATATCTGATTCAACGGAAGAACAACTGGCACCAAAAGGAACCTCTGATGCGGTGAACTTCCAATGCCAAGGAGAATTGTTCAATAACTCTAGCGTAAGTCTTTATAGCCAAGCATTAAGGCTCGTAGAACGTGGGAAACATGAAAGTCTTATTTTACCACACATTCCATTAGGTGAATTAGTCTCTGAAGGCTCAAGGATCCTCTGTTCTTCAGAGTTCGAAGTGTCCGAAGATCGTATCACCTTTAGTCATAGCCTTAAGACTCTATGAACTGTACCAAATACGCTTACTTGAAATTGGTGAGGGCTTCTCTTGACTGAAGACGCTCCGGGATACTCTGCTCCGGTTATTCAGCCGAATAACTTTCAACACTGTCTCTGGAAACGACTGTCTCAAGTGTTCTGAGGAGAAAAGTTTTAATTATCAACAATTCTTTAAACCGGGACTAAGGCATTCCATTCATACTTCCCATAGAAGTAGACGAGTGCAGGCAAACAAGATTCTCTGGAGATTTTTCTCTTCAAGAAATGACAGTGACCGATGGAAGGTCCTGTCAGACGAAAAAGCCGGTTGAAGTGCGCAGAGCGAGGAGCGCGCATGCGCATTACCAACCATCCTCACAAATTGGCAAATCAACTAGACCGCTACCCTCTGCACAAACCTGTGGAACTAACGACTGCCTTCTCAAAATGGCAAACTGCCACAGTACATTAATAAATGTCTTAATGAAGTTCTCCAGCATGGGCTTCTTTTATGGAGTCTCTTCTGGTGAGGCGAGCGAATCCTGACAGTACCTCCCACCAAGAAGGCTTCTCCCTGCCTGGGTTTGGAAGGATTGCCTTTGTGAAACTCTTGAAGGACTTTTGGAGCGTGAACATTCTCATACTGCTCCCATGATCTCTCCTCAGGGCCAAAGTTCTTCCAGTCAATCAGATAATACAGTGTGCCTTTCTTAAGTTTAGAATCTAAAATCTTATGTACCTCAAATTCTTCGTGTGTGTCTACCTGAATGGGTTTGGGCTTTAAACGTTCTCTCAACTTAGGTGGGCTCTTTTTTAGCAGTGAAACATGGAAAGTTGGGTCGACCTTGAGATAAGAGGGCAAGTGTAGTTTAACTGTCACTGGATTCATCATTTTTTCTACCTTGAATGGGCCTAAGAATCGAGGCTGAAATTTTCGATTAATCTTTCATTTCAAATTCTTTGTGGACAACCAAACTTTGTCTCCTGACTGAAAGACTGGATCTTCCCTTCTTTTTTTATCTACCTGTCTTTTATAGGATTCGTTTGCTTTCACTAGATTCTTTTTGACCTGAAGAAGGGATTTCTGCATTTCGTTAACTACTTTTTCCACTGCCGGGACTGGACTTTCCTCTTTCTCCACAATTAAGGTGGGATGTCTACCGTAGTTTACATAAAAAGGAGAATAACCAGTGGAGGAGTGAATTGCATTATTATAGGCAAACTCTGCCGCCCACACCAAATCGGACAATTCCATCTTTTGATCCAATAGGTAGAGGCGCAGGTACTGTTCAAGCTCCTGATTCACTCGTTCAGTCTGGCCATCCGTTTCTGGATGGTAACTGGTGGAGAAACTGGTATTGATACCTAATTTTGCAGTGAAGGCCCTCCAAAAATGGGAAACGAACTGTGTCCCTCTGTCAGAAACCAACACTTTGGGGATTCCATGGAGGCGCACAACATGATGGGCAAAAAGCTGAGATAGCAGGGGGGCATCTGGAATCTTCTTTAAGGGAACAAAGTGTGCCATTTTAGAAAAAACATCCACAAACACCAAAACTGTGGTAAACCCATGACTTGAGAGTAAATCCACTATCAGATCCATGGACACTGTATGCCAAGGATGGGGCGGGACGGGTAAAGGTCTCAACTTGCCTTGAGGCGACCTCCTATCTGACTTCCCCCTTAAACACCTCTCGCAAGTGGTCACAAACTGTCGCACCTGAGGTCTCATGCCCGGCCACCAGAAGTTTCTTTCCAACAACTCGGTTGTCTTGCGTATCCCTTTATGTCCTGCTAACAGACTGTCATGACAGGACTCCATAGCTTTTTCCTGAAGTTCTTGTGTGGGAAGAAACATTCGATGATCCTGATAAGGAATTCCATCTTTGACTTCTCGACCCTCAGCCTGTTTGGACCAAACCTCCATCTCTCGTGCGGTCATGGATTCTTGCAGCTTGTCCACAATTTCAGGAGAATTAGTGGCTAAAATGATTTTTTCCTCTAGGATGATACTTTGAGGTTCTTTTCCAGAGTCTGGAGAAACCGAATCGATTTGGGCATCTGCTTTAGCATTACTTTTTCCTGATCGATAGGTAATTATAAAATCAAAATCAGCAAAAAATAATGACCAACGTAACTGCCGGGCTGTTAAAGTTCGGGTTGATTTAAGAAACTGCAAATTTCTGTGATCAGTAAACACTGTTATCTTGTGTCTGGCCCCCATTAAATAATGACGCCATTCCACAAATGCATTCTTCACCGCCAGTAATTCCTTGTCCGCAATTGAATAATTGCACTCTGGAGGACTCAACTTCCTGGAGTAGTACGCCACTGGATGCAGTTTTCCAGTGGTCGGATGACGCTGTGACAATATTCCACCGATAGCTCCATCAGAAGCATCCGCTTCCACAAAAAAGGGATCCTCCGTTCGAGGGTGCAGCAAAATGGGCGCTTGTGTAAATGAATCTTTAAGAAATTGAAAGGCATTCTCTGCTTCAACTCCCCAGACAAACTTGACTCCTTTTTTCAACAATCGGGTGATTGGGATTACCTTCTGAGAAAAGTCTGAGATAAATCTCCGATAAAAATTCAAAAAGCTCAAAAAACTCTGAACTTCCTTGACAGACTTCGGAGAAGGCCAATCCTGTACTGCTTTTATCTTGGTGGTGTCCATACTCACTCCTTCGGGGGACATCACAAACCCCAAAAATTCCACTCGAGTAACATGGAAAGCACATTTCTCTAACTTCACGTAAAGGTGATTCTCTAGCAACTTGGTCAAAATCGCTCTCACATGTGGGATGTGCTCCTCCTCACTGTTTGAAAAGATCAAAATGTCATCTATGTAGACAACTGCAACTCTGTCCAAGAATTCTCCGAGCACATCATTTACGAAATGCTGAAATGCAACAGGAGCGTTGCATAATCCGTAGGGCATTACACAGTACTCAAATAGTCCATATCGAGTCCTGAACGCTGTCTTCACTCATCTCCAGAAGCCACCCGAATCAAATGATATGCTCCTCTGAGATCCAACTTTGTATAAATCTTAGCATTTTTGACTTGATCAAGTAGCACAGAAATCAAGGGGAGCGGATACCGATTTTTAACAGTCACTTGGTTCAGAGCTCTATAGTCAATGCAAGCTCGAAGATCTCCATCTCGTTTAGGAATGAAAAATAGAGGAGATGACACCGGAGACTGTGATGGGCGTATGAACCCATTTGCCAGATGTTTGTCAAGATATTCCTTCAAAAAACGATTTTCTTTTTCAGTGAGGGCATAAATTCTACTGCAAGGTAAAATTGCTCCAGGCTCAATTTCAATCTTGCTGTCATAAGGGCGATGAGGTGGTAGCTGCTCAGCCCCCTTTTTATTAAAACCCTCTACTAAATCTTGGTATTTCTCAGGAATCTCTTTAGTTTCCAATGCACAAATCTGAGCGGAGTGGTTAGACGCTAAAATTTTTACTTGCGAAAACTCTTCCTTGTGATTTAGAGAATCAAAACAATTTTCTCTGCAATAAGAAGAATCCATTTCGATGGTTCTCTTGCTCCAATCTATTCTCGGGTTATGTTCGGTCAACCAAGGCAATCCAAGGATGAACTGAAACTGGCGTGCATCGATTAAGTTAAATGTGATCCACTCAGAATGCCCCTGCAATCCTGTTAACAATATCATCTCTGTTTCGGGGGTAATTGGCCCAGAGGACAAATTGGTGCCATCCACTGCTCGAACTGCCTCTGGCATCAGTTTCTTAACTGATCGAATTCCGTTTCGTTGAGCGTATTTAAGGTCGCAAAAGTTTCCGGTGGCCCCAGAATCAGACTGACACCTCTTTTATTTTGCGGTCATGGAATTTAACGACAAAAATCGCAATTAAATGCGGAGCCGCAGATTGCAAGGTGTTCATGATATGTTGCTGTCCTAGTGTCGTCTTTGATAATGCTTCCACCCGTGCGACTCCTTCTACGGGCGAAGCCAATCTTTTACCGGCAAAGAGATCTTCGGTCTTTTGGGACGCTCTTTGACAAAGTGTCCTGAACCCCCACAATATAGACATAGCTGGGAACTCCTCCTCCTCTCTTTCTCTTCTTTGGTGAGTGGCCCTCGCACTGAACCAATTTGCATGGGTTCTTCTGAAGACGCTACTTCTCAACTTTTCTGAGGCTCACTTTTCACCCTGTCAAAACGCGGAGGTATAAAGCGAAAATCTTTTTTCTTTTCGTTTCATCTCTCACTGAGCCGATGATCTAACTGCAAAACCGAATCAATAAGCGCTGAAATCTCTGAAGGTCTTTGAGGAATTTGGGCTAATGCATCCTTAAGATCATCCCGAAGGCCTCTGTAAAAAATTGCTGCTTTTTTTGCCTCTGGCCAACTGGTTTCCACCACCAACTTATTGAAAGTTGCTAAGTATCCCACCAAATCTTTATTTCCTTGTTTGAGATCCAACAATTCATTATCTGTGGCCTGCGATGCTGACCGCCGATCAAATATTCGTTCAAACTCTACCTTGAAATCGGCGTAGTTGATTAAAATGGGATAATTTCTGGTGGCCGCATCTCCTGTCAGGTAAGAAAATATGAAAGCCGCTTTTGCTTGATCGTCCGTAAAAATTATCGGGCGGCACAGGAAGTGTAACGAACACTGTGTCAGGAAAATATGCGCTTTCATAGGGTCCCCACCATACCTCTCTGGGGAAGCTAAAGGAATTACAGGGGAAATGGAATGAATAACCTGAGTGGAAATCCCTGTAGAGGAAGAAGGCTGAGGTGTAGAAACATTACTTTTAAAAACGGGCCCAGCAGCCACTAAATCATATAATCTTCTATGGGTTTGAGCAGACTCTTGACTTGACCTCCTAACTTCTTCCCTCAAGGCCTTATTTTCTTCTAAGGTGCTATTTAGCTGATCCTGCATATTATTCAGCACGTCAGTTAACGCCTTTAAATCCAGACTCTCCACCATTTCTGCTCAGGAGGGGGCCTGAATCCTCAATTAAGAGGTAGGCACTTCAATCTGTCAAACTTCAAAGGATACACTGGAGCGGCCCCCTCAGGAACAGAAGCTCTTACCCAAACTCCCCTCCAAGCCAAAACCAAAGACAACTTTGAACTCGCTGCCCGTAGAATTAGCCCGGGGGGGAAAGGGGAAGTGGAAGACAAACAAGAGAGAGACACGCTTCGGACACTGGCTCCAACCCTGGTCTGGTCTGGATTTAGCTGCAAGGGAAAACACTTATTAGACTCCTGACTCAACAATCTGTACGATTAATGCTAAAACCTTTCTGACTAACTTTTGTGTCTTACTAGTGTCTAACTAGAAGCTAGCTCCTCCCTAGGTTGTTTTTCTGTAACATACAATATCTGATTCAACGGAAGAACAACTGGCACCAAAAGGAACCTCTGATGCGGTGAACTTCCAATGCCAAGGAGAATTGTTCAATAACTCTAGCGTAAGTCTTTATAGCCAAGCATTAAGGCTCGTAGAACGTGGGAAACATGAAAGTCTTATTTTACCACACATTCCATTAGGTGAATTAGTCTCTGAAGGCTCAAGGATCCTCTGTTCTTCAGAGTTCGAAGTGTCCGAAGATCGTATTCACTTTAGTCATAGCCTTAAGACTCTATGAACTGTACCAAAAACGCTTACTTGAAATTGGTGAGGTCTTCGCTTGACTGAAGACGCTCAGGGATACTCTGCTCCGGTTATTCAGCCGAATAACTTTCAACACTGTCTCTGGAAACGACTGTTTCAAGTGTTCTAAGGCGAAAAATTTTAATTATCAACAATTCTTTAACCAGGACTAAGGCATTCCATTCATACTTCCCATAGAAGTAGACGAGTGCAGGCAAACAAGATTCTCTGGAGATTTTTCTCATCAAGAAATGACAGCGAGCAATGGAAGCTCCTGTCAGACGAAAAAGCCAGTTGAAGTGCGCAGAGCGAGGTGCGCGCATGCGCATTACCAACCATCCTCGCAAATTGGCAAATCAACTAGACCGCTACCCTCTGCACAATGCTGTGGAACTAACGACTGCCTTCTCAAAATGGCAGACTGCCACAGTACATTAATAAACGCAGTAATGAAGTTCTCCAGCATGGGCTTCTTTCATGGAGTCTCTTCTGGTAAGGCGAGAGAATCCTGACATATAGGGAAAAGTAAATAGGTTTATTTAAATCAAACAAATTATACAAATATTTTTATGTAAAATATTATTGTAAATTAATATGAAAATGTGACAGTATCGTTAACTTAAATTTGATAGTTTGCTGTTCATTTAAATATATGAATATATGAAATTAAATCAAAATTATTTTTCTGAAATGTAACTTAAAAAATAAATTCACACCTAAAGCAAATAGTTAGATTTTTTATTATACATTAATAATTAAAAGTGCTCTTTATAATCAATATTATAATAATTTACATTGAAAAAAGGCTGTTAAAATATTTTATACTTAAATAATACATATGGTTTATTTTAGTTATTTTTGAATTATTTAATTTGATTTAAAATTATTCCCTACAGGTTCTATTTTAAGTTCTTGCCTCCATCATTTTCTATGGAGGGTGTTACAGTACCAGTGGTTGGCCATGTATGGTGCTGAACATAGTACTGTTTCTTTTCACAGTAGTAACTCATGCATTTGGCTCCACTCCTGTTTCAGAGTAAGTGTACACATTTGAGTAACTTTACTCTTGGATTTTGTGAATACTCCAAAGTAATAAAGTTAGTGAGAAGTGTATTAGTAAACTTACACATGTAACTTACTCACAAGTGTAAGTTACCTTTGTGAATAGAGCTGAACGTTTGGTAGGCTCACATAGAAACAGTGACAGTGAGAGTCTCCCCTAGCTTTGTTACCTAACTTGAAGGATAGTGACCCAGGTGATACAGTGAGAGTTTGTTATCTCCCACTTACATTCTTAGAAAAATGGCCCTATAAGAAATAAGCTGTGTTCAAAGCTTTATGGGAGGGTTATTTCTGTTTTATGCTGTAATTTTCCTGGAAAATGGGTGTCTTCTTTTGACATGATTTTGAAAAAAGTGATTTTCCCATTTTCTCTCTTACTGCTGTATCTTTCACTCTTGGGAAAATCTTTGTAAAGTAGCCATTTCAGGACAAAAAAGCTTTCAAATACATTTCTCCTCATTGTTTTATTATAAATTGAGATGTTAAATATCCCATCTACCCATGGTTTAGCTCCATGTGTTTTGCTTTTTGGTCCTCCTGTTGAACAGTCCTCACCCATATGTTGATGTTAGTCTTAAAATGGCTTCTCCACCCCTTCATATGCAGCCTGTGTTAACATGGGAGTGACCCAACAATTGCAAAGTCATTAGATTGTCACAGAGAAGTTGCACTTGTGAAGTACTGCTTCAACTAACGAGGTACACCACCAGAATATCAATTTTTATATACTGTGCTACAAAAAAACATTGTGGCAGAAAATTAACTTCCAAAATATTGTCAAGATAAGCATATTTAGATAGGTAAGTTACTGTTCTTAACTCCACCTGCATACACCTGGCTGACACAGATGTTTTTCCAAGGTATGTAGATGTAGAATTAAGAATACTAGATCTGCGCTTACTTCTATAAATATGCCTTCACAGTATTGTTTGTTGTCAATATTCTGGCTAAGGGTTTGTTGTGGCACAATATTTTGTGCTATGAGAATTAGGGAGTGTGTTTATAATTTTTCACATAACCTAACTGGAGTACTTTGAGCCTCTAAAGTCACTCCCCACCCCAGGCCGCCTACATCCATAATAATAGTCACAATCAAGTGAGGAGACAAGAGCATATCCTTGTTCAGAATGTTGGGGTCCAACCACCATTGGACGTTTAGGAGAACCTCTGGAAGGACCAAAGTTCTGAGAAGCCAGATGCCAGTACTGAAGAACATGATACACCCCATGGTAAAGGCAGAGACAGGACCATAGTGCCAACATTAGAGCTGCTGCCATGTCCCCTTGTACCATTAACCATTGCCTTGCCAAGGATTGTTAAAGTTGAAGAGACTCTGTCACCCTCTCAACTTCTCCTGGAGAGATGGAGGAGAAAGGCTTTCCTAAATAGGTCTCCTAGTTCTCAAGCTTTTGTGTAGGCACAAGAGGTGATTTTACCAATTAGATAAAGAAGAGGCACAGATTAGCCAATTTTCGAGATAAGGAAAATCCAACAGTTCCAAGAAATGAAGGTTGCCCACTAAGGATGTTCAGGTCGCACTACTCGCTCTTGGAGCAGAGGCCAGGTCAGACGGAAAGGCCCAAAATTGACAAGGAAGGCCCGTATGATAGATCTTAAATATTCCTGAGAACTGTGACTCATTGGAATCTGTAAAATGCCATGCATCAGATCAGTAGAGGCTAGTAAAATACCAAGCAACACAAGAGGTAAGATACTGTGAGACATTTTGAACCTCTGAAAGGCACCACCCTTACCTCTAGAAGGGGGTCTAATTGGTACTATAAGTTAACAGTCCTGCACTTCTTCTAGCTAGGAACTAAATAGCCTGGTTCATGAGGGGTGTTACCCTGGAACCACTCCTACGACGCTTGTTTCAGGTCCAGGGAAGACATAGTTTGGCAGTTCGGGCTGAACTATTCCCATGTGGCACAGGGTCAAGACTGATTTGCATTGAGCTGTGTCTGAACTGGGGTGGCGAAGTGAGCTAAAGAATGATGATGGATTCAACCCAGATCTGTGATTGGGGTGAGTGTCTGAAACGTTTCAAATCTCCGTCCATCATCTCCTTGTATTTGCTTTGTTCACAATAAATAATTTTGCTCCAGTGAAGGTTATGTGGCTTCAAAGAACTTTTTGAGCATTAGCACCTTCCAACATTTCATCCAGATGTTGCATCTGGCTGAAATGGAAAAAACAGCTGATGCTGCAGCTGCTGAAAGGGAATCAAAATGAGATTGGAAGTGATCCTGACTTGCTGTTCCATTATTGGTATCTTCTAATTGACTTATTTTCCATGATCCAGTTCATCTGCCAATGCAGGAAAATCCTGCTACAATGATTTCACCACATAAGTGACCTATGCCCCTGCCCGATGACAAAATTAGCATCTGAATACGATTGCTTTACTGCTGCATTCACTTTTTTGCCCACTTGATCATGGGGAAAGACAACTCTAGATATTGATCTACCTAGCACTGGTAAAGATTATCCCCCAGATTCATCAAAGTCCTCTTTTGCGAGTCCTTAATAGAGCGATTATTAAGGAATCGCTATTAAAGACTCGCAAAACGGGATGCATGTAGAAATTGCAATTTATTTAGCGATTTCTTATGCTTCCTTATTTGCGAATCGCTAATTGCTAATCGCAAATAAGGAATGGCTTTCCCATTCATTCCTATGGGCCTGAAGGCCCATAGGAATGAAGGGGGAGTCATTCCTTATTTGCGATTCGCAAATAGCGAATCGCAAATAAGGAAGCGATTTCAAGGGTGCCAGGGTGTCCAAAGGACACCCTGTAGCACCCCTGAAATGCAAATGTACACTAGTGTTGCGACACACATGTCCAAAGGACATGTGTGTGTGTGTAACATACAACTTAGAAAAATGCACTAAAGTGCATTTTTCTAAGTATTCGCTATTTACCACGAGGTTACACTTCGCGGTAAATAGCGGCCCCATATTGCGAATCCGCAATTTGAAAAAGGTTCATGAATAGCATTTAAGGAATCTCTAATTGAGATTCCTTAAATGTGATTCTTCACAATTTAGCGATTTCTATAATTGCGATTTTTGCATTTGGGATGATGAATCCCAAATGCCAAAATAGCGCTCGCAAAGGGCCAGATTCTCAGAATCTGAATTTGCGAGCCGATTTTGGCTTTATGAATCTACCTGTATGTTTTTACATAGAGCAAAGAGATCCTTTCCTCGGGGTGAGACAGAGCTTCGTGGAAAAGAGATATTATGTTTGATATGAGAAAGGACATCTTTCAATTCAGTCCCCTGAATGTATCTTTCTCTTTTCTCACCCTCATCCTCCAAATGCTAAGCATCTTTATCTCAACAGCTATCCTAACTAGGAGTCTTGGCTGGTGGAAAGCATCTCTGGCAGCAAAAGATGCTTCAGCAGCCTTGTTGATCATCAGTTGCAGTTTATGCAGTTCAGCAGAGGAGTGCATCCCTGCACAGGCTACTGGCTCCTTCTCTCAAGCAGAGGAATTCAACAATTTTCTCCTCTTGCTAGCGTGCTTCCCCTCCATGACTACCGCTATGCACAAGATAGAGGAAAAGATGTTCTAGCAAAACACTTCAGCTTCCCCAGTTGGCAGACAACGGGTTGCATAGTGTTATACGTTCTCGCGGAAACACCACCATTTTGAATTGGGCAGATGGTGGTTTTACAAACATCTAACCTAAAGACTGTAACCTTTATAGAAGCAGAATGAATATAGCAAAGAAAACTCACTCTGTAGATGAAACTCACTCTGTAGATGCTACTTCATAATTGCCAAGCGGAGAACATAGCAAGCCAACAATAGGGCACTGTCCCACAAACACATTAAATTAGTCGAGACAAATGGCACATTTTTCATAAAAAATAAAAATAAACGTACCTCATAATTCTGCCGGGCAAATCCAAACTCTTGTCGGGAGACAAAAAGTAAAATTAGGCTGTTCCCGACTATTCCCATCCTAATTTGTCTGCAGGTCCTCCCCTGCCCATGAGCATGGAAAAATGAGCACACCACACACAAAGCTTGTAACTGAAGTCTTTATTCACCAGCGTTCAGCATTCAACTGAACTACTCATTATCTGCTAAACTCTAATGAATACACCTTAATACCTCCCCAAATGGTTGCATAATTCTCTCATTGAGTCCAGCCAGAACTGCGGGGTCCTAGCGCTCATAGTCTTAAGACACTACACCTCCCCCTTTTGTAGATAAAAGGGGTAATCAACAGCAGCAATTTATTTTTCTTTGATAAGTCGTCTAGGTGCTCGCACTAGTCGCCCAGATCACGTGGTCCGAGGTAGTTGAAATGCATCTTGAGTGGACACCGAAGGAACTGGAGCTGATGTTTGATCTGGGCTGTTAAGTGGGGAGCCCCATCTGGGATTACAGGGGCAGATGAATGTTGAGATAGATGTCTGAAACATGACAAATCCTTTTCCGGTATGTTGCATCATTATCATGTCGTTTGCCCATCACAACTCTCAGAGGCTCAGCAGCAAACGGAGGATCTTGTTTTCCGCTTCTTTTTTTTTTTTTATAAGAACCCAGTCCCTTTTGTCAAAGAAGAGTTCCTGAGTTCTCCAACTTTCAACAACATTTGTCTTCATTTGATGTTTTTGAGCAGTGTCAGTGGGACGAACCATGCCCCATGTTACAAAGATGTTGTCTAACCCCTTGATAACCTTGTCATATGTTGTTGATGGCATTTCCTCCCCTACAAGAAAACTGGAATACTCGCCAGTGACTACCATAAGATGATATCCATTTGTTAGGAGCCCAAAGAAATCAACAGCTTTCAATCTTTCCCACGCACATGCAGGAATATCAAGCATGCTTAGTGGATGTTGGGTCTCTTTAGGGGAAAGGGAATGACTTAGGTGGTACTCCTTTAAAACCTTTCAACTCGCTTGTTTAAGTGCGGTAACCACACTCGATCTCTCAGGCCTGTTTTGATGACGACAACGCCACTATGGCCTTCATGATCGAATTTAATGACTTGTTGTCGGAGACTCTCAGGTATGACGGTCTGTGAGCCTCTCAACACAATGCCTTCTTTGGTGACAGACAGTTAATCCTGTACATTCTTGAACTTTTGAAATTCACCATCATCACTTAGAGGTCAAACACTTTATCTCCATGACAGCGCTGAAATAATGTCTTTAAGGTCAAGCATGTCTTTATCGGCATTTGTAGCAGCAGTAATCTGTTAAATAGATAAGGCTGCTGATGTGCTGGACCTTAATAGGAAGTTGATGTACTGTTCAGCTGTTTTCGTCATTGTGCTGCGCCGATGTAAGGGTACCTGTGAGAAGTGATCTGCAGGGTTTTGGTTCTTATGCACAATTGTACATTTCTTCTCCTGTAAATGCAAACCCCACCTCTCAATGTGAGGGGCATCTTAGCTTTTGGGTTTCGAAATATGGTGAGCAGTGCTTGGTGGTCTGTCATAATCGTGAAATGCTATCTGTAAAGAAACTCATGAAAGTGTTCGCAGGAACTACAATCCTGTCAGACTCCTTTTTTGGGTGGGAATAGGCTCGTTGTGTGTCAGACAGACTTCAGCTAGCATACACCACAATGTGTCTCTGAGCATGTGGATGTTCATTATGCTGTGCAAGGATTGCTCCCAGCCCTACTGGGAACTCATCAACAGTAATCTCAGTGTGCAATTTAGGATCAAAGTAAGCCAACTCAGTGGCTTTTTCAATAGCATGCTTCATTCTTTTCAAGCTTTGGCCGCATTCACTGGACCATCTGAACTTCGCATTTCATTTAGTCACGTCTCTCAATCAATCAGGAATTCTTTAAAGCGCGCTACACACCCGTGAGGGTCTCGTGGTGCTGGGAGGGTGTGGGGGACAGCTCCGGTAAGTCGAAGAGTCAGGTCTTGAGGGCCTTCGTAAAGATGTGCAGGGTAGCGGCGCGTCTGATGTCGATTTGGAGCTTTTTCCAGGTTTTGGCTGCGATATAGGAGAAGGTTCTGCCCCCCGTTCTTGCTCTGCGGATGCGCTGGTCTTCATCGAGGTCAAGGTCGGGCAATCAGAGGTACCTCTTGGGTACTTGGAAGGAGATGGGTGAGTATCTTGAAAGTTAATCTCTTCTCAATGGGTAGCCATTGGAGGTTGCGCAGGTGTTGGGTTATGTGTATGTGTCGAGGAATGCCGATGGTGAGTCTGGCTGCGTTGTTCTGTATGGTCTGGACTTTGCAGAGCAGATACTTATTGATCCCGGCGTGGAGGTCGTTTCTGTAGTCCAGTCTGCTGGTTATGAGTGCGTGGGTGACGGAATTCCTTGATTTGGGGGGATCCATTTGAAGGTCTTTCGGAGGTTGCAGAGGTTGTTGAAGCAGGTGGAGGCAATAGTGTTGACCTGCCGGGTCATGGAGCGGGAGGAGTTGAGCACGATGCCGAGGTTTCAGGCATAGTCGGTGGGGCTAGCGAGCTGCTAAGGGTGGTGGCCCCCCAGGTGTTATCCCATGCATAGGGGGAGGGTCCGGGAACGAGGACCTCTGTCTTCTCCAAGTTAGGTTTGTCAAGGTGGAAGTTCCAGGTCTCCCATGAGTATGTATTCTGTGGAGGCGATGGCGTGGGGTGCGATGAGGTCAGTGAGGCCTATAGGTGAGGATGCTGTGAAGTGTGGTTCTAGGGCTGGTCTGGATCTGGAAGTGAAGGTGTTCGGTGGTGGAGGAGGAGTCGCTCGTGGTGGAGGTGGAGAGTCAGTTGGAGCTTTTAGGTGCGATGGTGAGTCCTCCTCCTGGGCGGTTGGGGTGGTCCTTCCTCTGGATCTTGTATCCGTCAGGGATGGCGGTGGCGATGTCGAGGGTGGAGGAGGGGTTGGTCCAGGTTTTTGTGAAGAAGGCAATGTCTGGCGAGAGGGTGTTGAGGAGGTCTCAGATCTCTATAGCGGGAAACATCCTATACAATGAAGTTTGAATAACGAATGGCCTGAACCACGAATTCAGAACAACGACCAATCATTTAATCACGACTTCCTTTACAACGACTTACATAAACCACAAAACCATGTCTGAGGCCCCTCTGACATGAGTCATTCGGCAATAGGCATGCGTCTTCATCCACGAATCTACATTCGTCATTCTACAGATGCTTTAGTTAGCGACTATGCCATCCACTGTTCAATCACTGCGCTCTTGTCTCCTCTCAGTCCTTCGTACTTCGTACGTTATTTCCACAATATATATATCTAATATGTTCTAATTACATCCTGCCACTTACCAATTCCAGTAATTTATGTAAATGGAGCATGCGGGGCTGGGGTAATATTAATGCAACAACACTGCCCCCCGACCGGGGTATAAAAATAGCCATGGCTCCTTCCCTCCTCAGCATGCTCTGTTTGGACACAAGGCTCTGCCACTCCAGCCCCGGTCTCTCTGTCCCTCCCCATACATGCAGAGACACCCTAAGACCCTCAGATGTCTCCTCCTCAGAGTGTCTTTCATCTCAACTCCCCCCCCACCCCCCCAATGAACACCCTCCACCCCGCCTTTCGAAGCTTCCCTAGCCCCACGCACAAGGTTGGCTTCAGAGAGTGGAGGAGCGGCGGAGACAGGTAGGGACGGGGGTGCATGCAATTTACCACCCCTTCCCCATTAGTGTATAGTGTGGTCCCGGGGGTGATATGGAGACAGGCTGCACCTATCACCTTGCCCGATCACCACACTTTTTTTCGTTCACCACCATTGACCTACATTTCACCACTGACCTCCCTTGTCTGCATGGTTTTGCCCCCTCGCCAGCACACTGCTTAGGAACTGTGGAAGGTGAGAAACAAAGTAGAGGGCAGTGAGAGAGAGGTTACGGGCAGTGAAGTATAGGGCTGCGGAATAAGGGGCAGTGAATACAGTTAGAAGGGGAAGACATTTTTAAGTCTCTGAATGTGAGTGAGAGAGGACCTGAGGCAGGGAGGGAGTGACTTGCCCTGAAAGAGGCAGTTTTTGGCCGAACATTGAAGGATGCATCAGGTAGGTCATGTATGGCTCACAACATCAATGAGGAGTTGTCAGGTATCGGGGCACCAGATATCGGCTGTGAATAGTTGGTATTGGGTTATTGAAGCAACTGGGTGTCCTAAAGTGAACAATTATGTATTTCGGACAGAACACATAGGCTTTCTGTGCTGTTACAGGTGGGTTTCTTGATAGGGTTTTTAGGGCAGTGAATAAGCGGGCTCTAAGGCAGTAAATGGAGCATATGGAAATGAAGCCGTTATCTAGGACAGTGGATGAGGTTGTACCCGTAAAATGTTAAAATGCGGATTAAAAAGAACATAGTGGTGAAAATATGTAATGAGCAATTTAAATATATTTTGTGGTTTATGAACTCCTTTTAAACAATGTAGTTGTTTGGCATTCCTCATTATTTAGCCTTCGTGGTTAAGGAATTCGTGGTTTAAGCAGTAGTTGTTCAATCATACATCCCTCTACAGCAGGTCAGTGCAGGGAGCGCACTTTGAGGAGGATGCTCTTCAGGGCTTCGGTGGTGTTGGCATCCAACGTGAGGGCGGGGACTGTGGTGGTGCGCATGGTAGTGAAGGTCTGGCGGAAGCGATAGCAGGAGAACTGGCTGTGGGTGGTGTTCGGTGTGGACAGCTGGCAGTTTTGTGGGTGGTGTTCGGTGTGGACAGCTGGCAGTTGTTGTTCATCCCAGGGTTGAGTGAGAGGAGTGCCGTGGGGGCACAGCGTCGGGGAGGAAATGGGCAGCAAATCAAGCAACAGCCAAAACTAGAGTCATAGACAGTCAAAAAGACAGACAAACAAAAAGACAGACAAACAAAAAGACAGGCAAACAAACAGACAGAAAAAACGGGCACAATAACAAATAACCAGAAAACTGGCACAACACAATACAGACCACAGCAGCACCACCAGAAGAGCAAGCCTCTCCCATTGGAACACCAGGGTCTCAAACACCTACCAGCTAAGGAGAGCGGGGTTCAACTGCAGCAGCACTACAGTGGAGCTGCTGGTGTAGAGAGCAGGTCCCTGACCAGGAGGTCCGAGGTCTTGCTCCCACTCCCTCGTAGCAGCCACCATTAAATAGGGAAGGGGGAGGGAAGCGCAGCTGGGATGTGGGAGCCGGAAACAGGAAGGGGGAGGGGCCACGGGGGCAGCAGTGGCAGGGAGGGAACGGGCAGCAAATCATGCAACAGTCAAAAACTAGAGACACAGACAGGCAAAAAGACAGACAAACAAAAAGACAGAAAAAATGCGCACAATAACAAATAACCGGAAAACAGGCACAACACAATACAGACCTCAGCAGGACCAGCAGAAGAGCAAGGCTCTCCCACTGGACCACCAGCTGAGGAAAGCGGGGTTCAGCTGCAGCAGCACTACAGCGGATCTGCTGGGGGAGAGATCAGGTCCCTGCCCAGGAGGTCAGAGGTCTTGCTCAATGCGGCAATCACTGTGGCAAAGTCACAACTGTAGCTTGAACTACAGTTGGCAGTGGCCAAGAAGGATTGTAGCATGGTGACATATTGTGGGGGTTGGGTGGCTGACAGAGCTTTTACTGTATCTGAGTCAGGAGTCATTCCCCCATCAGAGAATATGAGCCCAAAGAACTTGAGTTTGGTTTTGTGAAAGTCACACTTTCCTGCATTGAGAGTGAGACCTCCATCTGTAAGTAACTGACACACTTGTTTGGGAACCTTATCATACATCTTCTGTGTTGTCCCAAATGCCAATATATCATCACTGTAATTGAAAGCATCCGTAATAGGTTGAATTATTCTACATATGACATCTTGGACTATTTCTGTAGCAAATGACACGCCAAAACTCAAACCTTTCCATCTGAACAAACCAACATGAGTCGAAAAAGTGGTAATGTACCTACAGTTTTCTTCCAATTTGAGTTGATAGTATCACTTGTTCAGGTCAAGTCGGTAGAAAACGTTGGCTCCGTTCAGCTGCATGATCATGCCTGCACTGTGCCGACCTGGATGTCTTTCTCTCTCGATTGCTTTGTTGGCCTGGCATACGTATAGCCACCACGCAAATGTGCACTGCACCTCCATTGCCTTTTTTTGGCACTTCCACTATGGGCAATACCCATGGTGAGGTACCAGTAGAGCGCTCAATGATGTCATGCATCAACAGCGTTTCTAGTTCTTTTTTGACCGCTTCTTGCAGGTGAAATGCTATTCTGCTGTGTCGCTATGCAACAGGCAAAATGTCTTCATTGATGTGAAGTTGCACCTTCATTATCTTGAGCTTTCCTAGGTCATGAAATAACTACAGAATCTGACTCACAATTTCAGATTCCGTATGTAGGTAATAATTGATAGATATTAGTCCCATATTATCAGCAGTTGCCGAACTGAGTAGACATGCACTGGATGAAGTACCTTGAAGAACTTGAATTAGGGCTTGAACAGACATGAACGATCCTTGACTCTGCAATGGTTTCAAAGCAGCCCATGAATGCACCTTTATTTTTAACCCGTTGAGCAACGGTGCATGTAGGAGGCTGGCTTAGTATATGGTGCACATTTATTTAAGTGAACACCTTCAATTCATCCAGACATCCGTTATGGTCTTAGACAACGATATTAAAGCTCTCTAAGTGGTAGCTGTGGTGAGCAGCCTTCATGCCTATCAAGGAGTGTTAGGCATCTTGTTTTACCAGTTCTAATCATGTAGTGTCGGTTAAACAAAAAACAACCACACAGTGTATATATTAAAATGTTTATTTATTATACAACACTTACTAACACATTGGTATGTCTCATACCTGAAGATATAAACACAAATACACAATAATACTTCAATTACAAATAGGTAAGTAAGCACAATACATGGTGGTCTCCAGGCGGAGACCAAACCATATACTAAAATATCGGATGCGAACTGCGACCAAAGTCGGGACTTGGACCAGGATACTCAGAAGAGCTGTGGACACAAGGAGCTACCCAAGGTAAGTACCCAATAATTCCACAGAGGCTGTGTGCAGAGTGGAAACACAGATGTATACTCAATAGAAGTCAACAGGAAAGTCCTGGTTGCAGTTTTGAAGAAGGACCCTTCCTAGTGGACCCTGAGGAAACCCCGTGGAAGACAGAAGATTGGAAAGACAGAAGATTGGAGAGTCACCCCACCCGTGCATCCCCCAGGAACCAGGATACCTACACCAGGGAAGCCAGGTGCATAGGTGCGAAGTGACGTCAGAAATCGCCGTAGACCACAATGGAGGACTTCAGAAACGATGCCACTGGCGAAGACAGTGCAAGAGTCCGGTGGAATCCAAAGGGTGGATTGAAGTGAAGAACCTGCAAGCAGAGGAGACAGAGTCCATGCCACTTGGAAGTGACCAAGAGGCACGGAAGAGCAATGCCCACCAATGTCGGAAGATGCAGGAATGACGATGGTGACCTTTTCGCTGCAGCTGTGAGGACCAGGTGACGCTGAGGAGGTCCAGGAGCCGTGCACAAGTTGTCCCTTATCGGAAGTCCAGAACCCAGGGGTTGGGGGGACCAGCATTAGCACTTTTTCAAAACTTAGTCTTTCTCAGCCTGCATCCTCTGAATGAGTCCTAAAGACAGCCTTTAGTGACTCTGAGATGCATGCTTTCTTCATCATTAAATTCACTAAATTTACAATGATTGATAAGCACATAACATTTCACCAACTTGTTGTCTCGCTTGCTTGAAAACGTACCTTTCATAGTTGACATTGGGCATCGGAATAAACTTGGCTCCTAGCCTCTTTATAACTTAAATTACTCCGGCACCAGCAGGCTTCTTTAAATATTTAATGATTTTCTCACCAGTTACTTCTTCTCAGATCGTCTTGAAGTCATGGTAGGCCTCATTCCATGTGGCCCATCTGGCGCCAATATTCAGGTTTTTGGCTGCATCGAATAGTGGCAGAGGTTTAAAAAATGAGGCAGCATCATACTCCATGTCTCTAGCGGCAGCTACTGAGAGCCTTTGCTTTCTTGAAGACTTTTTGAGGTGTGCTGAAGGCCAAAGGCTGCCTATTCACTTGTGTTTTGCAGCTTCACCGGGGACCAACAACCTTGCAAGCGCAACCCCAGTGTCCGCTTTCGAGTCACCTTACTCACTTTTTAACCTCTTCCATGCTCATGACAAGGTCAACTCGTCATGGGTTCTACCTGCCCTGTGCTTATGACGAGTTGACCTTGTCATGAACAATGGTAAATCTGGGAATCAGGCACCGGAGGGGGAAAACCCCTTAGCACCCAAGGTGTTAAGTCATCAGGTTGGTGAGTAGATTTCACTGTTTGTACCTGGTAGGCGCTGCATTTTGACGTTGCATCTGCTTATTACTGCTTTTTATGTTTTTCCAGATTGTCATTGCCTTTAGCGTTTTTGCTTTGTATTGATGAAGGCTCTATGTTAGGCTGTGGCGCAGTATCTCTTCTTTTGGCCTTATCAATGAGTTTCTGGTGGGCTTTTAAGGATACTCTTCTGTAGGACCTCCTACTTCTTTGAGGGCCATACATGGGCAGGAGCAGGGCTTTAATTCCACACATACCAACTTCAAACTGCTCCCTATCGAAGAGGTGCGAGTGGCATACACGAGCAGTTTACTGTAGTGCTGCAGGGAGAGTAGACTTTATTTTTTCGGGGCGCATATCCTGCACTCGTCGCCACTTGTAGCGCCCAGGAGCATGCAAAAATGAACACTCAACACACGGATCTTGTAACTGACATCTTTATTCACCAGAATACAACATTCAACTGAACTTCTCATTATCCCCTAACGGTTAATGACCACACCTTAACACCTTCTCAGATGGTTACCTTATTCTCTCATTGAGTACGCACAGAAACGCGGGGTCCTGGCACTCATAGTCTTAAAACACTACCTAGTCTTCCTATGGTAAACATATTGGGAGGGACACTAGCTGGCAGGTTTTTTTTTTTAAGCTGGGTGAATTCTGTCCACTAAAGAGACTGCAAGGGCTAAGACGAAAGAGATTGACGCGGTAGGTAAAGTGCATGTAAGGTTTCAAGGCAAAGTGTAAGTTTATGGCTGAAAATACCTCAAATCAAAGAATTCCTGGTAGGTGTAAATGCATTTAGTACTACGTAACCAGTGCTGAGAAATCAGCAATAGTAAATCCCACTCAAGGGGGTGCGAAGTAAGCGTTACAAGGTGTGGTTTGCTTTGTACGTTTTTGAATGCCCACAACATGTCACTTAGGGACTAAAAAAATTGTTAATAAACTAAGTGGCTTGACGTACTACTGTTCTACCATTACCGACTCGTCCTAGACATTTACTGATTTATGGATGTTGATCTAAGACATCGGGATAGTGGATTTTGAAGGCCAGAGGTGCCTAGACATTATACTGCTTAACTGGTGGGTTCTTATAAATAGATTTTGAGTTCTTAAGTGTTATGGGTTGAATCACCGTGACTTTCTATCACTGCATATTTGAGGTTTATTTTGGGGCTTATCCAAAACTATCATTGGATATTTCTCTTTTCTTTACATCACTTTTCCACTTGTTTCTCTGAGATTTCTTTTTGGGTGTAGAATTTTTGGTTACACAAAAAAAATCACTAGATCGGATCATCTGTTCTTGTTCCATGAGAACACTCACTGTACACTAAATATATCTATACGTTTTGCCTAGTAGAACTTCTCTTTGTTTATTATCAGTTGTCGGGCATATTGCTACTTAATATACAAAACTAATGTTGAAATCTCACCATCATTCTGTATATATCAAGACATTGTGTATTCTACTTGCATTCCATCCTTGAAAAAGTCTTTAAATAGACAAAAATGGTGTTGGTTGTAGGCTGACTCCTTGCTGAATGGACTGGACTGATTTGTGCTAAAGAATAAATCAACAGTTGAATTAACGGATTAACAGATTAATGGACTCTGATGTTTGTTTCCGTCTTGAGAAGAGAGATCAATGACCTTGGAATTTATTTGCATTTAGAAGTGTTGTGCGGAACAACTATACTCTTGTTGTTAATCTATTCATAGGAGTGACTAAGTGTGAAAAAGAATTAACAAAAAAACCACCTTAGATGAGTGGTTATTGTTAAAGTCCCATTAACCCAAACAAGTGAAACCCAAAAACATTTTTGGGGGATGGCGGCAACTAGGGACAAAATAAGCCCAGTGGAGCTGATCAGGGAAAGAGGGGAATTCTTTCCTTGTAAAGAAGGACCCTCACTCACCACTATTTGGTGACATGCTTCATCATCGGGTCCCCTCTGAGGTGGCCGAATGCCCCCCCCAGCGTGATACGACGCCTGAGTTACACCGGAGCGGGTTGGTGTTGAGTGCAACAGTGCTCAAACAAAAAGGTGTATTGATATGTGAGTGCTGGTTAAAAAATACAAAGTTGGTACCCAAAAAATATTTAATTAGGGTCAACCCGTATTAAATAAAAACAGTGTGTATGGACCAACTAGGTTCTATGTTAGGAAACCTGTGTCCTTTAATAGAGATAAACGATCAACATGTTTCTGCTGTTATTAAATGCTATTACGCTCAGCATTCGTCAGGACCAAGAAATAGATAAAAAGGCAGGCCTCCGGTGGTGTACGCGCTCTAAGGCGCATCCTCCCGTGGGGCACTAAATGTGAAAAATTAGATCAACTCACGGTTACTGCCCATGATCACTCTCTGAATTTCACAGGTGTTAGGGATGGGTACTGGTAAAGGAAGGTAAGGGCAATTTTAGGATTTAAGCAGTGGGTAGTGGTAGAGCGGCAAAAAAAAAGTAAAGATGTATATATATATGTAAATGCACACACACACACATATATATATATATTTTTATATATATACGTGGTAAATGCTGCGCATAAAAGGCATGTGTGGCAATTTTAGGATTTAAGGAGTGTATAGTGGTAGAGCAGTAAAAAAAAGTATATATATATATGGTAAATGCTGCGCGGAAAAGGCATGCGTGGCAATTGCATGTGTTGTAAAGTTGTGCATTCCTCATCCGAATGGATTCTGCTGCTGGTAGAGAGAATTGTTTCTTTTTTTTAAAAAAAATTTTTATTAGCATCATGAGTAACATCAGATACAAATAACTCAGAAAAGCTCAAAATAGTAGGGGTATACAAAGGCATCAAACAAAACATAAGAGATACAGCATCACTCCAAGCAGTATTAAAAATCATGTATCAGTTAAAACATTAAGACATAATTGATCCCCATATTTTTTCTACTTTTCGTTTTTTCCCCTGTCCCCTAGTTACCGCCAAAGAGCTTTCCATGTTATAAATGTCTTTAACCAAGAGCCACCATTCCATAACCGTGGGGGGATGATTTTGAATTCATACCCTGGCAATAGCTAATCTGGCACATGTCAAAAGTATATTCATCAAGTCCCGAGATATGTTGTTTTCCCCAGCGACCCCAATCATAATATCAAGTTGCGTGAGTACAATTGGCCTAGCCATTTTAGCCGAAATAGCACTAACTACATCCTTCCAAAAAATAGATAAATCAGGGCATGAAAAAAACATATGAACAATATCTGCCCCTTTGAGTGCACATTTAGGACCTTTTGTATGATCACTCAAATCGTTATCACAAGCCCATTTTAGAATCCTGTCTGGAGAATAGTACAATTGGAATAAAGTTCTAAACAGCTGTAGTTTCAGACTTGACGATTGAACTGCATTATTTAGACTGTTCAGTGAGGAAGTTCTCATATCAGGGATTTGTACTCCACTTTTCTGCCACCTTACTGATGTCATCCTTGTGTAAAGCAGAAAAAGTCCTATATCCATAACTGATTAATGCTTTGTCAGAATCTCTATACATACAGCTCCAGACTTCGGATTCGGCTATACTGTTAAGGCCTAATCTACGAGTAAGATAATCCTTGATCTGATTGTATTTAAACCAAGCCCCTTCTGGTAGATTATACGTTATCTTTAGCTTTTCAAAAGTAGAAAATTCAATATGGTCAAACAGGTCTCCGAGATTACTTATGCCATGATCCGAGAACATAGTGTTAGCTGAATCATGAAACACTCCTGGCAAACCTGGGTTAAACTAGAGAGGCGTTTTGGCATGTAATAAAGAGATATTATTCCTATTAAGAATGGAGCGCCAAATATTAACCGTGTCTCGCATCGTCTTAAACCGTACTCGTTTGAAGTAGTTAGGGTCATTAAGTCTATACAAAAACATCATAGCCTCCCCCCTAATATGAATCTATGAAAATAAAGACATTTGTCAGGGACAAGCAAGCTGCGAAAACGAGTTAGAAAAGCAGACCAATAGTACAATTTAAAGTCTGGTAACCCAAGTCCACCATGATCATAGGGGAGTTTAAGCAGAGATAAAGCCCGTCGTGCTTTCTTATACCCCCATATGAAGCTGCTGATGATACCCTCCAGTCTTCTAAAATATGTATTACACACTCTTAAAGGTATAGACCGAAAAAGGTATAAAAATCTAGGCAAGATCTTCATTTTTATTAAGTTAATTCGACCCAGAATCCCCAGCGGAAGTTTATGCCATTTCTTAAGGAGCATAGAAGTTTCTTTTATTAGGGGTTCGTAGTTAACCACTTGGCTGCTATTGTAATCAGGCCCATATAATGGGATTTCCATTGAAATGAATGGGCAGTGCATGACGAGTTACCCTTGTCATTAGCAGCGAAGAGGTTAAGTGCTATTATTGATTCGGGATTAGAAGAGATTTTTACCCCGAGATATGTTGCCACATTACATACCCCAACTAGTGGTGTGAGTGGGGGAGAATTTATGATTACTTGCGTTTTGCTAATATTTATTCGATACCCTGATACTAAACCATATTTCTCTGCTTCGGTACCTATACCTAGTATCGCATCAGGGTCATTTGTAGAGAAAACCGCTACATCATCTGCATAAGCAGTTGTTTTTAGTACATTAAGACCATTTTTAAACGGGATAATCATCTCTTGCTTATGCAGTGCAATCAAAAAGGTTCTATTACTAAAGCAAATACCAAAGGAGATAAAGGACACCCCTGTCGTGTACCACGTTCGATTGGAAAAGTAGGTGAGCATAATCCTGAATAACATACCTTACCCCTTGGTTGATCGTACAGGGATTTAACCCATTTCAAGTATTGGCCTTTTATGCCGAATGCAGCCAGAACTGCCCAAAGGAAGTCCCACCCCACGCGATCAAATGCGTGGGGTGGGACACGTCCTAGCGACATCAAATGCTACTATAGTAGTATTAATATGGGCAGTAGTTTAGGGATGAACCCATGTTGAAATGGTGAAACCATCTGTGACATTAGTGGTGCAAGCCTTGTTGCTAGAGTTTTTGCAAATATCTTTGCGTCGGCATTAATTAATGATATTGGTCTATAAGACCCTCTCTCTTGTTGGGGTTTACCCTTTTTAAGAAAAAATATGATTTGAGTGTGATTCCAAGATTTTGGAGCTTGTTCTCCTCTGCCAATAGCCTTAATGACCATTAATAGGAGAGGAATTAATTCTTCCATGCATTTCTTTGTAAAGCTCTAGGGGAATTGCGTCTTCGCCTACAGCTTTTCCCAGTGCTAGAGAATTAATAGCTGCCTGAATTTCTCCTGCTGTTATATCTGCCTCTAAGCGATCAGCTTGCTCATCCTCTATGTTCTGTACAACATTTTCTAACAGCTAGGCTTTTATGTTATCTCCTATTGGGGTTGTTTCAGGTGTGTATAGCTTTTGATAGTAGGGGGCAAACTGAAGTAAGATTGATTTAGAATCTTGATGTAGTTGTCCGTCGTCACCTTTTATTTCCTTAATCAGCATTTGGGCTCGGTCTTCTGCCACTTTATATGCCAACATTTTTCCTATCCTCTCCCCACCTTCATATTGATTCAGCCTGTATTTAGCTAATTTGGAAATGCTTTTCTCCCTAAAGAGATTTTCCAATGTTAATCTTGATTCCATTAATTTTAAATGTAAAGCTTCGACCTCTTTTGCCCCTGTAGTAGTAGCTAACATCTTAGATAGCCTATCTTCAATATTAGATATATCTTCTAGTAACTTTTTGTTTTGAATTCTACCAGCTTCATTTTGTTGCCAGACAAACTGTTGGGTAAGCCCACGGATGCTAGCCTTACACACATCCCATACCATCAAAGGAGATGTAGAAAACTTATTGATATCAATAAAATCCTTTATATGCTCTTTTAGCAAGCTCACAAACTTAGGATCGGAGAATAAATACCTAGGAAAGGAGAAGGGCCTAGGTGGGCGCATTTCTGTAACAACTTCTATTGAAAATAAAAGCGGGTTGTGGTCCGATGTTACCCTAGGGCATATTGACATTGTACTGGCTGACAGAATAGAGTCAGAAGCTAAAACCATATCGATGCGTGAGCAAAGTTTGTAAGCAGATGAGTAATAAGCATAACCTGCTATGTGAGGATATAAATACCTCCAAGCATCTTTAATTGCATGTATAGTGGCCAAGTCTAGAATTGCTGCCCTCGTCTTACGCATCCTCTGGAACGAACCCTTTCTAGTTGTATCCAAATTATAATTCATAATACAATTAAGATCACCTAACACTATCCGCTCCCTCTCCCTTGTAAGTAGCTCCATATTAACCTGATCGATTATTCTTGGTTCATCTTGGTTTGAGACATAAATCCCACGTATTCTATATTGGAGGCCTTCCAGTGTCACTTGTACCATGGCCCACCTACCCGCTTTATCAGTCATTTTAAACTGTTTGTACTTCAGTATAGCCGCACCTCGAATTGAAGCATTAAACTCCGTGCTTACCAAAAGATCATAGCCTAATTGATTCAATAAACGTCTATCCTTATACGCAATATGAGTCTCAGTGATAACCACTATTTGAGGGTTGTAGATCCTAAGCTCTTCGTATACCAGACTCCTCTTAGTCCGACTGTTTAATCCAGCCACATTCCATGCTAGAAACTTTACCTGATACATTTAATCAATTTTAATATGTATTCTAATATGCCTTCTACCCCCAAAAAGAAAAAAAAAACATTGTACCAAACATGTAAGCTTTCCTTAGCCAACGAAACAAAAATATATTTATACTCATGATGCATTTTTTTATTCCCCCCCCATTTCCCTTGCCTGTTCCCACCCTACCCACCCTTAGATTGCCCCCCACCCCCTCCCTTATGCCTACCAAGGAGCCCCCCACTACCAGGCTGCCGCTGTAGTGGCAGCCAAGCGAAGACGCTGCCCCGAGGGCCCGACAGATTGGTATTCTAAAGCAACCATGAATCGAATATCACCTTCTGCGCTTTATACATCAAAATCAAAAGAAGCTTCCAAATGTAGCAGAAACGAAGACCATATAATAGCAAACTTATTGTCCACCTTCCCCAGATTCCCCAGATTTCCATTTAGACATTGTCTGTTCAATCTCATTTACATCCAAAAAGTAATATGTACGACCGTTTTTGAGAACTTTCAGCTTAGCTGGTTCTTGTAAGAAGGCTTGCCAGCGCCGTTCCATCATAAGTTTACTCAGATCAGACCTTACAAAAAATGTAGTAGAATCAGAGGTAACCAGGGTATTTGGCCTTGCTTTAATCGATATTGCTTGATGTAATAAAAAGTTTCCAAAGCAGAGCAACATTGGACGTGGAAATTTACCCCCTTTATTTCTCTGTACTAGTGGCAGTCGATGCGCTCTCTGAATCTGAGAGTCCCAATCCCAGTCAGATAAATCGGGGAAAGCTTTCTGGAATAGATGAACCATATATGTTCTCGCATCAGCCCCTTCTGCCCCTTCCGCTATTCCAAAAACACGTAGGTTCTGTCTACGTTGCCTGTTTTCCAAGTCCTCCAACTTTGCCTGCATTTGACAAATCTGAGCATCGTGCTTATTTACTAAAAGTTCCGCACGGGTCGATCTTTCCTCAGTTACAACCACTCTGTGTTGAAGTTCCTCCATATCCAGTGAGACAGTATTTAATTTACAAGACATCTCCTGCAGGGATGATTGAGTTCTTCTACTATCTTCCCGCATCTGCTCGTAATGTGCTTGAGCTTCACGTTTATGCTCATTCAGTAGTTGGAGGATTATTTGATCAGTTGAGAGAATTGTTTCATCGGCAAAGAAAACAAATCATGCTGTCACTCCTTCACCAACCATGCATCTGGAGAAGCAGAGTAAACCATTGAACTCTGTGGGAAGAAAGCATGTTGCACTTGCACAATGATCATAAAAACAACAAATGCCACATCGCTCTTGGGCAGGTATGGTAGATGCCTGGGGTTCCAATCAAAGAGTTTAGTGAAACTTGTGAGGACTTTATGAGAGATTCCTGATGAGGTCATGATTGTGTCTAATCAGATTCTCTTCCAGGGGATCCTCATCAAAGTCATAAGCACTGAATATTCCTGCCCATGTACGGGGACCCCGGAAATAATAAAAATGATATATGGAAACCATATATGTACAGCTCTACATAAATATACATACATATATGATTTTTCCCCCATACTAATGCAGACCCCAAATGGAGGCTAAACAATGTAATTGCATACATAAAGACTGTCTTTGCCAACACATAAAAACACAAGAGGGCAAGTAGCACTTGAACTTTGTTCTTTAATGAGTAAACTACTCATAAATAGCAAAGAAAAAGACTTGCAAATACTTAGACATTATTAGATTACAGGCTGCATTGCAAACAATAGCATGGAAAATTAAAGCATTTTCAACCACAAAAAACTGGCCCGTGCCTTTAAGGCAGCCATGACCCCCAGCTTCCCATCATGCCTCAGGGGTGACAGTTAGGTCAGTTGTTCTTTCCGGCTCCTTCTGTCAGGAACCTGGATTCACAACTCTCTACATTTTTGGCTTTTCTGTCAAACATATCTGATTTTTTGGGGTTTTCTTGTCTTCACCCGACGTCTTTGGACATGTGAGTTAGGGTTAACCCATTTTTTTGTGATAGAAGTTCCCTTTTTCTGTCAGAAATGCCTTCTATATTCGACCCTTGCCCTGCTTGTGGTAAGAAGAAGGCCAAGACAGACACACGTGAGGTGTGTATTCTCTGTCTTCCGGATTCTCACTCCCCTACCTCCTGTCTTCACTGCAGGAAGCTGTCTAAAAGAACTCTGAAAGACAGGGAGAGAATCAGGCTTTAAGGCCTTCCAGGAAGAGGTAGGTCACCTGTGAAGACCAAGAAAAGGGCACATTCGACGTCGAGGAGCAAGGTCCCGATATGTTCTCCTTTGGCGTCGGGCTTGACATCGAAGAATCCGGCGGCGGGATGTCGTCGAGGGACCGGGCGCAGGAGCTTCGCTCTTCAACTTCCAAGGCCACGTCTCTGTCGGCGTTAGATCAGCGTCCGGCGTCGAGAGAAGATTCTCCGCTGTCGACTCTTCAGCGACGATCAACATCAAGACCCAGATCATGGACGCCGAGGCCGAAGTCCACGTCGAGGTCTCAGCGTAGATCGCCGTCGAGATCGTCTGATGTTCCATCATCGACGTCGTGGCAGGCCTCTCCGTCGATGCCAACAAGACACTTGACATCGAGGCACCAGTCTCCGTCTGTACTATTGCCGACGTCAAGGCTCAGCCCTTCGTCGAAGGAAAAGAGTTCGACGTCGAGGTATAGCCCCCCGTCAAAGCGTAGAAGTTCGACGTCGAGACACAGCCCTCCCTTGAAACGAGCAAGGTCAACGTTGAGGCAGCATGTTGCTGTTACAGTGAGAGTGTTCAGATATCTCAGTGGCCTCAAGACAGCAACATCAAAGGCAGCCTTATCATCAGCAAATGCATCAATTCAGAGGAAGAGAAGGTCAGCAGCAATCATAAGCCACAGGCAAACCACCTGAAGGAACCAAACATTGACTCCTCGCGTCTGCCTCATTCCTGTGCCAGAGGGATCCCCCATTTCCTGTCATAGTGGAAAAACATTACAAAGGACTTATGGGTTCTAAATATTGTACAAATTAGCTCTGGTCTCATTCACTATCAATACCAAAAACAGAGAGTGTTCCACCTCCCCAAAAGGATTTTACATTTACTCCTATTAATTTCTGGTACAGAAGAAAGGCTCCAGAAATTAGGTCAGACCATTTTAGTTCTAAAATGTACAAACAAAGGTATAAGGAGAGACAATTTCAGAATGCTAGCACTCTATATAATCTACCCTCTTCTTAATCAGGAAGATTTGTTTTGCTTTACAGATCTTCAAAATACGTATTTCTTTGTACCCATTACAAGAAAAATCAAAAATTCCTGGGATTTGTAGTGGGGAATGAGCATAACTAATTCAAGCATCTCTTCCATTTGGCCTCAAGTGTACACTGAGAAATTTCTCAAAGTGCTTGGCTGTAGTTGCAGTTCATCGCTGGATGAAGAAGATCTTCATTAGTCTGCACGTAGATGACTGATTAATCAAAGTTTTAACATCCCATCAAGCTCATCAGTATATTCAGCACATAGTGCCTACTGTCGATCAGCTGGGGTTGCATGTCAATAATGCAAAATCAACATCTACCCGAGTATTTTTCTTGGACTATATTGGAGCAGCATTGGATACACAAAAATTAAAAGTGTATTCTTCGGTAGAGAGACTATTCTATCAAACTCATCCTATCTCTCCATGCAGCCCATTCTCTCCTGTTGTGGGACTATCCTGAAAATCTTCTATGTGGAGCAGATTTACCTCAGGCGCCCCATCTCAGATGATTGAGACTGACTGGTTGCAGTGCTCATAGGGATGAATTGCAGATTCAGGCAACTTCGTCCTCAAAGGAAATGTTGTATCATATCAGTGTGCTAGAACTAAAGGCTGTACACCTAGCCCTCAATTCATTCTTTCCTATTTTCAAGACGATCTTCCAGCTTGTTCAGACAGACAGCACACCAACCATATATTATGTGAACAAGCAATGGGGAACGAGATCCAGAATGCTAACTCGGGAAGCTCAAGCCATCTGGAAGTGGTTGACAGCCAGAAACCTGTGGTTCACGGTAGTTCATCTCCCAAGGATCCAAAGTGCTCAATAGATTCTCTGAGGAGGACATTAGAGAAGAAGCACAAGTGGTTTCTAAATTATTACACCCTACACAGCGACTGCAAGCACAAATTACAAAAAAACCCCGACTGCGCATCCAGGTTCTACCAACCAGAGGAAAAAATTGTAATGACTTTTCAATCAACTGATCTTGGTAATTTGTAGGTGCCTTTGCACTCATTCCCCTGATACCAACAGTCATAATCAATCTACACTACTCAATAGTGGGGGTGATTCTGAGAGTGTTTGACAGTGGTAATTCATGTCAGGCAGGAGGTTGCCTTGTAGGATTTATCTCCTTCACAAGTTCGGGGGCCAAATTCTCCTTCCCAGTCTACCGTCTTAGAATTTGCCAGTTGTGAAATCATGCAATATAAACATTTAAAGTTCCAGCAGGAGTCTATGGACACTGTGAAAGAAGCCAAACCACTAACCAAATTGACTTCATACTCCTTCAAATGGAGAAAATTGTGCATCTAGTGTATGAATAGTTAACTAAAGTCCCACTGCCTGTCAAGAAGAAAGGCTATTACCATATCTTCATTTGGCCAGGTCCTGCTTGCAATATTCTTCAGCTAAGGTCTATTTGGCAGCTATCACCACGTACAGGAAGTATCACAATATTCTTCTCTTCTTTAGGGGAATTAAATAGTGCTCTCTTGAAGCTCATGGGTCCTCCGTTTAAGCTAATTCATGATGTCTGACTTCATCATTGTTTGTGGAAAGATGCTGTCGTTGTAGGTATAATAACTGCATGTAGAGTTAACCAGGTTCAGTCATTGTGCTCCCTTGAACCACACACAGTGTTCCATAGGAACAAAGTTGTCATGTGGACACATCCAAATTTTCTTTCTAAGGTGATCTTGGATTTCCACTTAAACCAAAATATTGCTTCACTTACTTTCTTTTAGAATTGTACTTCCCTGGCTGAAAGATCTCTCTATACATTAGACATCAGGGGAGTGCTCCCATATCTCCCTAGGCAAACCGAAATATATAGGGCAAACAAAATAATTATTTGTGAACTATGGTCCCTTACACACCGAACTTCCAAATAGTCTTTTTTCCAGGTGTATAGTCTCTTTTTATGTTGCTGATAAGCTAATAAGGCACCTACTGGTACACGAAAAGCTTACTCAACTAGAGATAATGGTTCTACTGCTGCATTATTGAGAAATATTTCCATTGTGGATGTTGGAAATGGCCCTTTTTGCAGGGTTATCCCCAAACTTTTTGCTTCCTCATTCCTTGTTTTTCCTGACCTGTGGATGTTGGCAATAGGACTCTGGGCACTTTATCACTGCTGATCAGTGCTAAAGTGCATATGCTCTCTGTATAAATTGTTATTGTGTTTGGTTATCCATGATTGACATATTTGTTTTAACAGTAGGTCCCTAGTAAAGTGCACTGCGTGTGCCAGGGTGGGCGTTCATATGCTACTAATGGGCCTGCAGCACTGATTGTGCCACCCACAGGAGTAGCCCTAAAATGGTGTCTAAGGCCTGCCATTTCAGAGCCTGTGTGCATTCTAGTACTGCCATGCTGACTGGGCAACTGCACCCACTTGCCAGTCCCTAAACCTTCCCTTTTCCTCATATCAGACACCCCCATTGTAGGCCCAAGGGCAAGGTGCATTGTAAGTATAAGGTAGGACATGCCCCGGTGTGTGTGGCATGTCCTAATAGTGAATTACAGCCATTTTCGTTTTTGACTATTGCAAGGCTACCTGTTCTCCATAGGCCAGAATGGCAATTAGATTATTACATCTTATAATCCTAACTGACTCAGGGAACATGGTAGAAATTCAAGTTTAGTATGGCTAAACTCAGAAAGATAGTCGCATCGCACCTTTGCGAGACGCTTCCTACGAAACCTGCGCACCGGAATCCATACAAGGTATCGCCTCCCTCCTCATACAGACCAAATTCGTCACAACAGGCCCACTGCGTCCATCGCCTCCCCAGGGTTTTAGGAATAACGCATTGCTTGTTTTTCAACGCTGCAGCTTTCCATTTGGAACTTTTATCACATCTGCAGGTACTTTGGGCTAAACGTGACGCAACTGTGGATTATTTTGACGCAAACCCTAGAACCCTTTTAAAATCATATTCTTAAACTGTGTATGTTGGATTTTTGTTGTTTGGTCTTGTGTAGTTTAGATAAAGATACTTTATTTTTCTAAAGTGGTGTGGAGTCCATTTGTGGTGTTTTCACTGTGTTACTGTGAGTGTTGGTGCAAATACTTTACACGTTGCCTTTGATAAGCCTGTCCGCTCGTGCCAAGCTACCAAGGGGGTGAGAAGGTGTTATCTAAAGAGTGTATCTCCATTACCCTGACTAGAAGTAAGGGTCCCTATTTGGACATTAGTACCTACCTCTGCCAACTAGAGACCCCCAGATCAAACAGTGGATATTTGTAAAGCACTCACTTGGAGGTCTGTGCATACCTATGCAAGACTCTACTGTTTTGATTCAGACTCCAGAGGACCTGCAGTGCAGGCCTCCTTGAGAAACTTGTATGAGTAGTTCATTAATTTGTTTTATTTTTTCTTTCCACACCTTTTACTAGGGGTGAGCCTGCTATTCTGTTACATGATATCAGTGGTGATCCCCTGAAGGAGAATGAATAGTTGCCTACCGATATTCTTAGTTCTCCATAAGGGAAATGTCCATTGAAATCATAAGCAACCTCCCCTCCTTAACAGTGGAAGGGATAAAGGAAGTTAAGGCTTTTTTGTAACAGTATCCTTTGACACTGTCATAAAAAAGATCCGTAGCAACTGCCACTAAAAGAGCATGATGGCATACTGAATTGTTTGGGGGGCCTAGAGCTGCAGAGTCAATTTTACAGTCTTACATGGCTACAACCTTTATGGCTATATTGTTCTTAGTATTTCCTTCATTTCCTTTAAAAAGGGTTTGTGATAGTGTTTTCCTTGTCAGCTGGATCTCTATTTTTAATAAATGTTTTTTTCTTTTTGTTTAAAGTTAATACATTGAATTGGCCATGGTAGCATGTTTTAGAAGCTGACAGATAATTTTATTTCAAATAAGGCGAACATGAAAAAAGTTCTCTAAGATCCCTCATTTGGACTATTCACTGCTTCAGTAGCAATTTCCGTGAAGGAAAATGAGGAGTACATGTAAGCAGACATTGCTTCCTCATGACCATGATGCCTTGGGTGGATGTAGGAAATCGTAGGCAGCAATGTTTTATCATCAGTTCTGCATTACACACCATCTGCATGTTGATGACGTTTTGCATCATCATGTGTTAGATTTGTTCATTAGCCCTCCTTAGAGTAACAAGTGATGTATGTGGAATCCCTTGATCTGAAATAGTCAGGTTAGTGTTAGACTCCTTACATTAGAATATCCCCAGGCGTCAGTCTGGATCCGGAAAGTTTTCGGCAGCAGTACCACTGCATGTCGGTAGGCGTCGTCTGCAGCTCCGTGTCCGTCGTCGGAGTCGAGATCGCCAGGACGACGTCATCAGGGTGTACTTAGACATCGCCCGCGCGCACTGAAGTCAGTTCTTTTTTCCGCGCCAGCAAGCGCAGATCCGGTAAGAGCAGTACTTCTAGTTTTTTTTTTACTAACTTTTTTGATCTGTTCTGGATCTCTTTTCGAGTCATCTTTGAATCGTGGTGCCGTAGGGATTCCTGGCTTCAAGCTGTGCGACCCCTGTCACCGCCTGATGTCGGTGTCCGACCCCCACCATCGGTGTCTTTACAAGTCGTGCCTTGACTGCCGGGCCTTGACCTTGAAAGCAAGGCGGGATTGGTCCTGTAAGCTTCTCGAGATCCATCAGTTGGTTCCGCGCCGCTCAAGGTCCCGGTCGAGGAGGAATTCGAGGGACCGGTCGCGGAGCTGCAGTCGTCATTGCTCGTAGAGCAATCGAGACTCGTCGGGCTCCAAGTCCTCCGGTAAGTTGAGGCACTCTAAAAAGAAGTCGAAGAAGCAACATCGCACTTCCGACTCCCCTCGCGCGACGCGGCTGAGGGTTCGAACGACACCGCCAGCAACGCATCCGGTCCCATACCCTCTGGTCCCTGGGCTGCATGCGACGCCGGAAGAGATATGCGACTTCCTGTGGCCATGAAGACTCACTTCCCTTCGTCGAGGACTGTCGGCGCGCCTTCGGGCCCCGCGGACCCGACTAGGGCCCTGGCAGGCCGGCGGCTTCTGCCCCGGCGCCGCCAGGTGCTTCAGCTCCGGCGCCGTTGTCCACTTTGGTCCCGACGCCGCAAGGCCCTGAGGGATCCAGGCCTGGATCCCAGTCGACGCCAGTTAAACTCACGACTCCTCTGCCAGCGCCGATCCCGATGGTGTTGCTCCCGGCACTGTCTTCGGATGCCGCCGTCCCCAGTTTCAGCCCCAGTCTGGGGTCGGTGGGTGAGCAATTCACATATGACCCGGCTCTGTCATTCCTGCTTGTTTATTAGGACCCGGATGAAGAAGAGGCCTGGAAGGGGTCTGAGGATCCTCTGGCACAGCAGTGCCAGTTGAGTCAGGAATGGGCAGATGAGTTGGGGGAGGCCAGTGGTCTAGACACATGCCTGACACTGGATTCATCTCTCCTCCCTCCGTGGCTACGGAGGAGGGTGCCACTTACGGTGTGGTGTTGCGCAGGGCAGCCAAGGCCTTGGCTCTTGAGCTCCCTGCTGCGGCCGTGAGGACTAATCTCCTCACCGAGGTGCTTCAGTCGCTAGTAAGCTCTTCGGAGACTCTGCTGCCGTTTAATGAAGCCCTCACGGACGTTCTGATGGGCACTTGGTCCAAGCCCTCCACAGTGCCCCCTGTGGATAGGAACGTGGCCCGATGCCACCGCTCGGCTCTGGGCGACCCCCACTTTCTGTTTGTTCAACCCACCCTGAGAGCCTGGTGATCCAAGCCTCTGCATCCCAATCCACATTCTTTTTTTTTTTATTCTACAGTGTGCGGACAGGGCAGCATAGAAGTCAGGGTTGTCATAATTGGGGCCGTAAAAGTTGACGATCAACAGGTCAAGTCCCTTACCCACACACCTAGCTAGGACATATCGACCCTCCGTATCCGCCACTACCGGGATCTATTTCAGTTGTGAGGAAGGGCTGACCCAGGTTAGTACCCCCCGGGAATGTGTCGTGAAGCCAGCCGCCACTATATGTCCCGCCAACCCACGAGACTGTAACATCCTACTGTTGATGGGCAAATGGGTTTCTTGCAGGAGGGCCAGATCAACATGATGTCGGTGTAGGTAACTAAGGACCTTCCTCAACTTGCGGTAATCGTTCAGGCCCCGCACGTTCCAGGTCATCATTTTCAGAGTGTGTGGGGTATGTGTGGCATCATTCAGAGCAACATTCGACATAACAAGGACATTTTAACCATCGTATCATCAGGGATGGCGATAGTGCCGCTCCCTAGGTCTGGAGCAACCACTAGCAGCACTGGATAACGAACAAAACGCAGCAGTACACATTTCACCGCATTAGCCAGCTGGCACTTCAATTCGGGTACATTTCCACATAGCATTCCACTCAAAGCAATTTCGAACTCCCCAAAACCATTGAAACAAGAACCCCCTTCAGTAGCCCCCCCAACCCAACCACCCGCTCCCCCACCCACCCACAGCCGACCACCCCCAACCAGGTCAGACAGGCCCCAAGTTCAACCCCCATCAACCCAAAATTAGCAAAGTTTAGTACGTTTTGAAAAACGACTCCCCAGGGAGTCACACAGCCTAAGGCACCGGGGCAGAGCACGCCTGTAAGGAACAGCACCTCCTACTGTTCTACCGCATATATCTAGTTTGACTCTCCGGCCTGCCCCCATTGTTAATTCAGTGTCCATAGTAAATCACACCAAAGTGCTCCCCAATCCCACCGACCACCCAAACATTGAATGCTTGCCCTTGCGGACCCCCACGCAGCGATGTCCCCCCTGCGCTTCAATAATCGCCATAGAATAAGTCCAGGCCAACTACCTGCCCTAGGCGAGGGCCCACTCGTTTCGTACGCTGCACCACCCAGCAGGACCGACAGTCACAGTTCAATCCAGACTTACCGCCCCCCCAAGGGGGTGGTTCAGCTCCTCCGTTTGAGGAATAGTGTCCTCTCCGCGTTGAGGAGAGCAACGTGCTCCACTGGTATCCATCTAGTCCTGCTCATCCATGTGCGAAACTGAACCAGTGTCGTCCTCATTGTTCTTCTGCGCCTCCTTGCGCTCCCGGGTCCATTCCTTCAGGGACTTCTGAAGGTCTCTAGGATCTGTGAAAAAGTGGGAATGCCCCCCTTTGTTGATGCGGAGTTTGGCGGGGTACAGCATCGCGTAGTCCAGGCCCAGCATACGCAGTTGTTTTTTGTAAGGCGCAAATTGTCTCCATTCCTCCTGGACTTTAGCCGTGAAATCCGGGTAAAGGGAGATGTCCATGCCCTCGTGTTGTAGCTTGCCTTTGTCTCTCGCCAGGCGCAAGGCAGTGTCCCTATCACAGTAATTGAGAAGCTTCGCGATGATGGGGCGAGGGGGCGCGCCTGGCTGTGGTTGTGGGCCCAACGTGCGGTGCGCCCGTTCCACGATAAACATGGGAGAAAAGGCCTCCTCACTGAGCAAAATCTTCAACAGTTTCTCGACATAGAGTTCCATTTTGCCGGTCTGGGTGGTTTCCGCCACTCCCGTGATGCGGATATTAGATCTGCGCGAACGCGCCTCCAAATCCTCCGTCTTATCTTGAATTACCTGGAGGAGTCTGCCGAATTGTTTCCTGTCCTTGTCCCATTCGGTTTGCGCCTCCTCCGCCTCCGTGAGACGCCGTTCCGCCATGTCCAGGCGCTCCGCGTGCTTGTCGACCCGTTCCGCCATGCGGTCCATACGGTATGACAGCGCGTCTATTTTAGAGCCAACAGACGCGATACTGTCCTGTATACCCTTTTCCATGGCAGCTAGCATGTCCCGCAGCTCAGTGGTCGCCGGGCCAGTCGCCGTGGCCCCCTTCGGGGATGCTTCCGAGGCCGGTGCATCCGATCCTTTCGGCCGACGCCGATCGAAGGAGAGTTTAGCCTGCGTGGAGTCGTTCTTCCCCATGGTCGTCTCAGGCAGTGGGCGGATGCGGGAATGTTGTACACCTCACTCCCTCCAGGCGGCTGGGATAGCGTTTGATTCTCTCCTGGCGGCGATCCGATGCCACCGGTCGCCGAGGCTTCTAGGCCTGAGTTGTCAGCGCAAAGTTCCCAAGATGGCGCCCGTGAGGAGGGACCAGCGGCCGCTCACCCCTCCAGCAAAGTCTGCACGCGGCCCTGGACGAAATCAGTGCAAAAGTCTCAGCACCAGACCCACAACTCAGGAGCGGGGAGGGCCGTAGGTACACCGGTACACACCGGGTCTGATGTGCGCCTGCAATCACTCCGTTGCCGCGGGGTCACCATCACGTTGCCCAAAAACACAGCTTCTGCGCCACCAAGAACCCACTTCGTTTGAGGGCAAATGTTCGAGAAAGGGGGTGGCAGCCAGGGAGGGGAGGGCGCACCCTCGCCGGTCAAGAAAATGCCTGGTCTCGGCCCGTCGGATAACCACTCCGTCTCCACCGGGCTCCGCGGCCGCACGTCGGGTGACGTCGCTCGGCCCTCCCTCCAGGATAGTCTGCGGCGTCAGGCCCAGTCCGCCGCCGCCGGGCCGCCGAAGATCCCCGCTTCAATCCACTCGGAGGAACTCGCCCGCCAGGGTCAGGAAGCCTCTCACTGATGCCTTGGGGTCTCAGTGGGTGTAGAAGAGCCGAATGTGGAAGGTTGGACACTTCGAAGGATAAATTAGCAGGATTTTTCCGGGGCTAAGGCGAGGAGCCGAGGGCTCACGCGTCCGCCATCGACGCTGGCTAGCTCCGCCCCCCCAATCCACATTCTTAACTGCTCCTCCAGAACGGGAATCCAAAATGTTTGATCAGTTTGGGAAGAAACTGTTCTCTTCTTTGAGTTTTGGGTTGCGGTCTATCAACACCCCTTGCCTTTTGGGCCGTTACATCCACTCTTTGTGAGACACGGTTGCGGACGTGCTGCCCCAGTGTCCGGAGGAGGCCCAGGCACGGCTCACCCAGGCACTTGCCGAGGGGCGGGATGCAGCACGGTACTCCATCAGATGTGGACTTGATACCACGGACTCGCTGGGCAAAGTGATTTCCACGATGGTGCGATCCATACCCACGCCTGGCTGATGTCCGCTAATTTTTCAGGGGATGTCCAAGCCACGCTCATGGACATGCCCTTTGAATGGCTGTCACCTTTTTGGCGACAAAGCAAACAGTGCGCTTGAGCGTTTCACGGACTCCAGGGCTACGGCCAAGTCCTTGGGCCTGTCGGGCCAGCGCCAGCAGAATTCTGCTTTTTGTCCCTTTCGTGGCCAAGGAAGGGGCGCCCCCACGCGTTTGTACAGCCACAGGCTGTGCCTCATCGTGGTCGCGGACGTGGTAACCACCGTGGCTGTGCCGGTGGACAACGGCAAGGTCAGTCCACATCCACTCTCACAGCATCTGCCTCAAAGCCTGCCAAGTCTGAGCTTTCAGGCCCATTCGACGCCAGTGGGGGGCAGGGTCCACCATCACCTCCTCCATTGGCGCTCCATCACATTGAACTGGTGGGTTCTGCAAATCGTCCGAAGGGGCTACTCCCTCCCCTTTGAGGCGACCCCTCCAGCCATGCCACCGCAGTACCACCGCATGTCGAGGGATCACTTGGAACTTCTGCAGGAGGAAGTTATGGCCCTCTTGGCCAAGGGGGCCATTGAGCGCTTTCCTGGGTCAGAAGTAGGACGTGGTTGCTACTCCCACTACTTTCTGGTACCCAAAAAGGGCAAAGGAGGCCTACGCCCTATCTTGGACCCCCGGAGCATCAATTGCTTCCTCCGGAAGAAGAAGTTCAAGATGCTGACTTTAGCTCAGGTCCTGGCTGCCCTAGACCCTGGGGACTGTATGGTAGCATTGGACTTGCAGGACGCATATTTCCACTTCCCCGTCGTTCCGGCCCACCGGTGCTACCTGCAGTTCACTGTAGGCCACGAGCACTTTCAGTTTACCATGCTCCCCATCGGCCTTGCCAGCGCCCCTGAGGTGTTCACGAAAGTGATGGTGGTGGTTGCAGCTCATCTGCGGAGATCAGGGGTTTCAGTCTTCCCCTATTACGATGACTGGTTGTTGAAGGCGGGCTCGCCCAGACAGTCATCTCCCACCTCCAGACTACGGCCGACCTCCTGCACTCGCTAAGGATCTCCACCAACGTGCCAAAGTCGCACCAGTCCCCCTCTCAGAAGTTCCTTTAATCGGAGCGGTTCTGGACTCTGCTCCATTTTGGGTTTATCTACCGAACAACGGGTTCGAAATATTCAGGCTCTGATTCCAATCTTTCAGCCTTTATCCTGAGTTTTGGTCAGGTTGATGCTGCGGCTCCTGGGGCCGATGGCCTCCTGCTTCCTACTGGTACATCACGCCAGGTGGCGGATGCGGGCTCTGCAGTGGTACCTGAAGTTTCAGTGGGCAAAGCATCAGGGCAACCTGTCCGACCACGTCCTGATCTCAGAGGGCACTGCGAGTCAGTTGCAGTGGTGGCTCACGAACTGCGATTGGGTCAGCGGCAGATCCCTCTCCCTACCCCAACCGGAGCATATAGTAGTGACAGATGCGTCCCTCCTGGGATGGGGGGCCACATGGGATAGGCGAAGATCAGAGGCCTCTGGTCTCCAACGGAGTCCCGCCTCAAAATCAACCTTCTGCAGTTGCGGGCGAACCGACTTGCACTGAAGGCATTTCTTCCCTCTGTCCAGGGAAGTGTAGTGCAGGTGTTCACGGACAACACCACCGCCATGTGGTACTGCAACAAACAGGGTGGGGGGGGGGTGGTGGACCCTTTGTCAGGAGGTTCAGTGCCTCTGGACATGGCTGGAACACCAGGGCGTCACCCTGGTGGTTCAACACCTGGCAGGTTCCCTGAACGCCAGGGGGACAAACTCACCCGCCGGTGCAGGATGGATCACGAATGGCGTCTGAACTCGGACGTGGCGCAAGGTCTCTTTCAGCAGTGGGGAGAGCCTTAATTAGATCTATTCGCCACCGAAGAGAACGCACAATGTCATCAGTTCTGCGTGTTGGAATTTCCAAGGTGGCACTCGCTCTGAGACGCTTTTCCTTGTGAGTGGAGTTGCGGTCTGTTGTACGCTTTCCGCCTATACCACTTCTGCCCAGAGTGCTGAAGAAGATCAGGGGAGACCGGGCCCAAGTTATCCTTGTGGCTCCGAACTGGGCACGAAGATACTGGTATCCTGAACTACTCAGCATGTCAGTCGATCCCCGATTCGTCTGCCTCTTCAGGGGGACTGTTAGAATTGGGGCTCTGGTAGGCGCAGGTATGTACTTGCGACAAGCAGGGACCCTCTCCTCTTAGTCAGGGCAAAGGATTACTCTCCAGAAATAACCCCTGCTTACCCTCTAGGTAGTGTGGCGCAAGCAGTCAAGGCTAATCTCAGGAGTACATGTAGCTAAGCATTTGCAATATCACTCACAATAAATCATTAGCCCACCACACAATGACACAAGACTGGGTTTCTGTAAAAATATATCTTTTTTATATAAATCTGCAAGTAGGCTTCAAAATACAGGCTTCAAAACGGTTCCAGTAATTTTAAAAGGTTGCCACAGCTCTTTTTAAGCAAATTCAGTTCTCAAAAGGCCAGGATTTGCTTCTCTAGGCAGTTCACTGAGCTTAATGCGCTAGGTAGTGCTCTCCTACGCTCCGTACGGCTTTTGGGACAGAGCCCTACTAAACCTCACGCTTCTCACGTGAGCCGGCTTACGATGCGATCACTGGGGATGGCAGGTACGAGGCATACCAGCAATCGTATCACAAGCCCACTGTTCTCAGCGCGCGGTTGCAGCGTATGCCTCTCACTGGCCGGTACGGTGCGCACAGTCTCACTGGCCAAAGCGAAGGGGGCGAGGCATACCGGGTGACGCGTCCGGCTGGTTTTAGATGCAGGAGGGGTGTACGCTGCGCCCCAGGCTCTCGGAGGCAAGGTACAAAGCGCACAGTTCTCCTCTATACAAACGTACAGTTCTCAGTGCACTCGCTTTAGGGAGGTAGCACCCACTGTTCCTGGGGCGCAGTTCAGGGGGCAAGTTCACCAGCAAGCCCTTGGAGATTGTCAAATGCACAAGTAGATTTAAAAAGTCTCTCAGTCTTTTTCTTCTTCTCTCCTTCTTGCAGGAAGGCACCCACCACAGACCAGTCTCTCAGGATTAGAGACAGTAGTCCTCCATGCAGCTTTCCCAGGTCCTTCTCTTAAGGCAGAGTTTCTTCTTGGCGTCAACAGGATCTGATTTGTTAGGAGCAGGGCTCCGACTTTTATACCAAGTTTCTTTTGTTCTTTCAGGCCAGGGGGGCCTTTGCATAGTTCACTTCAGCTGTGAAGCACTTCGTTTTGCCAAAACAGGTTTCTGCTTTCAGTGTGTGGGGCAGGGCAGCAGACGCTCCGCAGGCAGCAGAGCCAGCATTGTGAGGCCAAGTACAGTCAGAAGCACCTTGATGACAAGTCTTCCCTCTTCCTGGTCCAGGTGTCGGGCAGAGTCATCAGTCGCTCCCCAGGGGGCGGAGCCAGCATTGTGGTGGCAGAGCACAGCCCTATTCAGAGTCAAGTGGCACTCCCTCCACCCATCCTGGTGTAATCCCCCTATTCACCACCTGTCATCCCTAGCCCTGTCACTCACAGAACCCAGACAGCAGATACACATCCTGGCAGAGGCGGGCTGAAAGGGTTAGGCAAGCAAATGCTAACTTTCTAAAAGTAGCATTTGCAAACACAGGATATTAAAATAAACTTTACTAAAAGAAGAATTTTATTATTCTGAGTTCAGGCATACTAAACTTGCCTTTCTACCATGTTCCCTGAGCCTGCTGGGATCATAGAGTGTAATAATTCCAGCAGCCCATTCTGGCCTATGAGAGCAGGTAGCCTTACAATAGTAAAGAATGAAATTGGCTTTAAGTCACTATTAGGACATGCCCCACACATCAGGGCTTGTCCTACCTTACACTTACAATGCACCCTGCCCTTGGGCCTACCATAGGGGTGACTAATATGAAGTAAAGGGAAGGTTTGGAGGCTGGCAAGTGTGTGAACTTGCCCAGCCAGCATGACACTACCAGACTGCACACAGGTTCTGCAGTGGCACTCCCTAGACACATTTTAAAAGGCTGCTTCTATGGGTGGCGCAACCAGCGCTGCAGGCCCACTAGCAGTAATGGTATTTACAAGCCCTGGCACTCCTGGTGCGCTTTACTTGGGAATGACAGTAAATCCAATGAGCCAATCATGGAGATCAATTACAGGTATACTTTATTTTGGGAGCACTTGCACTGTGGCACGGATTGGCCATGGTGCAGTGCCCTGAGCAGCTAACACCAGCAAAACATCTGAGGCACATCAGCAAAAAGTGGAAGGGAGACTCACGCCAAGGGGCAAGGTCAAACAAGGACCTTCTGTCGCAACAGCAGGGGACGGTCCTCCACCCGAACCTGTCAACTCTCCACCTACATGCGTGGAGATTAAGCGCAACAGTTGAGGCCATTTGACTTGCCTCCTGAAGTCTGTGATGTGATTCTGGCAGCCAGGTGGAGAACCGGGCCTCCATTGGCCGGGCGGCGCAGGGCACGCCTAAATCCCCGGATTCACCTGCCTTGTAACTAACAGAGACACGAGACAATCCATTGAGGGTGGAAGCCAGGTTTATTAGCTGCAGCTAAGCACAGGTGTCCCAGAAGTTACACACACAGGGTGGGTTCTAAGGTGACTGCCACTTCAATCCGTGGCGCACAGTTTTTTTATAGGAAACACATTTACAATATGCCACTCCTTGCACATACAAAACGAACCAATGAGAAAAGTTGAAAAACAAGCTATCAAGTGTCTCAAATACGTCCCTTTCTCAGACCCCGTGTGTTACCCTTCCCGACAAATTATTCAGTGATGGTGTCCACAATCCCCTCTTGCAGGTGGCAGGACATACTTGTGTGTCTCAAAGGATGGTTGTGTAATAGGAGCATACATGGAGAAAATAGCGAAGGCCAGTCGGATAAGATAGTGTAAGGAAAGAATAGGAGAGGGCAAATAGTCAGCCGAAACAAGGATCAATCGAACCAAACATGGATTAACGAACTCAGCCAGACCCTGACATCGTGTTTCATGAACAAGGACAATAGAGTTACTTTTTAACTGAAAGGACACGTAGCAGCTGGAAAAGCAAAAGCACATCGTTCGCCGTGCTGCCTGAGTGAGAACAACACAAAATGGCGACAGGACACAAAATGGCGGCTAGATATGGGATGAAATCTGAAATTGTAGAACCTCAGACCCTCCTTTTGCCATTACTCAGGCAATACACCAGGGACTCAAGTCAATCTGAGTCAATATCAATGGCCATAAGGTCATTGAGTTGTTGCTGTAGCATCATTCTAATGTTCTCTGTTTTCCGTGACGCAGGCTTCGGAACACACATAGTGGCACAAAGACCACATATTGCAGGTCCACACTGCACACAAAGGCAACAAGAGAAGATGATGGCCAAGATCATTCCAAGGAAAGTTAGTATCTTCCATCCCCATGTGGACTGTAGTCCCCAAAACCATCCCATCACAGACCAATCTCCCATGTCCTGATGTATAGACTCGGAGATGGTATGTAACTTAGAGATAGCTTGGTATACTGTATGGGCATTGTCAGGAATGTAAACACAGCAACTAGACCCGATCAATTTACAGACTCCACCACGATCTGCAAGGATAATATCTAAAACTATCCTATTTAGTAAAGTCATAAGACGATCCGCCTGAAGCTCGGCTGTCACATTACTCAAGGCTTTAGACGTTTCATTTATGGTAGCCTCAACAACACGAGCTAAGTGCCTGATGTCTCTGCTATTGGCTATTGGGCCCCAGAAAGGAAGCAACCCTTTAATGAAGTCAGCTGCCTCCTGTCCTGCTGTGTCTTTCTGATCAAAGAATCCCCTACCATATCTTTTCTTGTAATGGCCTGAAGGAGCAGTATACGTTGGGGGGAAGAAGAAAAGCCTCATAACATGTTCCTGAAAAATAAGTAGGAAGCCATGTATAGGCTCTATCGTGACAGATAAAATATGTGCCTTGTAATGGCACTAATGGTGAGGGAATCTGAGGTGTATAGACATAAGTATGAGAACAAACACTCTTCTCCTGTGGATTCTTAACATTCTGGCCATTTATTTGTTAGCAGAAATTACCTCGATGAGGTACAGTCCAAATTGGCGGAGAGCTCCTTAGTTTAGCCTTTTCTGCGAGGCTAGTAACATATCGGGTAATGTTCCATCCATCATACGCTCTCTTCTCATCTATAGGAATCTTACTAATCTGAGCAATCTTAGCCATAGTCACTATTACCTTAATCAAAGTACTATGACTAAAGTCTGCTCCACCACCATATGGACTACCAGGAGGATATCATAGCTGATTTTGATAAAGGTTAGAGAACATAAGCCTAGGCGGAACCTTCATAGGTGAATGGAAAAACTAAATTCGGCATGCCTCTCTCTGTATTATGAGGCATGAGCCCACAAACCCAACAATCATTAGTATTCATCACTAGTTGGTGTTGATGCAATAACTGAATAAACGAATTGTTGAAGTATTCGGTCCTCCAAATTTGTTCGTGTTCTGAAAGTGTATTAAACCGATGTGGGGAGGCAGTAGTAGGAGAAGTTAAAAAGACAGATGTAGGGACAGGTGATGGCTGCAGAGTATAAACAAGCCAACTTCCACACGCTAATAAAGTACATGAACATATCAGAATACATAGGGTTATTCCACATGGACTAACCATTAATTTCTTAAGTCTTTCTTTCATATTTACAGTCTGATCATTAATTTCCACTTTAATATCCATTACTCTAAAAGCGTTGCTCACGATAATCTTTCTAGATCACTTAGCTGTGATTGTTAGCCGTCCTATGACACTGCAAGTCCTGCAGACCCTAGGTCACTACTCAGGTCACAGCTTAAGACTCCTACCGTGACCCTGCAACTTGATGGATAGTGGAAGAAAACACATTAAAATGTCTTTCAAAACAAAAAAGGTATAATCAGAAAAATCGTAAAAAGGAAAAAGTTCAATTATCTTTGGATATCCTCGATCGAAAATTATATCAAGTCCTATTAGGGATCGTCTGGTCCTTAAACAAGGCTTCTGGATCCACTGTGTTCAAACGCAGATGTGTTGGGATGGCCTCCTGTAACACGTCATCGTCTTCTTTCTCAGAGTTGTGTGGTCCAGGCGTGCACTACTAAACGGTACAAATCTAGACACTTTTTCACTTTCGTTATCACCTATGCCCTCACAAATCCACTGGTCAAAAGGCAAAGGCAAAGGTACCCTCTTACATTGCACGCCATGGACCCAGTTCTTTTTCCCAACAACCTTCACTGGCGTCCGTGTAGTCAACAGCACTTGTCGCAGCTGGCCCCAAAAAGGTTCCAAATTCTTTTTTCGCTGAAAGTTTTTCACACAGACCCAGTCGCCAGGTTGGATGGAATGACCTGGGTCTGCGGAGGCCTCTGGCAAAGCGTTTTGAACCTGTTGATGAAGAACACGTAATTTAGTGGTGAGGTCATGCAAGTAGTCAATCAGCATTGGGTATGGAATATCAGAATACTTTTTAGGTCAAGGGACTCCCCAGACATTTTGCTGGGCGCCCAAAAACGACCTCATACGGACTCAGACCTAAACGGGAATGCACAGTAGTTCTCGTAGACAGAAGTGCTAATGGTAGGGCATCAGGCCAGACGAGGCCTGTGCTCGCCTGAATCTTTGTCAATTTGAGCTTGAGAGTACCATTATAACACTCTACCAATCCTGCTGACTGAGGGTGGTTTGCCTCATGGAATTTCTGTTTAATACCAAGACCTGCACATACTTTCTGCATAATCTGGCCTATGCATTCACTCCCATTGTCAGACCAGACAATGCGCAGCAAACCAAATCTCCGGAAAAACTCCTTCAAAAGAACTTTGGCAGTGGATAAGGCAGTATTGTCCTTTAGGGGGTAGGCCTCTAGCCATCTGGAAAAGGCACAAACCACCACCAGAACATACTTGAGGTTATTACAACGATCCATATGAATGTAATCGATTTGCAATACCTCGAAAGGGTACGTAGGGGGAGCAAAATGACCTGCTGGAGTTGGGGTTCCCTTTCCTGGATTATGCATTAAACAGACAATGCAGTGCTTCACCACGTTTTCTGCACATTTAGGAATTCCTTCATTCTGCCATACTGGAGCCAAGATTTTACAGATGCCCTTTGCACTAATATGGGCTGGACCATGCTCCATAGTAACTACAGGTAGTACATAAGCGTCTAGTAACAGCCATCGTTGATGCTCTGACAATTCCGTAAAACACCTTGTCGCATCCAACATTCCCGTACTCTCTCTCCACTTACTCAGCTCTTTCTCAGTAGCCTCTTCTTGAATCGTTCTCACACTTTTTATCGTGTCCTCACACATTCCTCCTTCTCTGACCCATCTTGCAGGACCCGCAACATACATACGACTCGTAACATCTCTCGCTGTCTCTTTTGCTATTTCGTTTGCAAAAGCATTCCCACGACCCACATCATCAGTAATCTTTTTTTGAGCGCTACACTTGATTATTGCTATTTGTGTAGGCAAAGCAAGTGAGTCGAGAAGATCAGTCACCAACTGACCATGCTGTATTTTAGTCCCATGGGAAGTAAAGAATCCTCTTTCCTTCCACAAGCGACCGAAACTATGAGCCACACCGAAAGCATATTGGCTATCAGTGTAGACGTTTACTCTCCTTCCTTCCGCCAAAACACATGCTCTCGTTAAAGCAATTAATTCAGCTGCTTGGGCTGAATTCTGTGCCATACGTGCTGTCTCTACTATCGTATGCAAAGTAGTAACAGCATGAGCTGCAGTTGTCTCACCATTTGGAAGATTAAAACAAGATCCATCTACCCATAGGATCCCGTCCACAAGTGGTGTGTCTTTTAGATCTATTCTGCCTTTCATTTCCTCCTCTGTTCGGAGAAAACAATCATGCTGTTCTTGAATGTTTTTCTCATCCGGTATGGGCAACAATGTTGCTGGATTCCGAGTATTACACCGCTTTATATGTATATGGCTAGCCAAAAGCATTAGCTCATATCCAGACAAGCGAGCACTCGTAAGGTCTTGTGTCTTAGTCTTATTCAAAAGAGTATCTACTGTATGTGGTACCATAACAACAATGGTGTTGTCCAATACCAATCCAGCAGACTGACGAATAGAAATTGCTTCCGCTGCTGTAGCTCTGAGACAACTAGGCAATGCCTTGGCTACTGGATCCAACGTAGCCGAAAAATAGGCACATGGCCGTTGTTTGTCTCCAAATTGTTGCGGTAAAACTGACAACGCACAACCTTCTCTTTCATGCACATAGAGTGTAAAAGGCTTACTGTAATCCGGAGTACCTAACACAGGTGCAGAACACAAAGCATTACGTAAATCAGAAAAACTCTTTTGCCATTCATCGGTCCAAGGGAGAGGTTGTGGCGTATCTTTCAACGTAAGTGCCAGCAAAGGTTTAGCTAACAAAGAAAAATTCGGAATCCATTGTCTACAATATGAGGTAATGCCCAGAAAGGCACGTACCTCTCTCTGTGTGGTTTGCTCAGACATTTGTGCGATCACTTGAATTCGTTCTGGGGTCAGTCGTCTTCCCTTCTTCGACAAGAGATGACCTAAATAGGTAACCTCTTGGCGGCAATATTGCAACTTAGAAGGGGACACTTTATAATGCAAGTCAGACAAATGACGCAACACAGAGACCGTCACATCTTTACAAACATCCTCCGAATCAGCATCAATTAGCAAATCGTCAACATATTGGATCAAAGTAGCACCTGGAGGCAAAATGAACGCGTCAAGCTGAGATTTCAAAGCCTGACTGTAAGTAGAGGGACATTCACAATGACCTTGAGGAGCACGCTTGAACCGGAAACTTCGGCCTCCGAGAGAGAAGCCAAAAATATCTCTACTGTCCTCAGCAATAGGAATACTAAAGAAAGCATTCTTCAGATCAATAACAGAAAACCATGCCGCCGAGGCGGGTATCATAGTAAGCAAAGCAGTGATATCCGGGACAACAGGAAACTGGGGGACAACAATCTTGTTGACCTCCGAAGATCAATCACAAAGCGATACACAGGTGGTTGAGATGGATCGCTGCGTTTAAGAACGGGGAGAACAGGACTGTTACAAACATTGCCTCTCGTTTCTTCGACCACACCCTTCTGGACTAGATCATAGATAATAGCCATCAAGGCTCGCTCACCATCATTAGAAATCTTGTACTGTGGAATACGTGGCAACTTAACATTATGCTTAATAGTAACCACATAAGGAGGAATCTGCAACAAACCAACATCGTTCAGACCTGTAGCCCAAAGTGTAGCAGGAAGACATTGCAACTCAGGCGGACAACTATCCTTCGATAAATATATAGGAGAAACCAATTTCTTACCCAAAGTAAGAAGCACACCAGTGGGGGAACAATACAATGTTGCATGAAGACGTTTCAACTAATCCAAACCCAACAAATTCTCTCTGCAACCAGTCGTTAAAATAAGTGGAGCTTCCAGATCGTAAGGACCAATCGAAAGAGGCAAAGGACAAGAAACTGGGTTAGCAACTGGGGCGCCAGAGCATCCTACAGAAACGTTTGTTAAGCCAGACAAAGGTGCCCCAGGGAGTTTTGAATGGATCATAGAACTTCTCATTGCACCAGTATCCAAAAGAAATGGCTCTGCAACACCCAAAGCAACTACCTCAACATAAAGCCCATTCTGATCCACTGGAACTGATACGACTCCCTTACTTTATCCATGGCTGTCCTAACTAGAATGAAAATCCTGAACTTCCCCTTCAACACAATAATCGTCATTGTATATTGCGCAGACTGAGTATTCTGCTGATCAAAATATTTCGAAGAATTCTGAGGGGGAAAGGAACGCTGCTCCTGAGGCAACGTACCTCGCCCTCTACCCCTAGGTGCTAATTGAAAACCACCACGGCCTCTCGGTCCCTGAAATCCCCCATTACGCTGCAATAAAACCGAACAACTATTCTTAAAATGGCCTTCCTCTTTACAATAGGCGCACTGATTAGGACCAACGAAAGGTCGTGGAACAAAAGGCTCAGGTTTCTGCAGCAACCTCTGAGACTGAATAGGTTGCTGCAACTGACGCTGACCAGAACGAGGAGGATAAGCCTGTTGAAGAAGAACTTTCGTCTTTAAATCCTTAGTCTTCTTCTCAGCCTTATCTTTTTCCTCCTTGTCCCTATTCTCATAATACTGAGCAGTAGCTAATATTTGGGCAGACGAAGAAACAGCCCAAAAACTTTCCGAATCTTTCAACTTATGGAACAATTCAGGAAGCAGATTGAAGACAAATGTATCCACAAATAATCGCTGTCCACCTTCGGTACTCAAATCCTGACCACTATGGTCAATAAATGTCTCCTCAAACCAAGTAAAGAAATCAGAAAAACTCATCTTTCTTCTGCTTACACGCATCTAACTTATCCCAGTTAACACATAAGGCAGGCATCATCGTCTTCATTAAAGTTAATATTCTACCAGGCAACTGTGTAATCAAATCATCTGGTTTAGCACCGCCCACTGGTGCTGTATCTGCGGCAACTATATCAGCCCAAGTACCACCCAAAGCCTGCTCATGATCCTCTCTGCGATTCCGAGCCCACAATGCTTGTGGAACTACATTCCCCATCAGCATACCAACATCAGCCAAATTCATAATACATGCATCAACAGTCTGGGACAACTCTTTATAATAACCAGCAGGATTTTTACGCGGGTCAGGCAAAGACTGCTTAAGTGCTAAAACTTCAGCTCGTTTCCAAGGAACATGTAACCATAGACGCTGAAAATGAGCAGGGACACCTGGAACAGCGCCCGCTTGCGGAACTGCTTTCCTCCATACTGAAGGAACTTCTCTCATAGGATAATTGTTTGTTTCTGCCTAACTGCAGGATCAGGTTCGGGAATAGTCCGGGAAGAATATAAGGACCTGAAAGTAACAAGTGTCTGTATAGCACCCTTAACGTCATTACCCACAATAAGTCCTTTATCAAACCTATCCTGTATATCCAATAGACCGTGAGGAGTTAAATCCAACTCCATATCCTCCCATCCTTTAGTAAGTGCGTCACACATAGCATTAAAAACATATCTCTGCGTAGACGCATTCCACTGGAGAAAGGTACTCAGTCTATCGGATTCACTATACAGCGAACCATTCATCATCCATTTATGAGCAAGGGAGTCAAATATAACTCGTTCCTCGGAATCTGGGAGTTGGCTTCGGGAAAAAGCAGGAGACCTGTTGAACGGGCCAAAAAGGGGGGAGAAAAGACCAGAGACAGTATCAACTAACCGAATACGAATCGGTGAAAAAGTAGGGAGCAAAACTGAAGACACAGTATTAAGCAAAGGAAGGGAAGGACTACTCGTTGCAAGAGACACAAAAGGCAAAGGAGACTGAGGTACAGAAGTTTGTGGCAAAGGAGGGGCAGGCCGTAATTCTGGAAGAGGCAATGGTGCGGGAGCCGGAGCTCCTGGCTGAACAATAGGTTGCTTGCTGCACAAGTGGCAATAATACAGGTGCATTAGCACCTGCCACATAAGGCGGAGGTAATTCAACAAATGAGACATTAAAGGATCTTCATCAGGATCTTTGCGTTGTGGAGGTAACACAGGATAGCACCTATCAATTGCCATCCGATGCTGTCTATCCGAGACCTCAATCGCACGATCAGTCTTGTCGTCTTTAAATTGTTGGGCAGCCTGTATAACCGTCATATCTTTCATTTTCATCTCTTTTTGCTTTTTTGATTTCTCTCTGTTTGGCTACCTTACGCCAGACTCGGGAAGAGTCAAACATTGTCGGCCGGGCTTTTCTTTTAAACAGAATTGCTTCCAAATTATCTAATATGTCAGTCTCAAAACTACCATTTTGTGGCCACCGTAAGACACCATCTTTCTTCGTGTATCGGATCCGTGCGTCGTTAAAGGCAATGGGACCAACACCATGCTTAGAATAGAGCTCATAAGTGGGAGTTCCAACCGGAGGAATCGGACATGACTCCTCAAGCCGGAAATCCCTAGTACAACAAAAACAACCGAATTTCCTAAATCCGCTCAGACCAGGCATTTTAAGCACACTGATCCGTTTACTAACTTCAAGGAGTGAAAGCAAGGAACACAGTACAAAAGTACTCACCCCTCGGCTTCGACTATTGCAACAGACGAATAACAAAAATCAAAAACAAAACAAAGAAGTGGGCTCTATCCACAAATACTTAACTAAATGGTCTCACGCCAACGGAGGTCCGTCTAATGTCTCGCGATACCAATCATCACCAGAGGGTCCAAGGCAGGGCGGTAGTCAGGGCTGCAGTCATCAGCAGCCTTCGGTCCACTTCGACATACAGGGGTCGCTTGACGTGGCTCGCGAATCCTCCGGAATTTTCTTGCAGGGCTTCTCACGACCCTCGGGCTGAACCGCTACCACTGAAGCCGCCCTACGTTGGGCGCCAGTTGGAGATCCGGGCCTTATGAGCCGGGCAGAGCAGGGCTCGCCTAAATCCCCGGATTCACCTGCCTTGTAACTAACAGAGACACGAGACACTCCGTTGAGCTTGGAAGACAGGTTTATTAGCTGCAGCTAAGCACAGTTGTCCCAGAAGTTACACACACAGGGTGGGTTCTAAGGTGACTGCCACTTCAATCCGTGGTGCACAGTCTTTTATAGGAAACACATTTACAATATCCCACTCCTTGCACATACAAAACGAACCAATGAGAAAAGTTGAAAAACAAGCTATCAGGTGTCTCAAATGTGCCCCTTTCTCAGACCCCGTGTGTTACCCCTCCCGACAAATTAATCAGTGATGGTGTCCACAATCCCCTCTTGCAGGTGGCAGGACGTACTTGTGTGTCTCAAAGGATGGTTGTGTAATAGGAGCATACAAGGAGAAGGCCAGTCGGATAAGATAGTATAAGGAAAGAATAGGAGAGGGCAAATAGTCAGCCGAAACAAGGATCAATCGAACCAGACATGGATTAACGAACTCAGCCAGACCCTGACATCGGGTTTCATGAACAAGGACAATGGAGTTACTTTTTAACTGAAAGGACACGTAGCAGCTGGAAAAGCAAAAGCACATCGTTCGCCGTGCTGCCTGAGTGAGTACAACACAAAATGGCGACAGGACACAAAATGGCGGCTAGATACGGGACGAAATCTGAAATCGTAGAACCTCACAGGCATCCCTCCACAAAAACGGTATACGCCTGCAGGTGGAACAAATTTGTGACATGGTGCACAGCAAAGGCTGTGGATCCACTTACTGCCCCCCTTTCAGAGGTTCTCCTCTTCCTTCTTTCTCTTGCCCAGCAGAGCTCTGCTCTGGGCACTATCAAAGGCTATCTCTCAGCCATTTCAGCCTTCTTAAGGCTTCCTGATCAGCCTTCTCTTTTCAAGTCCCCTGTTGTAAATAGATTCTTGAAAGGCATCACATACATGTTTCTTCCTGTTCCCTTCGTGATGCCTCAGTGGACTTGAACCTTGTTCTGACTTATCTGATGTGCACTCCCTTTGAGCCACTTCATAACTGTCCTCTTCGTCTTCTGACTCTTAAAACTGCATTCCTGGTTGCCATCACCTCTGCCAGGAGAGTGAGTGAACTCCAGGCTCTTTCTTCTAGGCCTCCTTTCCTCTCTGTCCATCCAGACAAGGTTGTTCTGAGGACTTATCCTTCTTTCCTGCCCAAGGTGGTTACAGCCTTTCATATTGAGCAGTCCATCACCTCAACCACCTTCTTTCTGCCTCCGCATCCCTCGAAGGAGGAAGAGAGGCTACACCGTCTGGACCCAAAACGTGTGCTCTCCTTCTATCTAGACCGCACATGCCAGTTCCAGGTGGACGACCAGCTCTTTGTTGGTTACGTGGGCGGTAAGAAGGGACGGGCGGTGCACAAGCGGACCTTCTCTCGGTGGGTCGTTTTCTGCATCAAGGTTTGCTACTCCTTGGCGAAAAAGGAGCCTCTTGTGGGTCCACGCGCCCATTCCACTTGGGCCACGGCGGCTACTACTGCCCTGGGTTGGGGAGTCTCCTTGCAGGACACCTGTCAGGCAGCTATGTGGGCCTCGCTGCACCCGTTTGCTTGGCACTACTGCCTGGACATCCAAGTCCGGAGAGATGGCTTATTCGTCTGTTCCGTTCTCCAGGACTTTCTGGTGTGATCTTGGTTCGAAGACCCACCACCGATGTTGGTATTGCTGGGGTATCTATTCTAAGGTAAGGAATCTAACACTAACCTGTTTCTTTCAGATGCACAAGTTACGTACCTTCGGTAATGATATATCTGTAAGAAACAGTACTTAGTGTTAGATTCCTTACCGTCCCACCCATCCTCTCTGTTCTGCGAACCGATATCTAGGGTTAAGGTATCTCCCTTTGAGGGCCCTAGTTTCATGGCACCAGTGTCGGTTTATTGGATGGCTCTGCGTTCCTGGCGCAGGAAGCTATGTACAGAACTGACGTCAGAGCTCGAGGGCGGTGTCTAAGTACTCCGACGACGTCATCCCGGCAATCATGACGCCGACGACAGACGCGGAGCCGCAGACGACGTCTACCGACGCGCAGGGGTACTGCTGACCAAAACTTTCCGTATCCAGTCTGACGCCTGGGGATATTCAAAGGTAAGGAATCTAACACTAACTACTGTTTCTTACAGATATATCGTTACCAAAGGTAAGCAACTTGTGCTTTCTGTGACCTTAGGCAAAGCCACAGTAAAAAGAGAACTTTGCTTTGACAGCATTCACTGACCCACTGTTGAAGGGTGTGTTGTAAAATATGTTCTGGGGAAACAAAGGCAGTCTTGACCTATCTCCTCACCTTACAGAAAGTGGCCTGTTACATGCTATGTAGATAGCCATTGTGTAGTATTGGACTTTGGGAAATCTCCAGTTGAAATCAGGAGGTTCAGGTTGGGGATTTCCAGCTAATATGTAGTAAGATCAAGTTCTCAGGAAATCTTGGCGATTTAAGCATGTTCTATTTAGCCTGGCCCTTCTCTTCGGCCTAGATAATGGCAGTGTTCTTGGTACTGAGCAGCATGCTTCTGTTATAGATGACAATGGATTTGCAGGATCAGAAAGTAAAAGTAAATGTAAATGTGTGTGGTACTTGTAAAGTGCACTATCACCTAGAAGTTATCTTGGCGCTGTATACGGCTGTGGAACCCTTCCTGGCTTTCCCTGTGAGATGCCCCTTACTGGGCACCTCCAAGGTGAGGCCAGGCATCCTAGCGCTTTCGGGCCGTTGTGGAGATTAAGCAAGCTATTGCCCAGAGTGGCAGAGTGGGACCCATGATTAGAGTAGGCACCTAGGCGAGAATTATCGAGTCCGTGGACATTGAGCCCAAGACCCTGCCGCATCAGGAATTTAACCCTGGTCTCGGGCCAGACCTCTGCCTCAGGGTCTGCCGCTCTACTCGATGAGCCACACTTCTCCACTGAATGTGATCTGTGAGTGTTTGCTCTATGGTGGCTTCTGCAAGTGTGTATGAGTGTGCATATGGGTTTCAGTTTATAGCTGTATTTAATTGCAGTGATTTGGGAGTTCAGATGTTTCCCATTTTCCTATTTTATGTAGTGATATGTGTGGAACTGTTGGTTAATTGTAAAGATATATGTGGAACTCATGATGTATTTTAGAGTTGATCATGAATTTGGATCATGATGGCATTCCACTTCTGAAAATATTTTTTAAATATTTTGTATCAATATGTAACGTGCTCTGTGGTGAAGGAGTACTTTAGTCTTAATTCCCCATACTTTGTTTGCTTTTTATAGTAACTTGCAATCTTTGGTTTTTCTTTTCCTCGTGAAGTATTGTTGGATGAGAAAATATTGCATTTGGAAATACCAGCTTGTTTAAACCTTTATTTTAATTGTATTTCTAAATGTTATGGTACCACTGGTTGAACATCTTGAGATTCTGTGGAATGATGTAATAGTGTGCAAACATGTAGTAGTACCATTCCACACGAATTGTAATGGGGGCCTAGAGGCTTGTTTGATTAGTTAAAAAGATTGTATTGCTAACGGGAGGACTGTGTAGTGAGCCTAGCCTTGTTGTTGAAAGGAGATAAATCATTCCAACCCTTTATTAAAAAAATCCCACATTACATCAGTTTTGTGATCAGATTGTTTTGCTTGTCGGTGTTAAATGCCACAGAGCGATAAAGCAAGATCAGGGCACTAACAATGTTTTACCTGCTGGCATGTGCAGGTAGTTGACAGCAGGATTTCAGGGGAAGTCCATTTGGGTATCACCTAGAACACTATTGTTGTTTTAGTTATTAGGGTAATTGAGAGGCCATACAGTTTTCTAAACATTTAGTGACAGCCTGAAGAAGGACTACAATTAGAAAAAGTATTGGTGGTCGCAGTTTAATTTTTTCTTTTGTAGTTGTTTAAGAGTACCATGTTTCAGTTCACTCTTAACAGTACCAGAATTTAAGGAGTGTTTAATCATTTTAGTTATCATCAGTAAGGCCCCTCCCTCCCCCGTCCTCCCTTCATTCCAGATTCCGGTATACAGGTTATTTCTCTGTCTCATACATTTCCAATACTTGGATACCCACTTATAACCAAAATTCCTCTCCAATCTTATGCATCACTGCTAGAGATCAGTATCATAGTGGTGCCCTGGGATGGAGATACTTGGTTCCCTTGCATAACTTTCAGCATGGTGGACCATGCTAGAATATCTTCTTCAGCTTTAGCGTCCTGTCTGATTAGTTTCATTCTCACCAACTCTGCTGTCGCCTACTCTCATACATCCTGTTTCCAATCTGCGTGTTTGGGTGGTCTAGGACTCATCCATGCAATAACTACTCACCGTCGAGCTAGTACCAATCCAAGATTGGTTAGTCTTCTTGTGAGTTTTTTCCTGTAGGTGCTGGTAAAACTCCCAGTAACATCTGCTTGATGCCACTAATGCTCGCCCACTTGGTAACCTCTCAAAGTTCTGAAATGACCCAGTCCCAGAAGGAATGCAGCAGCCCACAGGACCATATCATGGGAAGAAAATCAGCTCGTGTTGGTGAGATCTAGGGCATTCATCTTTACGCGGAGGCTACATTTTGCTGATCCTGCGTTGTGTGAGATATACTTGATGTATTACATTATATTGGAGAAGCTTAAATCGTACGTTTGTGCAAATATTTTGCACTTCTTCGTGTACCTTCCTCCACTCAGTGGGCGTGAGGGGTTCGTCTAATAACGCATCCCACCTCTGTTGGATTTTTGAAGTCTCTTTCGGCAAATCATCTCTAAGTGCACTGTAGAGATGAGAGATTAACCTCTTTACCCCTGCCATATATAACAGGACTTTTAAGATTTCCTGTAGAGATGGATGCTGAGAAATCTGGACATGGCTTTCTTTTGACGTGGATGCTAAGAAAATACTTGATTTCTTTTTATAAATATTTTTCTGCATCCATTACAAAATACTACAAAAGTAAATGAAAGCTTCAGGATAATTAGAAGAACATGTTACTTGCCTTTCCATTCTCCTCAACTATTGAGGTCATTTTGTTTGATTGTGTTTATTTTTTGCTCAGCCTTTCGGCGAGTTCATGAGCTGTTGTGAATTATGATATGCAGCACCACCTGTTTCCAGTGACTCAGCAAGATATAAAAAAAATTATGCATCCAGTTTGCCATCTGGGTGAACTTTGAAGTAAGGAATCTGTAGGAATATGCGGTGTTACAAAGCATGCGATACATCGCATACCATTGCAACAACTGCATTGTTACATCGGATGCCATTACAACGCAAGTTGCTACAACGACTTGCTTTAGGGGGCGCTGGATGTTGGAATAGTATAATTAACTATTCCATTTTCAGTCTGTGCAACAGTAGGGAAGGTTTTGGATTATAAATTCAACACCTTCTACCCCCTACAGCAAGTCGTTGAAACAACTTACATTGTAATGGTTTGCGATGTAACAACGAGGATGTTGTAACGACTGCGTTGTATCGCATTTGTTGTAAACGATGTCTCCCAATCTGTAGCAGCTGTTATATCCACCAGAAAACTCTTTACAGAAGGTAATTGTTATCACAGCTTTTACAATGTCAGCAGACTCAGCTTGATTCTCTGGAAAGTAGACCTAGACAGTTAATTAAAATATTAATGTAGCAAAGTATAGGACACACGTTTAGATATTCAGCCATCATTGATTTACGTGCGTGAAGCATATCAAATGGCATGTCACAGACTGAGGGAAATCTTCAGAGCCCAAGAGTGGCCTTCCAGTATTTCTGCATATATTTTCTCTACTACAAAGTGCTGATGAACCATGTTGGTGGCTGCTGGAATTGGTATTTAATAAACTAACTGGATGATGATCCAACAACTTCCATAAAATAGCTAGTTAGCATTTAAACGAAAACCACAAACATTTGAGCACATCTTCGGAGTTCAAGATTCAGGAATGTTATCTCAGCCCCCAAATGTCACCTGCTTTTTTAACAAATATTTTTTCAATCCTCCTCCTGGCAAAATAGGATTCACAAACAAGGAAGAAACTTAATTCTTTGGTCTCTTTAAAGGCTACCCTTCATTTGCTCGCATTCATTCAGGCTTGGGGACTTATTTAGAGTATGACTGATGCAGAACATACTCCAAACAATGTCAGCCACCACTTTATGGACATTGGACAAACTCTAGATAAGTCCCCCATGGTTGTCATGGAACACCTCTAATTTACATTCTAAATATAGAAGAAGATGGGATGTTGCTTGTCCCCCCAAGTATCCTTAATAGATGCAGACTTCCCACCACTTTAGCTTCAAAATCTACATTCTCTGTCGGGACTGAAGGTATGCATTCTGGCATTTTGAAACTTATGATCCACCAGCAAAAACTCAATACCATTCTTTCTAAAGGGGAAGTAGGGTTGTGAGGCCATATCTCCTTGGCTGAACATGCAGCAATTTTAAAGATGTTACTTTCATCTTCTTCCAAAAGTCAGTCTACTCACCTCACTAAATTAAGAGATGATGACTGAAGAGATATATCTGAAATAAGTCACAAAACTGATTCTGAGCTCTCCACATGTGCTCCTTTGTAGTTGTTTATTAAAAGCTTTAGGCGTTGGACTTCACACAGTTTTGGATGTTCAAGAAACCTGGATAGAACATAGCCTCAGAATTGGGCTTAATGAATCAACAAATAAATAATATTGAATATTAATTCTCAAGTTTGAGAAAGCCTAACATCCAGGTCTAGTGTCCTGATATCCCAAAGCATCTTAAATACCACGATACATAACCGCACAGCTCCCCGCCTTCAAACCTTCAAATACAGCACCAGACTCATTGAGAACAAATGCAGGATTATCACTGCAAATATTTTGATTTAGGAGGTTTGGGCATGCACAGTGTTTCCATACTGAAGAACTGGTCTGGGATCTTGATCAAGAAACTCTTGACTGTTTAGACCTTTCGGTGGTCTATCTGACAAATTTGAGACAAAGTTAAGAATATCAACTACATCCAACAAAATTAATTATGAACCTCTTACCGGGCCATATCACCTCTGTCAAGCTTTTTCTAAATCACTCTTTCACTCTTGATTATATATTTCTTTGTTATAATATTTATTACACTGTTGTATCTTTATCGTGCTATGGCAACATTTCCATCGGTGGTGCACAGGGCATAGATAAAGACATTTAAACATCTCATCAAAAATGTTTACGTTTTCTAAAATGGCTTGCGGGGTTTGGCAGTGATGCAGTTATCTTTTAAGTTATGTTTTTTGAATTTCTGTGGCCCATCAGGAGCACATGGTTCGAGTCTTTCAATGAAATCGAGACCCACCCTCACTTCCATCACTGACTTAGCTACCCACTAAATGTTGTATTATGATTACATGTCCTCGTTGCTGTGTTCCTACTAGTCCCTGCACTTCCTCATGGTAAGCTGCACCACTATGATCTGGGATGGTGCTCCTCTAACTCCTTTCTAACTAGTATGTGTTGTGAACACTTTCCTCACTTGTCACGGGATAACTAAATCATCTCATGTATTCAAGGTAGTCTCTCTTTAGGCTTCTCAGCTACCGCTAGTAGAATCATACTGCCTGTAGTGCCTTCCACGTTTCCCCTTCTTGACATTGTAGTTTAGTTAAGATATCATTATCTCCTGTCTCCTGTTTTCCCAAATGTCTCAGCTGTACTGACCTGGAAGGAGCACCTGGCACCTTTGATTCAATTGTGATTCTCCTTTTGTCTAAAAAGTTAGCTACGTCTATAAGTTTGTTAGTGAATTGCTCACCTCTCCGAAGCTTCCTGCAACTTTTCCATGGACCACTAGCTTTCTTAACAGGCAAACATTCCCCTCTGAAAGCTTTGAGGATAACTAGAATTCCCCAGAATTTCCCAGACTTTTAGCTGGGGATTCCAAGTGAAGGTTAACATTTATGAGAAGATTGATTGGATGAAATTATAAGTGCTGGAAACCAGGCTTCGGTCATTGAAAATGGTATATCGGGCCCAGGGAAGTTATCTTTGTCTTGGTTTGAGAACCCCCCCCCCACTCAGAATTGTCACAAATAGTGGAAAGACATTACTGTTCGAAGGATTGCAATCCTACAAGAAGATATCCTTCATCTTTATGTACCTCTCTCCCCTCCAAATGATGAACGAGTGTAGCTGGTACCTCATTTGCAAATAAAAACAGAGAATACTTTAGGATCCAATGTCCAGTTACTTCTTCCCATGAAATATCTGGAAATCAATTTGCCCACAACATTTGAGAGGCCTGGAATATATACAGGTTGAATGGAGATAATGGCAAAAATGTGTCTAATTCTGTCTGTGTCATTGATATGATATCCCACTCCATGCCGAGACATTGCCTGAGTAAAAGAGGCTATAACATCAGATCTTGTTTTGTGGGATAGGCTGACTGCAAAGCAACCATCTATCAACTCCAAAAATGTTCATATATGTATATGACCTATGATGAGTGGACCTAGCTATAAAGCTATAGAGGCTGCACAAGGTATTACATTACTCCTCCATACAATGATACCTTCAGGGACCAATGTAGGTTTGGCATGGCAATGGCAGAAAGACTATTGAAGGATGATTCTTTGGGGTAACTTGTGTGTGAGGGTTAATTTTGGACGTTTTGAATGCCAGCGTGCTGTTGAATGATTTTGTCAGATGGTGGCTGTGCACTTTTAGAAGTGGTCAGGTGGTATTTCTTGTGTGGATGCACAGTGTCTGGTGTGGGTTCACAGCACCTGGTACATTTATCCTATAGAGTTGAAAGGTAAGCTTGAGTCTATATTTACCTTGACTTGTTTTCTTGTATTCTGATACCATGCTTGCTGTCTACAAGGTCCTTCAAAGTACAGTGTAGGCCTTCTCCCCTTTGATGTGATATAGGCATATTTAACACCCACTGCCCACATCCCAAAGTTCTTTTAGTTGGAAAACGTCATCAACAAATCTGTCATTTTATTCTACTTGAAAGAGATTTTTTTGGTGCAAACATTAACTTATTACAGAGTTTACCTGCTGAATCCTAATGGTGGCTTTAGCATGTTTCATGAACATATAATAGTGTCATACTTCTTAAGTTTCACATCTGAAAGCATCAATGCCATTCAGATAGATGCTGTTATCAGCGGTAATGCATTACAATTTGTGAGGAATATTTGTAACTGCTGATTCCTCTCTATTAAAATATTCCCTAGACCCCAGACTGGCTCTAGAAGTTTTCATAGTAGTGCTTCCGCATGCAGCTAGGTGATGCTGTGCGACTCTGCATTGGCTTTATTCTGACTCTTAAGGGGCAGAGCAGAGCTGCATATAAGGCCACCTCTGTATGCTGAAATCATTCATTTTCCGCCATTAAATGCTAATTCAGGGCTTCACCCTTTTTAGTGCTTGCGCCCTGCGTTGCACTGCACAGCAGTGCTCACACAGGGCGAGAGCCCTTTTGTCTGGGGTTTGGAAACGGACCCTGGAATCGCACACGCTTGTGCGTGTGCTTTTTCTATTGGGTTCCGTGATTGGGCTTTGCGTGAGTGTTATTATTCAAACAGAGCACTCCCTTGCTTCTTCTTCCCCAGACCTCACTGGTATTCCCCTTGATTCACAGGCCGCTGTAGTTGGTAATTGGCTCTCTTCTGCATGCGATTTAGTAGCCCCCCTCAAGTTAGTCAAGTCCATTCGCCCTCACGAGGCTCACCGTTGGTTCAGCCCGGAGCTCAAGACTCTTAAACTGGAGCTTAGACGCTCAGAGCGCCTTTGGCGCCGTAGCTACTGTTCTGACCACAAGGCCAAATACAAAATTCTTCTTAAGGAGTACAAGATGGCCATCTTGGCCACTAAGACCAAGTACTTCTCCGAACAAGTGGCGCTCTCGGCTAACAAAGCTAAAGAAATCTTCTCTCTGGTCAACAACTTGGCCACCTCTGATCGTGCTTGCCCTCACTTTACTCCCTCCCAGGCCCTCTGCTCTTCTCTTAACAACTTCTTTATCGAGAAGATTGTTAAAATTAAATCTAACATCCTGGTCACTCCTTTTACTCCTCCTCACTCTGTTCCTGTTCCCTCTGCGTCTAAATCTTCCTTCTCTTCTTTTCCCCCCCTCTCCTTGGACTCTTTTCTAGCTCTGCTCACTAAAATCAAGTCTGGCTCCCCCACTGATTGTGCCCCTGCCCGTATTCTTAAAACCCTTTTCTCTTCCTGTCCTGATATCCCTCTCTCCTTTCTTAATGCTTCTCTCTCCACTGGATTGGTCTCTTCTTCATTTAAATCTGCTATTGTTTCTCCCATTCTTAAAAAACCTGGTCTCGATTCTTCTCTTCCCTCTAACTTTAGACCTATCTCTCTTTTCCCTTATCTCGCTAAAATCCTTGAATCTTACGTTACTTCCTGTCTCTCTGTTTATGTTGAACAGAACCAGCTCCTGGCTTCTCACCAAGCCGGTTTCCGTTCGGGTCATTCGACCGAAACCGTGGTGTTAGCCGTCCTTGACGAGCTTAAAGCCAAGGCCGACGTCAACTCCCCCCAAGCTTTGATCCTCCTCGACTTGTCCGCTGCATTTGACACGGTCGACCATAACATTCTTTTGGACCGTGTCAGCGCAGCGGGCATACGAGGTTCTGCCCTTTCCTGGATCACCTCCTTCTTGACAGGTCGGTCCCAAGCCGTTCACCTTCCCGGCTTTTCTGCTTCCCCCCTCCCGGTGCCCTGTGGGGTCCCCCAAGGTTCCTCTCTTTCTCCCCTTCTTTTCAACCTCTATATTCACCCTCTTATCTCTTCCCTTCTTGAGCTGGGGGTCTCTGTGTATAACTACGCTGATGACCTCCAGCTCGTCTTTGATCTTTCCTCTTCTTCTCACTCTCTATCCTTTTTCCACTCCACCATGGTCTTTATTTCTGGGTGGATGAGCGCCAACCACCTCAAGCTCAATCCAGATAAGACTGAGCTTGTCCTGATTGGCGGCTCATCCAGCCCCTGGTCCCCTGCTTTCTGGCCTCCCATTCTTGGCCCCCCTCCCCCCCCCCGTTCCCTCTGTTAAAACTTTGGGCATCAAGGTCAGACAGGACCTGTCCATGCACGGCCAGGCCAGTGCCGTGGTGTCCTCATGTTTTCTTTCCCTCCGAATGATCCGGAAAATCTCTCGTTTTTTTTCTCTTGACTCCCTTAAAATCATTATTTCTGCCCTCATCACTTCCCGCCTTGATTATGGCAACAGCTTGTTCGCCGGCATTCCTGCCTATGAAACCCGCCGCTTACAAGCTATCCAGAATCAGGCTGCCCGTCTTATCTTTCACTTGCCCAAAACCCATCATATCACTCCCGTCCTTAAATCCCTTCACTGGTTGCCCATTTTGCAGAGATCTCTGTTCAAACTAGGGTGCCTTGTTTATCGGGCCCTTGATCACTCTGCACCGGCTTTCATCAATTCTTTGATTTCCCTTCACACCCCTGCCCGCACTCTCCGTTCATCATCTTCTGCCCTCCTCACTGTTCCCCGCTTTCACAAATCTCGCACTGGTGGAACCCGTTTTTCTGTTCTTGCTCCCCGGTTCTGGAACTCCCTTCCTCTTTCTATGCGTTCGATCCCTATCTTTTCACATTTCCGTAAAGCGCTGAAAACTTTTCTGTTTGCCCTGGCCTACCCCTGCTAAACCTCCTGGCCCTGTCTGTTCGGTTCTTTAGTGCTCCCAGCGCCAGGAAGCCGTTTTGGCCATCGTGCGCTCTACAAATATTTTCATTCATTCATTCAATAGGCCAAAAGCGGGCGCATTGCGCCGCCCATGGCCTTTTGGTGTCTGTTACGCGCACCAAAGCCAATATGTTTTCAATTATCGTGCCCAGACACGCGCGCGATAATTGAAAACATATGCCTTGCAGTGGTACGCGCGGGCACCACTCACAGGCGTGTTTTTTTTCCAGGTCTCGGCTCCCTTATCTACAAAAACTGAGAGCATTTATAAACAGGCTAGCACTCCCGGCTGTAAGTGTTATATGAAAAGATGGACATTCACATTAACGTTTAATGCGGAAAATTAGCAATTCATTGTGGGGAGATGAACACTCTCTCCAGTGGCTGGCAGCGTGAGCCGTTCTTGGCAGACCTCGTGCCGGCAGCTGATGCTCTCGGCTCCTTCGCCAAACCAGGCAGATGGCAGCAGAAGGGCAGGGAAAGTCCTGTCAGATAAAGTGCAAAGACTATCCGCGAACATGGCCTTGGATCGGACTGTGAGCCGCCCGCCTGGCCTGCCCGCCCCCTTAGAGCCCCTGATGCGTGCCCTGTCATGGTGGCAGACCCTCCAGGGCATGGACGTGTTTCACGTGGCAGGCATGCCTGCACTTGTGAGTGGAAAGTTTACCTTGGCACCGATGCCATGTGCAAAGGCGGCAGTGACGCCGCCAGCCTGGCAGCTGGCCAATGGCGAGGAGGCATATAAACCCAAAGCCTCGAGAGGGCATTGAGGGAGGCCCGGGCTCTGGTTCACCTTCATGCACAGTAAAGCCCCCTACCGGTAAAATGTGCCACATCACACAGCAGGCACACAGCAGAGACAGCAGGGCTTTATGTATTTTCACAAACACAGAGGAACAGAGGGAAAAAATACCAGTCAGGACCCGCCAGACGTGCAGGCACGGAGGAGCGGGCACTTACAAACTGATATACAGCCCAGGGACATAATTAGACAAATAAAAGCAAACATGCAAAAGTTTGCTCCTATCTGCACATCACTGGGTGTGGTTTGTATTTCACCTTCGCCCTCTCGCTACCTACTCCAGGTCTGTACGGTGGTTTATTAGCCCCCCCCCCACACAGATTGCAGTGCGAGGGTGCAGGGGGCCTGAAAAGCCTATTTCAGAATTCAGTAGTTGGACACCATCTTAAACACACAGGCCGAGGAATTTCATACTTGGCACATACATGTTGCCGTGTTTTCTGTGAATTCCCAAGATCACACACAGAATCTGCTGAGTGTCTAATAATATACGGGTGCCGCTGTTGCGCCAAGGGAAGCCATTCACCTGTATGTCAAACATTAATTTTGTGAATTCAAGTATAAGGTTGTGCAGGATTTCTGTCGGTCCGTGGCTGGACCTCGGGGAGGGAGTGGGGGGCGACATGTGTGCAGGGTGAGCGGAGGCAGCCTGGAGTTTCTAGACGGTGCCCAGAGAGCGTCACATATGTTTCCCATAATGTTGGAGTCAGTTCGCGGGCTGCCTGTTTGTGTGTTGCCTGTCAACAAAGCGCTTCAGCACCTTCCACGGGTCTTAAGAGCTATAAAATTCCACAGAATTATGTGTTTTAAACCTCTGTTCATGTGTAATTTTTTTTTTATTTACATGTGTGTGTTTACAGAAGTTTAATTTAAATTGGAGCCTACTGTTATATCTTTGAGTCTTTTTTGAACGTAGAAGTTTTCTGACTAACGTTCCCCCCCGTGAGTGCGGTTCATTTGCTTCTAAGTAGCTGTGACTGAGCTGGATGTTTAGCGGGAGTCCACGACCGCTGACTGTACTGCCTGTGAGTGCTCCGTGATAAGGTGGAGAGAGAGCGTGTGTACATATATATATATTCAGCAAAGTGCATGATGGGACCAGTGGTTTGTGGCACGGAACTACTGAGGCATCTACACGGTAACAAGCTGCAGCTGGGCCCTTCGCTATTTTGGTGGGAGGAGCTCCTATAAACATTTCCAGGACTCTCTGTAACGGCCTGAGGCATTTGATAAAGGCTGATTGCCGAAACCGGTCATGCCGATTATCTGTGAATAAATCATTCTGGAGAGCCCCGCTGTGTCCCTTTCTTCTGTTCGTAAAGGGAGAAGCTGCTTGCATATTTCGCGCACTGCCTGTGGTGCGCTTAAAGGGGCCCTTCCTGAAAGTGGTCATGGGTGATACAGGCACTGGACTTTGTTGCACCTGAGGTATCGGATACCCGCGACTCCCCACTCACCTGAGGTCACCGAATTGCTGCCGCGGAGGTGCGGTCCAACATTGTGTGGAGAGGTACATTTATTCAGTTGTGTCTCCAGCCCTGGTGTCGCTGCGTGATGAGGTGGGAAGTAGGGGACACAGAAATGATTATTCCCCAGTATCACCGTCAGATACTCCTACTGCAGCTTGTGAAAATTCAGCAAAGTGCATGATCGGACCAGTGGTTTGTGGCACAGAACTACTGAGGCGTCTACACGGTAACAAGCTGCAGCTGGGCCCTTCGCTATTTTGGTGGGAGGAGCTCCTATAAACATTTCCAGGACTCTCTGTAACGGACTGAGGCATTTGATAAAGGCTGATTGCCGAAACCGGTCATGCCGATTATCTGTGAATAAATCATTCTGGAGAGCCCCGCTGTGTCCCTTTCTTCTGTTCGTAAAGAGAGAAGCTGCTTGCATATATATATATATATATATATTTCCATACTACTATTATCAAGGAAGAACTTTGAACCTTTGAGGCGGATAAACTCGGGAACCACAGCGCCAGTCCACACACCCGAAACATCGCTGTAATCGTCAGGGTGTGCAGATGGACATAGGCTATATAAACGTAATAAATATACGTTATTTAAAAAATTTACTGAAAAAAAAGTAGTCCCTTGGAAGAAGCGCCGGCCGGGACGTGCGTGCCCGACGTGAGGAGCGCGGGGAGGAGCGGCGTCCAGGAGCGCGAGGAGGACCGGCGGACATGGTGTGGGGAGGAGCAGTGAGGAGCGGCGGACAGGCGGTGAGGTGCGGCGGACAGGTGGTGAGGAGCAGCCGACAGGCGGGGAGGAGCGGTGAGCGGTGGATGAGGTAGGTTATTTATTTATTTATTTAGGAGCGGTGAGCGGCAGAAAAATGAAGCAAAAATGAAAATCGTGAGGAAGAAAACGGAGCATTAAAAAAGTGAGCCCAACGGTGCATTACAGGAGGAAAAAGTTACGTGTGCAGGTTACAAAAGCGTACAAAGTAAACATAGAGATATAATACTGCAATATATGGAGGAAGGCTCCGGGGGACGCACGGACAACGTCGGGCGGGCGGGGGCCCTGAAGCCAAATTGCTCCCCGGACAACGTCGGGACGGGTTGCTAGTATATATATATATATATATATATATATATATATACCACAAACCTCCCTCCACGCAGGAAAGAGCAGAGGACACCAGGGGATGAATTCAGCTGTTTAAAGTCGAACAAACGGCAGACCGGTTTCGGCTTAGCGCCTTCTTCAAATGCCTCAGTTCCAATAGCAAGTTTCACTGGTAGATTTCTCAAATAGACCCCTCCGGTCATGTGATGAAGGGCTCACCTGCAACCTCTTAGCTAGTAATGTTGTTCCACAGTTCAATGTCCGGACTGCAGAACCCACAATGCAACGTGATGGTGAATGCCCAGTTGCAGCAGTGGCTCTTGCGGGAAAATGCTGGGCAAAACAGCCTCGGTCCCCTACTTTCAACCAGCCCGTTCTCACCACAGCCAAGACAGGTAATTTATGGCAAATTCAAAGCATTTCCCCAGGCAATCCTGGGCCACCCAATGACGAAAGTCTCACAGCTGTCAGTGGATGTGCATGGCGGGCCTCAAGCATCCGATTCCTCGGCTGGAAAAGAAACAAAGTTCCATGTTGCCCATGAGCTTGAGACCACTTTGCGAAAGGGTCACTCTGTTGTGCACTTGGGCAGCATGCCAAATATACCACAAACCCCCCTCCACGCAGGAAAGAGCAGAGGAACCAGGGGATGAATTCAGCTGTTTAATCTCAAACGGCAGACCGGTTTCGGCGTAGCGCCTTCTTCAAATGCTTCAGTTCCAAAAGCAAGTTGCACGGGTAGATTTCTCAAATAGGCCCCTCCTGACATGTGATAAAGGGCTCACCTGCAACCTCTTAGCTAGTAATTTTGTTCCACAGTTGAATGTCCGGACTGCAGAACCCACAATGCAACGTGATGGTGAATGCCCAGTTGCAGCAGTGGCTCTTGCAGAAAAATGCTGGGCAAAACAGCCTCGGATCCCCTACTTTCAACTAGCCCGTTCTCACCACAGCCAAGACAGGTAATGAATGGCAAATTCCAAGCATTTCCCCAGGCAATCCTGGGCCGCCCAATGAAGACAGTCTCATGACTTTCAGTGGATGGGCATGGCGGGCCTAAAGCATCCGATTCCTCGGTTCGAAAAGAAACAAAGTTTCATGTTGCCCATGATCTTGAGACCACTTTGCAAAAGGGTCACTCTGTTGCGCACTTGGGCAGCGCGCCAAATATACCACAAACCTCCCTCCACGCAGGAAAGAGCAGAGGACACCAGGGGATGAATTCAGCTGTTAAATGTCAAACAAACGGCAAACCGGTTTCGGCATAGCGCCTTCTTCAAATGCCTCAGTTCCAATAGCAAGTTTCTCGGGTAGATTTCTCAAATAGGCCCCTCCTGTCATGTGATGAAGGGCTCACCTGCAACCTCTTAGCTAGTAATGTTGTTCCACAGTTCAATGTCCGGACTGCCGAACCCACAATGCAGCGTGATGTTGAATGCCCGGTTGCAGCAGTGGCTCTTGCAGAAAAATGCTGGGCAAAACAGCCTTGAGACCCCTACTTTGAACCAGCCCGTTCTCACCACAGCCAAGACAGGTATTTATGGCAAATTCCAAGCATTTCCCCAGGCAATCCTGGGCCGCCAAATGACGACAGTCTCACGGCTTTCAGTGGATGGGCATGACAGGCCTCAAGCATCCGATTCCTTGGCTCAAAAAGAAACAAAGTTCCATGTTGCCCATGAGCTTGAGACCACTTTGCGAAAGGGTCACTATGTCGTGCACTTGGGCAGCGCGCCAAATATACCAAAAATCTCCCTCCACGCAGGAAAGATGCAGAGGAACCAGGGGATGAATTCAGCTGTTTAATGTCGAACAAAATGCAGACCGGTTTCGGCTTAGCACCTTCTTCAAATGCCTCAGTTCCAATAGCTAGTTTCACGGGTAGATTTCTCAAATAGGCCCCTCCTGTCATGTGATGAAGGGCTCACCTGCAACCTCTTAGCTAGTAATGTTGTTCCACAGTTCAATGTCCGGACTGCAGAGCCCACAATGCAGTGTGATGGTGAATGCCCGGTTGCAGCAGTGGCTCTTGCGGAAAAATGCTGGGCAAAACAGCCTCGGGTCCCCTACTTTCAACCAGCCCGTTCTCACCACAGCCAAGACAGGTAATGTATGGCAAATTCCAAGCATTTCCCCAGGCAATCCTGGGCCGCCCAATGACGACAGTCTCACGGCTTTCAGTGGATGTGCATGGCGGGCCTCAAGCATCTGATTCCTCGGCTCGAAAAGAAACAAAGTTCCATGTTACCCATGAGCTTGAGACCACTTTGCGAAAGGGTCACTCTGTCGCGCACTTGTGTAAAATAGCAATGTCTCTGAATAACCTTTTCTATCACTGCTTGGCGTTAGTCGCCTCTAAACCATTCGATGATTATCAAATAAAGAGGCAGGCGCTGGAAATTGGAAAGCAGGAAACAGGTTTTAATTCTCTCCGGAGCAGAACACGTCAGATCGGACAAACAGGGGATCGTCTTGAGGTGCTCTAAAGGCATCTCTGTGGCCTTGCCTTTTATACACAGGTTTATTGCTTTATTGCATACAACACATTCTTGTTAATACTTTGATGTTTCGGAAAGACATCCTCGGAATCCCCGCTTCAGGCCCGTTCCCACACATATCTACAGTAGAAGTCCCCACCCTAATCTCAGCAGGTGATGGCTATCGCGCAGCTGGACATTCGTCCGGAAACAGAAATGTGTGCAATTGATCAGATCTCGTGGGGTGGAGACATTGATTAATCTCAGCTCCTTTGAAGAGAGACGAGTTTCCACTGTAGGGGGCAATAAACTGCATCCGCAGGGCTAGGTGATGGTCTGGGATCAGCTCGGACAATCGGGCATGGTGTAAGGGGTTATCAAAGGGCCTGCTCGCATGAAAGGGATGAAAGAGTATGTGGGTTCGGCACGGGATGTGACTCCGAGGCAGGGTCGCGCTGAAGGTGCGTTTATGGCCCAGGCAAGCGAGTTCGGGGGCTGTCAGGGCGCGGGGGATGCTAGGGAGATCAGGGAGACGTGCAGGCGACTGGAAATGCGTGGAGAGGCCATAGTATCTTAAATGGCTGCCGCTTAGGTGCTCTTAAAGACCTAGGAAGGGACAAGATGGCGCTTGTAATGTTCACGCTGCAAACTAGTTTTCCACAGTCCGCCCTATGAACATTATGTAGCCAGTTTGGCATTCTATATCGATCCCCATCATATTATGCATCTCTAATTCATATAAAGCTGTCATACGTTCTGCTTCAAAGTCCAAAGTCTTAGGGCAGATACAGTTTGCAAAAAGAGAACATAGAGGTGGTAGGCATTGTAGACCCAGGCAGCAACCACATATTATCAAAACCGGCACTAGTATGATCATTAGCAACTTCCAACCCCAGTCTTTTAAAGTCCTCTAGAACCAGCTCCCAAGCGACCATCCTTCTAGTTCTTGATGAACCTCTGAGGAAAGTCTGTGGAGGTGTTTGATCGCCTTGTAGACTGAGGGTGAGTTGTCTGGTATGAAAGTGCAGCAGCTAGATCCGATGATGCGGCATGCTCCTCCACGATCCGCTAGAACCACGTCTAGAACAAGGCGGTTCTGGAGAGCCACCAGGCGGACCGCCTGAAGCTCGGCTGTGTTGTTCGTGAGGATGCCGGCTGTGATGTTCATAGTTGTTTCGACTGTCTGGGTCAGATGTCGGATTGCACGGCTGTTTGCCATTGGACCCCAAAGTGGAACGAGTCCCTTTATTGCATCGAGGAACTGTGATGCAGTAGAGTCTGCTTGCTCAATGTCCATTGCTCGCTTTTGCCGGTGATGGTTTGCTGATGCCACATATGTAGGAGGAAGGACAAAAGAGATGCAGCAGGTGCCTTCCCAGCCCTTCGGGAGCCAGGTGTAGGCTTTGGTCCCACAGATGAAGCACATATTCGGGGAGGCAACAAAAGAAGGTGGATCAGTTGTGTCCAAAGTCTTTGTGATGCGGCAGGAGCTGTGACACACTGATTTCGTCCCACAGCCTTTAATGCAGACAAGGCCTGAAACGTTCACCACAGATAGGGCCACAGTCAGTGCCGCGGCAGTTCACTTCCGGAGGTAGGAGAAGGTGGGTCTGGCTGGATTGTTGAACACCTGCATTTTGATTCATTCCTCTGCAGGGATGTTCATTTGAAAGTATGGATGTCAAAGAGCAAAAGGGAGCCAAAGTTTTTCCGGTTTTGTTCAACCAGAACCCATTGTAGAAGTGTGAAATAGTTTTGCCAGATGTTGCATTGTCCTTGTGTAACTCTCTTGCAAGAGTATTAGCGAGGCTAGGCAGGACCCATGAATGGAGAAAAGCGAAGGGATGAAGGGGATAGAATGTTCAGTTGCATATGGTAGCAGCCCACAGATCCAGCAGTTTGTGGCATTGGCAGCAAGGTTGTGTTGGTGCAGCAACTGTACGAATGAATTGTTCCAGAACTCCTTGCGTCTTTTTCGGAGCTGGGGTGAAAATGAAATGAGATAGTGTTCTCTCTTGGTGGTGAGTTGCACAGTGGGTATCAAAGTCTCTTGGGCGGGTACACTTTCTTCCACGACCCATAAGGTGGCCATGAGAAGGAGGCAGAAGAGAAAAGCAATGAAGTGGGCAATTGTCTTTGTGCTATGCAGCGTTTCAGTCTTGGGGTCTTTACGGTGGATCTTCGGATGTCCGGTTGCTTTCATCACCTTCATGCCGGGAGCTTCCATCACCTTCAAGAGGTTCGATGACTGGCAGGACCACATACCTCGTCTAGCTTCTCTCCCGGTAACCTTTGTAGTGTTAGTTACCGCTCTGAGATTTTTGACTTAGCTAGTGGTCTGCTTGGTCGAGGCGCTCTCCTTTCGTCGCAAGTTGGACACTTTTTTGGATGGCACAGTGGGATCTGGAAATTCTGCCAATTCGAGTGTCTCTGTGTCAGGGTAGCAACTCAGGGCTGGTCTGTCTTTGTTCAAGAGCTCTTCTTGGGTGTCCACGTCTTCGTTTGTTGCCAGGGTTGGTGATATCCTTTTGCAATGATGTGCATGCAGCCAATTCTTTTTCCCTTCCACTCGGAGTGCAGTTCGGGTGGTGATCAAGACTTATACACCATAAGAAACACAGGGGGTCTATTAGCTAACTATTAGAGCTATGCTATCACTACGGAGTCACCTAGATTTTAACGTGTGTGCAAAAGAATAAGGACAAAGTAAGAAAACAAGTGGATACAAAGGTGAAAAAGAGATCGATACATTATAGACTATTCATCAGTGGCTGACCAGTCCAAAAGAGTGATGTAGGGTTTCCATCAAAAAAGACTTTTGTGATCAGTCATATCATCTGGCCAAACCCTGGAGTGTGAACGGCTAGTCCCCTGATCAATGGGACTGAACCACACAGTGTTGATATCTTAGGATTTGGTCCACCAGTACTGATGAAACATCCGCAATGACCGATCTGTTGATGGTTTTGAAAAAGGTGCAACAAAACAGAAAATGTGACTTAAAATAGGATGGAATGTCCTCCTTTACGCAACTTTATTCTATGGAAAAGACATGCCTCCTAATTAAAAACAGAACAGTGCAAGATGACAGTAACAAATATCTGTCTGTAAAGGGGCCAACATGTTTCTGCCTATTGGGTGTCTAATCCCACGGCATTCATCAGGGCCTCTGTTCTTATACTCGTTGCACTCTTACAAGTGAAAAAAGTTCACCTCCACCATAAGAAGAAATGGGAAAACTGAAAAGAGATGGTTCACTACGGTACAACCTGTAATAACCATATGTTGCCACCCTTCGACTCACTCGTACTCTAGTGAATCCCCAACTGATGGGTGAAGCTACCTCACCTCGCCTGGACACTGCTCAGGTATAGGAGGCACTGCACTAACCGTCGGTACCTCAAGCTGTCATCTGAGCCTCAGATGACAGCTTGAGGTACCGACAGCTTGAGACACGTTGAGATCTAGGTGACTCCGTAGTGATAGCATCGCTCTAATAGTTAGCTAATAGACCCCCTGTGTTTCTTATGGTGTATATCTATTTGGAGCTGGGGATAAAACCAGGTGTGGGTCTTTAAACTCTATATCCCTTGGACCCCCCCCTTTTGAGAAGTTGGTGTATTTACCGGTGATCAAGACTTGCCAGGGGCCCGTCCCCCTGGGTTCCAGACTCTTCGTTCTCTGAAAGTTTCGGATCAGGACAAACTCGCCGGGCTGGATGTCATGTCCGGGCCCCTGGATGCGTCTGGTATGGCTTGCTGCACCTGTTGGTGGATAGCAGTTAGTGTTTTTGTCAATTTGTGCAGATAATCAGACATTAGGATGTCCGGGACATCATGGATGGATGTTGGCTTCGGCGCGGCCCAGATATTCATGGGTCGGCCAAAGAAAACTTCGTATGGAGTCAGGTGGTGTTTGGTAGGAGTGGAGCGCATTGATAGCAATGCCAGTGGGAGGGCGTCTAGCCATTTCAGTCCTGTGGTGGCAACTATCTTCGCTAGCTTGAGTTTCAGAGTGGCGTTATGTCGTTCTACTAGGCCTGCAGATTGGGGGTGGAAGACTGCGTGAAATTTCTGTTGTATACCCGACCCTTTCAATATGAGTTGGATAACTTCGGCTACGAAGTGGGGGCCGTTGTCGCTCAACAAAATCCGACAAAGGCCATAGCGTGGGAAGAATTCTTTCAATAATACCTTTGCAGTAGTGATGGCGGTATTGTCTCGAGTGGGATAAGCTTCCGCCCATTTGCTGAATGCACACACAATGACGAGTCGTATTTCAGACCATGGAACCTTTCTAGCTGAATGTAGTCCATTTGGAGGACTTCGAAGGGATGGTCAGGGACCCCAAACCCTTCCCGGGGTACCACAGTCCCTTTCCCTGGGTTATGTTGCAGGCATATCAGGCATTGTTGCGCCAAGTGTTTAGCTGCGTCTGCTATTTTGTCATTGTGCCAAATTCTCGAAACGAGCTCAGTCATGGAAGCAGATCCTATGTGTGCAGGGGAGTGTGCCCTGGTCAGTATGGGGATCAGATAGAAATTGGGTAACAGCCATTTGTTTGCGTCTTTCGTCCGCCAGCAGCCTTCATTGTCTTTTAGTCCCACCTGTGCCCATTCAGTCAGCTCATGTGGTGTGCTGGTCATTTGAATGTCCTTTATAGTCTCCCTAGCGTCTTTCCATTTTTCTGCTTGTGACCTGGTCACGTACATGCGGGTTGTTGTCCTATTTTCAGCTGTGGTTCGGGCAGTGATGTCAGCCAGTGCATTTCCCTGTCCTATAAAGTCTGTCACTTTCTTGTGTGCCTGGCACTTGATTACAGCTAGCTGTTCGGGGAGGATGACTGCTTCAGTCAGGGCAGAGACTAGGGGCCCGATGTAGGTAAATGGGTTTTTCCGATTTCAAAATACAGAGGCGGGCCGAATCGGTATTCAGAAATCAGAAAACGAGATGTAGGAAAAAAACTCCAAAAAAATACCGAATCGGTCGGCATCGATACGTACCGAATCGGCACGGACCGATTCGGAAAGTACCGAATCGGCTAACACCGATTCGGAAAGTACCGAATCGGCTACCACCGAATCGGAAATTACCGATTCGGCAAAATCCGATTCGGCAATTACCGATTCGGAGGTCGGAATACACCCCCATGGCCAAAAAGCCCATAGGAATGCATTGAACGATCCGAATCGGTAAAATCCGATTCGGTAAAATCCGAATCGGTAAAATCCGATACAGCCAATGAGGTGGATCCACCCTCCCCCACCCAAGCAGGGAGTGGCAACCCAGGCAGGTGCAGCTCATTAAGAACATTCTGGAGAGCCAGCCTGAGCTGAACACTCACAGTGAGCAGCAGTGGGAGCAGGAGGCAGAGAACTGTGGAGAGCAAGATGGCAAACACCAGTGAGAGCCAGAAGGCTGGCCAGAAGAGAAAGCCAAAGTTCAGTAGCATGGAGCTGCAGGTGTTGGTGGAGGAGGTGGTGAGGGTGCACAGGCAGCTCGTAGACACCCCAGCAGGCTGTGTTAGTGGCACAGCATCGTCGTCGTCATGGTCCTCGTAGTCAGACAACTCCACCTCAGTGCCCTTCTTCACCGCAAGGTTGTGCAACATTGCACAGACAGCTATGATCTTGCAGCAGGTGATGGGGGTATACTGCCTTGCACCTCCACTCTTGTGCATCATTTCCAGATGCCAAAGGTCCGTTCAACTACATTCCTTGTGCTTTTGTGGGCCCGGTTATACCTCCTTTGGCTGGGTGTGGAGGGGTTGAGGTAGGGGGTGAGTATGAAAGAGCGGAGGGCATATGCACTGTCGCCTGGAAGGAAAAGGGGTAACATTACTCACATGCATACATGTATCACACCTAGCTACTTTGTGTTATGGGGGTCTGATGATGTGTCTCACCTAGGAGGTATCCTTCACCAAATTCGCCAGCCATCAGCCGTGCATAGATGCCGCTCTGTTGAAAAATGTAGGAGTCGTGGGTACTCCCTGGGAATTTTGCTACCAGGTCTGTGATGGTGCACTTTGCATTGCAGATCACCTGCACGTTGATGGTGTGCGTAGACTTCCGATTGCGGTATATGTATTCTGTGTCAGCTGGGGGGCAAATCGGAATATGCGTGCCATCTATGCAGCCAATGATTTGGGGAAATTGTGCCATCTGGTAGAAGTCAGCTTTAGTTTGTAGCAGTTCTGCGTGGGTTGCAGGGAAAGAGATGTATTGGTCCATCCTGTGTATCATGGCGTCAAGGAATGTGTGGAAGAACCTTGACAGGCTGCTCTGGGTCACCCCTCCTACCGCCGCAACTCCACTTTGATAGCTGCCAGACGCAAGCAGGTGTAAGCTGCATAGCACCTGGTGTTAAGCATTCATCCACGAGGTTCCTGTTGTTTCCTTCTTGGCGCTGCAAGCTCCCAACTCCCCATAGAACTAACCAGTTAGCAAGGAAGAGAACACTTGACTGGACTGGTTATTCCCCAAGGGAAGGGGGAAGTGGACAGGGAAAGGGGAAGTGGACAGAGAAAACAAACAAACACTGGATCTCTTCAGAGACGTCAGCCAGTTTTCTCTCAAAGTGTTCTGGGCTTCAAAGTGATCAGAAGAGTTCAACCACTAGTACCTGTGCAAACCGGCACACTTGTAAATAGCGATAAAGAAGACCAAACTAATATTCATATTAGTAATACATACTCAGTACGTACCAGTTTTAACTAAAGCCCATTCGCACACTTCTACTATTGCAAGATGTTGTGTTCAAATTTTACTTCTTCAAGAGACAAAGAGAATGCAGGATAAATCAACTTAAAACATCTAACAATGAATTTGACTCTAAAGGATAGTCATTAGTTAGGGTTAAAGTGACTTATCACATCACACAAACTAATCGTACCTTGCAATGAGTAATCTTTATCCATAAAATGGGTTCTGTAAAAATGAGAGAGAAAAGAAAAAGCCAAGAACAAATTCTGCGCCGACAATAACTGGTGCAATATTCAGAACCAGCAGTTAGAGTCACTGCTGAATCGTTTTCACATTTAGGTCACAATATCTCTTGGCTTGCACTAAGTCATAAAACAACTGTTGTTTAACATTCACATCAAAATGGCATAAGCCAAACTTCTTTCAATAAACCACAAAGTCTTGCAGACTAATCTCAGAATAATTTGTCTTTAGCAAGGGTTGTTTGTTCAAAACAAGAATCGGAAAGAGTCTCTTCGAATTTGTTGTATTGTTGCTAAGCAACTAAGTCTTACTGTCTTTGGGAACAGGATACGGAGGTTCTAGCAGGTTGCACCAACCGGAAACTGCAGACGAAGGAACTGAAGTCCTGGAAGGCTCCGAAGGTGCACTGAAGACGATGAATCAGGAAGCTCTCGGGCACGACGAAGGAACTGAAGTCCTGGAAGGCTCCGAAGGTGCACTGAAGACGATGAATCAGGAAGCTCTCGGGCAGGCGATGAGTCAGAGATGAATCAGGAAGCTCTCGGGGCAGGCGATGAGTCAGAGATGAATCAGGAAGCTCTCGGGGCAGGCGATGAGTCAGAGATGAATCAGGAAGCTCTTGGGGCAGGCGATGAGTCAGAGATGAATCAGGAAGTTCTCGGGGCAGGCGATGAGTCAGAGTTGAATCAGGAAGCTCTCGTGGTGACGCTTGTAAAACGAAGCGAAGCACTGCTGTGTATGCGAGTGCAGTTTAAATAGTCTCTGATTAGGGCGTTGGCTCAGGGCGTTGTCTCTCCTTTACACGTGTACCTAGTGAGGCTGTTTGCTGACAGGTGAAACGTGCTTGGGAATCAACAAGCACTGCCAACCACAATAATAATGGCAACAAGCATTGGTACACTCAGGGGTTTTTGAAGTAATGCAAACATTCTTTTCAAGTTACCAAATCACTAAAACTGAACACAAATTAACAATACTTGCACAATCTTTCCCCCTGATAATTTAGAAAGGAATATTCAGCTCAAAGCAGCACATGCACCATGAGCACCCATGACAGTTCTCCCCCCCAAAGGTCGCCTAATAGGTCGTGGCTTTTGTGGATGGAGAGCATGAAATGAACGAATTAAACGAGGAGCATGTACATTTGTTTCTGGTTCCCATGACCTTTCTGAGGAGTCGTACCCTTTCCAATCAATTAAGTAAAACAGACGGCCTCGAATGCGTTTGGCATCCAAAATTCTTTTAACCTCATACTCAACATGATCTCCTACAACTATTGGAGGAGGGGGGTTATCTGAGCGAGTGGTTGGGTCGAAAGGTTTTAGAAGGGATACATGGACTACAGGATGAATAGAGTAATTGTGAGGAAGGGTCAGCCGGATTGATACTGGATTAATGATTTTCTCTATGGGAAAAGGTCCAATAAAACGGGGTTTCAATTTTTTAGGTCCTTCTATTTGGATGTTTTTTGTGGCTAACCAAACCAAGTCTCCTTGTTTGTACTGTGGAGCTGGTATTCGATGAAGATCAGCTGATTTTTTCATTTTTTCTTTATTTTTAGCTAATGCTTTTCTTACATTTTCCTGAAATGCTTGTAAGTTAGCTAATCGATCTGTGACTGCTGGTAAGTCGTGTGTTTTGTCAGGCAATATTATGGGTAGTGTCCGGGGATGATGACCTGTAAGGAAATAGAATGGCGAGCATCCTAAAGCCGAATGTACAGAGTTATTATAAGCAAACTCAGCTAAAGGTAACGCTTCATCCCAATTAGAAATCATGGTGGTGGTCAGACAGCGCAAACTTTGTTCAAGATACTGGTTAACCTTTTCTGTTTGACCGTCAGTCTGAGGATGAAAGGCAGAGGATAAGGCAATTTCTACACCTAATTGGTTGTTTAGTTGCTTCCAAAACCTAGACAAGAATTGGGGGCCTCTGTCTGAGATGAGTTTTTGTGGCAATCCATGAAGCTTAACTATATTTGTCAGGAAGATCTGACACAATTCTATTGCAGATGGCAATTTGCTTAGAGGGATAAAATGTCCCATTTTGGACAAAAGGTCTACTACTACTAAGATTGTGGTTAGGCCATGGGATTTGGGTAAATCCGTGACAAAGTCTAAGCTAACTGTATGCCAAGGGTGTGGTGGTACAGCCATTGGTTGTAATAAACCCATTGGAGGAGTATGTAAGGATTTCTGTCGTGCGCACACTGGGCAAGAGTGTATGTATTGATTTATATCAGTTCTCATTTTGTCCCACCAAAAGTGTCTTTGACATAGTTCTAGTGTCTTGTGAATTCCTGGATGAGCGGCTGTAGCTAGATCATGATTCCAGTGTATTACCTGTTCTCTCAAACTCTTAACTGGAACAAATAATTTATCTTTGTAAAAGAAAAAGTTGTCTCGTATTGATGTGTTTTTGAGTGAGAGCCATCGTTGTTGATCTAGGTTCTGAGTTTCTTTCTTTAGTAACGTCAAAAAATCATCTGAGAGGGTCTCAGCACGCACCTTTTCAGCGGGTATTATGCTTTGTAAATCTTTTGGTAGATCCTTGTCTTTATTGCAAATCAAACGTGAAAGTGTATCAGACAGTAATTGTTTAGGGCCTGGGCGGTAGGTGATTATGAAATCAAATTCACTAAAGAATTGCAACCAGCGCATCTGTCTAGGTGTAAATGCCTTTACAGTTGAATAAAACTGCAGATTTTTGTGGTCTGAAAAAACAGTAATTGTGTGCTTAGCCCCCAAAAGATGGTGTCTCCATTCTTGGAGAACTGCCTTAATTGCAAGTAACTCTCATTCTGCAATAGTATAATTCTGTTCTGCAGGTAATAACTTGCGCGAAAAAAAGGCCAAAGGATGTAACTGACCGGTCTGGGCATCTTTTTGTAACAGAACACCACCAATAGCTGTTTGTGAAGCATCCGCTTCGACAAAATAGGGTCTGTCTGGATCTGGGTGCACCAGGATGGGAGCTGAGGTGAAAGCCTTTTTTAAGATCTGGAAGGCTGTATCAGCATCAGTGCTCCAGTGAAACTTTTTTCCTTTTTGCAGTAGTTGTGTAATTGGGGCAACTATTTCTGAAAATTTTGAAATAAAACGTCTGTAGAAATTTGCGAACCCAAGAACTCTTTGAATTTCTTTCACAGAGGTTGGAGCAGGCCAAGTTAAAATTGCTTCCACCTTTTTAGGGTCCATAGTAATTCCTTCTGGAGATAACCAATACCCCAGGAACTCTACTTTAGAGGTGTTAAAAACACATTTTTCTAATTTAACAAATAGAGAATTATCTCTGAGCCTTTGAAGGACTGCCCGAACGTGTTCTGCATGTTCTTCTGAATTTTTTGAATAAATAAGGATGTCATCGATATATACGATAACGCAGATGTCCAATAGATCATGTAGTACCTCGTTAATGAAGTACTGAAATGCTGCTGGAGCATTACACAGACCGAATGGCATCACAGTATATTCAAATAAGCCGAATTTAGTGCGGAAGGCAGTCTTCCATTCATCTCCTTCTTTGACACGAACAAGATGATAGGCTCCACGTAAATTTAGTTTGGTATACATAGTTGAGCCCTTTACTTGATTCAAAAGTACAGGGATTAGGGGCAAGGGATACCGGTTTTTAATCGTGGCCTTGTTGACCGCGCGGTAGTCTATGCAAGCCCTCAAATCACCTGACTTCTTCGCTACAAAAAAAAGAGGAGATGAAACTGGAGAGGTTGAGTGACGGATAAAACCTAACTCCAATAATTTGTCTAGATAGGAGCGCAAATATTGATTTTCCGATTCTGTAAGAGCATATATTCGACTACAGGGCAGAACAGCACCTGGAATAAGGTCAATCCTGCAGTCATAAATTCTGTGAGGGGGTAATTTAGTGGCTTTGACTGGGTCAAATACGTCAGAGTAATCTTGGTACTCACTAGGAATGATATGGTGTTCTGTATGGGAAGCAGCACAGAAAAGAGGCATGACAGGATCTTTTGTCTCTTGAAAACAATGAAGTTTGCAAAAAGAGGAGTCTAACGTCACAGTACGTTTTGCCCAGTCAATTTTTGGATTGTGTAATTCAAGCCATGGGATCCCAAGAATGACCCCAAAAGTGGGTGTGTCAATTAGATCGAAAGTGGTAAGCTCTGTGTGACCATTATCAGTGACTAGAATCAAAGGTGTTGTGTGGTAACGAATTAGACCTGAAGAAAGCGCAGAACCGTCAACCGCTCGAACAGGCTCAGGTTCCTTTTTTAGCACTTGGGTTACATTCAGTTTTCTAGCGAGTTCCAGATCAAAAAAATTACCAGTAGCCCCAGAATCAATGAGTACTGGGATACTATGTCTTTGTTGGTTTGTTAAAATCAGAATTATGCGTATAGTGAAGTGTCTAGGTATATGACTGGTTACACTCGTTGCATACTGTGAGATCTCTAGGCTATGATTTCCCGAGAAACCAACCTCTTTATTCCCCGGGATAATTAGTTTTCCGAACTTTGAGCACAATCAGAAACTATTGCTAAGGCCTTTTTTTTAACAGGCTTTATAGGACACTCTCTAGCAAAGTGGCCAGATTTGCCACAGTACAAACATAAGTTTCCTTTTCGCCTCCGATCTTTTTCTTCCAAAGATAGGGGTCCTTTAACCCCCCCTATTTGCATAGGTTCTACTTGGGAATTTTTATCTGCACTATCCTTGCGTTCTACTTTAAAATGTAAACTTCTAATATCTCCTTTAGTTCTTTCGCCTTTCCGTTCTCCCAGCCTATGATCTAATTTCACCACTAGATCCTGAAATTCAGTGAAATCCTCTGGTAAATTAACTATGTGGGCTAAAGAGTCTTTAATATCATCTCTAAGCCCTCGATAGAAAAGTGATGTTCTTTTCTCTTCAGGCCACTGGGTTTCTGCTAGCAATCTATTGAAAGTGGTGACGTAAGTTATTAGATCCTTTGATCCTTGGCGAAGACTCAGGAGCTCATTATCTGATGCTTGTAGAAAAACATGTTTAGCAAACAAACTTGCCATTGCTGCTTTAAAGTCTGTTAGATTATGTAGTAAGGGATCGTTCCTTTCAACTAGAGGCATAGCCCAATTAGATGCCACCCCACCTAAGTACGAGATAATAAAGGCTACTTTAGCTGAATCTGTGGTAAACACTTGAGGTTTACACATAAAGTGTAACTGACATTGGCTTATAAATGTGCTGTAACGAGTACTATCTCCTGTGAATCTTTCAGGGTTTGCTAAAGGAATTGGATTGGGGGTTACTACAGTGACTTGCACAGGTTGGTCAGCAACCTGTCCTGATGAGGCCTGATTGGAAGTACCAAATTTAGCTGGTGTCAGAATGGGTCGCTTATCTTCGGATTTTTCATGCCATGTAGTGAACCCTGATCTAGTTTTATCTAACTCATGTCTAAGGGTTTCGTTTTCTAGACGTAAGGTCTGCATTTCCTCATTCAGCTGTTGTACGAATAGGGTTAACTCGGAAACATCCATAACGATTGATTTTACGAGTTGCACCGCCAAGGAGAAACAAAGGTGTGGCTTCGCTTTCTGTTAAGCATTCATCCACGAGGTTCCTGTTGTTTCCTTCTTGGCGCTGCAAGCTCCCAACTCCCCATAGAACTAACCAGTTAGCAAGGAAGAGAACACTTGACTGGACTGGTTATTCCCCAAGGGAAGGGGGAAGTGGACAGAGAAAACAAACAAACACTGGATCTCTTCAGAGACGTCAGCCAGTTTTCTCTGAAAGTGTTCTGGGCTTCAAAGTGATCAGAAGAGTTCAACCACTAGTACCTGTGCAAACCGGCACACTTGTAAATAGCAATAAAGAAGACCAAACTAATATTCATATTAGTAATACATACTCAGTACGTACCAGTTTTAACTAAAGCCCATTCGCACACTTCTACTATTGCAAGATGTTGTGTTCAAATTTTACTTCTTCAAGAGAAAAAGAGAATGCAGGATAAATCAACTTAAAACATCTAACAATGAATTTGACTCTAAAGGATAGTCATTAGTTAGGGTTAAAGTGACTTATCACATCACACAAACTAATCGTACCTTGCAATGAGTAATCTTTATCCATAAAATGGGTTCTGTAAAAATGAGAGAGAAAAGAAAAAGCCAAGAACAAATTCTGCGCCGACAATAACTGGTGCAATATTCAGAACCAGCAGTCACTGCTGAATCGTTTTCACATTTAGGTCACAATATCTCTTGGCTTGCACTAAGTCATAAAACAACTGTTGTTTAACATTCACATCAAAATGGCATAAGCCAAACTTCTTTCAATAAACCACAAAGTCTTGCAGACTAATCTCAGAATAATTTGTCTTTAGCAAGGGTTGTTTGTTCAAAACAAGAATCGGAAAGAGTCTCTTCGAATTTGTTGTATTGTTGCTAAGCAACTAAGTCTTACTGTCTTTGGGAACAGGATACGGAGGTTCTAGCAGGTTGCACCAACCGGAAACTGCAGACGAAGGAACTGAATTCCTGGAAGGCTCGGAAGGTGCACTGAAGACGATGAATCAGGAAGCTCTCGGGCAGGCGATGAGTCAGAGATGAATCAGGAAGCTCTCGGGGCAGGCGATGAGTCAGAGATGAATCAGGAAGTTCTCGGGGCAGGCGATGAGTCAGAGATGAATCAGGAAGCTCTCGTGGTGACGCTTGTAAAACGAAGCGAAGCACTGCTGTGTATGCGAGTGCAGTTTAAATAGTCTCTGATTAGGGCGTTGGCTCAGGGCGTTGTCTCTCCTTTACACGTGTACCTAGTGAGGCTGTTTGCTGACAGGTGAAACGTGCTTGGGAATCAACAAGCACTGCCAACCACAATAATAATGGCAACAAGCATTGGTACACTCAGGGGTTTTTGAAGTAATGCAAACATTCTTTTCAAGTTACCAAATCACTAAAACTGAACACAAATTAACAATACTTGCACAATCTTTGCCCCTGATAATTTAGAAAGGAATATTCAGCTCAAAGCAGTACATGCACCATGAGCACCCATGACACCTGGACGTGTGCTGGGATGGCGTGTGCCCTTGGGGTGGGGTGGTCCAACAGTGGTTTGAGGTCCCTGAAGAGCTCCAGAATGGTGTCTGAGTCCAGCCTGTACTTCTGTAGGATCTCTGCCTCTGTGAGCATGAACAGGGTGATCCTCTGTCTGTAGACCTGTTCCTCTCTTTGCCATTCCCTCTGTCCTTCCTGCTGTAGCCGTAGCCGCCTCGCAATGACATAAAAAGCTGCCATCCTGCAAGTTGCAATGCATTTTGGGTCTGTTTTTATGTGTTGGAGTTGGTTACCACCTGATTGTAATCCATGGTAAATACCGAGTGAATAATACCGATTTTGAGCTGAAATCGGTGTTTCTGTGCTTCCCTACATCTCCCCATCTGTCTGAATCGGGGACTTTCCCGATCGGTGATTCTACCGATTCGGTAGGTTATCCGATTCGGCTTATGTCCGATTCGGTGTCACTTCCGAATCGGTACATGGACCGAATCGGATATTTTCCGATTCGGTGTCACTACCGAATCGGTACATGGACCGAATCGGATATTTTCCGATTCGGTGTCACTACCGAATCGGTACATGGACCGAATCGGATATTTTCCGATTCGGTGTCACTACCGATTCGGTACATGGACCGAATCGGTATTTTAATCCGATTCGGTGTGTTACCGATTCGTTACATTTCTGATTTTCGGTATGTACGTATCGGATTATTTTCGATTCGGTACTCATTCCAATTCGGTTTTTGGACCGATTTGGACTTTTTTTTTTGACCTACATCTCGATGGCAGTATACCGATCGGTAAGGGCCCAAAATCGGTATTTTCGGCTGTTACCGATCGGTAACGGCCTACCTACATCGGGCCCTTGGGGGCCGATGTAGGTAAATGGGTTTTTCCGATTTCAAAATACCGAGGCGGGCCGAATCGGTATTCAGAAATCGGAAAACGAGATGTAGGAAAAAAACTCCGAAAAAATACCGAATCGGTCGGCATCGGTATTGTGATTCGATACGTACCGAATCGGCACGGACCGATTCGGAAAGTACCGAATCGGCTAACACCGATTCGGAAAGTACCGAATCGGCTACCACCGAATCGGAAATTACCGATTCGGCAAAATCCGATTCGGCAATTACCGATTCGGAGGTCGGAATACACCCCCATGGCCAAAAAGCCCATAGAATGCATTGAACGATCTGAATCGGTAAAATCCGATTCGGTTAAATCCGATTCGGTTAAATCCGAATCGGTAAAATCCGAATCGGTTAAATCCGAATCGGTAAAATCCGAATCGGTTAAATCCGAATCGGTAAAATCCGAATCGGTAAAATCCGATACAACCAATGAGGTGGATCCACCCTCCCCCACCCAAGCAGGGAGTGGCAACCAAGGCAGGTGCAGCTCATTAAGAACATTCTGGAGAGTAAGCCTGAGCTGAACACTCACAGTGAGCAGCAGTGGGAGCAGGAGGCAGAGAACTGTGGAGAGCAAGATGGCAAACACCAGTGAGGGCCAGAAGGCTGGCCAGAAGAGAAAGCCAAAGTTCAGTAGCATGGAGCTGCAGGTGTTGGTGGAGGAGGTGGTGAGGGTGCACAGGCAGCTCTTCGGGAGGCTGTCCCTCACTGTGCCGGACAGCACGAAGAGGAGGCTCTGGAGTGAGATAGCAGAAAAGGTCAACGCAGTAGGTGTCACCCCCAGGTCCCTTGATGACCTTAAAAAACGCTTCTATGACATTCGCAGCCTGACCAAACGAAAGATGGCTGATATCCAGAGGCAAGCTGGACTGACAGGTGGGGGCAGGAACCCGGCGCCACCCCTCACTGAGCTGGAGGAACTGGTGTCCAGCACCATCGAGAGGGAGTGTGTGACAGGAATCGGGACCCTGGATAGCTCAGCCAGAGCTACAGCTACAGGTAAGAAGCATGCGCATCATGACACACCCTACCAGACACCTCCCCTTTAGACACAATGCACAGGCAAACCCCAGCCCAGTACTGTAACCAACATACAAGAGAAAAGCATCATGGTATATGTAGTCAGCAGAAGTTAGCAAAATATGGCAGTGCAGAACCACAAGATAGAAAAGAGTGGAACACATTCAAAGGAGATGCAAGGACATGTGCAATGCTTTAATTGTAGTGACTGTAATACATCGGCACTCAATTTACAAATGCTTCTTTATACCTAGGGGCACCATCAGGCGGAGGACCACAGGCTACAGAGGCACCAGCACCAACTACCAGTGCGGTGGCAGGGCCTAGCACGAGTCAGGCTGCCGAGGAGGAGGAGGAGGAGGACAACAGCATTGACCAGGGTAATGAGGGAGACCTGGTAATCGACTATGCATTCCTACACTCCCCACAAATGTCAGGCACACCCCCCTTGCTGTTCTCCCCTGAGAACTCTCCGACAAGGGCCCACCCTGCACCTACACCACCTCCTGCCACGAGTATGGCTGTGGCTCCAGTCAACCCTGTCCAGGGAGCAGCGGGTCAGGCCCCGGCCACCACCACACCCACACCAGTGGCACCCCAGCCCACACAGCAGGGCGGCAGCAGCAGTACCCGGAGGCGTGCCATTTCAAGCACTGCAGTGCCGGCACCGGAGGGCAGTGTCTTCCAGGGCCTTGAAGGCAGCATGGTAAAAATCCAACGGCAGCAGGCAAAGTCCATCATGGCCTGCCAGCGCCAGCTCCGCCAGCACAACCTGCAGATGGGCGAGATGGTGAAAGGTTTCAAGGCATTTGTAGACACTAACAAGGAGGTTGCTGCAGGTCTTGGCAGGCTGACCACAGCCATAACACAGTTATGCGGAAGACTTGAGGAGCACGAGCACTCGCGCAGGCGGGATGCCCGCGTGCAAAACCGCTCCATCAGCCGCCTTGCTGCTGCGACCGCGCAGCTGTGTCAGCGTGGTGCCAATATGGAGGCAAGTCTGACACAAAACACCGCCGAGGTCACCAGGGGAATGGCCCGCATCACTACAGCCATGGAGGCAATGATAATCTCCAACACTGCCGCCAATCCAGCCCTGGACCTGGGGGATGCTGGGGACAGCAGCAGCCGCAGCAGCCCGGCCAGCGCTGCGTCAGAGCCGCGCAGGAGCACCAGGCGCTCCGCAGAAGCCGCAGGACATGCGGAAGGGGGTGAGGCATACCCCAGTGGGGCTGCCAAGCGCTCCAAGAAGTAGGCTTGCCAGGGCGGGTGAGGCAACCCGGACCTTGGACATTTGTTTTCTTTACTTTTACATATTATTTTGTTGCGCATCAGTGCAGTAACAGTGTTGCAACATTATTAAAATTGGCTTTTCCCCACAACCATTTACCTGTCTGTGCATCTGTACTCACTCAGAAATAGTTTTCTGTAATCTCCTCACGTCTGTATCTGCCATCACTTGGCGTAGACACCCCAGCAGGCTGTGTTAGTGGCACAGCATCGTCGTCGTCATGGTCCTCGTAGTCAGACAACTCCACCTCAGTGCCCTTCTTCACCGCAAGGTTGTGCAACATTGCACAGACAGCTATGATCTTACAGCAGGTGATGGGGGTATACTGCCTTGCACCTCCACTCTTGTGCAGGCATCTGAATCTACTTTTCCAGATGCCAAAGGTCCGTTCAACTACATTCCTTGTGCTTTTGTGGGCCCGGTTATTCCTCCTTTGGCTGGGTGTGGAGGGGTTGAGGTAGGGGGTGAGTATGAAAGAGCGGAGGGCATATGCACTGTCGCCTGGAAGGAAAAGGGGTAACATTACTCACATGCATACATGTATCACACCTAGCTACTTTGTGTTATGGGGGTCTGATGATGTGTCTCACCTAGGAGGTATCGTTCACCAAATTCGCCAGCCATCAGCCGTGCATAGATGCCGCTCTGTTGAAAAATGTAGGAGTCGTGGGTACTCCCTGGGAATTTTGCTACCAGGTTTGTGATGGTGCACTTCACATTGCAGATCACCTGCACGTTGATGGTGTGCGTAGACGTCCGATTGCGGTATATGTATTCTGTGTCAGCTGGGGGGCAAATCGGAATATGCGTGCCATCTATGCAGCCAATGATTTGGGGAAATTGTGCCATCTGGTAGAAGTCAGCTTTAGTTTGTAGCAGTTCTGCGTTGGTTGCAGGGAAAGAGATGTATTGGTCCATCCTGTGTATCATGGCGTCAAGGAATGTGTGGAAGAACCTTGACAGGCTGCTCTGGGTCACCCCTCCTACCGCCGCAACTCCACTTTGATAGCTGCCAGACGCAAGCAGGTGTAAGCTGCATAGCACCTGGACGTGTGCTGGGATGGCGTGTGCCCTTGGGGTGGGGTGGTCCAACAGTGGTTTGAGGTCCCTGATGAGCTCCAGAATGGTGTCTGAGTCCAGCCTGTACCTCTGTAGGATCTCTGCCTCTGTGAGCATGAACAGGGTGATCCTCTGTCTGTAGACCTGTTCCTCTCTTTGCCATTCCCTCTGTCCTTCCTGCAATAGCCGTAGCCGCCTCGCAATGACATAAAAAGCTGCCATCCTGCAAGTTGCAATGCATTTTGGGTCTGTTTTTATGTGTTGGAGTTGGTTACCACCTGATTGTAATCCATGGTAAATACCGAGTGAATAATACCGATTTTGAGCTGAAATCGGTGTTTCTGTGCTTCCCTACATCTCCCCATCTGTCCGAATCGGGGACTTTCCCAATCGGTGATTCTACCGATTCGGTAGGTTATCCGATTCGGCTTATGTCTGATTCGGTGTCACTTCCGAATCGGTACATGGACCGAATCGGATATTTTCCGATTCGGTGTCACTACCGAATCGGTACATGGACCGAATCGGATATTTTCCGATTCGGTGTCACTACCGAATCGGTACATGGACCGAATCGAATATTTTCCGATTCGGTGTCACTACCGAATCGGTACATGGACCGAATCGGATATTTTCCGATTCGGTGTCACTACCGATTCGGTACATGGACCGAATCGGTATTTTAATCCGATTCGGTGTGTTACCGATTCGTTACATTTTCGGTATGTACGTATCGGATTATTTTCGATTCGGTACTCATTCCGATGCGGTTTTTGGACCGATTTGGACTTTTTTTTTTTTTACCTACATCTCGATGGCAGTATACCGATCGGTAAGGGCCCAAAATCGGTATTTTCGGCCGTTACCGATCGGTAACGGCCTACCTACATCGGGCCCTTGATCTCCATGTATGATGGGTGTGCCATGTGAGGCCAGGAATCCCCTCTCCTTCCAAAAGAGCCCAAAATGGTGAACCACCCCGAAGGCATACTGGCTGTCCGTATATATGTTGGCTGTCGTCCCTGCTGCTAGGATGCATGCTCGTGTGGGGGCAATCAGTTCTGCTGCTTGTGCGGATCGCTGTGTGATACGAGCTGTCTCAACAACAGTTCGGGCTGTGGTAACGGCATATGCAGCTGAGGTGGTGCCATCGGGGAGTTTAATGCACAAACCATCTACCCATAGTTCTCCGTCAGGTTCTGGGAAGGCAGTGTCTCGGAGGTCTACTCTACTCTTAGTCTGTTCGTCAGTGAGGGTCACACAGTCATGTAGGGGAGCGGCATTGGGGTCGTTCTCGGGTAGCGGCAGCAAGGTAGCCGGATTCAGGGTGGTGCATCTTTTCAAAGTTATGTGGGTTGCCAGTAGAGTCAGTTCGTACCCAGTCAGTCGTGCTCTAGTCAGATGTTGAGTTTTCGTTTGGTTCAGCAGGGTGTCAACGGAATGGGGTACTAGCACCATGAGGGAATTAGAAAGTACAAGTCCTTCACTCTGTCGTATGGAGACAGCAGCGGCAGCTACAGCTCGAAGGCAGGCAGGCAAAACTCTGGCTACAGGGTCAAGAGTGGCAGAGAAGTAGGCACGAGGGCGTTGTTTGGAGCCAATGGATTGGGTTAGGACAGATAAAGCGCATACCTCCCTTTCGTGGGTGTAGAGGGAGAAGGGCTTCGAATAGTCTGGGGTTCCTAGAACGGGTGCTGAACAAAGGGCATCTATCAACTCTTTGAAGGAGGATTGGCATTTGGGTGTTCAAGGGAGTGGGATGGGAACATCTTTGGCCAGAAGGGAAAGTAAGGGTTTAACAATAAGGCTGAAGTTTGGCAACCACTGTCGACAGAATGAGGTGAGGCCTACCAGAGAGCAGACTTGTTTCTGGGTTTTAGGGACGGGAGTTTCCAAAATGGTCTGAATTCTGTCGGGCGTGAGCTTCCTCCCTTCTTTATATAAGAGGTGGCCTAGGTATGTCACCTGGGGTTGGCAAAACTGTAATTTCTTCCTGGAGACCTTGTGACCATTCTCTGGAAGGAAATGTAGGAGCTGGATGGTGGCTGTGACTGCAAGTGGAGTGGTGTCGGCTGCTAGAAGGATGTCATCTACATACTGTATCAACACCACTCCATTCGGTAACTGAACTGCGTCTAGTTGTCTCTTGAGGGCCTGGCTATAGATACTGGGACTTTCAGTGTAGCCTTGGGGTGCTCTACAAAATCTGTACGAGCGGGATTTTAGGGTGAATCCGAAGAGGTGGCGGCTGTTTGGGTGGATGGGGATGGAAAAGAAGGCATTTTTGAGATCGATGACAGTGAATGTGGTGACAGTGGACGGGATCATTGTCAGAATGGTGGTGATGTCAGAGACTACGGGGTATTGTGGCACAACTACTTTATTAACCTCTCCCAGGTCGATGATGAAGCGGTACACTTTCTCATTTCCCTCTCCTTGCTTCTTGACAATCGGTAAGATAGGGCTGTTACAAATATTGCTGACCACCTCCTCTACCACTCCTGTATCCACTAAGGATTGAATAATCTCTACCAATGCCTTCTCTCCTTTGGGTGATATTCTATATTGTGGGAGTTTTGGGAGTGTTGCGTCCTGTCGTACAGTCACATGCACAGGGTCTATCATCATCCGTCCTACATCTGAGTCGGTCTTTGCCCATAAGTACGAGGGTAATGTGTCAAGCAGGGATATGTCGGTGTCAGCCACAGAGAACATGCGTCTTGTGGGACAAGATCTGAGCAGATTGGGGTTGTCGTATAAAATGACTCGGACTCCCTCTGGGGAGCATCTAATGGTGGCTTGGAAATGCTTCAACAGGTCAAGACCCATAATGGCTTCAGGGGTGTTGGAGGAGAGTAGAAATGTTGTGTCAGTGGGGTTGTTTTCCAAGGCAAAAGGGATCAGTGTGGACAAGGGATTAGTGGAGGGCGTTCCATCAAAACCTATTGATGTTACATGTGAGCCAGACAAGGGTGCCCTTGGAATCAGTCGTTTAGATAAAGCACTACGTGTTGCTCCTGTGTCTACCAAAAATGGAGACTTCGTGCCTAGGACCTTAGCGGTGACATAAGGACCTTGCTGGTCAACATAGAGCTCGACTGGATCCCTCCCTTGCCTTTGGCAGTCCTATGCAAAATCGTACGTGTTGTCGTAGTCAGACTGTTGGCACTGGTTCTGTCGGGGATGGTCAAATGTGTTCGTTTTACCGGCCCTTTCGTCACTAGCGTCGTTGGTGTACCCTCGTCCGCGTCCTCTATTTATCGGTCCGTTCGCTGAGTCCCTTGCCTCCTTATTCTTGATCATCTCTAGCAGAACCGGGCACTGGAACTTCTAATGTCCAAGTCCTTTACAGAACGCACACTGGTTCTCACTCAAATCTCTACGTCCAGAGTGGGATGTAGGTGCATTATCTCTAGGAGGCGGGTTTCTAGGGACATTCGGTTGGTAGTTTCCTTTGTAGGGCTCCTTTCCTATAGTCACCCCCCGCAACTGTGCGATCATAACCCTTTCTTTGAGGTCTTTCTTCTTTTTCTCCGATGCCCAATCATTTTCGTTCTTTTGATGCTCGTAGTACTGGGCCATCTGAAGGATAGCCACGGGTTTGGAGGCCGCCCAACTACTCTCGCTGGTCTGCAGTTTCTGTGAGACTTCCTTAAACAGACCCTTGACATAATTTTGGACAAACAGGTGATGTCCGGTTGCAGTGGTCATGTCCTGACCACTATAGTCAGAGAAATGTAAATTGTAAATTGATACTTGTATAGCGCACTACTCACCCGCAAGGGTCTCAAGGCGCTTGTACGAACCCTGGTCCCGGGTTAGACCTCTGCATCAGGGTCTGCCGCTCTAACCATTGAGCCACACCGTCTCGAATCGAGCAAAGTATTCGGAGACATCTTCTTGGGGTTTCTGACGGCAAGCCGTTATGATCGATCAGTCTACCTTTTTCTCAGGGATTAGCGTCTTCAATTTCTGAACAATTTTGTCTGGGAGTTCTAAAATAGCTTTTAGGGGTTTCTGTCCAGGATCTCGTTGCTTATCTATGCCATCTAGTTGTACCCAGGTATGTCCTAACAGCTCAAGGTGGTCGACTTTCCCGATTTGCTTCCACACATCAGCTGGTAGACATAGCCCGAAAAACAAGTTGATGTCCGCTAAGGTCATGATCGTTGATCCTAAGGCTGTACCTAGTTCTGTATAAAAGGCTGTGGGGTTCTTCCGCAAGTCCAGTAAGGATTTTCAGAATGTCAGGATATCTTGTCGATCCCAGGGTTGGTATACCCAGTTATAAACAACTCTTCCCTTTGCGTCCTGATGGTTAATGTCATCATTAGTTCCCTGGCCTTGTGGGGGGACCCAGTAGGGAGCGGCCTCCTTTATAGGCATCATCGTATCAATTTTCTCCATTGGGGGTTCGGTTGCTACAGGAGTTGTGCTTTTGGTTATCTGTCCTTGTTCAGTGAGGTGGCGAAAGACTTCCAGCGTGTGCGAGAAGAGTTCTGTCACATCACACTCGCTCTCATCTCCTATGTCTACCTTCCTGTACAAGTTTGCAAGGCGTTCAGGTCTTCTGTCTTGGTATCTCTCCTCATAGGCTGTGAGGGTGTGGTAGCAAAAGCGTACAACAAAGTGTCGTCTATGACTATCGGCATATGAGTTGCACGTGTCTGAAATGTATTCCTCTGTTTCTTTTCGTTCTACTAACGTTTTTACGATTTTGTCGATACCAGCTCGTTCATTTTTGTTCAAGCGGTTCGTTCTCGCAAGTTCTTTTTCTTTGACTTCAGGCTTGTCTGAAGCTTCCGTTGATGCAGAATTTAGTATGAGAGGCTCGGTCGGTGCGGAGGCAGTGGGTACCGAGCCCCTGGCACTACCTTCATTTAGGTTCGGGGGTTGTTGGTGCTGTACTAAAGGATGGGAGGGGGCATATGGAGGGGGCATATAGATGATTGGGGGACTTAAGAGTAAATCATAGTTTGCTTTCTGCTTTGAGGGTAGCTCGGGGTAGAGCGTGGAGGGTGTTCTAGCAGGGCATTGGCCCGATGTTTCGGACTGTTGTTCTCTCTTTATTCTTTCTCTTTCTTTGATCTCCTCTACTAGCTTTTTGCCAGCTAGGTGAGCTGCCTTTCGTAGCTCTTTATCTGTCTTTGCTTCGTCTCTCTTTTTACGTTGCGTTGCTTCTTTGCGCCACATGCTGAGACTATCAAGCATGGTTGGCGTGGTTTTTATGTTTACGAAGGGCTATTTCTAGTGCTTCTATTTTATTTATATCAAAAGATCCTATCAGTGGCCACTGACTTTCTCGATCTTTCTTGGTATTTTTATGCCATAGCTTACTATAGGCTACGGCGACTAGTCCATATTTTGTGAACATGTCCTTATTAGGGGTGCCTTCCAGAGGAGCTGGATGATCTACCTCTAATAAACGGTCCGGGCTAAATCAACTACCAATCAGTGGGGAGAAGATAGGCATGACGTATAGCGATTAAAAAGATCTCAAACAATGGTGGACAAAGGTCTGCACTACCTATCCTTCGCTACTTGCAAAGACTATACAGAATATTTCTATTCTACGTTATTTGCAAATAGGGAATATCTCAAGAGAACCAAAATAGAACCAAACAATCAGTAGGGATAAGATAGGCGCGGCGTATTATCAGCCCTTACCGATATGGACAAAGAGTCCGCGCTACCTATCCTTCACTACCTACAAAGGGAGAGAGAATATTCCTATTCTTCACCGTTTGTAGGCAGAGAATGTCTCAAAAAGAACCAATCTTGTTTAACATCCGAGGTTAAGCGATTCAATCAATGAGTTATACTAGTATTTCCAAACAATCAATCAAACAAAAAGAGTCATGCTGCACGACCTTACCCGGACCGTATGGACAGTTTCTCGTCTTCCACTTCCAGCATCCGATAGTCCTCTGTTCTCCGTTATTGGCCCGGCACTCCTGAGGGTTCCCAGTCAGGACCGTAGATCACTCGAGAGAGGTCTGCTCGGAACCGATGAAGTTCGGATGATCGACCGCCAGACGAGGGTCTATCGGGCGTGAGCTCTTCCCGATCGTTGCAGTCGTTCACTCTGTCGTCAGGACCTCTCCCGCTGGATCCACGTGTCGCTGATGGGCCCCATGTTTGGGAAGCCAATTGTAAAAGAGCAGTGCCTCTGAATAACCTTTTCTATCACTGCTTGGCGTTAGTCGCCTCTAAACCATTCGATGATTATCAAATAAAGAGGCAGGCGCTGGATATTGGAAAGCAGGAAACAGGTTTTAATTCTCTCCGGAGCAGAACACGTCAGATAGGACAAACCGGGTATTGTCTCGAGGTGCTCTAACTGCATCTCTGTGGCCTGGCCTTTTATACACAGGTTTATTGCTTTATTGCATACAACACATTCTTGTTAATACTTTGATGTTTCGGAAAGACATCCTTGGAATCCCTGCTTCAGGCCCGTTCCCACACATATCTACAGTACAAGTCCCCACCCTAATCTCAGCAGGTGATGGCTATCGCGTAGCTGGACATTCCGCCAGGAACAGAAATGTGTGCAATTGATCAGGTCTTGTGGGGTGGAGACATTGATTAATCTCAGCTCCTTTGAAGAGAGGCGAGTTTCCACTGTAGGGGGCAATAAACTGCATCCGCAGGGCTAGGTGATGGCCTGGGATCAGCTCGGACAATCGGGCATGGAGGAAGGGGTTATCAAAGGGCCTGCTCGCATGAAAGGGATGAAAGAGTATGTGGGTTCGGCACAGGATGTGACTCCGAGGCAGGGTCGTGCTGAAGGTGCGTTTATGGCCCAGGCAAGCGAGTTCGGGGGCTGTCCGGGCGCGGGGGATGCTAGCGAGGTCAGGGAGACGTGCAGGCGACTGGAAATGCATGGAGAGGCCATAGTGTCTAAAATGGCTGCCGCTTACGTGCTCGTACAGACCTAGGAAGTGACAGGATGGCGCTGGTAATGTTCACGCTGCAAACGAGTTTTCCACACTTGGGCAGCGCGCCAAATATAGCAAAAATCTTCCCCCACGCAGGAAAAAGCAGAGGACACCAGGGGATGAATTCAGCTGTTCAATGTCGAACAAATGGCAGACTGGTTTCGGCTTAGCGCCTTCTTCAAATGCCTCAGTTCCAATAGCAAGTTTCACGGGTAGATTTCTCAAATAGGCCCCTCCTGTCATGTGATGAAGGGCTCACCTGCAACCTCTTAGCTAGTAATGTTGTTCCACAGTTCAATGTCCGGACTGCCGAACCCACAATGCAGCGTGATGGTGAATGCTCGGTTGCAGCAGTGGCTCTTGCGGAAAAATGCTGGGCAAAACAGCCTTGAGTCCCCTACTTTCAACCAGCCCGTTCTCACCACAGCCAAGACAGGTAATGTATGGCAAATTCCAAGCATTTCCCCAGGCAATCCTGGGCCGCCCAATGACAACAGTCTCACGGCTTTCATTGGATGGGCATGGCGGGCCTCAAGCATCCAATTCCTCGGCTCGAAAAGAAACAAAGTTCCATGTTGCCCATGAGCTTGAGACCACTTTAAGAAAGGGTCACTCTGTCGCGCACTTGGGCAGCGAGCAAAATATACCGCAAACCTCCCTCCACGCAGGAAAGAGCAGAGCCCTATGATTAAGGTGCTTGGCAGCACCGAAACGCGTCAGGGAGAGAGACTCATTGGAGTCATGGAGACTTTTTTTCTGGAATAAATGGTATTGAAAACTGAACCCTTGTGGAGTGCTACTCCAGAAGCTCGGGGCTTTTTCTTTGGAATTTATAAACACAGCATCTCCGGCCGTGGAAGTATGCACCGCGACTTGAACTGGACTTTGTCTGCGTGGTCGGTTAATTAAATGCAGCCTACAGCAGCACGAGGGTGAGCAGATTAAACAACGGACACATGTGATCCGAGGCCCACCGGAGGGCTGTAAAATATGAAATTATGCAAAATCGGCAGTGAAAACATTTTGGTTAATACCAGCCAATACTTGAAAGGCAGATTCGGGACTTCTACTCCCGACATACCGCTTACTGTAAAGCGAGTGCCATGCAGGAATAAAAGGTGGAGGTCTGTTCCAGGTTTCACCAAAGCGCCGCCCTATGATTAAGGTGCTTGGCAGCACCGAAATGCGTCAGGGAGAGAGACTCATCGGAGTCATGGAGCCGTTTTTTCTGGAATAAATGGCACTGAGTGAACATTAATATGAGTGAGTGAACATTAATATGACGAACTGTGCAAGAATCTTACCTGAATGGATTTGCGCCAAGGGACTAATGTAAATAAGTAATGCGTTGCGCACTAAAGCATTCGGACATTGAAACGCTGGCAGCCGAAATTAAAATATGAACTTTTTCCTGTGTGCACTCTGATGGTTAATATAATACGACCCTCGCTGATAAGATTTAAAGACATCACGTGGGCTGCTTATACAGAGAGTTACTGCCCGTGATTAAGGCTTGGGAAAGCAGAAACGTTGGGCTGGGGTATCTTCTTGCCTCGTGCTGTTCACCATTAATAATAATAATAATAATAATATTAATAACAATAAAAACACTTATTAAGCGCCTGGCTGCACAAAACTGTGTATCCCCGCGCTAACTGCTAATACATAATAGATCCAGAGGAGAAGTGTCGTGGAGCTCAGATGGAGACTTACTTTCTAGGAAACAGGTGAGTTTTTAATTTTGCCCTGAATCTCTTTTCGGAAGGCTCCATCCGCAAATGGAGCGGAAGTGCGTTCCAGTGTTTTGTGGCCAAGTATCAGAAGGATTTTCCTCCCATTTTGGCTCTTGTGATACGGGGAGTTTTGAATAGCATCATACCTGATGATCTTAGATCTCTCGTCGGGCGGTGAATGGTGATAAGACTTTTCAGGTAGTCGGGCCTCTATTCTGGGCGATACGGTGGGCATAACAGAGAGTTTTAAATTTAATCAATTTCAACAGTAACTTAGCCAGTGTCTGTGAGCCTTCTTGAAGGAGAAAGGAGGGAGTGTCTGGATTTCTACTGGAAGCCGTGAACCAGTCTCACGGGCCGCCCTTTGATGTTCGGGTTTGTGTTGCTCGGCAAACTTGCGTGATATATGTATATATACACATGCACTCACATATACATATATATATATATATACGCATATTACCTACTGGCGGTCGCCAGTAGGTATATATAGTTAGGATTTTTTCTCTATGGGATTTTTGAAAATTCTATGTCTAATAACTTTGGCGTTTGTGGACGGAATTGGCTGACATTTTCAGGAAAATGGAACGTTTTGTTTCTGAGCAGCCCCTGACAATTTGGGGGGGTTTCATCAAGGGGGGGCCGAGAAAAAAGGGGGGTCCCAAAACGCGTTTTTCCCATGTTAATTTCCATAGGGCGGTTGGCCTCACTTTTAGCTCGAACGGCTGAATGGATTTGCACGAAACTTGGCAAAATTGTAGGGACTGTTAGCCCGATGTGCCTTTGCTAGGTCTCAATATATGTGCTCCAGTGGATTTTGAGTAATTTAGGTTCAAAAAAAGATATATATCTGGGCGGAGCCTAACCACACATCTGATCTGATTGGCTGTCAGCACTTCATCCAAGAAGTGTTGGCAGCCATCTTGGGACCAATATACATGATAGCACCTCATTAAAAAGCATTGTAGTTAATAGAGGGTTTTAGGACTTTAGTTACATTATAAATCATTTGTTGATGGTACCATACTCGTTTTAGGAATTGTGGTGGGTTCTAAGGTGATTTTACCATGTGAAAAAACCTTCTGCTGTGATATCATGAATATTGTTTGAAAGAAAACTAATATCTCATGATTTTCCCACAGTGGTTTGGAAGGGGATCTATAAGCTAAACTGAAAGCATATTTTCTGTAAATTCACATTATCTTTCTCAGTCATGTGAAAATGAAGTCTGACATTCTCAGTAAAACATGTACATCCAACAAGGACAGAGACTGTCAGTTGATTCCTTTGTGTTCTACTGCAGCCTCCTAGAGTGTTCTAAAGAACAACTAGAGCGCTAACAGTCCTACTTATTACAAAGGTATGGCACACCTGAAGCCATCTTGATTGGAATAAAGTGGTAACTCTTAAAACATTTAATTTAAAAAGAAACAACATGAGGGGGTATATTTTGCCATAGAAAGTATGATTAGTGCTGCAGAATGAAAAATTAGGGCACATTTTGAGTGACTTCTCAAATCCTTTTCTATTTCATTAAAACATTCTGACATGCAGTCTCCCAAAATGGCCACCAGAGACAAAAGAGCCCAAATGTAGCCCAAATATCACCCAGATGTAGCCCAAGTATAGCCCAATGACAGAATGTCCCAAGGTGTTCTAAAGAACAACTAGAGCGCTAACAGTCCTATTTATTACAAAGGTATGGCACACCTGAAGCCATCTTGATTGGAATAAAGTGGTAATTCTTAAACTATTTAATTTAAAAAGAAACAACATGAGGGGGTATATTTGCCATATGAATTATGATTAGTGCTGCAGAAAGAAAAATTAGGGCACATTTTGAGTGACTTCTCAAATCCTTTTCTATTTCATTAAAACATTCTGACATGCAGTCTCCCAAAATGGCCACCAGAGACAAAAGAGCCCAAATGTAGCCCAAATATCACCCAGATGTAGCCCAAGTATAGCCCAATGACAGAATGTCCCAGAGTGTTCTAAAGAACAACTAGAGCGCTAACAGTCCTACTTATTACAAAGGTATAGCACACCTGGAGCCATCGTGATGGGAATAAAGTGGTAACTCTTAAAACATTTAATTTAAAAAGGAACAAAATGAGGGGGTATATTATGCAATAGAAGGTATTATTAGTGCTGCAGAAAGAAAAATTAGGGCACATTTTGAGTGACTTTTCAAATCCTCTTCTATTTCATTAAGAAATTCTGACATGCAGTCTCCCAAAATGGCCACCAGAGACAAAAGAGCCCAAATGTAGCCCAAATATCACCCAGATGTAGCCCAAGTATAGCCCAATGACAGAATGTCCCAGAGTGTTCTAAAGAACAACTAGAGCGCTAACAGTCCTACTTATTACAAAGGTATGGCACACCTGAAGTCATCTTGATTGGAATAAAGTGGTAACTCTTAAAACATTGAATTTAAAAAGGAACAAAATGAGGGGGTATATTTTGCCATATGAATTATGATTAGTGCTGCAGAAAGAAAAATTAGGGCACATTTTGAGTGACTTCTCAAACCCTCTTCAATTTCATTAAAAAATTCTGACATACAGTCTCCCAAGATGGCCACCAGAGACAAAAGAGCCTAAATGTAGCCCAAATATCACCCAGATGTACCCCAAGTATAGCCCAATGACAGAATGTCCCAGAGTGTTCTAAAGAACAACTAGAGCGCTAACAGTCTTACTTATGACAAAGGTATGGCACACCAGAAGCCATCTTGATTGGAATGAAGTGGTAAGTCTGAAAACACTCAATTTAAAAAGGAACAACATGAGGGGGTTAATTTTGCCATAGAAAGTATGATTAGTGCTTCAGAAAGAAAAATTAGGGATCATTTTGAGTGACTTCTCAAATCCTCTTCTATTTCATTAAAAAAATTCTGACATGCAGACTGAAACATGCACTTTGAATACCAGCAGCAGACGTCCCTGGTGAGCAGTAGCTTTACTACAGTGATCTAATGTGCAACTAGAGTGCTAACATTCAGAATTTATGGCAAATGTGTGACACATCTGAATGCCTTCTTGATGGAACCAAAGTAAACAAGCATTGAAAATGCAATAGATCTCGCCCTCGTTTAAGTTAAAGCCATTCTGTTTGTAATGAGGCGGCTTTTTAGCTTTGCTTTTATTAGTGTTTTTTCAACTTTCATGTAAATAACATGCATCTGTATGCATATAAGTATATGTATGCATGCATTTATGTTTGTATTTATATAGATATACAGATGATATATGTTTATATATGTATGTATATATATATTCACTGAAAAAACCATAGGCTATAGACCATATATAGTTAGGAATTAGCATTTACAAAACCTTGAAAATTCACTGAAAAAACCATAGGTTATAGACCATATATAGTTAGGAATTAGCATTTACAAAACCTTGAAAATTCACTGAAAAAACCATAGGTTATAGACCATATATAGTTAGGAATTCGCATTTACAAAACCTTATTTTACTCACACAAAACCATTGAAATTCCATATATAGTTAGTTGCACTAACTACATATCGCGCACCCGCAATCCACTGCTGATGATGTCACATATTACATCATTCATGACATGGTCAGTGACATCACTGATGACATCACTGATGACATCTCAAATGACATCACTGATGACATCACTGATGACAACATCCAGTGACTGTATGTTTCTGTAAAGTTAAAATATGTCTTACATATTGAAGAATGAGTGGATGTATAAGTGTCTGGATGAAGGATTTAGTAGGTGCATGACTGACTGTATGAGTGAGTGATTAAATGTGTCTCACTGAGTGCATGGGTTAGTGACTAAACTGTCTTAATTTGTGCATCATTATGTCTGTTGTTCTGTAAACTGTTGCATGTGTTGATAAGTAGCTATATGAGTAACTATATGGGTTATTGATTGGTTGCCCAAGTATTTGTATGGGAGACTGAGTGTGTGTGTGGGTGGCTGGGAGGTGTATGACTCTGTGCATAGATGTGTGAGCAGTTGATTCACTAGATGTATGGTTTCAAAAGTGCATGTGGAAACAGCTGTATGGGCGGTTGACTGTGTGCATGAGTGTATTGGTGAGTGAATGGATATCTCAGTGCTACATGTCAAAGTAAGTACATATGTAAAACACAGTACATGTGAGAGTTGACATATATAAATAACTGTGAATAAGAGCCAGTGAATGTGTGAGTGGCTGTATGGATCATTGTGAACTTGTATCAGGGATTGTATAAGAGAGTAAATATGTGTTAGTATATGTTTGAATAAGTAAAGTTTGTATAACTGTATAGTTGAGGAAATGGAGGTGTGATTGATTCTTTGCATGACTGACTAGGTGTGTGAGTAACTCCATGGATGAGTGACAGTCTGTGAGTGTCTGTTTACACTGATTGTATCTAAGGTTATATTAGAGTCTGAAGAGGTTCATCGTATTATCACATGAATGATATCATCAGTGATGTGATCAGTAATGTCAAATGAGATGTCATCAGTGATGTCATCAGTGATGTAATTTGAGATGTCATCAGTGATGTCATTTGAGATGTCATCAGTGATGTCATCAGTGATGTCACTGACCATGTCATGAATGATGTAATATGTGACATCATCAGCAGTGGATTGCGGGTGCGCGATATATAGTTAGTGCAACTAACTATATATGGAATATAAATATATATATATATATATTTATATTCCATATATAGTTAGTTGCACTAACTATATATGTATATATATATATATATATATATATATATATATATATATATATATATATATATATATATATATATATATACACACACACACACACACACACACGTAGATATACATAAAGACACCCACCCACATATATAGACACATCTATAGACACACAAATAAACATATATATCTTCCGGAAGGGCCTGGCGAGAGGCGCGGCAGCAAAATAATAATATTGCATAACACGCCTCGAAGGCGCCTCAATCGGACTCTGTGCGCACGCTGCTTTACACAATCTCAGAGCCATACTGAAACGGGGTTTGGGGGAACAGTGGGCGCATCTCCATATCATAATAACGACGACAATTTATACAGTGCGCTTTACAAATCCAAAGCATCTCTGGGTGTTTAAATAACGGGTGCGATAACCCAGCTTGTTGCAGACTTCATAATGATTAAGCGCTGAGTAGGCCCCGCAGGAGCCCATATACATTATTGCAATAGGCTCTCATGCAAGTCCATGCTCAAGGCCTGCACTGCACAGAGCTGCTGACAAGCGAACACGGGTGACACTACTCACCACAGATGCTTGTGGTGGGGGGAGTGGGCGGGGTGCACTAGTAGTTAGCCTCAGCCCGCAGAAAGCCCCACCTTCCTTAAGGGGCCGACATGCCAGCGGCACGGGTCAGCCTACGCCTAGGGCACGGCTGGGGACCACTGGCACATCGAGGGGGCTTCAGAGGGTGTCTCGGGAGAACACGACAACTGGCTGCATGAATACACTGCACCCCACATACCCCAAAGGGTGGCTGGGGGCAGGGGCGGGTCTAATGAGCAACCTGCAGTGACCTCAGTGGACTGCCCCGAGAGCGAAGGGTGCGCACACCTCACACACAGTCCATCTGAAGCACTCACCACCAGCAGCCCCCACCTTGAAGCTGGGTAGTTGGACGGGGCTAGTAGGACCTAGGGGGATCACGCCCCGTGACAACAGTCACAGCTGATCTCCAATTCAGCCTGTGCGAGGGCACACGTGTTTAGCAATCACATTGTTAACTCGATATACAGAGCACTTAATAGCACGACAATATTGGCCGGTTCAACAGGGCTCAGCTTTTCAACATCTGAAGGAATTAAGGCCGAGTAGCCGTTGTCTTAATTTACATTTGTAACCTGCAAATCTTACACAAAATGGAAAGAAATGTCTAAGAGCCTTGCCTCGCACCAAGCAGCGGGGAAGGCCAAGCACAGTAAAAGGCAGGGACCAGGTTGGGTTTCATGTGGTGCAGCGCCTTGTAGGATAGATAGTGCTCCCGGCCAGGGGCGGCTGGTGACATTTGACAGTGGTTCGCCGTAAGCTAATTTGCATATTGCACCGCAGCGAGCGAGCCCGAACCTCCTTAAAATCAAACGTTTACTTTTTGCACATATATGTGGCTTGAACCTTACCAAAAGAGATATTATGGCAAACATCTAAACATACGGATGAGCAGGAGTAGTACAAAAGTATTGCTTTTTAAGGCACGAGAAAGTGTTTTCAAGGAAGAGAAGGGGATACACTTCCCTAGTTTATCAGAGAATGGAGCGAGTTTCTCCTCAGGGAAAAATATTTTCACTGAGGGGAAAAACATTACTTGTGTATAGGTATATTTCCAGATTATTTATTGCTGCACCTTTTCCACTTGGTGGGAAATTCACATTAGAACAAGTGTCTGACTACGAGAATTCCTGGCAATCTCTTACAGTCATAAACTTCCATTTTAATTGAACATCAAGGGCCATCCTATATGGTGCTGCTGAAAGAGGTTTGCCCAGAGCTAAGTTACAATTTCCAGAGTCTTGTCAAAGGCAGTTGCAATTGTACAGGGCAATGACCGTAGCTGAGCCTTGAAATGCAGGTCTCCTGCAGCGCAGGCACTTTTAGCAGGGAGGGTGCGTGCCCAGGTGCATCGCGCAGTAACCACTCCACGCATCAGTTTGCGTAAAAGGCCATTTATTAGGACAGGCATGGCAGACCATAACCAAACAATAACCTCTTTAACAGTTAACAATCCCCTCAAACATCCTGCCGTTCAACCATCATCCACACACGTATTCCATCGGGCACTCCCAATTCACACCACGACCTCTCCACATATACCATTCCCATTCCCTTTCACTTCCAAACTCTTCCCGCATCTCCATCCATCGCACTCCCATCTACCATACCCCCATCCTGGACCTGTAACCCCCTCCCCGGAGGGGTGATTCTGCCCGTCATGGACGCCACCCAGGGAACCCCGGAGGTCAGTTACCTGCCCCACCTAACGTGCACCTTTCGCGCTCAATCATGCCTACACCAGATCCTCTCGTTCCAAAGACAACTGAGCAGATCCCGCAGCTCCATAAGGTAATATGCATTTCCCATGTGCGAAAGGTGCACGCCATTGTCTCGAAAGAGAAGTGGCTCCTCCAGCCTGAGCCCGCCATGAGCCAGCACTTTAAGTCCATGATCCCCACAAAAGAGTCTCATCGCCCTATTCAACTTCCTGCAGGCCCGTTCGATGGCTGCAGGCTTAAGAGCCCCCCTCCAGATCCGTTGTGGTATGAACTCAGTCCTCACAATACAGGCGCCAGCCAGATTGCGCTTCATCACTTCCAAATCCCGTTGCATCAGGTGTAACAAGGACACCCCCGATTGTCTCACCAAGTCGTTTTCCCCTAAATGGATCACTAGCAAGTCCGGGCAGCCCAGCAGGGCAATTTTCTCCGTAAGCCATGGTAGTAATTCTCCCCAGCGCATTCCACTCTTGCCCCACCATTGGACTTCATGGTGACTACTTCTTAGGCCCAGGCTACGACCATACACCTGCCTATCCGCATATTTCGAGGCCCAATGTACAAAAGAATGTCCCACAATCCAGGTAACCGTCTTGGCTCCTGGCCCCCGGACACAACCTACGAAGAGAAAGAGATTAGTACCACAGCAACAATGAAATGATAACCACAACCGCAGCCGTCAAGGCTAGCCAGCGCCCCACACTTCACTTGCGCACATAGCGTTCACAGCAACGGGACCGCCAGCGACCAATCCGCCGAATCTCCTCCCACGACCAACCCAACCCCGCCACTGCAGGAGCTGCCCCGATCCTAAACGAGTGCGTGCCAAAACGCGCCGGATCCCTGCCAATCCTCCTTAAAGCCATGCGCAGCACTGCCAGCAACTGGAAAGCCGTCAAACGTCTCAGCGAAACATGCACAAAAATCTCACCCTCCGACCTTCGCACCCATCCACAAAAAGCCCCCCACTCACGCACCGGACACGCTACCTCACAACCGCTCTCCGACAGCCACACCCACTTGCCCCGACCAACCTGATCCATCTTAGAACGACCCAGCCATATACCCAGACGTGACCCATCCAACCTTACATCCGCAAACGTCCTACCCGGCGCTCCCCTGGCGCCCAGCAACTCAGACACCGTGAACGCCCCAAAAAACATCCACACCATGCATAAACGAAACAACGCCACCTCATCTGCATTCGAACAGCAAAAAGGTAATTCCCCCAACAATTACACCAACAAATCAAACGTAATCGCCTCACGAGGCGTCCCCCCTCTCCCCCTTCGACCCTCAACCGACCCCAACCTTTTAACATACGACTCAGCAGATCCATCCTAGCCGGATCAAAACCCAGGTAAACTATGCCGTAAAAAGAAATGCCAGCCAACTTGCCCGCAATCGTCGTTTGAGACAGGCCCTTATCCATGCATCCCAGCACAAAACGTACCACTCCCCGCTCACATTCCTCCTTGGGCATCCTCCACGCACCTTTCCTCCAACCCAAAAAGGCCCCAAACTCGGACCATGCCACCTGTACGCCCTCCTAGTGGACTCAGCAATCGAACTTTCGACCAACCCCACCACTCTCACTCCCCCCAGGCCCAGATACCCTCCGGCACCTTGTTCTTGCAAACCTCCGCTCCCGGCGCCAGCCTCCTGAAGCTCTGCCACTGCGAACGAGATAATGCATCCGCAATTTCGTTACTCGCGCCAGGCACATGTTGCACGCATTAAGTCGCAAACACAGCAGCATGAAGCTTCGCAGCAAGCGCAGCACACGCAGGTCTTTTGCCTTCTGATTGTTCACCAGGTCAACCACGTGGAAAAGCACCGACCTGTTCCGGAATTCCGGGCCCCACACCAACAATGCCACCAATAGAATTCCAGAAAAGCGATACTCCTGCCCTGGCGCAACCAGTGAGCCGGCCACTGCTCCGCACACCAACGACCGTTCCAGAAAAACACCGAAACCTGCCGCCCCCGCCGCATCAGAGTAGAGCTGCACCTGCCACACCATCTTGTCGCGAGCAAAATCCAAAGAAACGCCATTGAAGTCCTCAAGGAACACCAGCCAGACCGAAGGTCAGCTCTCACCCCCAGCGTGACTCTGACCCTGTGGTGAGGGAGAACCGCCCCCGACATGGCTATGCCGAGGCGCCGACAAAACGTCCCCCCAGCCCTCACCACCATGCAAGCAAAGTTCAACTCGGACCATGCCAACCTGTACGCCCTCCTAGTAGACTCAGCAATCGAACTTTCGACCAACCCCACCACTCTCACTCCCCCCAGGCCCAGATACCCTCCGGCACCTTGGTCTTGCAAGCCTCCGCTCCCGGCGGCAGCCTCTTGAAGCGCTGCCACTGCGAACGAGATAACGCATCCACAATTTCGTTACTCGCGCCAGGCACATGTTGCACGCAAAACAGCACATTAAGTCGCAAACACGGCAGCATGAAACTTCACAGCAAGCGCAGCACACGCAGGTCTTTTGCCTTCTGTTTGTTCACCAGGTCAACCACTGTCATGTTGTCCACGTGGAAAAGCACCGACCTGTTCCGGAATTCCGGGCCCCACACCAACAATGCCACCAATAGGGGAAATAATTCCAGAAACGCGATACTCCTGCCCTGGCGCAACCAGTGAGCCAGCCATTGCTCCGCGCACCAACGACCGTTCCAGAAAACACCGAAACCTGCCGCCCCCGCCGCATCAGAGTAGAGCTGCACCTGCCACACCATCTTGTCGCGAGCAAAATCCAGAGAAACGCCATTGAAGTCCTCAAGGAACACCAGCCAGACCCGAAGGTCAGCTCTCACCCCCAGCGTGACTCTGACCCTGTGGTGAGGGAGAACCGCCCCGACATGGCCATGCCGAGGCGCCGACAAAACGTCCTCCCAGCCCTCACCACCCTGCAAGCAAAGTTCAACAAACCCAGCAAACGCTGTATGGTCCTCAACACAATCTTCCGGGCACCAAGTACCTCCCTCAGAACCTCTTGTATCTCATCCACCTTCCGTATTGGCAATCGCACCTGCCAGGCCTCTGAGTTAAACTCGATCCCCAGAAACGTCAGACAACAACTGGGCCCCCTCCGTCTTCTCCGGTGCCAGCGGCACCCCAAAGTCCCGGGCCAAAGATTGAAACTGGCCCAAAGCTGCACCACACACACCCGACTGACCCGCTCCAACAAACAGAAAGTCATCAAGATAGTGAGACACCAGCCAGTGCCCACTGCGGTCCACAAAGGCCCATTGCAAAAAGGAACTGAAGGTCTCGAAAAGGGAACAAGAGATCGCGCAACCCATCGGCAACACCATGTCAATGAAGATGAACCCATCAAACTGCATCCCCAGCAATGCAAAATCCGCTGGAGGAATGTGTAGGAGGCGAAAGGCCGATTTGATATCGCATTTGGCCAGCTCCGCCCCCTGTCCACACGCCCGCACCAGACCCACAGCATCATCCACCGACGCATACAAGACCCTGGAGTCCTCTTCCGCGATGAAATCATTCACAGAACCTCCTTCCGGCCAAGACAGGTGATGTATCAACCTGAACTCGCCCGGCTCTTTCTTGGGCACCACCCCGAAAGGCGAGACAATAAGATCCGGCAATGGCCATTCCTTGAAAGGACCGGTGATCCTGCCCTCCAAAACCTCCTTTTCCAGTTTGTGCGCCACCACTTCCGGCAGTTCCCTTGCCGACCGCAAGTTTTCCGCCCAACGCCTCACCCTTGGACCCTGATAGGCGATCCGAAAACCTTCCACAAAGGCCCAGTACAACCTCGACGCGGCCTCTCTATCAGGGTACCGGGAGAGCCATGGACCCATGGCCTCCACCTTAACCGGAGTACGGGCCTTTCGGCACAGCCTGTCCCCTGCCTCGAGCAAACTTCCACTGTTCTGGTGGCGTGGCCAATGTGAGACACTGCAAGACCGCATGACGTCCCCCACACTTTGAGCACTCGTGTTTAAACTTACAGGCCGGTCGATTGCAGAAACCTTTGTTGAAACCCCAGCATGCCCCAGAGGGTGCCGGCTTGTACTGCTGTCCCGTAGTCCCAGACCACACCGCCTGTGCCCCCTGCCCTCCGGCACCGCCTTGACCACCCGCCCCAGAATGGGCGGGGCACGGCTGAAAAGACCGATAGGTAACCGGAAGGCCACTCGCCGTATGCGTAGACGCCGCCGCCTGCGTCGAAGACATCCACTGCACCCAGAGCTCCTGGTCCACATCCCCCCATGGCTTGTCCGGGTTAACACTGATCCGCGCCTGAAACTCCTCGTCGTAACTCAACAAGGCGAAACCCCCGAAATGCAACTGCGCCTTCCTGATCACATCCATATACTTAAACAACGCAATCGCCCGATCCGCGTGCTTCTCGCAATAGATGCTTGCATAAATCAAAAATGCCGACGTGGGGGGCGTGGCCAAGATGGCGGGGTGAGCGGACGCTTCCTCCCGTAGCTCCCCCGGCCCAGCTCAGCTCGAGCCCCGATTCCTGCGCTTCTCTCCCCCCGTGGCTGCACTGCGGGCGAGAGAACTGTGCCGGAGTTCTTGGGGCACATTTTGATACCACTTTGACTTCTGTAGCCCCGAGGGAAGTCCCCGAAAGGTCTACTCAGCGATCGCTCCGAGGAGTGGAGCCCGGGTCGCCCCGAGGAGAAGAGCCTGGAGGCGGAGCATATTGCGGCGCTGTCCGCGCGCCTCGGCTGGGCCGAGTGCTGAAAAGCTGAAAGCCGGAGATCCCGAGGGAGCGGACTAGACGGACTCCGCGAAGTGTGGAGGCTTCCTGGCCGGTGCCCTGGTGGCGAGCACCATTGCTGGGTGACAAACCCCGGCCCTCCGTCGGCGATTTCCCCCTGCCCTGAGTGTCGGGGGGTGACGACTTGCGAACTCCGCGCCTGGAGGCGCCGGACGACGGAGTTCGAGCAGTGCCTGAGCCGGGCAAATCAACTGGTGGTGATGGGAGACATTGGTTTCGCACATTCCAGACCCATTGCTGTTTGAGGGTCGCCCACAGACTTGCTGGCCTAGGATGCCTTCTTGGGTTCCGCCCTCCCGCCATCTTGTCTTTGTGGAGCTGATACTGGGGACCCTCGCCCGCGCCCTTATCATACGGGTGCCTCGGTTCATCCCGGTGCCTACACATCTGTTGTCCTCCCTGGGAGCACAAGGCTGAAGGCCTCCAATTTGGACATTGCTGGCCGCCCTGCTGGCTCGAGGGTCGTCTCGTCCAGACCCGGGCCGCCATTTTGTCGCCTGTGACGCACTACCCTTGTCCTCGGCGAGGTCCTCACATCTGGTGCCCACGGGCGGCGGGGCTCGCCTACAGCGCCTGGCCCTGAGCTTCACCGGGGGTCAAGATGACTGGGAGACGTGGCGCAGCACGAGGAGATCGCACTTTGCCGGAAATGCTCAACAGGACCCAGCAACTACGCGACAGGGCGCAGCCGTCCCCGGGGGCCTCCCGGGCATCGACGGACGCCACCGTGGGCGAACCACCAGTCACAAGGTCCTTCATGGAGGACTTATTCAGCTCCCTCAAGGAGGAATTTCAAACTCTTAAGACCGAAGTGGCCGGAGAGGTCCGTGAAGTGCGTAGGGAAGTCGAAGGCCTGGGCGAGCGGGTTGACACTGTGGAAACGGCGGCCCAACGTCGCGATGAAGAGATAGTTCATCTCCAGCAAGACGTCCTCCGCCTACTGGAGCAGTGTGTCGAGCTCCAGGCCCACTCGGAGGACCTCGAGAACAGGTCCAGGCGGAATAACATCCGGGTGCGAGGCGTACCATCCGCGGATGAGGGTGCGGACCTGGTGGCCTATCTACAGGACCTGTTCCGCGACATCTTGGAGGAAGGAGCGGATTTTCCGATCCGCATTGACAGAGCACACAGGGTGGGCCGCCAGCGCCAGTCATCGGCACCCCCGCCTGATATCCTGGCATTCCTGCCGGATTTCCCCCTAAAAGAGCGCATCATGACGGAGGCCCGCAGGAAGCAGCCGCTGACCTTCCGAGAAAGACCTGTGGCGCTCTACCAAGACCTGTCCGCCATCACACTGCAGAAGCGCAGGTCTTTCCGCATCGCTACGGACTTTCTGCGAGAGCATGAGACAGCCTATTCCTGGGGTCACCCCTTCCGTCTTATCTTTCGATGGAATGGGGTGCTGCATCAGCTGCGCTCTTTACAAGATGTCTGTGGAGTATTGGGCCTCACTGCTACGGAGGAGGAAGGAGCTACACCCGCATGGCGGCGCCCCGAGCGGCGGGGCCGAAGGAGATCGAGGAGGCGCCAATCGTCAGCGACAGCGAGTCGCCCTGACTCCCCCACCATCAGGGCAGATATGGCGGAGGCCCTGAGGACAGCGGCCAGGGATTTGCCTGAATCTACTGGCGTGGCCCTAACGGCCTAACTTTACTCCGGGGGGAGAGACTCTTAGCTTTAACGATGCTGGGCTGGGGCTGGGAGTTGGGGGGGGTGAGGGGGGAGGTGTGTGGCTGAACGTCCACTTGACTATTTTTCTGCAGACTCGCCCACTTGGGCTGGACTGAGACAATGGGGTGTTTTTTCTGGTTTTTTGTTTTGGCTGGTTGCCATGGGTTGGTTCTGGGGGGATTTAAATGTTGGTTTGGTGCTGGGGGGGTCCCGTCCGATACTGTCCGAACAGATGCGAGGCCGTCTCTGGCCTTCCCTGCGCCCCTGCCCTGCGAGCCCCTTCCACTGATCCCTCGCTTGCTGCATAGCGCGTTGTTTCCCTGGGAGCGATGCCACCCCTGAAAGTAGTGACCCTTAACGTTAAGGGTCTGAATAACCCCGTGAAGCGTAGGGCGATCCTTTCCCTGCTAGAGGGGTCGCAGGCGGATATCTGCCTCCTGCAGGAAACCCATTTACTTTCTAAAGATTGCCATAGGTTGCGCTCTGCCAAGTTCCCCACGCAATTCTATTCCTCTGCTGTGACCAAGACTGCAGGGGTAGCCATTCTTCTAGCCAGCTCCTTCAGGGGGGAGGTGTTGTATAAACATGCTGAGCAGAAGGGGAGGCTTCTAGTGTATCGCATGCGTCTGGGAGGTGTTGCCTTTACGGTTGGTTCCGTATACAGCCCAAATGACCACCAGGATCGCTTCCTGGAATCTGTGTTGGTGGACGTCACTGCCTCGCCCGATCGCCATATCATCCTGGGGGGAGACCTGAATATGGTCTTCGACTCCGCCCTGGATAGGTCTGCCCAGCGCTTTCCGCAGACGGGGGAGCTGTCTAGGGCGGTACAGGACCAGATCGCGGAGATGGACCTGCATGACCTCTGGCGCACCATGCACCCCGCCGATAGGGACTACTCATACTTTTCCCACGCGCACCGCACTTATTCGCGGTTGGATTACCTCTTGGTGAGCGGACCGCTTTGTTCGGCCACCACGGTCTTGTCCCTGTCCGACCACGCCCCGGTTTCCGGAGTCTTTGCTTGGCCGGCGGCCCCCCCCTCTAGAGGGATGTGGCGGCTTCGGGACACGCTTCTCCATAAGAAATCGGTGGTGAAGCGAGTGGAGGAGGTCATCCAGGAATACCAGACCCACAATGACAACTCTGACACGTCCCTGGCAACGCAGTGGGCGGCTTTGAAAGCGGTCATCAGAGGGGAGTTTATCTCCATTTCCTCGGCGGAAAACAGGGAACGCCAGCGCAAGAGGGAGGAACTAACGGCGCAGGTTAGGGAACTTGAACAGGTTCACCGCCGAACGGGGGCCCCTCGTGTCTGGAAGCAGCTGAAGGCGGCACGGAAACTCCTCTCTGCGTTGGATCTAGACCGGGCGGAGTATGCAGCGCTGCGCCTGAAGCATGCCTTTTACACCGGCGGAGACAGGTGCGGTAAGCTCCTGGCCCATAGGCTCAGGGCTGCGCAGCAACGCAATGTAGTAAAAGAACTAGTGGGAATGGATGGGATCCCGGTTTCCGGTGACGCGGAGGTGGCGGATTCCTTTCGTTCCTTTTACGAGGCGCTGTACGCTGCGGAGCCTTCCCCACTGGGAGAGGCTGAGGCCTATTTGGAATCCGTGACCCTCCCGGCCCTGGATCCCGCCCAGGCGGCCCACCTGGAGAGGGACATTCACGTGGAGGAGGTCATCTCCGCGATTGCACGACTAAAGCACGGTAAAGCCCCGGGCCTGGATGGCTATACGGCCTTGTTTTACAAGACCTTCTGTCCCACAGTCGCACCTCTCCTGGCCCGCTTGTTCAATTCTTTCTCCGAGCCGGGAGCCATCCCACCGGACCTTCTCTCGGCGACTGTGTCGGTTATCCCGAAACCGGGGAAGGATCGGACCCTGTGCGGCTCGTACCGGCCCATCTCGCTCCTAAATGTGGACCTCAAGCTTTACACGGGGATCTTGGCGGCTAGACTGGGTCTACACCTACCAGGTTTGGTGTAGGCGGACCAGGCCGGTTTTGTACCCGGTAGGCAGACGGTCGACAATACCAAGAGGGTGACGCACGTGCTGGAAAAGGCCTCACGCGTCCCGGGGGAGCGGATGCTACTATCGGTCGACGCGGAGAAGGCCTTTGATAGGGTTCATTGGCCATACCTCGAGCTGGTCCTTGGGAAACTGGGGATCGGCGAGAGGTTCCGCACTATGATCTTTAATTGTTATAGGAGACCGTCAGCGTCAGTGCGTGTCAATGGACACAGCTCCAGCAGTTTTGCCATTGAGCGCGGCACGAGACAGGGTTGCCCCCTATCGCCGCTCCTGTTTGCCCTCTATATGGAGCCGTTTGCACAGAGGATTCGCGATAACCCAGACGCTATTGGGGTGAAGATGGGGCAATACACGCATACTGTCAGCTTATACGCGAACGATGTCTTGCTGACCCTGGATGACCCCAGGCGGTCGCTCCCTGCCTGCGTCCAGGAACTGAACGCTTTTGCCCGCGTGGCGGGCTTTAAAATGAATATGACTAAGTCGGCTGCACTGGACGTGTCGCTCTCTGTCGACACCAGGCGAGACCTCCAGCGTCTCTTTCCTCTGCAATGGTCCTCCTCCACGGTGCCTTACCTGGGGATTTTACTTGCCCCCTCCCTGCCTGCAATGGTCGCAGCTAACTATTCCTCTCTGGGCAAAAAGATCAAAGAGGAACTCGGCCGATGGAACAAAGGCCTGCTCTCGTGGCTGGGCCGGATCGCGGCGGTAAAGATGACGATACTGCCTCAAATCCTGTATCTCTTTCGCGCTCTACCTCTCCAGCCCCCTGTGGGTTGGATACGGCAGACGCAGGCGGACATCTCTCGCTTTGTGTGGCAGGGCCGCAAGCCTCGGATGAAGCGGGTCCTCTCCATGCTTGCCCCGGAAGCCGGGGGTCTCGGGGTCCCAGACCTTCGGAAGTACTTTCAGGCGGCGCAGCTCCGGTATTTGGTGGAGTGGAGCAGGTGGGAATCGGACAAACACTGGCTCTTTCAAGACCAGGCAGTGGCGGGTCGTACCCTTCAAGAGATCCCGTTCCTGCGGCGCACTCACCGCCCGCCTAATCTCTACGCCTCCTTTGTCACCCGGGTTCCGCTAAGAGTGTGGGACGCGGTGTGTGAGCTTCGTGAGCTCACTACCTTTCCATCGCCGTTCACCCCCATTGTTGGCAATCCAGACTTCACTCCTGGTCTGGAACCGGGAGCTTTTTCCCACTGGGTGAGCGCGGGTTGCAGGGCGCTTTTCCAGATCTACGGGCCGGAGGGCGTGCTCCCCTTCCAGCAGCTCCGACAGGAGTTTGGCCTAATGGAAGGGGATAGACTGCGTTACATGCAAGTCCGCCACTGGGCTCTTCAACCCCCAGTGCGCGACGTCGCTGCCCGTTCGATTACGCCCTATGAGCGATGGTTGGTAACCCGGACCTCGGATGCCAAGCTAATTACTGACTTGTATAAGTTTCTCCAACCCCTGCCGTTTCATTACTATAACCCAGGGAGGGAGCGCTGGCACAGGGAATTGGGCAGGACCCTGAGCCACAAGGAGTGGGACAGGATTGCGTACCGGGCGAGGCACTCTGCGTACCACACTGGGCTGACGGAGACCTTCACTAAGGTGTCCACCTATTGGTATTATACCCCGGAGCGGCTCTATGAGATGCGCAAAATCGGCGATAAAGGCTGCTGGCGCGGCTGCGGACAGGAGGGCACCCTCACGCACATTCTCTGGGAGTGCCCGGTGCTGTCGGCCTATTGGAAGGAAGTCTTAGATGAGGTGGATAGGCATTTTGAGATCGAGCTTCCGCGCTTCCCTGCGTATGTCTTGCTAGGCCTCCCCAATGACTTGATGTACCCGCTGAAATCCCGCAGGGGAAGGCAGATTGCGATTGCGCTAGGCTCCGCGGTTCAGAACATTCTTGTGCTCTGGCGTACCCCCACTGCCCCCTCTATCACTGGTTGGCTGCACAGGCTCTGGCAGGTACTGGGCATGGAGAAGATGTCGCTAACGGTGGCTGGGAATGTTGACCAGTTTGAAGAGCTTTGGCACCCCTTCTTGGCACTGCTGTCCACGGAATTTCGCGAGCTCACGTGTCCACGGTACTTGCGCCTCCTTAGGCTGACGCCACCGGCGGCTCCAGCGGAGTGAAAGTGCAGGTTCAGGGACCGGGGGTTGGGGGTGGGAAGAGGGGTTATACGCTTCTAACGCTGACTTTCGGACAGGAATGTTGGGGTATTGTTTTCTTCTTTTCCTCCTTTGCTTTTCTTTCTTCTTCCTTTCTGGGGTCGGGGGGTTGGAGGAATGGTGTGCTTCTCTCTTGCTGTGTTGCGGGATGCTATTCTGCTCAGCCTTGCTTAGGGGAGTGGCGGCCTACAGGGGGGTCATCCACAGTGCCTTATTGCCTTATGTCTTATGCCTTGTTACCCTCTGTGGCTTCCAGCCTCCCTACTTCTCTTCTGACTCGCTGCAACGTTACGCTTTTTGCACTGTATGTTCACTTGACCTCCTGCTCCCTTCCCCTTGTTTTTTTGTGCCTTAATAAAATACTTTAAACCTAAAAATGCCGACGTCCAATTCTCCATCGTCACCGGGACCCTCGGCCGCCGGGTCAACTCCCACTCCTCCTCTTTTGACCCTTCCTTCGCCTGAATTTCCCTGTGCAGGAGTTTAAACACATCCACATACTCATTCCGCCAAATCCTCGCCCTCGTCTTCTCAGACAAATGCGACCCGAGAGGCATCGCCAAATCCATGTACGGTAATTTCTTCCGCAACTTCTCGGCACCCTCCTCGCTACCCCCCTGTCCGTCAGTCTTATCAGTCTGCGTGCTCGCCGCCACCACCTATTTCTTACCATCCAGAGGAACAGGCCCCACCTCACCCGATGGTCCGGCCTCCCTCACAGACCCATCCCCCACACCCACTGACCTGCAGGCCTTCTTCATGCCCCTTTTCGACCCGTCCCCCCAAGCATCCCACCAGGAGCCCTCACCTGTTAAAGTTGCCGGGGCGTCCCGCTCCGTCCGCCGCGGCTTCACACTCCCCACGATGGCCCGGCCGGCGCCATCCCGTGTGTCCTGCAAAACACCAAACCTACTGGTTGCCGCTCTGCCCTTCCCCCAACTCTCATGCTCACGCACTTCACCCTCTTCGAACTCATCCTCCTCATCACCATAGTCCAACATCTCCTCATCCATGATCGGAAAATCCAACTCACGCACCTCAGTCACAACTCTCTTTGCACCTTTCCCTTGCACTCCAGGCACAAACTCGCACTCTAGCATCGCTGGTGCGCGCTCCCTTGATGGAGGGCAGGCCTCGGCAGACCCCCCTGCTGCTTCGCCCCGGCGTTTGGAGGCCGTCTTGCACCCGCCGACCCACCCCGGCCTCTGCCAGCTGCCCCTGCTGGCTTGCACCCGGCCCCCTCCCCGAGCCGTATGCGCCCGGGGAGGCCCCAGTGCCACCTGGTCTCTGCGCCGCCAAGGCAGTCCCTGACCCCTCAACCCAGACCCACTCACCCAGGGGCCCGGGAGCGCCCCTACCTCTGACACTAGCTGTACCCCTGCCACGCGCGGGCGCCAAGGCCTCTTTGCCCCTAGGCACCCCACCCGCCTTCGCCTCCCTGGCCGCGCACAAACGCAGCCATTCCCTTTCGGACTCCTCAATAATGCGCCGCTGGTCTCAGGCCCTCTTCTCCTCTGTCATGAGCTCCCACCTGGCGTACCACGCACTCTTGCCTTCAAATTCTCCTACGTCCACCTGCCCAGGCGGGGGTGCCGGGGGGCTCCCCGTCGCCTGCCCTGTCCTTGCCTGCTGTTAGGTCCTCAAGGGGCCTTTGCCCTTGGACCCATGTGCCCTGACCAATCCCTTCTTGCACCCAGAAATGTTCATCGGCTGTTCAAGGATAGGGGCCTCCTCTTCAGCCCCAGACTCCCCCCCCTGACAATGTGAGGGCAAAATCCTCCCCCACTGAAACCTCCCACTCACCCAGGTCCTCCCCCCTGCTGGCATCACTGTCTCCACTGTCCCCATATGACACCAAAATCTTGTCGCTACTCTGCCCCCCAACCGGTGGGGCAGGCTGAACCTGGCCCCGCCCGGAGGGCCCACTAAGCTGATGCAGAGTCACATCACCCTCCCCCACAACTACCAGCCCACCTGACATCTCACCCATCCCTTCCAGGCCCGCAGGGAGACTCTGCGGCCTCCCTCCACGCTTGGGAGGCTCCTGTTGTTTCTTCCCCCTCCCCGCCCCAACATACCTCCGCGAGCCTTCATGGGCTCGTCGATGCACGCGTCGACGACCGCTGCCACACCCGCCGAAGCGGAACGAGGCGGTCGGGTCATCCCGACCCACGCCTGATCCAGGACATCGGGTCGGAGGAGATCGTCTCTCCCGGCCCGGCCGAGAACCAACAATGCCGCCCGCACCGCCTCCGCGTCGGGCTTGCTCATCGTCACGCCGCTGTGGCAAATGTCTGTCCGCAATGGGGAATTTGCACGCTCCGTTCCCTGCCTAGTCGCGCACCGGGGCACCAGTGGCAACCACTACGCGAACTCCAACTCCGCTTCGCTAACTGACCTAGGCCCACACGCTACGCTAATTTCACAACACAAAGCTAAACCTATTCCCTGAGGCACTGGGGACAGGAAGAGGAAGTCCTTCCCCCTCTGTCCCCTTTAGTAGCCTCCTATCCCCCCACCCCCCAAAACCCCACCCCCTGACCTAGCCCTCTGCCTGCCGTCCTCTCGCGCGAACACCCCGGGGAAAAGACTGGTCTGTCGACCTGCTTTCCCCGGGGACCCCATTGGCGGAGCTGCTGACCACACAGAGCTGCTCAACATCAATCATAGCTCACCTTCAGACGTAGCAATACTAAGCACCGAGCAAGAAGCGCACAGCCACAATTATTTGTGAGGTGGGCAGATTTTCATAAACAGCTGGCAGGAACTGCCTTCCTCTCAGAGTGCTCGTGAATACAAATCACAGCTTTCTACAACATCTGCGGCAGCGGGCGAACCCTGCTGCTGCTCAAAACTAAGCAGGGTGTTCAAGCTTTTAAAGAAATCTTCCTTTTCCCTCATACCTTCATGCTTGCATAAAACACAGCTGCAAATGAAACGTTGGAGTATTTTAGGTTCTTAGGGAAAAAATCAATACACGTCGTGTGGCACTGTACAGAAAAAAAACGCAACAAAAAAAGAAAAAGTCAGTGAATAAAGAAGAGCCCAGAGGAAATGAGACTTCAGCTGCGCTGACATTATTTACCTGGAAAGATGCACGTTTTTTTTATTTTTGTACATCCGTGGCCTATGACGGTGCTCTGTTGGTAAAAATAAAAACAGATCGTCTGACTAAGCTTTCTAAGTACTTACTAAAGTAGACCCGGCTGCTCAGCCCCCCCAGACAGGGGGTTATGTACCCGGCTATAGTATTGACCAGCCAATCCTGGCGCTGTATGCAGCACCAGGATTGGCTGGGGGGCACCATGACTGCTCGCCCTGTGCAACCCCGGAGGCTGCGGCCCGCCCCCTTGTCCTCTCTCTAGGGGGAAATTCACAGGGAAACAATCTGCGCATGCGCGGGCTAGTTTCTGCCCAAAAATCCACTTGCACAGCGGCAGCAGGCCCATCCTCCCCCCACCCCCCGCGCACTCCGGAAAAGTCGGGTGTCTCCCGGATTCCCGGCCGGCGGGTAGCGCGATTATTTTAATATTGTTATTTGTATTTTAGTGACGACGCGGTGGGTCCATGGGGCTTAGTGGGGCTACGCCCCTATGCCCCAATGGACGCACCGCGCCGAGTCCCGGCTGTCATTTCTGTGCCTCAATCCAGGCCCTCAGGGCGCGGCGTACACTTTTCACAGCCAATAAGAAGCCCCTCTGAGCTGCTTGTAAAAGGCGACAGGACTGGCTCCGTCACCACATCCAGGTTTCTAGGAGCTGCAGCCATGCCAGCTTGTATCCTGTGCTATTCAGGCATTCCTATCGCGACATCTGACTATTTCTGCACTCCACGACTTCTTTATCAGTAGAAGGTTACATAATCTTAACACCCATTTAAACTCAACTCACGTTTATAATAATTATTACACTACCGGAGCAGGATTCGCTTTAAAGTTTAATTTAAATCGAACTGCCACTCATAAGGCTGAAAGAAAGATCTGAAAATTACTTGAAACAAAATACAAACCACAAGGACAACAAGCATTTTCAATGCAATAGGTCTCCGATTTACGTGAGTTTAAGCTATGGCATTGTAAATGAAAATGCCTTTTATTTATGTTTTTAAAACGAAAACAGAAATAAAAGGCATTGTTATTTGCAATTTCAATAGCTCAAACTCACGTAAATGCAAGACCTATTGCATTGCAAATGCTTGTTTCTCAGTGGTATTGGCGACTTTAAATCTTACTCCAGTGTGCCAGGGAACAGTTATCCCAGCTAAAACTACAGTGTCTAAACCATGATGTGACTGTTGAAATGAGATATCCGTAACTGACCTACACGTGGTGTGCCTATGGTGTTTGGCCACCAGAAGACGCTGCAGGAGTGTGAAGTGAAGCGAAACATCGCTGAACATGAGAAGTCACAGACCTCGCATAGTTACCTGTCCTACTCCAAGTCAAAGCTCAGACCTGCTCCCACTTTATAGTTCAATTCTGTGACAGATCTTCTTTGCGGTTGAAATTACCTGGTAAGTTGAAGCCCAAATCAAAATGGAACAATGGAACCATAAGAGGGGAAAGCTGGACTCAAATCCATTAGTCCACGCTACCTAAAGAGAGGTTGTCAAGGTGCCGTGATCTCAATGCGCCCAACTCCAATCCAATGAAGCCCTAACTTACACTATGATGGGCAAGTGGTCTGAGCTACCCCCCCCCCCCCACTACCCCCCTCCGGTGAACAGGCAGGTGGCCAAATGCCACCGACTGGTGCCTAGTGAACCTGCTTTATTGATGCCTGTAGGAGGGTAGCTCCTGACTATGGTTGCCCCCAACTTTTTGCACTGTGTTTTAGCTGGTTTTTGACATAGCTGGCCTGGGACCCTGCCAATCAGGACCCCAGGCCTACTGCTCTCTCTGTAAAATGGATTCCATGTACCTTAGGTACATATCCAATTGGTACTGGGCCACCTTATCAGACCCTGTAACTCAGAGCATAGGTGTACCCAGGGCCTGCCAGGGGCTGCAGCATGTATTATGCCACCCCTGGCTGGCCATCTAAATCTGACACAACTGGCTGCACGACAGCTGGGGCAAGGCGGTATAATCACCCCTTGCTGTAGATATAGTATACCTATATCTAACCCTAAAATGGACACATAGATTCCTATCAGTCACTCCTATGGCAGGCCTTAACAATCCTGAAGGCAGAGTGCTTGGAATCATGTGAGATGGTGCTCTGGCATGAGCTGAGCCTGTTTGCAGCTTGCGGAACCAAGTCCTAATAGCTGTTCCATGATAACGCATACCATATACTCTTAAGTGCATTATAATCCTTGCGGTCATATGCCAACTCTGGTATCGCTTTATCAAAACATGTCGAGTAAGGTGTCATACGAATTGGAATACTAACCCCTCGCCAATTCTGGCGACGGGGTTAGCATTCCACCCTTCTAGAGGGACACGACATGTAGGTAACTGTGAACCCCGGTTAAAGTTAACTCGAGCCTCAGCATCACAAAATGGATGCTGCCACCACAGACACAAGTCTGACCTCCTGCTGCTGGGAGTCCTTCCAGCGAGGAGATCTTGGACAAAGGGTTTCCTGTCAGGGGTGGTGCTAGCACCATCCCAGACAGGGTTTTGTGTATCCTGGGTAGGCAGGGCTGAATAGGAAGGTGACTGCAAGTGGCACCCCGGTGCTCACTATGCATAGGCCGGCTTGAACCAGTTCCAGGGGCACACCAGCCCCTGAGCTGGGGAAAGTCCGGCATGGGAGAGGGGTGTAACCACCCCCCTTCCTGGTCCCACCCATGGGCAGGACCTAGTCCCGTACCAGCCCCTTTCTTTAGTATAAAGGTGGGAGCGGGGACCCTTCCAAATTAGATCATCTTTGAATCCTGAAACTACTTTCTACGAAAGGAACTGAAGACTTCTTCCTAAGATTTCTCCCTTGTAACTAAGGAGTCGTCACCCTGCATCTGCGGGCACCAACTAAGTAACCTGCGGTTTGCTGCACGTCCTTCCTCCGGAATCCGACCGACCAGCACAACGAGACCCGGCTTCCCTGGCACCTCTGACCTCTACCTGCATCATCAGCCCAGCTGAGATTCGTGGGTGTGACGAGACCTCGAGGGACCGGCCATCTTCAGAACTGCACTAAGCTTATCCAGCACAACCGCCGAGGGATCCTCGAGTGAGTGCTTTGGGGTTTGAGAAGCCCTAACCCTGAGCAGCTCCAGCACCGAAGTCCAGCCCCCCCAGCATCCACAAGATCTGCGTGGGGCCCTTCTGCTCTTTGCTGCTCACCGCGTTGTCCGGCCACTTGCCTGCTGGCTTGTAGCCCTCTTGACGACGAACGACGACATCTCCATCGCTGGTCTGGTTGCTCCAGACTGGCCCTTGCTCCCCTCCAACAGAGGAGCACCCCGGACCCTCCTGGTCCACTCCAGACGCCATTTTGAGTCCACTGCGTGGGCTTGCATTTGCCAAGAGTTGTTGCCCCAATCCTGGGTCCAGCATCGCCGACAGCAGATACCTTTGTGGGACAGCTCGCACCTCCATCCTGGTTGCCGACAACGCCTCCTGGTCCGAGAGACTGCAGAGCCCAGCGTCGCCCACTCACCTGGTCGAGGTGACTTCGTCCGGTGCCATCCTGGTGCCCATCTAATCACTGGCTAGTGATTCAGAACTTGGTCCCCTCTGCTTACAGGTACCCTTCTTCACCGATCCAGGCTTGGATCCCATCGAACTTTATCACTGGTCGCCTGCCAGCAACTTCTTCTTTCAGGCTCCATAGACTGCAACGAGGATTCCCGACGTCTTTTCAGCCCTATGCAGCCGCAGCCCCTGGGCTAGGTAACCTGAGCATTTCGGTGCTCCAGCATAGCTTAACTATCTTAGTGTCCAGATCCTTTTTCGTTTCAGCTCTACCTAGTCGGATTCGTCCGATAACACTAACTTTACGAAATCTAGCATCCATAGACTTTGTCCCGCATCCCGCGTGAGAGTGCACACTCTGCACCCGATCTCCCTAGGCCTCCTGCTCGTAATCTGAAGGTTCAGTAGTCCAGTCCTAGCGATCCTAAAGCCTTTGAGACTAGTTACTTACCTGCTAGTATTTCGCATTCCACTTTTAGAGTATATGGTTTTTCGTGCCCCTCGGGCATTTGTGTAAATTGTGCGACTTTCAGTATTTCTTTAAGAGCTTTGTATTGTGCTTAGCACCCAGTCCTCATAAAGAGTCCAGGGCTGTTGTGTTCTAAATAAATATCCTTTTATTTTCATAACAACTTGTGTGGTGTCCTTTCACTTGGTGTTCAAGGGGTATATGTGATGGTATAACAGCTGGCTTAACACGCCCTCTAGAGTTTAGCCTAAAGACTGCTCTTGTCCATGCTACTAGGATAGCTGGTCTATCAGGTTGACTTACAACCAATCATCAATAAGGGTAGTTTGGAATGATACATAGTGATCACTAGAATAGTGAGCACTGCATATCAGGCCAACTTCTCACAATGACGCATCCTACTTTTGAGAATCTGGTGGTCTAAACTTCCACTGGCAAGGTGAATCCTAATTCATTCCACACAAATCCCGGAACTGGACAGAGAGTCAAAAATGGATTGAGGCACTTGATAAACAAATGTTCTCTTTGGTCAGCTTAGCCTTGAGGTCGACCATAAAATGGTCCTGACAGGATTACACGTTAAATACGCGGGTTTGGCATTGAAAAGACAAGCTCTTCCTCATGAATGTAGATAGGGCTAAAAAGAAAAGACGAATCACGTTTAGCTAAATAGGGCAGTAAACTATATTGGTACTTGCCACTATGCACGAGCACCTCTTTTGCACCCAGTGGAGCAACCAATTTCATGCTTTCAATTATTTGTGTACACTACAAAACTTTAATATGTGCATTGTTATGCAAAGTTTTTATCTTCTCTTTGTTCTACACAGAGATTATAATACGATAATTAATATTTTGTTTCTTGAGTGAATTTGTTTCACAAATTTAAATTGTAGTCCAGTCAGGACCATGTTGTTGTTTGTGCTAGCCTTGATGTCGGTCTACATGCATTGACTGTTATGTCAAGGTACGCACGCATTTTTGGACATTTCTGGCAAGATCTCGTCAGTGGTCGCAGAAGAATGTAGCGCAAACCATTCTAAATGGTCAAGACGCAGTCAAATATGTCCTTCTTTGTGACTGGAGTTTACTGATTGCTTTGGGTGAGCACTCTGCACCTATGTGGTGCTCTGTCATCATGTGTGGATGCAATCCATAGGTTTTTCAAGCAGGGGAAGATCCTCCATTTGAGCGGAGGAGCATCTCTCCCAGCCGCGGCCGGTAGTGGGAGTACCGGCCATGCGGTGATGTGCGGAGGGTCAGGATGGGTGGTAGTAATGTATGGATTACGGAGTTTAACAGGTAAGTAAACATACAAATAAATAAAACGAATTTCGTTGAGTGCACTGCATCACTAAATGCGATGCAGTGCGCGCAACAAAATTAGTTTTATTTATTTATATATTTACTTACCTGTTAAACTCCGTAATCCATACATTACTACCCGCCACCCTGTCCCTCCCCCTCCCCCTCCCCACGTCACCACCCGGCCGGTACTCCCACTACCGGCCGTGTCTGATCGCTCCACAGAGAAAAGCCCCAGACCAAAACCGAAAGAATAAAATAAAATGGTAATAACGTTTATTACCATTTTATTTTTCAGCAACCAACGCGTCCCGAACAGTGCGTCAGGACAAGGTGGGCCGTTCAGGCTGAGTGGCAGCGGGGAGCTGTGTTCTTAAGTCTCTTTGGCCAATCTTCTTGAATTGGCTAGCCAAACCTGCTTATTTTAAGCCTCTAACCCAGTGGTCTAAGATAAGCTGTGTTAGGGAACCACAGCCCTCGAGCGATCTTAAGAGCGCTGAGAGAGGCCGCTCCCTCCAATCCTGGCTCTTCTCTCATGCTGATTAACAGCATGAGAGCAGCCCCAAGTTTTGCTCTGGAGTAGGGAGCCTTCCTCGAGGATCAAGAAGGGTGTCATTCTCGTGCAAGAAAGTAAGTGTATTTTATATTATTATTTGGTTTTTTTCTGTGCCTCCCTTGCCTCACCACTCTCGGTACATTCCAGCTGCCACTGTTTTCAAGTGATGTGCAGGCATCCATTATGGAAATGCCTTTAGATGGATCCTTTTCGGGGAAAAGATGACTCTGCCCTAGAGTGCTTTAAGTAAAGTCAAGTACATTCTTTGGGCCTCTCGACCCCAACAAGACCATTTTGCCATCAGTTTCTGCCTTTTAGAGGTTACTCCACACCGTTGGCAGCTAGGCAATGCCATGGGCCTCAGCTGCAGTCACCCCAGACTTTTTATGGCTGGGGACGAGAATCAGAAAAAATGCAGGTCACCAGGGGCATCATTCTTCCCAGTCCACCTTCCCTGCAGCATCCATATTCACGTTTCAGTAGTTCACCCTTAGAGGCGCACAACAGCCCTGTGGAAGGTAGGATCCAACATTTTCTCCCAAGGTCTATATCCATCACATCCGATAGGTGGTGGTAGGATCGTCTAGCAGTGCTGTGCCCTCCATTCCTTTCTGACCTGCCATAGCTTCCTCCCACATCAGAGCGGCTCTCATAAAACCAACTATCTTACTGTAAGAGGTACGAGCCCTACTGTCCAAAGAGGCCACTGAGAACCCTCTCAGATGATCTGTGTGATCATCCTGCACTTGTCCTGAGGTCTAACAGATGATTCCTGCTGTCCAAGATTGGCCAAGAGGATTTCAGTTTACCACGCTCCCCTTGTTCTTATGTGCGCCCCCTTGTGTGCACGAAAAAAATTGCGTGGTCATCATATCCGGTTTTCCTTACCTCGTTGACTGACTGTTGAATACAGCTTCACCACAGTCAGTCTTAGACCACGTCCAGGCGATGGTGAACATCTTGACATCTTTGGGGTTCTCAGTTAATGAGCCAAAGTCCCAACTGACTCCTTCATAGAGGTTTCCTTTTTAGATGCTGTCTTATACATGGTGCAGTTCAAGGTCATCCATCTGTTGCAATGAGTCCAGGAATTGTGTGCTATGATCCCTATGTTTCAGCCTTGGTCCTGGATCCCAGTGAGAGCACCTCTGAGGCTTCTTGGACTGTTAGTCTTCAGCTTCCTTCTTGTCACCTATGCCACCATACAGGTGGCATATGTAAGCTTTGGAGTCGCATCTGAAGTATCAGTAGAACCAATACTGTGGAAAACTGTTAGCCATAACCTAGATTCCGGAGGAGAATGCACTATATCCGCTGTGGTGGCTGCAACCTGACAAGCAGCAGACCCCTCTCCCTTTGCCACCCTGAGCTGACGGTGGTGATTGATGCGTCACTATTGGGTTATGGAGGTTATCTGGTAGAGGGGGAGATTTGAAGGATCTGATCACCGGTTAAAACTCAGCTCTACATCAACCTGTTGCAGTTGCGTGCCATTTGTCTGGAGTAGAATGCCTTCCTACCTTCTTTCGAAGAGATGCTGCTACAGGTTATTATGGACAACACCACTACCATGCGGTTCTTGTTATGTTATGTTATGTTAAAAGAACTTGTTACCGCGCACGGTCACCAATTGGTTTCATGGCGCTCAGAGACAGGTGGAAAGAAGGGGAAGGTGAGTAAGGGACTAATCATAAGCTAGTTGGAACAGATAAGTTTTCAGGTTTTTACGAAAGGTGATGTAGTCAGGAGTAAGCCGGATTGAGAGGGGGAAGGATTTCCAGGTAGAAGGAGCTGTTCTTCAACAAGCACAGGGGAGAAGGGTCCTGTGGTTGCAGGCATTTATTTATTTATTTATTTATTTTTGCAATTTTTAAAGCGCTACAATTACCCATGGGTGTCTCGGCGCTAGAGGCTAAAGGCAGAAGACCAGTAAATAGAACTTTAAGGCAATGGTTGAGAGGTCCATGAGTCGTGCCGTTGAGAAAACAGCCACGTCTTTATCTGTTTTCTGAAGATAATCAAGGATGGGCTACTTTTTATATTGAGGGGAAGGGAGTTCCATAGTTTTGCTGCTGCTATGGCAAAACATCTGTCTCCCCAGTTTACTTTCCTTGTTCTAGGAATCTGAAGCATATGAGCCGTATTGGAACGCAGCGTTCTGGGGGTTGCCAAAGGCTTAAAAGAACTTCTCAGGAATTTGGGTCCCATATTATTTATTGCCTTATAGACAATACAGAGGGTCTTAAACTTCGTACGACTTCTGACTGGAAGCCAGTGCAGTTGGTCCAGATGTCCAGAAACAGAGCTATGTTTGGGAATACCCAGTAAAACTCTAGCGGAGGCATTTTGTATCAGTTGTAGTTTGGAAATAACCTTTTTTTGGGCATTGAGGAAGAGGGCGTTACAGTAGTCAGTACGTGAAAACACCAGTGTGGATATTAGTGTTTTTCCCGTTGCTATGGGGAGATACGGTAAGAGTTTCTTTATTTTCCTTAAGATGTTAAAGGATGATGAAACAACCGCATTCACGTGATGATGGAAAAGGAGCTTGTCGTCAAATATCACTCCCAGATTTTTGACTTTACTGACAGGTTGAGGTGGAGTTCCCAGTTCCTCAGGCCACCATGAAGGAGACCACAAAGGTTGGATGTTTCCAAAGAGCATGACCTCCGTCTTAGATGAATTGAATTTTAAGCAGTTGGAAGCCATCCAACTGCTAATAGCCCTCATACCGTTCTTAAAGTTTGCTGCAACAGTAGGTCCGTTTTTGTGTATGGATAATACCAACTGGGTGTCGTCGGCATATGTTGTCAAATTGATGTTGTACTCTTTTATTACCCTCGCTAAGTCCGAAACATAGATATTAAAAAGGGTCGGACTTAGCGAGGAACCCTGCGGAACTCCACAAGGAAGGCTGAAGGTGGATGAAGTATAAGTACCCATCTTAACAGCTTGCCTACGATCCGCCAGGAAGGATGAGATAAGATCCCTGGCTCTATGTTTAATGCCTATGGCCTCGACACGGCCGATCAAAGTTGCATGATCGACCGTGTCGAAAGCCGCCGACAGGTCCAACAGAATCAGGACAGCCTGTCCACCTTTGTCCATAGTGGCCCTTATTTCGTCTGCCGCCTTAATTAGCGCAGTCTCTGTCCCGTGACCTTGTCGGAAGCCGAACTGAGTGTCGTCTAACAAGTCATTAGTTTGAATGTAATCGGACAGTTGTTTATTCATGACCGATTCCAGGATCTTAGCTGGGAACGGCAGAGAGGCGATGGGACGATAGCTGGAGGGTAGTGAGGGGTCCAGGGAAGGTTTTTTGAGAAGTGGCCTGATGATAGTATTTTTCCAGATGGTAGGGTAGGAGCCTGTAGAAAACATAATGTTGCAAATGTGTGTCAATGGTATAGTAATGATATTTGGGATATTGTTAAGTATGGAAGGATGGCAAGGATCCAAAGGAGAGCCAGATTTAATTAACTGAATTAGTTTGTAGATGTCTTGTGGATTAATCCTGGTAAATTCAGTTAACGCTGTCTGATTATCATGTGTCTGGGAATCAGGTGAATCGGAGATTTTCACTTGTGGGTTAAAATCTTTAAAAATTGATGTGACCTTATCAGAGAAGAAATCTGCCAGTACATTACAAAGATTTTGAGATGTTTCAGCAGGGGGGTTGGGAGGTTCCGCAAGATGGTTTACAACTTCAAACAATTTCTTCGTGCTGCATCGAGCTTGGTCTATTTGAGTAGTATAGTAGATGTTTTTCTCTAATGCTATGCTGTGCTTATAGCTGAGAAGTGCAGCTTTGTAAGTTGTCTTGTCTGCTGGGTTGTAATTTTTGCGCCAATGTCGTTCCAAGTTACGACAATGTTGTCGTTGGAGTCTAAGATTTTCGGTGAACCAGGGTGCCGAAGGAGTCTTCCTGTTACGTTTGAGAGTTCTAGGTGGAGCTAAAGTAAGGAAAGCATCTTCTAGAATAGAGGTATATGTAGTAGCAGCAATGTTGGGGTCAATTACATTGTCTATACTCATAAAAGCATCAGTGAGATTCTGTGCACGTTGATTGTAGTCTAGATTTTTCCAATCTCTCGAAGTTAGATGAGGGTTAGGAGATATAATGTTAGGAACTGTGGTTTTGGTTTGGATATCGAATAAAATAGCAAAGTGATCGGACCACGTTAAGGGAAGTATTTTATTCTTGATGATATGGGGGTTGTTGGAAAATATGCCATCAAGCGTGTGGCCTGCTTCATGGGTTGGGGCTGTAATCAGTTGTTCCATACCAACAGCGAGAAGATCATTGATAAGCTGATCGGTATCTTTATCTAACAGTGATTCAAGATGAAAGTTAAAATCTCCCAGGAAAGTGAAATATTTATGGTCTGCAGATAACTTGCTCAACTGATGGAGTTGTGAGAGAAAGTTCGAGCGTGAGCCTGGAGGTCGATACAGAAGCACCTTGCACCTTTGGAGGTAGTTGGAGCATGTGGACATCTCCCTGATTGTGAACCACCTGGCGGGATGCTTGAACACCTGGGTGGATGAGCTCAGCCGGTGCTACCTGGCATTCACTAATGGCAGCTGCAATGCACACTGCGGCATGGCACTGGGCATTTCCTGACCATGACGAGAACCCTGACAAGATGTTTTCGCCACTGCTAAGAACACACAATGTCCTCACTTTTGTGCTTTCAAGTTCCTATAAAGATTCTCCATAAGAGCTACATTTCAGCTAGAGTGGACCTTGAGGTTGGTTCCTGTATGACTTCCTGCATCTTCCTCTCCTGCCCAGAGTTCTGAAGAAGATTAAAAATGACTGGACCCAAGTCATCTTAGTGGCCCAGGGCTAGGCCAGGAGAGTGTCTTTCTTCACATGTGCATCTGCCCTACGATTTGGCTACCACTTTGGGAGGATCTTCTGTTGCAGTAACAGGGTAGAGTTCTTCACCCAAAATGTCCAAATCTACACCTGCATGTGTGGAGATTGAGGAGCAGCAATTGACTGTGTTTGAGTTGCAAACTGAATTTGTGTATGTCATCCTGGCTGCCAGGCACCCTTCCACAAAGCCTAATTTCAATGGGTGCTGGGACATATTTGTGGCCTTGCATGGAGCCTGAAGTATTAGACCCTCTGCGGCTCAAAGTGTTGGATATTTTGTTATTTGCTTTGTCTTTGGCCCGCAAAGCCTTGCTGTAGGCACTATTAAAGATTATTTGATGGCCCTTTCGGTCTTTCTGAATTTACTGGACTAACAGTCCTTGTTTAAATTACCTCTTGTGATTTTTTTTTTAAGGATTTGACATGTGTTTCCTCCCAGTTGGTTTGTGATTCCACACGGAGGCCTTAATTTGCTCCTTGTTGTGCTTTCTGACTCTAAACATTTTCTTCCTGGTCTTAAATCACTTCAGCTCGTTTAGCTGAATGTAATCTGAACTTTTTGGGTGAAACCAACCTAAAACATCTTTTTTGAAGACAAACTAGTGCTGAGGACAAAAGCGGCCTTCTTGCCATTAGTCATGACTCCTTTTCAAGTTGGATAGTCCATCTCACCCCTAACGCTCTTTTCCGCTCCTCACTCATTGAAAGAGGAAGTGAGACTTTTCCAGCTGGACCCCAATGGAGCCTTAATCTTATTCGTTGAGCATACCAAATACCATTGGGTGGACAATTAGTTTTTTGTTGGGTTCTCTGAGGCAAAGAAAGGTAAGGCCATGCAGTAAAGGATCTGTAAAAGTAAATAATCCTTTGTGTTAATATCTCCTATGCATAGGCCAAAATGCAGCCCCTGGAAGGACTAACCGTGAATTCCACCAGAACGAAAGTTGCTACAGTGTGCTGGCACATTCTGTCCCTGTCCTTGACATCTGTCAAGCCATGACAATGGCCATTGACATGGCCATTGGTGAACACATTCTGGAAGCACTAAAACCTTGACAGCCATGTCCAACTGTAAGGCAGTTCACCCAATGAGACCTGTAGGACTTTTTGTGCAAAGTCCACTCCACAGACCCGCCAACTTTGGGAGATAAGTTATTTACGCACTTTCTGATGATACTTAGTTTAACCACAGATTTCTCACTGTCCTCCCATCTTTCCAGTTTGTGGAGTGGCCTCTTTTTAACATCTAATAATGTCCAAAATTGAAGATCTTCACACTTCCATCTCCAGTTGTTTTGTGCTCTACGTCTGCGGGCACAGAAAAAGTCAAACAGTTAACTGACAATGGTGCACAAGGGTGGCACTTATATGCTCCTATATTCCATCAGACTAAAGTCAGTGCTGAGCCTCACTGAACCATCTAGTAGCATGCTGGAGCACAATTATTAAAACACCTTGATCCAGTATGGGGAATGTTCTAAAGGTGAGGAATCTGCAGTGAGGTAAGTGTATCCACCAGAGGGAGTATTATTGGAGGTAAGTAACTAGTTCTTCTTTTCATATACTTCTAAAAATATGTCCAGTACATTCTTACTGCCAGAAGTGTATTTCTCTTCCAGGTTATCATCAGCCTCATGTGTTGAGTGTTCTCCCCATTACTATTTGTAACACAATTACAAGCCTAATGATATCTCAGAACAGCACAAATGCATTCTCTGGAGCATTGTTTTGTCCAGTACATCTGAGTTTCTGTTAGTAACTCCTATTGTTCAGATTTTTTATAAATGATATTTGGGTCACACTATGTATGCCAGAAAATATTCAGACAAGGATATAAATGCTTCGTTCCCTCAAAGAAGGGTTAAAATTGATGCCCCTTCTTCGGCTTTGGTGACAATCCAAATTTGTTTTTGGCTTCTGTGGCATGTTTTTTAGCCCTATCTAAAAGAAAGACTGAACAGTTCTAAAGTTTTCCGAGAATATGTGGGGGCAAATCTGCACCTCCCTTTGCACCTTACCTAACATCAAAATCAGGTAGTTATTTTGTATGATTCAAAGTGTGTCCAAATGAGTGCATGGATGATGAAGTATATCATCCCTAGGCACGCAAGCATGTTAATGTCTGTTTAAAGCTGACTTTGAGTGGGGGAAAAGCTGTGTCCAAAAATATCTGTGTTCTGTTTTAATTTATCTAATCAGTTAATGCTTGCCAAACATGGTGCCAAATGAGCACAAACAACTATAGATCACAATAAAGATAATGAATGTTCACAAAACACAGGCACAAACCTTTAGGATGTTCTCTCTTCTTTGAGTCAACATACAGAATTAAATCACCCAAGTGAAAAAGTTGTGGCATTGTGATACAATTTCAGAGCAAAGAAATTGCAATACTGTTTGCATCTCTGGTTTCTAAAAAATATTTTGATTTCCATATGGGTGCAAGCAGCCAACTCCATCAAGTAATCAATTACTTGAGGGTCATCTTCTTTACCCTGAATCATAGTCCTCTCTATCCATGTCCTAACAAGTTGAGGACCCCGTCTCCCATACACAGAGCTTTATATAAGTAAATAGAAACAGTACCTTAGTCCTCTTTCCATTGCTAGTCTACATAGATAATAGGAGTGCTCCCACTTCCACTCCTACCCTCTGTGTGTAGAAAGCCATTCCATAATTTTAGGAGGAGAAAAAACATGGGAAGTGGAATGGGACAAGGACGACTATCACTTAGGGTAAAGATGATTACTGGTAAGTAATAGATTAATTTCCCATCATCCTTTCACCACGGTCACGCCTAATAAGTTGAGGATATCACATTGCTAACATTTTGCATGACACAAACAAGTTAGATGCAGGTAACATCTGGCCTCCAGATTGTTCGTTCTTACTACCAGCTTCACAACCTCTAATACCTTGTGAAATACTGGTATTTCCTGTCAGACTTCCCACATGAAATGAAAAAGAGACTTGTAGAGCGCAAAACATTCACCCAAAGGTATCATGGCGATAGCTCAGCAAGAGACGGATAGGAACGATAGAGACAGCTCAAAGATTGAACAGCCATGTCTTTAAAGCCTTCCTGAATGGGAACAGTTGCTTTTCTTTCTTAATCTGCATCAGCAGTGTATTCCAAAGCCTGGTGGTACTGACCAAGAAGCTCCTTCCACCCCAAGCACACCCAAACACACTTTTTAAACCTGGGAACTACCAGGTTGTGAAAGTGTGCTGAGCGGAGCTGGCGGGCAGGAACATAAGGCTGCAAGGTATTTTTTAAAAATGCTGGCCCCGGATCGTGAGTTGCCTTAAATGCAATGCAAAGCGCCTTAAATTCTATTTGCCTTTTCACTGGCAGCCAGTGCCGCTTTTTGAGCGCCGTGGAGACCAATGAATATTTAGGTATGTTTAGCAATAGATGCGCTACAGCGTTTTGCAAATCTGCAACTTGTTGAGGCATTTTTGCAGAGGTTCATAAAGAGCCTGTTACAATAGTCAGCTCTGGACAGAACAAGGGCAGACACCACCAATTTCATCAAGTCAACTGAAATGAATGGGAGAATCCTTCTACATATTTTCAAAGTAAAGGAGACGGAAGTGGCCTGATTGACATAAGCTTTAAAAGAGAGCATAGAGTCAAATGTCACCCCTAAGTGTTTTACCTTATCTTTTGGGTAGGGAAACGGGCCAAACTCTGAAGGCCACAGCGTGGAGTTCCAGAAGTTGGTGTTTTTGCCAAAAAGTAGGACTTCAGTCTTGCTAGCGTTAAGCTTCAGACAGTTAGCGGACAACCAGTCCCCGACCTGGCGAAGACATGTGTGGAACTGGGCCGCCGTTTCGTTTGGAGAGTCTGTCACTGAAACCACAATCTGGGTATCGTCTTCATATGAAATAGCAGCGAAACCCAAAGATCTGATTAGTCTTGCCAGTGGGACGACATAGACGTTAAAAAAAGTAGGGCTCAACGACGAGCCCTGTGGCACCCCACACGGAAGTGTGAAATTCAGCGACTTGTGCTCAGCAAGAGCCACAAACTGTTCTCGCCCTGACAGAAATGATTTTAGAAGATAAAGCGCTTTTCCTCTAATACTTTTTTTTTATAAACAACAGTGGTCCCGGGGGAAGGGAAAGTATTAGGAGCAATAAATATAGACTCAATCGTGACTATATTGGGATGACATGTCCAGCCGGACAGAGGTCCAATTTTTACTTAGGCAAAATATAAAGAAATTCTTGCAGAACAATACAAAAAGTGGGAAACAAGCCTGTGACCTACTTAACACATAGAAAACAAATACATGAAAGGAGAACAACATACAAAGGGCTTTAGGCAAAGCTTCACGGTCTGTTGTACTTGGCTAATGAATAATATCAAAAGGCAAAAAATCGCATTAGACACCTTTACAATTAAGTACACAAAGAATTGAAATGTATAAGGTGTTTTCAAGTGTCGACGACGTTTCGATCCGAATTATAATTTGTGGATCATCATCAGGACATAATGTTATGCCTAATACTTAAAAAGCCTCAATTGCCACGGGTATTTTCCGGGGGGAATGGGGGGGGGGGGGGGACGAGTTCCGTTTGTGCGGGAATGTCTGGAGAAGTTTTACATTGCGGGTGCCTGAAGTTAACCCGGATGATTGTGAGTAATGTCGTCTATTACTCTATTTAAGTTGAGCCGACGCGGTGGCCGGTCTAACGTATTCTTCGGTGTCTCAATGGCGGGATCTGTGATGTTTTTGAATCGTCTCAGAGGCAGAGATCAACGCCAGTTCTGTACTGTGTTGCTTTCTGAAACCAAACTGAAAATTATCTAGGCAATCGTGCTTTTCCAGATAGTCCGAGATAACTTAATTCATAGCCTTTTCCACAATCTCTGGAGATTGGGTGATAATTGTTAGGGTCTGCTCCATCCAAATTAGCTTTCTTGAGGAGGGTGATAACAGACGCCAATTTCCAATTAGCCGGGAAAATACCGGTGACAAATATTTGGTTAAAAATGAGAGTCAAATCTGGGGCAAGAACTTCTGGCAAAAGATTTTGAGTGGACAGGGATAAAGGGGGACCCGGATTTGGTGGACATCATGAGACGTATGACTTCCTCCGTTGTTAATAGGGGAAAGGAGAGAAGTTCATGCTGATCACTCCCATCCATGGATAGCGGAGTGGTTTCCATTTCCCCCATAGCCACACCAGGAGTCCCTAGAAGTAAGAGCCTCCCTAGGGCCACACTCTGTGAAACCCACTGTAGACCACTTTCACCTTATCTTGAAAGAGAGTGGCTGGGGAGTTACAGAATTTTTCATTTGATGGTAGAATAGTCTTGTCGAGGTATTTGGCTAACTTTTTCAATGTCGCATAGAGTTCTTTTGAATAATTATTTGCTTTTATAATGGCTTTAGTGAAGTAAGACTCTTTCTCCTTATATACTATATTTTTTTAGTCAAGTAAGGCTTGTTTATAGGCCATCTTATTGTTAGAGTCCTTGGACAGTCTCCACTTCCTCTCAAAACGGCGACACTTTTGGCTTTCCAATCTAAGTTGTTCTGAGAACCATGGTTCAGATTGCCTTGATCTATGGCAAATGGATGATTTGACCGGAAGCACCTGATCTAAAGAGCTCTTTAGCCAAACCTCAAAAGTGGCAGCTGCCTGACATGGATTCTCAGAGAAAATTGGTGGACTCTGTGACAGGGAGCTCTTGAGATCCTTAGTAGCAAGCCTGCTCCAGGTTCGAAACCTTTTCATCTGTTTGTGATTACTGGTCCCTGATTAAGGGATTGGAACAAGAAGTGAAAACATTACTGCTTAATGATCAGACCATACAAGCGGTAGTGACGGGAGAAAATGCAGGGACTTATTGTTTGTGAACAGTCCATCCAACAAATGACCTCCTAAGTGGGTGCTGCCTTTCACCTGCTTACTGTTCCTAAACTGTTCGTGAAGTCAAGAAAATGAGCAGCATTTCGGTCTGAAGAATCTTCAAGATGGAGGTTAAAATCACTCAAGAGCGTAAAGTCAGACGACTGAGATATAATGTCCAGGGAATTGCCAATGGTGTCCACAAACTCAACCCGGGGACCAGGTGGCCGATAGAGTAAAATGCCCTTAAAAGAGTAGTGGTTGTTAATTATGATAGTGAATATCAATGAATCTAGCATGGGCCCATTGTTTTGCACATAGAAGGGCCCTTTCCAAATATTTCTATAAATGACTACTAGCCCCCGCCCCTTCTCCCTACCCTGTCTTGTCTGAACATGGAGAACTCCGCAAGGACGGCCATTGCTAAAACTGGGTCTGAGGACGTTTCTCCCCAGGTTTAGGTAATAAATGCTAAGTCTACTCTCCACTGTGTGTCTCTACAAACAGTGCAAACGCTGTAGCATTATTGCAGAGGAAGCAGGCATTTATTAGGGTACCTAATTCTGCTCTCGACCCTTCCCGCTCAACCTTAATGTGATAGCAAATCACTGCTTTCAGTTGTGGTATAGAAAGGCAGATAGCAAAACAACGATCAGGACAGTGATAGGGTCGAATAGAGGGATGGAATCTGGAACTGAGCTTGCGGCAGCACCTACCAATTTTATTCAGGTTGAGTAGATGGTCCCTGGTATAGGCGAGCCTGACAGCAGGCTGTGGGCTACCACCGGCAGCATCCCTGGCCCTGGGCAGGAGCCGGGCGCAGACGGGCTTGCCTTTGGCGCGGCTCAGCCGCTGTGCAGCCGCTCATCGGCCATGCTTTTATCCCCCACAGTAATTGCAGCTAGAACGTTGAACCACCCCTGCACCTTCCTGTCAAAACGGAAGTGTAGCAGCAAAAGCGGTCCCTGCAACCCGTGACCCACTCCCAGAGAAAGCCAACGCTACACAGGGAGGTGAGTTTGATAGCGATTGTGCAAATGGGTAAAGTTAAAAGTCTTTCTAAAAAACACAGTGCAAATTTATACAATTCATACAATGGTTAAAAAAAGCGATCCTAAAACAGAGGGCAGCAATGTTATACAGGGGCAAAGCGTTCCTAATGTTAAAAGGAGACACGCACAACAGACGTGAGTGACCTCCAGCTCAAAAGCCAAGTGCGAGCAGTGCATATCCTTTTATACCTTAGAAAAAGAAGAACTCAAAAGTCAGTCATCAAGATAGGGAAAATAGTAATGCCCCTTAATTGCAACATTGCGACCACTGGCACAAATACCTTTGTGAAAACCCTCGGAGAAGTGTACAAGCCGAAAGTGAGCACTTGGAACTAATAATGTTTTGTCGCGATGGCAAACCGCTGATACTGACTGGCTGGATTATTAGATATGTTGAAGTATGCATCCTTCAAATCCAGTGCTGGCAGGAAGTCATCCTTTGAGAGTAGTTGTATAATGCTCTGGAAACTACCATTCTATATGTGTCCGTACTGAATGATACGAATGGTCCTGCTATGGCATACAGAATAAGATTTCGTAAAATTGCTGGTTCAGAGGAACCTGTTCCACTGCCTCTTTGAGCAGTAAACTAAGAATGTCTTGCAACATCGCAGTCCTACTTAATTTGTCTCCTGCCAATGGTGTAAGCTTAAAAACATTGTTTGGATGGTTGCACCTGATCTGAGGGAGGTAGCCTTCTTTTACCAACAACAAGTCCCAACTGTCCTGGGTTACCTCCCACCTGTGAGGCTAGAGCTCTTTCAACCTTTCCCACCACCTTCATATCATTTGCCATAGTGACTGCCCTCCACCCCCATTCTGGACCTGGCCTTGAGAGGGGCTGCCGTTTAGTTCTGCATGATGTGCTTTTGGATTAAGGACTTTTTGCCAGCGAAAGCTTTAAACAGCTTAAAAATGTTCTTGTCATCAGCAGACTTCTTCACGTTCTTCCCTAATCCGTTTTTGTCACGTATAGGGCCATTTCTGAATGAAAGACCTTGGTGTCACATTTAGTTTCCATTGTCTTATCCACAACAATCTCTTTCCCTGTACAGCAAAGACATTTGTCGAAACTGCAGAACAATGTTTGTTAAATGCTATATCTGATAGGAACTGTGCCAAAAGTATTTGGCCATGGAGGGAAGTTAGCTGCTGCATAGATCCTCTTTAATGACCCCTCACCGTTCTTTTCCTCTACATCTGACATTGTAGCATCTTCCGAGGCCACTGAGGAAGAGCAGACCAATGAGGAAAGAATTGTATTGACTTTACGTAGTTGAGGAAACAGCTTATCAAACTGGTCAATCGAATATCTCCTCTTCAGGAAGTGAGAACTCAATGCTTTGTCAGTATCCTTCCACTCCTTAATAATAATATTTTTAGTCACCTCTTGGAGTGGTGTATTTTACAAGAGGACTCCTCTGTACTTAACATAGAACTCACCCCGCTGTATGTGGTCTCACTTATGTGTGTAGGGACATCTTGGAACTGTGCCCACAGCAGCCATGCTCACAAACATGGAAAGTACACCCAAACGGTGATCTACACATGCTACAACTTAGCAGACAGTGCATAAATAAAATGACATAAATTACAAGAAATGAGCTTTAAATTCTCTTCCAATAAACAAGATCTGTAAATTAATCACAGCTGGTCTTCTGTGATTTCTGTGGGAGACAAGAAATATACCGAAGGTTGGAGGGGAAGTGGGGGACTCATATGGTCTACGTAGAGTAGAAACAGAACAAGAACTACAGTCGTTTTTCTGAATACTTGTGTAAAGCCCTGTGTGTTGGGGTCGAGCTCCTCAACTTGTTAGGACTGGTACGAGGAGGACGGATGATGGGTAATGATAGTTTATATGCTTTTTTTCATCTTGTTATTTAATAATTTAAAAACACTATGTTTCCTTTTTGAAAAGCGCATATTTACTTTCTACACCGTCCTAGTTGCATACATATTCTGCAGACTCCACAAATTTCTAGATTGTGAGATTTTAGTTTATCCTAAAAAGGCAGAAATCAGGATAGAATTGTATGTCACTCAACACATGGCCGAGATTATCTTTCAGAGACTAAAAGTAAAAATCTAATGTGGATCTGTTGGCAGTATATTTATATATGTTTATAGATATATAAAAAGCATTTGTGTCCTAGAAACTTAGGAATTGTGAAGATAGGCAAATTTAACCTTATTTACTGTTGAGCAACAGTTTGTTTATTAGACTTCCTAAATGCAGGTGTACTAGTTCTCAATCCATTACTTACAGGATTTTATTGATTTTTGCTTTACAGTATTGAATCTTTGACACAAGGAAAACAGCGGCTGGAGACAAAAAGTTGAATACTGTAGAGGATAGAATCACCCTGAGAACTATAGAGAATTGTAGGCCATGAAGACGACTAAACCAATAATCTATCACCAGAAACATGCCTTCCCTTTATAGATAATCATTTTGTACAATGTGAAATGATCAACTAATGGTTTTATTACTCACTGTCTTTTCTAAATTTTCTAATCTTTCTTGTTAAGAGTTTGACTACTGTAGAATAATTATGTTATGGAATTTTCCATTGAATGATAATATGTGACTAGCCAATGACTACAGCCACTCATTGGATTGATGTTTTCTGTTTGACCATAACATACATGAATGTATGAAAGAGATCACATCTCTGTACCATATTGCCATGAATTGGGTGATTTATTCTGTATGTTGAAATAAAGATGAGCAATAAATGATTCTCATTGGACAATGAAGTCTTTCAATGTTAGTTTGTGTAACTTTAATCTACAAATCCTAGGGGTATTCATACACCATGTTTAATATCTGTTGGGTAAATAGATTCGAGTTGATAGCATACCATAATACAAAAGTTGGTACAAGTGTAGATGAGATTTTTCCATTTAGGTCTGGTGGGAAAGAGCCCATGCTTTTTGTTTTTTTGGAAGTGTCATTCACACTTTCAGTCACTAAGTACAACATTATGTGTATTCTTACTTTAGAGAATTGCTTGTCATATTAGTCTATCTCCAGGATTGCGGCCGGTGAGTCAGTCACTAGTCTAGGCAGCTGATGCCACCTTTAACCGGCACTGCAGGATAGCAGGATGTGCGGATATACACAGTGACTACTTACATTACGGGATTACTGCTTTCATTGCTCTATGATTAGCAGCTCTGGGGAACCCCTGTTGATTCTGAGGAGAATAATCTCATCTTAAATGACCACCATGTCATGATTTTGATGCCACAGTTGTCATAGATGAGACAATTTCTCTCGCAATTCAGTAGATTTAACAAACTGGGCCGTTTCAATTTTCATAGTCGTAGCTTCAAAGAACGGACCAGAACTGTGCAAAAATTTGGGCTTGGCTCTGCCTTCGGAGACAGCTTACAGATTGTTATTGCATTTGACTGTGACAAGTTGAGGCAGCTTGTAGAACTACAGAATACACATAATGCCAAGCACAGCATAACATCAAGCAAGACTATTGGTATAGGTAGTCAAAGAGCCTTCTAACTCCTCCAGCCACAGGCCAACAGCAGCTACAAGCAAGCGGGCTACCCTATTGAAAGTTATCATGAAGTCCAGTGGACCAACAGGACTAGTATTGATGCAGATATCATTGTGTACCTGACGGCTGCCTTGGGGTGATAGTAATATGTTTTTAGTATTTCAAGGCAGGATGCAGCGATTTCTGCTCATATCCTGTGAGTTGCACATGCTAAAAAAAGCTTAATAAGACTAAGCAATGCTAATGAATAGTCAGTAGGGTAGGATGGGCGTCGGACACTGCTTTTTAGCTCTTTTGTGAGTACATGTGAAGTATGGATCTGTACAGGTGCACAGAAAATGGAGCAAGTCTGTTGACAGCTGTGTTTACCCAGGGCTGTGGCCAGGGGTGAGGCAAGGGTCCTGCTCCCTCCCACTTCCCCACCTGGTTTAACCTTAGCTGTTTTGTTTCTCCCCCTTTCCTAATTTAGCTTTTCACTTCGGTGTTATTGTTCTCTTTTCAGCCCTCCTCTTGAATTGCGGACAGGAATTTCTTTCGAATTTAGTTTTTATTTGAGACTATTTTCCTTGTTACCATATTAACCTTTCAGGACTAAAGAAGAAAGTGTGCCATTAGTGTTTGAAAAAGACTATAAACAGATGCAAAAAATGTTTTAGTGTTCTAAACCAAACCTGGGAAACGTTTTGTTCTGGACATTTTGCAAATTTATTGACAGATTCAACTCATCTCAAGAGTTAGCTATAACATTTTCTTCAGCTGCAAGGCATGGCGTGTAACATGACTTTTTGGTTACCAATTCCTCAGATTCTAAAGGTATTTGCAGAGAAGGGTATCTGACCTAATTTAGGGTCCCATTTGTATCTTGGCAGTTGGGCTGTCTCTCCTTCATGAGGGAGGTTTCAATCCATCCGCCTAACTGGCAGGGTTTCTTCTGCTTGATTTAGGGACTGATGTATGTGTTGACAGAGCAGAAACTCCATCGCAATGGCAACGGAGTTCTCTCCTCTCAAACATAGTAGTCTGCCCGCCAGATTTGATTGTCCTCGGTGACTCAGCTGGCGCACTCCCGCATTTTGCACCACATTTCTTCACACTTCGCCCAACTATCCCTATGCTTCTGTCCATATTCTCGTTCTGAGCACCTTGCCCCTTCCTTCCACCATCCTTTTGTGACCACCTCTAAGCCTTTGCCCCTCTCCCATTTGGTTTTGCAGGGTGCCTGGGAGTTTTGCATAGCCCAACTCCCACAGCCCCCAAAAAACTTTTAAGGGTTTTCGCATAGTGTTTGTAGTGAATGCTCGGCTTCACTGTTAGCCAAGAATGGGCTGTTTAGTGGTTTGTTGCTGGATGGTGCGGGCTCACTCATTAAATCCAGACCTTACAGATCATGTAGGTGCATGTTTAGTTTTTGACATGCAGTCATGTCTCTGCAGTCGTGTTAATTTAGGTGCTTTCGCTTATAGTAAATTTCGCATCTATGCAACAGATGTTTCAGCTGTATTTTCAGGAACAACTTTAAACAAATCAGGACATAGTGTCCCTTTGCCTGTGCACGTAGCAAGGGTGCTGTGGCGCTTCGAGCTAGTAATGTGGTCCACCCTGCCACCACACTGCACCCAGCTGCGTAGTAAAATTCAGCCATATGGTGCAGAAGGCCGCTCACACCAGGGTGACCAGGTGCCCCTGCTGCATTACCGATAGCTACTTCCCTGCTTAATACCTCTTTGAGCTTATTATTTGCTCAAAAAAGGAACAGTGGGGAGGAGGGGGCAAATCATTATTATATCCTGAAAAGGACATTCCTGGGGCCCTTGTAAAGCTACGTCATGCTCTGGTGGTCAGACAATGCCATCATTTGGCTGCTTGAAGAAGGCCCAACCTGTCAGTGCCTGATGTCTTACATCTGGTCAGTGATTTATGGGACCTTAAATATAAGTCAATACCCTCTTGCAAACAGACAGCAAACAGACTATTAAACGCATTAATTAAAAGGACTGTTTCAGTACAATCTACCTATCTTAATTGTGAGTTTCTTTGTGGGGGTAGTTACTGAAGCAGATAAAGGACACTGCACAGTACACATGCACCGAAAGCATGTATATTTTACAGATGGGGATTGCATCATATTTTTATTTCTTAGTATTTTGCGGGGAATTGTGTGCTAAAGTGTTTTCATGCTACAGTGTTGAGCTGCCATTTTTTTTATTTTCATAGGAGGTAGAGGGGAACTGCACGCCAACTTTTTTACATGTTGTTACAGTTGAGCTGCAGTGCAACATGGCTTAAAATAAACAAAATCAATGCTATAACGCAGCCAGCATTGACCGCGCCATATAGCAGTTTTAGGTCTCGCCTATGCAGCGCATGCGCTGCATAGGAAAGAGACCTCTTGAGATCGATGCAGCTTTCCAGGCAAAAACGTGCATGTGTTGCATTGCTTTAAATGCAGCGCGTGCACGTTTTGGTGATTTCCTTGCTGGAGCGCGCAGCGCCATTTGGTTGCACGCTCCCGCAAGGGAAACGCTGCCTGCTCTCGGCCGCATCCCCCGCCCCCCTGGCGCACACCTGCACGCAATGCTTGTTTTTTTAAGTTTAAGCGCGTGGCGCCCGTGTGGCCAATGCTTGTTTAAAGCCTTACAGCGCTCTCCCAAGAGCCTCGCTCGTGCGCACGCAATACTCGCATATCACTTTCACTTTCACAGCGGCCGTGTTGCTTTCACGGCAGTTTGGCCAATGCTTGTCTATATTACTTTCTGTTCTGTTCTGTTTAAAAAAAAAATGTTCAACATTGTTTCCCTGGCTCACCCGTAGCTTCCACCCCATCCCATGTTACTTCATGCCCCCCCCTCCGCACCCCCAACCTGCCCCTGCATGCCTGTTTGTTTTGCCGGGCCTCTGTCCTGTTCGTTCTCCGTTGCTCTGCATCTGTGAAACGGGCGCCCTGTTGCTAAAAGAAAGGGGCATGGCCACCACACTTCTTGTTCCAGCGTGGTGGCCATGCACCTTTTGTTTTATAAGTATGGCACCCTCCTGCTGCCTCCCTCACTAGCATTGCGTTGAATACAGTCTCTTGTGCAGTGCTCCAATGCATGCCGTGTCTCTGGCAGCATTTGCACTGTCTGCAGCACGCACAACCTGAGCTCTGCCTGTGATGCATGCCTCTGCTCCCGGTAGCACCCGGTGGGGGGAGCTTTGACACCGGCCATGGACCCCTTTCATCCCAGACGGGCATCTGGAAACTACTGATCTCTAGTAATTGTGGATGTTTAGGTTTCACCAGCTGCTGTTGCGCTGTGGGTTCTGCAATTGGGGCACTTAGGTGTTCTTACACAAACGCAGCTATGGAGAGGACAAGCGAGTGCATTCCCCCTCCCTCCCACCGACAAGCGTTATGAGGCCCACTTTGGTCATGCTTTTATATGCAGTTGGATTCTGGGAACAGGGTGAGACAAGACTCTATTGAGTGTAATATTCATTTCTGTCTGTCCACCTCCTCAAGCGGCAGCGGCACAGCAGAAAGACACCAAAAATGAGCACACACTGCTGACAGTACCAGAGCCGCTTTCCCCGTCCAAACCCTGTGCTAAGATACCCTGTGTGTGCCTCCCCAGTTTACTCTTTGTTGTTTACATTAACTGTATGGGCTGCTCATAGCATATGTGTGTCGGCAATATTGGAATGTTAATAAACATACACAGAAGCAGAGAAGTGGTGTATGTCCGCTCATTGACGGGAATCACAGACCCATAATTCTCATTCACCATCTCTCTGTATACTGCGAATCCGTATTTATAATTTTTTTTGCAGATTTATATAGCACCTTACCCAAACACCAAACAGCATTTCACATTTTTAAGGCTGAGAGATTAAGTGATTTGCCTAGAATCACAGGATGCCTCATCTTTCATACCCATAAATCTCACCACTCTGTTCCTCCACTGCAGTGGGAGTTCCAAGTCAAAACCTGGTATTTACCTGTCGGAGGCACATAACAGCACCTGCATGGACTGTACACACAAGCTTTCTGACAGCACTACATACACACTCGATGCTGTGATGCAAGATACATCTTGGCTGCCCAAGGCTATCGTTCTTTCTCATTTTCATTTTCCATGGAATCCACACACTAATTAAAACAAGGTGAGGGCTAGGATAAATGTTACCTTTATGGCAACTTTCTTACTCTTGATAATAAGCTCTATCCAATTATTGGTGCCCTAACATAAACCCTTCAGTCATTGGTCAGAATATGCATCACTTGGCTCAGTGTTTCAGGAAGGGAAGTGGCGTGTGTGTGTATTTGTGCTGGGATGGGGCATTTGACATTCATGATGCATGTTGCACCGAAGTGCAGAGCTCCGTTTTAACAGCTGGAGAAGCAACTTGAGGTCATGCTTCTAGTTGCCAGGATGTGCACATTTTTTGTTTGTTGTGATTTTGTTTAAGGGGGTGTAATGCTTACTCTTAGTAGCATACAGAACACGTATTGCCATAGCCAATAGGTCTCGCTTTTGGGACCTTATAAGTATTTAGTTATGCAGCACAATATTCTTGGTGCAACAACAACTGTTGCATGGCTAAACACTTATAAGGTACCAAAAGCGAGACCTATTGGCTATGCCAATGCTTGTTTATTTTTTACTTTAAGCCATATTGCACAGCAACTCAAATACTATGCAACATAAAAGAAACTTTGACAAATCCAATAGATTTTGCACCGGTGAAACCTACTGGCTTTTCCAGTGCTTGTATACTTTCTGTCTCTGCCAAGCAACCATAGCGGTAAGGACAGTAGAAAGCAAAAAATCCCCCCTTTGCCATAGGAGATGATTTCCCTGGTCAGAGGGGCATTATCTTTTCTATTTTCAAAAAGAAAATCCAGTTTCAGGGTTTTATTTTTGAAAATCAAAGATAAACCGGTTTGCTGCAAGGCTCGGTCATGTTAACAAAGTCCCTGCTCAAAACTGCTAAAACCATTGGCAGGAACTGCTGTGAAGACGGTTCCTGCCAATGCTTTAAAAACGCCTACCAGTTTGGCAGTGATTTCTAATTTCAACGGGCGCCATCTCTGCCAGGGTGAGGGAGTAATTTACTCTGTCACCCTGGCAGAGACATGGCCTGCCCGTCGAGATATAAATCTGCCCCTTATATGTTAGACGAGAAAACCTCTGTCAGCCATGATAGAGATATTTCTTTCTGACCAGGGTTATCCTCCATCAATGGTGAATAATCGTATACTGTCAGACAATACTTCTTTGGCTCTGGAGTGGCGGTGTACCACCTGCCAAATTTATGTATGTCCATCAGACTGGCGGGCTTGCAGCCATGTACGGACAGAGTAATTACGTTGCAGCCTGTTTTTGATTTCTGTATTCATCCGTCTTAAAGACGGACTCATATGTCACACACCTGAGTTGAATGGGGAAAGTAATCACAAGTGCATAGCACATTGTAAAACACATTGTTCCATACCATGGTTCGTTGCCTTTCCCATTGTGAAGGATGCAAGACATAGGGAATAGTGTTTAGCCTTGTACCACATCTCTGTTCTTTTTTTCATTATCACCAGCTTTTCTGTTATTTTGTAATTTCCTTTGGGTATCTGCACTATGTCTGGAAAAAGGAACCCCAAATTTATACACACAGAATTAACAGTCATGATGGGTGAAAACCACACTTTTTTGTAACCCCTGTTCAAAGTACCACTATAACCCAGAAAAGACAAATGTGGGTCAGAATTGTCACAAGAGTGAAAGCTGTATCTAACAACAGGAGCTCAGAAGAGGAAATCAGGAAGTGCTGAAACGATCTGTGGGAGAGAATATACTCCCTGGCCTCTAAAGCCCACCTAGAGGCCCAGCTAACTGCTAGTGGCCCTAGAGCCTCGTGCCCTGGCAAGAGAAGGTGTATGGAATCCTATACACTGAAGGCTTCGCAGGAATCCCTGGTGAACTGGAGAATGGTAAGTGCAATCGCTATATGCCATACAGCCACTGTGTCTTCTGTATTATTATCCTGCTAGATGTTGATGAAACATGTTTCTGTAGTAGGGGATCTCTGTGTATAGTCATAAAATAGTCCCGCCCATGTGCGTGGACCCCGGCAATCAAAAATAATCTCTTAAGTTGTCAAAAAATGCAGAACTGCAAAGACACTTAAGAGAGAATTTAAAGACAAATAATGCAGCCTATATCCACAGGCTACACTGTCCAGTACTTCAACTAGAAATTCCACCAAAAAAACACACACACACACCTCACAGCCTGCCCAGTTTCTTCCATAGAGAAACTTGCCTCTACCAGTAAAAGCCTCTGGAATGATAAAGAGGAAGGCATGGACAGACAAGCCCCATAGGCTGCCATTATGTGGCTTAAATAGGATACTGTGCTTTTAAGAGAACTTTCCAGAACTCCCAGAATGCACAGCAGGTCCCTCTTACTTTCAGTTCTTTTTTCCGGCTCCTGCTAACAGGACCCTGGTGCATTGAGCTCTCCCTTTTTCAAGGGTTTATTGGATTTCTGTGCACTTTTTGGTTAAAAGTGTTTTCAGTTGCTGTACTTGGTGTTTCCCTTCACTCCTGTGTATTTGTTCAGGTTTTTCAGGGCTCTAAAATGCCTGCTCTTTTCGACAAGTGCCCACCATGTGGAAGGAAGAAGTCCAAGACTGATCCACACGACGTCTGCATTATCTGTCTCCCTGAAGCACATGTCCCTGAAAAATGTGACATCTGCCAGAACCTTTCAGCAAGGACCCTGAGGGAAAGGCTGAAGAATAGGCTTCAAGGCCTAGAGGAGAGACGACTGCAGGCTGCAGGTGGGTCTGGGCAGGCTGGGAAGGCTCCCTCTGCCTCTGCTGTGGCCTCTGGGGGGCTCCCCAGAGAAAGGAAGCCCAGAAAACGGTCCCGGTCTCCGTCGGCGTGGATTGCATCGACGGCGACGTCAAGAAGGATGACGACGGTGTGTTCCCCATCTCCCCTGAATGATGATTGTTTCTGATTGATACTTGTAACAGCAGATTCCTCACCTTTAGATTATTCCTAAGCGGCAGACTGGAGACAGAGATTTTTTCATCAGTTCTTCCTGCATGCCTGTAGACAACCACACCTAGGTATAGATGTAGTGGAGCTGCTTCTGACTCCCAACCTGATGGCAGTTCCTTTCTTTCTGTGAATCTGGAGTGCCGCGTCCTACTTTGTCTGTTTTCCGTTGCCATCTAAAATTTGTTCTAAGACATTGTACCAGGGAAGATGACTCTCCTAAAAATGACAAGATTCAAGCCATGCTCTGAATGCCGGAAACAGATGTTGATTAAAGACCCACATGACGTGTGCTTATGGTGTTTGGGCTCTGGCCACAACTCAAAGCTGTGTGATAAGTTTACCCGAAGGCAATCAGAGAGCAAGCTTTACGTTGTTGAGCATAAGAAGAGATTGTGTACAAAACAGAGGTTCCACTCCTGCTCTGTGCTTCATCAGAATGAGGAATTAGTGTGAATAGCAATCCTCATCCCTCTCATACCTACTCAATGACTCTCTTAGCCAAGAGAAGGTTGGCTTCTTGCAAAAGACAGCAGTCTGGTCGGCTGAAAATTGCTCTGGTGCAAGGGAAATCAGTAGTGGATCAAAGTGAAAGGTACAGTGTAGTTTTAGGAACAACTTTTAAGATCCATTGGTCTGACATGATAGATCATCAGGATTGCTATTCGTGCTACTTCCTCATTTTGAGGAAGCAGAGTGGCCTCAGGCTTACTCTGGACCACTGGCAATTGAATGCCTTTCTGGAAAAACAAATAAAAATGTTTTCTCTCTTACAAATCCACTATACTCTGGATCCTATGCATAGGATGGTGGCACTTGACATGAAGGACTTGCATTTTCATATACCCTTCGTGCAGTCACACACCATTACTTCTTAGTGGGGTCAGAACTTAATCAATTTGCTGTGCTGTCCTTCTGCCTTACTACGGCCCCTTGGGTGTTCAGGAAGTAATGATGGTTGTCACAGCTCATCTCTCTGGAGATCGAGGTTACATATATTCCTATACCTCAACAACTGGCTGCTCAAGACGGTCTTACCAAAAATCAGTCAGATTGTCTGGGCTGTTGATTTCCTTAGGATTCCCATCAACAACCTGATTTGCCACTTGACCCCTATATAGAGGATTCCCTTCATAGGGACTACCCTAGACACAGTAGCATTCAAGGCCTTTCCACCTCCACAAGTCCGGGACACTCAGGATATGAATTCAGAATTTAAGGCTTGACCCTTGGTCTTCAAGAGGACGGCTCCGAATCTGGGACTTTTAGCCTCATTCCTTCTCGCTCTGTATGGCATATATCACATGTGGACCCTGCAGTGGAACCTGAGGTATTAATGGGCCGAGCAACAGGGTTGCCTCTCCAACACTGTCCAGATCTTAAAAAAGATGCCTCACAAACTCATCTGTTGGCAGGTGAAGAGGCAAGGACCACCCTGATCTACTGTAGGCTACTCTCGCTTCCCCTCCCAGACTTACATGCGCCGGATGAAATGGGGGAGTAATCTGCGGGCAGTGGAAATCAGAGGCCTCTGGTGTCCAACGGGGAGCCAGCTAGCAACCTTTTGACCCTTTATGTGGTTATTTTGGCCCTAAAAGCATTTCTACTGACCATTAAGGGAAGGCTAGTAGAGGTTTTAATAGACAAAAGACTGCCATATGTTACTATAGTAGTGCAGTGCCTGAAAGCCACAGCAATTGAGCTAAGCAGACATTGGCTGGCACTCCATAAGTGGAGTCTCCATCTTATGGTGTGACATGGCATCCTAGGTCAGTAAAGTGTGCCTGATTAAATCTCTTGGCCATTGTTGAGAACATACAGGTCTTGCTTCTGTGTACTGTAGTTTCCTCCAAAAATGTAATGGGGAGATGCATTCTGTCTGCAAAGAGACACGGGGTTCCTGTACGCTTTCCCGACAATGTCTCTCTTGCTTCAAATTCTGAGCAAACTCAGAACATACCATTCATACAAGTCATCTTTATTGCGCTGGAGTAGGACAAGAGAATGCCCCTGAGCATTTACTCGCTTATTCCTTTGGGAGTAGCTCCTGTTACAGCAGCAGTCAGGGTCCTGCACCTCAGTCACTGCTACTTGTACCTCAAAGCGTGAAGACTGAACAGTGACAGCAATCTTTATTTACAATGCACCTGCAGTGGTAGATGTCATTCTTGCAGCCTGGCACCTGTTCAAGAAGTCCACCCTAGTATGGAGTGAGCAATCTAGATCCTCGGCAGGTGAAATTCTCTGCTGTAGTGTTTGCCAAGCACAGCCTTGCAGTGGCCGCAATTGAGGATTACTTCACAGCACTATCCATCTTTTTATGTTTGCCTGACCAACCCGCCAGTTGTGATGTGTTTTCTAATGGGCTCACGCATATGTTTCCACAAAACCATTTGTTATGCCTCATTGGAACCTAAATCTAGTTCTGAAGTTCCTTATGTGCACACCATTCAACCCTGAGCACAGTTACTGTGCTTAGTCAACCCTAAGCACAGTTACTTGTTACAACTTCTGACAAGACAGACTTTTTTTCATACTACCATCACTTCTGTGTGCCAAGTGAGCAAATTACAGGTCCTCTCCATGTAGCCTCCCCACGCCACTTTCTTCATAGATAAATTGGACCTAAACCTGTCCTGTCCCTCGAAAGAGGTGGAGAGGCTCCACTGGTTTACATTAATAGAGACTTGAGCTTACTCCAGTATTGGAGCTTTCATAGATTCACATTCCTGAATCATTTCCCCTTTGTCGAGATGGGAGTCTCCGGTACATAAAAAGCAATGCCTAGTAGTATAGCCAACTGAAAAGAGGCTTAGGCCCATGTCTCTTTTGCAACCCATAACTTTTGTTATGTAAAAAAGGACCACACTTTTCCCTTAACCAATCAGAGCTCCTCACCCTCTAGAACCCTCCTGAGAGAACCTTCTGCCCCTCAGATTTTCTTCCGCCACGTTGTGATAGGGAGTCTCCTTTGAGCTCTGCTCAAACTCTGGATATCCAGCTTTATAGGAACTTGATTTCCATCTTTTTTCTCTTGGATTTGAGATAATTGTGACCTGTTCTCATCTACATTCTGTAGAATGTCTGGGAAAGAGAAGAAGGGTCTTTTTAGAGCCTGTACCACCTGCTCTAAAAAGAGACTCTACACTGATGACCCACATGAAGACTGCATTTATTGTCTTTATCCGGACCACCAACCCAAGGACTGTAAGGTATGTCGCACTTTCTCCAGCAAGACCCTTAGAGATCGTGAGGGATGCCTTTTGATATGGCTTCAGAAAATCAAGGCCAGAAAGGAGGCGGTCTCTAGTGATTGTGACCAGGAGTCCTCCACTACATCCTCTAGTATTCCTGAGGAGAAAAGCAAAAAATGTGCATCGTCGACGGGATCGTCGATGAGAGTGTCGACGAAGAAATCATTGTCTACGGCGATGACCACAGAGGTACAGAAGCTGCCATTGATTGTTATAGTGTCGATGGCGTCAGCGTCGATGGGAGCGTCGTCGCCGGTAACATCGACAACGACGATGGCAGTGTTGAAGACGGCCATGTCGACGACAGGATCGTCGTCGACGGTGATGACGACGGGGTCGTCGACGGGAACGTCGATGACGATTACTATGTTGTCGGCGAGGAGTGGTTCTGGTGCAGTGTCGACGACGACAACAACATTGTCGACGGTAGTGTCGACGGAGATCTCGTCGATGGGCTCGTCTACGAGAGAAACTCCAGAAAAACAAAGGAAGAAGATTACACCAGCAGTGACTTCCCCGAGCAAGATTACTCCTATAGTTCCATCGCACCTTTTGGAAGAGGAAGAGACGGATGAAGAGAAGGATGAGGGGCTCTTTGGGTATGCCAGTAGCCCATCACAACTCCACGTGAAATGTCAAAAGGATTAGGATGAAGATTGTTATAAAGAATATCACAGCCTCTCACAGCATCCTTACCAACAAGGACCTCAGGAAGAGATGGTCGCTATGCCATCCTCCATGATGATGGATTTACAGTTCATGTTGACAGATTATAAGCACAGGTTTCCTCCGTCAGTAGTCCCTCAGGAAGTTCCTCCTTCACGTCCCTGTTCTATTCCGGCTACTCCAGTCCGCAGCAGAGAATCGCTATTGGACCCTACTCCACAAACACCTCAGGTCCGACATCGCCAGGATCCGGTTATCACGGATGAGGTCGATCATGAAGAAGGGGAGCTAACAGAGCCCCACAAAGAATGGGATGACTATCTAATCCTATCTCCGGCATCACCCACACAACAGCCAGCGGATTCTCCACCAGTGGATATCGGTGGATTTCACAACTTGATGGAGAGAGCTGCAAAAAGATTTCAGCTGCCTATTAAGACAACTCAGGCAGAATGCTTTCTTTATGACTTTAAGGAGCCTTATCATAAATCAGTCAGATCCACACCAATCATCGATCATGTTTGGAAAGAAGACTTGCAAGTGATGATAACCCCAGCGACAGTTACACCTGTGCTCGCTAGGTGGGACAAAAAGTATAAGGCGCCCTCGGATGCACCAGCGTGTTTGCTGGACCATCCTAAACCGGATTCTATAATTTCGCAGGCAGCGCAGCAAAAATCAAAGAACCCATCAGCACCTACTTCTGCGCCTCCAGACAGGGAGGGATGGCGTTTGGACAACGCAGAAAAAAGATTCTCCTCGATGTCAGCTCTCCTAGTCAGAGCAGCTAATGCCCTTTCCATTCTGGGCAGATATGACAGGCAGATGTGCTGCAATATAGCACCATATGTTGACCTCCTTCCGTAAGATAGTAAACAGGAAGCGAGGAAGGTTCTGCAAGAAGGTGAGAGGACTGCGCGATGGACGTCACTGCCACAGCCTTTCGCTCCCTAGGAGGAGCAGCAGTTTTACGGCGCCAGGGTTGGCTGAGGGCCACTGCCTTCAGACCGGAGGTCCAAAATAAGATTCTGGATCTGCCATTTGACGGGGAGGATTTATTTGGGCGTCTTGTAGATGAAACCCTTCAAAGTATTAAGAAGGACACGGATACGGCAAAGGCCTTGGTTATGGTGCAGTATCGGAAGGTGCCCTTTCGAGGCACCTGAGGAAGAGGACAACCATCTTATAGAGGTGGATACCAACAAGGGAGATACACCTCCTATTCTACCTCATCTCAGCAGTACCGGCAACAGTACAGACAGAGACAGTCTGGAAGCTATTCTAAATCCACTCCCAGAGGACGAGGAGGTCGTCCAGGTAATGACAGCAATAGAAGAAAATGACAACCTTTGGTGTCCGGATTATTATGCTCCTACCCCTCCAAATGTTCCCCTGGGTGGAAGAGTAACTCACTATTTACAATAGTGGCAGAGGATAACATCGGACAAATGGGTCCTCCACATAATAAGATTCAGACATACTCTAGAATTTCTACACTTCCCTCCGCCCACACCACCTACGTATCAAGAAGTCAAACATCTATCTCAGATGCGTCGGGAGATTCGGGCAATTCTCCAAAAGGGAGCAATAGAACCGGTACCGAACTCCCAAAGAGGAAAAGGATTTTATTCCCTTTTCTTCTTGATCCGGAATAATGCTCTCAAGTGGGGTCCGATCCTGGACCTAAGGTCTCTAAATGCCTACCTCAAAAAACTGTCGTTCAGAATGGTGACCCTCCAAGATATTCTGCTACTCTTAAACCCAGGAGAACAAATGACCTCCCTAGATTTACAGGATGCATATTTTCATATCCCCATCCATCCTTCCCACAGAAAGTATCTTCGATTTACAGTGGTCGGAGACCATTACCAGTTCAGAGTGCTACCGTTCGGCCTCAAGTCTGCCCCGAGAATTTTTACGAATGACATTGACACGTTATATGCCTCCTTTCAGGAATGGATTATTCCAGCGAAATGGACGAGAGGACGGAACAGCCCCTCGAACCCATGGTATGACGACAACCTAAAAATTCTTAGAAAAGAATGTAAAAGAATGGAGCGCAACTGGAGGAAGGAATATAGGGACAATGACAAAGCGTCCTACTTGACCACACTCAAGCGATATCATAAAGCTATACGCACTGCCCGTGCGTCCTTCTACGCCAAGGAAATTGATTCCAGCCCCAACCCCACAAAAACTATTTTCAAATTGGTCCAAAAATTACAAAACGGTGGCAATCCTACGACAGGCATTTCCTCTACTCAGCAGTGCGAGGACCTCGCCACTTTCTTTACAGAAAAGGTGAGAAAGATCGATAACACCTTCCCACAGAACTCCCCTGTTCTTGCCAATCCTTTCCAGGTCCCTGCCAAAGGCCCCGGGCTCACTTATCTGCCGCCCATCTCCCATGAGAAGCTAGCTAAACTCTGCAGAAAGGTGAAATCCGGCGCCCCCTCTGATCCCATGAGACCAGCCCAGTTTCTGGACTAACTGGACTTTTTTCTTCCCTCTCTGGCCATGCTACTTAATATTTCTTTCTCATCTGCCATAGTACCCACTTGCTGGAAACAGGCCTGGATTACGCCCATCATTAAAAAGCCCACTCTGGACCCCAAAAAGCCGGAGAATTACAGGCCCGTCTCACTGCTCCCCTGGGTGTCCAAACTGGCAGAAGCCCATGCGACCACCGTACTCACTGCCCACATGGCCGAAAATAACATCTTGGACCCTTCCCAACACGGGTTTAGGCCTGGACACAGTACGGAGTCCGCCCTCCTCTCCACTACCGAACATCTTAGAATGATCATTGGCGCCGGTCAGAGTGCTGCGCTGATACTACTGGATCTCAGCGCGGCCTTTGACACGGTGTCCCATGATATCCTGTTGAGCCGCTTGGAGGGCATCGGGATCAGGGACAGGGCACTAGAATGGTTCCGATCATTCCTCACGAGCAGATCCTTTCGGGTGTCTGCCCCCCTCTTTCATCTCCCACTCTCATGAGATTAACCAAGGAGTACCACAGGGCTCTGCCCTCAGTCCGTCCCTTTTTAATTTATACATGCAGCCCCTGGCGGCAGTGGCCAAAGAATGGGACCTTACGCTGGTGTCGTATGCCGACGACACACAGCTAGTTATCGCCCTCACTGAAATGCCCTCTACCGTGGCCACAAAATTTAGGGATGGGCTGGCCCTCGTTGCCACCTGGATGACTGAAAATTGCCTACAGCTGAATGCAGGAAAGACCGAGGTTCTACTCCTGGGTAAGAACCCCAGCCACTGGAGTGACCACTGGTGGCCCCCTCTGTTAGGACCTACCCCACCTCCCAAAGCCCTAGTCAAAAACTTAGGAGTATGGCTGGATTCTGCACTTAGCTACCAAACCCACACCAAAAAGGTAGCAGCTACATGCATTGGGTTACTGAGAAGCCTGCACCCCATTCTAGGCTTCTTTGATCCCAAAACACGGCAGCTCGTTGTCCAAGCCACCATCCTGTCCCGTCTGGACTATGCTAGCGTTCTACTATTAGGCGCTAACAAAGCCGAAACAGCTAGGTTCCAGCGAATACAGAACTCTGCGGCCAGGGTAATTGTAGGTCTCCCCAGAAGGTGCTCCGCTAGAGGCACCATCCAGAGACTACATTGGCTTCCGGTGGAAGCTCGCATTCAATTTAAGGCCCTCACTGCTGCTTTTAAAATCTTGAATGCGGAGGGCCCTGAACTCCTCCAATCGCTGCTTACTCCTTACTCCCCCCAGCGCAATTTGCGCTCCATAGGTCATCATTTAGCAGTGGTCCCCCGCACAAAGTTCAGCCGCATCGGAGGTCGCTCCTTGAGACTCCGAGCGGCAAAACTATGGAACTCCTTACCCCTCCACATCCGCTGTATCGACAACCTACTAACTTTCTGCAAAGTTATCAAAACCCATCTTTTTTCATGTTGGTAGGTCCCTTCTTCCCTCCCTCACCCCAGTAGGTTGTGCTATGGTTCTTAGCGCCGGGACGCCCCGTTGCCTGGGCAGCTGTCGCGCTTAACAAACCCGTAACATAACATAACACGTCACAGAACAAGGCATTCCCATCCATAGAAAGACAATTGGGACTCATATATCTGGTCAAGGAGAAGAAAGTGTCTTTCAGTCCGATAGTGCAAATCGCTTCTGGGGACAATGTCTTCATACATACCACTGATTCCCCTTTGCCGATTGAGAATGCGTCCAAGAGTAGAAGGAAGATCAGGGTTAGTGCGAACAGAAAACACGACCGCGATGCACTATATAAACAAACAGGGGGGCACAAGATCCCTCTCCCTGTCAAGAGAAGCTCAGAAGATATGGAAATGGGCTATAAGTCACAAAGTAACTCTAAAAGCTGTACATCTTCTAGGGGAGCAAAACACGACAGCAGACACTCTCAGCAGGCAGAAGACAACCTGTCACAAATGGGAACTCAATCAGGACATACTACTAAAAATCTTCGGCACGTGGGGAATGCCGACAGTGGATCTGTTTGCCACAGCCCAGAACAAGAAATGCCAATTCTTTGCAAGCTGACATCACCAACGGGGATCATGGGGGAATGCGTTTTCGATGGCATGGTCAGGCGTCTTTGCCTACGCTTTTCTGCCGATTCCCCTTCTGCCGCTAGTGCTCACAAAGATGAAGATGGAACCGTGCAGGATGATTCTTATAGCCCCTTGGTGGCCCAGGCAGCACTGGTTCACGGAACTGCTCCTTTTATCAGAAACAGAACCAATACGTCTACAGCCAATACCAGCACTGTTGCCTATGGCTCAGGGACAGGTGAGGCATCCAGACCCGACATATCACTGCAATTACCCGGCCTGGCTCCGGAATACAGAGAATTTAATCACTTAAACATTCCGGCAGAATGCAGAGAGATCATGGCAAAAGCAAGGGCTGAAAACACAAATAAAACATATGAGATGAAATGGAAAAGATTCTGCTTGTGGTGTCAGGAGAATGACTTACATCCTCTGCGAATAGAGGCACATCAGATCATCCATATTTACTACGGCTGGCAAAGTCAGGTTTGGCCCATGCCTCCATTAAAGTGCATCTACGGGCGATCCCTAGATACATGAGAAACTCATCGGGTCCGTCTCTGTGGTCAGAAAGGATTGTAAAACAGTTCATGAAGGGGTTGTTTAGAGCTTACCCACCTATCAGGCCTCCACCTCCACTAGGCAGCTGAACATTGTTTTATCACAATTGATGAAACCGCCATTTGAGCCAATTCACAGAACTAATCTAAAATTCCCATCCTGGAAGGTGGCACTATAGTTAGCTCTAACATCAGCCAGGAGAGTGGGAGAGATACAGGCACAACGCAAGAACCCTTTCTGCAATTCAGAGAGGACAGGTTTGTGCTCAGAACAAATCCGAAATTTATTCCGAAAGTACCAACGGATTTCCACTTGAATGAGCCATTAATCATTAAAAGATTCTTTCCTCAACCATCTACAGCTGCAGAGAGGACTCTCCACACTCTGGATGTTCAGCGTCGTCTGAAATTTTATTTGCAAAGAACAAGATCTTTCAGAAAATCTACACAATTGTTTGTGGCTTTTAGTGCCCCTAGGAAAGGGTTCCTGTTGTGAAAACGAGGAATTGCACGATGGATTTCAAACTCCATTCAATTCTGTTATCAGGCGGCGGGGAAGCCGTTGGGTGCACGTGTTCATGCACATTCAACAGGAGCGGTGTCAACCTCTGCTGCTCTGTTTTCAGGCGTCTCCATTCAGGACATCTGCAGGGCGGCTACCTGGAGGAGTACGCATACCTTTACCAGACATTACTGCCTAAACTCTCATGCAAGAGGCGATGTAGTAGTGGGACAAGCTGTACTGAGGAACCCTTTCCAGTAACTGTGAGCCTTCTTTGTCATCCCCCCTTCCTTTGTTGGTAAGAGAAGCACATTTTATTGTTGTATGCTGTCTGGTATATAATTTATGAATGATTTGTCTATGTATATTTATATACAGCTACTACTCTGAGGGAAGATCATGTGTTACCTGTTTGGGAGGAGTAGGTGACAAAACAAAATGGGCTATGTTTTACTGCTCGCTATTCTGATTGAGGTATGTGAATCTATGAAAGCTCCAATACTGGAGTAAGAAAACAAGTGACTTACCTTTAACTGTAGGTCTCCAGCAATGGAAGCTTTCATAGATTCACATTCGCCCACCCTCCTCCCCTGAGAGGCTCACCTCGGATTAGGCACAAAGGGTGTTATAACACAAGTGCCCAAAAATCTGTTGGGCAGAAGGTTCGCTCAGGAGGGTTCTAGAGGGTGAGGAGCTCTGATTGGCTAAGGAAAAAATTTTGGGCCTTTTTTACATAACAAAGGTTATGGGTTGCTAAAGAGAAATGGGCCTAAGCCTCTTTTCAGTTGGCTATACTACTAAGCATGGCTTTTTATGTACCGGAGACTCCCGTCTCGACGACGGGGAAATGATTCAGGTATGTGAATCTATGAAAACTTCCAATACTGGAGAACTACAGTTACAGGTAAGTAACTTGTTTTCTTCTGCACCAACCATACGCGAGACCATCGTGTAGAATCTATCCAGGTTTTTAGGACTTTGCATTAAAATCTACTACATAGTGGATGAGAAGGAACCCCCAGAAAGTCCTGCAGGTTTTTTAACTAGGGCCAAGGCTACCACAAGGTTGTTCGCAAGGAAAGTTCTGGATATTTGCCAGGCTGCACCCTGGACGTTGGTGTACACGTTGACGAAACTCTATTGCCTCGACAGCCAGGTCTAACATGAAGACCATTTTGCCAATTTAGTCCTGCAAGACTTCCTAATCTGTGTTCACTCCACAGACCTCCCACTGCTGGGAGGTACTCCTGTGGTGTATTTTGTTAAGGTGGTGAATCTGATTAAAAGTATCCATCAGAAGAATATGTTACTTACCTTTGGTAACGCTCATTCCGCTGAATAGTACAACTTCAAATTCCTGGCTGCATTTTCACCTTCCTGTTCTGTGCAGTGGACTCTTATACATCATAATAAGGTCGCAGGCTAGTTTTAGGCATCCTGTCATCTGCAATTTACTACAAAGTGCTTTGCAAATGAAGGCATGGAAGGAGAAAGTCAGAAGAAACTGCTAGTGCGCAGGGTTATCGCACACCTGCAGCATTGCTCCATCACATCATATAGTGTAAAGTCACAGCGCGTGGGTGCATTCCTGAGAAAACCTGGGAATATTCAAAAGTTGAAGAATCTGCTGTTAGAGTATCTAGGAGAAAGACCCTTACCAAATTTAGTAACTTGTTCGATGGGTAAATGGTTATATAGTTTGGTGTAGGAACCAGGGGCCATATGCATGACGCCTTCGTTTTGCGACTCGCGAATTGCGTCGCTTTGTACTTGCAATTTGCGAATCGCAAAATGCAATGTACAACAGTATCTGAAAGAAACACGTTAGTGTTAGATTCCTTACCTTAATATCCCCAGGCGTCAGACTGATCGGGAAAGTTTTCATCAGCAGTACCCCTGCGCATCGGTAGGCATTGTCTGCGGCTCCGCATCCGTCGTCAGGGTCGTGATTACCGGGATGACGTCGCTCGAGTACTTAGATGCCGCCCTCGCCCGCTGACGTCAGTTCTTCTTTTTTCCGCGCCAGCAAGCGCAGATCCAGGAAGAGCGTACCCTTAGTAATTTTTTTACTAACTTTTTGGGACATATTTGTCTATCTTTTTCGAGTTGACTCCTGGTGCCAGTAGGGATGCCTGGGTTGAAGCCGTGTGTTGCCTGTCACCGACTGATGTCGGTTACTGACCCCCATCACCGGTGTCTCTACTGTTTGGGGGCCGACCACGACGACAAGTCATGCCCCGACTGCCGGGCCTTGACGTTGAAGGCTAGGCGGGAGCGTTCCCGAAAGCTACTCGAGCTCCGGCAGTCGGCTCCTCGCCGCTCGAGGTCCCGGTCGAGGACGAAGTTGAGGGACCGGTCGCGGAGCCGCAGTCCTCATCGCTCGTCAGGTTCCAAGTCCTTGCATTCAGGTAAGTCGAGGCATGTCAAAAAGAAGTTGAAGAGACGCCATCGTACTTCGACCTCCCCTCGCTGGTCGCGCGACTCGGCTGAGGGTTCAGGTGGCGCCGCCCCTGCGGCTTCGACAGAGCCCACGGAGTCGCATCCAGCACCACACCCTCCGGTGCCTGGCCTCAAAGCGACTCCAGAGCATATTCTAGACTTCCTCGTGGCCATGAGGACTCTCTTTCCCGCATTGAGACCCGCCGGCGTGCCTTCGGGTCTCGCGGGTCTGACTGGGAATCCTAGCCCTGTGTTGCCGGTGGCTTCGACCCCGGCGCTGCCGGCGACATTGGTCCCGGCGCCGCAGTACCCTGTGGGATCCAGGCCTGGATCCCGCTCGACGCTGGTTGACCTCACGACTCCTCGACCGGCACGACCCCATCAGAGCCACCTCTGGCACCGTCCTCGGGCGACGCCGGCCCCGGGTTCCCGGCCTGGGCTCGGCGTCGGACCGGCGCCGATCGGCGCCGTCCCGACGCCGACTGGTGTGTTGTTCACCTATGCCCCGGATCTGTCATTTCTGCCTGTTTATCAGGACACGGATGAAGGGGAGGACTGGGAGGGGTCTGAGGACCCTCTAGCCCAGCAGTGCCAGTTGAGTTATGACTGGGCAGATGAGCTTGGGGAGGCCAGTGGTCTAGACACTTCGCCTGACACTGGTTCTCTCTCTCCTCCTTCCGTGGCTACGGAGGAGGGAGCTACTTATGCTGTGGTGCTGTGCAAGGCAGCCATGGCCTTGGGCCTTGAGCTGCCTGCAGCGGCCGTGAGGACTAACCTCCTCACCAAGGTGCTTTTACTACCAGTAAGCTCTTCGGAGCCTCAGCTGCAGTTTAATGAGGCCCTCACCGACGTTCTGATGGGCACTTGGTCCAAGCCCACCACTGTCCCTCCTGTGGATCGGAACGTGGCCCGAGGCCACTGCCCTGCTCCAGGTGACCCCTGCTTTCTGTCCACCCACCCCACCCCTGAGAGTCTGATTATCCAGGCCTCCACGTCCCAGACTGCCTTCCCGACAGCACCCCCAGACCGGGAATCCAAAAGGCTAGAACAGTTTGGCAAGAAACTGTTTTCCTTTATCAGCCTAGGGTTGCGGTCCATTAATACTTCATGCCTTTTGGACCGTTACAACCACTCTCTGTGGGATACGGTGGCGGAGTGTTGCCCCAGTGTCCGGAGGAGGCCTGGCCACGGCTCGCCCAGGCTCTTGCTGAGGGGCGGGATGCAGCGCGGTATTCCATTTGATGTGGACTTGACACCACGGACTCGCTGGGCAGAGCGATTGCAACGACGGTGGCAATTCGTGGTCACGCCTGGCTGAGGTCCACAAACTTTTCAGGGGATGTCCAGAACACTCTCATGGACATGCCCTTTAATGGCCGCTGCCTCGTTGGCGACAAGGCAGGTAGCGCGCTGGAGCGCTTTAAGGACTCCAGGGTTACAGCCAAGTCCTTGATCCTGTCGGCTCAGCGCCAGCAAACTTCTGCTTTTTGCTCCTTTCCTGGCCACGGAAGGGGCACTCCCGCACGTTCGTCCAGCCACAGGACGCCGAACCAACCTCAACGCGGACGTGCATTCCGCCATGGCGGAGCAAGGGGACAGAGAGCCGGTCAGTCCACATCCGCTCCCGCAGCATCAGCCTCAAAGCCTTCCTAGTCCAAGCTTTCAGGCCCATTCCATGCCAGTGGGAGGCAGAGTTCGCCATCACCTGCTCCACTGACGTACCATCACTTCTGACAGGTGGGTGTTGCAAATGGTCCGAAGGGGCTACTCCCTCCCCTTCAAGGCGACCTCTCGACCCATGCCATCGCAGTATCACCGCATGTCGGGGGATCACTTGCAACTTCTGCAGGAGAAAGTTACGGCCCTCTTGGCCAAGGGCGCGTTCCCGGTCCAGAAGTAGGACAGGGTTGTTACTCCCACTACTTTCTGGTTCCCAAGAAGGGCAAAGGGGGCCTACTCCCTATCTTTGACCTCAGGAGCGTCAATGTCTTCCTCTGGAAGGAGAAGTTCCAGATGCTGACATTAGGTCAGGTTTTGGCTGCCCTAGACCCTGGAGACTGGATGGTAGCGTTGGACTTGCAGGACGCTTATTTACACATTCCCCTCCTGCCGGCCCACTGGCGTTACCTGCGTTTCACGGTAGGCCACGAGCACTTTCAGTTTACTGTGCTCCCCTTTGGCCTCACCAGTGCCCCTCGGGTGTTCACGAAAGTGATGGCGGTGGTCGCAGCTCATCTGCGCAGATTAGGGGTTCCAGTCTTCCCCTATCTCGACGACTGGTTGTTGAAGGAGGGCTTGCCTCAAACAGTTGTCTCCCACCTCCAGACTACGGCTTACCTACTGCATTCGCTGGGGTTCTCCATCATCATGCCGAAGTCACACCTGAGACCCTTCCAGAAGCTCCTCTTCAACGGAGTGGTTCTGGACTCGGCGCAGTTTTGGTTTATCCTCCCGATCAGCGGGTTCGGGATATTCAGACTCTGATTCCGATCTTTCAGCCTTTATCCCGAGTTTCGTCAGGATGGCCCTACGGCAGCTGTGTCTGATGGCCTCCTGCATCCTGCTGATACATCACGCAGGGTGGCGGATGTGGTCTCTGCAGTGAGACCTGAAGTTCCAGTGGGCACAACATCAGGGCAACCTGTCCGGCCATGTCCTGATCTTGGTGGGCACGGCAAGACATTTGCAGTGGTGGCTCACGGACTGCGATTGGGTCAATGGCAGATCCCTCTCCCTAACCCAACCGGAGTACACAGTGGTAACTGATGCGTTCCTCTTGGGATGGGGGGCCACATGGAAGAGGCAGAGATCAGTGGCCTCTGGTCTCCGGCGGAGTCCCGGCTCCATATCAACCTTCTGGAGCTGCGGGTGATCCGACTTGCACTGAAGGCATTCTTTCCCTCTGTCCGGGGAAGTGTAGTGCAGGTGTTCATGGACAACACCACCGCCATGTGGTATTGCAACAAACAGGGCGGGGTGGGGTCATGGACCCTTTGTCAGGAGGTTCTGCGTCTCTGGACATGGCTGGAACATCAGGGCATCACCCTGGTGGTTCAACACCTGGCAGGTTCTCTGAACGCCAGGGCGGACAAACTCAGCCGTCGGTGCATGATGGATCACTTGTGACGTCTGAACTCGGACATGGCGCAAGGTCTCTTTCAGCAGTGGGGAGAGCCTTGGTTAGATCTATTCGCCACCAAAGAGAACGTGCAATGTCATCAGTTCTGCGCTTTGGAATTCCAAGGCGGCACTCGCTCGGAGACGCTTTTCGTCGAGAGTGGAGTTGCGGTCCGTTATACGCCTTTCTGCCTATACCACTTCTGCCCAGAGTGCTGAAGAAGATCAGGCACGACCGGGCCCAAGTCATCCTTGTGGCTCCGGATTGGGCACGAAGATACTGGTATCCCGAGCTATCAGTCTGTCAATCGATCCCCGGAATCGACTGCCTCTTCAGGAGGACCTTCTGTCACAGCAACAGGGGACGGTCGTCCACCCGAACCTGTCCAACCTACATGCGTGGAGATTGAGTGGCGTCAGTTGATGCCAATTGACTTGCCTCCTGAAGTCTGTGACGTCATTCTGGCAGCCAGGCGTCCCTCCACGAAAACGGTATACGCCTGCACCATCCCCTGCACCAGTTCCTTTCACATTGACACTGATACTGACCCCAACAGGAGGATGTACAGCCTATACTGCTATCAGACTCCACCATTATTCCGACTGAGAAACCGCCAGGTTCCAATTGGCATGGAGCCCCTGGCAAAACAGTTTGAATTCTGATACTTTGCCCTTACCTCTTGGTAGGGTCCAGACTTTACACAATATTTTCAACTCGCACTCATGCAATAACTATGATGAAAAGGATGACTGTGTTCCCTAATATGAAAAATAAAACTGGTATGAAGAACTTCAGGATGCCAGTGGGCTGGCTATTTCCCCATATACACTCCTTGTACACTCCCGGTTCTGCCATGAAAAAAACCCACCTCTTATGATGCGAAGGGTAGCAGAAGTTCTAGATTTACAACACCCACCATGGAAGTGTAGACTAATGTATTGATGGGTGTACTACAACCTGGTCAGGATCATACAGAGTCACTCTTACCATTTCATGAGGCCCTAACGAATAAGCTTTTGGGCACTTGGTCAAAACTTTTTTCTGGCCCGCCATGTTGTTTTGGTCCGATCATCGCCTTGCGTTAGAGAACCAAGCCTTTCTGACTTAACATACAAAGCAGGAGAGCCTGGTGGCTTTAGATTTAATCTGAATACTTTTGTTACTACTCTTGCGAACTCAAATCCAAATGCACAGAGACATTTGGGAAACAGTTTTTTCATCTACCAGATTGTTCCTCGGATCTGTGAATGACGGATATCTTCTAGGCTGCAGTTCTCTTATCCATATCCATTGGGATATCTTGGCACAATTTTCACCGGCTGCTTTAGAAGACCTTTGTGCGTCTTCTACCCAGGCTACTCAGGACAATTGTGATGCTGCAAAATTTGTCATTTGCTCTGAATTGAACTCTACCAACTACATAGGGTGAGCAATGGGTACTAGTGTGTCCCTACGGCACCAACCCTGAATAAGGTCTATGGACTTCTTCACAAATGTCCAGACATGGACATGCTATTTGATGGTTCTTGCATTTTTGCTGAAAAGTGCTCAGCCTAAAGCGGTACAAGGAGAGTGGAGCAACAGCTCGTTCCTTGGGCCTTTCTGCTCCCTCAAAACAATTGCACCAATAAATTTACCCTCTTTGTTGCTAAGGTAGAGGTTTCCCATTCGTCAATACCAGACTCCTCCCCCAGCCCAGCAGGCCTTTCAGCTCTTTTGTGGCCACAGTCGAGATTCTCAGAGACAGCATTTGACGCTGAAGAGACAGCGTGCAGCTCAATCACTTGCCTCTTCAGCAGTCAGAGCTGCAAAACTGCTTTAGTGTGCCCTTGCTAGCAAACAGCCTCCCATTCACATGCAGGATCCAATATTTCATCAAGGGTGGCAGGCCATCACATCAGACATGTGGGTACTCCAAAATTATCTTCGGGGGCTCAGCACTGCCCTTTCTTTCCACCCCTCACACCGTTCACGTTCATCAAGGCGGCAGTTGGAAAGCCACATGCCCGTCTTGCAACAGGTGGAGCAGGTAATTCTAGCCAAAGTGGTTATCGACAGGGTTCCACTATCCGAAATAGGAACCGGGTGTTACTCCTGCTACTTTCTTTCGCCACAGAAGGATGGAAACCTTCATTCTATTGTATCTTTGCCCTCTCAATGCCTTTCTGTGGAAGGACAAATTCAAGGTGCTCATGCTAGCTTAGGTGCAGTCTACCATTGACTTGCGAGACTGGATGCTGGCACTGGACCAGTAGAACACTTACTTTCATATTCCCATCATGCAGGCCCCCAGGCAGTTCTTGCGTTTCACAGTGGGCCAGGAGCAATTTCACTTTTCAGTGCTCCCATTTGGGTTCAGCTGCTCCCCCCTGGTGTTCACGAAACTGATGGTGGTTTTCCCATTAAACCATCGGCGATTAAGGTGCTTGTCTGGCCTCATCTCAAACACTGGCTGCTGAAGGAGGGCTTGCCCCAGGCAGTTGTCAGCAACCTCCTGACATTATTGGGGCTCACTTTGCAGAGTCCCCCTTTCATCTTCGCTGTTCTGGATATGGTAGAGTTCTGTGCCTTTCCCCCAGAGTGTAGAATTCAGGCTGTGATCCTGATGTTTCAGCCTCTGTCCTGGATCTCAGTGCGAATGACTATGAGGCTCTTGGGGTTGCTGGTCTCCTGTATCCTGCAGACCAAACATACAATGTGGCATATGTTGGCTGTGTAGTGAGACCTAATATCGTAGTGGGTACAAAATGAGCAAAATCAGTCAGATTGTATCCAGATAGCAGAGGAGACTGCAACAGATCTGCAGGTTTCTACCTGACTGTCATTTGGTCAGTGGCAGGCCCCTTTTCTTACCCCTCCCCGAGCTGATGGGTCATCACTAATGTATTGGAGAGGCTATTTGGGAGAGGTGGATATCAGAGGTCTCTGTTCTCCTGTGGAGACTCTACTCCACATCAGCTTGTTGGAGTAGAAGGTCATTCTCTTGGTGTTTAAGGCCTTCCTGCCCACCATCAGAGGAAGGCTGGAGCAGGTGCTGACAGGCTACACCACCACCACTATGCGGTTCTGCAACAAGCAGTGGGTCTTGGCCTTGCGTGGACCATCTGTCAAGAGGTTCTGTGTTTCTGGAGGGAACTGAACCACTAAGGAGTTCTCTAGTGGTAAACCACTTGGCAGGATTTTTAAACGCCAGGGCGAATAAACTCAGCCACAGACACTTAGTGGATCATGAATGGCAGTTGCTCCCAGAGGTAGCGCAGGACATCTTCAAGCAATTGAGAGATTCCTAGATCGAGCTTTTTGCCCCTGCCACAAACAGAAATGCCAGCAGTTTTGCACTTCGTAGTTTCCAAGGCTGCAGTCTTTTGAAGATTGCCTTTTGCTTCCTACCACTATCTCTCCTATTCCGACTTCTGAGGAAGGGCAGGAACGACCAGGCCTAAGTCTCCATAGTGTCACCGATTTGGGCTAGGAGTGTGCTACCCGGAACTTTTGGGGGTAAGAATCTGTCTTCCGATAAAGCTGCAGCTTTGGGAAGATCTTCTTTCACAGAAGTAGGTCAGTGTGCTGCACCCAGGTGTGACAGTTGACCTCATTTGACCTCCTGTGTCAAGACATCTCTACAAAATCGGTGTATGCCAACCATTGGGACAGATTTGTGGGCTGGTGCAGCACGAATAACTGATTCATTACAAGCAATGTTGTCTGTTCCCTTTCCCCAAAAAATTGAAACATTGCTATATAATTTGTAGAAGCAGAGTTGCAGCAAGGGCCTCAATAATACCTATTCAGAAGAAAATAAAGAACCTTCTGGCCCAGCTCGTTATCACTCTGTCTCACTGCTTAATTTTGATTGCAAAATCTACATCAAGCTTTTGGTATTTAGATTTCAAAAAGTAATAGGGAAACTGATCCAGCTGGCTCTCATTATTAAAAGGCTGCCTAGCTATTGGTAATGGACTAACAATGAATGTTTTGTCTATTGCTCGTGACTCTAAACTGAAAGGAGGCATTTCACACAGTATGATGAATATTTTTTAAATCCTCTACAGTGAAAACTAATTTAGATAACAGTTTTATCACCAGAATGATGGCTGCGTATCATAAATCCAAAGCTACAATAAGATCCAATGGAGTTACATCTCAATATTTTTGAATGAGTCATGGCACTAAACAGGGTTGCCCATTGTCCCCTTCATCCTCCTTGGGTAATTTTATCTCTTTGGCAATTGTTATGTGCCCTTTTATGGTACTCCACTAGGAAATATGGAATACAAACTGGCAGCTTATATGGATGATATCATTTTGTTTGTAACAGAAGATGAATCCTCAATTCTGAGAATTATGGATACAATTCAAGAGCATCTGGTTATACTGCCAAGTGAACTATATCGAAATGTATATCGACTGATATACTTTGTCAGAACTATTTGAATGAAACTTCCTCCTTGAACTAGAATATGGGTCCAGATAAACATTTGGGTATACCTATGAAGGATAATCTGCGAGTGCTCTAATGGCTACTGCAGCGTTAACCTATAAAAAGATCAAACGTTTTACTCAAAAATGGTCCCTCAAACATTTTTTATTTTTTATTTTTTTTACTCTCAAACATTTTGATTGGTCGGGTAGGTAGAGTCAGTAAAGATGAGTTTAACATCCATAATTATTTAGAAACCCGATTAATGTCCGTTTATCTAAAGCGTTTTCATAATTGTTGATGCATTAATATAGCCCTTTATATGGTATAATAAAAACCCTATAGTTGCATAAAAATGAGCTTACAAAAAGATAAAAGAGGATTGTGCCTGGCAGACTTTGATAGATACCAAGAAGCTTTCTAAATAGCCACGGTAGTGAGATTGTTTAATGCAAAAAATCTCCCCAATCAGGCACGACTTCATTGGGAATAGAGGAAGGTATTTAAAACTTCAACCTATTCTTGTCAGTGCTGGTCCAACAAGATCACTGTGACTTCCAGAGTCGCTAATCCTCCAAGAATCGGCTAGTTTGCTTGAAATCCTATGATTCACCACCCAGGGTTAAGACCTCATTAAAGTCTGGTTGTGAAAAACCTATAAATTAGGATAACGTTGGGTTATCTTATTACATTTAATAAGTGCTAACTTTTGTTTGAGAGTGGGTAGACAGTCATGTTTGGGTCTGGTGAATTGAAATTTAAATCCTCCTTAATAGTAAGGTTGCATTTTAAGTCACAGTTCTGAAAATGACACTTTTAGAAAGTTCATGAAAGTTGAAGAATGAGATGCACCCAGTCTTTCTCCAATATAAACCGTCTTTTTACTCCATTCATTTTTTAGAAGCGTGCAAAGCTTGCCCCGCACTTCGCCTCGTTGCGCTGCAACATAACAACTCACAAGAAATGGAACCAACATAGATCCCGTCAAGCTGCACAGCCAAACCTCGTTTTGAATCCACTGAATCAAATTCATCTGTATTCTCTGCTTTTCTCCTCTTTTCTTCACCAGTCTTATTCATCCACTTTTAACTTGTTAGTTTCAATTCATTATATTCAATCTCTATGTATCGTCGCTGTTTAAAAAAGCGCAGGAGTCCTCAATAGGTTCCACATGCCATATTTTTATTCCAACAACCGAATACATTTCGGTCATGAAATCCCTTCATTAGGGGTATCTATAATTACAAGCATACATATTAATTTTAACTGTCTTGGATGACATCGTACAACAATGTATATTTTTTATCTCAATATAAAACCCACGACTGATCAGTTATACACCAAATTTTGTATTATGAATAAACAAAGCATAATACACTGCTGATTATATCTAAAAAGTTACCTCCAGCTTGCTGGATTCTATTCTTACTCCAACCTCGTGTTTCACACATTCATAATGGCGCATCAGTTGCAAACTGCAATCTCCCTTCCCCGAATTTTTATGTATAATAAGGATAGTTACATTTAGTCAACCAACACTAACACTGACGAACTTCTCTACGCTTACCTTGGCATGCTCATCTCTCTAGCTTTTATAAAAACATAGTGGCAAAATTCCACATCCATTATCGTAGTGCCTGGCAAATCTCATATGGCAAATCATTTTGTTACCGTCTGTGACCCGTATTCAATGCCAAGTGAAATGTTAGAAACGTATTCCAGTGCGTTCCCGCCCTTATTAACTATCCCCCAACAAATCAATTGCACCTGAATGTCCCAAAATTCAAAGGCTCAACAGTTAAAAGTGGATGAATAAGACTGGTGAAAAAAAGAGAAGAAAAACAGAGAATACAGATGAATTTGATTAATTGGATTCAAAACGAGGTTTGGCTGTGCAGCTTGCGGGCTCTATGTTGGTTCCATTTCTTGGGACTTTTAGAAAGTTGACATTTGCATGTCCTAATCATTTGGTGCCTGTAGCCTGTTTCTTGAGTCACATGACTAGGTGTAATTGGCAGTTGGCTTTTGTGGATTCCTCCCAGACAGCCACACATCAGAAGGACTCAGTGTTGCCAGGATGGGCCATCTCAGGCAGGATGGGGGGGGCGAAGCTGTGCACAGCCCCACTTGCACTTCTAAGATTGTGCCTCCGATCACGCATAAAATAAGTGCACACTAGCCTATTGTGCCTACAAACAACCTTGGACCGCAGCAGGGAGGTAAGACTTCTTTTCTGATTGAAACATGCTTTTCTACTTGAGCCCAGTACTTACAGTGTGACTCCCAGGGCTAGTTTGAACTGAGAGGAGACCTGGACCTTCCTGCTCACCGATCCACCCAAGGTGCATCTTCGATTTGTCTGACTTCACTGCAGCTCCTATTACTTTCTTCTCCGCAGCAACAAATCCTGTTCAGTGGCTTTTTGCAGAAGGGGTTTCCTGCCTAGTGGAGTCCTCATTAGTTACAATCTGCAGCTTTGTCCCGCTGGAGATTTACAACTTCCAAAAAAGAGACTCGGGCCTGATTTGATCTCCGTGTATGGGTTATTCTGTCATAACGGTGACGGATATCTCGTCCGCCAAAATATAGGTCCATTATATCCTACGGGATTTATATTTCGGTGAACGGGATATCCATCACTGTAGTGACGGAATAAACCATCTGCCGACATCTGAATCATGCTGTAAGACTAAGTGTAGAAATCTTCACAGCAACTTCGTCTAGTGGCTCCCTGATGACGGCGCCTACTTCTCGAAAACAGAGCTTTGCTGCCTTGCCCTGCTGAACTCTTACCTTCTCACACATTTTTCTTCAAAAATTCTACTAAGTGTTAAGGTAAGCAGAGTATGGGCCCAATCCAATTTATGTATCCGAACTGCGCTCTATTGCGGTCAGCCATAAATTTAGACTTTGCTGAGGTCTCGTGCGACTAGATGTCCATGGTTGGCGCTCTGATCTTTTAGGCACTATGCTATGCTTTAAACTTAAAAAATTCGTAACTTGGGTTTTACTGATTGATATTTGTTGTTTAGGTGTCAAATAACTTATTTAACCTCTTAGGTGCTGCGCCTATTCCAACGGCCGACGGCAACACTACCTCAGGAGTGCTGCCGTCGGCCGTTGGACGTTCGAACCTCACCTGCGCAATGGAACGTTCAGCACTGGAGCTGGACGTTCCATAGCTGCTAAGAGGATAAATGTACTCTATTTTACAAAATTGGTGTGGGATTATTCTTGTGTTGTGTTTTCACTTTATTATTGTTTAGGTGCTGCAATAATGCTAAACACATTACCTCTAAGATTAAGCTGATTGCTTTTGTGCCAAGCTACCAGAGGGTTAAGCACATGTTAATTCAGTGACTTTTTGTGGTTCACCCTGACAAGGATTGTGCTGTTTCTTGAGTAGGGTTTCACCTCCCCAAACCAAAAGCCCAATTTCTCACAGTATGTGACCTGTGGTGAAGGGTTGATGATATTTAAAAGAATATATATTACACTCCCCCAGCATAATGATCTTAATAGAAAGGGAGCAAGACTTAACAACATTTGGAGAATAGGATACTTTGCAGTGAGAAAATAAGTTTAGAAACCTGTTTCTAACCTGCACCTGCTGCACGATCAGTAGCTCCTCCCATGGTCATCTCCGTCTTCTATGAGAGTTTGTTTCAGTGCCACTGTTATGAATGTTACATTTCAAAACTTAAAGTCAGAATGTGTTTTTTCAAGCTGACACAAGTGCATCATTCAATGTTAGGCTCCCGTCAGGAAACACGGGCAGGCTACAGCTCACCTGCTATGCTGCCTATTACGTTTTTTCAGATACATTTAGTCACCTGAAGGCTGAAGGAAGTTTATTGTACGAGGGGGTGAGAAGATGGATGGGGGTGTTGTTGGACATGTCAAATCCATAGGATTTTTTCAGTGCAGATTAACAGGTGAAGTATATGACCTGCTTAATGAGTGCCCCGCACCTCAAGCTGCTGAAATACATGCTTAAACTTGTTGCCACTGTCAATGTGATTTAATTTGCTCAGATAGTTTGAGTCCTAAAGCTTAGTGTTGGTAGTAGGCGTGACTGTTCAAACGTGCATGGTGGGAAGATAGTTACGCAGCAATGCTGCTTTGTCAGTATGAGTTCTGTTTCTCTCAAAAACTCAGGGGCATATTATCAAGGCAGGCGAAATGAAATTAGCGCCGCTTTTGCGGCTGTTTTCGGCTGCAAAGTGGCGATAATTTCATCACCCTATTAGCAAGCTGCCGCTAACATTAGTTAGTAACAGCTTTTAGGTGATAGCGAGCGGTTTGGGGCCTGCTGTGCATGTCAGCGATATTTATAGCTAATGACATGCAAAGTGGGTGTACCCAACCAGTTAGCGACTGAAAGCAGTCGCCAACGTCGCTATCGTGTAGCAGGTGTAGCGATAAAAAAATGTGCGCTAAGCGTGAATATCGCTAAAAACTAACGCCTGCTCAGACCAGTTCTTAGCCATTATATCCAATGGGAGGTGGATATTCTGGCTAGGACCCTATTTGTGATGATGCGTGAATATCGCTGGTTTTCCAGCTATATTCATGCATTTCGCCGCTATCGCCGGTTATTTTATCGCATTGGAGATAAATGTTGCTAATAGCACGTTATCTCTGCGATAAAATCCGGCGATGCTTGGCGATACAAAAATTTCGCTAAGCTTCTTTAGCGATAAATATCGCTAGTTGTTGATAATATGCCCCTCAGTTTCATAAAAAAAAATCCTTTGACTACAGTTGACATTTAATGCTCTTTTGCACGATGCCCAAAGTTTGAAAAATATTTAAATCCTGTGAGAATCAGGTAATTTAATGAGCCGGAGTGGTTTGTGTAAAATCAATGGTATTTATTCATGAGCATTATTACACCAAAGCTGTTGACCTTCATTTAATCTTGGGTATTAAACAATGGTAACATTGCAATTCTGAGTAGAATTAGATCATTTTCGTATTAGATGTGAATGCCTTAAAGCTAGGGTTGTTTATATTTATGGATACGCTGGTACATCGGGCCGAAAGTAGGTCTGTTTCAAGGTGTGATTCGAACAGATGAGTTTTAGGCATTTGTGACAGAGCAGTCAGCGAAGGGATGGGGATGATCCAATTTGCTTCCGTGTAATTCGCAAAGCAATGCATTTTGAAAGAAAAGCAAATGTCACTTTAATTTTAGTTCTATAGGGGAGTACATTTATTTTTTGGGCCGTTTGCCCTGGCCCTCTGGGGCACCTCCTGTTCTGCTAGGCACAACAACATGAGCAGAGGGAGAAAAAAAAAACAAGCAATGGAAATGCAATAGGTCTCGCATTAGGAAAGTTTGAGCTATTGGTATTGTAAATGACCCTTTTTTTATTTATGTGTTGGTTTTGAAAGTAGCAAAATTAATAACTTTGTCAGTTACAATGTCAATAGTTTTAACTTTTGCAAATGTGACACCTATAGCATTTGTAATGCAATGTGTGTTGTATTTACGTGACTTAGATGTATTGATATTACAAATAACAATGGCTTTTAATTTTGTAAATAATTAATACTTAAATAAAAGTTATTGTAATTTATAATGGCAATAGCTTAAACGTTTGTAAATAACTTTTGTGAAGATTATGTTCAGTGTATTTTATTGTGACGACAATCCAAGAACATTGCATTTGCACCTACACACACATAGCCACACACATGTAGATGTGGTGGTGGTGTATCTGGGGGATATGGTGGTGGTGGATGTGGTGGTGGATGTGGTGGTGGATGTAGTGGTGGATGTGGTGGTGATGGTGGTGGATGTGGGGGTGGATGTGGTGGTGGATGTGGGGGTGGTGGTGGATGTGGTGGTGGATGTGGTGGTGGTGGTGGAGGTGGTGGTGGTGGTGGTGGAGGTGGTGGTGGTGGTGGTGGTGTAGGTGGTGGTGGTGGTGGTTGTGGTGGTGGTGGTGGAGGTGGTCGATGTGGTGTTGATGTGGTGGATGTGGTGGTGGTGGATGTGGTGGTTGTGGATGTGGTGAAAGTGGTGGTGGATGTGGTGGTGGAAGTGATGGTGGTGGATGCGGTGGTGGATGCGGTGGTGGATGTGGTGGTGGTGGATGCGGTGGTTGGTGAGGTGGTGGATGAGGTGGTGGTGGATGCGGTGATGGATGTGGTGGTGGTGGTGGATGTGGTGGTGGTGGATGTGGTGGTGGTGGTGGATGTGGTGGTGGTGGTGGATGTGATGGTGGTGGTGGATGCGGTGGTGGTGGATGCGGTGGAAGTGGTGTATGTGGTGGTGGATGTGGTGGTGGATGTCATGGTGGATGTGAAGGTGATGGATGTGATGGTGGATGTGGTGGTGGATGTGATGGTGGATGTGGTGGTGATGGTGGATGTGGTGGTGTTGTGGTGGATGTGGTGGTGGTGGATGTGGTGGTTGTGGATGTGGTGGTTGTGGTGGATGCGTTGGTGGATGAGGTGGTGGATGAGGTGGTGGATGTGGTGGTGGTGGTGGATGCGGTGGTGGTGAATGCGGTGGTGGATGTGGTGGTGGTGGATTTGGTGGTGGTGGATGCAGTGGAAGTGGTGGATGTGGTGGTGGATGTGGTGGTGGATGCAGTGGATGTGGTGGTGGTGGTGGATGTGGTGGTGGTGGATGCGGTGGTGAAGTGGTGGTGGTGGATGTGGTGGTGGTGGATGTGGTGGTGGATGTGGCGGTGGATGTCATGGTGGATGTGACGGTGGATGTGGTGGTGGATGTGGTGGTGGTGGTGGATTTGATGGTGGATGTGGTGGTGGATGTGGTGGTGGTGGATGTGGTGGATGCGGCGGTGGTGGTGGATGCGGTGGTGGTGGTAGTGGTGGATGGGGTGGTGGTTGTAGTGGATGTGGTGGTGGGTGTGGTGGTGGTGGGTGTGGTGGTGGTGGTGGTGGGTGTGGTGGTGGTGGGTGTGGTGGTGGTGGTGGTGGATACGGTGGTGGTGGATGCGGTGGTGGTGGATGTGTTGGTGGTGGATGTGGTGGTGGCTGTGGCGGTGGATGTCATGGTGGATGTGGAGGTGATGGTGGATGTGTTGGTGGATGTGGTGGTGGTGGTGGATGTGATGGTGGATGTGGTGTTGATGGTGGATGTGGTGGTGGATGCGGTGGTGGTGGATGCAGTGGTGGTGGTAGTGGTGGATGGGGTGGTGGTTGTAGTGGATGTGGTGGTGGATGTAGTGGTGGTGGGTGTGGTGGTGGATGCGGTGGTGGTGGATGCGGTGGTGGTGGATGTGGTGGTGGTGGATGTGGTGGTGGTGGATGCGTTGGTGGATGCGTTGGTGGATGAGGTGGTGGATGAGGTGGTGGATGTGGTGGTGGATGTGACGGTGGATGTGGTGGTGGATGTGGTGGTGGATGTGGTGGTGGTGGATGCAGTGGTGGATGTGGTGGTGGTGGATGTGGTGGTGGTGGATGTGGTGGTGGTGGAAGTGGTGGATGTGGTAGTGGATGTGGTGGTGGATGCGGTGGATGTGGTGGTGGTGTTGATGTGGAGGTGGATGCGGTGGTGAAGTGGTGGTGGATGTGGTGGATGTGGTGGTGGATGTGGCGGTGGATGTGATGGTGGATGTGGTGTTGGATTTGATGGTGGATGTGATGGTGGATGTGGTGGTGATGGTGGATGTGGTGGTGGTGGTGGATGCGGTGGATGTGGTGGTGATAGATGTGGTGGATGCGGCGGTGGTGGTGGATGCGGTGGTGGTGGTAGTGGTGGATGGGGTGGTGGTTGTAGTGGATGTGGTGGTGGATGTAGTGGTGGTGGGTGTGGTGGTGGTGGTGGTGGGTGTGGTGGTGGTGGTGGATGCGGTGGTGGTGGATGTGGTGGTGGTGGATGTGGTGGTGGTGGTGGATGTGGTGGTGGTGGATGTGGCTGTGGATGTCATGGTGGATGTGGAGGTGATGGTGGATGTGATGGTGGATGTGGTGGTGGATGTGGTGGTGGATGTGGTGGTGGATGTGGTGGTGGATGTGGTGTGGGTGTGGTGGTGGATGCGGTGGTGGTGGATGTGGTGGTGGTGGATGTGGTGGTGGCGGATGTGGTGGTGGATGTCATGGTGGATGTGGAGGTGATGGTGGATGTGTTGGTGGATGTGGTGGTGGATGTGGTGGTGGTGGTGGATGTGGTGTTGATGGTGGATGTGGTGTTGATGGTGGATGCCGTGGTGGTGGATGCGGTGAATGTGGTGATGTTGGGTGTGGTGGTGGTGGTGGATGCGGTGGTGGTGGTGGATGGGGTGGTGGTGGTGGTGGATGCAGTGGTGGTGGATGTGGTGGTGGTGGATGTGGCTGTGGATGTCATGGTGGATGTGATGGTGGATGTGGTGGTGGATGTGGTGGTGGATGTGGTGGTGGATGTGGTGGTGATGGTGGATGCGGTGGTGGTGGATGCGGTGGATGTGGTGATGGTGGATGCGGTGGTGGTGGTGGATGCGGCGTTCCAACCCGTCACACAGCTAGTACTTGTGGTTTAGAACAACAGACATATGAACTTCGATTATTTCAAAAGCCAATTTCCAACATGAAAATATTACCTTGTCTGACACCGACTCTTCTCACTGTGGTAAGTGTAATGCCGATAGTTAAGCAGCGCGCAGGCTCCTGTGATTATTGTTGAGCACGTTTGGCACACCTTATCAATAAAATACACTGAGAGTGTCGTGGCTGACCAACTGCCCGACACAACAGTAAGGGCACATAGTTAACTGAATATCCTAAAGTGAATATGATTATCATCAGCGTAAATATGTTAGCCCAGATTGAAGCTATTGATCATGTTTAAGACTGGTATAATGTAGGCATTTAAGAGAGTGGGGTTACATCATGGTGCCCGCGGAGGCAGCACACACAGCCTGGTGACACGAGAGACAAGGAGTAACACGGCCGTCGAAGTGAAAGTACGGCCGGCGGAGGGCATTGCTGTGGGGAGGGGGGATGAGAAATGCGACACGGCGGGCAGGACAGGGGGCGGAGCGGGGAGAGCGTCATGAGGGTGTGAAGCAGCAGGATTTAGGGTCAAATGTCATATCATATCAGTCTAATGATGTCAGTGAGGTCAAAGGGTGTGTGGTGTGACTTCTGCTACCCCTGGAATTTTGGCAAATGTGTGTGTGTGTTAATGTGTTTCATACTGTCACAAATGACATCATGACGCCATCAATGCAATCACTGGTGGAATCACATATCACATCACTATGGACGACATACGGATATGTGTAAACATACAAACACGAAATATGCAATCAGCAAAATGAAACAAATGGTAAATATACATAATAGTGCAGTAAAATTACAAGAAAATCACAGAAGAGAGATGGAAAGAGATGTTTCTTTACAAGGCCAGGGAAACAAGAAAAAGCCGAGTGGAAATAAACGGGTACTTAATATAAATATATTTCTGGCTATGAACACACAGCGGGGGTGTGATGGGCCTTTAAATTTGAGTTTCTTGCTAAGTGGATTTTATATCGCGTTTCATACGCTGGAAATTTCAGCCTTCAAATGTTGATTGCAGAGTCACCCGAATTTCCCACGGGACGAGTTGTTTTTCTGGTCTTAATTGCGCGACGAGTAAAGGTGTCCCCTTGGGGCGCTCTGAGCTGGGGCGACAAGCCTTAGAAAAGGTTATGGCGTGCAACGTCTCCAAAAGTTGGTTTCACTGCCAAATTGGAATTTAGATGGCAGAAGAGCGTATTAGGTAGGCCCGTTGAAATTGGCTAAAATTATTGCCGAAAAGTTAAACAAATCCAAAATTCCAAAATAATCTAGAGGGTGTTTTATTACAGCAACATTATTGGACCCTGGAGAGCTGTGTTATTCGTGCTTCATCGTGTGAGTCGTTAATTCAGAGATGATAAAAAAAGCAGAAATGTTAATGCCAAATCGTAGCATAAATCGCACGTGGCACATATTTGGGTGGCCCGGGTGGTTGACCTGATCGGCGCTGTTATAGACTCTTTGATATAAATATTGTATTCTACTCTTATGTAGCGCAAACCACAAACGGCATCACATAGAATTATTCGAATGGTAAACAATATTATCTAATACATTATTATATGTTACAATGTCATGGAAATCAATATGAAGGGAGACGACGTAGTGGCATGACGATATTAAAGCGGTTAATAAAGTGTCATCAAATTAAGTAACGCCTACATGCAATACAAAACCAGTAACTAAAGAATGTATCGTCCTGTAAATAGAAGAATTAACATTAAAAAAAATGTACGAAATAAAAAAAACGAAATTTACAAAGGTGTAAACAGGGGCAATCAGCATAAAAACAGATTTAACATGTTAATATTAAATTATTGCAGGGTTATGTTTTGGGGCTTTATTGTAGCTTTTAATTTTCCTCCTGGAGCATATTAATCTCTGTGAAAAGTCGTATATATTCAATTCTTCGTTTAAATGTACTCGTGGGTCTTTTGAGCACGCCTGGATTGGGGAGGGGGGATGAGAAATGCGACACGGCGGGCAGGACAGGGGGCGGAGCGGGGAGAGCGGCATGAGGGTGTGAAGCAGCAGGGGAGGAGTGCTGCTGGCGATTGACTGGCGATTTGATGATGTGCACGCGCATTTTAGGTCAATGCGCTTGCGCATTGACCTAAAAGCCCACGGGCACAGCATCAAATCGCCAGTCAATCGCCAGTCTAGGTAAAGCTTATTTAAGCCCCTATAGAGCTTCGCCAGCTATGCGCATGCGCACAGCAGGCGAGCCCTAAAAAGAAAAGGGCTGCTGGACTAATTGAAAAACGATGCGACTATTACATTTTAATAGTCTTGCCAAACTTCCTGAGACCTACATTTCTTAAGCTTTGGCTAGGAAAGTTTTTACTATTAGGTTTTCATCATGTAAGTGAAACAAGCATTGGCAATGCCAGTAGGACTGGCTAATGAATGAAAATGTCATTGCTGGGTCTAGGCTTAGGTTTTCACAGATGCACTGTGTCACTCATCTTAGTACTCATGCATCCATTCGTCCATCCACCAACTCATTCTGCATTCAACCCTTGGCACAAAAATAATAAAATACACTCAAACAAAGCAACCTATGCAAGATAAATTAAAGGAATACAAAGAAATAAGAAAACCTGCTGCTGTCTAAACGTGGCGGTAATATGCTTGCAATAACGAAACTGAACATAGCTGCAGGTGTCAGTCTTGCAGAGGTATTTTAAATAGTCTAACATTGTTTTAAAGGTCCAGCATAACCACCACATTTAGAACCCACATGATACACTACCGACAACAGCACTCCATAATGGTCTGGTTTAGAGGTGGTGGCCCTGTGGGTTGTAGTACATTGCAGATGAAAGGAGTAGCAGTCAAGCAAACTGTTTACAGTGCCCGGAGAGCTGTACTATCATTTTAAGAACCAATAAAATAAAAAGAGGAGAAGCAGAGAATGAAAGGGAACTATTAAAGGAGAACACTCAAACCTAATGGACAGGCCAACCAGCCCTGACACTTTAAGGCAGATGTACACATGTCATTTGAAAATGGCACCATTCACAGGGAGAGAGCCAATGACTTATTCAGACTGAAGTATTATCCCATGCAGTTAACTGTTTCATCGTTTACAGCCATTACAGGTATTGACAGAACTTACATACTATGGATAGTGATCAATAGAATCTAAATAGAATAAACGTTTTCATAGAAAATACCTTCTGAGGTAGGTGCTGGAAGAACGAGCAGTCTTAACATGCAATTAGAACTTTATCAGATGTATGGGAAGGTCCATATGTCCATCCCGGTGGCTGCTCACTATGTGCATCAATGACCAACTACAGCTCCAAGTGCTTCTAATTCAAGACAGCAAGGAAGCAGACAAACTTATGATTCATCCACATGACACTCATTTCATACATTGTTTTGGCATGAGGTGTAAATTCTGCGAGTGTAAGATCGTCTTGAAAATATCTTGTGTGGCATAAAATATTGTGTTTCGAAAGAGCACAATTGAGTTTGGTGCTTCCACACGTTATCAAGCTCTAAGATGAGTTGTTCCATAGACTACTTAATGCTATCTGGCGATACCCATGGATATATTGGAGATGGCATTTACATGTCGCAGTACAAAAAATAACCATGTAAATTGTGTACATATAACGTAAAATAAAACTACATTTTTGATTTGATAATACATTGGTTATGATCTGCCATAATTTTCCATTCTTAAACTGTCAGACAGTGGCATCAGAAACAATCCAAAATATTGCACTCCCCACTTAAACTTATATCTAAACTTCGTTTATTTCTAGCAACAGAGATGGTAATTACAGGGATTCACGGAGATGCCCTCAGATGGATCACGTCGTTCCTCACTGGACCCACTCAGAGAATCCGCCTACCTCCCATCGCATCAGAACCCAAAAGCACCATTTGCGGCATCCCTCAGGGTTCATCCCTCAGCCCCACCCTCAACTGTTAGGAACCAAGTCACTCACTAAAATGAGATAACATCAGGAAACATCCCTGAACGGTACTGAACTAAAGCAGCCCACCCACCACATGAATATTTAAGCTGCAGCAGGGCAAAGACAAGCACAGATGCAAAGTCCAGCAGGGAGAGGCATCTACTGCCCTGTGGGTGCTACTGCCTCCTCTCCCAGTGACAGCTGCAGCAGCTGTCGGGAGCATACAAGACACCTGGCCCAGGCCACCTAACCTGGGAATTTTAGTTTCCTTTCCCCAGGGTATCACAATCAGCCATCTGTGTTGGCCAGAAAGGTATAGCACAACTCCCATACAGCTTAGCACAAACCTGTGGGTGGGACTTCAGGTACCATCACGTAGAACTAAAGCACCCTGCAAGCCATTGTTACCTGTGATATGTCTTATGACATCCATGTATGAAACCACTTTATCAATAAGAGACAGGTATGGAAACCTAACTAACAGAATCTTCATCACTGAAACAAAACAAGCACTCTTTCATAGGAAGCCCACAACTTTCGCCAAATCAAATCACGTAAACAGTGCTACTAGCATATGGGCAGAGTCAACGCCCCTCTACTTGTGATTCTCACACAATTGACTGGCAATAGCTTCCAAGTCATAAAAGGAACCAATTGCAACCCACACCTCAACCCTCCACCTTATGACGATCTTTTTACCCCAAAGCAAAGATTAAAGATCATACATCTCCAACATTGCTCCATCAGTGTGGTTGATCTAACTGTCCAGGCCAGGTACATTTCCCCTCAACTTTCAAGACTGGCCATCGCCATTAATTTTTGTTGTGCACAGTTGGTTCATCTCCTGTGGGATAATTCTGAAAACTCAAAGGTATTTCAGGTGTTGTAGTCTCCTTTTAACACCAACATATCTATGAACACATGCAAAGAATCAAAGTTTTATTTGGGGAAAACTCTCCAATTCAGCCTTTCACCAAGTAGAAGGTTACCAACTGTCTCCCATTCTAAAAATCACACTCCAGCAGCTGCATACTGAGGTAAGCAACATTCTAGGCACTGAGGTAACAACATTCGACAGGTAACTTCATTTTATAAGATGTAAGAACATTACATCAGGACTGTATGTTTTCTCAGATCTTTGACTAGAAATCCTAATAGTTGACCCCAAACCCCATCAAACACCTCCATGTGCCTTCCCGAGTGAGGGGTATTTTTGACTGGCTAGTTATTCATATATTCTCTGTACTCAGGTTCTTGTATTTTCAGAGCACAGTGAGAACTACATTATGGAAGCGAATCAAAGTGTGAACTGTAAAGGGACATGACAGCCCAGGAGGATATCCTTAGTAGTCCCTGGTAAAGCAGTTTGTATCTATTGCACACCGTGTCAATCATACATAATTTTGCCACCTTCGGACATTTAAAAAATGAACAGCAAATGGTGCCCTCACCTGTGTTGTAAATCCAGCACCATTGTGCTTTACCTTTATTTGACTTATGAAGTCCAGTTGGGATGTAGTTCCATATGAACAGACTTTTACTAACAATGCCATCTCATCAATACTTCTTGTAGTTTTATGCACATAAGTTTCTTCAGTTCCCTTTCCCAAGCAAGTTGAAACAACGTTTTCTTGTCTTAGTTCATATATTCCAATCAGAAATCAATTATGTGTTTTGGTCTCTACTTGGCAGAGTGTGAAAAAAGGACAGCCTCGTGTAACTATTGGTTTTTGCACGTGTTATATTCATAGTAATAATCCCACATCCAACAGCTAACTGCAACTCAACCGTTTTTAGGCCTAAAAACAGGCTGAGGTGTAGATTTTCTGTGTTAATAAACATATCCGCCTATAACATGCTGAACACTACAATATTCTATTAATTTTACAGCCAAAAGTACATAACAAGGATAAGCAGACACACTTTTAGATTATTTATTAATCATTTTTAAACCTGTTACACCTGTATACTGTAGAAGCAAGGCTGCACACATAGTAGATAGGAGAGTAGGGTTATTTATAAAGAAGGCAGCTAAGACAACCACTATGCAGAAAGCGCCTGGTGAGCTCAAACGTCTCTCTGGTATCGCCCCAAGGGAATCCTCCACAACATTCCTCTTCAGGATTCCACATGACAAGTGGAACACTACACACCTTTCCCCTTGACAAAAATAAAAACACAAAAAATACATAAAAACTATAACATAGAAAATAACTATATACAAAGTGCTTGTGACAATATAATACATATGACACCAAAATCAAGATAGTGTAAACTAATACTGAACGAAATCTTTCAGTTTCATGGGCATATTATCAACACGTGAACTTCTCCTCTCTTCCACCACATGTTCTTCACTCATAGGTTGAGTATTAAATTGTACCTCTTGATTATCTAAAACGGTAGTTGGAACTGAGCCCTACCCAACAAGTGTCTAGCTCCCACAGGCATCAGACTCACAAAAGACCTGAACGTTCAGACCATCATACTTATCACAAGAACCAGCAATCCATTCAAAATCTTCATTAAGCTTACTGTAAGGATATTCCCTACTCTGAGTTACCCTGTCCTTCAAAATTTCAGTGCAATCATCACTCGTAGTCCCATGTATTTTCTCTCTGACATGAAATTTACACACAGAAATGAGTCTAAAATTCCCTATTTTCCCACCTTGTACTCTCACAACCTTGTTAAAAATTTCAATAATTCTCACAGGATCAGATCATTTGGACAAGTTCCTGTTTAATAATCCACCCTATTTGACACGGACCATATCCCCCACTTTCAATTTCAACTCCTTAAGCTGATTCTTTAGACTATCACCCTTCATCTTCTCTTGGTACTTCTTATCACGCTCCCTGACTTTAGCAAGATCCATAACAGTATCATACACATTTTTCTCTTTCAACCACCATGGCATGAGTTTAGATCCAGGTCTCCTGCCTAGCAACATTTCAAAAGGGGATAACACTGTGACAGAATTGAGTGACGTATGATAAGTCAACAAAGTCGCCCGTAAAGCTTTTCTCCACCGCATACCACTTTTAATAGCTAGCTAAATAGACTCCTTAACAATTGCGTTGAAGCGTTATACTTGACCATTAGCCTGCAGATGATAACTAGACACCCTCTTGTGTAGAACACCACATATTTTAAGAAACAATTCTAGTTCCTTGCTTACAAATTGTCGGAAATAGGTTCCTCAGGTAACCCTTCACGACAAAAAATGTCATCAAGAAACTCAATGACCTGCACTGGCGTAATCTTTTCCACTATTTTCAATTCTGGCCACTTGAAAAAATAGTCCACAACCATTAAAGCATACATATCCTTACCAAGATTTGTTCCAAACGGACCCAAAATGTCAATCCCTAATTTCCTCCAGCATATTCGATCGGAGGAACATCAACAGTTAAGGGTTTGACAGACTTGTCACTCCTAGCACAGGGAGAACATTCCCTGACCCATTGGTCAACTATGCCATCAATACTAGGCCACCAGTAGAATTCTCTCATGATTCTTTTAGTGGTGGACATTCCCATATGACCCTCAGGGGCCAAAGCACAAATCACCTCACTGAGTTTCCGTGGCAGTACAATTTTGTCTCACCTCACAACCATTCCATGCAAAAACATAAGCTCCTCACTAATTTTGAAAAATGAGGCCAGTTCCCCGCTCAGCTTCCTCTCTTCAGGCCAATCTTTAAGCCAAAACTTCTGAACTTCACTCAAAATACAATCTTCTATAATAGCTTCTTTCCGTTTCTCTTCAGAAATGGCTTTCGCTGTAGGCTTCTTCACCCAGTCTCTATTGACATCATCCATGGTTTAAGCCACATCACAATTCTCCACATCCTTGCTCTCGGTTATATCCACTAAAGGTAAACAACCCGGGACATATTCAACCACACATTAGTATTCCTGCAATTTAGCATCCAGTCTCGCTAAGTGAGCTGTCAATGTTCTCCCCCCACCAGCTGTTAGCATATTAATCAATGGCTTACGGCCAGTTCTTAACCGAAATTTGGTTCCCCATAAAAACTGAGCCGCCCAAGTACAGGCCAGCAACTCCTTCTCAATAGTAGAGTATTTGCACTCTGAGTCACGCAGCATTCTTGAAGCATATGACACTACATATTCACCAGTACTATACTTCTGCATGAGCACAACGTCCAAACCCACACTACTAGCATCCACTGATACAATGCATTCCTTACCAATCACATACGATTTTAAAAATGGAGCACAGACAATTTCCTTCTTTAGTAGTTCAAATGCTAGCTGTTGATCTCTACCCCATACAAATTTTGCATTTTTCTTTATCACCTGTCTTAACGGATGCACTTTTGAAGAGTAGTCCTGTACAAATTTACCATAAAATTCAATTAAACCTAGAAACAGCAACAATTGTTCTTTTGTTACAGGTGCAGGAGCTTTATAAATGCTCTGCACATGGTTGAGTTTGGGCCTGATGCCTTCCCTGGAAATTTCATGACCTAAATACTCAACTGTGTCCTGCCTAAATTTGCATTTAGAAAATTTGAAGTTCAACCCTTTATCTTGCACTCTTTTCACTACATCTTCCAAGTTCTTGTCATGTTCTTCACACGTTCTTCCAAAGATTAAAATGCCATCTTGGAAAGCAATTGCTCCCTTACTACCTTCCAATACGTCCTTAATTAACGGCTGAAAAACTGAGGCAGCACCTGCCAACCCAAACGCAATTCACAAAAGAATTGGAACATACCTTCTGGTGTCACAAAAGCAGTTAAACATTTAGATTCCTCATGCAAGTCTACTTGGTGGCAGGCACTGGCTGAATCAACGGCGGAGTAAACAGAAGCGCCAGATATCATAGATATTAATTTGTGTGTATTAGGGAGAGGATGTTTGTCAACCAAAATCTCCTTATTATAGCTGCGTAAATCAACACACAAGCGGAGATCCGGTCTACCTTTAAGAGACAATACATTGGAAGACACCCAAAGTGAGGATTCTATGGGCTCAATTATTCTCTTCTCAACCAAATCACTTTAAGACTTTAAAACTTTAAATTTGTCCTGACATGCCAAATGTACATTTCTTACCCTGTCCTTAACAGGTATTGCCTCATCCTTAAGTATAATGTTATGTTTAGTTGTAGTTGTGACATATTTCCCTAGAGTTCCATCAAAACGTTTTGGAAATGTTTCTCTGTTTCCACTGACAATAGTAACAAGAAACTGGTGGGGTAGCAGTGGGGTCTAATCTTATGGCCATTTCTTGTTGATGAGGCCACCCCAAGTACCTCCCAGGTTGAATATCAGGTTAAAAAAATCAAATTCTCACCCAAAGGTCGTTAAACAACTTCTTTACAATAATGCTGTACAAAGCACATTAGTTAAGCATCATAGATATGGATTTACCATCAATTACCACTGTACATCTGTGAAAATCATTGCAATTGATGTCACCAAAACATATTAATGAGTTGAAATCAGCAGATGCTTCTTCCTCATCATGGGTGCTGTCATTGACTCTTTGAAAAGATTTGCACACTTTTCCGAAATGACCTCTTTGTTTACATTTGACACATACTTTGTCCCAGGTAGGACACCCTTTGAAACTTCCTACATGGTTCCAACTGCCACGCCTGTAACAAACTAAAGTATATTTCTTTCCCTAAAATTTATTGTCAAAAGTCTTCACGTCAGCATCCTTCTTGACAGAAATAGTCTGATTCTTCTTTGGCCCCATTTGATTACCTACCACTGAAATCTCAGGTCCAGTATCTTGAACTTTGACATTTTGACCTCTAATCTCACTAACAAATTTCTCAGATTGTTCAATGCCCTTTGCTATATTAACCACTGCACTAAGAAAAAATTCAGTGCCCAACAATAATCTTTCTTGAATATGCCTCAATCTTAGTCTTCATCATTATCTCTCAAGACTCCGCCAAAGTACGTAGTGCAGATATGTAATCTTCTATAAACTCCTCTTCCTTCTGTGCGCGTGAATACATTTTGAACGTCTTCACCACAATGTTTATTTTTTATCCAAAATGGATATTCATTTGTCTGATTGCTTGTTACTTTCTGGGGCCGAAGAAGGACAGAGGTCTCCTCCATATACTAGATCTGCCCCCTCTCAACTGCTTCCTGAGAAAGGAGAAATACAAAATGTTCATGTTGGCTAAGGACCTGTCTGCCTTGGAGACTAGATTGTAGCATTAGACTTGTAGGACACATATGTCGATATACCGGTCTTGCCAGCCCACAGACGTTACCTGTGGTTCACTGTGGGCCACAATCACTTTGAGGTTACTGTGCTCCCCTCCTTACCTGCGCCCCTGAAGTGTTTATTAAAGTGATGGTTGTAGTTGCTTTAAGAGCCGGCAGATGCAGATCCTAATAGGCACGTGAGCTGGCTTAGGATCCTTGATGACTGTTTGACTACAGGACTTTCCCTCACTCCGCATCCCTACGAGACGCGAGAGGTCTTCCCTAGTTGGGTGGAACACAACAAGACATCCCGGATCCAGGAGAAGTATATCCAAGGGCCGGGTGTGGTGGTGCAGTTATCTGCACCACAGAAGTAACTTACTTTGAACCAGGGAGGGCACCACTCAAAGTTTGCCCTGAAGAAAGCCTTGAACCCACAGTGGCTTTAGTCTAGAGGCTAAAACATGTTGGCAATGCGACCAGGGTCATAGGTCCATTCAATCCATTTTTCCTATTTTTAATATCCCCTGATACTTCATTATTAAATGGATACCTGGAATCTCAGGGGGAGTTTTCATCTTTAAAACTGCCTGGCCTATTCTTCTAAGTGCTCCCAGGAATATGGTTGAGTCCACCCTGACCTGTAGAAGTCAGTGTGAACCCAATGTTGAAGCATGCCACTACTAATAGATGTGTGAGGGTTACCAAACAAAATGGGATTGCTCCTATTTATGCTAGATAAATTATGATACATCTTAAGAGAATAGTGCCCAGTATATTGCATAATTAGGTGGGATACTTTTTTGTGAGTGTTAGTGCTTAGCTCCAGCCCAACCTCTGGACATCAGGGTTTCCAGTCTTTCCCTACCCGGACTGGCTGCTGAAGGCAGGCCCACCCCAGGCGGGCGTCACCCACCTCATGACTATGACAAACCTCCTGCATTCGCTGGGGTTCTCAATCAATGTGTATTTCCATCTCATAAGCTCCCTTTCATCTAAGCGTTTCTGGACACAGCTGAATTTTTCACCTCTCATCTGGAGCAGCGAGTCCATGATATTTAGGCTATGATTCTGATGTTTCAGTCTCTATCCTGGATTAAGGTGAGACTGGCTCCTGGGTCCTCTGGCCTCCTGCATCCTGCTGGTAAAACATGCCTGCTGGTGTATGCTGGCTCTACAGTGGTAACTGAAGTCCCAGTGGACGCAGCATCAGGCGAACCTCTCCAACCTGGTCCAGGTATCAGAGAGAACTGCAAAAGATCAGCAGGAGTGGCTAAAAAAACTGCAATTGAGTGTGTGGTACCCCCCTTTCCTTTCCCTCCCAGAACTCCCTGTGATGACAGACACGTCATTCCGAATTGGGATGGCCATCCATTAGAGGTGAAGATCAGAGGACTCTGTTCTCCGGCATAGTTTCAGCTCCACTTCAATGATTCGCTTGGCATTGAAAACCTTCCTCTCTTCCATCAATAGAAGGCAGTGCAAGTGTTAACGGACAAAACCACTGCCAAGTGGTATTGCAACAAGCAGAGCAAGTTGGGGTTGTGAACCCTGTGCCTGAGGCGCTGCAACTCTAGACATGGCTGAAACATCAGGAAATGTTCCTGGTTATGCAACACCAGACGGGATCTCTGAACGCCAGGGTGGACAAACTCAGCTGTCGATGCCTCATGGATCATGAATGGCGACAACATCGAGATGCGATGGAAGGTCTTTCCTCAACTGTGGAGAACAATGGTTAGATCTTTTCCCCACTGTAGAGAATGCACAAAGTCAGTACTTCTGCACATTGGCGTTTCCAAGGCGGATCTCGCTTGTAGACACGTTTTGCCTTGAGAGGGGCTCAGGACTCCTGTACGCCTTCCCTACCCTAAATCCTGAAGAAGATTAGGACTGACCAGACCCAAGTTATCCTTGTGACTCCCGATTGAACAGGGAGTGTATGGTACCCTGAACACTGAGCATGAGCATTAGTCCACCACTCACTCTACCCCTTCTGGAGGGAATCACTGACAAAATACTGAAGGTCAGAATATCGACCTACAAAAATATTGAAGCAAGAATATCGAAGTCAAGAATATCGACATCCTATCTACATTATGGTAAGTACAAAATATTGAAGAAAAAAAATTGATGTCAAAAATATCGTTAAAAATATTGTTTTTTATTTAAGTTAACAAAATAATGTAAAATACAGTAAATATTTTTTTTAATGTCATATGAATTATAAATACATCTATGCACATAAAACAATAATATTAATAAAAACAAAATAAATAGATATAACAAATTAAAAAAATTAAATATTATGTTTAATCTTTTCAATATTAGTTGTATACTACATTAACTAAAATATTACAAAAATTATTAGATAGCGGAGGTAATAAAATTACTATTCCAACTCCAAACTGCAATAGTAGGGAAAATGTTGGATAGCGTAGGGGTAAAAATTACTATTCCCACCCCAGTGAATGCAACAGTAGGGAAAGTGTTGGATAGTGTAGGGATGAAAATTACTATTCCTACTCCAGGGAGTGCAACAATAGGGAAAGTGTTGGATAGCATAGGGATAAAAATTATTATTCCCACTCCAGTGAGTGCAAGAGTAGGGAAAGTGTTGGATAGCGTAGGGGTAAAAATTACTATTCCCACTCCAGTGAGTGCAACAGTAGTGAAAGTGTTGGATAGTGTAGGGATGAAAATTACTATTCCTACTCCAGGGAGTGCAACAATAGGGAAAGTGTTGGATAGCGTAGGGGTTAAAATTACTATCCCCACTCCAGGGAGTGCAACAGTAGGGAAAGTGTTGGATAGCGTAGGGGTAAAAATTACTATACCCACTGCAGTGATTGCAACAGTAGTGAAAGTGTTAGATAGCGACGGGGTCAAAATGACTATTTATACTCCAGGGAGTACAACAGTAGGGATAGTGTTGTATAGCATAGGGGTACATATTAATATTCCCACTCCAGTGAGTGCAACAGTAGGGAAAATGTTCGATAGCGTAGGGGTAAAAATTACTATTCCCACTCTAGGGAGTGCAACAGTAGGGAAAGTGTTGGATAGTGTAGGGGTAAGAATTATTATTCCCACTCCAGTGAGTGCAACAGTAGGGAAAGTGTTGGATAGCGTAGGGGTTAAAATTAATATTCCAACTCCACTGAATGTAACTATGTGGAAAATGTAGGATAGCGTATGGGTTAAATTAACATACATATTAATTAAATTATTTTTGTAAAATAAATAACATATTAAAAATTAATTAACTAAAGATTAATAAAAAATACCAATAAAATTAAAATAGTAATTACTTAAATAACGATAAATCACTTCCCACCCTATTTCCCCATAAACACACAACCCCCTACACATAAAAAAACACAAATAATTTAATTGTCAATCAATTTATGAAAGTGTATTACCAATTATTATTAAATTAACAATAAATTAATTAGCAATAACAATAAATACAAAAGAATAATAAATTAATAATTATTATTATAATTATAAATTAATCAGTCAATACAAATTAATTACCAATTAATAATTAATTAACAATAAATTAATTATCAATAACAATAAATACATACATTATTAATTAATTAATTATAATTAAATTACTTCTCACCCTACTCCCCTATAAACCCGCTACACATAATAATGAATGTAATTAATTTAACAATCAATTAATAAAAATTAATTACCAAGTAATTATTAATGAACAATAAATGAAATAACAATAAATAAATACAATAATACTTTCAATATAATTAATATAAATAACAATTATCAATAAATTAATAATCAATAACAAATAAAAACATATTAATTAAATATAATTCAATTACTTCCCACCCTATTCCCCTGTAACCCCACAACCCGCTCTGATACTACAACACAAAATGTGCTAAAAACAATTGCTAATTTCTAAACATTTAATACATATATGTAATAATAATAAAAATACATTACAAAAAATGTTAAGCATACAAATAAAATACATACTAAGACACATAACACTAATATATATCTCGATATTATTAGCAACAATATTTTTGCTAACGATATTACTTAATTCGATATTACTAACTTCGATTTAAAAAAAAAACAATTTTACTTACCTTAAGGTCGATATTCTGGTCAACGATATTCTTGACATCGATATTCTGTCCCTACGATATTAAAAACTCGATATTAATGTAGCTCGATATAAAAAATCGATATTTTGACTGCTCACCTCCTGGAGGATCTTCTGTCGCAGCAACAGAGCAGGGTTTTTCTAAACCTGAACCTGCACACACTTTGCCTACATGCATGTAGATTGAGCGTCAGCAGTTGAGAGTCTTTGATTTTCCCCCAAAAGTCTGTGAGATCATCTTGTCAGCCAGGCGTCCCCCCGCAGACCGTATTCACCTTTCATTGGGGCACATCTGTGGCTTGGTGCTCTGACAAACATGTTGACCCTCTTTCTGCACCCCTGTCGATCTTGTTGCTGTTTTTTTTGTCTTTAGCCTGGCAAGATCTTGCTCTCGACACAGTTAAGGGGTATCTTTCGGCCATCTCAGTTTCCAACTTCCAGACCAACCCTCCCTGTTCAAGTCACCTGTTATGCCACTTTTTCTGAAGGGCCTTCAACATATTTTTCCCCTCAAACCTTTAGTTGAGCCCCAATGGAAAATTAATTTGGTTTTAACCTTCTTAATGTGTTCCATTTTGAACCCAAGCATAGTTGCCCCTTAGACTCCTCACTATAAAGATAGTCTTCTTGGTGGCCATCACATCGGCCAGGAGGATCAGCGAGCTGCTCACATTTTCTGTTCACCCTTTGTACACCAGCTTCTTCTCAGACTAACTGGCTATCTGCACCTTTGCCTCTTTTCTGAAGAAGGTGGTGACACCTTTCCACACCGGCCAAAGCATCATGTTGCTGGCCTTCTTTGCTCCACCTCACACGTCCAAGGAGGAATAGAGACTTCACTGCTTGGACCCAAAAATAGCTTTGTTGTTCTACATTGATCACACCAAAGAACACCGGGTGGATGATTGGTCAGCTTTTTTGGGGATTCATGGGAGCAAAAAAAGGGAATGCAGTGCAAAATCGGACCATCTCGTGATGGATTGCATTCTGCCTTAGGATCTGCTACGCATTGGCGAAAAAGCAACTCCCAAAAGGCTTACAAGCTCATTCCAGCAAGCCCAAGCTGCAACCGCCTGGACATTTCTCAGGCTGCAACATGGACATCATTCCAACACTCACCAAAGACTTCTGCTTTGATAGTCAGGTCCATCGTAAAAGGCACTTTGCCCATTCTTTCCTCCAGGGCTTTTTGGTCTGAACTACTTCACAGACCCACCTTCGAGAAGGTATTAGCTTTGGTATCTATTCTACGGAAAGGAATCTGTAGCCAGAAGTCTCTATCAGATGAACAAATTACTTACCTATAGTAACGCCTTATCTGGTTGAGCCGCAAATAAACATAAACATAGCATACTGTCTAAGAAGACCAGCGTAGAGGTATTAGTGTGTGAAAGCTCATTGATCAATCAGAGTGACCTTTACACCATCTCACTTGTAAATGCTCCATGGCTCATCAGAATGCTCAAAAGAGAGCTGTGCAGTGGACATGGAAGACATCCCAGCATTTCCCCTTCCATTAATAAAATAAATACATGCAATAGAAATAGTCTTGCCTCCTTATTCGTGGACCACATGCATGCCTAGGTGTTTGTAACCTAGGCCTTCGTCGGTAGTTGGATATATTGGAAGAGACTCACCCCCTCTTTTCTGCTCTTCTGTGTTGCAGTGAAATAAATCCTGAATGGAGGGTATCATCATTAAGTGAGATGTTCTACTGATTTTTTGATCATGCTATTTTCTGTCCTTTTCTTTCACCGTGTAGAGTCCTCCCATTCGCGCATTCAATCTTTCTCCCTTTTTCTAACTCCAGCCATGACCCCTGACAGGCTTGTACTCTCCTATCTGATGCACCCATACTTAGGCCTTGGGGATGCTTGCCCTGCCACTACACCTTCACAAGATGTCCTTTCTGATATACTATGAGATTAGTTTTCTTCCAAGTATTATAAGTTTCCTCATTCGGCTTATTTCTCTTTTGGTGATTGAAGAAGTATCAGATTCTCTCTTTTTCCTTTGGTTACAGTTCCTGCCCACTGTGGGTTCAGGGTATCGTGGTTTGTGACCAGGCATGAATTCAAAGGGGTTGATTGATGGTGTTTTTATAATCATAAAATGTTGCATACAGCTATGATCATTGCGACTTTGTGAGCAACAGTCATTTGTATTGTTCCTTGTACCCTTTGGTTCATCCATTCAACCAGTCCATTAGCGTAATGGATATAGGATGTTGTCCCCTTGTGTTTAATATAATAAACAAAAAGTATTCTTACATGTATTGTGGCTTGCACCCTGATGTCTGTAACCACTTCTTTTGGTACCTTTTCCCCTACTGAACACCTTTTCTAAGAATGCAATTGTACTGCTTCTGATTACTTCCTCTAGTAGCTTTGTTCCAAACCAGTTTAGTGGTATGGTATATATGGTCTTATGAAGTCCAGAACTACTTTTCACCGCCTGGTGTAAATGGCACTTGCAATCAATCAATCAACATGTAGAGTACAACACTGTCACCTCTAGAGGTATCTGGGCACTGTGTCTCCGTCGAAGAGCCAGGTTTTGAATCTCTTTCGGAAGTCTGTCAGCGAAGGGGCTTTGTGGAGCTGAAGGGGTGGTCGTTCCATGTCTTGGCAGCCATGTAGGAGAAGGAGAGGCCACTGCTGCGGCTGTGACCGATGGGGGTGTCTGCAAGGGTGAATGAAGATGAGCGCAGGTGTCTAGCAGATTGGTGGAAGTTCTGTTGATGGTTGAAGACGTGGAGGGCGTAGTTAATCTCTTCTCACTTTGTTCATATTCAGTGTAGTTCACTAGTACACCATCTGTGCCTGTGACCAATATTTCTCTTACAGTATTATCTTTATCATTGTTCTTAATAAGTACTATTGATGTGTCAGTGTTACTAATTTTCATTGAATACTAGCGGGTGCTACATGTCTGTTACCTCTAAGGAGTCATTCAATACTGAAAGGTCTTTAGTTTTCCATAAATGTTTGTAAGGAAGTTTCTCTATTGTTATCATTATTTCATCCTTTTTCTGTTCCGTTTTAAATATTAGTGCTTGTATGATATTATCTGTCTTTAATGTTTATTCCCATTCATATATTGTTGGTTAGCCTTCTTTCCTGTCATCCAGTTGGTTTTTCCAACCTGTCAGGCAGGTATTTGCTCTTGTACATAATGGTCCTGCATGCTCTACTTTTTGATCAAAAGATCTTCCTTAGGCTTGATTCTGCATTCTGATATTAGGGTTCCTAAACAATAAACTTCCTACACATCGAATTTACATTTTTCTCTCTTAGTTCGAGACCGTGTGTTCTTGTTGCTGTTTTTTGTCTATTTCCATTGCATTTTTTAGCCCTTTGTTCCTCATCTTAACAACATTTTTTCTCCTTATTGGTCTCCTCTTTCTTACGCTTAGTTCTTTTAAACACCGTGTAGAATCCTCTTGCAATTAATCAATTATTATTGCTTCAGGCAGTGTGGGTGTCTGTTGAGAAATAACTATTATTTTTTTGTCTTCACATTGTATTGTGAGCTGTTCCCTTATAAATAGATCACATAGTCATATTCCCCAAATCACATAATGCTGCCTGCCCCTTTCATGTTGTCACAGATTGGTAAATTGTTTCATGATCCCTCTGTGGTCTTGCATAGAATGTGTTGCTTCATGACAAGATTAACTTCTTTCATATAATATTGGTCCAAGTCCTCAATTGCTTAAACAACTACATCTGTCAATACATTTCCTGCTTCATCCTTCCATTGCTCATGGTAATTAAAAACCTTATGTCTTTTTGTTCAGAGTCCTTTCATTAACATACTATCTTTGTATTGATGTACAGCCCACAATATTGTAAAAGATGTTTTCCAGTGCGCCATTGTACAAGAGTGTTGTTGGGTTTTTGCAGAAAGAGGGATTGGTTTGTTATTTGAACCCATGTAACCAACCAAAAGTTGACTAAAAGGAACAAGGTTAATACTCTTCAAGTTCAAGTTCAAAAGACCTTTATTCGAATTTCATAAAATTCATAAAAGTACCACATTAAAACAATTCAATTACATAACAGATCAAAATTACAAAATTCATAATTATTAAAAAATCTAATACAACTCTCATAAGACTATTTTCAGGGGTTTTCCATCATTTTGCGTACACGTGTTATAAGTCTCAGAAAAGTGCTAGTGCGAAAAATTAGTTCATCTGTGTCCAGGGAGAGCAATATTGTATAAGACTCCCCCAACGAAAGGGGTCTTTGTTTTCTAAAATAAGGAATTAAAAACCAATTGATATATTTTAAATAAAATTTACAGAAGAATAGAAAGTGCAAATCATTCTGTTTACTAATACCATCACACGGACATGGATTGTATTGTGTTGTGTGTTGATAACCCAAAGGAAAGCCCAGTAGGAATTTCACTGAGCCCGCCCTTAGGCGAAACAACAGTGATCTTTCCCAATTGGTCATGGATAAAGTGAGGTAGGGTGGAAGTGGTCTCCTACATAATTCATTCCCCATATAACTCACAACAGTTGATTTGAGGGTTTCCCTTTCCATTCGTTCAGAATTATAAAGTGCATACAGTGCTTGTTTGACCTCAATTTTGTCTTTAGGCTCAATCCTGCTTGGGTCGGAGAAAAGATCTCCTCTGTCCACGGCACTCAATGTTTTTAAAACTCCCGCAAGCCAGGGGATCGCCAGGCCATGGTCACATTTAAGACAGTCTTTTATAATATTTTGCGTTAGAGTGGCTGAGTTATTCCTCCAGATCCTGATCCAGAATAGAGCTGGTCTAGTTCTAATAAAGTCACATACATAGAGGAGGTTTAGTTCCTCATGACAAATACATTCGGAAGATGAGATTGGGGCGCCCAGTATTTTTCTACAGAATCGACTTTCTTCTCGCTGGATACTTGGACTTTTTCCCAATCCCCAGACCTCAGCCCCGTATGTAGCTACAGGTAAGCACTGTAATCTAAAAAAATTTAAAATAGCTCTGGTGGCACCTATTCTCTTTGGACGGGACAAGCTCAAAATAGAATTTGTAATTTGTAACTGAGTTTTGTATCGCGCCAACTCACCGACAGGTCTCAAAGCGCTTCTGACAAAGTACAGCAACAAGAGAACGACGTGAAGATAAAGATGTTAACTTAACTACGGAGATGTAAATGCGTCCTTGAAGAGTAAAGTTTTCAGGGTTTTCCTAAACCGAAGAAGGTTGGCCTCTCTACGGAGCACCTCCGGTAGCTTATTCCAGATGGTGGGAGCTTGAACTGAAAAAGCTCTGCCTCCTTTTGTTGACAGTTTGAAACGTGGGCAGGATAGCAGGAGGGAATTGGAGGATCTGAGGGCACGCTTAGGTTCATAGATTCTGAGCCTATCTTTTATGTAGGCTGGCGCCTGACCATGGATTGCTTTATGGCAAATGCACATGCTCTTGAATTCAACTCTTTGTTTCATGGGGAGCCAGTGCAACCTATAAAGTAAGGGAGAGGCATGGGTCCGCCTAGGTACTCCAAATATCAGGCGGGCTGCGTCGTTCAGGATGACCTGTAGACGATTGATGGAGTTTTTAGGGAGGCCTAGGTATAGTGCGTTACCGTAATCAATTCTCGACACAATCGTAGCTGAGACAATGGTTTGGAGCATGCTCCTTGAGAGTAAAGGGGCAAGCTTACGTAGCTGCCTGATCAGATTAGTGCATGAGCCAACCACAGCGGACACTTGGTTGGTCATTGATAGTTCCTGGTCAATTTTCATCCCAAGGCTCTTTACATTAGAGCACGGTTTTGGGGTAGGTCCAAGTTCTTGTGGCCAGAACAAGTCATTCCAGGGGGAGGTAGAAGTCGAGACTACAAGAACCTCCGTTTTGTCTGGATTTATTTTCAATAAGTTGGACGACATCCAGTTCACTGTGAACCGTAATATGTCTTGGGCTAGGGACTGAGCCGATATGGTATTGTCGATACTCAGCAGTAGCTGAGTATCATCAGCATAATTAAAAACTTTACAGCCCATGTTTGCCAGGGATTCTATCAATGGTTGTAGGTATAAGTTGAATAAAAGTGGAGAAAGCTTCGGACCCTTGCGGGACTCCACAAACTAAGGTACCTACTTCGGAGACCTGATCTGCTAACTGGATCCTCGGTGTCCTCCCTGATAAGAAGGCTGTCAGCCACTGGAGGGCTTGTTCTCTTATCCCGGACCTAGCTAGTCTGTCCAGGAGCAGTGCATGGTCGACAGTATCAAACGCCGCTGATAGGTCTAATAATATCAGGGCGCTTGGCTTTTTACTGTCGGCCATGCATCTGAGCTCATCCAATACTGACAGCATTACTAGTTCCGTGCTATGGTGAGCACAAAACCCAGCTTGCCGCTCCTGGAGAAGATGGTAGGATTCCAGGAGGGATGACAGGGATTTTAGTACATGTTGTTCTAGTACTTTTGATAAAAATGGCAGCTGGGAGATTGGCCTGTAATTTTTCAGGCTAGTTGGATCTGCCCCAAGTTTTTTTATCAATGGTTTGACGCGTGCTTCTTTGAAGGTAGTTGGTAATGATCCAGTAGCTAATGAGGTGTTCAAAAGGTCTAAGATCTGGTCCTCTAAGATCGGGATTGCTAATCGGAAAATATCGGGCGGACAAGGATCAGCAGGGGAACCTGACTTGGTGGATGCTACTAGATGTCTAAGGGAAGTAGCATCGATTTCAGGAAGCCTAGTGACGATAGGGATTGAGGTGTGTGAAGGGGACAGTGGCAAGGTGTGTATAACCGGGTTGTCCTTCTTGATATCTGACAATATGGATGCTACTTTTTCAAGGAAATATCCCTGAAAAGTATCACAGTTAATCAGTATGTCTACCTTTTCCTCCTTCTTACTTAGTTCCTTCAGAATTTGAAAGGTCTCTTTGTGGATATTTGTGGCGTTGTTCATGCGTGCTTCAAAGTAGTCCTTCTTGGCTGAAATAATGAGCTTTTTATACAATTGAAACGATGTTCTGTATAAATCCCTATCGGTGTCCTTTTTAGATTTCCTCCAGCATCTTTCGAGATAGCGGAGCTTTCTTTTTTGGTCTCGTAGGCTCTGGGTAAACCAAGGGGCTCCTTTTTCTGCCCCCTTTATTTTTTTGTGTTTTTTCAGGGGCTATCTCCTCAATAGATTGCCTGAGGGTAGTTGTTATCCTGTCGTAGTTTGAATCTAAGTCGATAGCATCTGATGAAGTTATAGATATCTGTTTGTGTTTGGACAAAGCTTTGGTCAGGGTATCAGCGTTGACTTTTTTCCACTGGCGTACTTTTTTAGTTTTTAGTGGAAGTTTAGTCTGGAAGTTATGATACGGTATGTTGTATGAAATTAGATGGTGGTCTGACCAAATGCAGGGTGTAATATTTGTAATGACCGCCGTTGGCATAGAGGACCAGATAAGGTCAAGAATATGGCCCTTTGTGTGGGTTGGAGATTCCACAAGTTGTGCCAATCCCAGAGCGGTCATGGAGGTCTGCAATTTCTGAGCTAATAGATCTTTGTCCCTTTTATCCCAATGGATGTTAAAGTCACCGGTCACCTAGATGTTTTTATATCGTGTACATAAATCCGATATTATAGGGAAAAAGGAGTCATTGAACATTGAGGTGCTTTGAGGTGGGCAGTATATTGTTAAGATGATAAAACAGGAGTTATTCATAGTGATTTTTATCCCTAGTAGGTCCGCAGCATTTATGGTCTCAGTTAAGATTTTAGTTACCATGAGCTGGCTTTTAAAAATCGTTGCTACACCACCACCTCGGGTCCCCTCTGGTCGGTTGTGCCAGACCATGTCATACCCGTTAGGAAGGGCGGCTATGATATCCGGGGAGGAGGTGTCACTCAACCAGGTTTCGGTGAGTGTCAGGACATCAATGGTCTCGTCCTGTAGGAGGGTGAATATTTCTAGGTGGTGTTTCTGTAAAGACCTAGTATTAAGGGTAGCTAACTTTAGAGGGGGTGACTGCCTCGAAATCACAGGGCTAGGGATACGGAGAATATTATTTCTCTTGATAGTAACACATGTGGAAGGAGACAGACAGTACCTGTCGGACTTCAGTGCTAGTAGATCAGATGAGGTATAGCAGGTACGTGTGCCAGAGTCCCTAAGCCCTAAGCCCGGTCAAGCGCGGACGAGCGCAGACGGGCAGGACTCTGGCACGACTCCGGCGCAGGTCCGGCGCATCCGCTGTTCGCGTCCGCTGCGCGGAGCCATTACTGACTGTTTTTATAGCGCTGTCAATGGCCTCACCAACTCAGCCCGACCCAAGATGGCCGCCAAAAAAACGGCGCCCAGACCTCGGCGTCAGCACTCAGCCGAGAGCGGGACCGGAGCTACAGGGAGGGGGTGAAAGGTGATTCTAAGGCGCTGCTAAGCGTTGGGGGGTCTCAACACACCGCTTTAGCTCGGGTGTGGAAATTACTAAAGACAAGTGTCCAACGAGTAAAATCACGAAATTACAATATTAAAATCAGGAAAGACAAGAGACCTCCCGGCTTCCGCCTCAGGAGGGGAAAAGTGCGTGCAAATATCAGTATTACCTGTTTCCTAATGCTGGCGCCTTTTATAGCGCTGTCAATGGCCTCACCAACCCAGCCCGACCCAAGATGGCCGCCAAAAAAACGGCGCCCAGCCCTCGGCGTCAGCACTCAGCCGAGAGCGGGACCGGAGCTACAGGGAGGGGGTGAAAGGTGATTCTAAGGCGCTGCTAAGCGCTGGGGGGTCTCAACACACCGCTTTAGCTCGGGTGTGGAAATTACTAAAGACAAGTGTCCAACGAGTAAAATCACGAAATTACAATATTAAAATCAGGAAAGACAAGAGACCTCCCGGCTTCCGCCTCAGGAGGGGAAAAGTGCGTGCAAATATCAGTATTACCTGTTTCCTAATGCTGGCGCCTTTTATAGCGCTGTCAATGGCCTCACCAACCCAGCCCGACCCAAGATGGCCGCCAAAAAACCGGCGCCCAGCCCTCGGCGTCAGCACTCAGCCGAGAGCGGGACCGGAGCTACAGGGAGGGGGTGAAAGGTGATTCTAAGGCGCTGCTAAGCGCTGGGGGGTCTCAACACACCGCTTTAGCTCGGGTGTGGAAATTACTAAAGACAAGTGTCCAACTTGTGGGCTTTCGAGAACTTGCCCATGACGTAGGCCGAGTGCCCACTCCATGAGCCGTTCGCAGCGAAAACCAGCCCTAAATATGGGAATGTGGTTACAGATTCTAATTTATCTGTCCCTATATGTATGGTGTTGAGCTTTCGTTTCCCAGGCCCACATGGCATAATAAAAGATGTTTTAAAATGTACCCGCAGATCTAAGCCCTCCATGTATTGGACGAAACTTTTAACAAGTAAACGGAGGGCATTTGGTGTTGGGCCCATAAGGACTGCGTCATCTGCGTATAATAAAACTGGTAATGGTTGCCCCTGCATTATTGGTACATCACTAGTCACTTGTTTTAGGGTTTTGGCTAGACCATTAATATAAATAATAAACAGCAGGGGTGCTAAAACGCACCCCTGTCTTACCCCCCTACCAATGTTGATAGGTCCAGATACTTCTCCACCCATCCCAATCCTGACTTTTACCTTGAGATCAGTGTGGAGGTAGGCCAGGAAGTTAACAAGAGCCTTATCCAGTCCATAGTTCAGGAGGGTTGCCCAAAGTTTAGATCTATTCACTAGATCAAAGGCGGATGAAAGATTAATACTCTTGACATACTATTCTATCTATGCTCTGTTTCTTCAAATGCTTTACTATGATTTCATTATTTAAACTGAAAAGGCCAAAGCCTGATATGGAGTTGGCGTGTATGAGATTATTCTGGACACCACCTGTGGACAATGCTTCTTTGTTTTCTCGCACAGAAGAACCTCAACAGAGACTCTTGTATAGCGCGTGCTTCACTCCAAGGAGCATCTTGGCGCTTTAGAGAGGAAAAAGGCAGTGGGCAGTGGGGCTTGTTGCTGTTAAAATAGAGGTCAGCATATTCAGATTAGGCTTTTACAGTGGGTATCGGATAGGCTGTATATCCAAGTTTTAAGGGTCTGTCTGAAGGCTGTTTCTGTAGTAATTTGCCGGAGGAGTGGCGGGAGTATGTTACAAGCTTTGGATCCCAAAACTGCCAAGGCATTTCCTCCTCTCGTTTTCAACCTGAATTTGCGGATGGTGAGGAGGTTGGCTTTTTGGGATCTCAGATAACGCGAAGGAGTGTAGTGTAGGAACATATTCTGAATGTAGCTAGGTCCGTTTCCATGGCAGGCCCTAAAGGTGATTAGGAAGATTTTAAAAAGAACTCGTTTGTGGATTGGCAGCCAATGTAAGATGTCCATTGCTGCCGTGGCTGACGTCCTCCTGTTCCATCCCAGCACCAGTCTTGCCGCTGCATGTTGCACCATTTGCAGTTTATGGCAGACCGTCCTATTTGTCCCTGCATATAGGCTGTTGCAGTAGTCCAGGTGTGATGTTATAAGTGCTACTGCAACCCTTTTTCGTGCCGGGAATGGTATAAGGTCGAAGAATTTTCGGAGCCCCTTTATGATGCCAAAGCAGGTTCCTGCTACGGCCACTGCTTGTTGTTTAAAGTTGAGAGAGGAATCAAATCTGATCCCTAAGTTTCGGACTGAAAGAGCAGTGTTTGGAGGGACGATGGCGTCCTCCGGCCACCATAACGTGGGGTTGAACATATTCCGTTTTCCAAATGGTAAGATCTCAGTTTTCCCAGAGTTGCATTTGAGGTGGTTCATGTTCATCCATTGGAACGTGGCTTTGAGGCAGTTTTTAAACTTCATTTCAGCCTCACGGGTATCATCCTCCATTACCAGGATGAGCTGCGTATCATCCACGTACGAGATGGTATTTATATTGAAGGATGATATGAGAGCAATCAGGGGGGCCATATATATATTGAAGAGTGTCGGGCTCAGGCAGGAGCCCTGCGGCACTCCTGAGCTGAGTCGCTTTTCTTCTGACCTAAAATGACCTAGGGTGACCACTTGTCACCTATTTGCTAGAAAGCTTTTCAGCCAGCCCAGCACATTTCCGGCTATTCCTGCCGTGGCTAGACGGTCCACCAAGATTGTTTGGGAGACCGTATCAAACACAGCGGACAGGTCTAGGAGTACCAGTACTGCTTTCTTTCCCTGGTCCATTGCGGCTCTTAGTGTTTCGGAGGTGAAGATTAGGGCTGACTCCGTCGAGTGCTGAGCCCTGAAACCCGCTTGGTTAGGGTGCCAGATGTTTTTAGCCTCCAAGAATGCAGTGAGCTGCTTATTAACTGATTTTCTGTTAGTTTGCAGAAAATAGGAAGCAGGGAGATGTGTTGCAAATTTGTCACAGTTGTAGGGCCTTGTAATTGTTTTTTCTGCAGTGGCTTCACTGCTGCAAGTTTCCATTCTTCAGGGACTGAACCTAGTGAGCAGATAAGCAGTATCACTCACTGCTCAGAAAGAGTTGGATGAAGCTCGGAAATGACTTGGACGAAATATGCAGTCTTGCTACATTTAGGTAGAGGTTTGTCTTTAGAGTAACTGGTGTGTGGTTGAAAATATGCTTACACACACACACCACCACCGGTCTCCATGTGGATCTACATGTTTGTCTACATGAGCCCCCTCGCGGCCATCGCACGCCAGCACAACCTCAACATCATCTCCTACGCTGACGACACCCAGCTGATCCTCTCCCTGACCAACGACCCCGCCGCCGCCAGAGCCGACCTTCACGAAGGGATGAAAGACGTAGCCGAGTGGATGACGACCAGCCGCCTGAAACTGAACTCAGACAAGACGGAAGTCCTCATCCTGGGCTCCTCGCCCTCCGCCTGGGACGATTCCTGGTGGCCCCCCACCCTGGGCACCGAACCCAAACCAACAGACCACGCACGGAACCTGGGCGTCATCCTGGACTCCTCCCTCTCCATGACCAGACAAGTCAGCGCCGTCTCCGCATCCTGCTTCAACATCCTGCGCATGCTACGGAAGATCTTCCGGTGGATCCCCACCGAGACCAGGAAGACGGTCACCCAGGCCCTCGTCACCAGCCGACTGGACTACGGCAACGCCCTCTACGCCGGAACCACCGCCAAGCTCCAGAAGAGACTCCAGCGGATCCAGAACACCTCAGCCAGACTCATCCTCGACATCCCACGTCACAGCCACATCCGGACATCTGAGAGACCTGCATTGGCTCCCCGTCAACAAAAGAATCACCTTCCGTCTCCTCACCCACGCACACAAAGCCCTACACGATCAAGGCCCGAGCTACCTCAACAAGCGCATCAACTTCTACGCTCCCAAACGCCATCTCCGATCAGCCAGTCACGCCCTCGCCGCCGTCCCCCGCATCCGAAGAACGACAACAGGAGGAAGGTCTTTCTCCTACCTGGCCGCCAGGACCTGGAACTCCCTCCCAACCGACCTGCGCCTGACCCAAGACCACCTATCCTTCAGGAAGAAGCTCAAGACCTGGCTGTTCGAGCAGTAGCAGCACCCCCTCCCCCCCCAAGCGCCTTGAGACCCTCCAGGTAAGTAGTGCGCTCTACAAATGTCTTTGATTGATTGATTGATTATGTATGTATGCATTAATATGGTATTTCCATAGCACGGACCTAGCCAACAGGCAGGAAAACTCTGCTCATGCTCAAACACAAGCATAACGTTTACAAGTTCAAGGAAATAGAGCTGGGTTTCGGATGGTTAATGCACTGTGATATAGTGTTCTTTTAAGAGGTAAGTATTTAACTGTTTCGTAACTTGGAACAGTGTTAGTGCGCTCCTGATTGATTCAGAAATGTTGTCCCAGATTCTAGGTGCATAATTGGAAAATGCCTGTCTTATTTTTTCATTTTTACAGTCTATTTATTTCTCAGTCTGGAGACCGAGTGTGTCCTGGCTGTCAGTGTGTTGAGATACACCAGATATAGTGAACTTGTCATACCAGGCTGACTTTGTTTGGCAATGTGTTCCTTCGTGATGATGATGGTGGTGTCCAGGGTAATTCCAAGTGACATGGTATTCAGTGAAAGTTGTAGTTTGAAGCCATTAAGGTTAGATTTGATTTGTGTTTATAAAGTGGGCAAATACCCAAGAGCACCCTGGCCCTGGAAGTTATGGTAAGAGAGAAGCACAACATATCGATGAAAAAGATGAATTTTCAATAGTTTGCAAATCTCATAAGTTTAGTTATTGGAGTTGATGGCAAGAGTAAGGCTGTTCCATGCCACCAGTCCACAATCTGCAAAATCCTAGGTATGTTTGCAATATGTGAGAAACTAAAGCATAGCGCTATAGTTGGGGGGTAACTAGAAAGAAGCAAGGTAATTTAACTTCCAGAGGTGTCACGCCTAACTGCAAAATCAGAGAGTCTTGAAGATGCATCGCTTTCAGACAGGGAACCAATGAAGAATGTTGAGATGAGAAAATATCCTGGTAAATTTAGGACAACATAAAATAAGCATAGCTGTAGCATTCTGTCCGGTGCAGCCTATGAAAAAGGTAAATGGAAAGACTTACAAACAGGGAATTGCAATAACCCAATCTAGTTGTCAGGAGGGATTAGACCAGAGTTTTTGAAGAGGAACCAGGCATGATTTTCCCCTAGACCTTTATTATGCAGAACCAGTTGGCCATATGTTTGTTGATATGTGTCTAAAAGGGAAAGTTTGGATCCAAAAAGGACTTCTAAATTGCAAGCACTGGTTGTGGGATTGGGGAATGTGCCCAGTGATTGAGGCCAACAGTAGGAGGATCAGATGGCGGATCCAGGACTAAGCATGGGCGAATTTTGCGAATTCGCGATCCGCGAATTTGTGGATTTGCGAATTCGCGATCCGCAAAATTCGCGAATTTGTGCGAATTTGCGGATTTTTGTTTTTTTGCGTGTTTGCGGGGTTTTTTGCGTCTTCGCGAGCCGCTTGCATAGCGAAGTTACCCATGCAGTCGTTTATGGGAGAGGGAGAGAGAGATAGATAGATAGATAGATAGATAGATAGATAGATAGATAGATAGATAGATAGATAGATAGATAGATAGATAGATAGATAGAAAGAGAGAGAAAGAGAGGGAAAGAGAGAGGGAGAGAGAGAACGAGAGAAAGAAAGAGAGGCCGGATCTCTGAAGGGCCAGATTCCTGAGTTGCCCCTACAGAACATACTGCTTTTTATTTTTAGCAAAATGCATATGAAAATTGTGCTGTAAAGGTCTCTTTTAGTTTAACCCCTCCTGTCAACTTAAAATGGGTGTATTTGCCATCCTCTCCCTTCTTACTGTTTTTTATATCTGTAAGTGCTTCCTGATGAGGTTTAATTCCTTGGACAGGTGCCTCGTTGCCTACTTGTAACTATTCTCTGACCCTGCTTCAAGGGACAGAGCAGGGTCAGAGAATAGTTGCAAGTAGGCAACGAGGTGCCAGGAAGCAATTAGCAGCAGGTGTCCAAGTTGAAGTTAATTTGTTTGTAACCCTTTTGTAAAAGGTTACAAAGAAATTAGGTTCAACTTTTGCACCTGCTGCTGTAACCCTTGCTTGGCTGAAAATTCGTCCCCGCTGATTCGCGGATTTTACCGCGATTTCGCGAGATTCGCGGATCGTGAAATCGCGGAAAATCCGCAAATTCGCCCGCAAAACGGAATTTACGCCCACCCTTATCCAGGACCTCATTCTTAACTGATATTGAGTCTCAGCAAATTGGCATTGATCCAACCGACCAACAATTCCAGGCATCCTTTAAACCAGTCCTGGATGGAATTCTGCTCACCTTCCAGGCGCAAGATGATCATCTGCATAGGCGTAAAAATGAAATCTAAAGGAAGCAATATGATTGGCAAGAGTCACTGCATACAGATTGAAAAGCGTGGGTCTCAGGGAAGAACCTTGCAGGACCCCACAGCTTATCTTTTTAAAGGTAGAAAGGTATGGTGCAAAGTGGACTCCCTGTGAAGCCTGGGAGAGACAGATAAATTGGCTTCTACCTCTGGTGAAGCAGGAGGTTCGTTTCTTTCTCATGCTCTGTCATATCGCTAATATGGCTTTACTTATCCTAAATGACTAGGGGACCACGCCCTGTACTAACCGGGGTGAGCAAAACTATGGTCTACTGGTCCTGGAGAGTGCTAAACTTATTTTAAAGTTGTTTGTTCAGTGTGGTAGCCACGAGCTCAGCTAGAACCTGATGGATGGTAGACACCATACCCTTTCAAATGTGGTCCATGCTGCATTGGAGTGCTTAAAAAGTTACTTGCAATAGGTTGTTTATTTACAACTGATAGAACTCACTAGCACTGGAAAACAACAAGACAATTCAGCACCACAGTGAAGATCTCTGGCCTTCTGCTCAAGACTGGGACAAAGAAAAGTACTTTTGGGGTAGGGGCATGAAACTCAGTGTGGATAAGGGGTGAAGTTATTATTACACTCCTTCAGGTTGCCCTACTCCTCCAACGCGGACTGAAGGGAGTCACAGACCCTTGCAGCCGGAGTGAGATTGGATCTAGATCCTGGGTCTCATGCTACATTGCAGTGATCCACCTACAGATCTTAACGGCGTAGGGAGCAGAAACATGTTAAACAGTGGTTTTAAATCTTTAGTCCATTCATAATTCCAAATCAGCAGCAGTACCAAATGTGACAAATGTACATCAATGGAAGCAGTTTAAATATCTTATCAATTGTATCCCAATTAGCTATTTGGTAAAGTAATCATGGTACGATGCAGATGGCTTCTGATCTCCAGAGAAAAAATACAATTTAAAAGAATCGAATTTTAGTTCTGTTCTTAAACTGTTCCCGGAATAAAAATCGTATATTCGTCACTTTTCACTATAACAAATTATTTTAAACTACTGAGCCATAAGAAAAGTCATTGGTTTGATGGGCCTCCTGCAGAGATGTGAGCGTAAGTAAAGTTGACAGATTTTCATTTCTGCGGGGCTAATTCCGCTTTTGAGCTCTGTAATTAAAAACATCAGTTGTTCACTGTGCAAGAAATAGAGGCAGAATTTGTAGCAGCGTGCACCATATAAACATGAAATGACTCATTTTGTATTTCCTGGTTTAAGGCACGTTCAAGGGTGTTTCTCCTCGTGTTGGAAGCACTGATTTATGTTTCTATCTTGGATATATTGAACACTTAACATCCTTATTTTTTCTTTAGGAACGTGAACAACTGCTGCGCTGTAAAATGGCGAAGAAGAAAAACCTAAAGGGACCAAAGGTGAGTCTTTGTTCTCTAATACACTTTCTTTTTAAGAAATCCACTGATCGGTAAATCTGATAAAAAAGCCTTCTCGGACTTGACTGAGTGAATCAGCATTTAATTAGATGGAAAACATTTGCAATTGTGCTTATATGTGTACGGAAAAAACGTCGTGAATAAAAGAGGTGATTGAAACTGCCACACCCCGAGCTAACTTTGGTCCACTGGACCAAAAATGGTAGAACGGAACAGCATGACCTGTCTCATCGCCGGTTTACAGACACATTCTAAGTGGTTGTATGATACAGCCGGGCATGTCTTAACCACGCATGCCTACAAAACGTGGTCTGAACCACGTTCGCGCCTTTACCATACCTGCTTTTACAACACATTTTGTTGTAAATGCATGATCGGTAACGGGATATGTGTGGTAAAGTTCACCCTCCAGCCCCCCTGCTCTGAGCCCTAAAACCTGATACCCCAAGCCCTGAAATCCACCTCGCCCCAGCCCTAATAACGACCCTGAGCCCTAAAACCTGGACAATTGCCCAAACAAGCATTGGCATATCCAATAGGTCTCACCTTTGAGTTCTTATAACTGTTTAGCTAGAGTTATTGGCTTAACCAACGTGCTTAAGCTATGTTGTAGAGCAGTGTGGCTGCTGGCAATTATGTCAGCATGTTTTTAAAAAGAGAGCGAAAGAGTAAGAAATTGTGTGTGTTGCTGATATCTGATAGAGAAATCTAGCTGCAGATTCCTTTATTTAGAATATCCTAGGCGTCAGATTGGATCTGGAAAACTTTTCCCCAGCTGTATCTCTGCATGAGAGGGGGGCCGCGTCGCCTGGCTCCGTCCTGACACCGTCCACGGAAGTGACGTCAATGGAGCCATATAAGTTCCCCTCGGCGTGCTGACGTCAGTATTTCATCTTTTCTGCATCCCAACGCGGATCCGGAAAAAGTGGTTCCTCTGGCCTGTTTTGATTCAGGCCTTCTCAATGCCTTTTCGCGTCTGGAACAGTGTGCAAATGCTTGCAGGCTTCAAGTAGTGTACGTCTGGTTCATGGCAGATATCGGCGACGGATCCACGCAAGATCTGCATGTGGTGCTTGGGTGGGCACAACGGCTCCGCCGAGTGCGACGGCTGCCGAAGCCTGAAGCCAAAGTCCTTGCGGGAAAGACAAATTAAATTGATGTACGTCCGGTTGTCCCTGTCAGATTCCTCGCGGCGCTGGCCTCCGTCTCCAGCGGAAGGGTCCAAACAGCACAGTTCTTCCTCCGATGCTGTGGTTCCTGTTTGGGGCAGATCCCGAAGTTGTTCCCGCGGACGTCTCAGGTAAGCACTGGAAGAAGTCACAGAGGTCGTCAACCTCGCACAAGCCTGACATTAGGGTCCGCCGCTCCCGGTCTTCACCTGACGCGGGCTCTCAGGAATCAGACCCCGCCTACCCATTCTTTCCTGGTGCTGGGGCAAATCGGTCCCAGATGGAGGCCTATTCCAGGGCTCTGCAGGCCTTCTTTGGGTCTCACCCTCTCCCTAGCGCGCCTTTGGGCCCCACAGTGGGTGTAGGGACTTAGGTCGGGGTTTGCCGGTGGGTTCGCCCTCGGGACCGACCGAGTGCCTTGACTCCGGTTCTGTGGTCGCTGCGACGTCGGGACACGGCACGGATGGGCATCCCACTCTGACGTCTAGTCCTGATGCATTTTTGCACAGTCCTACGAGGCTGCCTGTGTCGTCGCTGGATGCGGCTGCAGCGCGGAGTTCGACTCCGAGTTGACTTTGTTCCTTCCCGCAGACTCCTGCCTTGGTGGAGGTCGATTCGACGCCGTGCGGACAAGTTCTCTTCAGGGGTCATGGTCACTGATTCGATGCCATCCCGAAATCAGTCGGTGCCAGTTCCGTCCCTGGCTGCTCCTCTGTTGGTGGGGGACGTGACCTCAGTGGGTTCTCTGCCCACAGGGTTTTTACCATGCTCCATGGAGCAGGGGCCCATGGGGCGCAGGCCAGCTCATTTTTCTTGCCGGACCTCTGTCGTTGGGTGGACGGCTTAGCCTGCAGTTGCCAGCCGTCCCCAACGGATGACTTGCTGACTCCCCCTCGGATAGCCATGGAGGCTAGCGCGGACTTTGCAAGGGCGGTTCGCAGGGCTGCGGATATCTTGCAGATGCAGCTGCCCTCTGTCTTTGGATCCTTTGTTGCATCTTCTCCACCAGAGCACGGTGGATGTGGAGCCTTTCTTGCCTTTTGGCGGGTTCTTGTATGATGTCCTTCTGGGGACTTGGGCCAGACCCCATTGGTGACCCCGTGGATCCTGCTATTGCACATCGCAATCGGCCGGCTCCAGATGACCCTGCCTGTTTGTCCCTTCATCCTAGGGCTCAAGGTCTTGTAGTCCAGGCAGCGCTCCCTTCCTCTCCTCCACCATTGCTTCCTCCCACTTGGGAGTCTAGGTGATTGGAGTGATGTGGACACAATGTCTATGCATCCACCAGCTCTGGCCTTCCGTCCCTGAACACGGCCTGTGTGCTTGCTCGGGCTACTTCTGCCCTTTGCAACTCAGTCGAACTACTCCTTCCCTCTTTGCCAGAGGGCCCTCGTGCTGACCTGGTCCGGCTTATTCTGGATGGCCATGACATGGCGCAGTTTTCCATGGACACCACTGACTCCGTGGGTCGAGCAATGGCTAGGTCAGTTGCTCTGCGTCGCGTGATGTGGCTACGTGATGGCAGTTTCCCCTAGAATGTTCGGGAGCGACTTAGGGATCTGCCCTTTGTTGGGGCCCATCTATTTTATGAGCATGCCTACTCGGCGGTCCGGCGCCTCCTATCTGGATTTCCATGACTGCCAGATTTGTAGTCACCTCTGGTGGACTTTTTCGTAGTTGTCACTGTTTTATGATTTTCGTCTCTGGGTTCAAGACATTATTTCCCAGACAGGCTGTATGGCTGTTCAGTTAGGTTTTTCCTTGCTTTTGTGCAGCTGGGCCAGCTGTTTATATGGTTCTGTTTGATCTCTGCCTATGATCTTGTCCCAAGAGGTGCCCCTTGCTTTTTATAGGAATGTGACATACCCTATGTGGGGTATTCGTTCGCTATTGTGTAGCTGCTCTTCCTTGCCAGGAAGTTTTGGATGCTTCCGTGGAGCTCTCTTCGTTATTGCCTGTCCTTCTGGGATTTTTCCTGTGGGTTATGCTGTGGGCATCTCCCCTTTTTCCATGCTTTCTGCTGTGGTAGAATGTCCCCTCTGTTGAGGCCCACAGACTGACATGGGCCTCTCCTGGAGTTTCTGTATTGCTGCTTACGGTTGTTCCTTTGCACTCCCATGCGTCTGTGGACGCAGTTTGCTCTGGTGTATTGTTGGGGTTCTTCCGTATCCGACTCGCCCAATGGGGTTTTCACGTCCTCCTGCTTTGCATTTGGCTCATCCTTCCACCTTCTTTCTGCCGCTACCCCTGTTGACGTTCTTGGTTGTGGGTAAGCGTCCCTGTGGGTGCGTTGTTTCGTTCTGCTCCGTATTGATTTTTTCTGTATTCTGGACGGACACCGCCTCTGGTCTGCACTGTGTGTGCTCTCACGGGGTATCCGTAGTGTCCCTTGAGCCATTGTCTTGGCTGCATTCTCTCCCTGTTGTCTTCTTCCCTGGTGTTGGGAAAGGCTTGGGCACAACCTGTTGGGGGTTGGCCTATGGGCGGATGAGTTTCCTCCAGAGGGTATCTCTGTTGCGTTTTGCCTTGTGCCCCTGGCTTCCCTCTGATGGGACTATAAGGTGCCTGAAACCTATCGTTTTTTCAGTCAATTTCAAAGGTTTTTTTAAATGCTCATTTCTAACTATGCCTACAGAGATAGGACATGTGAAGAAAGAAGAAAAAACGCACAGAAAGAGAAAAAAGAAATGCAGAAAGAAGCAACAGAAGTCCTCAAAGATGAAGAAAAGATCAGGAAGAAGGAAATGTGCAGAAAGAACAAACAGAGGAGCAGAAAGAAGCCTTGTTACAAAATCATCCTGTACCCTCAACTGTTTCAGACGGATACTTGTGGTAACTGAGTCTGACTAACCAGTCCTAGAGCCAGTGCAATGTTAAAAGACACTTAGAATACAGTGAAAACACCTACATACACTAGGGAACAGTATGCGTTGGGGTCCCCCTGTGATTAGCATGACCTACTCTGTAAGCCCCTTGTATCTAATAGGGCAGGGGAATTAAAACTACCTCTAATGCGCCACAGGGCGTGTTTGCACAGTCACCTCAAGCCCCGTCGCATCCCCTCAGCGCTGTGCAAGCACGCTCTGTGGCCGTTTTAAGTTGGGAGATTAAGTCCACTTGAATCCTGAGGGTTGCTAGAGTCCAAATAGCCGACTAGGTACCTCCAGTAAGCGCCACAGAGCTGCGTTGCAGAGAAGTGTAAAAAGGGGCACGGCCTAGTCCACCTCTCTGCAACGCAGTGCAGTGGCGCTTACTGGAGGCACCTGGTGGGCTAGTTGGCCCCAGGGGCATTCAGGATTGCAGGGGAATTATTTCACCAACTTAAATGCGCCACAGGGTGTATTTGCACCTGTCACCTCAGGCCCTGTCCCCTGTCTTCACCACTGTGTAAACACGCTCTGTGGCCATTTTAATTTTGGAGATTAAGTCCCCTTGAATCCTGAGGGTCCAACTAGCCCACTAGGTACCTCCAGTAAGCGACACAGAGCTGCATTGCAGAGAGGTGTAAAAAGGAGCATGGCCTGGACCACCTCTCTGCAACGCAGCACAGTAGTGCTTACTGGAAGTAGAAGGTGGACTATTTGGCCCCCAGGGGCTCTGAGGATTGAGGGGGAATTAATTCCCCAACTTAAAACATGCCACAGGGTGTGTTTGCACACCTCACCTCAGGCCCCGTCCCCTCCCTTAACCACTGTGTAAACACTCCCTGTGGCGGTTCTAAGTTGGGAGATTAAGTCCCCTTGAATCCTAAGGGTCCCTAGGGTCATACTAGCCCACTAGGTACCTCCAGTAAGCGCCACAGAGCTGCGTTGCACAGTGTGTAAAAAGGGGCATAGCCTCTGAACACCTGTCTGCAACGCAGCTCCCTGGCGCATACTGGAGATACCTGGTGGGCTAGTTGGCCCTCAGGGACCCTCAGTATTGAAAGAGAATTAATTCCGCAACTTACAACTCGCCATGGGGCGCATTTGCACAATGGTGAAGGAAGGGGGCGGGGCCTGAGGTGACATGTGTGCAAACATGCCCTGTGGCGCTTTTTAATTTGAGGAATTAATTCCTCTTCAATCCTGAGGGTCCCTGGGGCCAACTAGCCCACCCACTTAAAATGCACCATAGGGCGTGTTTGCACACTTGTCACCTCAGGCCCCGTCCCTCCTTCACCACTGTGCAAAAGCGCCCCATGGCACGTTTTAAGTTGCCAAATTAATTCTCTTTCAATACTGAGGGTCCCTGAGGGCCAACTAGCCCACCAGGTATCTCCAGTATGTGCCAGGGAGCTGCGTATATATATAAATACACAATAGGCCTGGGGAGTAAATTCCGTTCCGCTCGTGGAATTTGGGTAATTTCGGGTTCCCGGAGAGCGCGTATTGGCAAAAATTCAGTGGCTTCGCTGAATTTTTTGCTTGTTTGTGTTTTCAAAATGCGTGTTCGCAAGATATTTCTCCCTGAGCACGCAAACAGTTCTGCAAACAGGAAAAAAGCATTGCGAACGGGCGGAACAAGCATTCCGTGTATTTGCAGAACTTTTGCGTGCTTGCAGACATTTTTTACTGTTTTGCAGAGCTTTGCGTAGCGCGACTATGCAAATTCCACCCACCCCTAGATGTCGGTGCCGTTGGTACCTCTCGGGCGACTTTCTATTCTCTAAGGGTATTCTTCCAGTGTACGCTTGGTTTTCACTTCACAACGTTTTCATGTATTTCTATGTGTTTTGTGCGCACACTAGGGGCAAGAATGCGGGGTCTCCCTGCAGCGGTTTCTGAGGATTATCCCAGGTCCCTCTCTCTCTCTCCCCCTCATGGGGGATCGCTTTGGGCATGTTCGGCTTGCCGGTGGCCCTTTGTCGTTGATCCTAGGGATATGGTTGCCTGGTTGGCTTCCTGGTGCTGTGCCCGTCTTTTCAGTTGAAGGGCACATGCTTTAATTGTTACGCTTCATCGAGCTATGCATTGTGTGGTGTGGTTTGCACAGTAAACAATGTCTCTTTTATGTATTCTTGTATTTCACATCCTTGTATCTCCTAGTATTCATTATTTGTATGTCTTGATATGATGCCCTCTGCCTTGACAAGTCATTTGTTTTGCCGCTTGTGTGTTCTGGCTCTGTCATCATGGTTAAATCCCTTCACTGGACCTTTGTCTCTTACAGATCCTGGAATCCAATACTCGCTTCCCCTCCTTTCATAGTAGTTTGTGGCATTCTGCCAATATGCACTGACCTTTCTGGTTCTGTGTTTTTGCCTCATCACTTTCTGGCCGACAGTCATCTAGTACTATCCTCTGACGGGTTGTGGTACCTTGCTTCCCTTCCTCATGCTACTGCCCTGAACTTCAAGGTCTGGTAATGCTGAGCTTTATGGGCCTGACATTGCGGCTTCCACCTTGTTTTAGTCTATGTTCTTGACGGACTACTTCCTTTGGGAACTTGGTGGGGTTCGGTTGCAGACCCTCTTCCAATGGTGTAGAGCTTTGGTATCTATTCTAAGCTAAGGAATCTGCAGCTAGATGTCTCTATCATATGAACGAGTTACTTACCTTTGGTAACGATGTATCTGGTAGAGACACAGTCTAGCCGCAGATTTTTTATTGCCTGCCCATGCTCCCCGTTCTGCGAGGACCTTTCAAGGTGGGGTTCTACCACATTGCCTCCTTATAGGTGGTGTTGGTCTTCCTGAGGGGTGCTCTAGTTCACCTACCTCTGGGGCAGGGGGTGTCATTCTGTTTTGGGCATATTGGCTCCCCACCCATTCTCGTTTATGGATGTGCTTTTCCACCCGAATTCTTCCGGCGTAGAGATACTCATGTTTTCCTTCCCTCCCTCCGCCCTCGTCTGTTTCTCCCCATTTCTTTGGGCTCTCCCTGCCTATGCTGCAGTCGATTGGGTGAGGTTCTATTTGACTATGCTACGATTCATAGATCATTGTGGGGGCTGTGGTAACCATTCTATGTGGTTGTTCACTCCTGGTCACTTGCCATGGGTCATGTTGTTCCAGTCTTGTGGTCCTTTTCAGTTACATCCTGTTGTTACGGTTTGTCTTTCCTGCAGTTTCATCCTATGGTTGCGAATTGCCTTTTATTTGTCATGCCATTTATTTCCACTGCTGTTTCCTCTTTGGGGGGAGGGGGGGTGCGGCTCTTTGCTTTAGTGGGACTTTTCCTGGGGCAGGTGCTCTATTCGCTTCCTTCAGTCCCTTCAAGTGTTGAGTCCCTTTTTTCAACATGGTGTTGTTTCTCATTCTATGATTTCTTATCATTGTTGTTTCACAGGTTTTTGCTCCTTTTTTGGCACACTGTTCCTATACTCTCACAGTTTTTACAGTGGCTCCATGTTGTGGCGTCGAAAGGTTTCACAGTAGAAAACTGACATCAGCACGTCTAGGGGGACTTATATGGCTCCATTGACGTCAATTTCGTGGACGACGTCAGGCAGGAGCCGGGCCACACCGCCCCCGGCGTGCAGAGATACTGCTGGGGAAAAAGTTTTCCAGATCCAGTCTGACACCTGGGGGATATTCTAATTTGAGGAATCTGTGGCTAGACTTTGTCTCGATACATTGTTACCGAAGGTAAGTAACTCGTTCATCAAGATGGAAGTTGAGGTCACAAACGTACGGAAAAGCGAGAACTAGTGCAAACAAAAGAGGGGAATAGATAGTGTGTATTATATTGAGAGGAAATTTTGGAGATATTAATTGAAATAGATTGAGTGAGTGTGTGATATAGAAAGAGAGAAGGTAGTAGAGTAGAGACGGAAAAAAAGAGTAGTATAACAAAAACAGCAAAAGAGTAGGTGGAAATGCCATTAGGATTATTGGAAAGAGATAGAGGAGAGAAAGTGTAGGAAGAGAAAGGGCGATAGAGGAAGTGCGAAAGATATAGAAATTAATATTAAGGATATTGTGAATTGTATGAAAATATATGAAAAATAGGGAGAAAAGAAAAGTAGTGGAGGGGAGAATGTGAAAAGTTGTTGTGAAACAAATTGTGAACATATTGTTTCAAAAGAAATAAAGAGAATGTTTGAGGACTAAAAGTGTATGTACTGTCAGAAATAAAAAGCTGAAATTCAAGAGAAGAAAGATTGTAGTTATGAAAGAGTGAAAGTTAAGTGAGGTGAATAGAGGAACTTAGCGGATGTGTACACACGATGTATGTAGAGTCAAAGAATTAGTATAAATATAACCAGATTAAGTCACACACCTGTCATTAAAAAACAACGCTAGCTCCCTGAAACAAAAAGCCTCTGGACGTTTTATATAATGTGAACTCTAGCCAAAGTAATCAGCACACTTCACATGAGCACCAGTTACATTACAAATGGACACATTCATTCTTCGGTATGGGGATAGTATGTGATTTGCCCAAAAGCATAAGATGTGGTATCTCCCGCTAAAAGTTAAAACTGGTTGCCCTGCGTAAATTCTACCAGCTTCAGGCATAATGCTACGTTATTGCGTAGAAAGGGCTGGAACAGTGTCAGTGGCATGGTAAGTTCAGCTTAATGTGCATATGACTCCCACTGTAAAATAATCCATCAAATAAATGATATGTAAGCACATTATTAATAATTATTGTTTTGTCAGAAAGTGATTGATATTTTTATTAATTGCCAGAAGACATTTGGCCATGTGTTAAGTATGTGCAGATTTGCTTCAGTGTTATAGAACCTCACACTGCTTGTAAGGCACAGGCATATCCATTTATCAATATTTACTCATTTGCTGAACTTCCAAGCATTGGAAGAACATCTATAGCACACAGAAGCAGACCGTGCATCGCTTTGCAGCGTGCGCAAGCTAGCACATTACATTCCATGGCTTTTTCAGCCCCCAGCGGAGTGAGGAATTAATTTCAATAATGGGCAGAGTTGGTTGTCCTTTCTTTGTATGGACTCCTACTACCTTTTATTTTTAAAGAAACATGTCTTTATATTGCACATTTGCTTGGCTTTGTAGTGCTGTGAATTAGAGAGGTATTAGTGAAGTGAGGTAACTGGTGAGTACCACGAGAGAAAGGAGTCTGTTTGCTGTATTGTGGACAGTTAATAGAGGTGTGATCATGGAGTGTTCAGCCACATGCGGTGGAAAATGCCCATTTCTAATGCATAAAGCAATGTAATGTAATGTAATGAGGAATTGTGTTGCACCACCCGCGCTTTGAACGTGGTGACAGTAGGCATTTTCTTGTTTAACCTTTTGTTGTGCCTCTGCCTGTTTGTGGATTGACTGTCTGGTTTTGGAGTGACAGGGGCTGGGGATGTGCATTCACTGTGGACATCCACTGGGGGGGTTTGAGGTGTGCCTGGCCTTTCCAAGATGACTCAGAGCTGAGCTGAATAGACCTTGTCTTCATTTAGAGTAGTGGGAGTTGTTTTCCTCACACCTGAATAGGGCCTGTCTCCCTTGCACAATGCTATCTCCGCCCACTGTGGTCATATTCCACTGTTGAGACTGAACTGGTTTGGACTGGGCTCAGAGACCCTTGCACAAAGAGAACAAATACAAAATGGGGTATAAGTAGTAGACCTTAAACCTCAGAATTGTAGATCACTCCTGTACTCAAGAGGATCCTTTGCCATGGAGAAGAGCTGTGAGGAGGAGTAGTCCCCCTTTGCTGTGTGCTGTGTGTGGTTGGCCTGCAGTTGCTGTTTCTGCCAAGGAAAGGGCAAAGACTGGAAGTTTGCTGTAAACCTGCTTGAAGAAGAATCTCTAAGGGCCTGTGTGTGCTGGCCTCCTGTTCTGAAGTCTCAGGAACACAAAGACTTCACCCCAGCTCCCCTGAACTCTGCTGCTGAGAGTTCTAACCTTCCAGGAGGTACCTGTTCCAGTTCTGGCCCTCTGGAGGTTATTCCTGCTATTGGAGATGGAAGAAACCTACAGAACTGAAAAAATCTATGCATCGGTCTTCTTGCGGATGTTTTCCTGACATAGCACCACCGTGGGAGAAAAATCTTCACACATCGCCGCACTGCTGCAGAGACAATGCAGTGCCTGTCGTGGCTGCAAGTACCGATGCATATCGGGATCGCTGCTGAAGAGACCAACGCAGTGCCACTTGCTTCCGCCGCATCAATCGTCAGCACACCCCGAATTTCCACACATCGCACCTGTGCGGCAAGTTTTCCCGATGCATCACCCGCGGACCAGAATCGTCTTGGAGTTCACACATCACTTCCCCTTAAAGTCCTGATTCAAGGCATCACTTCTCATGGGTGCAGCAGAACTGTTGCATCGCCTCCCCAAGGACTCAGGAACTGACCCATCTCTTTGTTTCTCAACGCTCCCCTCTCTGCAGCTGTTTGACCTTTTGAATTTTTTACGCATCTACAGGTACTCTGTGTAGAATCCCGCATCAATAGTTTTCTATGGACCAAGATGCTTGAAACCTTTTTAAAGTCATATTAAAGTCATATTCTTAGTACATGTATGTTGGATTTTTGTTGTTTTGGTCTTGCTGAGTTTAGCTAAAGATACTTTATTTTTGCTAAACTGGTGTGGTGTCCATTTGTGGTTTTATCACTGTATTACTGTGTGTTTTGAGTACAAGTACTTTACACGTTGCCTTTGGGATAAACCTGTCTGTTCGTGCCAAGCTATCCACTGGGTGAGCTGGGATTATCCAAAGTGTGTATCCCCTTTACCCTGACTAGTAGCAAGGGTCCCTATTTGGACAAAGGTACCTAACTTTGCAGACTAAAGACCCCCATTTCTAACACCTACCTTTTAGTAGCACCCTGTCTATAGGGCTACCTAGGGCCTACCTTAGGGGTCACCAATGTGTAATAAAAGGGGAGTTTAAGGCTTGGAAGGTGGTTTTAAATGCAAAGTCGAAATGACAGTAAACTGCACACACAAGCCTTGCAATGGCAGGCCTGAGACAGGTTTGAAAGGATTACTGTGTGGGTGACACAATCAATGCTGCAGTCCCACAACTAGCATTTAGCTCACAGGCCCTGGGTATATGTATACCACTTTACAAGGGACTTACGGGTAAACTAAATATGTCAACCTGGTATATACCAATATCACCATGTTTTAAGGGAGACACACATGCACTTTAGCACTGGTAAAGTGCAGAAAGTCCTAAAGCCGAAAAATGCAAGGTCAGAAAAATAAATAGGAGAGGAAGGCAAACAACAGTTAGGGTTGACCCTTCAGAGAGGGCCCTTTTCTAAGAACAACAGAATAGGGATGGCTTATGTGAACAAGGAATGGACTATGTCCTCCATAATGCTCTACGAAGAAGCTGCCCACCTCTGATTCTGGCCCGATGTAGTTAAATTGGTCTATCCACACCGCATCTAGCATTTACTCATTTACAGAGTCCTGACCGGCTTCTGTCAGTCAGTAATGCGAGTTGCGAGGCTACCTCTTCTCTTCCACGCATAGGGAGTTATAGTAAAAGGTCTCTATAATTATGTTCTGTCCCACTGAGCACCTGGTTTCTGGGTCAGTGGGAGATGCTAAGGCTCTGGTATGAATATTTCAGCTTCACTATACCTTTCAATGAATCCCTCCTACAAAAGGTCATGTTCCAACTCAGAATCACAAGGCTAACATAATTCTGAAGTCCTGAATTGGACAAGGTGGCTGTGATATTATGGCTTTCTTATCTTAAACGTTAATCCCTCATTGTGCTTCCTTTTAAGTATGATCTCCTTTCTCAGAACAGTGGTCACCTACTCTACCATCTCTTGTCAAGCTTAGCCTTCTGGACTGATATATTAAAGCTTGACTACATCTTTTTACCATCATTAACCTGAATTCCTGCAAGTTTCCTGTATGCCAGAATGATTTCTATCAGGGTAATCTACTCCAGCTGATGATCACTTTTCTCCTCCTGGTGCAAGTAAAATAGCATTAATTCTTTGCATACTGGAATTTTGCAACCTGTATGATTTGTATTTTCCATGGCAGAAAAAGATTGCAACTTCAAGACAGTCAAAGGACATGGAATGACCATTGTGTCATATCCCTTTTCACCGAAACATGAGTCTTTGTTTACATTTTGCTGATAGTGTGCATATTCCTTACCTCCCTTCCCTTGCTTCCATTTATACTTATGCAAATGTAATGTATCTGGGCCTCCCGGAATTCCTCCTTACGCGCTTGCAAATTGTCCAGAACTCTGCTGCACGTGCTATTTTTGGCCTCAATCGGAGAGCCAGTGCCAGCCATCTTCTTAACACCCTCCACTGGCTCCCAATCAGAAAGCGCATTGTTTTCAAGGCACTGACGATGGCTTTTAAGGCACTTCATGACACAGGTGCCGTGTACATCCGGAAACGGATGATGTTTTACCAGCCATCTAGAGCACTTAGGTTTTCCACTCTGGCCTTGGCCGCTGTACCAGCGATTCAGCGTACCCGGTGCAGCGGATGCTCTTTCAAACGCCTGGCTCCTCAGTTATGGAACGCTTTGCCTCTGTCTCTTAGGACCAATGGTAATCTTTTAGCTTTTTGGAAGGATCTCAAAACTCTGCTCTTTGTTCAGTAGGTGCTCTTTTGCTCCCCGTCTCCTGTTCCGCCGAGGGTTTTAAGCGCCGGGACACTCCACGGAGTAGATGAGCGCTATATAAATCTCTCCTTAACATAACATATACTTCCCCATTGAGATCTATTTTTTGATTCCTCCTTTCTCATAAGTTCATAATGCACTTGTGCTTCTTAGATGTCAGGTATAATTTTAATTCCAGATTATCGGCCCTTCTCCTTCAGGGTTACTGTATCTAAGGTATATGAAAGATCCAATATCTGTTAAGAGAACAAGTAATGCACCCCTTGTAAAGTTCTCACTGGTGGATAGGATGGCTCCTGCAGATTCCTTTCTGTCCTCCTGCCTCACCACCGGAGTATGGATGTTGGAATTATTGTGCTTATTTTTTTGTTAGTATTCACTTGTCAGATCTTTATTCTCTGGATGTGCTCAGAATATAGTCACACACAGAGCTGATGTCACTGACTCCTGTGTGCATGTGGCACCACAAGTATTGTCAAGCAGTATAACTCTGGCAGTTGTTTCTAGTTGCTGCAGCAAGAATAATCTTCCATTCATATGCTAATGCCTGGGAAGGGGTCATATATAGATTGTGGGGGAGTGGTGACATGCAACAGGAAGAACTTTACAAAAAGTTAAGCACCTTATTCTTCTTGCCTCCTGCCTACTTTCTAAGGAATATCAAATAACATCAGTGTATCAAACCAAAATATTTGTTACAAGATTCATCTTTCAAGTCCGTATAGCAATAAAAACCCTAACCACAATTTGAGTCAATATGTGCAGCCATCATTTTCTGCTCACTTTACCCACCATGCCACCTCTGTTTGGACTCAGCTTTTTGCAATATTAATTTATCCTGCCGTTGTACAATAAATCTAAAATCCCTTGTTGGGTGGCACATTTCTCTGAATTTATGGCTTTACGTCGACTAACCTGCTGCACTCTTTGATCCATGTGGCTCTCCTTCAGGCTCATTGTAAGTCCCATCTCTAGGACCACCTGGAAGCCTTGCACAGCCTGACCCTTGGAATTGCACCTTGGGGTTTTCTTTCATTAGGCTGATTCTTGGATAACAGGACTCAAGTACTTTCCCCACAGTCCTTCCTTTCTTCACCTCATTTTAAATACACAATGCTTTTTAACACTTGATGGGTGCCTTTTTAAAGCACTTTGCTCCTGGTGCCTTCTTTCACTAGACTGATTTATATAATACAGGGGGACCTTTTCCTAGACCCTACCTGGCTTGCTTCAGAAATTTAAACACATAATGGGTTTAAGTGCCTTATGATGGTATCGTTTTTTTTTAATGTCTGGAATGCGTTATGTAATGTTATGTATTATTAAAGTGCAAACAAATATCCCAAAGGGCATATTGGTGGTAGGGAGGATAGGTAACTGCAGAATAGAATTGTTATCAGTTAACGAAAGAAAAAGGTTTTAAGCTTCCTCCTCAGTAACAGTGAGAAGAAAGTGTTCCTGATGGACTCAGGAGTATTAAAGTGTAAAAAGAACATCTGCCCAGAAGATCAGTTTTGATACATGGAATGAGGATCAAATTGGTGAAAGCAGAATGAAGGACACAAATAGGACTTTCCCGAGTGCCCGTGTTAGACTTGCCCTTTTTGCAGGGTTATGCCCAAACTTTTTGCTTCTTCCTCCTATTTTTTCCTGACCTGTGTTGTTGGTTTTAGGACTCTGGGCACTTTACCACTGCCATTCAGTGCTAAAGTGCATATGCTCTCTGTGTAAATTGGGAACATGATTGGCATATTTGATTTACTGATCAGTCCCCAGTAAAGTGCACTGAGTGTGCCGGGGCTGGTAAATTAAGTACTACTAGTGGGCCTGCAGCACTGATTGTGACACCCAAACGAGTAGTTCAGAAACAGTAACTCAGACCTGCCACTGCAGTGTATGTGCACAGTTATTAACTGCCATGTAGACTTGGCAAGTGCACCCACTTGCCACGCCCTAACCTTCCCTTTTCTTATATGTAAGGCATCCCTATGGTAGGCCCAAGGTACCCCCCTGGGCACGGTGTGGTGTGTGTGAAAGATAGGACATGTACTGGTGTGTGTGACATATCTTGATAGTAAAATAGTGCCAATTTCGTTTTTCACTATCGAAAGGCTATCTTGCCCCGAAGGATAGAATGGAAGTTTATTTATAACATCTTATAAATATAACTTCCCATTGGAACGAGATAGAGAAATAAGGTTTAGGCTCTCTGAACTCAAAGTTTTTTTAACACATCTTTTAGTAAAGATGGTTTTTAAATTGTGTGTTTGAAAATGCCACTTTTAGAAAGTATCTTCTGAGGAATGGGACTACATCTAGCCCCAAAGAACCAATTGCACAGCATCATGCCGCCCCTGGCGTGCATGTTTTCTTCACGTCTTAACCTTTTCTCCATCATATACCAACTTTTTTCCATAATTTACAGTTTCTCTTAAACCAATATTTTCTCACTTTTGTCCAAATCCACAAACCGAATGCAATGCCAATTTTCAATTTTCTGATATTCCAACTGTGCCACTGGCCTCTTGAAAGAATACGAATAATGCCATGTTCATCACAAGCAGTCTTTATTTATGTTAAAACCCAATGCATTTCGGGCCATGGAGTGCCCTTCCTCGGGGGTCACTGCTGTGGTTGTTTATTTAAAAACGCCACCTTTCCTCGCCATCTTCCTCAACGAGGAAGATGGCGAGGAAAGGTGGCGTTTTTAAATAAACAACCACAGCAGTGACCCCCGAGGAAGGGCACTCCATGGCCCGAAATGCATTGGGTTTTAACATAAATAAAGACTGCTTGTGATGAACATGGCATTATTCGTATTCTTTCAAGAGGCCAGTGGCACAGTTGGAATATCAGAAAATTGGCATTGCATTCGGTTTGTGGATTTGGACAAAAGTGAGAAAATATTGGTTTAAGAGAAACTGTAAATTATGGAAAAAAGTTGGTATATGATGGAGAAAAGGTTAAGACGTGAAGAAAACATGCACGCCAGGGGCGGCATGATGCTGTGCAATTGGTTCTTTGGGGCTAGATGTAGTCCCATTCCTCAGAAGCTCTTTGTAACTTGATGGCAGTGGGGCAGGCCTAATGACCTTTCTGCACGCAAACAGAACAAAGGCAAGGAAAAAATATGGGACAAAATAAGAAACATGATAAAAAGGTGTGCATCCCTTTACCTTTAAAGAAATTCATAACTTTTAGAAAGTAGGCATTTTCTTGTTTAACCATTCTGTGTGCCTCTGCCTGTTTGTGTATTGACTGTCTGGTTTTGAAGTGACAGGGGCTGGGGAGGTGCTTTCTCTCAGACAGCCACTAGGAGCGGGGTATATGTGTGTCTAGCCTTTCCTGGATGAGTTAGGGCTGGGCTGAATAGACCTCGGCAGCATTCAGAGTGGGGGGAGGAGTTCTCACTAGCACCTGAATAGGCTCGGTCTGCATTTGGAGTGGTGGAAGGAGATTTTCCTTGCACTTGAATATGGCCTGTCTGTCTTACACATTGTTGTCTCCACCTCCTGCCGGGCAGCTGCACCACAGAGGACAGAACTCGTTTGAACTGAGCTAAGAGACCCTTGCACAAAGAGAACAAAGACATTTTGAGGTGTGGGTATTAGACCTAAAACCCCTGAACTTTATAGACTACTTCTGAAATCAAGAGGAACCTTTGCCAAGGAGAAGAGCTGGAGAAACTGAGGAGAAGTACTGCCCTTGCTGTGTATCTGGGGCTGGCCTGCAGTTGCTGTTTCTGCCAAGGAAAGGGGAAGAACTTTGCAGTGTGATGTGTCCCCTGCTTGAGGGAAGTCTCCAGGGGCTTGAGTACAGCTTGCCTGTTTTGAAGTCTCAGGATCACAAAGACTTCACCCCCAACTCCCCTGAACTTCTTTGCTGGGTGTTCTGACCTGCTAAGAAGTGCATGTGACTGTGTGAGGCCTCTGGAGGTTGTTTCTGCTGCTGGGAGCTGGAAAGCAATGCAACAACAAGAAAATCTCTTCTTGCAACAGTTTTTATGATGCAGCGATGTAGTGCGAGAAGAATCTCACTGCACCGCCGTTCCACTGCTAAAACTGACGCAGCACCTGTCACTGCTGCAAGAATCGACGCATCGAGGGATTGCGGCTGAAGAAACTGACTCAGCACCGCTCGAAGCTGCCGCATCATTCACCAACGTATCCCGGATTTCAACACATAGTCCCTGTACAGCAAGTTTTCCCCGATGCATCACCCGCAGGTCGGGGTCATATCAGAATCGACGCATTGCTTCCCCCTACAGACGGGACCCGACGCACCGCTTCCCTGTGTCCAGTGAAACTGTTGCATCGCATTGCATCCACGAAGGTCTCAGGAATCGAAGCATCTCTTTGTTTTTCAATGCTTCCCATCGCTGTGGCTGTTTGACTTGGGGAATTTTGTCGCAATGACAGGTATTTTGCAAGAAATCATGCATCCATATTTTACTGTGGACTCAGTTGCTAAAACCTGTTGAAAGTAATTTTTTTAATACTTGTATATTGGATTTTTTTTCGTTTTGATCTTGTTAAGTTTAGATAAAGATACTTTCTTTTTCTAAACCGGTGTGATGTCCATTTGTGGCGTTATCACTGCTACTGTGAGTGTTGGTACAAATACTTTATACATTGCCTTTTGGGATAAGCCTTTCTGCTTGTGCCAAGCTACCAAGGGGGGGAGCAGGGGTTATCTAAAGTATGTATCCCCCTTACCCTGACCAGAAGCAATTTTCCCTATTTAGACAAAGGTACCTACCTCTGCCAGCTAGAGACCCCCATTTCCAACAGCTTGACTGTGAGGATCAGTTTGGCCACAGCCTCTTGCTAATCTCATGTGTGCTCAAAATACTAGGATTGTTCTCTGGCATGTCCAGGAGGAGTGCAGACACCATGCCTTCATTTGTTTGACAGTGGACTACTATCCCTGTAGTGGGTCTGGCATGTAGAATGGTTGAGACAGAATACTTTATTTTATTAATCAGTAGTTGTGCCCAGATCTTTTTATCTGTGCCACTAGAGTGGAGGTCTACTGGCCCACTCATGTAAAGTTCTGCTTTTATGCATGAACCTGGAACCTAGCACTAACATCCCATGTGTATGTTATGTGCGGGATGTATGCATGTATTGCTACATGTTTTGTGTGTATAAGTAAACCAGAATGGGGTTTGGTTCCATTTTGTAAGCCTTTGCCTGTTCCTGTCCACAAGGTTGAGGCGTGGATGTCTTCCCAGACAGTGTTCGGCCAGGTTGAAATGGCAGTTTGAAACTGCACACACACAGGCTGCAATGGCAGGCCCGAGATATGTTTAAAGTGCTACTTATGTGGGTGGCACAATCAGTGCTGCAAGCCCACTAGCAGCATTTCATTTTCAAGAGATGGACACATGTAGTGCCACTTTACAAGGGACTGACAAGTAAAATAAATATGCGAATTGGATATAAGCCAATTCCTTCCTGTCTTAAGGGGAGAGCACAAGCACTTTAGCACTGGTGATCATTGGTAACGTGTGCAGAGTCCTAAAGCTGGTAAAACCAAAAAACAAAGTCAGGCAAAAGAGGACTTTTTAAGGCAAAAAGTTAGGGGAAACCCAGGATGCCAGGTCTAACATATGTCCTTATCTGTTCTAGACCAAAGTGGCCAAGAACAGCAGCCTCCTTTGGTGCACAAACCACATCAGCTAGGCTGAATTCAGCCCGGGGGACTTCAAATAAAAAGAGGCTGGAGGGACTGAGCTGAATTCAGAGTATGTCTAAGTGATGGAGCCATCCCCTTTTACTCAGCATGCTCCTTGTGCCTCATCAAGAGGGGAACTGGTTCCTGTTCGACCACTATGGCTGCACCTACTGTTCACAAACGTGTTTAACTCAGCCCCAGCTCCCTCCACCACCAAGGATGAATGATTTCAGTTCAGGACAACCTTAACTTCCAAACAAATCAGTTCAGCTGGCTCAGATCTCTCCAGCCAGAGTCCTCAGTGTCCCCTTCTGAGGGCTCAATAGGCTGCAGAGACAGGCCACTGCAGGAGTGGCATGAGGACCTTTATCATCGTATCTGTGATCGGGTCACAGACTCGCAGGACATGATGCTTAGTAAGCATGACAGCCAGGCCCAACAACAGCTGTTCTGCAGTTAAACGAGGAGCACAGAAAGCCCCTTCATTTACTACAAATGATTTTACGTGTTTATATAAGTATGCAGTAGTATTAATTAAATGTCATTGGTGTATTGGTTTTGTTTTAAAAAGACTGATCACTTATATTTGTTACATTTGGTGTTGTGACGTCTGAGGAGCTAACTGTACAAAAATAGTGAGGATTGCTGGATAATTGGGCACTTTATAGCTATTGTAATTCGTCACTTTCTCTCAATTGGCTGTTTTGATTGCAGAATAATTCAGAAGCCAATTTCAATTGAAACAATCCTGGTGTTTAATCGTCTCATATTGTTTGTATGATTCTAGTACAGAACATCTTGTGCAGAAATGAAACATAATAATTCAGATAACCCTGCAAAGATATGCTTATTTCTAAAACGTAAGATTACAATTTCAGTTTTTGTCCTGGGTGGTGGTTTCACACACCTTAGAATCCTGAGGTAGTAGTTTTTCTTCTCTTCTTTGACTTAGCAAGGGACTAGGGACTTCTGGGAACGAGCCACCTTTGTTCTGGAGGCCCTGCTGTAGGTTCCCTTCGTGTTTACAGTACTTACAGGACACACCGGGTTACTGTTGCTAGCTCCGCCGAGCAATCATAGGAGCCCAGGGACCGGTGAACGTGTGCCAGGCAGCTGGCACACGAGCAGGTGCCAGGTGAGGCCTGGGCGGAGCCAGAGTGGTCGGAGAAGTGGCGCAATCAGCGCTGGCCATCCTTAGGGCTTCAGGAGCATCCGTCTTCAGATAGCCACCGAGGCCACTCGGCGACTGCACTGACCCTCAGACGCACTCCATCGTGGGCTAAGTGGCATCCGTGTCTGATTGCTTCTCGCCTCTCCCGCCGCTGCTTTCAGTCACTTGTCTGCCTCACATCTGGCACTGAAGACAATGGGTGTGTTGTGTAACACAATGACTCACACCAGTGAATGAAGAAGGGGAAAAAACAAAAAAAGCCGGTGCTTGATGATTGGGCCAGATTGCTCGCCTGCTTCAGGGGTGCTGAAGTAGCCTGAAGATTAGTCCGTCGATACGTAAGCATCACTAAATAGAATATATCACCCATCACCGCCGCCGCCGCGGGAGTCTTGCACTGGCACCATGGAGTACGTGCTGCTCGTTTTATATTTCTCCTTCTTCATCTGCCTCTGTGCCCTGGTCTGCTTTTACTTTTCTGGCTGCCAAGAAATGACCTATAAACACGAAGGTAAGACGTCTGTTGTTTGTTGGGTATTTTGCAGTATGTGCCATTGATGTGGTCGTCTCAGCTTTTTAATGTCTCTTTTATCCCCCTTCACATTCGCCAGCCTGATTTACCCTCTTTCTCCATCCAGACACAGCCAGCTCCATTCTTATCGCCTCCTTGCCACTTGTTGCTTACATCTGTGTTCCAAAGCCCACAAAATGATTTGTGGTCCATAAATAATATTGTGCCAAATAAAAACTCTGTTGCATCACGCAGCAGGCGATCAGCATGTTTTCTAAAGCCAACTGCCGACATGAAATTCACAGAAAAGGCTTCCCAGCAGTTGTAAGTGCATTTTACCGCCTGCTCCTCCCTACAAGTGGGTATTATTGTCCGTGTCTATGCATTGATTGCCCGCATTATTGGCAGGCTTTACGAGAATTATTTCAACTTAGCGCCGGACGAATTCTGAATACTGGAAAGGAAGCCGAGTATTTTATTTGTTGTGAATAAAATCCGTGCAGCTCATCATTGACAGTGGATAACATGTGAGTCCGTGGCTGGGCCGCACAGGGGAGTTCTTTTAGTGCTGTGCAGACAGATCCCTGCAGCACTGCGAACCTTGTGCTGTTTTGAGTGTACCATGCAAGCTTGTAGCCTATTTTAGCGCCTTGATTACTTACCTGGGCTCCAGTTGGGAACTGAGGGCCTGTTATTGCTGTGAGTGCAAGAATGAGGCTTAATGTGGACACACAAAGCAAAACCAAAGGACGGAGTGTTGAACATTGCAAGCACTCACCCCCAGTCAACTAATCTGGGTTTAATCCATCATCATTCTTTAGCTGACTCTGCCACCCCGGTTCAGACATGGCCATATGCAAATCAGTCTGACCAAGTGCCTCATGAGAACAGTCCAGCCCGAACTGCCAAGCCATGTCTTCCCTGGACTGGAAACAAGCATCCTGGGACCAGTTTCTGGCTAATCAGCCGTCATCAGCCAGGCTAGCTTGAATCCAGTGGCAAAGTGAGCAAGGGCCCACGTATGGGCATACCCTGCCAATTTAGGGGCGAACAAAGAAAACCATTTAAGCTAGCCTGACTGATGACGGCTGATTAGCCAGAAACCGGTCCCAGAATGCTTGTTTCCGGTCCATGGAAGACACTGCTTGGCAGTTCGAGCTGGACTGTTCCCATGAGGCACAGGGTCGGACTGATTTGCATATGGCCATGTCTGAACTGGGGTGGTGGAGTGACCTAAAGAATGATGATGGATTAAACCCAGATCAGTTGACTTGGGGTGAGTGCTTGCAATGTTCAACACTCCATCCATCATCCCCTTTGGTTTTAATGTGGGAACAGCACCAGTAGCAACCAGTCTTAGCCTCAGCAGAAGGACAGTGGATGTGTTAAACCTCTGTCTTTAGACAGCGGTGACAGGACTTCCCTGGGTGACTGTATTGTACAGACTGTTTCCACAGCACTCTTCTTTGGGGATGACTTGACTGAATGCGTGGACTTTTGGGGTGAGAAGGCACTCTGTGAACTGGGTTACCTCACTGTAGTTGTCTTTTTGCTTAGCCAGATTTGTGGCTAGTTACCATATCCTTCTTATCCTTCTTTTTAGTGATGGCCTTGTGAGAAGTTAGTGTTTGTTTAATTAAAATGAAATTTGTTGTCAGTTTGCGATTTTACATCAGCCCCAAAGTGTATCCGGCAGTGTCTCCACATTTAGAATTCAGAGTCTTCCAATGAATCAGTTGCAAACAAGACAATCGCTCTGTATTTTGAGAGACTGAAGTGTGTCCATGCTGGGGGCAGCGCATTCAAGTGAAATATAGAGTGGCTGATTTAAAGCCACTCTGTGTTTCATAATGCAGACAGCATGCTGCCTGTACTTTTCAGAGGGGAGAGTGATCCCCTTGCAGGCAGTTGCAGTGAGTGACAGAGCCCACCTGCAAGGGGATGTCTGGGGGTTCCATGTGTCCCCTTTCCCACCCCAGAGGGCTGCCCTTAGGAGGCGTACTGAAAGTAAACTACCATTTTATAGTGGCATATTTACCTCTGCGCCCTCATTTGTAATAAAGCGCAAGCACAGAGGCAAAGTGATTCACTCATTTTCATGGGGCCACGACCCCACACAAATGAGGGAACACCTGTCATGAAAGCATTGACGCTACTTGTGTGCAACTGCTATCAGTATATCAGATGGGGATGCACAAACGTCTACAGCCCATTGTGCTGCGGGGGCGCAGAAAGTGTGTTCACACTCTCGTTGTGCCTCTGGGGCAAAGTGTATAATACAGCATCAGGTTTCGTTACTATGACCTCCAGGGTCCGTATTACCATTAATGCGCACCTTCCTTGTTTGCGCCACGGCGCACCTTAAAACAGGTGCTCTGGGCACAAACAAGGAAAGTATGCCCTATTATGGTCAATGCACTGCTGGCAGTGAGTGACTGGTCACGCCTGCAAGGGGATGTCTGGGGGTCCATGGGTCCCCCTATCTCCCCGCCAGAGGTCTGCATTTAGGATGCGCCACTTTCAGTGTGCCTTCTAAGGGCATGTTTGCCTCAGTGCCTGCATTCATACGGTGCGGGTGCAGAGACAGAGTGAGTCCCTCATTACCCATGCAAATGAGGGACCACTCTCCAATGATTGCGCTGGTACTCCATGTGCGCCCGACCTATCTGTATTACGCAGGGGGCCGCACAAGCATCCGCGTCCCCTTCTGTAATACCAAAGTGCCCCAGGGATAAGCAAAGCGGGCGCACTTGTCCGTTGCACCCCCGGGCACCCTCTGTGATACAACTCCAGGCAGCACACATCTCAACAGTAAATGCATTAGTGACCCGAGATATATCCCTATGTCCTGGTGAGGTGAAGCCTATGTGCGTATTTGAAAAGTTTCGGGTGCTGGGAGGGGGAAAGGGAAAAGGAGGGTCTTTAGTTCTTTCTGAATGTCAGGAGTGTGGCCAAGCTTCAGGTGGAAGGGGGTCGTTCTAGGGTTCGTGCTGTCATGTGGGTGCAGTGAAAAAAGTGTTTCTTCCAGGTTTCGGCTTTGTTGGTGCCGATGGCCTTGTAGCTGTTGCAAACATATTCAAATGTTTTGGGGCCGGACGAGAGAGCGGGTGGTGCTGTCAGTCACCCGACAGGTGGAGCAGGGACTCCCTGGGTGGCCGTGGTCTCTTCCACTGCAGGGACCTGTGCTGCACAGGAACTTCCACTGCACACCCAGTAACCAATATACCAGGCACAGACAGTGGTCCAAAAACACAATGTTTTGAGAATAGCACATCATTCTGTAATGAATCTTAGGCCCCCAGGGGAGCACTCCCTTGAGCAGAGCGCCCCCCACCCCCACCCTCCTATCAGCATCACCCTGATCATTCAGAGGTGCCCCCTTGTGGACATCACTTAGCCTTGTTATCATGCTCCTTAATGAGATGCCGTACAGACGGAAATGCTAATTGCTCAGCCCTTCAGAGAGTGTTTGTATGTCTAATTGCTGCTTTGCTTAATGACATATACTCAGTCACCTGCTAATTATATTGATTTCTAAACGAAAACATGCGCTTCCCAAACAGGGAAATCACGGAGAGATGGGGATGTGGAAATATTATGCTCCACGGTTCAGATGCAACTGTGGTTTTATTTTGAGGAGATTAAGAAGAGGAGAAATGAGATCTCAATGGGCCTCTCGAAGCAACCAATACAGCTGAAGCCAGCTGCAACCACACCCTCTCCCACGGCGTAGAGCGCCTCGCGCCCGAACCGATCACGTGCTGCCGCTCACGATACGGCGTGAAGCGCTATATAAATGCTACAGTATAGTATATTATAATACTGTGCACAACGAAGGAACTGACCCATCATGGCACTCTGAAGGAGGCACGATGAACGGCATGTCTAGATACTGAAAACTTGCTCGACGATCACCAACACCATGTATTTAAACTGATGATATTTCTCGAATAAAAAAAGGCTTCCTGCAGCGTTTTCCCCATTGTATACATCTAGTGCTATAATTAGAGCCCCTGGAGTTATGCGGTAACTAAGGATCAAGTTTATCAACAAGTTTTACTAAATTATGCGTCAATAAAAAACAAATGATGTGGATTAATGCATCATATTCATGTCTATGGCAATATGATGTCATTATTTTGACATTTTAAAACATTATTCTTGTATTGTATTTGAACTCATGTGTACCAGTTGAACATATGAATGCAGCCAGGGCTTTAAGTCGGATGGAAAAACAGGGGGGTCTCACACAGGGGCGTGGCCAACGTAATTTAAGGCGTGGCTTAAACACGTAGGCCAAAAATCTGTGTTTAGCATAGTGTGCGGCCCGACTTGTATTTTACTGTTTCTGTCCATTCATCCAGATATATGATAGAACCAGTGGTCGAAGTGGGGGAAAAAAAGTAGAGGAACTGTGGGCGGAGAATCAGAGGGTGGGACTAACCTGTGTGTTGGGTCAGTGGGCGGAGTCAGAGGTGTGGCAGAAAGAGCAAAATATCCCAATTTTTAGTATTTGTTTCCCATTTCACTAACCGGTTACAGCTTATTACGTTATTTAATTTAACCAATGGTTACACATGTTTATTTAAGGTGTAATATGAGTTATTGATATTAAATACATTCACAAAATGGGATTAGTTTCCAAACACAGAATGTCCCCCATTTTAACTACATTTGTCTTTCGTTAGGTTGGCTTAGCACCCAGGATAATGTGTGCATGGCTAAAAACTTTTAAGGTCCCACAAGCTAGACCTATTGGCTATGCCAATGCTTGTTTGGGGTCTGTCCTGACACAGTCCCTGGCCTTGAGCCTATCGCTGGTCCTTTCTCTGGCCCGGTTATTGGTTCTGTCTGAGATTCTGTCTCTTCTCGTGTCACTGGTGCTATGTTCCAGTCCTTGACAGAATCTAAGATTGCGCCTCGAGCCCTCGGCCCGTCCATGGTTCCCTCAATGGCTCACCAATTGCTTATGTTCCAGTTAGGCTCTGTGACTGGCCCTATTTCTAGCTTGTCCAGACTTCCATTTGGGGGTACTCTGAGGAATTGTGAGGGAGGCAGGCATAAGCAGGCTAGGGATGGACGAGAGTAGGAAGGGTGGGTTGGGAGGAGGGATAGAGAGAACAGCACGGGATGAACAGCAAAAAGATGAGACGGGTAGGGGAAAGAGCAATGGAGGAAAGAGTGAGAGATTGCGCTAATAGAGAGAGTGGTTAGAGGAAGATATGAAAGGCAAGAAAGAGTTGATGGGTGGAAATGAAAAGGGTAATATGGTGAGGAAATGAGGTAGAGTGACGGGGTGACAGAGGGATGGAGAAAGGAGGAAGGTAAAGGGAGTGGAGTGAGTGATTTGAAGACAGGGGCAGGGATAGGTATGCATGGGTAGTGGAGTGGGTGAAGGAACGGGGTTGGGGGGTTGCATAATCCATCGAAATAACTGAGATGGTTAAAAATAGGGACAGAGGGGGGTAGGCTTCACAGTTCAGCAGATAGTGACGGCTGGGGTACAGGAACTTCCTGAAAGATGGAGAGGAGAGTGTTGAAGCCGGAGAGGATGTGGTGTCTTGGGGGCGTGGCATGGTTCCTCACCGCACTAATGATTCGGGTCACAGTCTATGGCTGCCGAGGAGACCTTGCAGTCCTTCACTCCAACTTGTACACAGCAACACACATCAGTTGCCACCAATGTGGATATGAGCATCCAACGCAGAGATGTGCAATGCTCTTCACATACAAGGTCATCTATCGACATAAAGATTGGTGATGCTATAGTGGCCATATGCGAAAATACACACGGACAGCATCATTGCAATAACTGACACTGAGGAGTCATTTTCACTCAATAGCTACAGTCAGATTTCAAGCCCCCCACACTCAAACTGAATGTAGGACATATGTGATAAAACCACAAACATTTCAAAAAGCAAGACAAGCACCCAAGGTGTCAACTGAAATCAGGACTAATGTTAGGAAACACACTCTTGTGCCCAAATGATAAATTGGAAGGGGCAGTATGCCTGGGTGGGATATTGTTAACTTCCATCCAATTATAACTTTCACCCGGGTGTCCCAGGTGTGAGACCAACTGAACTGATTTTACTTGCCGGTAAAATCACACCAGGGTTAGGCTGCAAGCACAATCTGGCCTTGCCTCCTGGCTCCCGCCCGCCTGACCCTCCCCCACCCTCTTTTCATGTCACAGGGCACCAAGGAATGCTCACCACTGCCAGCATACAGGCCCTGTTGTGTCCTTACACCATCCTCACTTCAGCTTCTCGGAGCAGTTGGTTAAAGTAAGCACATTTGTCCCCTGCCCCTCCCCCCCCATCCTGTGTGTCAGCCCGGGCTGAGACAGCTTTGGGGCTGGCTGGCGACGTCTAATTGCAGCCGCACCCAAGTACTTCACAGGTCTTTAAAAGACTGTGTACTTGTAAATGAGGCTTTTATTGTATTTTCATTCACTTTTTCAACGTGGCTTTGTTGCGTGGGGGAACAAAGAGAGAGGGTGGGGGCAACTACCAGCTGCAGGAGAACTTGACACTGTCCTGGTCTTCTACGGGCACAGAGGAAAAGACACAGCCATTTTCTTCTCTGCCTGTTCCGCCCTTCCCCAAAAGCAGAGCGTTAAATATCGGCATTGCATTTCTGCAGTCCGGGACGCATGTTTAAAAGAAAAAAGTAAGGGAATGGCATCTATAAAATTCAAGAAGTAGGGGCACGCTGTGCCCTCCCGATCCCGTCCACTTCCACCACTGGATAGAACAAGTAACATCATAACTACAAGAAGTGAGGACTATTGGCTTTGTCAATGGTTGTTAGTTGCATAGGATAAATAAGCAGCCACTATGGCTTGTATATAATAGTGAAAAAGTTTCCACTTAAAGCCCTGGTGACACCAGGACATTGTTGCTGCTCCCAAGTTTCAAAAAGAGAAGGGAAATCCATAGAGAAAATTACTCTTTTTAACCCGTTCCGTGCTAGTGACGAAACCACTCCGCCATGAGCCACGGGCGCGCTGTGCTCATGACGGAGTGGTTCCGTCACGCCGCGGCCGCTCCGCCCACGCGGCATCAATTCCCCGCCTGCGCGGGTAAATTTATAAGCGGGCGGGGCCGTGACGGAACCACTCCGTCATAAGCACAGCGCCCCCATGGCTCGTGACGGAGTGGTTCCGTCACAAGCATGGTGGCGCCGCGCGATCCCCTCTTCCCCCCAGCGCTGCGGCGGAATTACTGCCGCGGCCAAGGGGTTAAAGGATTTCCCTTCCCCTACAAAGCTCACCTTGCATGACGTCAATCCGTAACTTCTCCACTCGTTAGAAGTGAGCAGTGTGAGTACTTGCACATCGATGTGCGGGCTGTCACTGCAGACCGGAAAAAAACGGACAGTCTGTGCCAGGGCACAAAACAGAGCCCGAAAGAGACCCGTTTCAAGCCCCCCTTTAAAAAACTGCCGGTGCTCAGCACCGATGAGACCCGGCCCTCTGAAAGCCCTGAATGTAGCAATCATCAACTGAAAGATGACCAGTTAACTTTGGCAAACAGTTTGCCAAATCGCAGAAGCAGGGGTTGTACCTTTTTTAGGCACTTGTGATCTGTTTAAGGTATGCACAATTTTTACTGAAATCTGCAATTCAAATTAAGCATTAGAGGGTGGATTTTGCCGGGTAAATTCATAACTAAGCAGAAAACGCAGCCGCCTCTGTACTTCATAATTCCAGTGGCCATGGATATAATCTTCTTCTTCTGTGCAAGAAGAATCACCTAGGCAACCAATTAGATATAGCACTTACAATATAAACACGTCTGTAATACATTCAAATAGGGCATCATGTGCTGTGGTTCTTCCTGAAGAAGGCATGTTTGTTCGTCAAAAAACAAAAGGCCTTTATTTGGTATTTCACAACCATAAAGCACACCATAAAATGTATAAAAGCAGTCAAATTAAAAACGATATTTCCAAGAGTGTGATTCATTATTAAAATGTTACAATATTTATAGGATTATCAGTTCTGTTTTTGACCTCGTTCACTTATATTGTGTCCACTTTTTGGAGGAGGTTGACAATCAATGTGAGGAGCAGATTAGAATGTATGATGAGCCCCCCCATCCAGCAAGTTACGGCCTGCCTGCAGGTTCGGAGGTTTAATTTGTTTAAGATCAATTTTAAGAGCTTCCTTCTTGAGTCTTTAACTATGGGGCAGACAAACATCAGATGGCATATCGATTCTTTGTGGTATCCACATAAGCAACAGTTTTCATCTTGAGGTTTGCTTTTCCAGGTTGGTAGCAGGTCCTTGGTGTTGTGATCTCCTAGCCGGTACAACATAAACCTCTTTATTAGTGTAAATCGAAAATGTGCTGCTAAATAGGCTTGCGGTTTGAGTTTTGAGTATGAATTTATTACCAACTAGGCGTGTCGACGTTTAGCTAATGTTTTTTTATATTTCCAAAATGGGCAGTTTCCTTGCAGTAGCATTACACACTCTATTGAATACTGTTCTTTCCACCTTACCATCCCATTCCTCTTGGATTTTTGGTTCTGCCAGGGCTGATCTCAGGTTTTCACCCCATGTTTTCGATGTATCTGATCAAACTGGGCCTTAATTTCTGCCCAGCATAAGTTATTCAGGGATACGGATTCCGAGGAGCAACATTTCCAACACAATTTCATTGGTATTCCTGGTTCTGAAGACCGAATTCCACGCGGATCTGTGATGGTGACTCGGCTTTAGGAAGATTAAAAACTGCTTTGCACACTTTAGTCTGGAGCTCATTTAAAATATAAATATACTGACCACGCCATATTTGTTGGCCGTATGCCAATGTTGGGAGTAATTGTGCTGCCATTGTTCGTTTCGTTTATAAACTTTATTCGACAGTTTAAAAAAACGTCATAAAAGTACACAAATAAAATCAAACATATGACATTACACAGGGAAAGTACATATCATCATGGATTGTTTTCAGGGCACACAGATGTCAACCAATAAAAAACGAAATAATAGCTAAAAAACCATACTTTTTCTTGCAACAACAGATTTCAGAATAAAGGTTGCGATAAAAAAACACAGATCCGGGCTAGCAAGCGAAAATAAAAATTTCATGGCATTTGATGTAGAAGACACAGAATATTTTTTAAATAACGGTTTCAGATAAACAATACGTAGGGCTTTATAAAGGGGGCAGATTAACATAAAATGCAGGGTACTTTGTTTAGTTAATCCATCACATGGACAAGCAGAGGTTGGATAATTTTTCATCTTTGGAAAGGCCACAAGATTGTGGACGATACCTAGTCTAAATCTGGATAGGACGAATTGGTGAGATTGCCTGTAGATGAATTTAAGATAGGTAGGCAAACCAGAACCCTCGTTTACATTGGAGGAATAGAAAGCATGGGTTGAGTAATTACTTGTATCAGCTTTCCGTTTATCGAATTTTACCCTCAAAAATTCTTCTTTCACCTCCTTTTTGGATAAAGTAGTTACAATTTCGGGTTCATTACGTACATCCAAATCAAAGAGTTCTTTATAGGTAGTGGTCACATACTTTATCCATGGTATATTTTTGAAATTATCCAAAAGCAGACAATCTTTGATAATGCTCTTTGTGAAACTTGTTTCGTCCTTCAGCCAAATAGACCTCCATACCAGGAGGGGTCTCAATTCGATTAAATCGGCTATATGGTCCATCCTTAGTTCCTCGTGGACCAGGTAGTTAGATGCCGATGATGGTAAACAAAGTAACCGTTTCAGAAACAGATTTTCCAGAATTTGCAAGTCTCTGTTAGGCCAGTGCCCCCATACCCCTGAACCATAAAGCGCTATTGATGAACATCTGTGTCTATAAATATTTAACATTGCTGGGATCCGTCGGCTGCCCAGTTTATTGGCAAAACGGAAGACACCTAGCGAAGCCTTCCCCAGCCTGGCTTTTATGTTAGTTTGTTCTGGTGTCCATGAGCCCCGACTATTAAAAGTAATGCCCAGATAACAGAAGTTATCTACAACCTCAATTCTGTTATCTTTAAAATAGAAAGACTTAAGGTGATTCACCTTTTTGCCACAAACCATTATGAATGTTTTGGAGTTGTTAATTTTGAGTTTCTTACCCTGAATAAAATCATAGAAACAGTTCATTAGCCGCTGGAGGCCGATTGGGGTTCTAGATAATAAAACAGTGTCGTCCGCATATAACAACACTGGAATAGGTAGGCCTCCTGCTTGCGGTGCATCAGCTTGGACCTGTTTTAATTCCTGTTCCATAGAATTAATAAAAAGGGAAAAAAGCAAGGGGGCCAATACGCACCCCTGCCTAATGCCTGATTTTACCTTAATCTTTCTCGTACACTCTCCTGCTGGTCCATATCGAATCTGTGTAGAAAGATTGGAATATAACCTAGCTAAGAAATGGATAATAGCTGAGGGTGCTCCCATATCAAGAAGGGTTGTCCACAGCAGGGAATGATTCACCAGGTCGAAGGCACTAGAGAGGTCCGCAAAACAAAGGAACAAGGAGCCGGATTTAACCTTAGTATATTTACCTATTAAAAGGTTGAGGTTGATGCACTGGTCAATGGTCCCCAAACCCTATCTAAAACCATATTGGGATTGTGCCAGGATATTATTATCGGTCGCCCACTCCTCCAGACGTAGTAGTAGAACCCGGCTCATGATTTTAAGGGAGGAATCTAAAAGGGAGATGGGGCGGTAGTTTTTGGCCTCCCCTCTATCTCCCTTCTTATAAATCGGAATAATAACGGATTCACTCCAGGTTGCCGGGGTGGAGTAATCAGTGGCAGCATTAAAGACCTGGGTCAATAAAGGGCTCCAGAGGGCCAGATCATGTTTGTAAAGATCTATTAGGACCCCGTCGGGTCCTGGGGCTTTACCTCCTTTACTGGAATTAATTGCCGTGACTACTTCTCGGATGGTAATTCCCAAAGGCTGCGAAGTCAGCAAGGGATTCATACAGATATTATCATAAGACTCCTCAGGGGGGTCAAAAATTCCTGAAAAATATCGGACCCAGCTATCTTCGCTTACTAGTGCGGTAAGTACTGGGAAATCTTCTTTCTGGAGGAATGGGGCGTTAATAGTACTCCAAAACAATTTACAGTCCCGGAGAGCTGCAGCACTATCCAAATTGTCCCAGGCTTGTTCCCGGAGTTCGTTTTTCCTGCGTTTTAGTTCTATATTATAATTGGACCTCAAGGTTTTGACCACTTCCCTGTCTCTTGGGAGATTGGACAGTGCTTTCTTAAGAGTTTTTAGCACTGTTGTACAGGCTTGGTCAAACCAACCAACCTTATCCTGTCTGGTATTGATCTTATTGTTAGTAAAAATTCTATTAATAATAATACCAAGTTCCTCAAAATCCGCTATAATACCCATAGGGGGGGGCATTAATTTCCAGACAGCGGAATATCTGTCTGGAACCACCTACCACTGCTGTACTATGTAGTTTCTCTGATTTTTCCGTACACCACTTTATCCGGGTTCCGTTAGGCCTACTTGGAACAATATCATCAACGACCCTGCCTGTAGGCGTATTTCTGGGACCCCAGAAAAGAATAGACATAGTTAAAGCATTATGATCACTCAAACAATAGTCCTTAATGATTGGCACTGTACAAAATGGCACCATAAGGGTTGAGATCAACAGATGGTCAATAACAGACTCAGTATCCCTCCCTTTGAAAGTTGGGACAATATTGCCCATGTTATCAAGAGCTGGTTGGTGAATAACTAAATCAAATTTTAACAGGAAACCGTTAAGGGAAGTCCCATATGGGGAGTGTTGGAAATGTGCTAGATTCTCCCCCGAATCCCCATCAAACCCACAAACTGGGGTGTGAGATTGCGGGCACGTTCTGATGTTAAAGTCCCCTCCCCATATGATGTCATAAGATTTGTGGGATTTATTACAAATTTTGTTCAAAAAGGCTTCCAGTTCGTCCACGACTAGGGTACTGGTAGGATCAAATGTATTATTGTAATGATTGATCAGTAGGGTGTTCCTACCCTTTTTGGCTTGTAGTTCCAGAATTTGTGAATGTGTGCCAACAATAGAGTATGATCTTACAGTTATCGGGAGATCTACTGATATTAGAACAAGCAGGCCCCCTTTTGCCCTCCCCATAACGGATTCCTGGGCAACACAATTATAAGAAACAAAACCATCAAAGTGAATGTCTATAGTGGACCATGTTTCCTGTAAACATAAAATATCAAACCCAAGAATAAGTTCCCTCCACCCTAGAGCCGAAGCTCTCTGACGCCACCCAGCTATATTCCAGCTCACCATGGAATACCCTTGATCACTTGAAGTAGATATCTCTTCTAAAGGAGTAATCATGGGTGAAAACAATATACTTGTACATCCCCTATCAGCAATAGCCCCAGCTGGTGGTGGAAGATGGACTTCAGTTGGTTTATCTGGAGTTAAGGGGATCAGATCGGGTAAATCAGGAGTTATTTTACCACCCATTACTGGCAAGATGTGGTGTTCCACAGTAACCCTGCTATCGAAAAAATTAGTCTCGTTGGGTAGAGGGGGAACAGTGGTATATACACTGGAAAGTCAGTCAACTCCTTCAAGCCCATCTAGACAGCTATATCGATTATAATTCCAGAAGGTGTTCTGCGGGGTCTGAAATGGGGGCAATCTGGGGTGTCTTGGGTGAAAAGGCCTTCCCCTACGTTCAACCCTAGTCCAGTCATTGCTTCCATCATAATACATGGGGTTAATAGGTGGTGGGAAAAAAAAGGAGACAGGGAGAGTCTGGATAGTAGAATCTAATGACCTATTAACACCCGCACATATGTAAAACACAGTACGGGGATCTCTAAAACTGACAGTGATACAATCTCCCTTAATGGATTTTGGGGTTTTACCAATCCATGGTACCCTCCTCACCATGATAACTTCATTGTGCAGGTGTGCCGGTAAAGGTCGGTTCCAATTAAGCCATTTTATAACTTGGTTTTTAAGGGAACTAAATGTTTCAGTTTCACCCCTATCTAATGGAGGTGCTCCTGCCAGAATTACCATAAACCGGTTGGCCTCCGGGGGGAGATCAGGCCGTCTAGTTCTTGGTGTTTTGAGATCTTCGGGTGGGGGCCCTTGGGTATCGATAGACATAAGTGCAGGTGGGATATGCAAACCTGGGAGGGGGCCTGGAATATTCTGTGGGGCAACTAGGCTAACCGAGTTAGAGACTTGGGGAACAGGTTGGGTACTTACGGTCGTTGAAACAGGAATTTGGGATACAGTAGTTGGATGAATAATTTGGGGAGTGGGCATACTAGGAAGGAGACAAGAACTATTAGGCTTGGTGGAGTTAGCTAAAAGAATAGCAGTTGATTTCTCAATATTAGACATTCTGAAATCAAGCCTATCTAGTTTGGCCTCTAATGGGAAAATAATCGATTTTAGTAGGGTTGCAATTTTATCCATAGAGATATCGTTACAGGGTCGACACCCTTCACAGTTGGTATTCAACAATACAGATTCTCCATCTATTTTGGCTGTTTTAGATGCCCTCCCGGTATTTTTACCCTTTCTGTTATACTGTCTCTTCCGTTTCTTAATAGCCCCTTCTTTCCCCCCCTGGGTGGTAAGGAGGGTAGTATTTCCATCATTTACAGAGGGAAAGGAAACATTTGCACAATCAGAGACAAGGCTAGAATCAGCTACGATAATAGAGGGATTGGATATAACAACAGAATCTACTCTTAGCGGAGGGGCAGAATCAGGAATTAAAAGTTGGGCATCCACCACAGGCAAGCAGTCAGTAGGTCTTTCTGGAGTTTTAGCATTGGCTAAGGGGCCCATACTAGAACGTTTAAGAGACATTAGTTCCTTGGACAGTCGTTTCTCCAGTGTGACAATTTCTTTGTCAATAATGTTATTAGCCCTAGTAAGAAACTTCTCCATACCTCCTGCGGCAGAATGAGATCCTCCAGCCAACAGGGATTTGCTCCTGGTTTCGCGTCCGACCATGATCCACAAGAAATCAGGCAACAGGAAGATTTAGGGGAGTAGCCCGGTCCGGTCACTGTCGGTCACGAACGGGCACAAACGGGCCCGCTCTTGGCCCGGTCTTCGCCCGCTTCGTCGTCCGCGCGCGTCCCGCGTACGCGTTCCGGGCGTGGTTAAAATAGAGGAGGAGAGAAGGGGGCGGGAAGAGGAACCAGGTGCACGCGGTGGACGGCGCTAGTACTTCTGGACCTCGCAGTCCCGCTCCCAAAGCAGATGACAAATCAGGCTCTCCCCCTGCCGAGGTGACCGAGCCGAAATGCTCCCAGGTCGCAGGATAGTCTAATTAAAGGGCTCCGCTGCAGTTCTTGACCCCAGAGCGGCCACAAGCACAGTACAGTAATCCACACGCTGCTCGAGCGGCACCCGCGCCAGCATCTTTGCACTGTATGAACCTCTTCCTTGCACAGTGCCTGTCATTTTTGACAACATATTGTGATACAAACCCCTTTCAAAATTCTACCCTTGGGATAATGAGGTTAATTCTGCACATATTGTTAGTATCCTTGACACTATGGTCTCAACCCCACGTGTGATACTTGCCCTGGAATGACAGTGCCGCTCGCAGCCTTGTTGGGACATTCCTGAGGACTTTGGATATTTTAACCCGTTTTTACTTTGCTGGTAACTTTCCCTGCTTCCTGGACACGAGGACTGGGGACCAAAGTGGACGCTGCCGGGGCCGGGACTGCGAGAGCCAGGGTGCACAGCGCTTGAAGATCCCAGCGCACCTGGTGTCTCTTCCCGCCCCCAGCCCTCCGCCCTTGATTGATCACACCGGCTATTTAAGGCTCGCGGCCCCCGCTCCGCGGGTGCCGCTCGCAGCCTTGTTGGGACATTCCTGAGGACTTTGGATATTTTAACCCGTTTTTACTTTGCTGGTAACTTTCCCTGCTTCCTGGACACGAGGACTGGGGACTGGGGACCAAAGTGGACGCTGCCGGGGCCGGGACTGCGAGAGCCAGGGTGCACAGCGCTTGAAGATCCCAGCGCACCTGGTGTCTCTTCCCGCCCCCAACCCTCCTAATCAACGCACTGGTGAGCGCGCACGCGGGACGCGCGCGGGACACAGCCCGGGGCTAAGCCCGGGCAAAGGGCGGGCCCTCTGAGGCCCTCTGAGGACCGAAAGGACTGAACTGGCGGTACCCCCTAGTGTATAATTAGACTATTCCTGTTGTTACAAAGCCACTATTTAACTGTGTTTGTTTTTATTTTTTTATTTTTGGAGTGTTTGGTTTAACTCTTGTTATTGATAGTGTATTGGTTTATCGTAGGATTCTTGTGATCTTTAGGGGTTAGCTTTAAATCCGAGGTCCTCCACCTTTTTCCATAGAGTATCACTGACAGTAAGTGTTGGAGTATTAATGTCTACACGGACAACTCGAAGCCAGGTGGGGGCAGGGATAAAAAACATCAAAACCAAAAAACTGACCAATACTCTGGATAGTTTTATCCTCCGTACCCACACTCTAATTGACGAAGGTATTACTTTGATGGAACGGAGGGTTTCCCAAGATTTGCTTCATGCCAAAAGATCGTCACTGGGTAATATAGCCCTGGCTCGTACCCCGACTAAAGACCTGCCCTTACCAGTTACGCCTCAATTAATACCTACACATGAGACACCAGTACTGACTATGGCCCAGCCCCAATGCTTAAATGAACCCTCGGTCCCCTTATTACCAGTATCCCTAATTGAGTCTGCTACCCCTGCTACTCCACTCGTTACTAATGTTATTATGCATGCAGTTACTCGAGAGTTGCAGGGGTTTCCTGTAGTAGGTCCAATATCCTCCCCAAAATTAACCGCCCCCAAGGTGCTTGGTGATAATATACCCTGTTTGGAGAATATGGCCTCTACGGGAACTGGTGCACAGGAGGGAGGATTAGGTGTGGACGCTACAGTTGACACAGCTAGGTTACATCGTGTATCGCACCCCCTGCCCCTAGAGTTGCCTGATGTAACTGTATTGGATTCTAGCATAGATAGTATTCTTAATAATGGTAGCCCTAATGTATCTACAGAGAGTGAAGAGGATGCGGACGCGCCCTTCTTTGATTCCTTAGCGGATCTCATTAGGTCTTTACTTTTGCCCCTTGAAGTCAGACTCCAGGGTATAGAACAACAACTTGGAATTATATCAAAGGAGTTGGAATGCAAGGGGGGGGATAAAACTAATGTAACCCAGAAGATTACACCCGGTATATCGGGAACTTTATTGCCAGTGGTTGGGAATTCTTTAATAGCACCCACCCAGCAAACCAAGACCTGTCCATCTACCACAATTGTAGAGAAGGGTGATAAAGTGGTCACTAAACCAGTCTCTGTAGAAGTTAAAAAACCCCCGGTGAAAGTAGATCAGGCCGCATCCAGCGCTACTCCTCTCTTACCCCCTGTAAAGACACCAAGGGCTCGGCGGAATATTAGCTTACCATCTGACGCCTCCCCATTTGTGATTGTGCTAACTGGTGTCCCTGAGCCTACCCCTGACACTCCCGAAACATTTTGGAGCCTTAAAAATAAAATTTGTTACTGGCTGGACAGGAACTTTCCACCACCCCCAAATATTAATAAGAATATTCTAATGGTGGAGAGAGCCCCATGGGTTGGAGAAAAAAAGAAACAGTTCAAAGGCGATTGTGTGGTGATCACATTTGAAGATCCCTGCATAGTAGAGTTTATTTTTTCAGGGTATCACCGTAACACTGACTCAGGGATTCTCGTCAAACCTCTATCATATTTTTATATGCCTGAGGGTAATCACGATAATAGATGGAGTTGGCTTAGGGCTTCCACGCATGAAACCGGTTGGAGGAGACCTGTAAACCAAGGGAACCAGCGCTATAATAATTGGGGAGGGGCTGTTAGCGACGATTGGCAAGAAGTACGCAGAGGGAGAGGTAGAACTTATAATGGGGGAAATAGGTTCAAGGAGGGATGGTTGGGTCCACAGATGGATTATCCTATCCAATGTTATAACCGTTTCAACGGCCTGGAGGAAGTCGATTGACTTACTAACGGGTCTATTGAGCGTTTGGGAGGAGGGGTGTTGCATCCCTTACTGGAAGATCAAGCAAATCTGCCCGCAGACATAGTGGTTAACGCTGGCTTTAGTTCAGATACAATTGTACCCATGGTAGTAGCTGGTAACTGTACTCAGGATATAGTCTCTGTAGGACAATCGGGAACTAAGGAACTGGGTTCTTCAATTAATATTTTATCATGGAACATTGCTGGCTTAAAGAAAAACGTAGCAAATCCTGATTGGAACACCTTTATTAACCTATATGATATTTGTATGTTTCAAGAAACGTGGTGCAAACTCCCTGAATACATGAATGGTTATTCTACCTTTTATGTTCCAGCTGTTTCATTGGGGAGAGGGCGCCCTTCGGGTGGGCTACACATTTGGGTAAAAATATCTCTGAACTGTAGTGTCACCTCCAACAAGTATGTCTCTAATGACATCTTGCATATCACTTTAAAGAACAGTGTAGGAGGTCACAGCTATGAAATCTTCTGTATCTATGCTAGAGGTCTCCAGGGAGGGCTTGCTTCTCCAGTATTAGAACTGTTGGATGAGGAGTTGTCTAAACTCCCGGCTAGATCTAAAATAATAGTCGGGGGAGACTTCAATTGCACGTTTGAACCGTTAGATATGGAAGAAGAATCAGGTCCCAATGTAGTAGAAGGAAGATTATCTATACCCCCACTAACTCTTAGCCCAATTAAGAAATGGTCATCTAGGGTCATTCAGTTGAATGCTTTGGTGTTAGATTACAATCTTTGGGCTCTTAATGGCCGTACAAACTCTGATCGCGAAGGAGCAATGACTTTTAATAGGCTGGGGTGCCCCTCTCGTATTGACTACATCCTTTTAGATGAATATTCCTGGCCTGACCTAATAGATATGGTGGTTAGGGAGTCTACCTATAGTGACCACAACCCCTTATGTATGCAACTCAAATGGTTAAGTGGCCGGAATTCTAGACAGGAAGCGGAGATGATAACCAAAGAGGTCTTCCCTGTAAATAAAAATCGGAAGCTAAAATGGAATGTGGTCAAATGCGATGAGGGGAAGCTTCAAAATATCAAAGACCTAGTATCTAAAGAAATTATTAGTTTGGCAGCCTTAGAGTCTGTTCCAGTTAATCTAGCTGATCATAGTTTGTCGGTCTCCTATAGTAATTTAATAGGTAAAGTGGGAGCCCACTTTTGTAAGAAGCAACCAGGAAAATCCCGCCCTAACGGTACCAAATTAAATAGTAACCCATGGTATACGAGTAATTGTAGGAATAAAAGGGAAGCAATTACTAAAGCAATACGTAGTAAGGACTCCATGGCCGTGCGGTTAGCCAGGAAAGATTACGCGTGTAGTATAAAATCTGCCAAAAGAGAATGGGAGGAAGAGCATTGGCAACAGTTGAAAGAAGCAGCTTGTGGTAAAAATACTGTTGCCTTTTGGAAATTAATTAATGCACTAGATAGAAAGGGAGCAGATCCTATTTTAAATCATATTACGGACCAGGAATGGTATTCTCATTTTTTTAAACTATATTGTGAGGAGATTGTGGATAGCGTGACATTATTATCAGCTAATACCCCTGAAAGCACGCCTCATGGTAATTTTAATTATAACATAGATCCATTTACTCAGAGAGAAGTACTAGATGCTATCTCTAAATTATTGCCCGGGAAGGCCCCAGGCCAAGATGGTCTTCCAGGGGACTTGTTAAAGTACGAATCGAATGTGTGGGCTAAATACATATCCAATCTGATGAATTTGATACATGCTGGTCATCCTGTTCCCGATTCCTGGAAAGGTGCCGAGGTAATAACCATTTATAAAAAGGGCGACAGGGACGACCCTTCCAATTACAGACCGATAAGTCTGATAGATACTATTCAGAAGGTGGTTGGAAGGGTAATCATAAACCGTACAGAAGTATGGCTTGTGGATAAGAGTATTTTGTCCCATTTCCAGGCCGGGTTTAGAAGCAATATAGGTGCAATAGACCAGGTATTTAGATTCTGTGCAGTCTGTTGGAAGTCAGTGTTAATTACTAAGGGAAGTCTATACCTGGCTTTCATAGACTTGAAGACAGCATTTGATGTAATTCCACGGAATAAGCTCTGGTCGGTCTTATCCGATATGGGTTTTCCCAGTTACCTCCTACAATTTATTATTAAACTCCATGAGGGGAATTATGCCAGGATTCGATGGGGATCCCAGGGTCAACTGACAGAGAAGATCCCGGTGAATAGGGGAGTGAGGCAAGGATGTGTGATGGCCCCAACCTTGTTCTCCCTCTTTATTAATGGGGTTGTTGCCCATTTGAGGGAGGATCCGGCTGATGCCCCCGTCCTTGCTGGAGAGAAAACACCCACTCTCCTCTTTGCCGACGATACCTTGCTCATGTCAAAATCCCCCATGGGTTTGCAAAAACTACTCGATCGTTTTTGCAGTTTTTGTATAGATAGGGGGTTGTCAATAAACACTTCAAAAACAAAGCTGATGGTGTTATCTAATAAAAAGAAACTTAGGAAGGTAAACCTCAGGCTGAATGACACCCCGTTGGAGGTGGTAGAGGAATTTGATTACCTCGGGGTGAGACTTTGCAATAACTTGAGCTGGTCAGCCCATATCGCCAAAATGGTTTTAAATCTCAAAAGGGTTGCAGGAGTAATTCTTAAGAACCAGCGTCGATCTTTCAGTCGTCCCATAGCCCCCACCCTGGCAATTTATGAAGGGAAAGCTTTGGCAGCGGCAGTTTATGGCTCAGAACTTTGGGGGGCGGAAAATACAAAAGTTTTAGCGGTGGCCGAGAATAAGTTTATTAGAGATATGGTCTCGCTACCCTTATCGTCCCCTTTGAAACCTCTTTTTTTGGACATGGGTAAAAAATCGGTTGTGGATCTAGTGCAAATTCGCCCCTTGTTATTCTGGGTTCGTCTTAGAAGGACCCCAGAACTTTATAATTATGCTAAGGTTCTGGATGAGCTTATTAGTTTAAATGTAGCAAACAAAATTAAATGGCTCAACAATTTAAAGAGACTTGTAAAATCAATAGGTCTGGAGGAGAGTTGGATCTCGCAACTGCCACCCCCAAAAGCAATTGTCAAAAAACTTTATTGGGATTGGGTTGTTGCCAAAGAACACAGGAATCCAAACTGGGGTCATTTAACTAGTACCTTCCTTGATCACAAGCCCCTTAGGAAGTTAGAGCCCTTTTTGGATTTTATCCAGGTCCCTCGTGATAGAACATTGTATCTGAAACTCCGATATGGTATTCTACCCCTTAACTCATTCAAGGCATGTTGGAAGGGACATAGAGGAACAGAGGACAAATGCCCAGGTTGTTCCTGCCCAAAAGAATCCTTGGGCCACTTCCTATTTGCATGTGTAGCATATAAAAAACCTAGAGGAAGGTGGTTGAAACCTGTCTGTAGGAACCTAGGGGTGAAGGACCATAGATTAGCTATGCGTATTTTTTTAACGGATGTTTCTTCAATGTATATGGTCTGTGGGGTGGCTAAATATGTGGCGAATGCTTGGCTCATTAGGTCAAAACTCGTACCTACTGTCTGAATTGTTTTATGATTTGTTTTATGTACAGTCTATTATGGATTTATTATGGATACTGTATATGTACTTTTATGAAATTTTGTTTCGAATAAAGTATTTCAATGGAATGACAGTTGTAAGTAATTTTGTGTTGATTTGTTGTGCTCTCGTCTCCACCTCTGTAATATTAAATGCTCTGTCGTAATCGTGGCAGTTATTGGCGTACTGTATGCATTCTTTTACTTTACAGTGTCCATCACTGGAAAATCCTTGCCCTGAACTTATATTACCCATGCTTGATGAATTGTGGAAATCTGCTGTCTCTCAACATATGGCTATAAAATCTGGCTAAATAGGCAGACTATCCCTGGCATTTTGCTTCACCCAGCATAATGGTGGTAATCCCTGGCACTTTATAGCCGTTCTTGTCATAATGGTACTCACTGTTGTCATAATTGTTTTGGCTGTCTTGGTGGTGAGGCTTTGGGTTTTGTGGCCACTGTTGGCACTATGACGCTGATCCCATTGATAGTACCATGATCCCTATGGACCTTAATCAATCAATCAATCATGAGGTCTTGTATAGCGTGGCTTGTCACCCTGTGGGTCTCTAGATGCTGGTGGGCTGTGCGAGCCTCGGTCAAACCAGGTCTTGAGCTGCTTCATAAAGTCCTTCATAGATGGGGAGGTGTGAAGGTGGAGGTCATTCCAGGACCTGGTGGCGAGGTAGGAGAAAGAGTGGCCTCCACAGTGGCTGCGGCGGATACGGGGGATGTGGGCCAAGGCAAGGGTGGAGGATTGGAGATTCCTAGTCAGTTGGTGGAAATTATGCAGTCGTTAATGTAGGTGGGTTCGGACTTGTGGAGGGCTTCTTAGACGTGTGTGAGGAGCTTGAATAAGCATCTTTCCTGGGCATCCAGTGGAGATCTCGGAGATGAGGGGTTATGCTGATTGTTCTGGGGAGGTAGTGGATGAGTTATGCTGCCAAGTTCTGGATGGACTGCAGGCGGCCCGGGAGTTTTGTGGTGGTTCAGACATAGAGTGCTTTGCCATAGTCGAGTTTGCTGGCGATGATGGCCTGGGTAACTGTCTTCCAGGAGGAGACGGAAATCCATGGGAAGATCTTGAAGAGCATGCGTAGGGTGAGGAAGCAGGCAGAGGAGACAGTGCTGATCTGCTGTTTGATGGTCAGGTGGGTGTCCAGGATAATTTTGAGGTTGCATACGTGGCTGGTGGGGTTGGATGAGGGGCTGAGCGCGACGAGCCTGAATGTGTTGTCCCATGGGGAGGGCTCCTTTCCAAAGATGATGACCTCTGTCTTATCCGAGTTGAGTTTGAAGCAATTGGTCTTTATCCAGGTGGTGATGTTGGTCATGCTGTGTTGGAAGTTGGCTCCTGGTGAATCGGCGTCTTCTGTGAGGGAGGGGACGAACTGGGTGTCATCGGCGTAGGAGATGATGTTTACTGCCACTTCGACTTGCCATTTAAAACCACTTGCCAAAACCTTATAACTCTCCTTTTATTACACATAAGTCACCCCTAAGGTAGGCCCTAAATGTAAATGTAAATGTAGGTGTACTTATATAGCGCAACCTGTCACCCAAAGGGCATCCTGGCGCTTGCTTAGGGAACCCGTCCTGGTATTCCCCTGTGAGATAACCCCGGCAGGGTATCCACAAGGTGAAAGCCAGGCATCCTGCCGCGAGGGGCCGTTGTGGAGATTAAGCAAGCTATTGCCCAGAGTCGCAGAGTGTGAACCCGTGAGTCGAGAAGGCACCGGAGCGAGAATTATCGAGTCCGTGGAATTTTTAGCCCAAGACCCGCCGAGGCGGGGAATTGAACCCTGGTCCAGGGCCGATCTCAGCTTCCGGGTCTGCCGCCTCTAACCCCTGAGCCACACTTCTCCCTAGGTAGCCTGAAGGACATGGTGCTGTGTAATTGAAAGGGAGGGCATGCAATTTTAAGTTTTACATGACCTGGTATTGACAAACAGCTAAATCAGTTTTTCACTACTGTGAGGCCTACTCCTCTCATAGGCTAGCATTTGTAATTTCCCAAAGCACTTTTAGCTGTAATTCCTGATTAGAAAGGAGTAGCTGAATCATGTTTCATATCTTTGGAATGGTATTGATAAACTGTCTTTAATGGTAAAGTTTAATTTAACACTACTATTTTAGAAATGCCAGTTTTAGACAGTGGACATTGCTTTGCTTTTAATTTAGCTCTGTGTGCTCTAAATTCCCTCTACACAGCCACATACACTGGAAGGTTGGGTTTGACAGAGGACTCATCTACATTCATCTGCATTCTGATAGCATTCCTGGGCAGGAAGGGGGAGAGAGAGCTGGCACTTACATCTGAATAGGCACTGTCCTATGTCCCCCACAAACAGCTGATTACCCCCACAGATAGCCTGGCAAAGAGGGCTGAGATAAAAGGGTACTTGTGCACTTCAAAGAGCTGCTTTGAAGTCACTTACATGTCAAAGGCACATTTGGGTATAAGTACTGAGGCTCTGACCCGACCAAAACAGTGCCCTACTGGACCTGTGACAAACTCTGCCAGGAGTAAGGATTGCTGTGCTACAAGGATTGACACTCTGCTTGACTGACTGTTCCAAGAAACTGCTTCACTGCTGTACTGAGCTTCCCCTGCTGCTTGCTGATCTCTGCCCTGCTGAGGACAAGGACTAGACCCATCTCACTTGAACCCCGAGTGACTCCAATGGCTTGCCGGCTTGCTTCTTGTTTTTTGAAGTCTCAGGGTCATGAAAAACTTCTTGCAAATCTGCTGGTGCTGCTGGACTCTGCCATCTGTGAGTTCTACCCTTGCCTGAGGTGCCCCTCCAGTTTTGGGCCTCAGATGCATTTTTTGCAGCTTTTCCTACATCGTCGCCTATGGAGCAGCGACCTTGCGCCAATCTGAACCAACTCATAGCCTTTCGATGCAGATACATCAACTGTCCAACGACAGTGGTTACATAGCTGGCGCTGCTCGATGTTGACGGTCTGCGCAGTTTGACAGCAACGCAGTGTCACACAGAAAGGGTTCTTAGACAAAGCTCTACCAACGGCGCTGATCGGTGCCAACGCTCGCCTCCATCCACGGATCTATGATGACGCTGTGCCTCCTCAACTCCTCGTCTGGAGTCTTTAAATTCAAACTTTTGCTACATCCATGGTACTTTGTCAGCGGGACCTATTTGAGTCCGTAGCCAGCCTGCCCAACATGGCGGTCAGCCTGAACTTTGGATTTACCCCTGTCCAGCATGACCTCAAGTAACTCCTTAGCAGTATTGACTTCTAAGCATTATTTGGGGTTTATTCTTTGAAAATTCATAACTCCGGTCCTACTTATTGAATTTTTGTCGTTTTGGTCTTGATGTACTCAGATAAATATTCTCACTGTTTCTAAACTGCTGTGGATATTTTTTATGGTGTTTTCATTGTGTTACTCTGTGTGTGTGTGTTGGACAAAGACTGACTGCTCTATGCCAGCCTACCAGAGGGTGAGCTTTTAGTGTGTATTTAGCTTACCTTGACTAGGATTGTGGTCCCTACTTGGACATGGTGCATATCTCTGGCAACTAGAGACCTAGGGCCCGATGTAGGTCAGCAAATACCGGTCGGTAATGGCCGAATTCGGCCGTTACCGACCGGTATTTGGTGATTGAGATATAGGGGGCTATATTTTACAGAATTACCGATTAGGTAAATTTACCGATTTTGTAAAATACCGAATCGGTAATTTTACCGATTCAGAAAATTCCTGATGTAGTTAGCACTGTTTCCAGTGCTACAGGCCTTTCAGATTCGGTATTTTACCACCCAATCCAATTGGGTGGTAAAATACCGAATCCAGGTGTGCATGCACATGTGTGTATGTATATGTTGTAACTAGATTTATCTCCTTTAGGTTGCTCAGCCAGTATGAGTGAGATGTCTGCGTGGAATGTTGGTGTGCGTGATGTCAGAGTGAATAGAATGTGTGTGTGCCTGGTGTGTGTGGAGAATGTCAGTTGGTGAGTGAGGGCTGAGCAACATCCATCAAGCTCCTGGTGGGATCTATTATTTATCTTACTGAAACCAACTAATAAACATCATACTTGGATCAATTACCTGGCTACCTTCTACATTATATCTTCTTTTACCACAACAGTACACCTATGCCATGTGACAGACAGACATGCCCTTAGGGCATGTCTGTGTGCCACATGGCACACATGCCTGTATTTGGGGTGCTAGCGGGTGTCAAAGTGACACCCCCTGCACCCTTGCTGGAATCGGTATTTACTGAATCGGTAAATACCGATTCGGTAATGCCCATTGATTCCTATGGGCTTCCATGCCCATTGGAATTAATGGGCATTACCGAATCGGTATTTACAGAATCGGTAAATACTGAATCTTAACGATTCAGTATTTACCGATTCTGTATTACCTACACCCCCCCCCCCCCACTCTATTTTACCACTTCTTAAATACCGATTCGGTATCATTCGGTATTTAGGAAGTGGTAAAATAAAATTACCTACATCGGGCCCTTAATGTCTAATGGATACAAAATGCAATGATATCAGGCAACCACACACCTCTGTCTCAAACAAATAATCTAAGAACATATGGTATCAACTGTTAAGTAATCTTTAACACAGTTGATTGACCATAAGAGAGTCTGTGTCCAGTGAAAGTCCATTTGGACTAGATAGGTACCTAATCTAATAATCATACTGTCCATTACTTGCAATGTCTCTAAATGAAAATCATGTACACAGTTTTAGAAAAAAAGAGGTATGCAGTCAGTCAAGCAGGGACCACAATCATAGTCAGGGTAGGTGACAAACACACCATAAATTAGCCTGTTCTCAGACTCTATTAGCTTTGCCCAGATTAAGTCATGAGGCAATGTGTAAAATATTTGTGCAACACAACAAACAGTAACTCATTAAAAACACCACAAAATAACTACACACCAGTTTAGAAACATCGAGAATAATGTTAGCAATACACCAGGGTCAAAGTGACAAAATTCCAATTAGTAGAAGTCGAGATATGAATTTTTAAATATTAAACGCAAAAATAGCTATTGGAAGCAGTAAGCACTTAAAGAGTTAATTGGTCACACCGGACCGGGACGAAGTTAAGAGTTCAGACGGATCGCGTTGGAGCGCAGGCCGGATACAAGTCCCACACATGACCGAGTGAGCAAAAGTACCTTGATCCTGTTCTCAAACAACAAGATGTGGGGTGCAGCCATGCGATGCGTCAGTGATCCCCACAATAGATTTCTCCACGCAACTGCATTGAAGTGTTGGATCCGTGAGTGGTGCTCTGGTTCCGAAATGAAATGGTTCAAAATGTGATGTGCTGTGTTTCTCCACGCTGTAGAGGCGATACATCGATCTTCTCCATGCAATAGCGGTGATGCGTCAGTTCAGAAGCAGCAGTTCTGGAGGCGATGTGGTGGTATCAGTGCGATGCTTCGATTAGTTTCCGTAGAAGCGGCACAGCTTTGGTTTCGATCTTGATGCTTGGGTTCTGGCAGATGCAGCACTTTATACTCACTTCCAGGGGCCCAGTATTGGGTTTGCACCCCTTAGCAGAGCATGACTTGCAGCAGGATAAGTCCAGTTGCTTTTTATGAGTTGTAAGAGAAGTCTTTGATGTCCCTGAGACTTCAGAAGAGGAGGCAAGCCAACAATCCCTTGGAGATACTTAGGTTCTCGGATGTAGAGATGCATGTCTAGTCCTTCTCAATCCCAGCCAAGAAGGCAGCAGGCAGTAGGCCAGCACAAAAAAGCCATCCAGCAGAGTGGCAGTCCCTCCAACAGAACAGCAGTCTTTCCTGGTAGAATGTCATCAGTTCCAGGAGAGTTCTGAGTTGGTGGTGTCAGAGGTACAGTATTTATATATGTTGGACTTGGCCTTTTTTTGCGGGGTCATCGCAGAACTTTTTGTTGGTGGTTTTGTGACTCTGGACACTTTATTAATGCTGATCAGTGCTAAAGTGCATGTGCTCTCTATTGTAAACTTGGTACCATTCATCTACATCTGTTTGGCATATTTATTTTACCTGTCAGTCCCTTGAAACGTGGTATCCCATATACCCAGGGCCAGTAAATGAAATGCTACTGGTGGGCATGCAGCCCTGTTTGCGCCACCCACCTAAGTAACCTTTCAAACCTGTCTCAGGCCTCTGCCACTGCAGGGCCTACGCGCGCAGTTACTGCCGCTGAGACATGGCATTTAAAGTGGTTGTCACATCTACAACTCCCTTTTTACTACATATCAGTTACCCCTAAGGTAGGCCATAGCTAGCCCTATTGGCAGGGTGCGGTGTAGGTAAAAGGTAGAACATGTGCCTTAACTGTGTGGCTTGTCCTGGTCGCAACAAACAGCCTATTTGGTTTTTCACTACTGTGAGGCTGCTCTCCCATAGGGATGCATTGGGGATTCACTGTAATGTGCTTCAGTGGTAATTCCTGCTCTGAGAGGGGTAGCGTGACCATGTTTGGTATGTTTGGGATGGCAGCGATAAATCCTGCTTATTGGTGAAAGCTGATTTCTTATTACTATTTTAGAAATTACCTTTTTAGAAGTGTGCATTTCTGTGTGCTAATGTGTCTTTCGTTTTGGAGTTTCAGGGACAGGGGGATCTGAATTCTCTTCAGACAGCCACTAGGGGGGTTTAGATGTGACCTGCCTTTCCTGGGATGAGTCAGGGCTGGGCTCAATAGACCTGGGCTGCATAGAGAGGGGTGGGAGGAGATTTGCCTTGCACCGGAATAGGCCTGGTCTGTCCTGAACAATACTGTCTCCAAGCTCTGCCAGGAAACTACTGTGGAAGAGGTAACAATACTGTCTACAACCCCTGCCAGGAAACTACTGTGGAAGAGGTGTGGCGCAGTGTAGGAGAGTAGGGTCTGCTATCCTATGGTCACCCCAAATTTTTGCTTTTTGCTTCACTGGTTTCTGACTTAATGTGGCTGTGGGCCTGCTAATCAGACCCAAAGCCTGCTGTTCTCTCTCTAAATTACTGCCAATGCACTTTAGGTGCATTACGAATTGGAACTGGTTCACCTTATGAGCCCCTGTAGTAGTGTACCCTAGGTACCCAGGGCATAGGTGTATCCAAGGCCTACCAGGGGCTGCAGCGTGTATTATGCCACCCCTGGCCTGGCCTCCATATTTGACGCAACTGGCTGATCACTCAGCTGGGGTAAGTTGGTGTAATCACCTCTTACTTAGGTACAGTATGCCTGTGCCTAACCCTAAACTGGACACATATGTTCCTATCAGCCACTCCTATGGAAGGCCTCATCAATCCTGGAGGCAGAGTGCTTGGAAATATGTGAGATGGTGCTCTAGCATGAGCTGAGCCTGTCTGCAGCTGTCGGGAACCACTCCCTAAGCTGTTCCGGGATATTGCCATACCATATACTCTTAAGTGCATTATAAACCTCGCGGTTAAATGCTATCTTTGGTTTGGCTTTATCAAAACATGTCGAGTAAGGTGTCATACGAATTGGAATACTATCCCCTCGCCAGTTCTGGCGACGGGGATAGCATTCCACCCTTCTAGAGGGACACGGCATGTGTGTAGCCTTAACCCCGGTTAAAGTTAAACAGAGCCTCGGCATCACAAAATGGATGCTGCCACCACAGACACGAGTCTGGCCTCCTGCTGCTGACCGAAACTCGGCAGATGGTGGCCTGGACAAAGGGTTTCCTGCCTTGGGAGGTGCGAGCACCACCCCAGACAGGGTTTTGTGTATTGGGTAGGACAGGGCTGAATAGAATCAGACATGCCCGGGGCACACAAGGTGTCCCCGTGCATAGGCCAGTCCAAACCGGTCCTGGGACTTTCCAGACCCAGGCTTGGCGCGGAACTGGACAAAGGAAAGGGGGTGTAACCGCCCCCCTTCCTGGTTCCTCCCAGAGGAGGGACCTAGTAGGTGATCCACCCCTCAGATTGGGAATAAGAGTGGGAGCAGTGCCATTGCACAGCAGATCATCCTGAATCAACTTTACACGAAGAAGAAGACTGGACTTCGACATTCTGCTGCACAGAAGACTGAAGAGAATCTCCCTTGTGGCCTAGGAGTGGCCACCCTGTGAACACAGGTACCAACCAGCAACTCGACGTCTGCTTTGCCGCCGCCTCCCGCCGGAGCCAGAGCCCAGAGCCTGACAAGAACCAGACTCCCAGACCTCTCAGAGCCCGATCCACAGTCCCTGCAAAGAAGGGACCCGTGGAGGCACCGAGTGACGTGGGACCGGACCTCTTGGAAGACACTCGAAAAGTTGACTGCGCAGCTTCTGAGGCATCCTCGACGTTGTGCTTTGGGGACTGAGAACCCCCACCACCGAGCAGCCCTTGCACCGAAGATCAGCCCTCCAGCATCTCCACGATCTGCGTGGGGCCCTTTTGCATTGTGCCACTCGACGCGCCATCCCGGCCACTAGCCACGTGGTCAGCGGCCATCTTGGCGACGAAACCGACGATTTACACAGCAGGTCTGGTTGCTCCAGACCTACCCAAGCTCCTGTAAAAAGGAGCACCCGCTCTGACCTCGCTGGTCCGAGTGTTCAGCATCTTTCAACTTCTGCGTGGCTTGCATTTGCCAAGGCCTGTTTGCTCCGATCAGGTCGCCGACACCGCCAACAGCGAGAAGCCTGCGTGGGACAGCTCGTGACCGACTCCTGGACGTCCTCGACCCCGGGTATCCACGTGGCTGCAGAGAGAAGCTACCCAACAACGCCTGTTTGCACCCGACATCGCCTGGTTCCAATCTGGTTCCACAGTAGTCACTGGCTAGTGACTTTGAACACTTTCCCCTCTGCTTTAAGGTCGTCACATCTTCAGATCCACCCTTGGATCCACCGGAACTCTTCACATCGAGCCGCCTGCAGCATCTTCAGCTCCAAGCACCATCGACCAGCGTGACGAAACCCGACACTACTTCGACCCTGTGCACCCGCTTCCTGTGGGTGAGGTAACTCAGCTCCACCGGTGCTCCTGCACTGGTACACATCTCAAGGGCCTGTGTCTTAAGTTTCAGCTCCGTAGGTCACTCGGAAGGTTCCTAACTTTGTACTTTTTACGCACCATAGACTTTGCATTGGAAAGTGCGTGCACTTTGAACACTGCACCCGAGTCCCGCGGGCCTTTCCCGACTTAGTCACTGCTAGTCTCGAATAGCTCCAGCGATTCCCAAGGCCCTAGGCCTGTTCCCTTTCCTATTGGTATCTCTTATACCACTTTCTTAGTATATGGTTTAGGTGGCTCATCCATATTCTGCAACTTTTGTGTATTTTAAACTGTCTTGTGATTTAACGCTTGTGCTTCTGTGCTCATAAAGAGTCCAGGGGATTTTATAGTTAATAAATCAATATATATTTTCTATATATATCTGTGTGGTGTCCCTTTCATTTGGTATTCAAGGGGGTTGTGTATGGTATAACAGCTGGCTTCACATGCCTTTCAGAGTTTAGCCTAAGACTGCTTTGTCCACGTTACCACTAGGATAACTGGTCTACAAGGTTGAATTACAACCAATCATCATAAGGGTTGCTTGGCATGGTACAAAGTGACCCTAAGAATTAGTGAGCATTATATACCAGGCCAACTTCTCACATTGGTGAGCAGCGGATTGGGATCTGAGCTTGCTGTTGTTTTACCATTACAATCTTTGAGATTATCATTTGAAAGATCATACAGGTACCTGCTAGGTACATATAAAACAAGACTAGTATACTTAAGTTCTACTGAACTTAGTTGTTGTAGAGCAAAGGGAGTAGCACACCCTAGCTACAACTACTAGATAGGTTTAGTAGGTAAACGCCAGTGTAGGTAGATTGCAACATATCCACCCACACTAGAGCAATGTCTGGAGCAGAGGGTTCCACTGGGAATGTCTCTGTTGAGAGTGACCCTCCAAGGGCACCATCCAAATTTGCTATTTTTTCCTTTAAGGAATTAATATTGCTTTGTGTCTTAAGGGGTCTGAAGACAGGGCCTTCCCCTACTACAGACCACCTAAGAGAGCTCTTAGACCAGTCTGAGACTCTAAAGCCCTCTAAGGCAAACCCCACAGGGAATGCTGAAGGAGGCCATCCTTCAGAGGATGACACTGTAGACACCCCTGGTCCTATCATCCTAGTAGATGAGGAAGCCTCCACCACTGGAGCTCCTCAGGTAGATGAGGAGGAAGAGGAAGAGGAAGAAGAGGAGGAGGTGGAAAGCAGTGAGTCAGATGAAGACAGAAATAGTCAGGTGCTGGTCAGTAGACTGAACCAGGCTAACTTAAGCCAACTTGGGAATGAATCAGGTAACAACCCATTCAGACCCCCAGGTGGACTTAACCAGAAGCCTAGGAGGAGAAGGACTCACTCAGGTGACTCTGACAACTCCCATGCTTCTAGAGGCTCTCATGGTCACTCTAGAAGAGAGATGACTAGCCCTCAGAGAAGGGAACATGAGGCCAAAATGAGAGAGGCTGCTTTGAGGATCCAGAGACAAGAGTTAGAAGTTGCCCTGGCCCAAGAGAAACTTGCTAGAGCAAGACAGCCTGGAGAGAGTGGGGTAATAGAACCCACTGGTGGCAGCAATATCCACAAGGATAAAGACAGGTCTTTTGATAACAGAAACCTGAGTAAGATTGTGCCCCCCTACAAAGCTGGGGATGACATCCATAAATGGATTACTGCAATGGAGAGAGCCTGCAGAGTACAGCAGATCCCTCAGGAGCAGTGGGCAGCAATCTTGTGGCTCTCCTTTGAAGGTAGAGGCCGAGACAGACTCCTCACAGTTAGTGATGGGGATTCTAGAAACTACCTGGTCCTGAAGAGTGCTCTGATTGATGGGTTAGGCTTAACCACTGAACAGTACAGGTTAATGTTCAGAGATACCCAGAAGACACAGACTCAGGACTGGTCTGAATTTGTTGAGTGTGCCACTAAGGCTCTGGAGGGATGGTTGCTGGGAAGCAAGGTTACAGACTATGAAGGATTGTATAATTTGCCGATGAGAGAACAAATTTTAAATAATTGTCAGAACCAGCAGTTGCATCAACATTTGGTTGACTCAGATTTGACCTCTCCCCAAGAATTGGGAAAGAGGGCAGATAAATGGGTAAGAACCAGAGTTAAGCAAAAGAACCAGAACCAGAACCAGGGTGGTGACCAGAAGAAAACAGACCAGAAGGGTGGGGAGCAGAAATCTAAAGACCAGAAGTCTTCAACAGGGCCCCAAACTGAGACAGAGGGAGGGTCCCAAACTTCCAAGAAGAAGAAGAAAGAAGGTCAGAAGAAACCCTGGTGTAAAACTTGTAAGAACACCTCTCACTGGACAAGTGAGTGTAAAAAGGGTGGAGCCCCCAGCACTACTGCCCCTAAGGCACCTGCACCCACTAGTACAGCTAGCAGTGCTGGTCCACAAACCAAGGGGGTAGTGGGAATCACTTTGGGAACTGAAGGAGATTCTGACCTAGTCAGAACCCTTACACAGGCTGTTCTGGTTTGTGAGGGGGACATGGATTTGTCCCCTGACATGAGTCCCAGTAATCTGGGCAAATACAGACAGACGCCTTTGATCAACAACAAAGTGGCTCAAGCTTATAGGGACACATGTGCCAGTGTCACAATGGTGACGCCTAACTTTGTGGACCCTGGACAGTACATGCCAGGTGATAATTACCTGGTGACCAATGCCAGCAATGTCACTACTACACATAGTGTGGCACTTGTTAACTTTTCCTGGGGAGGGGTAACTGGCCTAAAAAGAGTTGTGGTTAGTGCTGATCTCCCAGTAGAATGTTTGTTGGGCAATGACCTGGAGAACTCTCTATGGTCAGAAGTTGAGTACAGGACTCATGCAGAGATGTTAGGGATATCATCACATGTCCTTGCTGTGACCAGGTCACAGGCCAAAAAGTGCCTCTCTGAACCTCAGGTCTTGGATCCTGGAACAATGGACCAAGCACCTTCCAAGAAGAAGAACAGGAGGGTTAAGGCTGCGCCTTCCCAACTGCCTACAAGTGAGGATCAGGCTTCACAGGAAACCGATCTTGAGACCCCTGAAGGAACTGTCTCTGAAGAACTTGAACCTGATCAGGTTGAGTTTCTGGGGACAGGGGGACCTTCTAGGGCAGACTTGGGGCAGGCTCAGTTAACCTGTCCTTCTCTTGAACCCCTCAGACAGCAGGCTGCTGCTGAGGCTGCTGGGAATGCTGAAGGTGCCCATAAAGTTTATTGGGATGAAGGACTCCTTTACACAGAGGGTAGAGACCCCAAGCCTGGTGCAACCAGGAGGTTGGTTATACCTCTGCAATTTAGGGGTTTCCCTCTCACCTTGGCCCATGATATTCCTTTAGCAGGACACTTAGGCCAGAACAAGACCTGGGACAGGCTTGTCCCTCACTTTCACTGGCCTCACATGTCTGAAGACACCAAGGAGTTTTGTCGCCCCTGTGAAACCTGCCAAGCCAGTGGTAAAGCAGGTGGAACAACAAAGGCCCCCCTGATACCACTACCTGTGGTGGGGGTTCCCTTTGAAAGAGTGGGGATTGATATTGTTGGTCCAATGGATCCCCCTACAGCATCTGGGCACAGATTCATACTGGTGATAGTGGATCATGCCACCAGGTACCCAGAGGCAATTCCACGTAGGACCATAACAGCTCCTGTTGTGGCCAGGGCCTTACTTGGAGTTTTCTCCAGAGTGGGGTTTCCTAAGGAGGTAATATCTGATAGAGGTGCCAACTTCATGTCAGGATATTTGACAGCTATGTGGAAGGAATGTGGTGTTAACTACAAGTTCACCACTCCTTATCACCCACAATGCAATGGGCTTGTTGAGAGATTTAACAAGACCCTAAAGGGCATGATTAAAGGATTACCTGAAAAGCTCAGGCGAAGATGGGACATCCTACTGCCCTGCCTTTTGTTCGCTTACAGAGAGGTCCCTCAAAAGGGGGTTGGCTTCAGCCCCTTTGAATTGTTGTTTGGGCATCCTGTAAGAGGACCCCTGTGTCTAGTGAAGGAAGGATGGGAGTTACCTCTCAAAAAGCCTAAGCAAGACATAGTGGACTATGTACTTGGTCTCCGCTCCAGGATGGCAGAGTACATGGAAAAGGCATCCAAAAACCTTGAGGCTAGCCAAGAATTACAGAAAGCTTGGCATGACCAAAAGGCTGTCCTTGTTGAATTTCAGCCTGGACAGAAGGTATGGGTGTTGGAGCCAGTGGCCCCAGCAGCACTCCAAGACAAATGGTCTGGACCCCATACAATACTGGAAAAGAAGGGAGAGGTTACCTACTTGGTGGACCTAGGAACTCCCAGGAGCCCCCACAGGGTGCTCCATGTAAACAGATTGAAGGCATATGTCAGCAGGGCAGACATGGGCTTGCTCATGGCTACAGATGAGGGACAGGAGGAAGAGAGTGACCCTCTCCCAGACCTGCTCACTCAGAACCCTGAGGATGGTTCAGTTGATGGTGTGGCCTTAGGTGGCAGCCTCACTGAGCATCAGCAACATGACTGCAGACAAGTTCTGCAGGCATACAGACATATGTTCTCCTTGACAACCAGTCAGACTAACTGGTGTACCCATGTGGTGGACACTGGTGACAGTCTTCCTGTAAAGAGCAAGATTTACAGGCAACCTGACCACGTCAGGGACTGTATAAAGACTGAGGTGCAAAAGATGCTGGAATTAGGTGTTATTGAGCCTTCAGAGAGCCCCTGGGCTAGCCCAGTGGTTCTGGTCCCCAAACCTCACACCAAAGATGGCAAGAGAGAGATGAGGTTCTGTGTGGATTACAGAGGACTCAATGCTGTCACCAGGACAGATGCACACCCTATTCCAAGGGCAGATGAGCTCATTGACAAGTTGGCTTCTGCCAAATATTTGAGCACATTTGACTTGACAGCTGGCTACTGGCAAATCAGGTTAGCTGAGGAGTCTAAAGCCAAAACAGCATTTTCGACCCCTAGTGGGCATTATCAGTTTGTGGTGATGCCCTTTGGTTTGAAAAATGCACCTGCCACCTTCCAAAGGTTGGTGAATCAAGTCCTTACTGGGTTGGATGACTTTTGTGCAGCTTATCTGGATGATATTGCTGTCTTTAGCTCCACCTGGGAGGATCACCTGGTCCACCTGAAGGAAGTGCTTAAGGCTCTGCAGAAGGCAGGCCTCACTATCAAGGCAACAAAGTGCCAGATAGGGCAGAGTAAGGTTGTATACCTGGGCCACCTTGTAGGTGGAGGCCAAGTTCAACCACTGGAGAGTAAGATCCAGACCATCAAGGACTGCTCCCCTCCAACCACCCAGACTCAGGTCAGAGCTTTCTTGGGCCTGACTGGGTACCACAGGAAGTTTGTTAAGAACTATGGGTCCATTGTGACTCCTCTTAATGATCTGACATCCAAGAAGATGCCCAAAAAGGTTCAGTGGACAGAAATCTGTCAAAAGGCATTTGATGACCTGAAGAAGGCCATGTGCTCTGCACCTATCCTGAAGAGTCCTGACTACTCAAGAGAGTTCATTGTCCAAACAGATGCTTCTGAGTTGGGAGTGGGAGCAGTGCTTTCACAGCTTAATGTAGATGGGCAGGACCAGCCCATTGCTTTCATTAGCAGAAGGCTGACCCCCAGAGAGAAACGTTGGTCAGCTATAGAGAGGGAGGCCGTTGCTGTGGTGTGGGCCCTGAAGAAGTTGAGACCATACTTGTTTGGCACTCACTTCAAGATTCAGACCGACCATAAGCCCCTCCTATGGCTTAATCAGATGAAGGGTGAAAACCCCAAACTACTCAGGTGGTCCATTTCCCTACAGGGGATGGACTTTACAGTGGAGCACCGCCCAGGGACTGACCATGGCAACGCAGATGGTCTCTCCAGGTACTTCCACTTAGAACATGAAGACACAACTGGTCAAGGTTAGTCTAATGTCCCTGCGTTTGGGGGGGGGTTATGTAGGAGAGTAGGGTCTGCTATCCTATGGTCACCCCAAATTTTTGCTTTTTGCTTCACTGGTTTCTGACTTAATGTGGCTGTGGGCCTGCTAATCAGACCCACAGCCTGCTGTTCTCTCTCTAAATTACTGCCAATGCACTGTAGGTGCATTACGAATTGGAACTGGTTCACCTTATGAGCCCCTGTAGTAGTGTACCCTAGGTACCCAGGGCATAGGTGTATCCAAGGCCTACCAGGGGCTGCAGCATGTATTATGCCACCCCTGGCCTGGCCTCCATATTTGACGCAACTGGCTGATCACTCAGCTGGGGTAAGTTGGTGTAATCACCTCTTACTTAGGTACAGTATGCCTGTGCCTAACCCTAAACTGGACACATATGTTCCTATCAGCCACTCCTATGGAAGGCCTCATCAATCCTGGAGGCAGAGTGCTTGGAAATATGTGAGATGGTGCTCTAGCATGAGCTGAGCCTGTCTGCAGCTGTCGGGAACCACTCCCTAAGCTGTTCCGGGATATTGCCATACCATATACTCTTAAGTGCATTATAAACCTCGCGGTTAAATGCTATCTTTGGTTTGGCTTTATCAAAACATGTCGAGTAAGGTGTCATACGAATTGGAATGCTATCCCCTCACCAGTTCTGGCGACGGGGATAGCATTCCACCCTTCTAGAGGGACACGGCATGTGTCTAGCCTTAACCCTGGTTAAAGTTAAACAGAGCCTCAGCATCACAAAATGGATGCTGCCACCACAGACACGAGTCTGGCCTCCTGCTGCTGACCGAAACTCGGCAGATGGTGGCCTGGACAAAGGGTTTCCTGCCTTGGGAGGTGCGAGCACCACCCCAGACAGGGTTTTGTGTATTGGGTAGGACAGGGCTGAATAGAATCAGACATGCCCGGGGCACACAAGGTGTCCCCGTGCATAGGCCAGTCCAAACCGGTCCTGGGACTTTCCAGACCCAGGCTTGGCGCGGAACTGGACAAAGGAAAGGGGGTGTAACCGCCCCCCTTCCTGGTTCCTCCCAGAGGAGGGACCTAGTAGGTGATCCACCCCTCAGATTGGGAATAAGAGTGGGAGCAGTGCCATTGCACAGCAGATCATCCTGAATCAACTTTACACGAAGAAGAAGACTGGACTTCGACATTCTGCTGCACAGAAGACTGAAGAGAATCTCCCTTGTGGCTTAGGAGTGGCCACCCTGTGAACACAGGTACCAACCAGCAACTCGACGTCTGCTTTGCCGCCGCCTCCCGCCGGAGCCCGAGCCCAGAGCCCGACAAGAACCAGACTCCCAGACCTCTCAGAGCCCGATCCACAGTCCCTGCAAAGAAGGGACCCGTGGAGGCACCGAGTGACGTGGGACCGGACCTCTTGGAAGACACTCGAAAAGCTGACTGCGCAGCTTCTGAGGCATCCTCGACGTTGTGCTTTGGGGACTGAGAACCCCCACCACCGAGCGGCCCTTGCACCGAAGATCAGCCCTCCAGCATCTCCATGATCTGCGTGGGGCCCTTTTGCATTGTGCCACTCGACGCGCCATCCCGGCCACTAGCCACGTGGTCAGCGGCCATCTTGGCGACGAAACCGACGATTTACACAGCAGGTCTGGTTGCTCCAGACCTACCCAAGCTCCTGTAAATAGGAGCACCCGCTCTGACCTCGCTGGTCCGAGTGTTAAGCATCTTTCAACTTCTGCGTGGCTTGCATTTGCCAAGGCCTGTTTGCTCCAATCAGGTCGCCGACACCGCCAACAGCGAGAAGCCTGCGTGGGACAGCTCGTGACCGACTCCTGGACGTCCTCGACCCGGGTATCCACGTGGCTGCAGAGAGAAGCTACCCGACAACGCCTGTTTGCACCCGACATCGCCTGGTTCCAATCTGGTTCCACGGTAGTCACTGGCTAGTGACTTTGAACACTGTCCCCTCTGCTTTCAGGTCTTCACATCTTCAGATCCACCCTTGGATCCACCGGAACTCTTCACATGGAGCCGCCTGCAGCATCTTCAGCTCCAAGCACCATCGACCAGCGTGACGAAACCCGACACTACTTCGACCCTGTGCACCCGCTTCCTGTGGGTGAGGTAACTCAGCTCCGCCGGTACTCCTGCACTGGTACACATCTCAAGCGCCTGTGTCTTAAGTTTCAGCTCCGTAGGTCACTCGGAAGGTTCCTAACTTTCTAACTTTGTACTTTTTACGCACCATAGACTATGCATTGGAAAGTGCGTGCACTTTGAACACTGCACCCGAGTCCCGCGGGCCTTTCCCGACTTAGTCACCAGCGATTCCCAAGGCCCTAGGCCTGTTCCCTTTCCTATTGGTATCTCTTATACCACTTTCTTAGTATATGGTTTAGGTGGCCCCTAGGGCTCATCCATATTGTGCAACTTTTGTGTATTTTAAACTGTCTTGTGATTTAACGCTTGTGCTTCTGTGCTCATAAAGAGTCCAGGGGATTTTATAGTTAATAAATCAATATATATTTTCAATATATATCTGTGTGGTGTCCCTTTCATTTGGTATTCAAGGGGGTTGTGTATGGTATAACAGCTGGCTTCACATGCCTTTCAGAGTTTAGCCTAAGACTGCTTTGTCCACGTTACCACTAGGATAACTGGTCTACAAGGTTGAATTACAACCAATCATCATAAGGGTTGCTTGGCATGGTACAAAGTGATCACTAAGAATTAGTGAGCATTATATACCAGGCCAACTTCTCACACGCAGCAGCCAGGGTGCCTGACTCCGGACCACAGGGTTCACGGTTTGATCGCTAGTTGGAGGTTAGCCCAGCACCATGTTACTCTGGACAATAGCTTGCTTAATCTTCCTGATGGCCCTCAGCACCGGGACACCTCTCCGGAGGTAGCTATAAGCTTTACAAATGCTGGTATTACACCAATGAGGAAAGAACTGGTTTGGCCTGGGCTCAGAACCCTCTGCCAGCAGAGAACAAAGACTTTGTGGATTATAAGAAAAGGGGCGATGACCCCATGTTGATGGTGGAGCTTAGCGTAGGCTGGGAAGAGGACAATGCCTGGGGCCAGGAGGAACCGCCATTGAACTGGACTGCAGAAAGGGCTGACCTGCTTCCTTTTGGGCTAGGGAACGGACTACCACTCTGCCTAAAGAATCCTTGTTCTGGCCACCCTGGGGACACTTTGCTGGTGTGCCCCTGTGATCGCCCATGGCTTTGTGGCTTGCCCTATCTGATTTGTGACAGCGCATGGTGAGCGCTGTGTTATTCAACTCTTGGCCTTTTTTAATGAAGCACGTGTGGAGCGCTTTTGATTTTCACCCAGCATGGTGAGAACTGGGGGACTGAGATCACTCTTGACCACGTGGCTGGTGTTTCCGGAAAGCTCCCCATGTGGGACGAAGAAAGCCAGTGGTGAACACTGTGGTGGTGCACGCAGTGCGTGTCCAGTGCTACCCAGTCCCTGTTGCTCGGGGCAGTCGGATTGGAGAGCTTGAAGTTGAAAGCGCTCTCTTCCACCCCCTTTTCTCCTGTTTCCAGTCCGGAGCACCTGTGTTGCCAAGCTGCCAGGGCAGGACACGGAGACACAACAGAAGCCAGTCAGAGGCTGAGCCTGGTTGTGGGCGGGGTTCCGTCCAGGAAGGGAAAAGCCAACTGAGACTTTGCTCCATGGAGCTGGGGCCGTGCCCTGTCTGAGAGGCCGCTTAGGAGTTGTAGAAGTGGCGAGAGTCCCACTTCTCCAACCGGAGCAGCTGGAGAAGCGGCGCGAGTACTGTCCCACTTCCCCGACCAGAGAAGGGACATTGTCGGAAGGCTCCAGATGGGAGCGCCGCTTTTGTCCTCAAGCCCGCAGCAGTGGTGGGCAGAGTGTGGGGACCTGGCGAGGACTACTCCGCAACCCGTAGGTGGTTGCCCTTCGTCTTGCAGACAGTGGCCCGCGGGACACGCAGAGAGGTCAGTTTCGCCTACTAGCGGGCTGCAACGGCATCACACGTTCGTGGGCAGTTGCCCTTTTTTGGCATTGGGAGACTCAGGGGGTCATTACGATGGCGGATTTTCCGCATCCTCCGGGCCGGCGGAAGCCACCGCCGGCCCGGAGGATGCGGGAAATCCGCCGCAGAGGCTTGAAAGACCCACCGCCAAATTAGGATGGCTGGTGGGTCTCACAATCTGTCCTCCACTTTTCCGCCGCGGTCGGAAGGCGACCACGGCGGAAAAGCATTAACATGGCTGGCGGTGTCTATCAGACACCGTCATCCATATTAGGATGGAGTACAAAGTATGCTTTTCCACAGCGGCTTTTCCGCCGTGGAGAAGCATACGGAGCTTCACTTCGGGGGCCCGTTGCGGGCCCCCTGGGTGAAGGGGAGGAGGGGGGTGCACATGGGGGGTACCTATGGTACCCCCCTGCATTTGTGTGGACAAAGCGGCAGGCACCGCGCGGTGCCGGCTGCTTTGTGCACGCAAATGCAGTGCATGCATTTTTAACATTGCGGCGGGTGCAGCTTGAAGCTGCACCCGCCGCAATGTTAAAGATTGAGGATGTGACCGCCAGGGTGGCGGTCACATCCTAATTGCACAGGAGGGAACTCCGCAGGCAATGCGGAGGTTCCCTCCTACTCTATGGTGGCGGACGGACTCAGGTCCGTCCGCCATCATAATCGGCCCTTTAGTGAGGGTTCCCCACTCAAGAAAGCCAGGGTGTGTTGCACCCTTGCCCCTAATTTGGTGCACTGGGCACTGGGGTCATTTCTTTTTGGGTTAGGTCGGATGAGACATCGACGTAGGCCCCCTGAGTCCTGGAGGAGGAAGGAACCTCCACTACATTAACGCATTTCCTGTGGTAGGTGGGCAGAGAAAGACAGTTGCCACAGTAAGGTAACTGGAGCACAGGTGCGGCTCTTAGTGGTGATATGCCTAAGGTGGGCAGGATATGTTTATGATATGTGCACTCTACAAGTTATGGATATGGTGCACTGCTGATGATGTTTATGCCTACTGCTTGATGTGATGTTGTGTCATACTGTGCAGTTTATGCCCTGAGGCGTACATGTATGTGGTGTCCTATAGTGCACAGCTGATGTTGCTGGTTACTTCCAATGTGTGCCCACTATAGGTTGTTACTATGGTGCAATGTGGAAAATGTGTATGCATAATGTGTTATGCTAAGTACAGTTCCTACCAGTAGCGACTGGTCTCTAATTGTAATGTTTATGACAGTGGCCCAGTTGGCCAAAGTGGCACAGTGTAATATATGTGATTGTGCTCTAATGTGTCTTTATGGATAATAATAAGTCTATTTCTATATAACCTTGTGTGGAGTTTCTTTTGGGGTGTGCCTAGTGTGTCACTGCTATGTGCCTCTGGGATTAGCCTGACTGCTCTGCCAAGCTACCAAGGGGATGAGCAGGGGTTATCTCCAGTTTCTAACTCCCTTACCCTGACTAGAGTGGCTTAAATGCATACCATAGCCAAACAGAAACCCCAATTCGAATAATATCCAGTTGGGCTTTTGAAGTAGAGGAGCCTTCAAAAAGATGCCCTTTAAGTGCACAAGTCCCTGCCCTAGCTCTTGACTACGGGGGCCAGGGTGGGTATGCAGCTCTAAGTGTGGGGACAGGACACAGCCCTTTCAGGTGTGTCACCGCTTTGCTTCCATTCTGCCCTTCCTGCCCCGAATGGCCCATTCAGGATGTAGATGGCCCATCTGTCACAAATGAACCCCCTATGTGTGTGGCTGTCTAGAGGGAATCCACAAAGCCAGTTGTCACCCACCCCAGAAGTGTATTCAGAGACAGACAGAAGGCACCAAATGGCTATAGTAATTAAATGTAAACTTTTTAAATGTGCCTTTTCCTGAATCGCACTTTAAAAAATCCAACTTCACTATAAGGGTTGGTTTTAAATTGTGATTCTATAAACACCAAATTTGAGGCTCCTATCTCTTTCCAAATGTAAATTACACTTATGAAATGTAATAAGGCAATCCCAATGTTATCCTATGGGAGACATAGGCCTTGCAGTAGTGAAAAATGAATTTAAGAGTATTTCACTACCAGGACATGTAAAACATAAAAAGTACATGTCCTATTTTTTAAATATGTGAATCAAAGGGTATGTAGTTCCTGACAGGTGAAAGAAAAATGGAAGGTCGGGGGGAGTCTGAAGAGTCAGATCGGGGGATCTGATCCCTCAGGATAAAGGCCCCTCACACACTCCAAGGGGTGTCATGCTTATTATTAGGCAGCTCCTCGTTGGGTCAGTGCTGCAATACTCTGGAGGGCCCTTTGCCGGAGTTCTCTTATTTTTTGCCTATGTGAAGAGTGAGGTGCTGTGGAGGTGTAACAATGTGAACCGACTGGTGTACCGTGAGGTAAAAATAACTAGGGAATTCCCAAAGCAGTTTTAATAACTGGGTTCCCTTGTCATGGTTAAAATCAATGGCTGGCTAGAAGTGGATACAATGGTTCAATCAAGTACAAAGGTGATGTTTAACAGAAGGTCACCATGTGTCTTGACTATTTACTGTTAAAGAGATCATGGCAATTGCTCAAGACCAAGATACTAATCTACTTGTGTGTGGGTCGGTGGCATATGTTAACGAATTAAAGTGTACCCATCAACAATCACACTAGTATGCAGTATACCTTCAGGCTAAAACAGACCATGTATGGCGAAGTAATGTACCTCAACAATCAATGGCAGAGTGGAACCCCCACTATCATTTAAATAACAGTATATTGCGAGCGCGACTAGTGCTCGACCTACCGCATCCTCTGCCACCATGGAAAATACTTTTTAAATACCCTCACCTTGCCCCTGGTATAACTAGGGCCTACTTTAGGGGTGACCTATATGTAATAAAAAGAAATGTCTGGAACTGGCAAGTGGGTTAACTTGCAAGGTCGACATGGCAGTTTAAAACTGCATACACAGGCTCTGCCATGGCAGGCTGGAGACATGTTTAAAGGTGTACTTGAGTGTGTGGCATAACAAGTGCTGCAGGCCCACTAGTAGCATTTAATTTACAGGACCCGGGTACATGTACAGCACTTTACTATGGAGATATTAGTAACATAAATAAGCCAATTTTTGATAAGCCAATGTTACCATGGTTTACATATAGATCACATTCACTTTACCACTGATTAGCAGTGGTAAAGTGCCCAGATTCCTAGAGCCAGTAAAAACGAAGTCAGTAAAAACAGAAAGCTTTCAGGCAAAAAGACAGGGGAAAACACACCAAGCATGCCAGGTCTAATACACAGTCAGTGGATACCCTGAAAATCTGGCAGAGGTCTGATTGTTCTAGCCTTACGTTGGGATACCCTTGCGTGCAAGCATATAAAAATGCCCAGCATTACCAAAATGAAGAACCTTCACAGGATAGACACAGTGGTGTTTGTTGATCTGTCATTTTCCATCAAATTACTTCAAGAACTCTGTGTATTACTGTCTTTCATATGAACAATACCCACAGCTTTGTAAAACAAATTGCACCAGCAAAATGTGAGTAAATAGGATTTAAACCTACTCTAAATTTTATTTGTGCACAACTCATCCCAGGGTTTGGTAAATCGGATATATTTGGATAAAGTATGTATTGCTGCCACAAGTTTGTTGAACATACTGTTGAGTTCTTCATTGCTACGTAACTGAAATCTTTTTTTCTAGATTCCCCTTCATCCAGGGAGTTCAATTCTTCTTTTGATAAATTGAAAGGAGAATTTTAAGTAGATAAAATATATCCTACATTTTAGAATTTATTGGTTTGCCAGAAACCCTATTAGCGAAGAAACTAATGAAGTGGACCATTCTATGAACTTGACATTTCAACTATATTGTAAGAATATCTGTATATTTCACCATTTGTGCAGTTCTTCATTTTGCTTTCTTTTTAACTTGCAAAGCTGTACTCGTCATTAGTCTCCTTTTATTGGCAGGCACCTGTTAAAATTAAGAACAACTAGTGATTTAGACAACAAATGTCTCTTTTGGCACCAAAAGATAGTTACTATTTGGGCTCCACTCACATTTTCCTAAAGGTTAATCCCTTGATCACCACCACCGTTGTTAATCCTGACATTCTCAGTCAGGTCTACTGTATCTGGCAATTCGAGCGTTCATTTCCATAGTATAGTTCAATTCCTTGACTCACACGTTTAATGCAAAGTTAATGGAACAGACCCTGCTCGCCAATCATGCCAGAGTGAAATACACTTGCAGCTGGGACCTAATCACCACTGCTCTCGCTTCCTCTTGCCCAGCTCCCCAGGCATTTCGGGTGCGGCAAGACTGGCAAAATGGTCCTGTTGACATAGCTGGGTGCGCTTGCAGGGCTTTCATTACCCATTGCCATGTGTATGGCTTGAAAGCCTCCTATCAATCTCCCGCTTTCAAATGGGAGGCTGCAAATCTACGTTCCCCGAGAGAATGGAGACTCTCGTCCAATTAATTAGTTGCCTTCCACTTTCCTTCTGCGCCCTGCTGCGCCAGTGAGCAGTCAGAAAGAAACTCAGAGGGAGGCCTAAGCGCATGTAATCACAGGAGGGCCATGGTGGCCCGCAAGAATACTGATGTCACAGGCATGGGAACTACATCACTTTGGTGTAGAAATGGTTGTGGTTCTTTGGGAAACGTTTACAGATTGGTTTTGGGTCACTGACCCATACATGGGCCACCCCCATATCAACTTAAATGCATGTACCCAGGAAATTGCTCCAGATTTGTGGTAGGCAGGAGATGTTTTAGATAGTGTTCACATTTAACTTGGAGTCAGTCAGTGGTCCAAATGGTTTTGGATTGCTTCTACTGGAAGGACTGGCTCATGGAGGAACCTGCTTGAAAAGCTGTGAGCTAAAGAGCGATAAAGGACCTGGCCCAAGAGGGAGAGCTAAATCACAGAAAAACTGCACAAAGGGAGGTGAGATTGGTAAAACGGGGCCTAAACATTTGCTACAAACATGTTGAAAAACTGTCTTTATCTTTTTTAATATTCACATTATCTTCATCCTCCATGTTGACTTGAGAACCAATTTGACCACTCACTATTGAGCCATCTTTAAGCCCCAATCTCAAAAGCTGTCTTTCCCCAGTCACAGTTTTCCACTAACGCTGTACTAATGCCCTCAACAACTTCGTAGAACAAGTTGGACTGTTTTGACATCTGTATATCTTGGCCAGGTAGTGACTCTAACAATACCTATCCTTAACATGACATCCAAGGGTTAGCGTGCAGAAATTTGCCCTGCAGGTGCTTCAGCTACTCCTTGCCCCATGTTTTGGTTTCTCTCAAGTGGAGGTTTGACATTTGTATCTGTGCGCTGAAGCCTTCTTTGAGCTTGGGTCCCTGAGATGCGAGTTGCCTCTGTCAAGATCTGCCTCTGCATTGACAGACCTCCTCAGTAAGATTAACAGTCTGGGTTGAAGTTCAAATTGTAAAACACTGAACTTCTGAGGTACAATCTTCTTTTAAACCCTTAAAAACCAACAATGCAGACGTCCATTAAAAAAAATATATATATACATTCTTTTTAAATTTAAACTTCGTATGGGCAGCTAAATTCGCCGTTTCCTAACTGTATTGTTTGACTGTGCTGCAACACGTGACACTTCGTGCATTTCCTCTTGAAATTGTCCTGTATGGTTTAGTCTAGCTACCAAGTAGAAGTCCGAACCCCTAAGGGAGACCTGTTTACCTCTGTGTAGTGGAATAGAGGCGTGGAACTGAGTCCAAAAAGCCAATTTATCCTAGCACACAAGGAAGGAGAGAGAAGCAAAGAGGACATGCATACTAAGAGACACTCACAGGCACCTCACAAAGTCTCCTAGGCTTGCCATAAGATGGAGCAGCAAGAGAGCCTACAGATTAGAACAACTAGAGTCAATGGGAAGTGAATTCTGTTTTGTTTCTGTATTGTCTGTCAAATAGATATAGGAATGTATCAGCACTTACTTTATATGTAATATTCTTTTAAATGATCTAAACGAAAATCTGATTTCTAGAGGCATGTTGTGGAGACGTTTTTTGGATTTGATGAGGAATCCGTGGACTCTGAAACATCATCTGTGGCGTCCTACACAACCGATAAAACAGACAGGACCCCCGCAACACCCGAGGAAGAGCTGGAAGATGTAAGTACGAGTACACCCTTAAATTAAAGCGATAAAGGCAAAATATATTGGACAAATTTTAGAGCAAATAATCTGTGTCCGGGTCTGTTTCTTTCAACAGTTTAAACAACTTCAGGTGCTTATTGCTGTTAAGGACTGTAAGTTGGTACTTCTTGTGAAACAAAGTGAAATATCACCATTCGCCTAATTATTATCTGGTAATTATTAGATATAGCTGACTAAATAAATCCTCTCTAACCCTCTCAGACAGACAAGAGGTACATTCTACCATAAATACTGTGAGGTACTGTAGGGTCTCACCAAAACTGGATGGTGAGTCCGCCACTGGTCTCTTCATTACCAGTGACATGCTCCTCCAGGATGTTACCCCAACAGCGCTTCAGTGTGGACTGTGGAACTTACTAAATGTTTAAGCTCTGCACAACAAAACTGTATAGTGAATTCAAGACATGGGCTGGGATGGCCCAATGGAGGTTGTCCAATGCTTTACCTAGAGATATGGCCTTGAGGAACACGTGTCTGCTAAACAAAATGCTTTCTATAATGTGCAGCACTGCTGCATAGTTTAGGGATTGCAAATATAACTGGAAGGACCCTTGTGAACCGTACTTGGGAGTTTTATCTCTTATGAGCTCATAAGCTACAAGTATGACTCAGATCGGTATGGAAAGAGTGCATAATGTGACGATTTCAAGTAGACCAGACACTGTCCAGACCCCCTAGGTGGTGTCCCTCCAGCCCTGGACCTTTGGAAGTGGTGCTGAAGGTGCTACTCCCCACTAAACCTAAAAGTTGGGGCATTCAAAATGTTTTTACCAAAATGTGGCCCGAGAACCGACAGAAGACTGGGGCCTACCTGCTCGTCAACTCACCAAAGGTGCATCACCGGTCAGCCTGAATTCGCTGTAGCTCCTGGGGCATTCCTCTACGCAACAGCAAATCCTGTTCAGCCAGACCCCTCACTGTAGGCATCTGGCCTTGTGCAGCCCCATTGGCTACATCCTGCAGCATCATTCCACTGGATTATTTTGACTTCCTAAAAAGTGACAATGGTAGAAATTTTCACTGAGACTCCGTCATCCGGGTCCCGACTGCGACGCTTCCTCCTTGGATCCCGCCGACTGCCCTGCTCTGACAAACTCAACCTTCTCAGTAATTTTTCTTAGAAATTTCTTCTAAATTTGAAGGTAAGCCGAGACTACGCCCAATCTACCTTGTGTAGACAAACCGCGCTCCATCATGATTGGCCTTAACATTTGACTTTGCTCCAGTCTTGAACGACCAGATACTAATGGTTGGCACTTTAAGGCACTATTTTTCACTAAAATCTTCATCACTCTGATTCTACTGATTAAATGTATTTCATTTTTGTGTCATTTTATTTTCTTAAATGTATTCTATTTTACTAAATTGTTGTGGGGATTTTCGTACGTTGTGTTTTGACTTTATTACTGTGTGCTTCCTAAAAACTTAACACAGGAAGGACTCCAACCTTTAGAAGTGGCTTGACACTTGATACAACAGAGGCCTACCTAAGTGTTTGTAAAGTGGCAAACTTTGCGCATACCGTTGTAAAATGTTCAATAGGTACAAGATTACAGTTGGAAAACAATAGACAACCCCTCTGAATACGGCCAAAAAGAATCAGCACAGTACATTACTGCTCCAGAGTGGATGACTAACACCAAAACCCTTGCCTACAAAGGTAACTTGTGAGATTACATGCAACCAAATCTCTTTCTATGACTGTTACATAATGTGACAACAATCTACTGTTAGAGGCATATTGGATTTGCCATATGCTTTTTGCAATAAATAAACCTGGCCTACTACCTTTGTTATAACTTTTCATAATAAACAGGCCTGACCTATGGTATCTGGCATAAAATGTTCCTGCATACCAATTAAGACTATTGCTGTTATCATTGGCTTGTCACCATACATAGTTCAGTCTTAAATTTATTGTGTGCTGAGAGTAATCTTTCACACAAGCCAACCATCAGGCATAAAGTCATAATATTGAAAATGCATTCAGAACTACAGTTGGAAAAGCAAAATACTATCTTTCCTAACAAGACTAAACAAGAATTCCCTCACTGCAAATTTTCTATACCTTTGGTTCGTCAGAGGAGATAAGCAGCGACACAACCATTGCCTGCAAAGGTCTTCTCTGATATTCCATGTAACATCTGTAGGCTTTAATTCAGAGATATAACAATCCACCCTTGAATGCCTATTGACTTTAACATATGTTTTTCACAAATCTTAACTTACAATAAGCAATCAGGTCTTTAACCTTTTTAATTGGTTATGTCACCGAAACCAACTCAAGCCTACTGTACTGAGTGTAAACGTTCTACAAGGCAGCCATCTGGCAAACAGTCACAAAAGTACGGAAAGTATACAACATTACAGTTGGCAAAGCAAAATACTATCTCTCTAAAGAGTGCCTAGAAGGATTATTATAGTGCATTTCTTCTATCCTCAAGGTTTGTTCTGGTGACTCGGCAACACCAAAGCCCTTGCCTATTATGGTGAGCTGTGAAATTGCATATAACAACATATTTTTCTAGAGGCTTTAGCATATGCTTTTCACAATAAATAAGCCAGGCCAACTAGCTTTGTTTTAATGTTTCATAACAAACCAATCAAATGTATGAAACCTACAAAATCTGCCTTGACTTTTCCAAATGAACCGATGAAGCCTTTATCCATTATCATTTACACTTTACCCAACTCTGGCCTATTCAAGTGCATGTAAACCATCAACCATCATGCAGATGATTATAAAATTACAAATATGTAGAAAAAACCAGCTTGCAATACAATATACAACTCCTCTCAACAGAAACTTCAAAGAATCGTTACAGTGAACACCGTCAGGGTTTGTTAGAGTGGTATGCCACTGCAAAAACCCTTTGCCTTCTACAATAATCTGCGAGATTCTATGCAACAAAATACCTATCTGAAAGCTTTACTATAGAGTTATAACAATTCACACATAAATGCCATCAACTTATGCTTTTCAGTTTAAATATGTCAGGACTTATACCTTTATCATAACATTTCAAAATAAACAGAAAAATGTGTGTCTATAGCTGGTCAAACAATGTAATAACAACCAACTGTTAAAGGCTTACTGGCTTTAACAAATGCGTGTCACATTAAGCTAGACCAACTCCCTTTATCATAACAGTTCATAATAAGCAAACTGAACTAATGGTATCAACATAATGTTTCCCATTTCACCAATCAGGCCTATAACTTGTCACTGTAGCCAACTCAGGCCTACAGTTTTGAGCATAAGATTTTCTGCTAGGCAACCATCAGACACTTGGTCAGAAAATTCTAAAGGGATCCAAAATTAGAGTTAGCAAAGCAAAGTACTGTCTTTTCAAAGACAGCCGCACAAGCATTCCCACAAAGCAAACCTTCTCCATCCATGGTTTGTCACACATGTGTGCACGTAATGGCGGATGGATAATAAAAGTATGTTTAATTGTCGTTTTCAGTTTTCCCTGATGAAGGGCCCTAGAGGCCTGAAATGCATTGAATATTAAATAAACTGCTACTGATGAATATGGCTTTAGTCGTGTTCTTGATGGAAGGCTCGGATGGCCAAACATGAGCATTAGAAACCTGGAAAATGGCGGTTCCTTGCATGAGGATGAGAATGTTTACAAGCATGAAAGGATTAAATTCAAGCAAAAAGAAGGTTGCAAAAAAAATTTGTCGAAAAAATTGTGGAGAAAGTTACATGGTGAAAGAAAATGATGCAAATGCAAACGAAAATGCTGTGCCAATGGTTAGGGGCAGAAAGTTGCACCTAAATTTGTTGTTGTCACACGGGCTACCTAACACCAGAACCACTGTCTACTATAGTAATCAGTGAGAGTCTATGTAACAAAATACCTATTGGTAGAATTTAATATGGAGTAATATAAATCAACACCTTAATGGCTATTGACTTTAACATATGCCTTTCATCATAAATATGTCAGGCCTAGTGCTTTCATCATAACATTCCATAAACAGATTAGGCCTATAGCCATGATCATTTGTTTGCTACCAGAGCCAACTCAGTCCTGTTTAGAGTGCAAGCTTTAGCATAAGCTAAAAAGTGCAATACAAGAAGTATTTTTAGTGAAAGCACACAATTTTGACCCAATCAAATCCTGTACTCAGGAGAACAAACGTGGATAGAGCCTAAGCCCCTTGTCATGTCCTTTAGGCTAGTCAGTCCTGTCATGTATAACACTATGACATACATTTGTCCCAACTGCACGACAATACCGATTCTAAACCTAGTAACTTGCTCCTGTCTCTTCGACACCAGGCTCTTAGTATTCTATCATAATCCCTGTACCTGACGTACATAAACATGTCCCCAGGCACAGCAGAATTATTCTGTATAGCGGTCACCACTTTTTTCATCCTTGGCCTACAGCCATTTGTGCATTATCACATTTATTTTGAAAAACATTGGTGATTGTTTTTGAAACATTTATGATTGTTTTCAAAGCATCCATGATTGTTTTAAAAACACATTGAATCTAGAAAAAACCCTGGAGCGACCACTCTAGTGTAAAAGACCCTCACTCCCCCCTACAAATTAGAGGAGAATTCCTTCCAAGCTGACACAGGGTCCTGCATGCTGAATCTTCGACAGACAGTGGTCTGGCATCCCTTTCGAGTGTCATCCTCCAAGCAGAGATGGGGAACTTCATTCTCAACCATCAGGTGAGGGGGCTGGTTCATCCCTAGGGGTTTTTAGGCTGCCCATACATATACGCATATACATGCTACACATACAGATCTAGGCTAGGTACATTTATGCAAATTACTTAGAGCGCGCATTTTTAGGAATATGCAAGTGCTAATGTTTTTATCTGAATTGCTTATGTTCATCTTATTAGCACTATGATAGAAATGTATCTACTATTTACTATATTGGTACTAGAAACCTCTTTTGAATGCTTATGTATCATGATTGTCTCAGCACATGTGTTTTACACAAGACTGTCGCTGGACTAATAAATACTTATTGAAACGTCCTAATCGCCGTCCTGTGTATTTTCTGAGAGTAAGCAAGCTTGTCTGAGCGAAACGTACTGTACTGTTTTCCACGATCCCTGAGAATCAGCGTTGTCATGGTCAGTGGTTGCCAGAACTACCTACACCACTGTAAGATACAGGGGATGGTAGCGGCACTGTAGAGCTGTTTGGGGTAATAGGTGACATATCCTGCGGGAGTGTCCCAAAAGCATTAGGAACACAAAGCCCTCACTTTAGGTCACCCAAAACGCGCAGGTCCTGAGGGATTCCTAGGGACTACACAACACGCTCTTTTAGTATTCTGAGCGTTCTTTTTTGTTGATTAAATAAGTTCAAGCTGCAGTTATACTGCCAAGCCAGACCTAAAAATCCATGTAGATTAGTGTAGGCCTGGGTATCCCATGCTACCCTCAAACACAAATCAGACCTACGAAGTTTAAAGTGAATAATGAAAGGGGTATGTGCTAGGACTGCATTACATTACTCACAGTGACCTCCTCCCATCTGTCCTCTTGCAAGAGAAAGACAAACACCATAAATTATCTAGCTATCTAAGACACTTTTACATCATTACAATGTCATGTATGGGGCCTGGAAAGTTCAAGCTCAGGCATCTGGATAAATAACCAAAATGATGACAGTTCCTTCGAGCCCAAGCACTTTTTTTGTGGAAGCGCACATCTTTTGCTCAATCGAAGCATGTACTCCTGCCCAAACGTGTGGGCAGAGCCAAAACCCCTCTCTGGTGATGCTCACAAAATTGTCTGGTGACACCTGTCCTGTCAAGCCAGACCATAAAAAAGGCCTAACACTTAAAGTTGAGCAATCAAAGGTAAAAGAAAAAAGCTTGAACAGTCACAGCAGCCTATGTTGGAAGTTATTTTTACTATGCTATTGTCTAAGCCGTCCTAGAAACTCAAAATGTCTCACTATGCCTACAGAGGTTTTAAAGGTTATCAGCGTGCATATAGCAGTGTTTTGAACAGACTTCTAGTAGTGTAGGAATAGCTGTCTCCCACTGCCTCACATTGTATATATAATTAATTAAAACGAGTAAAATACAAATGTACTGTCTAGTACTACTCTAAGTGCATTTCCCCCGGTTTTGCACAGCACATTGTGGTTTCTATAATATGGTCTCAACAGGACTCCAAACAGCAGACGAGCCTTCTACTTATTGTTATGTTGAAAATGCTCTGACAAAACTGTTCTCAGCAAAATACTCTGATGCTTTTTTAACCAACATGCTAGCATCAAATAACAAGCATTGGCAAAGCCAGTAGATCCGGCTTTTTAGAGGTAGTCCATAGAGCATTGCCAGTTCTTAGAACACATGGGCAGCCATCTTAAAAGGTTTCCTATTCGCTGGTATTAATAATTTATGGAAAAAACATACAAAAATAAGCGCAAGTGCATGCATGAGCTGCCATCTTGAACATTTTTTGAATACTTAATCACTCTTTGCAGTTCCTAGATGGTGGACCTATTTATTGCCTTCAAGGAAAGCACTGACAAAGCCTGTTAGTCTGACAATTTCATAAATAAAGGTGCATTTTCAATAATTGACTTTTTTTGGCATAGTTGAGTGGGTGGGAGAATGAGTGAATGTATGAATGAGCCAATGGTTGATGAATGGATGGGTGAGTGAGTAAATGTAAGAATGAGTTAATGTTTTATAAAGACTGCAAGGATGAATAGGTTCATTTTTGGATAGATGGGTGAGTTTGTGAGTGTGGGGACAGGTGAAGGGCTAAAGGTGGTGCAAGAATGGTATGAAAGAAATAAGTGGGCGACATACAGTGAAAGCTAAGGCAATGCCAGGTTGTGAGGATTTTATGTGGAGCAGGAGAAAGTGTTTGTTGGGAATTGTGGGCATTGTGAGACTTATTTAAAACATAACGGTATGGAAGGCGTAAAAAGGAGGTTTTTTGAAAATATATTCTATTGGTGCAGATAGGTGTGTGGTAGCATTAAATTTGTATTAAATAGTATTAATTTTTTCAACAGAAGCAATATCTGTTTTATAACACTTACAAAATCAGATCTTTTTGTCTGAAGGTATGGTAAATAAGTGGTGTTACTGTTAACCAATGTTATGGTGAGAAAGCAAAAGACGGAATGAAGAGCAAATCAAAACATTCACCCCAAGTCAAGAGATCTGGGTTAAATTCATCATGCATTTGCTCACCATGCCACCCCAGTTTAGACCTGGCCATATTCAAATCAGTCTTTACCCTGGGAACATTCCAACCCGAACTGCCAAGCCTGGTCCTCCATGGACCAGAAACAAGCATCCTAGGACCAGTTTCAGGGGTTCACCCCTCTTCTGCCAGGATAGCTTGATTCCAGTGGCACAGTGAGCCCAGGGCCCACCTCTGAGCATACCTGGTGCACGTAGGGCGTTAAAACAAAAGGCACACAATTGATGGACAGAATGCAGCACAAATCAAAATATTCACCCCCAGTCAAGAGATATGGGTTAAATCCATCATTCTTTTTCCTCACCATGCCACCCCAGTTTAGACCTGGCCACATGCAAATCCGTCTTGATCCTGTGCCTCTTAGGAACAGTCCAGCCCGAACTGCAAGCCAGGTCCTCTCTGGACCGGAAACAAGCATCCTAGGACCGGTTTCGGGGTTTCACTCCTCTTCGGCCAGGATAGCTTGATTCCAATGGCACAGTGAGCCCAGGACCCACGTCTGAGCATGCATGTCACATTTAGGGTGAGAAAGCAAAAGACACACAATTGATTGACGGAATGCAGAACAAATCAAAACATTCACCCCCAGTCAAGAAATCTGGGTTAAATCCATGTTATGTTAAAAGTAATTTATTGAGCTCACGTACACCGAGCGGTTTCTTGGCTCTAAGTAGGGGCAGTTGCATTCACAAAGCAATGGGCTCAATTATATGCCTGGGAGAATGATCATTTTTTAAGTACTTCATTCTTTTGCTCACCATGCCACCCCAGTTTATGGTACAGCAGATGAAATTCTGAGTGATCCTTTCTACACTCAAAGTCTTTACTCACAAGTCATTGTAGATTTCAGTAGTGAGCACAGACAAAAAATACAACCTAAACACACTATGTTCATCAGTATATTTATTTATTTTTAAAACTGTTTCTTTTTTCTTTTTTTCTTTTTTTTAAAATTTTATAGAGTTGATATTAAAGTGGATCTAACAATAATTTGATTGTGTTTTGGGAATCCAAATAATCATTACATATGAAAAAATTCGAACACAGATATAAATGTATACAAATCTTCTGTGATAGACGAGAAACGTTAATCCCACCTGAAGTTCGAGGACATAATTCATAAAACTGAACCTCCCAAATAATACTTTCATGTTTTTATATTCGAATCTGCCTTAATTATTGTGATACCTCGACTGAGCAGAAAGCACAGTATATCACCAACCATCATTCTATTTTTGAGTAGTGGACGGCTACCTGATGAAGGCATGTTTGCCGAAACGCGCGTTGTAGACATCTGCCGCACTGCCCGAGTCAACGTTTCTCGTCTATCACAATCAAATTATTGTTTGATCCACTTTAATATCAACTCTATAAAATTTGAGAAAAAAACAAAAAAAAAAAAAGAAACTGTTTTAAAAAATAAATAAATATACTGATGAACATAAGCTTTTTCTGTTTATCATGTTATGTTAGAGTGTCTGTTCAATATTTGTCTATATCTAAGACATTTGAGGGTATTTAGTTAGGAACAAAGCTGTCATAAAAACGAATTCTAGCTATAACTTTCTCTCACTGGTAGTATTCGTTATCAAAGAAGAAAAACTTCCTTGTGAGGTAGAGTTCAAGTAGTTGGAGTCTGAAGAGCGTGGGAATGGTGTGAGGGCGAGGCCTGGAGTCAAGCACCCGTTGGATTACGGTCATTGCCAAGACCTGCGGGTTGTTCGTGTACAAGGATTCAAAATCCATTTTTACACAACATTTCAAAGATAGGGTCGAATGGGTGGTGTTCAACTAAGTTTATCACAGCCATGCTGTCTCTTACATAGCATTCAGTTTTTGGTACAAAGTCCTTTAGGAAATAGTCCACGTATTGGCCTAGAGGTTCAAGTATAGAGCCACACCCAAATACTATGGGGCGTCCAGGGGGACTTGTGAGATTTTTATGTACTTTTGGGAGTGTATATATCACCAACATGCGTGGTGAATTCACGTTCAGAAAGAAAAATACCTTTTGGCTTAGGAAACCTTCTGATTTTGCTTCAGTAGTGATCTGTAGAATAAGGCTTTGCAGTTCCCTCATTAGATTGGTGGGCAATCTGCAGTAATGGTCGGTGTTAGAGAGTTGGCGTAAGATTTTGACTTTATATAGTTCCTTTTCTTGCAGGACAATTCCTCCCCCTTTGTCTGCAGATTTTATAATTAAAGTTCATTCTTTTTAAGGGTCTCAATGGCTTTTTTCTCTTCGAGGGATATATTGTTGGGAATAAAAAATGTTTTACTCTTAAGTAGTGTTAAATCCTTAATTACCATTTTTTCAAATGTAGCTATTTCTCCTGGGATCATATTGGCCGAGGGGCAGAAGGTGGATGGAGGACGAAAGGGAGTGTTGGAGATGGTAACAGGCGAAGGGTTCAACAAAAAATAAGCATGTAGATGTAGGCGTCTGAAGAATCTCAATAACTAAGTGTGGAGTTCAAGGAAATTGGGGTGAATGGTCGGAACAAAGGATAGGCTTTTACCAAGGAGAGACAATTCCGAATCTGTAAGAGTGTATTTTGACAGGTTGAAAATGGGTATGATCTGTGAGTGCATAGAGTTATTGCTGTCAATGTTTACCATTGGTAAATATTCTGGCGTGTCTGTCAATCGCCTGGAGGATTGTACCATTGTTGTGCTTGCTTCACGCGACCACATTTTTGTGGCTTGCTTTGGCCCCTGCCTAAAAAATTGGGACCGGGGTTGCGGTTGGAAGTGCTAGGTCCCTCGCCTAAATCTGAGTTATCCGATGAGTCAACAGAGGTGTCAGAGAATCCTACCAAGTTGTTGCATCTGTTGAAGCGTCCCCAAGGTCTGGTGTTCTGGGGATAAGTGTATGTCTGATTTGTGTAAAAATCTTTATGCAAGTATAGATATGTGCGTTCTACACTATACGCTTTGGTATCTATCTTAACCTTCAGTGATTTTTTGTTCTGTTCTAGTCTGTGAAAATCCTCGACTATTTTTGGGATTTGTTCAAGCAATTCTTTTACCATCAGTGACAGAACTAGATTCTTTAATCTGCTTTTAGGTATCACTGATCTCTTCGGTTAGTTTTTTTTTAGAGTTTCAGTTGCAGTGTCGATGCCTAGCTCTAGCAAGTGTCTGGAGCAGGTGGTACCTATATAGCTAGAGTTGTTAATATATTTAGGATTGTCTGTAAAAATGCCTGGTATATTTCTTATGTGCAAACCAACGGGATTATATCCGCTTTTAAATATCCGGTCAGCATGCGAATCATTAGTTGGAGACGAACCTGTTTCTTCTTACGTTTCTCTAATTGGTCTGAGAGAGATATATTGGTATTAATGGGGATATCAACTGAATCAGTGAACAGGTATGGACCCTCGAGCATTTTCTTGATATATTCGTCAGAATATAGAGGGGCGTGGTCTGACATAGCAGTTGCACAGACAGAAGTTTTTTCCTACTGTATAACATATATACAATATGCAATTCTGTTTTTTAACCCACTATAAGTATCCAATTCCTTTATTGCTTATCGAGTCACCTCAATTTATCATCTATCCTCTCCTTCTATCGCCGAAGCATGCATTATTGCACTATAGTCTGTCTCAGTGGTTGTTAACTAGACCCCTCACCCTATATGGCCGCCGTGACATCATGTCAGCTCACGTGTTGGCTGACAGCGCTATAATCTCATTGATTTACCTGGCTTCACCGTATCCCAGCCATCAAGCTCCGGATCGGATTCGTCCTTGAACGGTAAGCGTGCCTGCATTACACCCGCACACCACCGAGTTCAATCGCTGTGCTCGTCCTCACTTTCACCCCTTCCTCCCCAGGGCAGACAGTGCATCGCCACCCAGCCCTCACCGAAGTCTATTTCTGCATCGCTAATATCTCAAAGTAAAGATCCATTGTTACAGCTGCAACCTAACTCCTCCAAGATAAGGGGCTCCGCTTCCCTGCTGCAGGTGGCTAACATTTTCAATCGATTCTGCCTCTCACCACGTTATTATATTTCCACCAGGTCCACCAGTTCAATATGCGACTCCATCGCCGACCTCGCCAGCACCCAAGCACTCACCTCCACAGACTACATCCTCCTCTGGGACCTGAATTTCCACCTGAGAACAACAACGACGCCAACTCCGTCACCCTGATCGACAAGCTCGCCAACCTCTCCCTCAGACAACTCGTCACTGCACCCACCCACGCCTCTTGCCACACTCTGGACCCCATCTTCTCCCCAGGCACCCACGTCGCCTTCGACCACACCACCGAACTCCACTGGACCGACCACCGCTGCATCCATTTCACCTTCAATAAACCAACCACGCACCACCGCACCCAATAGCTGCCTCGCCGCTGCTGGAGCAAAGTCACCGAAGACCAGCTGATCGCCACCCTCGCCCAGAACCCACCCACCGACCCCACCAACCCAGACGCCGCAGCCCGCAACCTCAGACAGTGGATCGACGACTGCGCCAACACCCTCGCCCCACTAAAGAAACCCTCCAACAACCACGCCAGCAAGAGAACCACCTGGTTCTCCTACCAGCTGCAGACCTCCAAACGCGCCTGCCGGAAACTGTAGAAGATATGGCTCCACAAACGCACTCCAGACAACCACGGAGCCCACAAGGACGCCACCCGCAGACATCACCACCTCATCAGATTAGCCAAGAGATCCTCCTTCAAAGACCGCCTGGATAACAACGCACATGACAGCAAAGAGCTCTTCAGCATCGTAACGGATCTCTCCAACCCCAGCGCCAACGACATACCGCCCTCACAAGAACTGTGCAACACACTGGCCATCTTCTTCCACCGCAAGATCGCTGACATCCATGACAGCTTCAACACCATGACCACCCCGACTACGCCAGACCCCACCTCCCCTGTGAACACCATCAGCACCAACCCCCTGACCTCCTGGTGCAACGCCAACAATGATGAGACACGCAAGGTCATGAACTCCATCCACTCAGGATCTCCGTCAGACCCGTGCACACACCACGTATTCAACAAAGCAGACGCTGCCATCGCACCCCAACTACGGAAGGTCATCAAAATCTCCTTCGAAACAGCAACATTCCCGGAAAGCTGGAAACACGCCGAAATCAGCGCCCTCCTCAAGAAGCCCAAGGCGGACCCCAAGAACCTCACGAACTACAGGCCCATCTCCCTGCTCCTGTTCCCGGCGAAGGACATCGAGAAAATCGTCAATATGCAACTGGGCCGCCACCTGGAAGACAACAACATCTTGGACCCGTCCCAGTCTGGGCTCAGACAAAACCACAGCACCGAGACAGCCCTAATCACCGCCACAGACGACATCAGGCACCAACTAGACAACGGCGAAACATCAGCCCTCATCCTCCTGGACCTGTCAGCTGCCTTCGACACGGTCTGCCATCGCACTCTGAAGACACGCCTCCTAGAAGCCGGAATCCAAGAGAAGGCCCTTGACTGGACCACGTCCTTTCTCTCCGGCAGAACCCAGAGCGTCCGCCTCCCGCCCTTCCGATCCGAGGCCACTGACATCATCTGCAGCATCCCCCAGGGCTCATCCCTCAGCCTGACGCTGATCAACATCTACATTGCCCCCCTCGCACAAGTGGCCCGCCAACACGACCTTAACATCATCTCCTATGCCGACGACACCCAGCTCATCCTCTCCCTCACCAAGGACCCGCACACCGCCAAAACCAACCTCCACGAGGGAATGAAGGCCGTCGCCGACTGGATGCAGAACAGCCGTCTGAAGCTAAACTCGGACAAGACGGAGGTACTCATCCTCGGACCCACCCCCTGAGCCTGGGACGACTCCTGGTGGCCGACCACACTAGGAGCAGCACCAACACCCACAGACCATGCTCGCAACCTAGGATTCATCCTCAACTCCTCCCTCTCCATGTCTAAGCAAGTCAACACTGTCTCCTCCTCCTGCTACAATACCCTCTGCATGCTCCGCAGGATCTACAAGTGGATCCCGACCTAAACAAGAAGAACAGTGACACAGGCCCTCGTCAGCAGCAGACTGGACTACGGCAACGCACTCTACGCAGGAATCCCAGCCAAACACCTACGACGACTACAACACATCCAAAACGCCTCCGCCTGACTAATCTTTAACCTCCCCCGCCGCAGCCACATCACCCCCCACCTGCAAGACCTACATTGGCTCCCTGTCGACAAGAGGATCACCTTCAAGGTCCTCACCCACGCACACAAAGCACTCCACAATGCCGGACCAGCCTACCTGAACAGCAGACTCAACTTCTACAGCCCGACCAGCCAGCTCCGCTCCGCCATCCTCGCCCTCGCCGATGTCCCCCGCATCCAATGAACACCCTCCGGTGGCGGATCCTTCTCCTACCTCGCCTCCAAGACCTGGAACACCCTCCCTACCCGCCGATGGCAGACCCAAGACCTACTCGCCTTCAAAAGACTCCTCAAGACCTGTCTCTTCAAAAAGTAGCGGCACCCCCGCCCCTCAGCGCCTTGAGACCCTCACGGGTAAGTAGCGCGCTTTACAAGTACTCTGATTGATTGATTGATTGAGTCACTCACAGTGTAGTTAGCCAAAGGTGGAAGTGGGCTAATTCTTGCCCCATGCTTTATGGTGTAGTAGGGTGGAAGCAAAATGTGAACGACATACCAATAGATGAAGAGAGCTGGTCAAAGGCCTCTATAAGTAAGTACATTATGTATGTGATTTTAGTAAAAGAAAATGTTTTGGCTAACATCAGACCTAAAAAGATTTTGAATAATTTTATTCTGCAGATGATGCTTCAGGCATTAAATCGCTTGAACACAGAGCTACATGATTGGACAACTGTAATAGCCCAACTCTTTTTGGCAAATGATTTGTTTCTTTTTAAGGTGCAACTGCTTCCATGGTGAAATGGTGCAAATGAGCAACTGGCCTTCGACACCTACGGATTCAACAGCACACCATCACTCAGTTTGTGCCCGCTTTCTGGTTTTCAGTAAAAACTGATTAAAACCGATAAAACACCTCTGAAAAGAATACTTGTTTTTCATTAAAAAAAAGCAACTAGATTCTGCTGTACTTTTAGTGCTTTGGAGCTTTCTGGTGTCAAAGCAGCCACTATCTTTATACCTTTTCTGTGATGATTACTCCTGCTATGACCCTATGTAGCCATGGCACGCCACTTAATATGCCTTTGTGACCATTCACAATTTTTCAAGAGCTACATTGACTACGGGACCATGGTTCTTTCCCTTTGGCTCCCTGTTCACGATGCACTACTGTGTAGTGGCCAACAGGTTTGCAGATGAACTCTGACTAGGGTCTCAGTACAGGGTAAGCAGCAGCACCATGGCATTCTCCTTACATTGTCCTGTTACAAAGTTTTATAGTCATTGAGAAGCAACTGATGAAAACAAGCTTCTAATCTTGAATCGTTTAAAAGAAGATACAGAAATGACTTTGTGTCACAGACTTTGATAAGAAAGCACTGCCAGCTGTAAAAGGATTCACTCTAAAACACTGAAAGTCTGCAAAGACAATGAAAAAAATAAAGAATTGGTTTCAGATGCATCGCCTGGCTAATATGAAGAGAGTACTGTAAAGGTTAAGAAACAGAAAATCACTCTTTAATGATGTGTGGGCGCTTTTTATTGAATTATATACAGCCTAAAATCTTTAAGCAATAGTCCCTCGGACAATGACAGTTTTCTGTCATGGTCTGATCATTTACGTGGAACAGTATAAAACCAAAATATCTACACTAGACTATTTTATTTAATAGTGATACTTTCTCGCATTTGTATTTAGTTATATATATATATATATATATATATATATATATATATATATATATATATATATATATATATATATATATATATATATATATATATATATATATATATATATATATATATATATATATATATATATATATATCTATATATTACCTACTGGCGGTCGCCAGTAGGTATATATAGTTAGGATTTTTTCTCTATGGGATTTTTGAAAATTCTATGTCTAATAACTTTGGCGTTTGTGGATGGAATTGGCTGAAATTTTCAGGAAAATGGCACATTTTGTTTCTGAGCAGCTCCTGAAAATTTGGGGGGTGTTCGTCAAGGGGGGGGGCCGAGAAAAAAGGGGGTCCCAAAACGCGTTTTTCCCATGTTAATTTCCATAGGGCGGTTGGCCTCACTTTTAGCTCGAACGGCTGAATGGATTTGCACGAAACTTGGCAAAATTGTAGGGACTGTTAGCCCGATGTGCCTTTGCTAGGTCTCAATATATGTGCTTCAGTGGATTTTGATAAATTAACGTTAAAAAAAATATATATATCTGTAACAGCGTCCCGGGTAGCGCTCCGGTTCGCGTACTTTTCGCGTAACGGAACTTTGCGAAGCGAAGCTGATTGGCTCTCCTGTGTTTGTCAACATTCTAAACAGTCCAGAGCGGCCGCCATCTTGTCTCTCGGTAGGATCGAGAGACAAGAGGAGGCCAAAACCAAGGGGGAAATGATCATAAGGGGGCATAGTAGATCCTCCCTGACCCCCTAGGTTTGATGTGGAGGCTTTAAAAGGGCCCCGCGGGGCAAAAAAAAAAAAAATCGTTTTTTTTGCGTTATCAATAGTGTTGTCTGTATTCCCAGTCAGTACCCTTCCCCGCCCGCCATGTGCACAAAGACCGCATACATCCCCCATAACGTCAAGGCTAAGTAACTAAAACGTCATAAGGAGTTGCAAGTCGCTCCCATACTGGCGCCATTTTGGTCGAGGTCAGGCATGTTCAGAGTATAGTTCAATGTCTCCAATAAGTAGCGGCTGGACCAGAATCCCTTTCGGCAGTTCTGGCTTCGTCATTACGAGCACTAGAAAACAAGACATTCTGGGCAGTATCACCCTTGACGCAACCCTTTATTGTACAAGATGGTGTCTTTCAAAAGCCTGGGGTATAGGAGTATGTAACAAGCGAGCCATTTAATTGAAAAAACTAAACGTGAAAAACAGTTGTAGGATCAGTGAAGGTTGATTTTTTAATTGAAAGTATAACAGGATCAGTTACAATAAAATCCTTCATACGCACACCATGGGCGAGTATCATGGGTAACATTACTTCGAAGCTTTATTAATACAATAATCAATAATGAAAAATCGACATCAATAGGGTTGTCCGTATTCCCAATCAGTACCCTTCCCCGCCCGCCATGTGCACAAAGACCGCATACATCCCCTATAACGTCAAGGCTAAGTAACTAGAACGTCATAAGGAGTTGCAAGTCGCTCCCATACTGGCACCATTTTGGTCGAGGCCAGGCAGGTTCAGAGTATAGTTCAATGTCTCCAGTAAGTAGCGGCAGGACCAGAATCCTTTTCGGCAGTTCTGGCTTTGTCATTACGAGCACTAGAAAACAAGACATTCTGGGCAATACCACCCTTGATGCAGCCCTTTATTGTACAAGATGGTGTCTTTCAAAAGCCTGGGGTATAGGAGTATGTAACAAGCGAGCCATTTAATTGAAAAAACTAAACGTGACAAACGGTTGTAGGATCAGTGAAGGTTGATTTTTTAATTGAAAGTATAACAGGATCAGTTACAATAAAATCGTCTATACGCACACCATGGGCGAGTATCATGGGTAACATTACTTCGAAGCTTTATTAATACAATAATTAATAATGAACAATCGACATCAATAGGGTTGTCCGTATTCCCAGTCAGTACCCTTCCCCGCCCGCCATGTGCACAAAGACCTGCATACATCCCCCATAACGTCAAGGCTAAGTAACTAGAACGTAATAAGGAGTTGCAAGTCGCTCCCATACTGGCGCCATTTTGGTCGAGGCCAGGCAGGTCCAGAGTATAGTTCAATGTCTCCAGTAAGTAGCGGCAGGACCAGAATCCTTTTCGGCAGTTCTGGCTTCGTCATTACGAGCACTAGAAAACAAGACATTCTGGGCAATACCACCCTTGACACAGCCTTTTATGCTACAAGATGGTGTCTTCCATTCAGAAAATATTGTTGGCAGCATTTTGAAAGGAAAGATAAACGGCCGTTCTCCTAGTGAGTCTCACATTGTTACATTTGTGAAGAATGTTGAAGAGTTGTATGTTGAAAATCTGAAGCCATCGTTCTACAAACTCTCAACCAGCCTTGGATGGAAAAATCCTGAAGAATGTACAAACTGAAAACTAGTTTTTGTTTGCATAGCATCAGCAGCAACACTTGAGTCAGCTTTGTGTGAAGCCGCCATCTTGGTCCAATCAATACCGTCCCCTTGCACACATTCAGGGACCAGGCCGCAGGACGTATCTTCAGGTCAAACGGATTGTGGGACAAGGTCAAGAATGGAAGAGTCACCAAAAGGCAAAAAGTTCCGCCTGACCCCGGGAGCCGACCGCCTATGGCGGGGGCGATCTCAGGCCACACCAGGGCAACAAGACTTGGGGAGGGGGCAGGAGTCAAGCGCCCCCTCCGAGTCCGTGCCATCACACACCCCCTCGGGGGCCTCCGTCAAGCGGCTCAGGGAAGCATCGCAGGCAGCGGTTCTTCAGATCAGTGGCTGTTAGCAGCGATCGTTGGCGCTGTGGTTGCGGCCGGAGGCCCTGCTTAGTCAACGCCCCGGCCTCTCCATCTCGTAGGCCGCAGAGTATTCTGGGAGAAATCCCGGGAACGGCGGCATGCATTTGGATCGATGTTGCAGCAGGCTGCCATGTAAATAGTTATTTAATAAAACGTTTTACCCTGTTACTTTGGTGGTGTGTTGTATATATTTATAATATTTGCATAGTGTTTGTCGTTGTTTTGGGCGGGGTGGGTGGCGGAGCCAAGCTGTCTTGCAGCCATCATGGCGGCGAGCTCAGTTCCTCTCACTAGTTTCATATTTCTCATGAGGGGTTGTTCTTAATGTTTCTATTTTAGCGAGGTCAAAAAGAGATCCCATTAGCGGCCTACTGATTTTGCTTGATTCCTTTTGTTGTTTCTAACGATTTTTCACTATCTGCAAAGACTAAACAGAGTATTGCGACTCTGTGCTTGTTTGTAAATAGAGAATGAACCAAAGAGAACCAATTCTAAAACAGTAAATGCTTGGATAACAATAAATCAAATGGAGAGGGAAGCAGGCACGACGGATTACAACGGGGGCAAAGGCCTGCGTTACCTACCCTTCACTATCTGCAAAGAGAGAATACTCCTAAAAGAAAAGAGGGGGGGGGGGCAGCGTTCAAAGCACATCAGCGTGCATAGACACGAAAATGTTTTTACCTACCACGTACTTGACATTTTAAAGCTTTTGATATTTGCTATTAAAAAACCATTGAAATTCACTGAAAAAACCATAGGTTATAGACCATATATAGTTAGGAATTAGCATTTACAAAACCTTGAAAATTCACTGAAAAAACCATGGGTTATAGACCATATATAGTTAGGAATTAGCATTTACAAAACCTTATTTTACTCACACAAAACCATTGAAATTCCATATATAGTTAGTTGCACTAACTATATATCGGGCACCCGCAATCCACTGCTGATGATGTCACATATTACATCATTCATGACATGGTCAGTGACATCACTGATGACATCACTGATGACAACTCAAATGACATCACTGACAACATCACTGATAATATCATTCATGTGATAATAGAATGAACCTCTTCAGACTCTAATATAACCTTAGATACAATCAGTGTAAAAAGACACTCACAGATTGTTACTCATCCATGGAGTTACTCATACATCTAGTCAGTCATGCAAAGAATCAATCACACCTCCATTTCCTCAACTATACAGTTATACACACCTTACTAATTCAAACATATTCTAACACATATTTAATCTCCTATACGATCCCTGATACAAGTTCACAATGATCCATACAGCCACTCACACATTCACTGGCTCTTATGCACGGTTATATATGTCAACTCTCACACGTACAGTGTTTTACATATGTACTTACTTTGACATGTTGCACTGAGATATCCAATCACTCACCAATACACTCATGCACACAGTCAACCGCCCATGCAGCTGTTTCCACATGCACTTTTGAACCCATACATCTAGTGAATCAACTGCTCACACATCTATGCACAGAGTCATACACGTCACAGCCACTCACACACATACTTAGACTCCCATACAAATACTTGGGCAACCAATGAATATCCCATATAGTTACTCATATAGCTACTTATTAACACATTCAGCAGTTTACAGAACAACAGACATAATGATGCACAAATTAAGACAGTTTAGTCACTAACCCATGCACTCAGTGAGACACATTTAATCACTCACTCATACAGTCAGTCATGCACCTACTAAATTCTTCATCCAGACACTTATACAACCACTCATTCTTCAATATGTAAGACATATTTTAACTTTACAGAAACATACAGTGATTGGATAATGTCATCAGTGATGTCATTTGAGTTGTCATCAGTGATGTCATCAGTGATGTCACTGACCATGTCATGAATGATGTAATATGTGAGATCATCAGCAGTGGATTACGGGTGCGCGATATATAGTTAGTGCAACTAACTATATATGGAATTTCAATGGTTTTGTGTGAGTAAAATAAGGTTTTGTAAATGCTAATTCCTAACTATATATGGTCTATAACCCATGGTTTTTTCAGTGAATATATATATATATATATATATATATATATATATATATATATATATATATATATATATATATATATATATATATATATATATATATATATATATATATATATATATATATATATATATATATATATATATATATATATATATATATATATATATATATATATATATATATATATATATAGTAAATACGTATTGCCAGTATATATTTTCCTTGCACACCATGTGCAATTTTTGAAACCTTGCACACCATGTGCAATTTTTGAAACCCGGAAATAATGGGACAAATAATTGATTATCTGGTTAAAAAACAAAATGCAAAGTGGTTTTTGCAACTGGTGCATCCAATGTTGACACAAATGACCCTTTACTACATACACTTTCTGTAAAACCATGGTCCTGGTCAGATGACCAAACAACTGTTCTGTACAACTGTATTATTTAAATCCACCTGTGCAGTTCATGTGAAACCATTCCACGTCGCCTGGCTCCACATCTTTTCCCATGATTGTCCCTTCATGCTCATCTCTGTTTCATGCACTGACAGGTGCCACGTTGTGCTCTTTTGTTTTGTCAGGCTGCACAGAGCCCTCCCGTGGGTGTTATACATGTCAGACAGGTTTATTCTCGGCATGTTTTCTGTTTCCGACTGACAGTGGTATTACATACGGTTCAGCGCAGGGCCTGCATTTAATGCTGACACTCAGACCATGCCAGCTTGGCTCAGCGCAGTGCACTTTTGGGCACAGAAAGGTGTGCTCGCTCGAATTAGACTTCTTGAAAAGGTAAGAGCCCGGAGAGTCTTTAGGGGTGCAGACCTACTCAATAAAACAGCAAGGCAATCTCATTCGTAGCTGATTACATGGTGAGGGTTTTCTTGACCAGAAGCATTTCTTAGGTTCTCTAAGTAGGGAGAGGCAATGCAGAGTCGCCCGCCTTGGTCCGCAGATGGTACACAAGGCTAGGCAAGCCCGGGCAGCGCTCATTTTGTTAATTCTCTTGATATGAAGGGTATTGCCTGTTCGACCAAAGTTGGCTACTGTAGGTTCGATTTAAAGCCTGTTATGTGATTTATGTATCAATAACAGCACATGACAACAGAACTATAGTACACCATTCTTTTATTTGCAAACTCAGCAACAGTGGAGTGTTGTATTGCATAAAGCAATACATTAATTATTCTCACTATTATGAAGGCACAAACCAAACAATGATAAACAAACTACTGGGTAGATGCATCAACGTTTTCATTTGCGATTCCTTATTTGCGAAAAATAAGGAATCGCAAATAAGGAATCGCATATTTCAATGCATCATTTTTTTCGCAATTTTATTGCGATTCGGTAAAAATCGCACATTTTACCGAATCGCAGTAAAAATTTGAATTCTTAATTGCGAATTCGCATTTTGCGATATCGCAGATTGCGAATTCACACACATGATGAATCTCATTGATTCAACTGCCTGAAAGCCAGTACAGCAATTAGGCGCAACTGCACCCTTTTTTGAAGGTGAGGTTTGGCAGTTTGCTGAGTGAGCTTTCCCTGGAGGTTGCTGCTGCAGTCTGTGCCTGACAATTCTTTTGAAAAATGGAAAATGAGAATCCTGTTGAAGAGGGGCCAGCCAGGAAAAGGAATATTAAGTTTTCTGATCAAGAGTTGGAAATTCTTATTGAGGAGGTGACTGCAAGACAGGAGCAGCTTTTTGGTAAGCTTTCTCTGAAGGTCCCTGAGGCTGTCAAAAGGAACCTGTGGATTGCCATACAAGCAAAGGTGAACGCAGTAGGAGTGGCACATCGTGACATAAACAATTTACAAAAAAGATGGTATGACCTGCGCAGTTGTGCAAAAGAGAAGCTAGCAAACAGGATTAAATCAGCAAAGCAAACTGGAGGTGGAACACCCAGGGATAGACCCAACACTCCCCTGGAAGACATGGTGGAAGGCACACTGTTGACTGAGGCTGTAATCGGAGTAATAGACATTGATACTTCTGAGATTCCAACTCCTTCTGAAGGTAATTGAATTGCATATGCTTTTGATTGTCTGAATGGAGCCTATTAATTTACAGACTGTTGTGAAAGTAGATGGATTAACAGCATTGTAATTGTGTTGTGTATGATATGTTATGTGTGTGTTACCAGCAACAGTTATGTAATGTTAGGTAAATGAAAGCAGTGCATTATGGGAGTTGTAGTTTTTAGGAGTCCATCATGCACACAAACAATAATTTGTAATTGCAACTTCATTACTATGAAGAACTATTATGAATGAGACTGGAATCATGTGATTGAGTAGACTGAGTAGATTTTCACATTTTATTAAATACTTAAATGAAAGTACAAAGTTAAAGTAACATCATGTTTGCATTTTTTAAACCATAGAAGCACTGCAAGACATAATTGAGCAGGATTTGAGGGATTTCCACAACCAAGAAATTCAAGAAACACAATTGGGAAATGCTCCCAGTACATCAGCAGACAATTCACAGCCAGGGGAAAGACAGAAAGTGCGACAACTGCTCCAAACTGATTCTGAAACAGAGCAGAATGACAATGTAGCTGAAAGGCAACCTCAAAGCACTCCAAGTCACAAATACAAGGCTGAGTAGGCGAAGGAGACTTCAGCAGTTTTCTTTGCACCGAGGTAATGTGAGAGAAAGTGGTCATTTTGGAGAGGGTCCCATCACTGGCAATCTTGTTGAAGACAAAATACTAAAGGTACAGCGCCTGCAAGGCAAAGACATTAGAATTATTAAAGGAACATTGGGACATATCAGCAAACAAATGGGTTCATTATCTACCAGTATGAATAAAATGATCAATGTAATGAAGACAGGCCATGAAACATCTGCATTGAAGCTTGACCGCATTGCCAATTCTTTGGAGACCATGTGCACATTGATGCAAAAACAGCAAAATATAAGTGGCAAAAGGCAGGTACGACTACTGACCAACATGCAGGCTCATAACAGGGAAATGACTCGCCTTTCCAATTGTACACGTGGCCTCTGCAAACATACCCTTTCAACCCAGGTACTCTTGATGAAAACATTTGAACATATTCAAAAGGGAGTGGGGACTACCTATGAACCATCAGGAATTTCACAGTCTAATGCATCCCCAGAAAAGCAACTACCAATGGGGGAGAGTGGTGCCAGCAGTGCTGTGAGTGGCACACTTGAGCATTGCTTAAGTGGCACACGGCGAAGTAATAGAAAGCTGAATGATGCCAGTAATATGACCATGCACCGTGGAAAAAATACAGGGAAGGCATTAGGAGTGCGTGGCCATAAGAAATGACATTGTCTGTGATGCCTCTTGAATGGTATTATTATTATTATTATGTTTCTTATATAGCGCCTGTATTGACCCCCGAAGGGGTATCTCCGCGCTTGCCTTGGGAACCCGTCCTGGTTTTTCCCTGTGAGATAGCCCCTGCAGGGAATCCCCAAGGTGAAAGCCAGGCATCCCGCCGTGGGGGCCATTGTGGAGATTAAGCAAGCTTAATGCCCAGAGTTGCAGAGTGTGAACCCATGATTAGGTCAGGCACCAAAGCAAGAATTATCGAGTCCATGGACATTTGAGCTCAAGACCCTGCCGCGTCGGGAATTGAACCCTGGTCCCGGGTCTGACCTCTGCTTCAGGGTCTGCCTGCTCTAACCAGTGAGCCACACTTCTCCATTCATAATGTTAAAGTTGTCTATGGTTCAATAATTATCATTTGAACATTTCTGATTTAAAGACCAGAATTAAGTTTGTGATACAGTGAAAGTCCATGAAGTAAATGCATTTCAGTTTCAATTTGATTACATTGCTTGCAACACCAAAAAAATATCAGAGTGTTTCTTACCTCATTTAGAAGTAATGCTGTGTGATCTCTGCCCTTCTCCTTCTCCCCTCTGCTGCCTCTGGTCAATGTGCTCTTGCTTGTGGTTGAGGAGGCTGATTGTCATTTGGAGGTAAAACATCTTCCTCATCAAGTTCTATGCCTCTCTCAGTTGCTAGATTGTGCAGCATTGCACATGCTGCTACTATTTTACAGCAAATGTTTGGTTGATATTGCAATGCTCCACCAGTTTTATGAAGTATTCGAAAGCGTGATTTCATCACACCAAAGGTCCTCTCTATCACATTCCTGGTTGTTATGTGAGCCTGGTTGTAGTGATGCTCTTTTCTTGAAGTTGGATTTAGGTATGGTGTTAAGATATAAGACCTTACTGCATAGACACTATCTCCTGTAATAGAAAACAATGTCAATTGTAAGTTGCACAAAACAAATGTGTGAAGATGAAAGGAAAGTTTGTTTAGTAGAATAAGACATTTACCAAGCAGGTATCCATCACCAAATTGACCAGCAAGCAGTCTAGTATGAATGGCACTGTGTCTAAAAATGTAGGAGTCATGGGCACTTCCTGGGTAACTTGCAACTAGGTCTGTGATAATGGTTTTGGAATTACAGACTGCTTGAATATTAAGGGAATGGAAGCATTTTCTGTTGCGAAAAATATACTCATTTTCAGAGGGTGGGCAAATGGGAACATGTGTGCCATCTACACAGCCAATGACATGTGGAAATTGAGCCATGTTGTAGAAATCCAGTTTGGTTTTCATTAACTCCTGTTGTGTGCTAGGAAATGTTATATGATACCTTATTCTTTGTAACATGGCATTTAGAAAGGCATTAAAAAATCTGGAAAGTGAACTCTGGGAGACACCACCAGCAATGGCTATTACACCCTGAAATGACCCAGAAGTAAGGAGGTGCAGTGAACACAAAACCTGCACATGGGTTGGTATGGCTTGTGTCCTGCGTGTTTGCCTCTGCAAAATTGGGTCCAATTCTTAAATTAAATCTAATATTAAAGTAGCATTCAGCCTATACTTAGAAAATATCTCTGATTCAGTCTGCCCCAGTAAGGTGATGCGCACTCTAAAGATTCTCTCTTGTATGAGCCTTCTCCTCCATCCTGCAGCTACTCTTAGCCTCTGCCTGCGAGCCAAAAAGAAAAGTGCTGCCATCCTGAAAGGCTAATTCAAGGTCTATGAGGTCCTTATATGCAGCACTGATGATTGACAGCTGCAGTTCAAATAGTTAGTAAAATTAGCACCACGTTCAACTTCTTCTAAATTTAAGAATTCCAATTTGCGATTTCTTAAAAAATCACAAATTGCGATGTTTCACGCATTGCATTTTTTCGCTATATAAATGCGATTCGCAAAATTAGCGATTTTTTTAAAGGAATCGCAAATATTATTGCGATTCCTAAAAATGCGAAAACACATAAAAAATGATGCATTCCAAAACCATGAATTGCATTCGCAAACGGTCGAATTATGCGATTCGCACCGTTTGCGAATGCTATTATGGATGATGCATCTAGGCATACATCTTTAACATGTGTCATTTTTGATTGGCATGTCCAGGGCACACCAAAAGAAGAAGCTGATTTAAGGTTCCGACAGCTGACTCGAGAGTACCAGGCCTTGCAGAGGGCATATGCTTTGCTCCAGGAACAAGTGGGAGGAACTTTGGATGCCGAGAGGGAAGCAAGGGTAAGTCCTTCTTTTGTCTTCATGCGAACCATTGTTACCAACATACATGTACAAACTCTCGACTGTCGTAGCAGCATTATGGAAAATATTAATATGTGTGTATGCTATTTCATTACAAATGTGTTCGGTTTAGAAATATACTTGAAAACTAGATTTAGAAAAACAAACGGTTTACACTCACTCACAGACTTGTTTATTCTAATGTTAAGCTTGGATGCCTGTATAGGTCATGAAAGTAGGTGATGCTCTCATTTATACAAGCACGTGCACAATCATACCCATAATTCCACAAGACTGTTTGAAGAGACAACCTCTAAATCTGACTCGTGTAATCTATGTGCCTTTTTCCCTTCGGCCACGCATGTTTTAGGTCATGCTTAAATTTACTAAACGCACATGTTATGGCCAGTCACGCATATGGTATTAAGTAAACATTCAAGGAGAGTTTTAAAGCGTTCCCATCCAGAGCCCAAACAATTGTACAATTTAGCAATTCCTGTTCCTTTTTATTAGGATTCAAAAATCGTTATACACCTTAAAAGCCATACCACTTTTTGTAAAAGATCGGTCAACTTAAGGACCTGAAAAGAACAATTGGAAACACAATATTCAAACAATTTGAAACTGCTAAAATGGTAGGTTTGCCTTGCTACTCTTGTGGGAGCAGCACCAATAATACTGAGCATTGTTTCACCTATTTTGCTCCAAAGTACATCCCCATGAAAGGCCAAAGAATCAAAATCTTTCTTTAGCAGTCGGAAAAGATGACAGAGATTCAGTAAATCCTTGTGGGAGCCTGCCCTGCCACATGAAAGTTGCAATGATCCACTGAATGAGGACACCAACAGGAACTAACTGGCGCAGTCTGTGTCTAGGTATGGAAAAGAAGACAGATCAAAGATACACCCTAGTGAAACATTGAGTGCTTGCGGGGATGCGAAACAAGACAGTGGCCAGGTTGCGACCACAGGGAAACTAGGGATAACTACATTGTTTATGTGCAGTGATCTTGGACCAACTAGTACACTTTGGTCTTTCCTGCTTTTTGGTTGGGAGGATCTGGGTATTATAACTGCTAAGAATTGGTACCAAAAGCACCTACTTTGTTAGGTCTGTGATTACGGGACGAATTCCGGTTTAGCCTCGGGTGTAAGCGGTAGTGAGGGTTTGGAAGCAGTGTAGTTGTGCTGAACTTGATTTATACAGGTTCCATTTAGGAAATAAATCCCATGCTGTTGGCCCCAATGTGGAAGGCACCTAGAACAGTAAATCGGTTATATGGCGCAAATGTTGTGTTATTACAGCAAGTTGACAAATTGTATTTTCACAAATCCAGGATGTCATTCTCGTGGTGCTGAGGTATGTTGATGGAAATTCTATTGGGGTGCAGAACACTGTGTAGCTAAGTTTGCACAATATTCCCTTTCCAGCAGATTGGCTGGTGAGGTTGGGTTTAGTAAGAAAGTATGCTTATCAGTAATGTGGCCAAGGGTAATGGAGACAGCTTTGGGAATTTGGTGGAGGATACAATAGTTTTTAATGCAAACTTCGTCCATGGCCAATCCAGTGAGAGAGGTAATGAAGGGCGCTCTGAGGTTTTCAATGTAGAACATCTAACACTGGTGTTGAAAAGACAAGTGGTGTGTTTATCATTGATCATGCAATCAACATAGAGATATTTCTGATCTACATGAATCAAGGTATTTAGGGCACTGTCGGAACCTCTAGGGCTCTCCTAAAATTCAGGATAAGAGTTTTCTATAATTTAGTTAAATCCGGAGAGGTCGGCAACAGCGGTTAAATAGGAAACAACATTAGGGCAGTCTGTTTCTCATGTCCTAGTTGACCACAGACAAAACATGACTGTCCTGCACCATGGGCTTCTCCACTTTCCCTCCATTACCCCTTTCCGCACTTACTTGTCCTTGTCCCGGGCTCGTTCCTCCCCTTTAATCCTTCTTTCTAGGGGCTGTTCACCCACTTCCCTTCACACTTTGCTGCATGTTTTGTAATTTCAAGGACATTTAGATACAAAGTTAACCCTCTTTCTCTCCTGCAAATCCACACAGTTATTGGCAATGCTCAATAATTTTCTTACCTTTTAGTTTGCCAACCAATACACATAGTCATCAGTTGACCTCTCACATATGATAACAGTCCCTTCACAAAGGCAGCACCTACATCTTCTTGAGCCATGTCCGTAGGACTTGCAATGCCTAAGTACCTCTGAAGCACATTTTTAAGACTATCTAAATATTCTGGGAGTGACTCACCCTTATTCTGTTTACAATTTGAAATCTTCATCCATTCCATTCTCATGGGGCACAGATCATCAACAGCAATTACTAATGCATCCTTTGCCATGTTCACTGACACATCGGATCCGGCAGTGTTGAATATTCAATCAATCGATCACTCATTTCACTGGTACCACTAAACACAACTATTGATTCACTTCAGCCCAGTTTGGTCTGTACACTTCAAGCATACTCTGCAATCCTTCACGGAACTGGGTTGGGTTGTCTCCAAAATTGAGGAACTGTTTTTTAATGCTCATTAATCAAAATCGGTCCAAGGGACATGAATGGTGACTTTACCCCCGGATTAGGGTAGTCTCTCAAGGGAAGGATGACATCGGGAAGGGGCTGGTTGAGGTCTTTATTGTCTGCCTCTCCAGAGTGAGGGTAGGGGACGCATCTCCTTGCCAGTCTGTCTGCCATCCTTCTTAGACTTTCTCGAATAATGGTGAGAGTACACTCACGGGGTTCACTATGCTCTGCTGTAGTTTATTCCTAGTCTAGACCTCGCACAGTAGTAAAATCCATGGCTTGCTTGACTATTAAGATCCTATTACCTGATTGCTTGCTGTTATTCACTCACATTGCAGTGATCCCTTCTGCGTTGCCACCTTGTTCTCCATCTGCCAGCGGTATCACAGGCACTGCTCTGTTTCTATGGCTGAACCACTAGCCCCATTGGTTGGTATCGGGAAAACATCCAATACATTATCCTACTTTCGGTCCTCACTCTCCTTCTCTTTATCTTGAGGGTCAGGGATCTGGTGGAATAATTATGGAGGAGGCAAAGCAGTAGAGCAAATACTTTAACTCTGACCCTAAGATGACGTATATGGTATTCCAGGTTTTCCTGGGTATGTTTCATACCATGGACATGGGATTAAAGTTTGAGCTTGTTGGCCTCCTCGTGCCATTGTAAAAAGAGCAGCCATTGTTTTGCTTTCATTCTGGCTCAAGGATCTTTAACTTCTTTTGCAAGTTCCCAATTCTCTCTTAATTGAATATTTGATGTTCAGGAAATGACTTCTTTCACACCTCATTAGTGAGTCCTACCCACTGTTTCAAATATTTGTACATGCCTTGTGCACACATCTTTTAACATTGGGGGTGGGAGGGAGGAGTAGAAGAAACACAGGAATTAGGGCACAGGTTCCCTGAATTACATTTTCTTACTGATCCCATGTTAAGACCCGTGACAACACACAAGAAGAACATCATTCTTCCCCACTCCCAGGTCCTACTTACTGGTGTCCGGAAGTGTGCATGCCACTTTTGCACCAACGGAAATCCTGTCTGCTTCCATCCATCCACACCTGGATTCTGTCACACTCGCACTGTCCTTACAAACACCCACACAACACTCTGTAGTCTCATACCATACCATACCATACCATACCATACCATACCATACCATAACATTTATAGAGCGCTCGGCTACCACCTACAGCGGTGTCCCGGCCCTAAGTGGCGGCGTGGTCAGACAGGGGGTAAAAGGGCAGGCTAGGGCAAATCAAACCACCAAGATTTTAATGCCTTCCTGAAAGTGAATTTCGATTCTGCTTTACGCAGGTGATTAGGAATAGCATTCCAAAGAGCGGCAGTTCTTACTGCGAAGGCTGGCCAGTGAAGGGTGTGCAAATTAGGAGAAATATGATATCGGAGGGGCACATTTCTGATAAACCTTGCTGTAGCGTTCTCGACTGTCTGCAATCTTTGGGCAACATACGCCTCAACACCTGATCACTCATCAAACATGCCATGCCACAGAGATCTGGGACCTGCTGAACGACAATCACCGGACCTATTCTTCCTCATGGAAACCTGGCTGATCAGCGTATCAGTACCTGACATCACCACAGCCACCCCCCTGGTACAATATCGTCAGCTAATGCAGACATCACAAGCCCAGAGGTAAATTCGCCATCATCCACTAGTATTGCATCACCTGCATCACCTTCACGGACACCAAGTCATGGACAACTTCACCCTAAACGCACTCTCCTCTGCACACCACTGGGACCACAAACCAACTTCACTGTCACCAGTATAGACTTGAGTGCATCCCTCGACCTTGACACTAGCATTTACATCTTACTCAGAGACCTGAACTTCCAACTGGAAGACCATGCCAACCCCAGCTCAACAGCTTTCCTTGAAGACCTTGAAAGCCTGGGCCTCATCCAATGGGTAAAGGAGCCTATCCAGGTTTCTTGACACCTACTGGACCCTACTTTCACTACTTTTTACAAAATCAGAATTGACAAGCCCACGCACGTCTCCATGATAGGCCACACCCTCATCAAATTCAGCATCTCCATCGCGATCCAACACATACACGCACACACACCACTGACAGGCCAGCTCGGCAAAAGTGGAACAGCATCCTGAACTGGAACATTTTTGTCAATACCCACCGACCAGAACACAGCAACAGCTTCCCTAAAGCAATCAAGATTTTCAACAATTAAATTACCTCCTGTGCTGTTTCTTGGCACCCCTCAAACACAATGCAACAAAATCTAAAGCCCTGTTTGTACATGGAGAAACTCGGACTGATGAAACTCCCCTGCAAACAACTGGAACATAAATGGAGCATGAGTCAGGACAATGGAGACAGGAGCTTGTCCAAATCCGCCCTGAGGTGCTACCACCAAATGATCCGGACCACCAAATGCTCCTCTCTATGCCAGCAGAAGTAAAAACATATTTGCCATTGTGATGAAATTCACCTCACCACCAGATCGAGTTGATCAGACCCTTGCAAGACTTCTGCAACAATTTCTCTCAATTTCTCAGCAACAAAATCACAGCCATTATAGCAACTACAACCCAAACCGAACCCAACAGTCCCTGTCAAACTCCTCTTGATCTTATCCAAAGAACTAATGCTAACCACATGACACATCATCACTCCAGAGGAAACTGCCTCTACTGTAATATCCATCCTCTCTGGGGCTCCATCGGACCCCAGCCTACACCACACCTACTCCAAAGGACTGCAACCCATCAGCGCCATTCTAAGTTTGTCTTCGGGATAAGGATAAAGAAAGGCATGGACATCTGTGTGGGGATTGCAGGGGATTTTGAAGTTCATGCAAGCCAGTGTAGATCATCTTATAAAAACTGCTAGGCACAGATTCCTTTCCTTGGAAAATTCCCCAGGTGCCAGACTGGATCTGGAAAATTCTGAGCAGCACCTCTTTGTGGAGCAGATTCATCTTATCAAGTAAGGAGGCATCAACAGTGGAGCGAAGTACAAACCGTAGGTAATTTATTAAGTCATTCATGAATGGGTCTCCATCCGACCAGTACCATCCAGATAACGAGGACAGAACACACGAACTATGGTTACATGGGTTTATATAGTGAAAACCACAGACAAGAAACGCCCGGAGGTAAATAAGGCTCTGGGAAGAATACACAAATGAGACAATTGGTAAGAATCAACAACCTTGGTGCCTAGTGTAACTGTTGCATCTTGAGGCTGCATAACAAGGTAGGTTTATCTGAACAAACTTTATCTAAGGCTTTACTATTGTTTAAAATACACACAAAACCCGCAGTGCAGACATCAGCTGTTCTTTTGTGCTGACTTTGCATGTTTACGCAGCCAACAATGTCTCAACTTTAGATTCGTGACCTTATGTTTATGCAGGTGGCGTCAAGGATAGAGTCAGGCTGAAAACAGATCGAAGGTGAGTACGGATGAAGCATAGCTGAATCAGAAAACAAGAGATTCAGATTTTAAGGTTTCACAGTCCTTCCTTTTCAGCTATGCTGAATCTATTTGACAGGATATATGTATTAATCGTGTATTTGAATAGTCATAAGGTCATGGATTTCAGTGAGCATAATCATTTCTCTGTTTAATTCAGGAACATTGATTGGGGAAGGTTTAATAAAAGTGTTCTATGGGGACAGGAGTAGTAGCGGGCAATAGGGTATGGGCCAGAATCACTTCCTCCATTGTCCAAAAGACTACTGCCAAGATTATCAAGAGTATAATCAAAATCGCCATACACAGAGGTTTGTCTTTGTTTTGCAACTGCAACTTGGATCCCAGTCTCTACATGTCTCCTTCTCGGTATAAATACACCACAGGTTGGAGAGAGATCCAGGTAACACTGAACACGTAACACAACCCCTCTGAACCTAGTTCAGCCGATTCTGTGATCCCACCGTGTCGCAGCCGAACCGTTCCACTAATTGAAATCGATCCTCCGGTATCTCTATCTGCTCCTTCCCTTTCTTGGTCGTAGATCGTACCTTGATGCCAATGGCACAGTTTGATCTGGAAACCGAGTGTCTTCGTTCTGAGGAGCAACTCTTTTCTCAGTCTATAAAATGCCCTTTAGATCATTCCTGCCTTCTGGCTGAAGAACAGTTGTTGGGATCCTTTTGCAGTGCCCTGCATGGATCCATTGACGTCTGTTGGTGACACAGACAGCAGTTCGGATTGCCAGCAGTACTTGCTCGACGTTCTTCCAACGAGGCTCTAGATTCTTAGAATGCTGGAAGTTCTTGAGGAGGACAAAGTCGCCGGGTTGGAGACCATGAGCCGGACCCTCTAATTTGTCTGGAATAGCTTCACACACCTGCTGACGAATCAGAAACAGTTTTTTAGTCAAGTTTCTAAGATAATCACTCAAAACAGGGTACTGTATTTCTTTAATCATATTTGTCCTTGGTGGTCCCCATACATTCATAGGTTTACCAAAGATGATCTCATAGGGAGAAAGTCCAATCTTACTGTGTGGGATGGAATGAACAGATAGCAAAGCAAGTGGCAAAGCATCTGGCCATTTAAGGCCGGTTGTTGCATGAATTTTTGCTAAATTGATCTTCAGGGTGGCATTATATCTTTCTACCAAACCAATGCCTGGGGATAGTTAGCAGCATGAAACTTCTGCTTCACCCTTAAACCCTCCATTAGGTATTCGATTAGCTGGCAAGTGAAGAGGGGGCCATTATTGCTCCACAGGACTCTACAAACCCCAAAACAGGGGAAAAACTCTTTTAATAGAACTTTAGCTGTTGTCAAGGCTGTGTTATCTTTGGTGAGATAGGCTTCCACCCACTTACTGAAGGAAGAAACCACAACTAGTACGTATTTTAAATTGTTGCAGCGTTCTAGTTGAAGATACTCCATTTGGACCGCTTCAAAGGGAACCTGAGGTGGAGAAAATCCACCAGTTGGGGTTGATACTACCTTGCCAGGATTGTGCGTGTAAGCAAACTACGCAATTTTTAACCAAATGCTCAGCCGTTTTCCAGATGAGTGGACTATCCCAGACTGGATTCAATTGGGGAATTATGTTTTGGCACTAACATGAGCAGGTCCATGAGCCATAGTCTCAAAAGGCAATACATAGGCATAGGGCAATTTCCATGTTAACATGTCTTTTGATCTCCAACATCCTTCATCATCTAACTCTCCTTCCTTTTGCCATTCTGCTCTTTCCTGTTCAGTGGCTGACTGCTGTATGTCCTTAATCTCTGTATACATGTTTTCCCATCTTTCAGCTTGGGATCGTAGTACATACATCTTACTTGCGAGCGCACTTGCGGTTTCTCGTGCAACTTCGTCAGCAAAAGCATTTCCTTGTCCCACCCTGTCTGTAACTTTCTTGTGGGCACTACATTTGATATTGACTACACTCTTTGGCAATGTCAAAGCAGTAAGAAGACTATTCACCAATTCACCATGTTGTATTTTAGAGCCATGGGAGGATAGGAATCTCCTTTCCTTCCAGAGCTTGCCAAAATTGTGTGCCAAGCCAAATGTATATTGACTATCACTCTTCATCCTTCACTAAGTTCACAAGCCCTCAAAAGTGCAACGAGTTCAGCGACTTGGGCATTTTTTTGTGGGATACGGGCTGTTTCCACCACAGTCTGTAATGTAGGTATGGCATAGGATGCAGAGGTGGAGGCCATCAGATCATCTTAAACAAGAGCCATCCACCCATAGTTCTCCCTCAGGGTAAACAAAGGTGTATCCTTTAGATCTATTCTTCCCTTAGTCTTTTCTTCTTTTCGGAAAATGCAATCATGCACCTGGTCAGCTGGCAAAGGTAGCAATGTAGCTGAGTTCAATGTTAATCATCTCTTGAGTGTGATTAGAGGTGCCAAAAGTGTAAGTTCGTATTCTGTAAGTCTAGCGCTAGTCAAGTGCTGAGTTTTCTTCTGATTCAGGAGTGCATATACTGAATGGGGTACAATAACCATACGCTTGCTGCTCAACACTATCCCCTCAGATTGGCGTATAGAAATCGCTGTGGCAGCAACTGCTCTGAGACAACCTGGAAGTCCTCTGGCCACTGGGTCTAATACAGCTGAAAAATTAGCACAGGGACGATGCTTATTACTAAAACTGATAATGCACATCCTCCTCTATCGTGTACATATAGAATGAAAGGTTTTGCATAATCTGGAGTGCCTAACACTAGAGCAGAACAAAGGGATGCACGAAGCTGGTGATATGCTTCCCGACATTCAGATGTCCATGGTAGAGGAGAGGGAGTGCCTTTGGTACCAAGGGACAAAAGAGGTTTGATAATAAGGGAGAAGTTCAGAATCCAATGTCTACAGTAGGAAGTAATAACAATAAGTGCCCTGACTTCTTTTTGTGTAATTGGAATAGGAATTTTAAGGATAGTTTGAATCCTGTCCTTAGTCAGAATGTGGCCTTCCTTAGACAAGAGGTGACCCAAGTGAGTGACCTCAGACTTGCAATATTGTAGCTTATTTCTTAAAGACCTTATGTCCCTTGACAGCAAGATGATGCAATAGAGAGAGAGAGGCTTCTTTACAATGCTCAACTGTGTCTGCGGCCAGCAAAATGCCATCGACGTATTGCAAAAGTGTAACTCCTGGTGGCAAAAGAAGTCCATCCAACTGTCGTTTGAGTGCTTGACTGTAAATGCTCGGGCTTTCGGTACAGCCTTGTGGAGCCCTAAAAAATCTAAATGAACGACCTCTTAATGAAAACCCAAAATGATAATTACTGTATTCATGCATTGGAATGAAGAAAAGGTGTTCTTGAGGTCAATAACGGAGAATACAGTTGTTGTAGGTGGAATTAATGTCACCAAAGTCGTAATATCTGAGAAAACAGGCTATTGAGGAATTAATATTTTATTAACTTCCCTCAAATCAATCAGGAATCTGTAAATCTTATTTCGTGTTCCATTACCCCGTTTTAGAATGGGAAGAATGGGGCTATTACATATATTGGAGGAAACTTCCTCAACAACTCCTGTACGCATCATGTCATCATTGATAGACATCAATGCATCTTCACCTTCTTTTGATATTTTATATTGCGGGACCCTTGGTAAGGAAGCATCCTCCTGAACCTGTATATGTAATAGGGAGATATCCATTCTTCCCACATCTGTCAGTAGTAGCCCAAACATGAAGGGACAGAATTAAGGTCCAGACATAAAGAACAATTATATTTTTTAGGTAATGTCTTTTTCCCAAAAATGACACGTACTCCAGATGGGGAACAATGTATAGTCGCATGGAAATATTTCAAAAGATCAAGTCCCATCAAATTATCTGGAACATGTGGGGGAAGTAAAAAGGGGGCTGTAGTGATGAAATTCTCAACCTGCAAGGGTAGTTTTTGGGACACAGGGCTAGGAGTCGGGGTTCCATCAAACCCTATTGATGTGATCACTTGGCCAGACAAGGGTGTCCCAGGGACCAGTTTCTGAGATATTGCACTACGTGTTGCCCCTGTATCAACTAAAAACGTCTGTTCCTGCCCAAGTATGGTTGCTGTTACATAGGGCCCTGACTGATCTACAGGTATCTAAACTGGTCCTCCTTGTGCTTTGCTATCCTAGGCAAAATGTGTTCCCACAGTTTCCTCTGATTCCCAGTCCTCCATAGAATATTGATTATTTCGCTGATAAAAATAATTTCCTGACCTATTCCTCTCTGGAGCTTGAACCTGCTGTGGCTGTTGTCGGGGAGTTGAATTCCCTTGATTATCATTCACCTGTCCCCTTCCTCTTCCACCAGCAGCTAAAATAGGGCATTCAGAAAGCCAATGTCCTTTCTGTTTGCAATAAGCACATTGATCTAGCCCTAGTGGAGTTAGTCTATGCGGTGGCCCTACTGGAGGTATTTGTCTATAATTCTGACCATAATTTTGGCCACGGCCTCGACCTTGGGGTCCAAAGGCCTGAACCCTCATCACCTTAGTTTTCAATTCTTTTAATTTTCCTTCTTTTCAACCTGATATTGGTAATATTGAGCCATATCTAATATCGCTTTTGGAGTCACTGAAGCCCATGTGCTTTCAGAGTTCTTTAAGTGAACTGATATCTCAGGAAGCAAATTTCCCACAAATCTATCTGCACCCGTAGGTGTAGATGTATCTTGTCCACTAAAACCATGGAACACTTCCTCAAAGCGAGTAAAGAAATCAGGGACGGCCTCTCCCTGTTTTTGTTTACAAGCAGTAAGGAGTGCCCAATCTATTTTCTTGGCTGGGTCTATCGTTTTTATATATGTACGTATGTTACCAGGGAGATCCAGTATAAGCTGACTAGGTTTCCGATCAGGTTTCCTATCCCTATGAGCTGCTATAATGGCAGTCCAATCTCCTCCCAAATCACAGCATGATTCTGTTTCCGACTAAGTCGCCACATATCAGGTGGTAGGATCATACCAAAAAACATATCGATATCCGCTAAAGTCATAATACAAGAATCAATAGCTGCCTGTACACCATCATAAAATCCTCTAGGATTTTTCCATATGTCTGGTGAAGTGGCTTTTAAAGTGAGTACATCTATCCTTTTCCAGGGTGTATATATCCAATTACACAAAAAATGGGCTCTAGCATTAGCACTGTTTGGGTCATCATTGTCTGCATTCCCTCTTCCAGTAATAAACTGTGGCGCAGCTTATTCGGGGAGAGGAAGAGAGCTCATTACGGTATCCAATTATCGTTGCTATAGCAGTATTAATTCTACCTACAGGGAAGGCCCCTATCTGACACTGTCTATTAATTGCTCTAACATCATCCAGGCCATTTCGTCCTGTAGTCATCTCCCATTGAACTATAAGTTGATGAGAAAGATTAATTATAAGGCAAAGAAGTTCGCCTTCAGAAAAACTCTGAATCTGGTTTATCATGTCTTTACTTCAATTTCTAAACCACTTAACAAATTTAATACCATCAATCTTATCGCATCCTGATGAAACTGAGGTATCAGTAGAGCGGAGAACTCGAGGGGTTAGAACAGATGCAGGAAGTACAGAATCATTAGACATTTGAAGTACAGTGGCCTGAGGTGGAGGTGCAGAGGCTTGGAGTGAGGTTGCAGTGTCCTGGGGTGGAGTGGCCTGGGTCGGAGAGTGTAAAGAGTGAACCGGCACTGGTTGGAAAATAGAGGGCTGAACAACCGCAGGCAAAGGAGGTGGAACCGGGGGTACAAGGGGAACAACATTTAGTGGTCCAGGGGGAAGAGGTGTTAAAGGTACATATGGGGGTGGGGGTCGTTATATCAACAACCCATCAATATCTGAATCCACATCATCTTGGTGGACCTGAACTGCTACAGTTGGTCTAACTGTATATTCCTTAGATATTAATAATGTATGCTCCCTAGCTAAACATTCTTTTTTCTCCTGAAATTCCTTATCCTTCAATTCCTTATACTTCTGACACTCTGTTTTCCTTTCCTGTTTCCTTTGTACCTTCTCTGGCGCACCCTTACTTCTTTCCTCTACATTTGCAAACTGTCAAACATGGCCAGCCTAACTTTCTTTAAAAACAATTGATTCTCTAAATGCTCGAGTTTGTGAGGGTCCATAGTTCCCTCTAGTGGCCCTCTCAGTTGGGGATCCCCTTTTGTGTATTTGTTCCACAATGTATTATACATAATGGGACAAATACCATATTTGATGTAAATCTCAAAATTTGGCGTACCTTCTGGTGGCTCCGGCTGACTTGCTTCCAAAATGCTCACCTTATCGCAGCAGCAACAAGAAAACTTCCAAAGGGTGCTAATCAGGCCCAAAATGCGATAATAAAAGCGATCTGCGGACATAAACCCAACTCAAATACCAGAATCGAGGATCGGAAGGTGTCGGCCATAAGGCGAGGGCAACGAGAACATGGCAGCATGGAGTGAATGCCGGTTTTTGGTGAAAAATAGCTGGACGCGCGAGGTGCTCTGCAGTGTGCAAGTTGGCGGTGCCCTGAAGTGAAAGTGAACCGGAGCGGGAGCGGTGCAGAAATCGGGGGTTCGGCACATTACAGTAAGGACACGCTGCTTTTATAGTGTAATAGCGGGAACGGACTCAGCACTACATGTTAACATGTTGGGTATCAATGGTTAGAGATGTCCACTGAGAGACTACAACCTAAATACTTGAACTCGTTAACTTGGAATGTTAGGTGGCTAAATAACCCGAAAAAGCTTAGGCAAGTATTTGCATATTTTGACAGGCTGCAAGTTGACATATCTCTCCTACAAGAAACAAATATTGCACCCCACTATAACACCCACATTGGACAAAGATGTGCAGAGTCAATACATGAACTGTCCTACTCCTCATACTCTAGGGGTGTTGTTATACTATTTAAGAAAGGAGTGCAATTCAGTATAGACACTACCATCTCTGACGAGCAGGGGCACTATGTTATAATAACGGGTACACTGAGGGGGCAAAGACTGGCCATAATTAACACATATGGCCCAAATGTAGATGACCCTGAATTTTACTATGCAATATGGCGCAAACTTCACAATTTACCAGACATCCCATTACTTTGGGGGGGAGATTTTAATATCGCACTACATGACGGGTTTGACAGATCAGGAGCATCAGTGGAACCTCACAAACGGGCATTGGGTAAATTAAAAGATATTATGGCCAACATGCATCTTACTGATGTTTGGAGATCCCGACACCCTGGCCATCTGGAGGCCACGCATGTGTCAGCAGCGCACAATAGCTGGTCTTGTATCGATTATTGGTTGGGTTCTGATGACATACTGCTATGGACGCGTTCTGTAAGTCATTTGTCCAGGATACTGTCAGATCACAACCCAGTATTACTTTCCATGACCATGCCACACTATGTACCACCCCCTTATAGTTCGGGGTTCAATGCCAAAGCATTATTAGATTCAGTGTACACTGACACCATTAGTCATGCTATCACAGAGTATTTTGATCTTAACCAACCTACAACTGAAGATCCTGGTCTATTATGGGAGGCTTTTAAGGCTACTATTCGAGGTATCTGTATAAGCACTACAGCTGGTATTCTCAGGGATTTAAGAAGGCAGCTTTCTATGAGAGAGGAGCAACTGCGTACACTGGAACACTAATATGAGCGTACACAATGTACAAAGATATTGGGTGAAATTAGGGTTGTACTGTCAGAATACCAAACCTATGCAAAAGACAAACTCAAATATGTGACTAAGGGTCAGACAGCGAGATCCTATGGTGAAGGTGGTACACCTGGGAGAAAACTGACTGCTAAAATATGTTCAGGTCATGCATCACATATTGTCTGGGTGGTCAGAGATGCCAATGGGGTGCTGCACCATGACACACAGGGAATATTAAGGGAATTTATGGCCACATATGGGGACCTATATGCTTCAAAGCACACAGTTTCTTCAGGCGTAATAATGGACTACCTAGCAGATGTAGCGATAGCATGGCTATCGGATGCGCAAAGATAGTATCTGTCCTTACCGATCACAGTAGAGGAGGTAACTGAAGTTATTAAATCTTTGCAAAACGGTAAAGCGCCAGGCCCTGATGGGTTCACGTGCAAGTTCTATAAGTTGTTTGTGGATCAATTGGTGCCCCACTTGGTAGAGCTGTATGGGGATGCTCACGATAAGAACCTACTACCGCCAACACTGCGGGAAGCAATGCTAATTGCTCTTCTGAAACCTAACAAAGTCCCGGAATATTGTGATTCATATAGACCATTGTCTCTTATCAATGTAGAAACTAACAACCACTGATGACCAATTTAATTTTGCCAGATCAGTCAGGGTTTATCCCTTCAATGTCAACAGCCCACAACCCCGGAACACTCTTCGCACTCTCGCATTACCTGGTTCCCAGTACAAAAGCCGCTGCGATTCTCTTAGATGCTGCTAAAGCATTTGACCGGACAACAGGACCTCCTTCAAACTTGCCACCCGGAAACACCACCAGCTGATCCGCGCCGCCAAGAAAACAGCATTCAAGGACCGGTTGGACAACAACGCACACAACTGCAAGGAACTCTTCAACATCGTGAAAGAGCTTTCCAACCCCAGCGCAGGAAACAACGACATCACCCAATCGCAAGACCTCTGCAACTCCCTCGCCTCATACTTCCACAACAAGATCGCGGACATACACAACAGCTTCAACAACCAACCAACGCACACCATGACCGAACAACCACCCCCCACCACCACCCTCCACGCCTGGACCCCGATCAGCACCGAAGACACCATCCGCACGATGAACTCCATCCACTCCGGATCACCGACCGACCCCTGCCCTCACCACGTCTTCAACAAGGCCGACGCTGTCATCGCACCCCACCTGCGAGACATCATCAACACATCCTTCGACACCGCCACCTTCCCTGAGAGCTGGAAGCACGCCGAACTCAGCGCTCTACTCAAGAAACCCACAGCGGACCCCACCGAACTCAAGAACTACCGCCCCATCTCGCTCCTCCCGTTTCCAGCCAAAGTCATCGAGAAGACCGTCAACAAGCAGATGGCCGCCTTCCTCGAGACGAACGGATCCCTCGACCCCTCACAGTCCGGCTTCCGAGCCAACCACAGCACCGAGCCCGCCCTCATCGCCGCCACCGTTGACATCCGAGCCCTGATGGACAATGGAGAAACAGCGGCCCTCATCCTCCTAGACCTCTCCGCGGCATTCGACACGGTCTGCCACCGCACCCTAGTACGGCGCCTCAGCAACATCGGAATCCAGGACAAGGCGCTGGAATGGATCATCTCCTTCCTCGACGGAAGAACACAGAGAGTCCGCCTACCACCGTACAAGTCAGAGGCCTCCGAAGTCATCTGCGGCGTCCCCCAAGGATCATCTCTGAGCCCCACCCTCTTCAACGTCTACATGAGCCCCCTCGCGGCCATCGTACGCAAACACAACCTCAGCATAATCTCCTACGCCGACGACACCCAGCTGATCCTCTCCCTGACCAACGACCCCGCCGCCGCCAGAGCCAACCTGCACAAAGGGATGAAAGAGGTAGCCGAGTGGATGACGACCAGCCGCCTGAAACTGAACTCGGACAAGACGGAGGTCCTCATCCTGGGCTCCTCACCCTCCGCCTGGGACGACTCCTGGTGGCCTCCCGCCCTGGGCACCGCACCCAAACCGACAGACCATGCACGAAACCTGGGCTTCATCCTGGACTCCTCCCTCTCCATGACCAGGCAAGTCAACAACGTCTCCTCGGCGTGCTTCAACATCCTACGCATGCTACGGAAGATCTTCTGGTGGATCCCCACCGAGACCAGGAAGACCGTCACCCAGGCCCTCGTCACCAGCCGACTGGACTACGGCAATGCCCTCTACGCCGGTACCACCGCCAAGCTCCAGAAGAGACTCCAGCGGATCCAGAACGCCTCAGCCAGACTCATCCGTCTGTGCCCGTCCGGGCCAGGCCGGGACATAGGGCACGACCCTCTGCCCACCTCATAGTAAAGATATGCTAACAGGTAACCAACTTAGGGCGTTACGCCCCTCTAGCCATGACACCTGTATAACATTGAATCCTCTACTAGCTGGTGCACAATCATGCCCAGAGTGTACTCTTACCCTGACTAACTATCAGCCCTATTCTGATACCCCACAGGAGACTGTTTTTAAATCCTATCAACAGAAAGTCAGTTCAAAAGAATATTTATTCTTTCTGATAAACTGCCGCTCACTGCCCCAGCATAAATTAGATATTTTTCACCTATTGACTGACAGAAAGCCCATCGCTATATTTTTAACGGAGAAGTGGCTCCACGATGGATCGGGCCCCGATGTTGCAACCGCCCTCCCCCCGAGCTATGCTATAGCTAGGAGAGATAGGGTAGGACAAATAGGAGGGGGTATTGCTATTATCTACAGCAGAGAATATGTGTGCACTTTTGAACCTGCAGCTATTCCTAACTGCGAGGCTGCTTCTTTCAAAATTTCCCTCAGTCCAAATTTCACTTTTTCCGGACTATTAATCTACCGACCACCAGTTAATAATCCATCCTGGTCAGATGACTTGGCAAATTTTATCTTACCCCAACATCTAAATGCCCAAAATTACACCGTACTAGGAGATTTGAATCTTCATCTAGACGACGCCCAAAGCAAGACCTGTAAAAATCTAATAGATGACCTCATGGTGTTGGACATGACACTACGTAACAGCGGTCCAACTCACAAAGCCGGACACTTGCTGGACCCTATAATATCAAGCATGAAAGAACTTTCATGGCTTAACACCACGCCTGTTCTCTGGTCAGATCACTTTCTTCTAACTTTTGCCATTTTGCTAGAGCCCAAAAAGGGTCCTATCTCAACTCCTACAGAATCTTTTAAAAGAAACTGGAAATTCTTAAATTTGGAGGAGTTAAACAACGCTTTGAAAGAAAATCATCCAAATTTGGATGGAGATATGGATAGTATTGCAGATCTAACACAAAAGTGGCTAACTAGCGCCGTTGATATGTGCCTTCCCCCAGCCCGTTACAAAGGGAAAGTCCATCGCCCTCCTGCCCCCTGGTTCACAGAAGCCTTAAAGAAAGAAAAATCTAGTTGCAAGAACCTAGAGAGACAGTGGCGAAAAAATTACGACATTTATCAAAAAGAAGTTTACCGAAAGGCCAGAAATTGTTACCATTCAGCTTGCATGAAAGCCAAAGCTTGCTATGTCACCGATACAATTAACATGGCCGTAAACAAATCCCAGACTCTCTTTAAGACGGTAAAAGAGTTAGCTGGGGAAAATGCTAGAGCAGAACCTTCCCCTCTAAATACCCAGCAATGCCAGGATTTGGCCTCTTTCTTTACGAATAAGATTGAGAACATCGTCTCTAATATTAAAAATGCTAACAAGTCAACAGACAAGCAAGGAAACACCACTCTAGTACCTAGAGTAAACTGTCATCTTGAAACCTGGCCTCCTATTAAATTAGATATACTGAAGGAATTACTTAAATCCATCAAATCGGGTTCCCCATGTGACCCTATTCCTGTCAGTATCGTAAACAAATTAGAGGATGCTGCCTTGACTCCCATAGCAGAAATACTGAATGCATCCATAGAGCAAGCTACAGTACCTGCTCTATGGAAACATGCTATGGTCAGCCCCCTACTTAAAAAACCAGGCGCAGACCCGATGATATTGGCCAATTATCGCCCAATTTCGCTGCTACCCGCCTTTTCCAAGATTCTAGAGAGACATATCCATAAGACACTTTCAGCATATGTAGAAAACAATAACCTCCTACATTTGTCGCAATCGGGGTTTAGGAGTGGTTTCTCTACTGAGACGGCCCTGCTCGGGGTCACAGAAAAGATCAGAGAGCTTATGGACGACGGCCAAACAGTAGCACTGGTCTTGTTAGATCTCAGTGCGGCCTTCAACACCATCTCTCACTCCATACTGCTGGACAGGCTGGGGGAGAATGGTGTCGAAGGCAAAGCTCTGAAATGGATGAAATCCTACCTCTCCCTCCGTACTTTTCAGATCTCCTCTTCGGAGGCTTGCTCTGAGGTATTCCATTCTCCTCATGGAGTGCCACAAGGATCAATTTTGAGCCCTCTGCTTTTTAATTTATACCTTCGTCCACTGGCCAATCTTGTAGAAAATGTTGGCTTAAGTTTAATGACTTATGCAGATGACTCACAAGTCCTTTTCTCACTCTCCAAATCTGACACGTCTACCCCATCTGCATTAAAAGTAGGCCTCCAAGAAATTTTTTGCTGGATGTCAGACAACCAGCTTAAACTGAATGGAGATAAAACGGAGGTGCTCCTGCTGGGAAATAGTAAAGATCTCTGGAATGATTCCCATTGGCCACCATCATTGGGTAAACTTCCATCTCCCGCCACGCAGGTTAGAAACCTTGGGGTCACCATTGATGACTGTTTATCTATGTCCCAGCAAGCAAACAAAGTGGCAGGTATATGCTTCACCATTATCAAATGGTTGCGCAAAATCATCTGGATGCTGCCACCTACTACCCAGAAGACCGTGGTCAATGCCTTAGTGACATCTCGGCTTGATTACGGCAACATCTTATACCTGGGCTCAAATAAGGCAGTGATAAAGCGTCTGCAACTAGTGCAGAACGCTGCGGCTAGATTGCTCTGTAAAATCCCCAGATCTGCTAGGATCACCCAACATCTCAATGATCTGCATTGGCTCAAGGTTGAGAACCGTATCCGTTTCAAAGCCTTGAGCTACCTATTTAAAATCAAAGCTGGCACTGCCCCTAAATATCTTCAGGCCCTTGCAAAGCCCTACCTCCCAAATCGTAACCTGCGTTCAGGTACAGCGGCAAATTTTGCAGTACCTAGGTTTAAAAGAGCCAGAATAGGCGGGAGATCTTTCTCCTACCTGGGGCCAATGCTGTGGAACACGCTGCCCTCCCACATTCGCAAGGAAGAAAGCTATGTGAATTTTAGAAAGAACATAAAAACGTGGCTTTTCAATAAATAATTGCTTTGTCTGTTCTCTCCCCAGTGATCTCTGAGTGTCTAGCGTTCCTGGCGCCGGGAAACCCTTTGTGGGTAGCTGCGCGCCTTACAAATGCTATAAAATAAAATAAATAATCCTCGACATCCCACGAACCAGCCACATCTCCGGACATCTGAGAAACCTTCACTGGCTCCCCGTCAACAAAAGAATCACCTTCCGCCTCCTCACCCACGCACACAAAGCCCTACACGACCAAGGCCCGAGCTACCTCAACAGCCGAGTCAACTTCTACGCTCCCAAACGCCACCTCCGATCAGCCAACCACGCCCTCGCCGCCGTCCCCCACATCCGAAGAGCGACTACAGGAGGAAGGTCCTTCTCCTACCTGGCCGCCAAGACCTGGAACTCCCTCCCGACCGACCTGCGCCTGACCCAAGACCACCTCTCCTTCAGGAAGAAGCTGAAGACCTGGCTGTTCGAGCAGTAGCGCCCCCCCACCCCCCCAGCGCCTTGAGACCCTACGGGTATGTAGCGCGCTTTATAAGTGTCACTGATTGATTGATTGATTGATTGATTGATTCTATTGAATGGTCGTATCTCCACATGGTACTAAGGCGAATGGGATTCCCCCCTATTTTCTTACAATGGATACACTTTTACTGCCCCAACGGCAAATATTAGAGTTAATAAATACTTATCTGCTGCCATACCTACTGCCAGGGGGACAAGGCAAGGCTGTCCGCTGTCCCCATTACTATTTGCGAAAGCACTGGAACCATTGGCATGTAAGATTAGGCTGGGACATCATTATTCAGCGCTTCAATTCCCGCAAAGACCTTTGCATATATCGCTATATGCAGAGGACATGATGTTATATGTGCAAGACCCTGAAAACCATCTAAATCCTCTACTAAGAGAATATATTAAGTTTGGGCAACAGTCTGACATCACAATAAACTGGTCCAAATGAAATCACTAATTATACCATTAATAGACACCACACACCCGCACGCCATGGACTATCCACTAGAATGGAAATCAGAGCCCCTGAGATACTTAGGTGTTTGGTATCACCGTGACCCAGAAGTTGTAATCCGCACCAACTATGGCAGGGCAATTAGTGTACTGGAAGAGAAAATAGAGCAATGGATTCAACTACCACTATCATTGGCTGACCAGGTAGCCATTGTAAAGATGGTTATACCACCAAAATTATAGTACCTGATTAATCCTGATTAAGCCTCTAGCAGAAGTATTTCATAGGATATCCACTATGGTTCTTCGCCTGATATGGGCGGGTAAACATGCCCGAATTAAGTTGCGCGCTCTCACTTTGCCTTATTAACAGGGAGGATTCAAGGTTCCGGACTTTTTACTCTATTATTTATGTGCACAATATGCAAATTTGTAGTATCACAGTATCCCTTATTTAACTCATGTCGCAATTAAAGAGGGAGATGCCATACCAATTCCGTTAAATGCTATCATATATCGGTGACACAGGAAGAGGTGGGAATGGGTCTACTGCGCCAAGTAGGCATTGATACTATGGGAGATTTATACTGTATTGGTGGTTTTTTTTTTGTAATCTGTTTATTAGCATTTGCATCATTACACAGTTCAATCATTCCAACATTCCATATGCAATGCAATATGATCAAAAGCAGATACTTTTTTCCATTTAAACTTCTGTACAACACAACATCGCGAGCACGTCAGGGTAAATCTAAGAATGCAAGTCATATCATGGCGGGGGGAACAGGTGAAATGATAGGAAAACAACCAATAAGTATACATCAATTAGGATTAATAGATGAGGCATCCATGCAAATAGAGCATTAAACGATAAACAAGGACAGTGTACATTACCATGTGAGTCAGGACATAGGGGGGAATGCAATATGGAAGGGATGGTAAACAGACAAAATATCAACTACAAAATATCGGATGGACATAATATCGAGTACAAAATATAGGCTGGACAGAATATCGAATGGACAGAATATAGACATCAAAAATATCGTTTTGAAGGTAAGTAATGTAATATTGAATTTTAAAATATAGATAGTCAAAATATCGAAGTACATAATATAGGTTAGTGAAAATATCAAACATTTAATAATATCGAATTTTTTGTAGTGTATTTTATGTGTTAAAACTGTTTATTTATGTTTTAATGTAATTTAATTAATTAATTTAATGTTATTTAAATTTTGCGTAATTTAATTCTGTAGCGGGTTGTGGGTTTATAGGGGAATAGGGTGGGAAGTAATTTAATTATAATTAATGAAATATGTAAATTTATTTATTGGTATTTGTTTATAATTAATTGTTAATTCATTTTTATTTGTAATTAATTACATTTTAATTTTCAATTAATTTTATTTAATTGATTAGTTGATATTTATGTTAATTTAACTAATTTAATTTCTGTAGCCGGTTGTAGGTTTATAGGGGAGTAGGGTGGGAAGTAATTTAATTATAATTAATTAAATATTTTAATTTATATAGTGTTATTTATTGATAATTATTAAACAATTTTTATTTGGTAATTAATTAAATTTTAATTGCCATTTAATTTTATTTAATTGATTAATTGATAATTATGTTAATTTAACTAATTTAATTACTGTAGCGGGTTGTGGGTTTATAGGGGAATAGGGTGGGAAGTAATTTAATCATAATTAATTAAATATGTTAATTTATGTAGTATTATTTATTTATAATTAATTGGTAAACAATTGTTATTTGGTAATTAATTAAATTTTAATTGAGAATTAATTTTATTAAATTGATTAATTTATAATTATGTTAATTTTACTAATTTATTTTCTGTAGTGGGTTGTGGGTTTATAGGGGAATAGGGTGGGAAGTAATTTAATGATAACTAATTACATATGGTAATTTTTGGGGGGTATTTATTAGATTTTAATTGTTAAGTAACTTTTTAATTACTAATTAATTAATTAGTAATTTGTAATTAATTAGTATTATTAGATAACTAATTGTAATGATTAAATTAAATTAGTATTTGTAATTAATTAATTATTATTTTATATTAAATTGGTAATTACTTTTAATTAATTTTTTTATAGATATTAATATATATATATTTTTAAATAATATATGAAGTATCTACTTTCCCTACTGTTGCACTCACTGGAGTGGGAATAGTAATTTTTACCCCTATGCTATCCAACACTTTCCCTACTGTTGCACTCTCTGGAGTGGGAATAGTAATTTTTACCCCTACGCTATCCAACCCTTTCTCTACTGTTGCACTCTCTGGAGTGGGAATAGTAATTTTTACCTCTACGCTATCCAACGCCTTACCTACTGTTGCACTTTCTAGAGTGGGAATGGTAATTTTACCCCCTACACTATCCAACGCTTTCCCTACTGTTTCACTCTTTGGAGTGGGAATAGTATTTTTTACCCCTACGCTATCCAACGCTTTCCCTACTGTTGCACTCTCTGGAGTGGAAATAGTAATTTTTACCCCTACGCTATCCAACCCTTTCCCTACTGTTGCACTCTCTGAAGTGGGAATAGTAATTTTCACCTCTACGCTATCCAACGCCTTACCTACTGTTGCAATTTCTGGAGTGGGAATAGTAATTTTAAACCCTACGTTATCCAACGCTTTCCCTACTGTTGCACTCTTTGGAGTAGTAATAGTAATTTTTACCCCTAAGCTATCCAACCCTTTCCCTACTGTTGCACTCTCAGGAGTGGGAATAGTAATTTTTACCCCTACGCTATCCAATGCTTTCCCTACTGTTGCACTCTCAGGAGTGGGACTAGTAATTTTTACCCCTACGCTATCCAACGCTTTCCTTACTGTTGCACTCTCTGGAGTGGGAATAGTAATTTTTACCCCTACACTATCCAACGCTTTCCCTACTGTTGCACTCTCTGGAGTGGGAATAGTAAGTTTTACCTCTACGCTATCCAAACCTTTCCCTACTGTTGCATTCTCTGGAGTGGGAATAGTAATTTTTACCCCTACGCTATCCAACGCTTTCGCTACTGTTGCACTCTCTGGAGTGGGAATAGTAATTTTTACCTCTACGCTATCCAACACCTTATCTAATGTTGCACTCCCTGGAGTGGGAATAGTAATTTTACACTTCCGCTATACTACGGTAATAATATTGGATATTTTTTAATTATATTATGTTACTATATATATATATATATGTTTTAACAAATATGATTGTAATTTTTTATATATATTTAATTAATTATTTAATTATTATAAGGTAATTTAAGTATTTTTAAGTATATTTTAGTAAATAATTTTTAATATTAAATTAATTCAACATTGTTTTTAATAAAGTCTATATTTTTACAAACAATATTTTTGTAAGCGATATTTTTTACTCGATATTTTTGTACTTACCTGTTTGTATATACAAAGTCGATATTCTGTCTGTTGATATTTTTTCGCTGATATTTTTGGTAGTCGATATTATGTCCCTCAATATTATGTCAATGATCCGGAAGGGATATGTGTCGTAGGCCATGACAGGTAATCCTACTGGCACGTTTAAGTGCTAAGAACATGACATTTTCGATCCACACAAATCAGGGCATGCATTACACAGGAATGTTCAAGTGACATCTTCTGAACTGACAGGGTGGAGTGAGTGCTCCCTTCATCTGTGCCATTGCAAAAAGGGGGCCCAGATATCCCTGGGTCTGGAGGCCGTGGGCATCAGTTCCCAAAATATTCCCAGTTGTGTGTGTCCATAGCTCACATCCTCTAGCCATGCCTTAAACGTGGGATCTGAAAGAGACACGTTAGTGATAGATTCCTTACCTTAGAATATCCCCAGGCGTCAGACTGGATCCGGTAACTTTTGCGTAGCAATACCCCTGCGCGCCGGTAGGCGTCGTCTGCGGCTCCGCGTCCGTTGTCGGCGTCCATGCGCGCTGACGTCAGTTCTTCTTTTTTCCGCGCCAGCTAGCGCAGATCCGGAAGAAGCTCTACCCCCAGTCAATTTCTTTGATCCTTTTGATCTCTCTCTCTTTGTCGATTTCTCGACTATCGGTGCCAGGGATGCCCGGGTTCAAGCCTTGTTTGAAGTGCGACCGACTCATGTCGGTCACGGACCCCCATCGCCGGTGCCTGAAGTGCTTAGGCCTCGACCACGACGATCGATCCTGCTCCGACTGCCGGGCCCTGACGTCGAAGGCTAGGCGGGAGCGGTCCCGCAAGCGTCTCGAGCTGAGGCAGTCGGCCCCGCGCCGCTCCAGGTCCCGGTCCCGGTCCCACGGGAGGCCGAGGGACAGGTCGCGAGGTCGGAGTCATCGACGCTCCGGGAGTGGACACAGTTCGTCTGGTTCCAAGTCCTCAGGTAAGAGGCATGAGAGGTCGGAGCGACGTCATCGTTCCTCCGACCCGCCCCGACGCTCGCACGATGCGGCCGGGGACTCGGGCGACACCGCCCACGCGGCTCTGCGGGAGTCGCAAGCGTCGCCGCCTGCCCCACACCTTCGGGTCCCTGGGCACGGCGCGACGCAGGAGGAGGTCGAGAGGTACCTCATGGCCATGAGGGCCCTCCCTCCTCAGTCGGTTACCGTGGCGCCTTCGGGGCGATCGGTTCCGTCTGGAGGTCCTTCCGGGTCGGGCGCTTCGGCCCCGACGACGTCGGGTGCTTCGGGCCCGGCGCCGCTGGCGACTTCGGTCTCGGCGCCGCAGGACCTCGCTGGATCCGGCTCCGGATCCGGGACCTCGCCGGTCGACCTTACGACCTCGCCGGCGCCGTCCCTTCAGGTGTCGTCCCCGGCAGCCGATGTGGTTGCCGCCCCCAATGTCTCCTGCGGTTCTGCTCAGGCGTCGGGAGGACGCCGCTGGGCGCCGATTCCGTCGGCCTTTGGAGATTTTTATCTCCACGAGGAGGCCCTGGCTGTTAATCCTGGTCTCCAGGACACAGGTGACGAGGAGGCTTGGGAGGGGTCCGAGGACCCTCTGGCACATGATTGCCAGTCACAGCAGGACTGGACATATGAGCTTGGGGAGGCCAGTGGTATTGACACCTCGCCAGACACTGGATTTACTTCGCCCCCGACTGTGGCTTCGGAGGCGGGTTCTGCTTACAGTGTAGTGTTGACGAAGGCAGCTAAGGCCTTAAACCTTCAGCTCCCCGTCGCGGCCGTGAGGACTAATCTCCTCACAGAGGTCCTCAAACCGCAGTCAGGCTCCGCGGAGCCCCTCCTGCCGTTCAATGAGGCCTTGTGTGACGTTCTTCTGGGCACTTGGTCCAAGCCCGCCACAGGCCCGCCTGTGGACAGGAACGTGGCCAGACGCTACCGCCCGGCACCGGGCGACCCATGCTTTTTGTCCACCCATCCCACCCCCGAGAGTCTGGTCATCCAGGCCTCAAACTCCCAAACCGCATTCCCGTCGGCCCCGCCCGACAGGGAATCCAAGAGATATGAACAGTTCGGGAAGAAGGTTTTCTCGTCTGTGAGCCTAGGGCTGCGGTCTGTGAACACCGCCTGTCTCTTGGGCCGCTACACCCACACTCTATGGGACACGGTTGCGGAGGTGCTGCCTAGATGCCCGGAGGAGGTCCTGGCTAAACTCAGCCAAGCCCTTGCGGACGGCCGAGATGCAGCACGCTTTTCTATCCGGTGTGGGCTGGATACAACGGACTCACTGGGCAGGGCGATGGCAACGACGGTGGCGGTTCGACGCCACGCCTGGTTGAGGTCCGCCAACTTCTCGGCCGATGTCCAGGCCACCCTCCTGGACATGCCGTTTGATGGCCGTCGCCTCTTCGGCGACAAGGCAGACCATGCGCTGGAACGTTTCAAGGACTCCAGGGCTACGGCCAAGTCCTTGGGCCTTACGGCCCCACGCCAGCAATCGGGTGCCTTTCGCTCCTTTCGTGGCCACGGAAGGGGCGCCCCACCACGGACCGCCAGCCACACACCGCAAAATGTCCAGCAACGCGGTGGCGGACGTGGGAACCGCCGTGGCGGTCGGGGCCCGCGGCGAGGCCAGTCCACACCTCCCTCAGCAGCACCTGCCTCAAAACCTTCCTAGTCCGAGTTTTCAGGCCCATGTGACGCCCGTGGGGGGCAGGGTTCGCCATCACCTTCCCCACTAGCATACAGTCACTTCGGACAGGTGGGTGCTGCAGATTGTCCGAAGGGGCTACTCCCTCCCCTTCGAGACATCCCCTCCATCCATGCCACCACAATGCCACCGTGTGTCGGGGGATCACTTGCAACTTCTGCAAGAGGAGGTCTCGGCCCTCTCGGCCAAGAGGTCCATTGAGCGCGTTCCTGGGCCAGAAGTAGGGTGTGGTTGTTACTCCCACTACTTTCTGGTGCCCAAGAAGGGCAAAGGGGGCCTACGCCCTATCTTGGACTTGCGGAACGTCAACGGCTTCCTCCGAACAGAGAAGTTCAAGATGCTCACTTTGGCTCAGGTCCTGGCTGCTCTGGACCCGGGAGACTGGATGGTAGCGTTGGACCTGCAGGACGCCTATTTCCACATCCCCGTCCTGCCGGCCCACCGGCGTTACCTGCGGTTCACGGTAGGCCAAGAGAACTTTCAGTTTACCGTGCTCCCCTTCGGCCTTACCAGCGCCCCACGGGTGTTCACGAAAGTGATGGCGGTGGTCGCGGCTCATCTGCGCAGGCAGGGGGTATCAGTCTTCCCCTACCTCGACGACTGGTTGTTGAAGGCGGGCTCGCCCCAGACAGTCGTCAGCCACCTCCAGACTACGGCCGACCTCCTGCACCTGCTGGGGTTCTCCATCAATGTGCCGAAGTCACACCTGTGTCCCTCTCAAAAGCTCCTCTTCATCGGAGCGGTTCTCGACTCGGCGCAGTTTCGGGTTTATCCACCCGAGTGAAGGACTGGGTTCTTTTGGACCCAGCGGTGCCAGGGCACAACACCTGAAACCTTCGTGGGTAACCTGTTCCGGCGTACAAGTCACAGAGACACGGGACACTTCCTTCGGCGTCAAAGAGTCAAGGTTTATTTACTGCAGGGAACACAGAAGTCACAGGAAGTACATCGAGTGTAGTTCGGGGAGACTGCTTCAAATTGGTTCTGTGGATCGCTCCTTTTATACAGTTTTTACCCATAGGCTAACATTGAACACAAAGGTTTACAACTCAGTTCCCACATATAGCTCCCAGAGGGGTCGCTTTGGTCGGTTTGAAACACATAAGGTCCGGAACATAACTGCGGAAACATTTGGCGGTTCCCAACTGTAAAAACCCATCTTCCCACCATTAGCAAATTCCAATCAGCAATCAAGTAGATCGAAACAAGAACGAAGACAGGTGCAGAGGAAGACGGAGACAGTGGGGAGATCGGAAAGGGTGTAAAAGGGGAGGTGTCGGGAAAACACGAGATACAGGCATCAAAGGGACGTGCCTAATGAGATGCACGGCTGAGACAATAAGTCCGTGCGGCAAGATGAGCCTCGAGCGGCGCCACCTGCCTTACAGTAGCAACCCCCTCGTCATAAAGACACTTTCAAAAGACATGTGTTTTTCGCAAATATCTTGGGAGTCCCAGGGTCGCGAAGCGGACAGCGTCCGTTCGCTGACTACTTGAGGGCAAGAGACAAAATGGATGCCGTATCTAAGATGGAACCCGTGGGTACGGATGAAAAAGCCCACGTAACAAACGAACGGTTTAAGTTAGCACAGCGAAACTGCGCACACTTACTAAACAATTCATTTGCGGTTCATAGATACCAGACTCGACCATATTCGTACGAGTCGGAAACACCACTTACAATTGTCACGGAACCTCAGACGCTCCTTTTGCCCTCATGTAGGCAAGCACTAGTCGGAAACTTTTCTGACATTCATCCGTCCATGGTAAAGGAGTTGAAACATCCTTGCACGTAAGAGCCACCAATGGTTTCGCTAGCAATGAAAAATTAGGAATCCACTGCCTGCAGTACGACGTGATACCTAGAAAGGCACGCACATCTCTTTGGGTGTTTGGCACAGCCATTCGCGCAATCGCTGCAATTCTCTCTGGGGTCAATCTCCTTCCCTCCTTTGACAATAAGTGACCTAGATAGGTTACTTCTTGACAGCAATATTGGAGTTTAGAAGGTGACACCTTGTGATTTAACTCACAGAGATGTTGCAGCAACGACACCGTAGCAATTTTGCAAATGTCCTGAGTATCAGCAGCCACCAATAAGTCGTCGACATATTGGATTAAAGCCGCACCAACCGGCAACCGAAACGCATCCAGTTGACCCTTCAAAGCTTGACTGTAAATCGATGGACTTTCACAGTAGCCTTGAGGAGCGCGTTTGAACCGGAAGCTACGTCCACCAAGAGAGAAACCGAAAAGGTCCCTGCTCTCCTCGGCGATCGGGATGCTGAAAAAGGCATTTTTCAAATCAATCACCGAAAACCATGAAGCAGTAGCTGGAATCAGAGTCAGTAGCGCCGTGATGTCAGGCACAACAGGGAATTGAGGAACCACAATTTTATTCACCTCCCGTAAATCGATAACAAAACGATAAACAGGTGGTTTGGTAGGATCAGTACGTTTAAGAATGGGCAGTACAGGGCTATTGCACACGTTTCCCCGAGTCTCCTCAATAACATCTTTCTCGATCAAATCATAGATGATCGTCAACAAAGCTCGTTCACCATCAAGAGAGATACGGTATTGGGGAATACGTGGCAATCGCACATTCGATCTCAACTGAACAACATAAGGGGAGATATCAAGTAGGCCTACATCATTGGGACCCGTCGCCCACAAAGACGCAGGAAGAGAATCCAATTCCGGTGGAAGCTTATCAAGAGACAAATACATGGGAGAGACTACTCTCTCTCCTAACGTAAGCTTTACACCCGCAGGAGAACAATACAAAGTCGCATACAAACGTTTAAGCAAATCCAGACCCAAAAGATTTTCGCCACAACCATTGGTTAAAATCAACGGAGCTTCGAGCTCACAAGGCCCAATTTTAAGGGGCAAAGGGCGCGAAACTGGATTGCTAACTGGGGCGCCAGAAAATCCAACGGATACATTTGTTAAGCCAGACAAAGGTGCGCCAGGGAGTTTCGAATGCATGATAGAACTTTTCGCTGCACCAGTGTCCAACAGAAAAGGCTCAACGACGCCCAATGTAGCAACTGCGACGTAAGGCCCTCTCTGATCAACCGGAACTGATACCACTCCCTCCTTTTGTCTTTGGCTGTCCTAGTAATTACTGTCGTCAGTCCCCTGATCGACGTAATAATCGTCTACATTGTACTGCGCAGATCGTCCTTGCGATGATCCACGTTGATCGAAACAATTATTAGAATTTGACGAGTTGTCGGAACGGTCGTTCTGAGCACCACGACCTCTACCACGTGATGCATTCTGTGAACCACCACGGCCTCCTCTGGACGAATTACCACTAATACGTTCGTTCAAAGCGGGACAATTGAATTTAATGTGTCCCTCCTGTCTACAATAAGCACATTGATTATACCCTAACGAAGATCTTTGAAAAGAGGAATCGTTACGCGACTGCGATCTATTCGATTGCGACTGTGATCTATTCTGCTGAGACGCATTCTGATTAGAACGCGGCGGATACGCTTGTTGTAATAACACTTTAGTTTTCAGCTCTTTTGTCTTTTTATCAGCTCGGTCATTTTCTTCTTTCTCTCTATTTTCATAATATTGTGCCGTAGCCAGTATCTGAGCTGAGGTAGAAACGGCCCATGCACTTTCTGAATTCTTCAATTTATTGCACAAATCGGGCAATAAGTTCGATACAAATTTATCCACAAACAACCTCTGTCCACCCTCAGTACCCATATCCTGTCCACTATGATCGACAAATGCTTCCTCAAACCTCGTAAAGAAGTCTGATACACTCTCATCTTTCTTCTGCTTACAGGCTGACAACTTGTCCCAATTTACCCTCATAGCTGGCATAAGCGTTTTCATTAACGTAATGATTCGCTGGGGAAGAAGTTCAATCAACTGATCGGGTTTAGCAGCAGCCACTTGTCCAACATCTGCCGCTGTAATGGCAGCCCAATCACCACCTAATTCGTTTGTGTGGTCTTGGTGACGAATCTTAGCCCATACCGGTTGTGGTACGACGTTGCCGAACAACATGTCGATATCGGCAAGATTCATTATCGTAGCATCTACGAGCTGCGATAATTCCTTATAATACCCAGCAGGATTTTTACGAGGATCGGGCAAAGATTGTTTCACCTGAAGCACTTCCGATCGTTTCCATGGGAGATGTATCCACACTCTCTGAAAGTGTGCTGCCACTGGAGCATTAACATTAGTATTATCAGCTGGTATCCAAACCGGCGGAACTTCACGCATAGGATATTGGCCAGACTCTGCTTGTTGGCGTTCAATATCCTCAACAAACAGTGCGTGAGGAATAGGAGCGAGACGAAAAGACAGCAACTGCTCAATAGCACGTCGGACATTAGTATCGACTATCAGTCCAGTTGCGAACTGAAGCCGAAGATTAGACAGGGCAGTCAGCACCTCGTCAGGCGCTACGGCCGCTATCTGATCATGTAGGAGTTTACACATTTCGTCAAACACATATCTCTGAGTCGGTATGTTGAATTGACTAAATGTTTCAAGAACAACTCGGGGTGGATTTCTCTGCGGATTGTCCATCCAACCCATCGCCATATTGTATAGCGCAGCGCGTTCCCTATTACCAGGAAGTTGACTACGTCTCTGAGGTGGACCATCAGAACCAGCGGACCCAAAAACAGGTCCGAGCGACTGAAAGAAACTAGCCGCAATGGGAGAATTACGATTACGAGTAGAGGGACAAGAGTAAGACACAGGACTAACAAGAGAAGGAGTAGAAACGTTAGCAACAACAGGGGTTAACAACACAGGAGCAGTAGCGTGAGTGGGAGTATGTGGAAGCGGAGGAGCAGTAGGAATAGAAACAGACACAGGAGCAGGAACAGTCGGAAGAGCGGGTGCAGGTTGAGGAACTGGTGGAGGAATAACAGGTGGAAGAACAGGTACGGCAGGGACCACAGGAACTGCGGTACCCTGTACGTACGGAGGTGGCGACTTCATAAGATAGGACATTAAAGGATCCTCAACTGCCTCTTCCTTCGTATCCGACTCCGCAGGCAAAGCAGGATAGCATTTATCTATGGTCATACGTTGTAGCCTCTCAAACACTTCCTTATCCTTATCCTCCTTATCACGCTGAAACTGCTCAGCTTTCTTTACAATGGTAGCAACATTATCTCGCTCACTACGTTTATTTTGTCTGATTTCTTTCTGTCGGGCTTCTTTGCGCCACAACCGAAAGGCATCAAACATGGCCGGCCTAGATTTACGTTCGAACAACTTTATTTCCAAATTATCTAAGATCGACGCTTCGAAGCTACCGTGAGGTGGCCAACGAAGATCGCCGTCTTTCTTTGTATATTTTATCCAATAATCGTTAAAAGCAATCGGGCCTAGCCCATGTTTGCTATATAAGTCATAAGTAGGAGTTCCAACCGGAGGTATCGGACACGAGTCCTCCAGCAGGGAATCCGCACCACAAGGTCTATAACAACTGAACAAAGTACTGCGACCAGGCATCTTGCACACTAGCCGAGTTTCACAAACTTCAAGGGTTACGGGATTTACCAAGTCCCAGCAAGAACAAAACCCTCGGTTTTTGGCGGCTGCAGTCGTCAAACAAATACAACAACAAAGTACGCTAGCAAAGTGTCACCGACAAAAACACTCACACAGCGTATACAACAAAACAACACTAGTGTTTACAACAAAGACACTCGCTAAAGTGTCTACAACCAAGACACTCGCTAAAGTGTCTACAACAAAGGATTCTGGGAGCGACCCACAAATACTTAACTCAAAGATCAATGGCGTCCTCAGGAAGGCCCGTCAATCGTCTCGCTATACCAAGGTCTACGCCAGGCGCCAAAACAGGTCTACAGTCAGGGCAGCAGTCCGTCGCAGCCGTCAGGAGGCGGGAATCTTCGCGGGAAAAGTCTTCGGGCCACTTATTTCGACAACAGGATCGATGAAGCGGGGTGCACCTTCCCTCGGAGATTTCACACGAAGTTCCTCACGATCGTCGGGCTTGGACCGGTACCACTGATGCAGCCCCACGTTGGGCGCCAACTGAAGGACTGGGTTCTTTTGGACCCAGCGGTGCCAGGGCACAACACCTGAAACCTTCGTGGGTAACCTGTTCCGGCGTACAAGTCACAGAGACACGGGACACTTCCTTCGGCGTCAAAGAGTCAAGGTTTATTTACTGCAGGGAACACAGAAGTCACAGGAAGTACATCGAGTGTAGTTCGGGGAGACTGCTTCAAATTGGTTCTGTGGATCGCTCCTTTTATACAGTTTTTACCCATAGGCTAACATTGAACACAAAGGTTTACAACTCAGTTCCCACATCTAGCTCCCAGAGGGGTCGCTTTGGTCGGTTTGAAACACATAAGGTCCGGAACATAACTGCGGAAACATTTGGCGGTTCCCAACTGTAAAAACCCATCTTCCCACCATTAGCAAATTCCAATCAGCAATCAAGTAGATCGAAACAAGAACGAAGACAGGTGCAGAGGAAGACGGAGACAGTGGGGAGATCGGAAAGGGTGTAAAAGGGGAGGTGTCGGGAAAACACGAGATACAGGCATCAAAGGGACGTGCCTAATGAGATGCACGGCTGAGACAATAAGTCCGTGCGGCAAGATGAGCCTCGAGCGGCGCCACCTGCCTTACAGTAGCAACCCCCTCGTCATAAAGACACTTTCAAAAGACATGTGTTTTTCGCAAATATCTTGGGAGTCCCAGGGTCGCGAAGCGGACAGCGTCCGTTCGCTGACTACTTGAGGGCAAGAGACAAAATGGATGCCGTATCTAAGATGGAACCCGTGGGTACGGATGAAAAAGCCCACGTAACAAACGAACGGTTTAAGTTAGCACAGCGAAACTGCGCACACTTACTAAACAATTCATTTGCGGTTCATAGATACCAGACTCGACCATATTCGTACGAGTCGGAAACACCACTTACAATTGTCACGGAACCTCACGAGCAGCGGGTTCGGAATATTCAGGCTCTGGTTCCAATCTTCCAGCTGTTATCCCGAGTCTCGGTCAGGTTGACGCTCCGGCTTCTGGGACTGATGGCCTCCTGCATCCTTCTGGTGCGTCACGCCAGGTGGCGGGTGCGGGCTCTGCAGTGGGACCTGAAGTTTCAGTGGGCCCAGCATCAGGGCAACCTGTCCGATCATGTCCTGATCTCGGAGGGCACTGCGAGACAACTGCAGTGGTGGCTCACGGACCGCGACTGGGTCAGTGGCAGATCCCTCTCCCTACCCCACTTGGAGCACGTAGTTGTGACGGACGCGTCCCTCCAGGGCTGGGGGGGCCACATGGGAGAGGCGGAGATCAGAGGCCTCTGGTCTCCGGCGGAGTCCCGGCTCCATATCAACTTGCTGGAGCTTCGGGCGATTCGTCTAGCACTGAAAGCATTCCTCCCCTCTGTCCGGGGACGTGTAGTGCAAGTGTTCACCGACAACACCACCGCCATGTGGTACTGCAACAAACAGGGCGGGGTGGGGTCGTGGACCCTTTGCCAGGAGGCTCTGCGCCTATGGCAATGGCTGGAACATCAGGGCGTGACCCTGGTGGTTCAACACCTGGCAGGCTCTCTGAATGCCAGGGCGGACAAACTCAGCCGTCGGTGCATGATGGATCACGAATGGCGTCTGAACTCGGACGTGGCGCAAGGTCTCTTTCAGCAGTGGGGAGAGCCTTGGTTAGATCTATTCGCCACAGAAGAGAACGCGCAATGTCATCAGTTCTGCGCGTTGGAATTTCCAAGGCGGCACTCGCTCGGAGACGCTTTTCGTCGCGAGTGGAGCTGCGGTCTGTTGTACGCCTTTCCGCCTATACCACTTCTGCCCAGAGTGCTGAAGAAGATCAGGCGCGACCGGGCCCAGGTTATCCTTGTGGCTCCGGACTGGGCACGAAGATACTGGTATCCCGAGCTACTCAGCATGTCAGTCGATCCCCCGATTCGTCTGCCTCTTCGGGAGGACCTTCTGTCGCAGCAGCAGGGGACGGTCCTGCACCCGAACCTGTCCAGTCTCCACCTACAAGCTTGGAGATTGAGCGGCGACAGTTGAGGCCATTTGACTTGCCTCCTGAAGTCTGTGATATCATTCTGGCAGCCAGGCGTCCCTCCACAAAGTCGGTATACGCCTGCCGGTGGAACAGATTTGTGGCCTGGTGCACAGCAAAGGCTGTGGATCCTCTCTCTGCACCCCTTTCGGAAGTGCTGCTCTTTCTTCTTTCCCTTGCCCAGCAGGGCTCTGCCCTGGGCATCTTAAAGGGTACCTTTCTGCTCTATCGGCCTTCTTGAGGCTACCAGATCAACCTTCTTTATTCAAGTCCCCTATTGTAAGTAGATTTCTGAAGGGCATCACGCACATGTTCCCTCCTGTTCCCTTCGTGATGCCCCAGTGGGACTTGAATCTTGTTCTCACTTATCTGATGTGTGCTCCCTTTGAGCCACTTCATAACTGTCCTCTTCGTCTCCTTACTCTGAAGACTGCCTTCCTGGTTGCCATCACCTCTGCCAGGAGAGTGAGTGAGCTCCAGGCTCTTTCTTCTTCTCCACCTTTCCTGTCTGTTCATCCTGACAAGGTGGTGTTACGTACACGACCTTCCTTTCTGCCCAAGGTTGTCACAGCCTTCCACATCGGGCAGTCCATTACCTTGCCCACTTTCTTTCCGCCTCCGCATCCCTCGAAAGAGGAAGAGAGGCTCCACCGCCTGGATCCAAAACGTGCGCTCTTCTACTACCTAGATCGCACACGCCAATTCCGGGTGGATGACCAACTCTTCGTTGGTTACGTGGGCGCGAAGAAGGGTAAGGCGGTGCACAAGAGGACCATCTCTAGGTGGATCATCCTGTGCATCCAAGCATGTTACTCCATGGCGAGGAAGGAGCCCCCGGCTGGATTGCGGGCTCACTCCACTCGGGCCACGGCAACGACAACTGCTCTGGGCCGAGGTGTCCCTCTGCAGGACATTTGCCAGGCAGCCACGTGGGCCTCGCTGCACACGTTCGCAAGACACTACTGCCTGGACAGTCAAGTCCGGAGGGATGGCTTCTTTGGCCGTTCCGTCCTCCAGGACTTTCTGGTGTGATATTGGTTCGCAGACCCACCACCGGGGTTGGTATTGCTGGGGTATCTATTCTAAGGTAAGGAATCTATCACTAACGTGTCTCTTTCAGATGCACAAGTTACTACTTGTGTAACGATATATCTGTAAGAGACATTAGTTAGTGATAGATTCCTTACCGACCCATCCATCCTCCCCGTTCTGCGAACCGATATCTAGGGTTAAGGTCATCCCCTTTCAGGGCCCTAGTTTCATGGCACCAGTGTTAGTTCTATCATGGCTCTGCGTATCTGGCGCGGAAAAGCTGTGTGTCAGAACTGACGTCAGCACGCATGGGCGCCGTCTAAGTACTCCGACGACGTCATCCCGGCGCTACCGACGCCGACGACGGACGCGGAGCCGCAGACGACGCCTACCGGCGCGCAGGGGTATTGCTACGCAAAAGTTTCCGGATTCAGTCTGACGCCTGGGGATATTCTAAGGTAAGGAATCTATCACTAACTAATGTCTCTTACAGATATATTGTTACACAAGTAGTAACTTGTGCTTTTCTACGTCTGCCCCATGTCATAGCGATTTGCCTTCGGGCATACAGGACAGCAGGGCATGCAGCTTACGACTGTGAGGTACGGTGTCTTGCACCAGTCCCAGTAGTCCCAGGTGTGGCCCTACTGCATCATTTCTGCCAATGATTTGATTGATTGCGAGGAAGATATCAGAACTGTTCTAGTTCCGGGCAGCTCCATGCCATATGTAGAAACGTAGGTGGTTCATACCTGCATCTCCAACACCTGGCGTTCTCTCTCAGCCCCATGCGATGTAAGCTAATGGGTGTCCTATAAAATCTATGCAGAAATTTAAAATGAATAAGACGTAGTTTATAATTAGGGGAGAGTTCCAACAGTTGCCTGCAGCAAAAATTCCATTGGTCTTCATCAAGTTGGGGATCTAACTCAGTATTCCACAGCTCTAGGGATCGTGGCTTGATTATCGGGGCCTGATCCTGTATGGTTGTATACAGTCTGGTTACCAACTTTTTCGGCGAGGCCCTTGCAAGTAATGCTTGTAGGGCTTGGAGCGTGGGGGGTGCCTCCGGGAAGGCATCGCCTAGCGATTGGCATGCCAGTCGGAGCTTATGGTAAGTAAATCTCTCCAAGAAAGGGACCTCATTCCCGTCTACCCCGGATGGGGGGGGGGGGGGGCGAAACGAACCGTCCGGGTATAAGTCAGCAAAAGTTAGCAACTGAGAGCCGTCTAGTACAGGCGCTCCACTCCCCACCTCTAGGCATCTCAGCATTGGGTTTTGGCGAAGGTGGATTGCGGGAGCATATAATTGAGGAAGATTCGCCCTTTTCTGAAGAGCTCTCCAGGCCCATCTAAGCGTGTTTGCGGTGTCCACGTCCTCGCCAGGTCTAGGCACTGTCTTGTATACCGCCACTGTCAAGGGCAGCGGCGCCATGGCATCTAATTCTACCGCCACATGTGGTTGATAAGGATTTGGATACATCCAAAAGTGCAGGAATTGGGCCTGCGCGCATAGCGCATTTAGCTGCATATCTGGCGCCCCCAGCCCGCCCTGGCGGAGGGGCAATGTCAAGAGTTTGTATGAGATCCGTGCCTGGCCTTCCACCCATATCAACGACAGCAGGTGAGTTCGGAGACACCTAAAAAATTGAAGCGTGAGTGGAATCGGTATATTTACGAAGAGATATAGAAACTTCGGGAGTATGACCATCTTAGCCAACGCCACCTTTCCGGCAATTGACAAGGGGAGTTTAGCCCACATTGCCACTTTTCCTTTGAGCCACATGACGGCTCTTCCGAGGTTCATGGTCCAAATGTCCTGTAAATTTCGACACAGCCATATACCCAAATACTTGACCTCCTCCGCCTCCCATTGCAGCGGATACTCCGACACTACTTCTGGAGTACCGTCCGTGAGTGGAAATATAACCGATTTTCCCCAATTTATCGAAATTCCCGATTGCCCTCCGAATTTGATGAATTCCCTCAGTACTGGGTCTAGATTCTCGGAAGGGTTCAAAATGTACAAGGTGACATCGTCCGCATACATCGAAATTAAAAAGCTCTGGGAACTGAAGTCGATACCCCTGGCAGTGTGATACTGTCGGACGCACGCTGCCCGTGGCTCCTTGGCAATGGCAAACAGGAGTGGTGATAGTGGACAGCCCTCGGAAAAGCACCCATCCCGACTGACCACGCACGGAACCTAGGCGTCATCCTGGATTCTTCACTCTCAATGAACAGACAAGTCAGCGCCGTATCCTCCTCCTGCTTCAACATTCTTCGCATGCTCAGAAAAACATTTCGCTGGATCCCCTCCGAAACAAGGAAAATAGTCACCCACGCTCTGGTCACGAGCCGACTGGACTACGGAAACACCCTCTACGCAGGTACTACCGCAAAACTCCAGAAGAAACTCCAACGAATCCAAAACGCCTCAGCCAGACTCATTTTAGACATCCCACGCAACAATCACATCTCTGGTCACCTTAAAGACCTCCACTGGCTACCCGTCAATAAGAGGATCACTTTCCGACTGCTTACCCACGCACACAAATCACTCTACGACATCGGTCCAGAATGCCTCAACTCACGACTGTCCTTCTACACCCCCTCCCGCCAACTACGTTCTTCCAGCCAAGCCCTCGCCACTGTACCTCGCATCAACAAGACCACCATGGGAGGCAGATCCTTTTCATACCTGGCTGCTAAAACATGGAACTCTCTCCCCGCTTACCTTCGCCTTACCCAGAACCACCTAGCATTCAGAAAGCAACTTAAAACGTGGATATTTGACAAGTAATTCTCCTCCCCTTCCTAAGCGCCTTTGGGTATGTAGTGCGCTATATAAATCCTTTGACTTGACTTGACTTGACTTGTCTGGTGCCATGTAGGATCGGGAATGTGTCAGAGATCAGCCCATTAATACGCACCCTGGACAATGGGGCAGTGTACAGTAATTGTATACGCTTTATAAATAAAGGGATAAATCCCATCCGGGTCAGAATTCGAAACAGGTAAGGCCAATCCAGGGAGTCGAATGCCTTCGTGGCATCTAAAAATACCACAGCAGCTTTCACAGAGGGATGTAAATAGTGCAAGACTGAAAATATAGTCCTGAGGTTGTGAGATCTCGAGCGGCCCGGTATAAAGCCAGACTGATCTGGGAGAGCCACTATCGGGAGGAGTGGCTGGAGGCGGGTGGCCAGCATCTTCGCATAGATTTTTACGTCCACATTTATAAGCGACAGGGGACGGTGTGAGTCCAGTTCAGTGTCGTCCTTGTTCGGTTTAAGCAGTGCCATGATCAACGCCTCCCTCATGGAGGCTGGAAGAATTTCAGTTTCTAGGGCTTCCTCATAGACCGCGTGATGTATTGGTGTTGCTATCATTTATAAGCAACCAGACGTTATTGTTTAAATTCACGGATCATTGATTACAAGGGGCGATAAAGAAACTATACCCGTCCTACCCTGCTTAGCCACCACAACTGTCCACGCTACAGCTACTACTTACAGCTCCTACTGCTAAACACATGGTGTCTAGACTTTATGTTAAATTTCAGGAAGATATCGCGGACACTACATGCGAGGCATTGGGGAAGTGGAATTATAGTCTAGATGAACCGTTAACAGATTATTAATGGACTATAACCTGTTCACTAACGGGGTTATCAATCCCCAATGGAAACTTACGTATGCTGCACTATAAATATCTGCACCAGACCTATGAAGGCTATGAAGATATGGTTTACGTACGGATTCTAAATGCCAACGATGCAACGCAGAAATAGCTGATTTTCTACATCGTGCATGGTCTTGTGTAACAGTGGCAGAATTTTGGGAAATAGTTACACAGATGTTGGGTGCTATGTTGGGCATTACTTTTGACTGCTCGGTGCGTACATGCACTGGGACTTGTTCCAGGTGTGTGGGTCACTAAGCGCAAATTTTGTGTAATTGCATTACTGCGAGCCAAGCGCAGAATATCACTATGCTGGGGTAGTGGAAAGGCCCAAAGGTTAAACAGTGGGTCAAAGATCTGACGTATTGTAAAGATACCTTGCAAACATATGAGGAGGAGCTACCCACTGGTTCAAAGCCTAGAGATTACTGGAAATATTTGGTTGAATATTTGCAAACGTACCAAGTTGACTAAATGTGCTTAATAGCCGTACTGTAACAATGCAATCACAGATAACAATGTAAAGTTGCAAAAACCGGATGATGGATGTTGTTGTACAACGGTCTGTATGTTAATTACATGTTGGACATTGTATGTCTTTTAAAATGCTATTAAAAAAATACACAGAGAGAAACAAAACATATTCTCACATTTACCTGTAAGAAAAAATGTCAGTCAAAACAAATAGCAAGTCTCAAAATAAAATTTAGGGCCCCATTAGGATGGCGGGCGGATTGCCACCGCCAGCCTGGCGGGGAAAATCCGTCCGCCATCCTTCCCTGTATTCCCCCCGCCATATTAGAATGGCGGAGGGGACCACGGCGGAGGAAAACACCGCCCGCCACTTTTCTGCCCCGGTCGCCTTGCGGCCGGGGCAGAAAACGAGTAACATGCAGGCGGTGTCTGTCAGACACCGCCCGCAATATTACAATGGGCATTTTACAATGCCTTTCCATGGCGGCATTGCCGCCACGGAAAGGCATGCGGTGTTCACTCTGGGGGCCCCCTGTGGGCCCCCAGAGTGAAGGCCAAAGGGGGGTGGCACACAGGGGGTACCTGTGGTACCCCCCTGCATTTACATAATCAAAGCAGTAGGCACCGCGCGGTGCCTGCCGCTTTGATTATGTAAATGCTGCAAAGCATTTTTAATATTGTGGCGGGCAGAGCACAGAACTCCGCCCGCCACAATACTAAAAATACAGGATGTGCCCGCCACAGTGGCGGGCACATCCTAATGCTGCGTGCGGGACCCCCGCCCTTAGGGCGGGCGGTCCCGTTTTCCGATAGGATGGCGGGCGGGCAAAGCCCGCCCGCCATCCTAATGGGGCCATTAGAGTTCAAAATACCAAACAGAACCTAGGTTTCAAAATTCCAAACAGAGTCCGAACGGATTACCAAATTCCAAACAGATTACCAATGAAATACCAAGTCAAGACGAATACCAAGCCAAGCAAAGCTCAAACAGATCCAAACCAAATGAACACATGAACCGGTTCAATCCAGTTTTACCTCATGCGTAGTCTCCGCCTCCCACCTGTCGATCCTTCCTGATCTAAAGATGCCCATCCAGAGGCCCCAGTCAAGGCTAGCAACCACCAGGAAGATCAGAGTTGGAGAGCTGAAAAATCACCTTGGACCACGAGCAACACTAATCTCATCAGGTGTCGCGCTCCTCAGCGAAGTCCGTCTTACCGACCTGATCTCCTCCCCCGGTCCTACTCCCCTTGATGGGGACCCACGTACGGGTGCCAATTTGTGGAGCAGATCAATTTTAATCTGCTTGGTGCAGGGTCACCACTCTTGCCACGGGTCCTTGTAAAGTAAGAAGGAATAAACAGTGGAGCGAAGTACAAACCATAGGTAAATTATTAAGTCATTCATGAATGGGTCTCCATCCGACCAGTACCATCAAGATACCGAGGACAGAACACACTGAACTATGGTTACATGGGTTTATATAGTGAAAACCACAGACAAGAAACACCCAGAGGTAAATAAGGCTCTGGGAAGAACACACAAATGAGACAATCGGTAAAAATCAACAACCTTGGTGCCTTGTGTAACTGTCGCATCTTTAAGCTGCATAACAAGATAGGTGTATCTGAACAAACTTTATCTAAGGCTTTACTATTGTTTAAAATACACATGAAACCCACAGTGCAGACATCAGCTGTCCCTTTGTGCTGAGTTTGCATGTTTACGCAGCCTACAATGTCTCAACTTTAGATTTGTGACCTAATGTTTATGCAGGTGGCGTCAAGGATAGAGTCAGGCTGAAACAGCCCAAAGGTGAGTATGGATGAAGCATAGCTGAATCAGAAAATGAGAGATTCAGATTTTAAGGTTTCACATCTGCGCCAGTAGGTTATGATGATTGGTTCCATGTTGGCATCATCTGCTCCAGAAGTAACTGGTGTCAGTAGTCTGGGCACCCGCCCGGACACTGGCCTATTCTGTCCTCCTACTATGGCTGAGGAGAAAGGGGCTTCATTTGCCATAGTGGTGAGGAGGTTGGCTGAGGTCTTAGACCTTAAGCTGTCCTCAGCGGCAGTCAAGACTAAGGTCTTGACAGAGGAGCTTTTAACAAGGTGTGCCCCCACAAAACACCTTGAAGGAAGCCCTCACTGATGTCCTCCTCAGGGCCTGGGCCAGGCCCTGCACAAGGCACATCTGTGCACAGGACGATTGCCTGCAACCATCGACCTGCTCCTGGAGAATCAGCATTCCTCACCCACCCTGTAGAGTCTAGTCATCCATGCCTCCACATCCAGAGTCAACTGTGGTGCATTCCCTAGCACACCACCGGATAGGAACCCAAGAAGCTGGCTAGGGATGTTCTCTACCGCGACCCTTGCACTGCAGTCCATGAACACCATATGCCTCTTGGGCCAGTATACTCATGCTGTATGGGACTCGGTTGAGCAGGTGCTGTTCATGGTCTCAGAGGAGGCAGGCTTATGCCCTTGATTCACAGAAACCATATTGCCCATGTCACCATTCTCGTACCGGCTAATGTAGGACCATCTCTCCCTGCTGCGTCAGAAAGTGCGGGATCTTTTGGCCAAAGGAGCCATAAAGAGGGTACTGACTTCAAACATGAGTTGCGGTTTCAAATCCCACTACTTTCTGCTGCCGAAGAAGGACGAAGGCCACCACCCTATACTAGACCTGCACCCTTTCAAATGCTTCCTGAGAAAGGAGAATTTGAAAAAGCTCAGGTTGGCTCAGGACCTGTCAGCCTTGGACCCTGTAGACTGGATGGTAGTGGTGGACTTGCAGGATGCCTATTTCCATATCCCTGTCCTACGGTTCATGGTGGGAAACATGCATTTTCAGTTTGCTGTGCTTCACTTAGTCCTTACCAGCGTCCCTCAGCTGTTCACGAAAGTGATGGTGGTGGTTGCAGCCTGCCTGCAGAAGTCAGGGGTGCCAGACTTCCCCTACCTCGAAGAATGACTGTTGAAGGCGGGCTCACCACAGGCGGTTGTCCCCTCCTCCAGACTGTAATGGACTTCCTGCATTCACTGGGAAGATGGAGATCAGATGACTCTGGTCTCAGATCCAAATCCACCTGTTGAAGTTGAGAGTGAGAGTTACTTGGCATAGAAATCCTTCCTTCCTTCCATCAAGAGAAGGCTGATTCAGGTGTTTACGGACAACACCACCGCAATGTTGTACTGCAAGAATTATGGCGCAGAGGGGTGTTGGACCCTGTGTCATGAGGCTCTGCTCCTATGGACATGTCTGGAACCTCAGAGCATTTTCCTGGCCTTGTAGCACTTGGTGGGATCTCTGAGCTCCAGGGTGGAAGAGCTTAGCCATTGATGCTTTAGGGATCCTGAATGGCGTATTCACCCTCAAGTGGTGTAAGGTCTTGGACGCGACTGGGGGAAAACCTTTGTAAGATCAATGCACCACCACCAAGAACACATAATCTCAGCTCTTACTTACTTTCGGTAATGGCATCTGGTAAAGGCAAAAAGAAAAATTAAGGGACAGAATGCAATGTCAACCACCCCACTATAGAGATCTGGGCCTAAATCCATTGTCTTTTTGCTCTCCATGCCATTCCAGATTGAACGCAGCCATATCCAAATCAGTCTTGACCGTGCACTAAATGGGAACAGTCTAGCCTGAATTACCAAACCAGGTAATCCCTGGACTAGATACATGCATTTTAGGACTGGTTTCAGGGTTTCACCCCTCATCAGCCAGGAAAGGCTGACTCTGGTGGCATGGAGATCACAGGACCCACGTCTAGGCATACTGGTCCCACTCAGGGTGACAAATGCGAGAAAAAACGTTGATGGACAGAATGCAGAACAATGTCATACATTCACCGCAGTACAGAGATATGGGCTTAAATCCATCGTTTTTTTGCTCCTCATGCCATTCCAATTTGAACCCAGCTGTATGCAAATCAGTCTTGACCCTGTGCCCAATGGGAACTGTCCAGCCAGAACTGACAGGGCAGGTTCTCCCTGGACTGGAAACAAGCATCCTAGGACTTGTTTTGGGGGCTTACCCCTCATCACCCAGGATAGCCTGACTCCAGTGGCCTGGAGAGCACAGGACCTGCGTTTGGGCTTACCCGTCCCACTATGGGTGATAAATGCAAAAAGAACAATTAATGGACAGAATGCAGAACAATGTCGTACATTCGCCCAAGTACAGAGATCATGGCCTAAGTTCATTTTTTTGCTCCCCATGCCATTCCAGTTTGAACCCAGCTATATGCAAATTAGTCTTGACACTGCCCAAAGTGGGAACAGCCCATCCCGAACTGCCAGGCCAGGCTCTCCCTGGACTGCAAACAAGCATCCTAGGACCTGTTTTGGGTTTTCACCCCATATCTGCCAGGAGAGCCAGACTCCAGTGGCATGGAGAGCACAGGACCCACGTCTGGGCATACCTGTCCCACTCAGGGTGACAAATGCAGAAAGAACAATTGATAGACAGAATGCAGAACAATGTCATACATTCACCCAATTACATAGATCTGGGCCTAAATCCATCGTTTTTTTATTCCCTTTGCCATTCCAGTTTGAACCCACCTATATGCAAATCGGTCTTGGCACTGCCCCAAGTGGGAACAGCCCAGCCCAAACTGCCAGGCCAGGTTCTCCCTGGACTGGAAACAAGTATCCTAGGAATGATTTCAAGGTTTCACGCCTCACCAGCCAGGATAGCCTGACTCCAGCAGCATGGAGAGCCGGGACCCATGTCTGGGCATACCCGTCCCACTCGGGCTGACAAATGCAAAAAGAACAATTGATGGACAGAATGCAGAACAATGTCATACATTTGCCCCAGTAGTAAGATCTGGGCCTAAATCCTACGTTTTTTTTGCTCCCCATACCATTTAAGTTCGAAGCCAGCCATATGCAAATCAGCCTTGACCCTGCGCCCAATGGGAACAGTCCAGCCAGAACTGGCAGGCCTGATTCTCCCTGGACTGGAAAGAAGCATCCTAGGACCGGTTTTGGGGTTTACCCCTCATCAGCCAGGATAGCCTGAGTCCAGTGGCATGGAGAGCACAGGACCCACGTCTGGGCTTACCTGTCCCGCTCGGGGTGACACATGCAAAAAGAACAATTGATGGACAATGTCACACATTTACTCCAGTATAGGGATCTGGGCCTAAATCCATTGTTTTTTGCTCCCCATGCCATTCCTGTTTGAAACCAGCCATATACAAATCAGTCTTGACACTATGCCCAACGGGAACAGTCCAGCCCGAACTGCCAGGCCAGGTTATCCCTTGACTGGAAACAAGCATCTTAGGACCGGTTTTGGGGTTTCACTCCTCTTCAGCCAGGATAGCCTGACTCCAGTGGCATGGAGAGCACGGGACCCACGTGGGTCCCGGGCTAACTATGCCACTGAATTCAAGCAATCCTGGTTGATGAGAGGTGAAACCCGGAAACCAGTCCTTGGATGATTGTTTACGGTCCAGGGAGGACCTGGCTTGGCAGTTCGGGCTGGACTGTTCCCATGAGGCTCAGTGGGTCAAGGCTGATTTGCATATGGTCAGGTATAAACTGGGGTGGTATGGTGAGCAAAAGAATGATGGATTTAACCCAGATATCTTGACCGGGGCTGAATGTTTTGATTTGTTCTGCATTCCATTTATCAATTGTGTTTCTTTTGCTTTCCCTCTCTAAGTGCACCTGGTATGCCCAGACGTGGGTCCGGGGCTCACTGTGCCGCTTGATTCAAACTATCCTGGCTGATGAAGAGTGAACCTCCAAAAACAGTCCTAGAATGCTTTTTTTCCAGTCCAGGGAGGACCTGGCTTGGCAGTTCGGGCTGGACTGTTCCCATGAGGCACAGAGTCAAGGCTGATTTGCATATGGCCAGGTCTAAACTGGGGTGGCATGGTGAGCAAAAGAATGATGGATTTAACCCAGATCTCTTGATTGGAGGTGGATGTTTTGATTTGTTCTGCATTCCGTCCTTCAATTGTGTATCTTTTGCTTTTACACCCTAAATTCGCCGGGTAAGCCCAGACGTGGGTACCGGGCTCACTGTGCCACTGGACCAAGCTATCCAGGCTGATGAGGGGTGAAACCCCCAAATCGGTCCTAGGATGCTTGTTCCCAGGCCAGGGAGGACATGGCTTGGCAGTTTGGGCTGTACTGTTCCCATGAGGCACAGGGTTAATGCTGATTTGCATATGGCATGTCTAAACTGGGGTGGCATGGTGAGTAAAAGTATGATGGATTTAACCCAGATCTCTTGACTGGGGGTGAATGGTTTGATTTGTTTCTGCATTCCGTCCATCAATTGTATGTCTTTTGCTTTCTCGCACTAAGCGCAACGGGTATGCCCATACGTGGATCCTGGGCTCACTGTGCCACTGGATTCATGCTATCCTGGCTGATGAGGGGTAAAACCCTAAAACCGGTCCTAGGATGCTTGTTTCCGGCCAGGGAGGACCTGGCTTAGCAGTTTGGGCTGAACTGTTCCCAGGAGGCACAGGGGCAAGGCTGGTTTGCATATGGCCAGATCTAAACTGGGGTGGCATGGTGAGCAAAAGAATGATGGATCTAACACAGATCTCTAGACTGGGGGTGAATGTTTTGATTTGTTCTGCATTCCGTCCATTTTGTGTGTCTTTTGTTATCTGGAAAAGAGCCTATTTAGCTGGAGATTTCTTACCGACTCTCCAATCGTCCCATTCTCTGAACAGGTACTTCATCGTAAAAGGTCTGTGTAGGCCCAAGTTCTACGCACTGATCAAATCAGCCTTGTGACAAGTCTCCATGTTTCTGGCATGGAAATAGTCATAATAAGAAACTGATGTCAGCGCTCTGGGGTGGCGCCAATATAGGCACGGCACACTTCACTTCAGGCGCAGCTGATGCAGAGCGGTTCGACAAAACCTACTGGTACACAGAGGTACTGCTCAAGAATTTCTAGATCCACTCTGGCACCTTAAAAATCTCCTACTATAAGGAAGCTGGGGCTACATAGAGTCTCAACCAGATAACGCTTTCCGTGTTCCTTAAGGATCGGGTGATACACCCAGATTTCTTTAGTATTAGATATGAGACGGACTCAGGCATGAAAAGATGCTTTGAGAGGCACAAAAGAAGGTTAGGTGCTCCAGCTAAAAAGGCAATACCTCCATCAAAATGGAAATGAACAAATAATTTGACAGTTGTCCCAAAGTCAACTGGAGATATGGACGATTTATTGTCCCTTAAGAGACACAGCAGGTATATCCATGATTTTATAAGCTTGTTGATGTGTGAAGTTGTGTGAAGTTGAAGACTATAATGAGACCAAGTGATTTGGTGAATGGTCCAAAAGATTATAAAACATCTAGTGGGAAGAGTGAGTAAAGACATTTATGAACTGGGTTGGGAGGTAGTTGTTTGAAGAGAGTTATAGGAACTCAGTATTGTTCAAGTTCAATTTTAGGGAGAAAGCAGATATTCATTTTTCTAGATATAACACTTGCAAAGACCTTGACATTGAGTGAAGGGCAGCATGTTTTAGAGTTTGCTAGAAAAGACTGATATAAGAAGCAAACCATATATATCTCCCTAACACTTAACAGGTCTGCAGTGAGGCCTGCTTGGAGCAGAGTAATATGCTGAATGAAAACCACACATGCTTAATGAATAACATGTTCTATATTCTAACAGCCACATTCTCTGCAGGTTGAAGCCTATTCACGAGGGCCAGTGTGGACATCTTCAATAAATTTAACACAGTTGAATGGGATAAAATAACATTTTTGTCAGCAGAATGGATCATTCTATTTATTTTTATGTCCTTTCAGACTCGTGAACAACTACAAGCTGATCTCATCCGGTGTCAAGCTAAAATTGAAGATCTAGAAAACTCCCTTATTGCCAAAGGACAGGTAATAGGCTCCAAGCCCCTCCTCAAAATGATGTCACTTCTGATCTGTAGCGTGTTCATTGCCCTTCTCACATGTTGGTGTTCTTGTGTCTCATTTCCCTTCCATAACTATTAGGGAGTTGCTTTTTAAAGAATCTATATAAAGTAATATGTACTAAGTTGCTATCAAAGCAATAGTTGGATAGGTCTGAATTGTGGAGATTTCTATATTCTTTACCATAATCATGTTTCAGTTAGTTTTTTCCGTATAGCGTATTGACACCGCTCAGAGTCTTTACTATATTCAGATCACCAGCAAATATTAGGTCCACCCCGGATAATCTCCCTGCTTTTATTTTTAATATGTTAGTAAATAAAACTACTCAACCTCAATAACGTAATTTATGATAACAATCTATTAATTTTATTTTGATGATTTATCTTGGTATTCCATTTCCTTCCAATAGGACATCTATTCAAAACTGACAAAAAACTATCAATCTACTTTCCTAGGGAAAAAATAATGGCTCAAAAATAAGTCCACATTTAGCTCAACACTTAATGTACAAGGTTAAGAAAACTTTTTTCTATTGCATTGCTTTTAACAAAAACATGATTATTGTCTTAGCTACAATAATATTTATCAAAAGAGAACTGTTCAACAGAAATTCTTTTAATTCATAAGCGTTCACAGTAGTTATGGCAACTTTAAACTTCATGTCACATGATCTAAAATGAATGTTGTGCTGCATTAATAAAAACTACATAAAGGTCATTATGCAAAACACAATGTACATTACACTAACTACCGTTTCTGGTTCCTGATATTCCCCCAGAACTCTGGTAACAATTTTCTTGGTCTGTCTGTAATATGCTCCAAATTACTTATCTAATAAAGTAGTTAAAATCTAGACCACTAGGCACTAAGCTGTTTTATCCTTAGGACAAACCTTCCTATTCATGCAGTCCTCTTAACCTCTTAAGCGCTGCTGACGGCCAACGGTCGTCACGAGCGCTACCTCCCCAGTGCTGCGCACGTCCATTGGACGTCCATTCAGCACTAGTTCCAATGGACAGCGCAGCACTGGGGAGGGATATTTACACGCAGCTAAGGTGATAATGGTATTTAATCCTGATTTGTTTACTGAATGGGGTTTTTCTATTCCCCAAATGTGTCACAACTGGAATCTTGCTGTACAAAGTTGATTAAAGAAATTGCTTCTGATACCTAGAAAGTCTTTCTTAAATTGATCAACTGTCCCTTGTATACAAGGATTTGCCCTTGTGATGTGGAAAATGCTGGTGTCCACATCAATATAGAAGTAGTCACCGAACTTTGGGGACATAGATCATGTCTGCTATGTTTTTAAAACATGTTTTTCAGCCAGAGATGGTCCAGTCTTACATGAAGTAAAACAACATTCTTGGTCCTTTTCAAGCTGGCTTCCTTTGAACCCACTGTTGAATCAGTACTAGATTATTTGAGGATTAAGGTGAATAGTGCTCAATTTGTCAGTGGCATATGACACTGGACACCATCATCTTCTACTCAGTAGCATGTCCGAAATTTGGATCCATGGCCTGTCACTGAGATAGAGTGAATCATTCTTCTTGAGTTGAATAAAATTAGTGGCACATCCGCCTTATGGATCTACTTTCAGATCTGCTAATAAATGATCAATAACCAGTCAATTTACCCTTATTGTTTAATTACAATATGTCCCCAATAGTGTTTACCTTTACATCACCTGGATAAGATTTTGTTAATCAGCTATTTAAATCTGAGATGAAGAAACACTGACAACAAATACCATCTCCGCATTATGAATTACCATTTTCTGGTCACAATCTTTGGATGCTGGTTCCCAACTTGTTTGGGTGGCAGTCAACCTTGGCAGATATGACTGATTATGTACTTTAAATACTGTCCTATATTGGAGCAGGCACCTTTAGATTACTTTATCTTTCACAACTGTTAAAGGTCATTCTACCTTTTGCCTTTTTGGGTAATTTTGACTAATGTCTTTCTTCAACAGATGCTAGAATATTGCAACACTATGCAATTAATCTCTTCTGCGAAGGCCATTACTAGTTTTAATCTTATTGAATGTGACTTAGTCCGTACACAGGGGCCTACATAAAAATGTTTGCATTATTCCAGCTTTTTATTCTTTCTACTGGATGCACATAAACAAATTAGTACCTTTCAAATACTTGTGCTTATCATACAGAATTTTTCATTCTACCTAGCTCTTGGCTAAGAATTAGGTGTGATATTTAGATATTCCTGATCCTAAACTAAGCAATGGCTTGGAACTCTGTATGTCAAACTCCAGATGGGTTACAATTGAAGGAATATCTTTTTGAGAGCAAGGTGCTAAGCAATGGAGTAAAAAGCAAAACTAAACTTAGGACCATTTTGAAAACTTGATGTCATATTCAATAGCTAGCTTTTTATCCACAGTATTCCTTCTTGACCACGTTACTTTTACTCAGGGCCATAAAAAAATCAGTTTTCCTGTCCTTTAAAAGTTTAAATTAAAATAGGGATCTCTAACCTTTTCAGTAATAAGAGCTACTTATGTTGAATGAAATTCACGCAAAGCTACCAATATTGTTAGTGTTGCACAGACAACATTACGTTACTGGCAACCCCATGCAAGAATGCTAGTGATGATTATGTAAGTGCATCAGGCAGGGTTTGCAGTAGTAATGTAAGGAAAGTTTTATAAACTAGAAATGTAGATGTATTATGGAACTTCAATACTTTTTCTCCAAACATCATCTTATGAACTCTGAAAATACTTACATTTTCATCTTGAATACACACTTTTCAATTTTGGTATACATAATGTTAATTCAGCCAAGCAATAGCCTCGAATTTAGTAGGATGAGCTGCACGTAGGAGAGCTACTTATAGGTATCTTGAGCACATGCTCTACTCGTTGGAAATGCCTGAATTAAAAAACCATAACTCTGGGAACTTTACTTCTCCTAGGTAGTAGAAATGGTCAGTCCATTTTGCAAAATGACATTTCAACTGTAGAATCAAGCATCATCTGGCCAGGATGCAATTAGACCTCTGAATTGTTTGACTGGTTAGCATAGATGTTTCCAGGTTCTTCTTACAGCATAATATTTGAGCCATAATATATATTTCTTTTAGTTCTCATATGTGATGTTGCTTTTGAGTAAAATAGAGAATCACAGTGAAAGTATGGCAACGGCACAATTCTCATTTGAATTGACATTAAAACCTTCCAGGTATATCAGTTCATACAATGCAGGAATAAAAAGCACAAGCTTACCCATTTAAAAATGATTGCGTCTACATGAACAACATTGACTTTAATTAACTTAATTAAACCTAAAGGAACTACAATGATGCATGGGTATGCTTTAGCTGAAATAAAATAATGAATGTGTGCTGTGATTAAAGACTCATGGTACTGGTTTTTTAAAATCTCTGGATGCAAAATTGAACAACTCTGTTCTGTAAACAATTATTAAAAGTAGACTTTATTGGTAGTTTTCAACCTAATCAATTCAGGAGTAGAAACTGCTACTTCGTAACCATAGCTTTTCCTAAAAGTCTGGGTTCTAAATTCAGGCTCATATGATGTTTACCAAAGAGCAGTAATGTACATTTTGTTTTTTGAGTTTTGTTGAAACAAAATGAAATATTTTTGTACATGTACAACCTTTATAACAAATATTTTTGATATGTTGTTTATTGGAAATTATTTGGAAATGTACCTGTAATTCAATTTTACATTATGAACGATGTGAATGCCATTATGAACTTGCATCAATGTGTTTTTTGTAGTTGTATACAGTACATATATGAAAGCACATTATATGTCTGTACTTCACCCCACAATATGTAATGGTTTTGGCGGTGCTAAAATTTAATCTTACTTGAATCGCATAAAAGTAGTAATATTCAGATAGTTTCATTGTTCAATTAATTTTGGTGGCATACCTGTCAAGTTGTGTTTTCCTAATGTTTTTGTTCTCTTGAAACTGGATAGTTAGGACTCCCATGAAAAGAGGAAAGGACCTAATTTTTCACTGTGTGCTTGGGTTGTGAATCAGGTTTATAAATCCATAAAGGTTTGTCTGGTTAGTTCCTTGTTAAATAAATAGCAAGTAGTTGTTTGTGAATGGTTTGACGTTCACAATTAGTAACATGCTTAAATGTAAACTTAATCATACAGCTGATTACAACTGTGTCCTGAATTGGAACTTCAGCTATATACACAAAATAGATTGCTTTATTATGTTTGAGAAATGTATAACTTCAAAATTACAAAATAAGTACTATGAACTAATATAAAATCATAATTTACATCTCTTGTTAACATTGGCCAAATGTATTATTTGATGAGCAGCCCTATTTAAAATTATGCCTATTTTAGTACTCCAGTGGTCAAATACCTTACCAGTATAAACTGCTAGCTGAAATTTGCCTGGTTTATTTCGCTGTACTAATTCACTAACAGTCTGTGTTCGAATCAGATTCTGTCTGTTGCAGTTTAAATTATGTTACATTTCTCTTGTATCACAGAAAGGGACAAATATCTGCAAACAAGCAAGAGCTTGGGGGTTACATGAATACCGTTTTACCACACACTCTTTTCCCCTCTATAGAGCAAATACATGAACCTGGATAAAGAAAATCATATGCTGTTCCATTGTAAAAGTAGGCTCACAGCTTTCAGCAGAAGTATTTTGCTAAGGGACACTTTTATGACCTCATCTGTATTCTTAGACAATGATGAAAAGCTTTTATCAATACAGGTATCGTCAGATTTGTTTACTGGTATCACTAGAAAGTCCTTTGCAATCAGGTAATTAGATCCTATGGCCTGTTTTGTGTTTTGCCACAACACAACGTTTTTTGTCACTTTGGTTGAGAATTTGCTATGCAACATTCATGCATAGCACAAAATAGTTAATCTCTAATCATTAATCATAGCCTTTTTGAAGAATCAAAGTAATCATTATTGCCAACACTGATTTTCCTTCTTAGTTTTCACACCTAATTATTTTTCACTTCCTGTGGCCAGACTTTTTACAGATGTGCACTTGAGTTTTTTTTATAGAGGAGCAATAGAAGTGCACATCAATGTTTATGTATAGACTCCCTGCAGACACTACCAAGCATTTTCAAATTCATGATGGTGAATGATGTTTACTCTCCTTTCTATTTGTCATTGAAATCCCACTAAATTGGTACTACACCCAGTAGAGTTATTCTGATTCACATGCAGCTGTTACTTTCTTCTCATTCTAATACAGCTAAACAAAGTTCTTAGCCTGGTAAGGCTGGGCTACAACTGCTGAATGTGCTTGTTTTGCAGTATCAGGCAAGGTGTCTGCTTCTATTTTGTCTGCCAAACTTGTAGTTGCATCTCCTCCCTCTTGAAGCTGACATGTAGTTTGTGCTTTAAAGAATACAATCACAAGTGATATGGATGTAAAGTACTCAAACAAACCTGAATGAGACTAAATATGTTGCTCTCAAAACAAATGTCTCTGAGTTGTGCATCCATATACCTTATTAGCTTAATCAATTTTCAGTAACCATGCTGTTAAAAACTGTTTAATCAAAAGGATATTTACTGTGGATTATGTCGCCAGATGCAGCTCTGCATATTAAAAACATACATAAATTTGTCCACAAGTCAATGATATGTTAACGCAGACACAAGCTAAAGACTGTTCTATGAAAATAAATAGATTTTTGCCAACACATATTATTTTGTACTCTGTTTTTGGTTCCTTCGAATTGTGGTTATGCCAGCATCTGAACTCTCCACTTACATAGATGGTCTTTAAGAGTTGTTAGTCGTGCAAAAGCTGCAGATTTGAAAATTGTAGATGAGTGTCAAGGTAGTTATGTGTTTAAGACTTTCCACTCATTTATTTTTATTTTTGATAGTTTTGCAAGTCGTGAAAGGGTAACTAACCTTTTTTTAACATGGAGTTATTGCACTTCCGCATTTGCAAGAGACTAATTGAATTTTTGGAACATTCAGAAATTCTCATTGATTTGTCAAGATTGTGACTAAGAAAAATGTATTCTGGTTTATGGGGGAATGGCACAAGCTTTAGATTTGCACCATCCTTTGCAAATCTTTTTATGGGTTTGTTTGAGGAGGTGCATATCTTGGGCCCAAATTGAGTAAAATAGAACAATAACAATTATTATTGGGATTGGTATATCGATGATTGCCTGATAATCTGGAGTTCTTAAACTCAAATATGTATAATGTGACATTTACGTTTGAGTCTAGTATAGAGAGGATTGTTTTTCTGGATGTGGGGCTACATATAAGTGGTGACAGAAAACATAGTCAAATGTTCAGAAAAAAGACATCTTGTAACTCCTTACTTCATGCATCTAGTGCTCACCCGAAGTGTCAGATTAACTCTGTTCCATTCAGTGAAATGCTGAGAGCAAGATGAAACTGTAGTGAGGATATAGAATATACGCAGAACCTCTCTGACATGGAGGTGACATTTGGGATATGAGGGTATGATAAACAGGTGATCTCTGGAGCAAGTGCAAGGTCACGCAGACTAAATTGTATTATCACACTTGTGGATACCAGGCATGACATCAGAAAACAAAAATCTGTGATGATATTATTCACCAACTCCCACCTTCTTCTAATAAAATGTAAAGTATTTTGTGTAAACATTGGGATCTGCTAAACTTAGATAAGACCTTACAGCCTTGCATTACGTAACGCCCTTGCATTACTTATCATAAGGTTAGATCATTGCGGCATATTATTAGCCCTAGCTATCCGATACAATGCGTACATCGTACATGGTTATCCTGGCCGACTGAGGAATCGTACAAGTGTGCATACTGGCAGTGGATGGGATTACTAAATTTAACTTTTGTAACTCATGAGATAATGTTATTTGAATGCATAGTGACTGTAGTACTCGTAACGTGGTTTACATAATTATTTGCAGATGTGAAAAAATATACATAGGGAGTACGATCAGACCTTAATGGCAGAAGATAACTGAACAATATAGAGCTCTCAAACAACAAGATGTAAGGTACTCTATAGCATTACATTCCAAAGATAGTAAGGCTCAGAATAGGCATCTGAGTTTCAGGTTTCATGGTATTGATGTTGTACAGAATGATGCTAGGGGGTAATAGAGAACTGAAATTAAGACAATGTGAAGCCTGGTGAATTATGCATTTACACTCAGACGAGAATGGTCTAAACATTGATCATGAGATGCAATACTTTCTTGGTTTATAGACTGTTTTTAAGCTGGCTAAATCTTTCTTGCTATGGCTATATCTATGTGTCTTACATTCTATACTCTTACCTATATGATTCTTTAAATCACGTTGGGTTACTTTTTCGTAAGTGTGTTGAATTTACCACATGTCATCTAATCCGATAGCCCCTTTTTATTAGTGTATAGGTTTTATTTGGATATAGAGGTAAATGTTAACATATGGCTAATGTGGTCGCCATAACATCTCATATTTGACCGTATTATACTTCATAGACTTAAAGCCTGTTACTTAAGACTGACAGCTTTGCCCATATTAGAATAGATTTATCAATGTTACTGATTAGGGTTATGTGATGGCAGCCATCTCTTCACTTGAATTTTGGTGACATATTTATTGTGAGAAACCGGATTATGCAAGGTTTGAATGCTTGAGGATGATATTTTTCCTATGCACAGATGAGATACATAGTGACTTAAATGATTACTCTTTGTCCACAATGGGGGCATCAGAATGCATATAAAAGACTATTTTGTCTGTTTGGGGGTAGGAATAACAGAATTGATTTTAACAAAGTTGTTGATAGTCTTTCCAAGTTGGCTGCCACGCTTTTATTATAAAGTGATGGTATGTTTACTTTGATGAGCCAGGTAGGGTGTGGTCCGTCTTCTTTTAATCCAGGATTGGTTGCAGTCCGGATGCTTAAAGATGGTCATTTTTCAATGCGCTGATAAAAGACACAGTGATACATATATATATATATATATATATGCCATTACAACGCAACCATTACAACGCATGAAACTACAATGCCTACCACTACAATGCAACCATTACAACGCATGACACTACAATGCCTACCACTACAACGCATGTCATTACAACGCAGTCATTACAACGCATACCATCACAACGCATACCATCACAACGCATAGTACCCTTACACTACCCAACACTTACCCTACTGTTGCACCCCCTGGAGTTAGAATAGTCATTTTTACCCCTAAACTATCCAACACTTACCCTACTGTTGCACCCCTGGAGTTAGAATAATAATTTTTACCCCTACACTATCCAACACTTACCCTACTGTTGCACCCCGTGAGTTAGAATAGTAATTTTTACCCCTACACTATCCAATGCTTACCATACATGCAATGTAATGGTATGCGTTGTAAAGGTAGTATGCGTTGTAAAGGTAGTATGCGTTGTAATGGAATGCGTTGTAAAGGTAGTTTTGAAACATTTGTTGTAATGGCATGCGTTGTAATAGAATGCGTTGTAATGGATGTCGCACGGTAAAAAATGAGTTGTAAAGGTATGCGTTGTAAAAGTATGCGTTGTAACATCATACATTCAAAATGGCTGATGCGTTCTGACTTATAGTTTGTTGTTATGTCTACTGTTTTGCTCCACTTATGGTGTAGTCCGCTGTCTTTACTTTTACTACATGAATGGTATAAATAGAAGTTTCAAAATGGCACTTGGTCTACATGGCAGTAAAACACATGAATGTCAAAGTACTCTCCTTCTCTTGGTAAGAATCGTATTGCTGTATCTTGATGTGATTTGCTGGTGGATCATTTTTTTAAATACCACAAGTGTTTAGATTGTTAATATGTGTTGAAGAATATGAAGGTAGTTACTGTTAAGTATGTTTAGAATCTTCCATGTGTACCTGATGAATATATCTCAGAGTTACCTGAGTGTTACACGGGCACACACATACCGGTATTTTGAGCATATGTTAGGATAATGTTGTTCATTCACAACGCTACAATATTTTACTTCACTGTCATTTCATGTATTTTTAGTTACTTAGTCAGATTTCACAAGTAACTAGTATTTTAATCGTTATTTACTAGGTGGGACAATTATAATTACGATCACTATGTAAATTTGGCCTCATGCGCACCAATATTTTGTGCATGTAAAGGGAGGTTGGTAACCTCACTTTTAAAGTTACAGCACCATAGTCAATTATTTTTTTTCTTATTTTAAGGTCTAATTCGACCTTGATAACAGATTTTTGGGATATCACAATATACTTTAGCTTATTATTAAAATAATAGTTGCTGCGTGAGACTGAATTTTGATTGATTATTTTCTGAAATGAGATTTCTGAGATGATGCTATGGCTTTGGTGGAATATGGACAATAGGGACGCTTACATAGATTGGTTAGAATATTTTGTAGGTGCTGTGCATGCACAGAGGTTGCTTGTGCATATGAGATGCTGTCTATTTTACTGTTAGCACTACAACGCAACAATTCACTGCCATTTCATTATATCATTTTTGGTTTAGTAGGATTGTAGTAGCATATTATTCATTTTTTGTTAACCATTATAAGCAGTTTTCTCCTTGTAGGAATACTTAAAAAGTCGTGCATTTGGTTACTATCTCCAGGTAAAACGCAATTCTTCACACAACTTATCCATACATATGTGTACTGCCACAGAATTTTGATTGGGCAAGATTTGAGCTTTTGGGAGCCGAGAACCATGTCTACATATATGACACATTATAAGAGTATTTGGACATATATGGCTCGGGAGGCAGGATCTATCTGAACTGGAATACGCTACTACCTTTTGTTAAACAATAGAGGTAAGACAATACTTACTGTCTTGCGCAATACAGAGGAATGGAGTTTTCTCTCTGCTGGAACACCTTACGTATATTTTCTGTTACTTTTGGAGTTTGAAGAACTAATCTAAAAACATGGGTGTTTCTCCTTTAGCAGCCCTGCAGGACTTACACACTTTTATGAGATGCGCTATCTTATCTATTTTTCTCTTCTATTTGGTTCTCCTGTTTTGGTTGCACCTTCTATTCTTAAATTTCGAATTTTCAGAGTATATTATTAAATCGAAGATTTGTCACTTAAAGGAATGGTGATGGACTACTACATAAGGGTTAGATTGTTTTTTTTTGTAAATATGATTTTATTGAACCATACTAAAACAAACAAAACATTACAATAACTAATACTAATACACTTCCACTCACTTCCCCTCTTCCTAAAGTCCAGTCCCCACCACAGCATGTATACAACACATATTAGCTCGGAAAGTACATTTCAGTTCTACAAGGTATGTGTGCCCCATCCTCTACAACTCCCTGAATGCTTTGTAGTCAGGGAGTGCCAACCATGGCCCACACGTCAGATGGCTGCCCCGGGATCACCCAAACCAGGCCCCACCCCAACACCGGCCTCCAGAGCCCTCGCCAATGCGCACGGGAGCAGTGCAGGTCAAAGTGAGTAGTCAACACTCAGTGTTCCAGCAAAATATAAATGCCATAGATTGGTACAGGTATTAGCAGCATCGTTCAAATGGCCAGCAAAACCTCAATCTCACCATTGCGCTCTCAGAAGCGCACGGCATGCCATGCAGTCAGTAGAGCAGTTAGGCTCATAAATGCTGTATAGGCTTCTTCAATCAGTCCCGAACGCATCAGCCGTCCTATCCATATAATGCTTCATGCAGTGGCGGTGGGTGGGACTGTGTAGGGCTGCAAAGTGTCCGCATTCACCGCATTGTATTGATTTTGTAGGCATCTGTTGGTATGTGAGCGCCATCCTGGGGTATACAATGGCAGCAGGCATGCACATCAGCTGTAGCGGCCAGCCTATCTCAAGAGGCACCGCGAGGGAGTATTCAATGAGCCACTGCGAACACTCGTCTTCATGGTCCAACAGTCGTACACTTGTAGGGTGCCTTTCTCCACGGCGGGAGGGGGGCGGAGGGGCTGTTCGCCACTTACCGCTAGGCACCATGAGCAGGGTCAGCACACTGCATCAGACCATTGCACAATAACTACACTCCACGCTGTTACTTGAAGCATAAAAGGCCATTTTATTAGGACATGGTTGTAACAGTTAACATTTTTAACCAAAGCATCAATATAACTATAACATTTTCCATCATCATCCCCTTCAATCCCCCCATCCATATTTAAACCATCACACTGCAACCTCCACCATCTCCCCATTCTCCACTTCAATTTCCTCCAACATCCTCTCTTGAATTTCCTGCCGTCGCTCTCTTGCATCCCTCCTCCACCATCAGTCACCTGTTTCCCCCCTCCCGAGGGTTGGATGCACCCATATGTGACTCACCACCCCTCCAAAGTACTGCTAACCCCACAAACGTCCACAACCTGTCCTAAACTGGCACACTAACATCACCAGCAACCCTTCCCCTATGACTTGTACGGTGGGTGGGTGGACTACTTTTGCCTAAATCCTCCCCGGTGATGCCAGGTGCAGGAAGAGGCAGACGCCTCCCTTCCTGCACCTTTATACTCATCCTAAACCCACCCCTTGACCCTCTCCCCAGCACTTCCTTCGGGCCTAATTGCACGAAGTACCCCAGGGGAAGACTGGTCTGCGACCGTACTTCCCCCGGGGCACGACTTTGCGCAATAACTACACTCCACGCTGTTACTTGAAGTGTAAAAGGATATTTTATTAGGACATAGATGTAACAGATAACAATATTAACCAAAACATCAATATAACTATAACATTTTCCATTATCCCCTTCATTCACCCCATACTTCCTCAAACCATCACACCTGTTGCGCTCCTCCCATTTCACTCTGCGACCTTCACCATCTCCCCTTCCAGCTTCACTTTCATCCAACATCCTCTCTTGAATTTCCGGTCATCGCTCTCTTGCATCCCACACCCTGCCATCAGTCACCTGTTACAGCCCGAGCGGTGGATGCACCTGTATGTGACTCACCACCCCTACAAAGTACTGTCACCCAGAGAACCCCTGTAGTGAGTGTATCTGCCCCTCTCTCCTGTGCACCTTTCGCCCTGCTTTCAGTCACACCTACGGTACCAGATGGATTTGTTCCACAAACTACTAATCACCATTATGTAGTAGGTGTTCCCTAGTTGCAAAAGGTGCACCCCATCGTCCCTAAACAATAACATGAGCGATCGCCTGAATTTTCCTCGCTTGACAAAACACCCTCATTGCCCTAATCAACTTTCTGCGGGCTTTCTCCACGTCTCTGTGCTTAACAGCCCCTTTCCACACTTTGCGCTGCACAAACTCAGTCCATACTAGGCATGTTCCAGCCAAGCTGTGCTTCATTGCCTCTAAATCCCGCTCTATGTGCTGCAAGATACCAAGTCCTGATAGTTGTATCAGATAATTTTCACCCAGGTGTAGAACCAACAATTCGGGAAAGCCTCTTTGTGATACCATCTTTGACAACCACCGCAATAAAGCCCCGATCGCATTCCTCCTTTACCCCTCCAGCACACTTCATTATGGCTGCTCCTCAGACCCAGGTTACGATCATAAACCTGACTAACAGCGTATTTTTCTGGCCAATGCATGAAAGAATGTCCCACGATCCAGGTAACCATCTTGGTTCCTGAGCCGCTCACACAACCTGCGACACAAAAGAATAAATTTAGTGTACAAACTGAATAAGGCCTCTCCTCCCTGTGCAAGTCTTCTTGTCCCTGCCTTTTTGTTCTTTCACTCCCCTACTAGCGCACTTATATCTTGCAGCACCTAGACCTCCATCTCCCAATGTGTCGGATTCTGTCCCATGACCCTCCTAAATGTGCTGCCACTGTGGCTGCGCCAATGTTCAAAGAATGTGTTGCATACCTGGCAGGGCCCCTGCCCAAACCTTTTAAAGCCATGCTTAGTACAGCCAGCAACTGGAAAGCCATCAGCTGGTCTCCTGACGCTTGGTAAAAAATACCTCTCGAAGGCCGTCCTGGCCTCGCTAAGTAGCCTCGCCATTTTTTTACGGGGCACGCACCGCTGCAGCTGCTCTCATTCAACCAAACCCCTCTACCCTTAGCAGCCTGATCTATCTTAGAATTACCTGACCAAATCCCCAACTGGGCCCTATCCAGTCTCACCTCCTCTTACATTCTTCCTGCCTGTTGTACGGTTCCCAACAACTCTGAGACCCGGAAGGCCCCAAAAAACATCCAAATCATACATAACCTGAATACCGACACCTCAAACGTATCATAACAACAAACCAGCAACACCCCCAACAAATCCTGCAGCAAGTCAAACGTTATGGCTTCCCTCCCCCTCTCCTCGTTCACACCCCCAATGTTTTACCATCCTACTCAGAATTTCATCTTTAGTGGGATTGAAACCTAGATACAGTTTACTATAGAATGATATCCCTGCCAGCTTTCCCACAGTCGTCGTCTGCGACAAACCTGTGTCAATACAACTTAGAACAAAATGCATCTCTCTCTGCTTACTGTCCTCTTTTGTTGGGCTCCCTGTGGCTACAGTTTGTCCCATGAAACCTCTGAATTCAGACCAGGCCAGCCTGTAACTACGGCTTGTGAACTCCACCAATAAATTTTTCGAGTAGGCCTATCACTCCCCCCAGACCCAGATGTCGTCCGGCAGCTTTATTTTGTATACCTCCGCTCCAGACGCCCGTCCTCGAAATCATCGCCACTAACAACGAGACAAAGCATTCACAATGTCATTACTTCCCCAAGGACGTGTTTTGCATAAAAAAACACAATCAACCTCAAACATTTCAGCATGAACCTTTGCAAAAGCTGCAAGACCCTCAAGTCCCTTGCTTTCTGTCTCTTGACCAGTTCCACATGTTGTCCATATGGAACAGCACCGTCCTATTCTGAAGATCAGTACGCTGCACCGCCAATGCCACCAGAAGTGGATAAAAACTCCAGAAATGCTATGCTCTGTCCCTGCATGCGCCGGCCATTGCTCCACGCACCAAGGTCCGTGCCAAAACAGTCCAAAACCAGATGCCCCTGCTGCATCCGAAAAGATTTGAACCTGCCAAATCGTGTTGTCTTCCATTGAAATCTGCCTAGAATGTCTGCCAAACCCTCATATCTGCCCTTACTCCCGTCGAGATCCTGACCCTGTGGTAGCACTGCTCCAGACTTGGCCATGCCAAGGCGCTGACAGAAAGTTCTCCTGGCTCTTACTACCCAACAAGCAAAATTCAGAAAACCCATCAATAGTTGCACTGTTTTCAGATCAAGCTACTTCTCCCCTTCCACCCACAGCAGAAAATCCTGTATGCCCGTCAATTTTTCACTAGGCAGTTGCGCCACCCATTGCACGAGTCCAGTTCAATAACCAGAAAAGTCAGCCTACAACTGGGCCCAGCTGTTTTTTCTGGTGCTAGGGGGACCCCAGATGTCTGCGCCAATTCCTGAAATTAATGCAGCACCCTTCCACTTGCTCCTGATGGTACCTCCCCCATGAACAGAAAGTAATCCAGGTAATGGGACACTTCCCGGTGACTGCTGCTCCTCACAAAGACCTGGTGCAGGGAAGTGCTACACAGCTCAAAGTGTGCACAAGAAATCGCGCAACCCATCAGCAGGACTTAGTCCACATAGATGGCGCCCCCAAACTGCATCACCAGCAGTGATAAATCTGCAGGATGTTTAGGCAGTAAGCAGAAGGCCAATTTTACATCACATTTTGCAAATTTTCGCTGCCTGCCCACACAACCTCACCAGGCGGACCGCATCATCCACTGAGACGTAGGGCACCCTTGAGTCCATTTCCCCAATGAAATCATTCACTGACCTCCCTTCCGGCCAGGATAGATGATGGATCATCCTGTTTTCCCCTGGCTCTTTCTTTGGTAGCACCCCTAGAGGTGATATGAACAGGTCCTCCATCGGCCAATCTGCAAATGAGCCCGCTATCCTCCCTTCTTTGACTTCTTTTACCGCTACTACTTCTGGCAATTCTCTGGCTGATTTTAAGTTATCTGCCCACCTTCATTCTCTGGGACCTTGATATCCCACTCAACACCATCCCTGAAACCCCATTGTATTCTTAAAGCCGCTTCCCTGTCAGGGTAAATTGAGAGCCACAGGCCCATGGGCTCAATCCTAACTAGGGTAGGAGCCCTTTGGCCCAGACTTCCCTCGGCCTTTGGTGGCCCTCCACTGCTCATTTGGGGTGAACAGTGTAAAACACAGCATGAGCGGGTGTTGTATCCCGCATTTGGAGCATTCATGTTTAAACTTGCAAGGGTACCTGTAACAGAAACCCTTGTTGAAATTCCATCAAGCCCCCATGGTGGCTCCCCCTTGCTTTGGGGACAAACCTGCACCTCCTGCCCCAAAGCTCGCTCCTCCCGCTCCTGACTGGGCAGGACGCGCTGGAAAAGACTAATACGACACTGGTAGGCCGCTAGGCGTATGGTTACACGCTGATGATTGCTTGAATGACATCCACTGCTCTCTCAATTCCTGTTTTACCTCCCCCAATGATTTGTCAGGGTTGTTGCTGATGCTGACCCTAAACTCTTCATAGTAGATCAACAATGTGAAATCCTCGAAGTGCATCTGCTCCTTCCGTATAATATCCATATACTTCAATAAGGTGATTGGCCCTTTCCAAATTTTTCTCACAGTAAATGCTAGCATATATTAGGAACGCTGAGGTCCACTTCTCCATATTATTGGGAACCCTTGGTCTCCTCGTCGGCTCACACTCTTCTTCTTTTGATCCTTCCTTCGCCTAAATCACCCTATGGAGCAACTTTAACACGACGACGTATTCGTGCTTCCATATCCTATTTGTTGTTTTGTCAGAAAGATGTGACCCAAACGGCAATGCCGGGCGATGTATAGCATCTTCTTGTGGTGTTTGTCCTCGATTTGTTCTCCTTCCCTTCACTCCCTTCTACCTTGTCCGTCTGGACACTCGTGCCAATGAAAAGCTTTGCCCTGCTGCCTTTGCGCCAAACACAGGAGCCGCTGCTGCACCTAAGTGGACCGCCAAGTCTCTTACAGACCCATCTCCCACACCCACTGAGCAGCAGGCTTTTTTCTTAATGGCCCTTGGCCCCCCTTCCTATGCAACCCATCAGTCAACCTCACCTGATAAACTTTCATGGGCCTCTTTTTCCGTGTCGCGGGTGCCGGCCTTCTTCGAGCCCATTGTCTTCATCTTGTCCTTGGCCGCACTTGCCTCCTGCAAAACACCAATCTTTTTGGTTGCCTTCTCCGGCGCCCCAACCACCCCCTCACACATGTCATCTTCATCATGTACATCACCTTCTTCCAACTCGTCACTCTTGTCCTCATAATCCAACAGCAGTTCAGCCTCATCCTCTGTAGGCGCCCACATCATCTCATGCACCACTCTCTTCAGACCCTTCCCATTCGTTCTATTCACACCACTGCATTCTTCTGTTGCCAACACCGATGCCCGATCCCTCATTGGAGGGTAGGCTGCCGCGGACCCCCCTGCTGCTTTCAGACAGCATCTGAAGGCCGTTTTGAACCCCACCGGCACCACCCCACTTCTAGCGGCCTCAGCTGCCAGTGTGTGCCCCCACCCCAGGCTGCTCCAACCTGAGGGGTCCCCAACACCACCGGTCTCTCCGCCGTCACGGCTGTCCCTGGTCCTATCTCATGCTGCTGTGTCTCCTCAACCCACACCCACTTGCCCCTTTCCCCTTCTGCCCCTGGGTCCTGCTCTAGTGCTGCTTCCCCCCGCCCATGGTTTCAAGCCCTCTGCCCTTCCTGGCTGCCCTCAATGTTTCCTACTTCCTATCTGTCTCCTGAATGATCCGATGCTGTTCCCGGATCTTGGCCTCCAGGTCTAGCCCTTCCCACCTAGGTAGGAAGGGGTCCCCCCCCCCCCCCCCCCCGGCTGTCCACCTCCCCCGCCCCGCTTCCAAACTATGGTTGACTACCTAGGCCCCACCCCTTTCAACTTCTTTAATATGGGGGGGCATCCCACTCTCATTTCTATCCTACATACTCCCAGGGAGAGGCTTCCATGTTCGGTCCATAGAAGCCTCCTCTCCCTGGAGCTCATCTATCCCCTGCCTTATACCGGCTCCAACGTGCTACAAGGCTGGTTCATAATTGTACAGCCCATCCCCCTGGAGCACCACATCCCTTGGCCTCATACAGGCTCCAGCGTGCTGCTGGGCCAGTTCATAGGAAATCAGGCCTGCCCCCTGGCTCATCGTCTCCGTGCTGGGAGCAAAGTCCTGCAACTGTGCGGGCAGGCTCTGCCTCCGGCCTCTGTGCTTGGACTGCTGCTGCTTTAGCTGGCCCTGCCCCTTGCTCCCTGCTGATTTTTTCAACTGGGGCTGCTTCTCCTGACACAGCGCCACTGCCACTGCAACACCGGCCGATGCAGACCGCGGGGCTGGAGCATGCTGACCCATGCCTGGTCCAATACACCGAGCCACAGCAGTGCCGTGAGGCCCGTCTGACCCAGCACTCGCAGTGCGGCCTGTACCACCTCCTAGTCGGGCTCCATCATGCCCGCTCCGACCAGGCAGGTAAAAAGCTTGAATTTGACTGTAAAAAGCCCCAATGGCCCTCGTGCAAAAACACTCAACCACCTGGAAACTAGATCTCACTCCCCTACTGGCTACACTAACTTTTCTTCCACTGACTTTGCCTAAACCCTCCCCGAGTGATGCCAGGTGCAGAAGGGGAGGCGGACGCCTCCTCTTCTGCACCTTCATACTCACCCTAAAGCCACCCTTTGCTCAACCCCTTGACCACCTCTCCAGCATGTCCTTCCAGCCTAATTGCACGAAGAACCCCGGGGGAAGACTGGTCTGCGAGCCAACTTCCCCTAGGGCCCGACAGCGGCCCACGACAGCTCCCTGGCTCAGAAGCAGGAAAAGACAGCAACAGCCAGAGGAGCCGCCAAGTGACTCAGGCGCACCAAGCTGCCATTGCAGCCACAGCAGCTAGGGGGATGCCATATTTCCTCTGAGGTAGCTCCCGAGCCTGTCAGGCAAGTCAATGACAGATATTCCACTCCCGGTGAGTCTCATGGGCTTCAACAGCACAGATATGCTGCAGCCTGTCAACCAGTTGATATGCCCTTAATTTGTGTAGCTGGTGACTTAGTTAAAGCAGATATATTCCGGATGAACTTTCATCCTGGCTGATGAGGGGTGAAACCCCGAAACCTGTCCTAGGATGCTGGTTTCCAGTCCAGACCTGGCCTGGCAGTTTGGGCTGGACTGTTCCTAATGGGCACAGGGTCAAGACTGGTTTGCATATGGCTGGGTTAAAACTGGAGTGGCATGGGGAGCAAAAAAACTAAGATTTAGGCCCAGTACTCTGTACTGGGCAGAATGTATCGATTTGGAAAAGGGGGTGGTGATGGACAGATTTTCTGAATGATGCAGAATACTCTTACCCAGTCAAGAGATCAGGGCTAGATCCACCACCGTTTTTTAGCTCACTGCACCATCCCAGCTCAGAACCTGGCTACATACAAATTAGTCTGTTCCTGTCCCAGTGCATGATGGGAACAGTGCAAACCAAACTACCAAGCCAATTCTTATACTGGGAAGGAAACAAGCTTCCGGGGACCGGTTTCTGGCATTTCAGCCGTCGTCGGCCCGGCTTGCTTGAATCCTGATGGTTCAATGAGCAAGGGACTCACGTCTGAGTATACCCTCCCACACATAGTGTGGACAAAATCGATTTGGAAAAAGGGGTGGTGATGGACAGAGTTTCTGAATGATGCAGAATACTCTTACCCAGTCAAGAGATCAGGGCTAGATCCATCACCGTTTTTTAGCTCACTGCACCATCCCAGCTCAGAACCTGGCTACATACAAATTAGTCTGTTCCTGTCCCAGTGCATGATGGAAACAGGGCAAACCAAACTACCAAGCCAATTCTTATACTGGGAAGGAAACAAGCTTCTGATGATGCAGTGAGCTAAAAACGGTGATGGATCAAGCCCTGATCTCTTGACTGGGTAGGAGTATGCTGGATCATTCAGAGACTCTGTCCATCACCTTTTCCAAAATCTGGGCAGAATGTATGACATTGTTCTGCATTCTGTCCATCAATTGTTCTTTTTGCACTTGTCACCCGAGTGTTACAGGTATGCTCAGACATGGGTTCCGTGCTCTCCATGCCACTGGAGTCAAGCTATTCTTGCTGATGAGGGGTTAAACCCTGAAACTGGTCCCAGGATGCTTGTTTCCGGTCCAGGGAGGACCTGGCCTTGCAGTTCTGGCTGGACTGTTCCCATTGGGCACAGCGTCAAGACTGATTTGCAAATGGCTGGGTTCAAACTGAAAGGGCATGGGGAGCAAAACAATTATGGATTTAGGCCCAGATCTCTAGACTGGGGTGAATGTATGACATTGGCGTGCATTCTGTCCATCAATTGTTCTTTTTGCATTTGTCACCCCAAGTGGAATGGCATATGGAGCAAAAAAATCGATGGATTTAGGCCCAGATCTCTGTACTGGGGTGAATGTATGACATTGTCTGCATTCTGTCAATCAATTGTTCTTTTCGCATTTGTCACCCCGAGGGGGAAGGGTATGCTCAGATGTGGATCCTGTGCTCTCCATGCCACTGGAGTCAAGCTCTCCTGGCTGTTGAGGGGTGAAACCCCGAAACCGATCCTAGGATGCTTGGTTCCAGTCCAGGGAGGACCTGTCCTGACAGTTCAGGCTGGACTGTTCCCATTCGGCGCAGGGTCAAGACTAACTTGCATATTGCTGGATTCAAACTGAAAGGGCATAGGGAACAAAAAAATGATGGATTTAGGCCCAGATCTCTATACTGGGGTGAATGTATGACATTGTTGTGCATTCTGTCCATCAAATGTTCTTTTTGCATTTGTCACCACAAGTGGGATGGGTATGCTCAGACGTGGGCCCCGTGCTCTCCATGCCACTGGAGTCAAGCTATCCTGGCTGATGAGGGGTGAAACATAAAAACCGGTCCTAGGATGCTTGTCTCCAGTCCAGGGAGGACCTGGCCTGGCAGTTCGGGCTGGACTATTCCGATTGGGCACAGGGTCAAGATTGATTTGAATTTGGCAGGGTTCAAACTGAATGCCACGGCTAGGAAAAAAACGATGGCTTTAGACCCAGATATCTGTACTGGGTGAATGTATGACATTGTCTGCGTTTGGTCCATCAATTGTTCTTTTCGCATTTGTCACCCTGAGTGGGACTAGAATGCTCAGACGGGGGTCTCGTGCTCTTCATGGCACGGAAGTAAAAATATCCTGGCTGATGAGGGGTGAAACCCCAAACCCAGTCCAGGGAGGACCTGGCCTGGCAGTTCGGGCTGGATTGTTCCCATTGGGCACAGGGACAAGACTGATTTGCATATGGCTGCGTTCAAACTGGAATGGCATCGGGAGCAAAGAAACAATGGATTTATGCTCAGATCTCTGTACTGGGTGAATGTATGACATTCTTCTGCATTCTGTCCATCAATTTTTATTTTGCATTTGTCACCCCGAGTGGGACTGGTATGCTCAGATTTGAGTCCCATGCATTCCTTGCCGCTGGAGTCAAGCTATCCTGGCTGATGAGGGGTGAAACCCTGAAACCGGGCCTAGGATGCTTGTTTCCAGTCCGGGGAGGACCTGGCCTGGCAGTTCGGGCTGGACTGTTCCCATTGGGCACAGGGTCAAGACTGATTTGCATATGGCTTGGTTCAAACTGGAATGGCATGGGGAGCATAAAAGGATTGATTTAGGCCCAGATCTCTGTACTGGGGTGAATGTATGAAATTGTTCTGCATTCTGTCCATCAATTGTTCTTTTTGGTTTAACATTACTGGCAGGTGGAGCTACACTAATGCACAGCCATCTTGCAGTGGGCTCTCAAGCACCCCTGGCTCTAAGCAATTTTGAATTGGATGCCCTCTCATCATTATCGACAATACTAGTTGTATACCTTATTAGATGCAATGTAGATTATATTTTAACTACTTCCTCAATGCATATCATTAGGTTGGTGAGTGCTAATTAAATACTACTTGAACCACTTTTCCATTACACTGTTTCAGCCTTCAGTTTCTCTTCAGGATTCGTGAAGCTCTGGTGGTGAATATCAGACTAAGGCATTTTCATATGCATATCCTTACATCTAGTCCATTGACTATGCATGGAAAATGCTTCCATTACTGTTAACCTTCCAAAAGATTACCTTTGCACTCCAGGAGAGCCACCAATACATTGGTCACAGTGGAAGTTTTAATTACATCACTGCTATTTACTTCGGTGGGACATTAACTTTGGAAAAGAAAAAAAAGGTTATTATGACATTCTCTGGGCCTAGCGGGTCTAAGCATTTTTAATCAACTGTCAGAGGATGATGGATTTAAAGATGGGAATTTATTTAATGAAGCTATTGCACAATCGACTGCATATTTTCCACAATAGTTTGTCTAGGCATAACTAGGTATACGTTTTTTCATAGAGAAGAACAGAAAAAATAATTTGTACTGCCTTGAAGAAATCGATTTGGGATTGAAAATTTGGCAATCTACAATAGGAATTAATCCATGCCCAAGAACTAATGCATGCTAGCGAGCCTGCTATACAGGAGACACTATGGGTAAATGAGGATGCAGACTAAAATATGTTATGGCCATAGTTAGACAAGCTGAAACGTCAGGCAGATGTGCTAAAGCACTTAAGAAATAAAATGTGGAATCCTATTCAGATGTTGCTGGGTTTTTTCAAGCTTCTTTTTATTGATCAATTAAATTTCACAACAAAATCAATATTCATTGCGACACGTCTCGGTGTCACTTTGTACGACTCTCTCTCCTTTGTTGCATACACAGATAGATACCCAGTGTCCCTGTGCACATTCAAAATACGAGTTGTTTCTCTGTATATGTCTGCAGGCTCTCAGGTTTACACCACTCCTAGTCTTTTTTCAGACCTCCCGCACCACTGTTTCTGCATTCTTGCTATAGAACCCATATTTTCCCAAATTTGTAGACTGGTTTGTCTGCTGATATACACAGTCCATGTTGGTCACCCATTGTTCCACAGTTGGGTTATTTCGGCAGCCCTATAGCTGCACTTCGTCCTATTTGGCACCACACAATTATGTTTTGGGGCAGTGTCTACTCTCCTAATTTCCTAAATTTGCCAGCTCTGGGCCCATCTTTATTTCTTCCCCGGTAACCTCTGCAAGCCATCCACTCACTCAATCCCAATAATGACAGTGCCACAGTATATGTAGTAGCATTCCAGATTGTCCACAGCCTCTCAGGCATTTATCTGTGTTTGTCTTCCCATGTGGTATAGCCTGGTTCCCGTGTAGTCCTCCCTGCGGAAGATTTTCAACTGTACCAGGTGGAACCCTTCTCTGATCGCATACTTCAAGTGGAGGTTGACATGCCTCACCCCAATCCTTGTTGTCTGGCATATCTTGGTTCCTTTCCCACTGGTCTTTCACTGATGTTAGCGGGGAGCGTCTGTTGGTCAGCAGGGTTCTGTAGATCAGGGACACTACATGCTTGTGTAGTGGAGCTGCTAGTACTCGATATTCCAGGGGAGTTTTGTTGCCACCTCATGGAGTTCCTCTGTCTACCACACTAGGGCATGTTTGAGTTGTAAATATCTGTAGCGTAGGGTGTCATCCACAACGTATTGGTTGTGGAGTTTCTCAAACAGGAGGAGCCTCTCGTCCCCCCACATCTCCAAGTTTAGAATCCTAAATTTGTCCCATTGATCCATCCCCCCAGTTGTTGCAGATCTGAAAGCATCCCGAATCCCAGAGGGACATCTCCAATGTTAACTACCCTGCCAATCACAGTTTCTTGGTTGTTTTCTTCCATGTTCAGATCTCCACTTGGGGGTCTTGCAGCACTGTATAGCTGTCTTAGGTAATCCTCTGGGCCCATGCAGCAAGGCTGGTTCCCCCGGGACTCGAATTCCCAGTCATTAATCGCCAGCAATTGAGTCATTCCATTGTATAGTTTTATGTCTGGGAGGGCAATTCCCCACTTGTAAGAACCCGGTCAGCGCCAACAGGGGAATATGTGGTGCCCTCCCATCCCAAAGGAGTCTTCAAGTTGTAGCGTCCACTTCTCCGAAAAAAGTATCGGGCACCTCATTTAGTGTATTCTGGAGCATATATAAGAGTTTGGGTAGGGCAATCATTTTGTAGAAGGGAGTTCTGCCCATCAGAGTATGTGGAAGTTTCTGCCAGTGTCACACGTCTGCCCTATAGTCGTGAAGAACTCTTCCCAAGTTTTGTTAGTAAAAGCCTGCCTTGTCCAGTGTGACATAAATGCACAAATATCTGAACTTCTCTGGTGACCAGCGCATCTGGCACCCCAGCCCAGTGGGGCCTCCAAAGGAGCAAGCGGGAACGCCACCTGACTTGGTCCAATTTATGCGCACCCCTGATTACTCTCCAAGTATATCCAAGATATCTAATATATATGGTATAGAGTGAACTGGGTCTGCCAAGGAGAGGACGACATCATCCACTCCGGGGTCCACCTAAGACCTCTAACTTGGGTGACCACTCTCACCCAGCTGGCCAGAGGCTCCACCTACAATACACATAACAGTGGCAAGAGGGGCACTCCTGCCTAGTCCCTCTGCTAAGAGCAACCTCCTGGGACAGCTACCCATTGGTCTAAACTTGTGGCCATGATTTGTTATACAGGAGTCTAACCAAGGCCAGGATTACTGTCCTAAACTCCATCTTCCTCAACACTAGTAGCAGGTTCCTTGATTTTGTCAAGCCAAAAGCCTTCTCGCCATCTGGTGCCAACAAGACTGCCAGCTCCCCAGGGACCCTCTCCGCCATAGACACCCGAACAACCGTCAGAATTTATGTCTCGTGGATCTGCTGGGCATAAAGCCAGACTAGTCAGAATGTATTAATTTATGTATGATCCTGAGTAACTGGTTTACCAACACCTTGGCCAGAATTTTAACTTCCAAGTTCAGCAGAGGCCTATAAAATGCACACTGATTCACCGGTTTTCCCTCCTTGTGGATCAGCACTATTGTTGCATGATGGCGGTCCGCTGGGAGGGTTTCCTCCTTTCTTGCTTAGTAGAACATTTCCCTCAGGGATCCGGACAATCTACTCCCCAGGCGCTTATACAACTGTAATCGAAACCCATTTAGGGCGTGCCTTCCCACTCTTGAGCTGACCTACTGCCTTCCTAATCTCCAATCTGTGAGATCCAAGGAATCAAGCCGCCAGCCCCTCTGGGTCCAACAGCTCAGGACCACCAGCTGCATGGGCATGGGAGTGTGGTTCGAGATGCCTTGCTCCAGGTAGCGCATGGCCCCAAGCTGCCCTCTCTGTTGTCCCGGTGTGAATTAGTAATCTACACAGGACACAACCTTGTCGAGCCAGCTGCATAGGAGTATTGTCTATTCATGGGATTTTCCTCCTGTCACATATCCACTAATCCAAGCACCTCCAACCAAGTGTGCAAACGGGCCTCCTTCTGGAGCCCTCCTACCCCGTTTGATCTTGTCATAGTCGCCCGCATTGTAAAATTGAGAATAGTAATGTGGAGAACAGGGGTAGCCGGACCATCCATCTCATCTGGCCCAGTATCGTGACTGCAGACCGGCGGAAGATACAAAGATGCCAGAGCTAGGATCTCTGCATTAAACACCTCGCTAATTGCTTCAAAACTGCCCCCTGGGCAAGTCCAAGTTTGTGTGACCTGTAATGGTATGGCTTGTGTGCTAAGATGCCAACCTCTTGTGATCCCGTAGCAAAACCAGAGTGTGCTGGCAGTGTATATCGACCTTTCCCTAAACGACCACAGCAGTTTCCCACAAGGTGTGTATCCTGTAGCATTATTAAGTTGGGGTTATGCAGGTAGAGTAGCTATTCACCCCCCCCCCCCTTCAACTTGTTCCCCAATTCGTTGACATTCTATAGGATTATGGTGAGTCCAGCCCTCTGTCTATCAACCTGTCACTGAGCAGCCATGTGGACATGTCTGTGGGTCTCCCTGGTCTGTGTGTACTCGTGTCTCCCTAACATGACTGTGTCCCAGTATCACAATACAAACCCCCCTCCCTTCATCCTCAAACTGCAGGTTGGAAACTGCCCACTTCCCCAATGCTCAAGGTGTCTGTCACTCCTCCATTCACCTTACCAAACTTTCACTTGATCCTCTAGGTTCCAAGTCTCCTCCCTTCGCCTGGTGGAAGGAGTGTCTGTGGGATGGCAGGTGTACTATGCTTTCGCATTGCCCGTTCCTCCTTTGGCACTACCAGTGTCTTTCCGCCACTTCCTACTGAACAATATATCCAACATCTCATTAAGGAGGATGTTGACATGTTCCCCCTGGCGTCAACGTGCCCTCCTCCTCCACTCACTGCCTCTCGATGTCCAGCTACTCTGCCCCTGGTCTTGACATCTCCTCCACCTCTGCTCGTCGCTCCTCAATGTCCTGCCGCTTTAGTGGAGTGTGTCTTCTCCCTCACTATCCATCCCCTCCCAAGGCTTCTCTGGGGTACCAAACATCCAGGAGCGCCCCTCTGTCATGATCTTCAGATGGGTCGGGAAGATCATATTGTACTACAGGTTCCCTCACACTTTATCTATGCCTTCATTGTACTTCTTGAGTGTTGTCTAGAAAGGTCTGGATTTTTTAATTTTGAATATGTAGTGGGTGCTGCTTGCGAGCCACCCTGAGGATTGAGTCCTGGTCTCTGAAGTTCAGGATGTGGGCCAAGCGAAGTCTCTCGTTCTGGCCTCCGGTTTTGGCACAAATTGGGCCAATAAGTCCTCTGGTTTCAACCAACTACGCTTAAGGTCTTCTACAAAATGCTCACCCTCCATGCCCTCTGCTGTTCAGGCACACCTACCAGGCATATGTTATTGCGCCTGGAGTGGCCCTCAGTGCCATCCATCAGTGTTTGGAGTCAGGCGTTTTTTCCTTTAGTTGGCTCACCTCAGTTTGGAGGGTATGGATGGCTTCCGTGTGGTCCATGAGGGTCACCTCAGCTGTGTATCTTCGTTGGTCAGGAGCAGTTCTCTCAGGGAGGGATCTCGCTCTTCCCTCACATGTGCTCTGGTTCTTGCTGCACACCACCTGACTCTGCTGTTCTCACACTCAGGAAGACGTATTAATTTCACTCACATGCTGGGGCTTAAAAGTTTTGTTCCGCACCATCTTGCTAGTATGTCTGAGGTGGGATCTATCACAACTCACTTCCACTTTGATGCGCTCCTGCCAGGTGTGCAGCAGTCTCCTCACAGTCGCTGGGCCCAGCCCTCACGTGCCCTGGTGCAGGCCACAGAGGAGGGTTCAGGTCTAGATGATGTTGGGGGCCCCCTACCTCACCGATTGCTGACTTCGCTATGGAAGGAAGAAGTTTGATGTCCGGGTGCCTTAGGCTAGGCCACACTTCCAGTCCTCTCTGGCATTCTCATATGGGCAGGGGTGGAAAAGGAAAGTGCTTTGCCCTTGATGGATGCCCCTTTTGCCCCTAGGGGCTCCCCCTAGGGTTTAAAGGCGGTCCTGCTGCACCATCTCTGGCCTTTCCAGGCTATAGGCCATGGCCGTGATGACCACCATCCTAAAGCTCGAACGCAGCTGCCGGACGCTCAGATTGGGCCATGTCTCAGTCCTGCTGCACTCCTCCCATGGTCACTTTTTGCCCTGGGGCTGTCTCCTCACCTTCCACCACTGGGTTGCCTTTCTAGAGTGGGGGAGCGCGGATATCTGGCGGTGCAGAGGATTGACATGCTGGTGTTCTTGCTCTGCGTGTCAGCCCGCCATGGTGTCCAGGTCACGCCCCCAAAATTCAGATGTTGTTGCAAAAGTGTTAATAGGCCAGACCTACACACATAAGCTAATAAGAAGTGTGAATTTGATGAACAGTTGAATAGAGATAATTTAAGACATTATAGATATCATGGCACAAACCATTAGGTGTGTAGTAAAAATAAGCTAAAACAAAAATGTGGAGCATGGGGAAAGACAGGCTAATATGCTCAAGTTTGCAAAGTAAAATCTAATATGTATGGCATGGCAAAGTCAAATGCATAGATGAGAGAGATTTGGATACAACTAGTGATGAAGAGAAAATTGATAGCGCTGATGTTTTAAACATAAATGAGAAAACAGTGCTTAATATCTCTGATGTTAAATGAAAAGCCTATATGCTGCATGACATTAGGAAAGTAGGCATACACATTTCTGCAGATTCGGGTTCATCTTATACTATTGTGAAGACGACAATTTCTGAAACAAATTGGGGTCGAAATTGGAAAAAATTGTCATTGCTCCGGAAAGTTACACTGTTGAAACAATTAACATATTAGAGAATAGAAGTCTCAGGAAGGCGTATGGTAAACTATATGCATCTTTAAAGGGACCATTAGTTGTAGGACAGCATGTTAAAAAGAACTTGCATATTGGTTTGGATCCTAATAATGATGAACACGTTTTGATTGTGGAAGAGGGGGAAATAACAGGGAAGGATGTGCTCGGACCTGGCCCTTTCTGCAGGGTTATCCCCAAACCTTTTTACCTTCCTCCTCCTATTTTTCTGATCCTTTTTTGCTGTCTTAGGCTTCTGGCCAGTTTACCACTGATAACCAGTGCTAAACTGCGTAAGCCATGTACTCTAAACATGGTATAATTGGCTTATCCACAATTGACTTATTTAATTTACTTGAATTCCCTAGTAAAGTGCACAATAGGTACCCAGGACCTGTCAATTAAATGCTACTAGTAGGCCTGCAGCACTGACTGTGCCACCCACTCAATAGCCCTTTAAACATGGCTCAGGCCTGCCATAGTAGAGCCTATGTGTACAGCTATTAACTGCCATTTCGACCTGGCAAGTAACCTCTTGCCAGGCCCGAGTCACCCCTAAGGTAGGACCTAGCCAGCCCCATGAGCAGTGTATTTAAAAGGTAGGACATGGACTGTTGAGTTTTACATGTCCTGGTAGTGAAAAACTGCTAAATGTGCCCTCATGAGCTAAGCTAGCTTGAACCCAGTGGCACACTTAACGCAGAACCACATCTGGGCATACCCTTCCGCCTAGGGTGACACCATGCCACCCAAGTCAAGCTATCCTGGCTGCTGAGGGGTGATACCCCAAACCCAGTCCTAGAATGCATTGTTCCAGTCCGTAGAGGACCTAGCCAAGCAGTTTGTGCTGGACTGTTCCAATATGGAGAAGGGTCAAGACTGATTTGTATATGGCTGGGTCCAAACTGGAATGGTGTTGTGAGCAAACAAATAATCGATTTAGGCCCAGATCTCTGTACTGTGAGTGTTTGACATTGGTCACATTCCATCCATTGTTTGTTCTTTTTATATTAGTTGCCCTAAGTGGAACAGGTGTACACAGTCACAGGTCCTGTGCTCACCAGGCCACGGAGCCAAGCTATCCTGGCTGATGAGGGGTGATACCCTGAAATCGGTCTTAGAATGCTTGTTTTCGGTCCAGTTCGGTCTGGACTGTTCCCAGGGGGAGCACGGTCAAGACTAATTTGAATATGGTTGGGTCCAAACTGGAGTAGTGTCCTGAGCACAAAAACTATGGGTTTAGACCCAGATCTATGTATTGGGAGTGAGTGTTTGATATTGTTCAGCATTCCATCCATTATTTCTTCTTTTTGCATGTGTGTGGGTATGCCCAGACGTAGGTCTCGTGCTCACCATGCCACTACAGTCAAGCTATGCCAGCTGATAAGAGGTGATACCCCAAAACGGGTCCTAAGAGGCTTGTTTTTGGACCAGGGAGGACTTGTCCTGGCAGTTCGTGTTGGACTGTTCCCATGGGAGCAGGGTCAAGACTGATTTGCATATGGCTGGGTCCAAACTGGAATGCCGTGGTGAACAAAAAAAGTATGGATTTAGGAGCAGATCTCTGTACTGGTGGTGAGTTTTTGACATTGTTCAGTATTTCGTCCATCATTTGTACTTTTCGCATTTTGTCACATTAAGTGGGACGAGTATGCCCAGATGTGGGTCCCGTACTCACCATGCCACTGAAGTCAAGCTATCCTGGCTGATGAATGAAGGGTGAGACCTTGAAACTGGTCCTAGGTTGCCCATTTCCAGTCCGGGGAGAACCTGGCCTGGCAGTTCAGGCTGACTGTTCCCATGGGGAGCAGGGCCAAGACCGATTGGCATATTGCTGGGTCCAAACTTGAAAGGCGTGGTGAGCAAAAAATCTATGGATTTAGGCCCAATTCTCTCTACTGGGGGTGAGTGCTTGATATTGTTCAGCATTCTGTCCATCATTTGTTCTTTTTGCATTAGTCACCCTATGTTCAGCTTGTATGACACCAACTCTTCAGTACACTTTTGGACCTGTGGATACTCTTCCAAGAAGAAGGACTGCTGTGCTGCCTTAATGACTACCACTCTGCTGGAAAGCTGCACTAAAGGAGAATATTTGTAATTGCTGCTCATGCTTTACATCACATGCCATTACAACGTGGTAATTACAGCGGCTGCGTTGTTACATCATAAACTATTACATCGCAAGTCGTTACAGCGACTTGCTGTAGGGACGCGCTGGACTTAGGAATAGTATAATTTACTAGTCCTACTCCAGTTTGTGCAACAGCAGGGAAGGTGTTGGATTATAAATCCAACACCTTCTACTACCTACAGCAAGTCATTGTAATGACTTGCGATGTAATGGTTCGCGATGTAACAACGCAGGTGTTGTAACCACCGTGTTGTAATGGCATGCGATGTAAAGCATGCAATGTAAACTGTGTTTCTCATGGTGCGCAGTCAGGGCAATGCGCTATTTCCATGGAGCTGTGAGGCTGTGACGCGAAACCTAGTGTTGTGGAGGCTGCCGTCGAAGAGGGATGCAAAGGACTGTGCCAATGATGCGTCACGAAGTGGTGGTTCTGATTGGCTGCAATGCAGTTCTTTGCGTTGGGTCAAATCCATGCAGAAGCAGCGGTGCACAGGTTCTGCTCTGGCTTGCTCCGCGCACCAGAGGAGATACATTGGTTCTTCTGGATCCACAGGCTGGCAGAGCACCTTAAGTACGATTCCAATTGTCCAGGACTGGGGGGGGGGGCACTACTTGGCAGGGCAGACTCACAAATGGCACAGTGCAGGTGCAAGGTTGTTGTAAGCCTACTATGTCCCTGAGGCTTCCGATCAGGAGGCCAGCAAACTAGCCTTTGAAGTCAATCTGGGTTCTGGGCTCACGAGATGCAGGACCAGTCCTTCTCACAGCAGGGCTGCAATTGTTTAGGGGAATCAGTGTTTACATTGCATGCTTTATATCGCATGTCATTACAACGCGGTTGTTACAACGACCACGCTGTTGCATTGTGAACATTTACATCGCAAATCATTACAAGGACTTGCTATAGGGGGCAGAAGGTGTTGGATTTACAATCCAACACCTTGCCTGCTGTTGCACAAACTGGAGTAGGAATAGTAAATTATACTACTAAGTCCAGCCTGCCTCCTTCAGCAAGTCGCAACGACTTGCGATGTAATGGTTTGTCATTTAACAACGCGGTCGCTGTAGCGACCGTGTTGTAATGGCATGCGATGTAAAGTATGCATAGTAATGACATATATTTGCGCACCACATCCTTGACGCTAGGCTTCACATTGCAAGCCCTCGTCAACGGGATTCTCAGCAATGACATGAGACCTCAAACTGCGGCCCTGCTGCATTTTGGAACCAACACATTGCTTTGGCTGCATGACCCATCTATGATGAGGATCCTTGCAATGCTACAGAAACCAGGATTGAAGGTACTTTGTTCAGTGTGCCTAACTGGGTCCCTGCAGTTGGCCTGCGCTCCACTGTGGTCGGCCTGAACTTGTGACTTTGTCCCTTTCTGGCACAACTAGATAGTCTTATTTGGCGCTTTGCGCTTTGTGAGGCTACACTCACTAAAATCTTTGAAAGTGCATATCTCCGGTTCTACTGATTGAATTTTTGTCATTGTGGTCTTCTTTTAATAATTAAAGAACACGCTTTTCCCCTAACTTGGTGTGGGTTCTTTTTTTGTGTGTATTTCTTTTTCACTTTATTACTGTTTGAAATACTGCACAAATGCTTTACACATTGCCTTTAAGTTAGGCCTGACTGCTCTGTGCTACCAGAGGGTTGAGCACAGGTTAATTAAGAGTTGGCTTGTGCCTCACCCTAACAAGGATTGTTGTTGCTGCTTGACCAGGGCTCCCACACCAATCAGAAAACAACCCATTTTTTCCCAGGTGATAATTAAAGAACCAGGTAAAGTTGTCAAGGGGTTAGTGTCTTCTTTAAACCTAAACTTGTTATTCAAATATTTAAAAATTCTGTCTTTTTATTAACTGGAAGATTCACTAATTGTGAATACCGGCAATGCTTAATTTGTAAAAAAAAAGAATTGCAGGTGCAAAATAAATTTTGCCAAGGAGGCCACAGCTCACTTCTTCCTCTGGTGAGCCCCACTTTCAACACTCTTACTGGCCTCAGTATCTATCTTCTTACCTTGCTCTGTTGTCTGTCCCCCAAGTCTTTGCTCTAAGAGTCTATCCTCTCACCTCTCTAATTGTTTTCTATCATCTTTGTCACACCTGGTGTGTTACCTTAATCCCTGCATTTCTGATTTGCCCTCTATTCATTCTACCCCTGCCCTTTTTCCTCTTCACTTTTATCCATGCTCTGCTCTCTCTCCCCTCGATCTTGGCTCTTTACTATCACTCTTCTAGCAGTGATTAGCTGTGTCTCCATTTTATCATTTGTCTGCTTTTTTTCCTCTGTCCTGTCCTCTACATCCTTTCATTCTATCTTCTCTCTTCTTCACATCATGGCTGCTTTCTCTTTGTATCTGATTTGCTCTCCTTTTCTTCTACTTAGCTCTGTCTTATCTCTCTCCTCTCCTGTTGTTTCTTTCTCATCTTTACTCCTGCTCTCTCTTTCACATCTATAACACTGCTGCTGCCTGTGACCCCGGTCGTCAGCCTGTACATGTCCCTGCTACTTTGAACTCTGTGTTTTCCTGTTGTCTTTCCTAAAGAAGAGGAAGATGACGTGTTTTACTTTATCTAAACAAAATGTACACCAAATGAAAATGCTTTTTTTGCATATATTAATCAGTGCGGTATAACTGGGTTATTTGCAAAACAGGTAGCTGCTCGAGCACAGCAGGTGATGTCACTACTAGTGCTGCCTGTAATTAGTAGGTCCAGGTTTGGCGACGGCATTGGTATCCACTGCTCAGCTACAGCACAGGCATTGTCCCCAGCCGTAAGGCTGCCAATGCCGGTAAGTATGGCTGTGGTGCCTACTTGACTTCTACAGGTGACGCCTTAGAGCAAAAAAGTTGTGTTGGGCCACAGCTGCATCAAGCACGTTGAGGGTGGCAGCAATGCAGGGCTGCAGGATATGATACTCTGGCTACACAGCAAGTGGAAAGTCCACACTTACTTTTGTTTATTCTTCCTCAAGAGCCCTCACTCCCAAGTTCCAAATGCGCTCTCTCAGCTTCCTTGCTTCAACTCCGTCTTGAGTCAGCCCCCAGCTACAATTATCCAATGGGAGGCTTATGCTCAGGCAGTGGCAGGGTGCATCAGACTCAGGGAACAGAATGCAAGACATATTTTGTCGATGACTTCTTGGATTTGTGATCGACATGATGACATCATCACTAACGTGGTGAAACACAATCATGCCTGCCTGGACAGGCGTATGCTGGCCTGTCCATGAACATTTACCAGCCAGTCACCATGCAATTTATGCTATTCTTTTTATTTTGAATGTGAACAATTAATATTGAGACCCCCACCTGCAGGGTCAGAAATTGTAGCCCTGGCCCTGTGAAAGAAGTGCCGGTGCTGAGCACCTGAAAGCACCTGCTCAAATTAAGCACTGAATACCGGTGCACATAATATTTTGCCTTCATCCAGAGAATTACTTTTGTACGGTTCCATTCTGGAGGTGGAAAAGTGTGAGTTACCATCAAATACAAAAAGAACAATTAGACGACCAAAAGCATTAGCTGATTTTATATGTGATTAACTTTTGCATTGTGTTCATCTGTAACCTTTCTTGTTTAATATGTAACTTAGAGATTCAGCGCCGTGGTTCTCCTTGTGTTTTCTTTCTCTTCTTTTTCTTCTTTCTCTTCGGGTGGTGGGCGGGAATGTATCTGTTATTTGTTGCTTCTTGTAATATCAATGCACCTAATAGTGGCTGCGATGGCTTTGTGTGGCCCGTGTATTGCACAATTGTTTCCTGCATTGTTCAATAAAAAGATTTAAACCATAATATGTAACTTAGTTAGTATTTCACTTAATTTTGTTGCACTATCATCAGTTTATAGTATTATTAAATGTTTATTTTGTTTTTTGTAGTGGGATAGGGACGGGGATGTGTAATATATATGGGGGTTTACATACATTGTGATATGGAAAAGAGCGTGTGAATGAAATGTAGGCGAGTGGTGGGTGGCGAGGAGTCAGACATTGGAGGGAGAGATGCCTGGTCGCTGAATAAATCTTACATTACTCCTTGTTTAGAGTATTTACTACATAGTGCAATTATAAAGGCTGCAGAGACTGGTCTGTGTCTAAGGAAATGTGGCCATGTTCCTCATCTCGCTGAGCAATAAATACACAGTGTCCTGGTAACACAGCATATCTTACATAAGTCCCTCTGTATGGCCTACTGGGGCTTACATAGACGTGTGCTCCTGGTTCAGCAGCATATTAGCTTAAGGCCCTCTGTTTGGCCCACCAGGCCTTCCATAAAACTGATGCTGCCTTCCTCTCTGATCTAGTTGTGCCATCCCCTCCACCCAGGTTATTTTGATCCGGGCAACCTCTTTCGTTTATAGGTCCTGCACTTTAAACTTACCAGTTATGGTGAGAGAGTGTTTAGGATGGGGTGCCTTGTGACTCCCCTACGTGACACACTTTACTTGTTTCGGTCTCGAAGTTACTTTTGTTTTTTATTCTCTGGTTTTCATTTTGTTATCTGTTTACTATACCTGTTTGCAACCCTTTGGGGCTCTTCCTGCCCCGTGTCATTTCATTCTTTCTCATCTGAATAGTCACCTGTTTCTAAAGTAAATGTGGAATAAAGAACCCCCTGCCGTACATTATAAGGGTATTGCAAGACACTGAGGAGCTCCTTGATGATATAGAGGAACAAGGATGAAATTCAAGTTCCTTCTTATGGTCACAGAACGTCGAGGTGACTTGCAATATCCTTTTAATGTATGGCAGAGGGTGTTTTATGTATAATAATACCTGGTCACATGATCATCCATCCCCCAATACATGGTGTCTTCCTCCTTCATGTGGGCAAGCAGGAGCAACTGGGCCACAGTCATGAAGTCCGGAGTTGTTTGCCTATGATGTCTGGATGTCTTCACTACTAGGGCTGTGCAAACAGTGACAAGTTCAACCCTTTCAGCACTTTGCCCTCAGTAGTAGCGATGGCAATCAGTCACATGCTTCTCAGGGGAGGGATAGCATGGGGGTACAACAGCCTCAGCAGTCAGCAGACACCCAGCAGCGCAATAACGTGTTTGTCCCGCCCAGCGCTGCTTTTATTTAAAGAAATACGGTATTCAACAATGAAAAACACAACACTACATTTTAACTTAAAATGTGATATGTGGATGCAAGGCTAAACACTTCAAGGAAGGCTGTCCCCTCTCACTCTATCCACTTCTATCTTTAGTTTCTCTATCATTCTCAGGTGTAGGAATTAGTGCAGATGCAGTGCTGTCCCCCCTTTGGTTACCAATCTCTTGGGTTATAGTAACATCCAGTCTCTCGCCATTTCTCAGAGGTTGTGGTAGGCCTCGGTCTAGTCCGTGTTCCTCCCTCACCAGAGGTGCTCAAGCTACAGTCAAGACATGTGGCTACCTGCTTGGATCAGGCAGGTGCAGGCCTGTTTGAAATCAGGACCTGTTTGCAGTGTCCCCCCACTTTTCCCCCCTCTTGAGACCCCTGGATGCTGGTTTTCTGACTCTGAGAGTGACTTGAGCTCTGCTGGGCAGGCCCACTGCCAGTGCTATGTTGAACACAGCCACTGTTATGTTAACACCTACATGCATTAAGGTACACTATATATTAGGGTACACTTGGCATGACATCCCCTATAGGTCCCTAGTAGATAATAGGGCAGAACGATTTCAACTACCTATAAGCCCATAATATATAATAGAGCATGGCACTTTAAAGGCCAGCAGGCCTTTCTGCACTTGCATGAGTGCACTGCTAAGTGCATAAGGTCATTTTAAAAAGCAGTCCTGTTTTGCAGTACTGCTTTTACAAGTACATTCAAAGCAAACTCAACTTTTGTGGTAGGGGCACTTAAAAAGTAATAATCTACAATGTGTTGGCATATTAGATACCCCCAGGCTCTCCCCTAGGTGTCCCAGGGGTGGGGGTTGTGGAATTATAAAGAGGGCCCTTATAAAAATAGTTTTATATGCTCTGAAGATAAAGAAATTGTACATTTAATTTTCCCTATTGTAGTACAGCGCCTCCCAAAATCGACTTTGTTACTAGAAGCACTGTGAAGTGGGGATCTACACTATTATGGCATATTTAGGCCCCCTAAAGTCTCCCCTATGTGTCCCAGGGGTGTGGGGTCATGTAACTATAAGCTTATAAGCAGGGGCTTTATACAAATGTTTTTATATGCCCTTTATGATGGAGAAGTTGCACAATGCAGTTTCCCCATTGTAGATGCCTAGCCCCATATGATAATATGGAAATAGTCTATGAATGCATAAATATTGCTAGGGCTTAACTCAAATACCATTCAAGTATTTAGGAGAATGGTATTGATAAATCCACCACTATGCTATTGTTGAATTTATGCTAAAATATACAGAAAATAAGTTTAACGCTTTCTTGTCTGTAAGCCAAAATTCAGCTTTCCTATGGTCTTCCCTGATTGATCAGATTTAACAGGATTAGCTAGGCTACTTTGATGAAGTGACAAGTGGCTCGTCCAGGGAAGGAGAGCTCTGCTACACAGGAATGCCAGAGCAGGGGGAGGGATCGTAAATCATGAAGCTTCAAAGGAGGAATAGGAAGGACAGGGAATGCTAGGCCCATCCACCCCATCCTTTCTGACCCAGCCAGGTGGGAGGCTTAAGGAAGGAATCTGCAGCTTTTAGGGCGAGGAGAGCTATGGAAATGAACCATATTGGATGTTGGTTTAGCTACTTCTTCCTCCTTTGCTGAGATTTCAGTCAGATTGAATTTTGGAGGAGTAGTGCTTTCTGGGTGAAGAATATGCCACACTTTGGAGGAAGTGGTCATGCTCTGGGGTATTGTCTTGCACCTCTTTGGACAGGAGTGTTCTCCTCCTTGTCCCCAGAGAACTCTGAATAAATATGGGGGCGGAGCAGAGCCTTCAGATCTGCTGCTTGAAACTAAGAGAAGATAAAGATTTGCAATGCTGGAAACTTGATTTGCGCCACCAGGCCCTGCATTCTCCCTACTCCGAATAACCAATTTCAGGGAAACACCCCATGGGCTTGGACTATCAATATCCCATTCACCCTTATGTGAGGCAGTCATTACAATATCTCTTTACAACAATGGCATCATCCTAATCCAAACCTCTAAAGTTTTATATTTGCGCAATATAAAACTTTATAAATAAAATAAAAAAAGGAATTCACTGCAAATTCGACTTAAATCTACAATATGTTCGCATATTAGGTACCCCCAGAATGTCCCCTGGGTGTGGCAGGGATGTGAGTTCATGTAATTATAAGGAGGGCCCTTATAAAAGATGTTTTATTTATTTATTTGTATTTATAAAGCTTATTCATGTGTTCTGGAGATAGAGTAATTGCACATTTCACTTTCCAAAATGTAGTGAAGTGCCTCCCAAAATCGACTTTGGTGCTAGGAGCACTGTGGAGTGAGGATCTGCACTATTTTTGCATTTTCAGGACCCTTAAAGTAAGTTAAATAAAGTCTCCCCTAGGCATCCCCGGTATGGGGGTCATGTAACTATAAGCAGAGGCCTTATAAAAGATGTGCTATATGCTGTGATGATGGAAAATAGTATATTGTAGTTTGCCCATTGTAGATGCCTAGCCCCATAGGATAACATGGCAGTGCAACTCATCTGCGGCCCAGTTAGTACTCCAGGTTCGTCCCACTGTAAAGCCATGGAGGTGTAGAGCGGGTGGTGGCAGGCACCCTCTCCAAACATCTTGAACAGCACAAGCTCCTGGAAGACGTTCAATTTGGCTTCCGTCCAGCTCATGGCACCGAGACGTCCCTTGTGACTGTACTGGATGAGCTACGTTGGCGGGCAGACAGCGGACAGGCAGGGGTTCTGATCCTACTTGACCTGTCTGCCGCCTTCGATATGGTGAACCATGACCTTTTGCTGGACAGGCTGAGAGAGGTAGGAGTTGCAGGGAGTGCCCTTGGGTGGTTTGAGTCCTTCCTCCAGAGTAGGGAACAAGCTGTGTCCCTTCCTCCGTTCCAATCCGCCTTCTCTACCATTTCGCATGGTGTCCCTCAAGGCTCGGCGGCTAGCTCAATACTTTTCAACATCTATATGAAGCCTTAACCCCTTCGATGCTGATGACGAGCTCAGCTCGTCATTAGCCACGGGTGACGTATGCGGATGACGAGCTGAGCTCGTCATCTAACGCGGTTATTCGAAAACAGCCGCACAGCGCCAAAATAACCGCAGCAGCGATGCGGTTAATAGCGGTCATCAAACATTTTAAGATCGAAATTGTCAACTATGCTGATGATACGCAGCTGATTCTGTCCTTGGAGGGAAATGATTCTACCTCCTTGGAGGAATTCCACAAATGCATGCGAGCCAATGCGGAATGGTTGAAAGCCAGCTCGCTGCAATTTAACACAGGGAAGACCGAGGTGTTATACTGCCCTCGACCCAGGATACAATCTTTTCTACCTAGCAACTTCTGGCCAAAGGACTTTTCTCCACTGGTCCAGCCTGTGAAGGTAGTTCGGAACCTGGGTGTGATGTTCAACAGTGATCTCTCCTTGGAGGCGCAGGTCTCAAAGGTGGCAGCTAGCTGTATGACCATCATTCGCCTCCTGAGAAATATCTTGCCCCTGTTACCGCCCACTGCTCGGATAGAGGTGGTGCGCTGCACCGTGCTCAGTAGGTTAGACTACTGCAACGCCTTGCTGCTGGAGTCCCTGAGTTACCTTATGGATAGGCTCCAGAGACTCCAGTCTGCAGCTGCTAAACTAGCCTTAGGGTGGCAAACGAGATCCTCCTCCTCAGGGGCTTTGATTCAGTTGCACTGGCTCCCAGTGAGGCAGAGGGTGATTTTTAAGTCCCTATGTCTGACCTTTAAAGCCCTTCACGGGTTGGGCCTGGCCTGTCTACAAAGGAAGTTTTCTTGGCATGTGCCGGCCCGTAACCTACGCTCCTCCTCGGCCAGGGTGGTGACCGTACCGAGGTTTAGGAGATTCAGAGCAGGAGGTAGATCGTTCAGTGTGGCTGCGGCCAAGCTCTGGAACTCTCTGCCCATTGAACTTAGGCAGGTCAACGGCCTTCTTGCCTTTAGAAGGCAGTTAAACACCTGGCTCTTTCCCCTCTTTCCCTAATCCTCAGCCTGTTAATAGCTGTTATCCTTTCTTTTCCTCGAGTCTGCCAGCGCCAGGATGCCTCTCGAGGTGATAGTGCGCTTTATAAGTGAAATAAATAAATAAATAAATAGGTGCAACTTTCAGATTTTGACCAGGAGCTCTCACTGAATCCAGCCTGGTGAAGAGCATTGAGGGACCCTGACAGAAAAAGCTCCAGAAAAGTTTCTAAGTCCATTGATAAAATTTAAACCAAGGCCTACCGTGAGGGGTATTCGATCAGGACTCCATCGCGGTTGGCCTGAAACTTTGACTTTGTCCCAGTCAAATATGATCACATGTCCCAGAGTGGTGCTATAGGTTTTTAGGCACTTTATATAGAGGTAAATGTTACATTGGAATTTTGTCATTCTGGTGTCATTTTGAAGATAAAATTGTTTCTCATTCTTATAAATTGACGTTGGATTTTTATTTTGTATTGTGTCTTAATGATTTACTGAATTGGTGTTTATAAATGCTTTACATACCTGTCTCCTAAGTTAAGCCTGCCTCCTTGCAGCCAAGCTATCAAGGGTTGAGCATGGGAATAATTTACTGAGATCTTTTCTGACCCCTAGACTGTGTTAGTGGCGTTATTGCCAGTGGTAGATGCATATTTACCTCTATTAATAACCCACATTCCAACAAGGCCGCACATAAGTGACCTGGAGGGAGATGGAGGTGTGCAGCTGTCTTTGGACTGCAGCTCTCTATTGGGCTTGTTGGCAACAGCAACCATTTCCTGAGGGACACCACACAGTTTTTTGCATGGAACAGAGAAGTTGTTGCCGTGTGGTAAATAAATTTACCGGACTATTTTTCTATACATTACATGACAATAAAGATAGCTCAAAAATGAGAGGCAGAGTCCGTGGTATCTGAGTCATACGGGCTTTAATTAAGTATCCCGGGATACTGGACATCGAGTTCCATCACCACTAAGGTTCAGGAAGGGATATTCAACATTTTATTAACATCACACAATATATATAGTAAAACTGTATAATGGAAATGAATACAGTAGGCGTAACATGTGAAAAGAGAGAGATAAGAACACATGTGCGTAACAGGAGGCGTGTAAAAGGGCGTACACATAGGCGTGTACTTGACGAGTCGGAGAAACGTCACAAGTGGGCGGATGCTTAGAGAAAGTTTGCAGGATCAGCAGAAACCTTTGATACAGATGCGCGCGCAACTGAGCATGACGTGTAACTGGGGAGAGCTGGGGGCTTGACTTTAGCACTAGTAGAGGAGACTGATGTCTGGGGTGTCAGAACGACCTGCACCTATAGCATATCTGATATCTTATGTTTGGAGGATGTGTTGTCTGAAGTAAAAGGTCTCTCGAGCAGAGGCCGTTCAATACTGAATGCTAGTGGGTGCATATGGTTCTTCATGTAATGCGTGGGGGCCATGGGCCTACCATGGTAACGGGTGCAGTAAATTACGTGCAAGGAGACAGGAAAGCTGGGCCCTTTGCTCTGCAGGCTGGAATATGTTTACCTATTTCACTAGACTGGAATGTGTTTTTGCGGAGGCTGAGCAGATAACTTGTAGGCAAAATACCGTCTTGGCAGGCAGGCCAGGCCGAGCCGGGCACCGCTCGCCTGGGCAGGATGTAAGGTAGAGGTCAGGGATGCATACCTAAACTGCAGTTTTCAGAGACAGAAGAGACTCGGAGCCTCAATTAAGGGCCTGGCTCGGCTGAGCCAGAAAAACGTGAAGAACGTGTGCTTGGCGATATTTAAAAGTGTACCATGTAAAGACGCTGGCACCATAGGCCTAAAAGCCATTTTAACGTGGTTTTCTTGGAGAACTGAATAACTGACATGTTAACGATGGACGCAAATGCACATGCGTCTTCATGGCAGGCACGGGAAAGGAATTACACAACATACATGGAACATGGGTGCATGGGTAGGGTGCGAGTGGGGGACACATTGGCTACCTAAAAATTTCTATTTCCTCATTCCCTCCTTGGCCCCTACTGCGCCCTTCAGGATATAACTATTTTCATGAGACCATCTATCTGTTCATATAACATCATTTGCTCATCTTTCTTCATTCGGGAATGGGAACGTGAACTTGGACTGGGAATACAAGCTGTGGCGCACAAGCCGCAAATCGCTGGCCCACATTGCAGACAGAGACAACAACTGAATACTATGAGCAGTATTATTCCCAGGAATGACAATACTTTCCATCCCCAGGCTGATATCACACTCCAGAGCCAACCGGACCATGTCCAGGTGCCTGGATTCTGGTGCATCTGATGAGCTATCTCATGAAGCCTTGTAATTGCTTTATATACTGATGGTGCGTTATTAGGAATGAAAATACAACAACTGGATCCGATCACTCTACAAGCCCCGCCCCTATCGGCCAGGATGACGTCAAGGACAAGGCGGTTTTGAAGAACAACAAGTCTCATAGCAGACTGCTCTTCGGTCAAGTTACCTAAAGCAGAAGTAGTCTCATTCACTACTGCTTCAAGAGTTCTGATTAATTTGCGTATCAGTTTACTGTTTTGGACAGGACCTACAAAGAAAAAGAATACTTTATTGAAATCTGTATACTGTTCCCACGTTGTCTCAGTCTGATCGACAATTGGGGACTTGATCTCCCTTCTATGTCTTATATGCACAAGATGTGTATTTCGATGATAATCCGGTGGGGCTAGAAAAACAGGTGGTAATAGGAACGCGATATAACACGTTCCATCCCAATCTAAGGGCAGACGTACATAAGCCGTCTGACCACAAATAAAATAAGAATGGCGGGAAGCTTTGAAAGTAGACTTTCCTTTGTCACTGAATTCGACCACAGTATTACAATCACTGTGTCCTAGATGTACTGAACCATTCTATCTAACGCATAATTCGCCTGTTACTGGTAAAACTGTTATAAACGGCAGGTCCGAATTAGTCTCGGACTGAACGTTCAGAATCATGAGATTGAGGGTAAAATTTCCTAATCCATACACTTCATTTTCTAGATCGGTCCCTGTCCTTTGGGGAAGACCGTCCTTGTCTGGGAAACATGCTTGATTCATAACTGTGTTCAGGTTTCCCCATATCCAATCGCCTTGGGAAACTTGGGACTCACTGTCCAAAGATGACATTAATGTAAACCATGCACCGCACAAACCATTATGTGTAAACGGATAAGGAAAGAGAGGCAGAGCTCCCTTGTATTTCTGATAAGGTGGGAGTCGGCCACATACCCAGCAATTCGTGGCATTGCTGGTCTGGTGAGTATGGTGTAACATACGAATGAAAGTGTTGTTGCGCATTGCTAATCGATAGGACAGCTCGTGAGGGGGCAGGTCACTGAAAGTGTGCTCTACGGTGTCATTAGAAAAAGTATGTACATGTGAGCCAAGAGGAGGAAAGAAAACATGTAGCATCAAGCTTATGCATATAATCGAGATACTCAGAATAAACATAACAATTAACGTAATAACGCATCTGCTGTGCAGGTTTTTGCAATATTTGTCTCTCTTTTCGATTCGTCTATCTCTCTGACTACTTGGGTCTATCTTATACATGTCAGAAACCTGTCTAACCGCTTCACCCAGGGGGGGACTTAAACAATTAAACGCTGTCTGACTTACTAGACCTTAACTTTAATTTACACTCCTGTCGCGGAGTTTTCTCTAACAGGGGGAGTTTAGAGTCAGTATCTGAAACGGGGCAGTCCTTGGAAACAGTCTCTGGATTCAGTCCATGAAAGCGTTTTATGTGGCTGGAATGGAGCCACCCTTTTCTTCCTTCCACCTTCACCGCGGTCCTCGTGGTCATCAACACCAATTTCGGTTGCTTCCACCTGGGCTCCAGAGGGCTTGTGCGATCAAAATTGCGGACGTACACCAGTTCTCCTGGAACGATTTCATGCGGTTTCACTTGGGTGTTGCCCGGGAAGGCAGCCGCGACCTGTGAACGACAAGAGCGTAGTGCAGACATCAAGGAAGCCAGGTAATCTGTCAGCATGTTACTATCGACATCGGTGATTTTACGAGGCATAGGCGTACCCCACATATTTGGAGGTCGGCCGAAGACTACCTCATAGGGAGATAGTCCGGTTCTGGAATGAGCTACCATACGCATGTAAAAGAGGGCAACTGGCAGGGCTACTATCCAATCTACACCTTTTTCTGCACAGACCTTCGCTAATCGTGTTTTCAGGGTCTGATTATGTCTCTCAACGAGACCTGCTGCTTCGGGGTGTCGTACACAGTGAAATTTCCACTGGTAACCTAACAGGAGTGATACCTGTTTCATGAGTTCGGACGAGAATGGCTGTCCATTATCTGAGTATACGACACGGGGAAAGCCGTATCGCGGGAAAAATTCACGAACCAGCTGCTTGGCAGTGGTTACAGCAGTGTAATCTGGAACTGGGTAAGCTTCTGTCCATCGGGAAAGGGCACATACAACTACGAGGACATACTTGAATCCTCGGCATCTGTCCATCTGGATGTAATCCATCTGGAGGACTTCAAAAGGATGGTCAGGAGGATAGAATCCACCTTGTTCCACGGGAATGCCTTTACCTGGATTGAACTGACAACAGATCATGCAGGTACGCACTTTCTGTTTCACTGCTGCACGTAAATGCTTGTTGAACCAGAGATTCTGGATGCTGTCTAACATAGCTTTTTCTCCTAAGTGTGCTGGACTATGTGCTGTATTTATGATAACTTGAACCATGGAGTCGGGGAGAAACCATGTGGCTTTTCCCTTCGTCAACCATCCCTGATCTGTCTGGACCCCTCCTTGTTCAGTCCATTTCTTGATTTCATCTGGAGTTGCATGTGTCTGTATGTCGAGCACATCTAGAATGGGATCCTTAACTGTCATACAATGAGTCTGTGGAGTTACGTCAGTCTGTGTCATGTCAGTCGGTATGTCTGTTTGAGTCTGAGCTGTAAGTTTGGCTGTTCGATCTGCCAGGTCGTTACCCTGGGAAATGGTGTCTGTGACTTTAGTATGTGCCTTGCACTTCATGATAGCAATGGATGCAGGTAAGTGTATTGCTTCTAACAAAGCTTGAATGAGGGGACCATGCTGTATCTTGGCGCCATGAGAAGTTAAAAACCCTCTTTCTTGCCAGAGGATACCGAAGTCGTGAACGACTCCGAATGCATACTGTGAATCTGTGTATATGTTTACTTTCAGGTTCTTGGCTCGTATACAGGCTTGGGTCAGAGCAATGAGCTCTGCTGCTTGAGGAGACAGTGTGTCAATACGATGTGTTTCTATGACTTCAGTTTCAGTGGTCACTGCATATGCGGCCACTAACTCTCCTGTGCTTGATCTCATACATGAACCATCCACATAAAGTGTCAGGTCCGGATCGGGTAAGGCAATGTCTGTCAAATCTTGTCTGGGCTTGGTTACAGTATTAATGACTTCCACGCAGTCGTGTGGTGTAGGGTCAATTGTGCTCGAGGGTAACAATGTGGCAGGGTTTAAAGTGTTGCAACGTCTGATCTCAATGTGTGGCTGAAACAGTGTCAACTCATATCCTGTCAGTCTTGCTATGGTCAAGTGCTGTGTCTGGGTAAGGTTCAGGAGAACTTCCACAGAGTGTGGAACTTGTACTGTCAGGGGATGTCCTAACACTATTGAGTCGCTTTGTCTGATTGCTAGAGCTGTTGCTGCAACTGATTTTAAGCACGCAGGCAAAGCCTGGGCTACTGGATCCAAAGTACTAGAAAAATAAGCACAAGGCTTGTGTTTTCCTGCTTGATCTTGTGTCAGAACAGATAATGCTGTGCCATCGCGTTCTGTAACAAAAAGTGTAAAAGGTTTGCTGTAACATGGTGTCGCTAAAACAGGTGCTTGACATAAGGCTTTCTTCCGTTCATCAAAAGCATGTGTATGTTCCTGAGTCCAAGGGAGGACAGTCGAAGTCGCTTCCTCCTGTGTTGGCAACTGTATGAGTGGCTTCTCTAGATATGCGTACTGAGGAATCCATTGTCTGCAGTAAGAAGTGAGGCCAATGAAGGCCCGTACCTCCTTTTGTGTCTTGGGCTGTGGAAGATGTGCAATTAACTGGATACGGTCAGGTGTCAACTGTCTACCCCTCTTGGACAGCAAGTGTCCAAGGTATACCACTTGCTGGGCACAGAATTGTAGCTTCGAAGGGGACACTTTATGCCCCTTTTCGGCCAAGAAATACAAGACAGTCAGTGATGCGCGTTCGCAGTCACGTTCGGTCCGTGCTGTAATTAACAGATCATCAACATATTGGAGTAGGGCAGTGTCAGTAGGCATGTGAATACTGTCTAGTTGTCGTTTTAAAGCTTGGCTGTAGATACTAGGGCTTTCTGTGAATCCTTGAGGAGCACGTGCAAATTTGAAGCTTCGGCCATTTAAACAGAATCCGAAAAGATATTGGCTTTCCGGATGGATTGGGACACTAAAGAAGGCGTTCTTGAGATCGATAACAGTGAAGAACGCAGCTTCAGAATCAATTGCAGTCAATAACGAAGAAATGTCTGGGACCACAGGGTACTGCGGTATGATGCATTTGTTTAATTCTTGAAGGTCAATCACCAGTCTGTAGACCGGAGGTGCATTCGGGTCAGTTCGTTTAAGAATCGGAATGATAGGGGAATTACATACATTAGAGTCAGTTTCTACAACCACTCCCTGTGCAATGAGCTCGTCAACAATTTTCAGTAAGGCTGCTACAGCCTCAGGTGGTAACTTGTATTGTCGGATTCGAGGCAGTACAACTCCTTGTTTGAGAGTAACACGGTAAGGTGTAATGTGCATACAACCTACATCAGTCGGACCTTGTGCCCATAAATGCTGTGGTACATTCTGAAGTCTTGGATCGAAATCTCTCAACACATAATTACCTTTAAAATCACGTAAAAACAATCTCACTTCTTCCGGAGAACAACATATTACGGCTCCTAGTGCTTTCAATGTTTTAATACCGAGCAGATTTTCAGGGCATGATTTCGTAAGTAACAAGTCTGTAGTTCGAGATAATGGACCAACTTCTAGGGGAACTGGTTTTGACACTTCATTAACAATAGGCTTTCCTGAAAATCCCAGGGAAACATTCTGTGAGCCTGAGAGGGGTGCCCCTGGAACCTCGTCATGACTGATGGTAGTTCTGCTCGCCCCTGTGTCAATCAAAATTTTTCTGTCTTTCCCTAATACCTGACTATGTACATAGGGACCCTCTTGATCTACAGGAACCTCAATAAGGGGCAAGCCAACCTCCCTCTCTAGGCTGTTTCATGAGTACTGCTGATAATCTGGGTAGTCTGACTGAGCATACTGGTACATTTGTTGTGTGACATGTTGTGTGGCAGCAATAGGTTGGGGCTGTGGTACAGCTACTGTCTGTTGTGCATTCTGTGGAGGTTGCGTGTTCTGCGGAATATTTTTTGGAACATGTTCTTGTCTAGGTGGACGCGGTCTTTCTTTCGTTTTGCCAGTAGCTATATTGTATTTTAGAACGGCACATTCGTTTATATAGTGACCTGGCTGCTTACAGTAGTTGCAGTTCCCTTTAACAGGAACTGCAGAATGACCTGGCGGTGCCGTACCCTTCTTCTGACCGTCAGTTGGGACAGACTGAGCAACTAGTACTTTCATTTTCGTGTCTTTAATACGTCTCTGTTCATGATCGTGTTCCTCTCTAATTCGGTTCTGGTGGTACTGTAACATTTGTAACATTTGGGAAGGGGTATTAGCTTGCCAGGTACTTTCGACTTTCAGTACTCTATTTTTAACTTGTGGTAAGGAATTCTCCACTAATTTAGTCACAAAAAGATGCGGGTATGATTCACTACTTGTTTTTAGGCCGCTATTAATAATGAAACATTTCTCGAATCTGGAATAAAAATCACTAGTATCTTCGTCTTGTTTCTGTTTGCAGGCTGAGATTGCATCCCAGTCTTCCTTTTTAGTAGCTAGTAATCTTGGCAAAACCTGTATTAATAACTCGGGTAATGCTTTGGCTTTTTCCCCGAGACCAGTACCAGGAACTCGTGTATTTTCTTTGTTTTCTAATACTGTCCAATCGATCTTTTTCTCTCCCACCTCCCATTCTTTTTCTTTAAGTTTTTCGTAAATACCTGCAGGCAACAGTACCTTTAACATTTTCAGGATATCGGATAATGTATACTCCCCCATGAGGAGCATGTCTTTTAATTCACGGTGGAACCCTGCTGGATCTTTATCATGACAGGGTACTAATTTTTTCATTTCCAATAATTCCATTTTCGTCAAGGGTGTGTATACGAATACTCGTTCAAGCGTATCATCTGCCCTCCAGACTGGATGAACTTCTCGTAAGGGGTTCTGTCTGTCTATGTAAAATGTTTTCCTTACTGGGGGTGGAACGGGAACAAAATGTGGAGTCAGGAAAGTTCTGTACTTGTGTCGCTGTTCTAGAATAACATTAATTAAATCAGTACCTAGGCCTCTCCATCTACCTAGGAGTAACTCATCCAATATAATATATAAGGGACCTGGATCAGAATGCTGACTTTCATACAATGTAATGAGATGTTGAATCATGTACATACCAGCTAATCGCTGTTCGTCTGGGGAAAGATTCAAAAATGTTTGTGCTACTGAATCATCTTTATATACGTTAGTATTGCCAGCTCATTGTACTGCTGACCGGGCTAGTTCCTGTTCATGCATGGAGCTAAGCTCACTATAACCTATTCGCTGTTTTAGTACTTTATCGGTGGCTTGGAATAGATGCTCAAGAGAACATTGTTCTGGTATGGGAGAAAGAAAACGTTTCTTGCTTTCTGGACGTATGGGTCTGTCAAAAGGTCTTGCCCTACCTACGTACGCTATTCTATCTGGGTTATCAGGGTTTTCAATTTGTATAGCATCGTCTTCTGAAACTTCATCATCCTCTTTATCGGCTTCTCTTTCTGCTCTTTCTCTTTCGTGTATGTCTATAATTACCTTACGAATCTTTCTGTACATGGCTTCTATACAAGCCTGTCTACTATGTTTGCCATTGGCTATGTTGTCACTCCATTTTGTCAGAACTCTCATCTCTTCTTTATTATAACCGGGCTGGTCTCGTTCCCTTATCAAACAATTTATCAAAAACTGTAAGATCATATTTTGAGTCTCCACCTTCCTGTGTACCATGGCCTCTTGAATACTGTCTGGTCTCTCCCCCGTTCTGATAAAATGGTATATGTTATCTAAATGTTCTTTCATATCTGGAAAAATAGTCAAGTAGTTCGTAACCCGTCGTAAACGTATTGAATATAGGATCATCTGGTCTTCGCCAGGTACTGCATCATATCTACAATCAGTAAGATACTGTTTAAGGGCTGCGGATGTAGTTACTTTCGGTGTGCGTTGTAATGCTGCTTCTCTGAGTGTAGTTCATTTTACTTGGGGCGGGGTGATAGGGAGACCTCCTGCAGCTCCTCCTGGAGGGTGATCGTCAACTAATACTGGTTGTGCTGTCGGTGGTAGTAATGGAGCTGGTACAGTAGGTGTAGGTAATGTAGGTTGGCCCTGGGTTGCTGGCGTAAAGGGATTGCCAGGACCAGTGGCAGCGGGAACAGTAAGGGGAATCGTGTCATGAACAGGATTGGGAGGATTAATAATATTAGGTGGTACACGTGCATTAGTATACTCTGGAGCAACGTCATCTAAATAGGAAGAAAGGAAAATGTCCGCTGCGGTCTGTCTATGACGGAGTTTAGTCGGGACCAATTGTGGCGGCAATGTAACTGGGTACTTCCGGGGTCGCCTTGGGTAGGCCCTCGGCGAGAACAGGATACAGACCTGTAATAAGGGCATTTCTTTGTCGGTCTAATTGTTCTGCTCTAACTCGTTCACCTTCTTCTAGTAATTCTTTTTCATGGGCTTTTTCGGATTCCTCTCTACTTTTCTCTGCTTTTCTAAGTTCTTTCTCTGCTCTTCTATGCGATTCTTTACGCCATAATTCTATGGCATCTTTCTGGGATTGTCTGGCTTTCCTTTTCCATAGTGCTTCTTCTACTCTCATGATGCATTCAGCATCCCATGTCCCTGAGACAGGCCATCTATCCTTCTCTTCTAGATCCTTCGTATAATCAACCCATGAGTCTAAATACAATATGGCATCTAAGCCATGCTTATGGTACATAAAATGTCCGGGAGTGTCCCTAGGCGGGACGGGAACTGCTTCTTCGAGTATCCCTTTCCTGGTTCCTATCTGACGTAATTTCGAAAACAGTGGCATAATTGAACCTTACTTGAACATGAACACAATAAACACAGTAATGAAAAGCAAACAATCACTCATACCACGACATTTAACACATTAAAACATCTTCAGACTGATATTACCTGGTACATAGAAAAACATAAATTCTGAAAATCTCGAGAAACAATACTAGAAAACTGGATTACTAGAATACTGAATCACTAGATGCACTGCTAAAACAGTACAGACATACCGGTCCCATAAAGAGACACGTCATACCGTATCCACCTAAGTGAACACGTCTTGACCGGATCTGTGTACCCAGACCCGTCTTGACTGGGCACAAATTAATGAACCCGTCTAGATGCTCCCCAGCAACGGTACTCACCGGGAAACAGAACTGAAGGCCTCGGAAACTCGACACTGGACTGGACTGGACTGCTACGGCGTCTGGCTGCTACTACTACTTCGCATGCGCTTCGGAACAGGTGGGCTTCCAGATACCTCAGACCTTGCTCTCTCGGCTTGGGCTCTGGTCGGGACTCTCCGCATTCCTCACCGCCTCGTCTGGATGCCGGACCCCAGTCTCCGTCTCCTCCGTGGGCCTGAGGGAGATAGCAGGAAAACCCGCAGGTGTGCACAGGAGTCCGTCACGGCTGTAGAAGGGGTCAGGGGCCTGCGTTACATCGCCGGCGCGTGGGGAAGGGGAGGGGTCCCTGTTCGGGCGCCAGATTATGTGGTAAATAAATTTACCGGACTATTTTTCTATACATTACATGACAATAAAGATAGCTCAAAAATGAGAGGCAGAGTCCGTGGTATCTGAGTCATACGGGCTTTAATTAAGTATCCCGGGATACTGGACATCGAGTTCCATCACCACTAAGGTTCAGGAAGGGATATTCAACATTTTATTAACATCACACAATATATATAGTAAAACTGTATAATGGAAATGAATACAGTAGGCGTAACATGTGAAAAGAGAGAGATAAGAACACATGTGCGTAACAGGAGGCGTGTAAAAGGGCGTACACATAGGCGTGTACTTGACGAGTCAGAGAAGCGTCACAAGTGGGCGGATGCTTAGAGAAAGTTTGCAGGATCAGCAGAAACCTTTGATACAGATGCGCGCGCAACTGAGCATGGCGTGTAACTGGGGAGAGCTGGGGGCTTGACTTTAGCACTAGTAGAGGAGACTGATGTCTGGGGTGTCAGAACGACCTGCACCTATAGCATATCTGATATCTTATGTTTGGAGGATGTGTTGTCTGAAGTAAAAGGTCTCTCGGGCAGAGGCCGTTCAATACTGAATGCTAGTGGGTGCATATGGTTCTTCATGTAATGCGCGGGGGCCATGGGCCTACCATGGTAACGGGTGCAGTAAATTACGTGCAAGGAGACAGGAAAGCTGGGCCCTTTGCTCTGCAGGCTGGACTATGTTTACCTATTTCACTAGACTGGAATGTGTTTTTGCGGAGGCTGAGCAGATAACTTGTAGGCAAAATACCGTCTTGGCAGGCAGGCCAGGCCGAGCCGGGCACCGCTCGCCTGGGCAGGATGTAAGGTAGAGGTCAGGGATGCATACCTAAACTGCAGTTTTCAGAGACAGAAGAGACTCGGAGCCTCAATTAAGGGCCTGGCTCGGCTGAGCCAGAAAAACGTGAAGAACGTGTGCTTGGCGATATTTAAAAGTGTACCATGTAAAGACGTTGGCACCATAGGCCTAAAAGCCATTTTAACGTGGTTTTCTTGGAGAACTGAATAACTGACATGTTAACGATGGACGCAAATGCACATGCGTCTTCATGGCAGGCACGGGAAAGGAATTACACAACATACATGGAACATGGGTGCATGGGTAGGGTGCGAGTGGGGGACACATTGGCTACCTAAAATTTCTATTTCCTCAGGCGGAGAATCTTTCTTCGATTGATCACCTCGATGCCCTGGGGCAAAATGGCGGCCGCTTAGCAGGCTGACTGCTGAGCTAGCGAGCAGTGGCGACAGGCTCGAGCTAATGACCCTACGATAGCCTGCCTACCCGATGGGGAAGATGATCAACTGATCTACAGATTCACAGATTGACAAAGACTCTCAACAGATCTAACAAATCTTTACCTACCCTGTTCCCATAACCCCTTGGTCCTCTTCGTTCCCCCGCTCCAGAAGCTTGTGTGGCTGTATCGGTGCAGACTTCGGAAGGCCCTTTTCGCGGCCGCCGCCTCTCGCTCGCTCTGGTCTGGGAGTGGGTGTGGAGGCTTCTTGTGGAGCTGGCTGAGGTGATTGGTGGCGGCAGGGGGGTGTCGGAGATGCCTCTGAAGGTGTTGTCAGCTGTAGCTTCCAGGGCGGCTGAGGCGGCGGCAGCCCGTAAGGCACGTGTGGAGGGAGCAGCAGAGGCAGCGGCGCTTACCGGGAGTCCCTCGCCGCAATCAGGAAAACTTCTCTCCCCGGAGCCAGACCCGGATCCAAATCAGCCAACGCCACCACTGTCCAGAAGAGGAAGGGGCGGAGCCTCAAACAAGGATCGGCCGGCAGGTCCCTCAGTAGTCGAGCTCCTGCAGAGAGCAAACAGCTTGAAGGATTCAGTGAGGATCGTGGCAAATGCATCGGCGGGACCAGGACTGGAAAGTGGTGCTGTGCGCAAGGAGGACACCCTCCCGTATAATGAGGTGAGCCAAGTAGCTAAGCAGGAGGTTCCTCTGCAAAGCAGCCACAAGTGCATTGGGGAAAGGGATATATCGTCTGACACTGGTCTGCCCCTTGGTCTGCCCCCTATCTCCCTTCTCCCTCCCCTAGGGATTATCCCCTGTGAGATATCTGAAAAGCTTGCTGGAGCGAGTAGTCTGTCCCCTGTAGTACAACTAGGGGCAACAGATGAAGACATTGTGAAGAAGAGAGGGGGAGTGTGATGGGGACTTTGTGGGGGCCCTGCAGGCACCAGATCGGGGGAGCAGAATGCCCGATATTTTCAGTCCCAAAAGTCTGACAACCAGCCCCTACCAGGTCCTATAGAGTGTACATCACTCAAGCCGGAAGAACAAAAGGATAAGGACAAGGAGGAGGAGGAAAAAGAGCCTAGCGATTGTTTTTACTCTTTATCTGAAGGAGCGGAATGGTCTGATGACAAAATAAGTACATCGCAAGGGGGGAGTAGTCTAGATTCAAATGGGGAGGACAGAGACGCGGAGACCCCACAAACAGCTGTAAAATATGTACAGAAAGGTATGCTGAATATGGGGGCTCATAGCAAGGGCAGAAGGGAGCCGGCCCAGGTCTATTTACCAGCTACCCCCTTGCAAAGACCAAAGGAGGCATTTATAGTAGAGGAAAGTGCCCCCCGACGCTAGATACAATACATCAGGCCATTCTGGCTCATGAGAAGAAACTAAGCAGGATAGTCGGAAGGACAAAGCAGGGATGCGGAAAATGCAGGGCGCTGTGAGTAAGCTGTCAAAAGCATTTTTAAACTTGGGTGACAGAGTTTCAAACTTGGAGGAAAGGATCGTTGTAACAGAAGCTAATGCATCTAAGGCCACGTCTATGGTTGAGGCCCAGTGTGTGCAGATTATAGACATACAATGGAAACTCGAAGAGTCTAACAAAATAGGCAGAGACGGAATAATCTTCGAGTACTTGGTGTGCAGGAGGGTCTCGAAGGGTCTGATGCTAGACGATATGTAATTGATCTCTTCAAGGCGGCCTTTCCAGAATTGTCAGAATGGAATTGGGCAGCAGAGATCCAAAGGGCACATCGCATTCCGTTGAAACTTTGCACACCGGCAAAGGTTGGAGATAGACCACGGGCCCTACTCGTCTATTTTGGAAACTTCCTGTTGCGGCAGGTGATTTACGAGAAGGCAAGGCCGGATGCCAAAAGATCAAGCGGTGGGTTTTCATTCTTCGTCCGCCCGACATCTGTCACGTAACAGTGGAGGGACGCTGGCGGCTGAGACAGCTTATTAAACCATTCCAGGATAAGAAAAGACAGGTGTTTTTGGTCAATCCAGCGCAATTGAAAGTAATAAATAATGGAACTATCCTTTACTTTGCGTCAGAGATTAAGGCCAAAAAATATCTGGACTCCTTGGACAAATAAAGAGGTTGTACTGTCTCTGTAGGGACTAAGGTTTTTCTAGGCAATTAGAGATGCACCATGGCTCAGTTTTGCACTCGATGGTGGGGGATGGGGGGGATGAGAGGATGAAAAATGGGTTTTACGTCTGAATATATATAACAAGTTAAGGGGTGGAGCGGGGAACAGGGAACAGGGTATTGCTATTAGGAGTTATTTGTGAGGGGCTTTCTCTTTTGGGTCAGGTATGATAACATTTCTTATTCTTTTTGATATATAAGGGTCACGATAGGATTAGATATGCACGTTGAGGTAGCCACTGCCCATTCTCTCAGCATACATCACATGCACAGACCTTTGTCTGAGCTTCCCAGTGGGGTGGAAGGGTGTTATAAGCTAGGGAGGGTGTGTGGGGTTGGGGGTGGTGGGAGGGTTCGAGGGGGGATGGAGTGCTCTATGAAAGGGAGAAAAAAGGTTACCTGGTACTATGGTTCATATTCTTTGACCACTATGCTTTATGTGTCAGCATCATATAGTTTTGGAAGGAGACAGCTGTTGGGTAATTTTGTACCTAGTAGCAATGGGGAGGCTTAAGATATGCACTATCAATGTAGGAGGTTTGAACGATTGGTCCAAGAGGCAAAGACTGGGGTATTTTGCAAGAACAAATCAGTTAGATATAATTTGTCTACAAGAGACACACCTGCCGTGGGCCAAAAAACATCTATTAAATATTAAAAGCTTCAGGGAGGAGCCTGGCTCGCAACCATGATGGCCGCCTGACTCCTCAGCTCCGCCGACCCTCTCGCCTCTCTCCCGTTTTCCGCCCTATCCTGTTGTCTATCCTGTAAACGAGTGGCGGTAGCGGAAACGGGAGGCGAACCCGGATCTACCGATGTGCTTCCCTGCTCGATCCCGGCAGCGAGAGTGCCAAGACGCCCCCGCCTCCTCCTGGCGCTGCGCGGCTGTGCCGGGTCTTTGTTCTCTGGCTGGCCGGCCCTGCTTACAACAACAGCGGCCATTACAGGTGGATCGGAATCGGCCGAATACGCGTGGCAGGCGCGTCTTGTACCCTGCATCTTGCTTCACCGCTTCGCAGGCTTTGGGCACCGCCGCTGCGGGGGAAACATTGTATTGTGTCCTCAGCCCGGGGACGGCTTCCCTGATACTTTGTTTCTTGGCGAGTAGTGCTGGGTGCCATCTTACAGCTTGCATTTCTCTCCTGTGACGGCGGCCCCTGGGCTGCTCTTGAAGACGCGGACGTCTGCCCACGCTACATCGACACTGTGTGGCCATGGAATGTGCTTCCCTTGTGCCCCCGGTCGGGCTGTGCCATGATATATGTCGGCGTAGTGACCAGCTGACTGTGGAGGGTGATGGTGGCCGACTCCCGGGACGGGGCTGCATCTGTTCGCCTTGTGTGCAGAGGACTGCTGTGTCCTCTCTCCCAGATACACCGGTGCTGATTGGTGACATTCTGGGAGCCCTAGGTAATCTGAGAGCGGCTTTCGGTACTGCTGCCCGTGAATTGGGGGACCGGCTAGATGGGATTTTATCTACAGCACCCTTGCCTGACCACGGACGCCTCTGGGAGCAGGACACTGTGCCACACCTTGCTTCTGCCTTCTGTTCTTCCTCCCCGGTTGCTATTGACACACTGGGTGTGCGAGACCCTACTACTGCTGAGGTGCCGGCTGTTACATCCTCGGGGAGGCTTGCAGTTTCTGGAGCTGCGATGTGGCTGGAGAAAAATGGCCGGGCGCCACGTTTAGCGACTCCACGCGGGGTTACTGGCATGACTTGCTCCCCTATCCTGGAGTGGTTCCTATTGACTGGGCTCGCCGATTTTGGAGGTTCACTGATGGGCGTTGCCTCTTCCTGTACCACTGTTATCTACATGGCTGTGTGTCGGATGGACTTTGATGGACACCCCCTTGCTCGGATGTGGTCACTTTGCTCGCTCGCCTCTTCCAAGATGTCTACCATGAGGCTGGACTATGTCGCTGCTTCCCATCGCAGGGGGCAAGGTTGAGGGTGTCTCCTCTTATGTTCGGACTGTTTTCGCTTGTACTGCTGGGATGCTGATGGACTGCCGGGGATATTGAATATGGGTATTGTATTGGTGGCGGGGTCTGGGAACGGGCGGCCGGAGTGATATGTGCTGGTAGTTTTGGCTGTATCTCTGTGGCCCTCCTCCGGTCTTCTGTGTATTACGTTATTTCTTTTCTTTTCTTCTTCCCTTTTCTGTTCTAAATTTCGGGTTCGATTTATGGGCGACAGGCACACTGCTAGGGGGGGGGGTAGGCCGTAGCCTCCGCATGCGTGCAGGGTGGGGGGTTGGGGGTGGGGATTTTGTTTAGTTTCAGTTTCTATGGGCCTTAATTTCCTTCTATTCTTGGTTTCTCTTACTTTTCCCCTTTTTCTTTGGGTCAGGCGGGTGTTTAGGGGTAGCGCGGCGTATTCTCTCTGCTGCTTATGCTGTTATTATCGTGGATTTGGGAGTACTTAGTCCGTGGGGCGGGCCATGGCCAGCATGTACTGTTTGATTGTGCTACTATCCTGATGCGTATTATTTTCTGCTGCTCTTTCAATTATTCTCCCTCGTTCTGTTGCTCATTCGCTGGTTCGTTGCCTGCCATGTGCTTTCGGTGGATTGACCGCGTCTGATCCTTCTTATCTACAAAATTTAAAATTAACCTAATTCCTCCTGTACCCGGCGGTCCCTCTTTCCATATGCCACGTCCTGGACACTTTTTGCATTTCGTTGTTTGGGACTGCTGGGCTGCTCTATCCTTACTTTTTGTGCTATCAATTGTTTTCGAGGCCGGCCCGTGTGGTTGTGGGCCCGTAACTGTATTCTTCTGATGCACAATAAAGGTTTCAAAAATTTAAAAAAATAAAAATAAAAAAATATTAAAGGCTTTGACTTGTTGGTATGCCCCTCCCAGACATCTACTATAAGAGGGGTGGCAATCCTGGGGAAATCAAGTCTGGGGGGCATTGATTGTTCCCTAGCAGATCCTTGGGGGCGTTGGGTAATCGCCAAAGTTAAGATGGGGCTTACGCTGTGCGTAAGTTATGGATCTAATCAAGACGACCCGGAACTGTTCAATAATCTGGAAATAGAATTGGCGAATTGGGTATTTCCCCTTATTTGCTGCGGGGATTTGAATATCTCTGCTGATCTCAGGGATAGGGATGGGACAAGTATCTATAAGGGAAGTAAGCCCAGGGTTTATAAAGCTTTGTGTTCTCTGATTGGGTCGTATAGTTTAATAGATGTCTGGGGGCACAAAGAGCAATTTGATCCAGGGTTCACATATTTCTCACACCCGCATAAGAAATATACTAAGTTAGATTATTTTCTTATTTCATCTTCAGAAGTGTCAAGGTTGGGGATTAAAAAACTTCCGAAACTTATTTCGGATCACAATCCTCTGGTCTTAATGTATGATGTGGAGAAAACCCCAAAGGTTAGGTCCAGATGGACATTTGAGAGAATACTTTTGGCCAATCCTAAATTTGTAGAGCACCTAAAAAAATGGGTTGGAGAGTTCTTTGATGAAAATAGGTTCAGTGCCACCCGCAATTGCCTGTGGGATGCTTTTAAACGGGACTAAGGGGGCAGACGTATAGCTTTTCTGCTATGCTGAGGAAAGCTGACCGGGAAGAACATGAGGAATTGGTTGGGCAGCTTTTGAAGGCTGAGAAGCTACACCTTAATGAAATTATAGGGGGAAAGGAGACGTTCAAAGCCAACAAAAAATTGTGTCCGTTAAGGCTGACCTAAATAAATGGATAGCACAGAAAAATACAGACGAATATAAGATGCATAGGGGCAAAATGTATGAAACGGGGGAGCAGGCCGGTAATCTTCTGGCATTGAAAATCAAGCAGGGTTGCAGTTGGAATGTCATTTTAAAAATACATGAAGGTGGGTGTTTAAAAACATCTATCAACATCTGTATACCGAGGAGGATAGGCCTGCATTGGTTGGCCTGGCAGGTCGAGGGCAGGATGATTTTTGGCCACAAACTATTAGATCAGGATAAACTAATGCTCGAGGCCGACATGACTATAAGCGAAGTGGAAGAAGCTTTGCAAGATTTGACGGCTGGGAAGGCTACAGGGCCTGATAATATCCCTATCGAGGTATACAAGTGCCTGCAGGATGTGTTGGCGCCGCTTATGTTGGATCTATTTAATGGGGTAATGTGCTCTGGAGTAGTTCCTGTTTCCTGGAAAAGCACCAAAATTGTTGTTTTTCATAAGAAGGGCAAGGTCAAGGAAGAACCAGGATCTTATCGCCCAATATCCCACCTAAACGCAGACATATAAATGTATTCGAAGATCTTGGCCTAGAGGTTAGGGGGGATCATAGGCTGTTTAGTATCCCCATGGCAGCACGGGTTTGTACCGGGTCGCGACACCGCAGATCACATCAGGTAGGCTATCGCGTTATTTGATGCCCAGGCTGCTATGGGGAAGGATAGCCATGATCTTTCTGGACGCGGAAAAGACCTTTGATCGTGTCACCTGGAGCTATTTGTTGGGGATATTGGAGCGAAGGGGCTTTGGCCCTAATGTCTTGAGGGCTATAAGGGCTATGTATGCCGAGCCGTTAGCAAGAGTCCAATTAATGGGTGATAGCTCTGAGGAAATCAACATATCTCGGGGTACCCGAGAGGGATGCCCCTGCTCGCCAATTTTATTCGCTCTGTACATCGACCCTCTGGTTAGAAAGATCTTAGGCTGTGAGAATATTAATCCTGTGGTGTGCAATTGGTTCGAAACCAAGCTAATGGCGTATGCAGATGATCTGGCAACAACAACGCCAGACCCAGACCAGGCTATGGCGGCCCTTGTGGAGATCACCTCGGAATTTGGTCAATATTCAGGATACCATCTCAATGAATCAAAAACCCAGATAATCTGTTCAAAAAATAGCTAAAAGAGGGATGGTAGGTATTTGGAATCAGCAGTTTATTTGGGGGTTAGGATTAACTCCAAGGTAAAATCAATTGTCAATGAAAACGACTTCCCAGTACTTAAGGCAATTAAGGCAGAGTTAAAAAGAATCAATTGTATACACTTGCCTACAATAGGTAGAGTTAACGTTATTAAGATGACCATGTTCCCCAAGATTCTGTACTTTTTTTGTACCATCCCATTGGTGGTCGGTGAGGAAGTGTTCAGATCCATAGAGGCAGCCTTTGCGAATTTCATCTGGCAATAGTAGACGGTCTATGAAGTATCTCTCACTACCATTGGACAAGGGGGGGCTAGCGGCTCCTAATATTAGATTCTATATGTTGGGCTGTGTTTTCAGCCAGATGGCTATTTTATTCGATGGTATTTTAAATACATCTGATTATTTTTTAGGGGTAAAATACCCACCCTCCATTTTTGATCTGCTATTAGGCAAAGAAACCACCGGTATCTTGTTGCATAGAACGGATAAACATTATTATAATAAAAAACGATACAAGATATTGGAAAGTGCTTAGGGGGTTTGGAAAGGTATTCAGAAGCATCTGGCAATCCCGAAATTGTATTATTATAACGCACTTTGGAACTCTAGCTTGTTCGATATTTGAGTATGTATAGTCTATGGAGAATGTGGGAGGGACAAGGGATCAGAAGAGTTGGAGACTTGTATGTTGTCAATATGATGCTGAGTTTTAATGAAATTCAGAGAAAATATCAAATCCCCGCTTCACATGGTTTTAAATTCCTGCAGATTCACCAAACACTATGTAGGATTAGACCACCCATCACTCCAGGGGGTAAAAATAATGTGGTGGAATATGTATTGGGTGGCGGTGTTAAAATCAACCCGATCCATAAAGTCCTAATCTCTTCCCTCCAAGACGACATCGATAAAATGGAAACAGCCTGGAGGGTGAAATTAGGGGATCCAGATGTTGATCTAGTAAAGGCTCTCTAATTAGCTGGGAAATGGTTCTGCTCTACGAATTTGAGAGCCCAGCATTACAAGACGGTATTCAACTTATATTTTACCTCGGCTAAGTTATTTGGGTGGGGTAAGAGGGAAGACGATAAATGTCCCAGATGCTCTGAGGGGCCAGCTGATCTTGCCCATATGTTTTATTTCTGCCAAAAACTATCAGAGATTCGTATTATTATCCAGAAATTATGGAAGGGTTGCTAGGTATTGAGATCATCCTATCCCCTACCTAATGATTCTTGGCATGACAGCAAATTACATCTGAATAAGGATGAAGAAGCGTTTGTTTTTATGTCTGTGGCGATCCTCCGGATTATTCTGGCAGCAAGTTGGAAGAATATTGCAGCTCCCTCCTTCCAGATGTGGCTCTCTCGCCTGTTAGGGAACCATAATATTGAGACAGCCCTATATAGGGGAAGAGGTAGGAGAATAGGGGAACTAGGACTAAACTTATGGGCCCGTTAAAAACCTGGAGAGAATCTTGCCTATAACATGAAATGAGATTTTAGGAGGTCTTAATTTGATTTTATGGTTTTTACCTCTGACTGGAATGAACTGTCCTATTGCTAATCTATCTGTAATTCTTGAGTTTTGAAATGATGTATATTTGTCTCATTTTTATTTATCTCTTTAACTATTTGATACATGTATAGTGGTTTTATGGTTATTGTATATTGTATTCAATGGTCTGTACCAGGTCCTTAATAAAATATAATAAAACAAAAAAAGAGAAGTTGTTGCCAAATGTTACCATTTCAGAGTGCTCTGATAAATAAAAGAGGAATTTCTGCCCGGCAATTCCCCCGAAGGCTCGTCCAGTCTTTAGAGTGTCATGAATAAATTTGATAGTGGATTGTATCCAAGGTAGTGGTTTATTTCAGTATAATGAAGAAGTATGGGTAGCCCTTATGAAAAGTCAGAGTGTATCATCGATCTCCATGAGTCTTGGAAATTCGGTATTGTAACCTGCCCTGAAACCAGATTGGCAGACACCCGACAGGTCATCATAATGTATGTACCTTATCAATGAGATTGGCTTCTGAATATCCTTAGTCAAAAAGAGCAGCCCCAAAATGAGGTGGTCATTTTCAAAATTAGATGGGCCATATTTAGGTTTTTTTAGGTGGAGTTTTACATATGCTGATATAAGGAAGAAAGGTACAGCACTGTTTTGGAGAGAGAAATTGGTGAAGAGAAGCAAATGAGTAAGTGGATGAAAAGTCGTTTGGCAACAGCAGAAAGGGTTGGCTCACTAGAGTAAAAGCTGAGTTTGGTATCACAGACCGTAGAAAGTAGGACTTGTTCCAAGATAGGGGGGTGTATTCCAAGTAGAGGTAGGCTTAGTGACAGGATAGTGTTCAGGGCAGAGAAGTTGGAGAATTCCAACCTGATTGAGGAAATGCTATTGAAGATATTAAGTTCCTGTATGATTTTGTTGATTTCATTAGTGAAACGTGAAGAGTATCTAGTGACACCAGAACAAGGAAAGCAAGTATTTGTTTGGGAATAAATAATTTCAAACTATTTCTTGGGGCTGTTTTTGGAGAGGTTAGTTTGTGAGTTGAGCAGCTATAGCTAAGAGTTTGGAGGATTTGTAGATTTTTCTTTCCAGTTTTAGCTGGACAGATGACTGTGGAATTTTCATGGCCCTCCACAGATTTCAGCTTCATGTACTGAGCATCTTTTAAGACTAAGGATGGAAGAGAACCATTAGGAGGTCTTGGATTTGTTCAGGACTCTCCCGGAGAGATAAGTGATATTATAGACAATCAGGTGTGGCCCATGCAGGTAAGAGCTGTGGGGCCGGGTTGGGGGGGGGGAGAATTTGACAGATGACCCAAGGAAAAATTAAATAAATAAATAATTTTCCCTTGTCATCTGTCAATCTCCCCACCCCGCCTCACCTCTCTTACCTGCACAGGCCGCTGCTGTAGACAACGGCTTACACAGAAGAGTTTCATTTTTCAAATAGTAGAAGATTGGATTTGCCATTAGCATGTTGAGGCATAAGGGTAGTGCAGATGGAGGTTTTCAAACAGTTTTTGTCCAGTGGTCAACAGTAACAGCAACATGAGAAATCACTCTTGGTTTAAGTTCTGGAGGATTGAGTAGAAAGGGATGAGCAAAATGGTCAGACCAATCCAAGATGACTGGGTCAAGGATTTGAATACAGTTTTATTTCAAAATGTTAGTTTTTAGAATTAAGACTTTGCCACTAGTATGTTTCTACAGAGTTGAAAAAGCTAATTTGCAGAGACGAAGCAAGCCACAAACATTAGGGTCAGAGGATTTATTACATATGATACTGAAGTCTCTAATCGAGATGATGTCACATAGGATAAGAATGCTCGAGGTGAGAAGTTTAATTAGTTCATTTGAATAGTTTTAAAAGAGGGAACATTATTGTACCAATGAGCGAACAAGAAATAATATTCCTATAAATTATGGCAAAGCCACACCATTTTCTATTGGCAATCCTATCTGATGATGGAGTAATTAGTGGAGACAAGGATGCCTATAATCAGTGACAGGAGTGATTAAGCCAAATTTTAGTTAGAAAGAGAATACCACTATCACAGTTAAAATTAGTGGAAGCAATATTAGCACAGTTTGAGGCTGCAGATCTAAAATGTACGAGTTTAGATAGAGTGGAGATTTGGATTCAAGGGGGTCATGTGGGCAATATAATTGTTAATGAGTTTTGAAGGTCAAGTACTTCTTTTATTTCCAGTCCAGGTCTCTCTTGGTTTTAAAATGTACTGCTTATGTGTTTCAATAATATATCAGCAAAATGACAAGATCTTTTATTAACAGCATGGTAATATTGGATTACTGTTTCTAAGCACCGTACACAATACATGCAATATAGTATTTATATAGTGCAAACATAGCCAAAAGTCAGCAGGGTGCTGTACATGGCAAGCTTAAAGTAAACCAGTAATAGGAGCGGATGCTAGGTTGTAGATGGTTATTGCATTGTGATGTAAATTGGAGAAGCTTTGGGGCGGTCCTAGTCAATGCGAGGATGTTGTTCTAGATCCTGGCCTGCTGTCTTGTTTTTTTTCTTTTTGTTTTAGACAACTTAGGAGCCATTGTAGGTGCCCTAATACCGGTCGGAAACGGCCGAATTCGGCCGTTTCCGACCGGTATTACGGTTTCCAGATGTAGGGCATGCATTTACAGAATCGGTATTTTACCGATTCTGTATTTACCGATTCAGTAAAATTACCGAATCGGTAAATACAGACTCGGTAAAATACTGATTCTGTAAATGCAGATGTAGCTGGCACATGTCAGAGTGCCACAGGGCTTTAAGAATCGGTATTTTACCACTCAATCCTATTGGGTGGTAAAATACCGAATACAGGTGTGCATGCACATGTATGCATGCACACCAGTGCCATGTGACACACAGACATGCCCTTAGGGCATGTCTGTGTGCCACATGGCACACATGCCTGAATTCAGGGTGCTAGAGGGTGTCAAAGTGACACCCCCTGCACCCTTGCAAAAATCGGTATTTACCGAATCGGTAAATACCGATTCGGTAATGACCATTGATTCCTATGGGCTGCAATCCCCATAGGAATCAATGGGCTTTACCGATTCAGTATTTACAGAATCGGTAAATACCGAATCTTAACGATTCGGTATTTACCGAATCTGAAATACCTACATTTCCCCCCTTCTAATTTACCACTTCTTAAATACCGAATCGGTATGATTCAGTATTTTACAAGTGGTAATTTAGAATTACCTACATCGGGCCCTTAGTCTGCAGTCTCTTAGTGTCCTGGCTGAGGGTTTGCTGAGAATCTCTAGAGATCTTCCTGCAAGATTTGTGGGGTGCTATTCCTGAAGGCTTTGTAAGTAACTGTTTTTTTAGATGGTGTGGCCCGTCAAGGGGAGCCAATAGAGCTACACCAGGATGGGGGTGATGTGATCAAATATCTTCAGGCCATGACTGCAAGTACTGTGGAGCTTCCGATGCTTCTAAAGAATGCCAGTGTGGAGTATGGAAGGCCATGGGCCGGGGCATTACCACAGTCTAGTTACAAGAGTAGGAAAGCTTGAACAGCAGTTCTGAAGTAACTTTCTGGAAAAAACAGTCTACCTTTCTTTGGAAGAGAGAACTGGTACCAGTGCAGTGTTCCTTGAGAGTGAGGTTGGTGTCATGAGTGAAAGTTGGGGTTTGCATCCATCATGTTCTTGATATTGAGCCTGATTTCTACTGTTGTGGCAAAAAACTGATTTCTATCTTGGTTGGGTCGAGGTTCAGGTAGGCGCTGGACTTGCAGATCTGAATGATGTGCAAGCAGTATTTAAGGTGCAGGCAGTATTTAAGGTGTTAGATGTCTGAGGCAGTGGAGATTTTCAGGTATAATTGTGTGTCATCTGCATATTGGTTAATCTTGAGGCTGTAATCTGTCAGTAGAGAATTTAGTGACTCCATGTAAAGGTTGAAAACGACAGGAGACAATATGGAACCCTGGTGAACTCTAAAAGGTGATAGTAATTTTTTGTGACCTGGACATGCCATGTGAACAAACGGGCTGGTTGGATAGGTAGAAAGAAAAACAGTAGAGGACACTACCTGTGAATTCCATTCGAGACCACAGGGTGCATATAAGGATGTGATGGTCAATTGTGTAGGGGGTGTACCAAAGCAGGAGGCAGGGGTCATTTTCATCTGTGGTCAAGAGAGCATTGTCTAGGATGTGTAAATTAACAGTCTCCATGTTGCAGCATGATCTGAAGCAGACTGGTAGCCGTCCAGGACTTGGTTATCACTGATGTGGTCCATGAGTAGACCGTAGACTGCTTTTTCAATTATCTTGCTAATGAATGGTAGGTGAGTGATGGGAAGGTAGTTAGCAGGATCATCAGGGTCTAGTGGAAGTTTATTTAAGTGTGGAAAGATCTGCTCAGTCTTAAGAGCTTCTAGGAAGATGCATTTAGTGAAAGAGTCATTGACAATGGCAATTAGGGATATGAGAGCTTCCCCAGAGAGAGCTTTGATGAAGGACAATGATAAGATATTCTCTTCATAATGTGTGTCTTTGAGAGAGTTAAGTATGTCAGCAAGATCTGGGAGAGACAGGGCTTTGAAGGCTGACCATAGTGGGATTCTACAGGAAGGGGTGGGTTTGAGAATTGAATAAGGCTTGTTGTCATCGGTGTGCAGTCAGATCTTTTGCATTTTATCTGAAGAAGAAGTTGATTGCATTTCACTTGTCTTTGGAGTGGGGAATAGGAGAGCTCAACAATAGATTGATGCAGTGCTTGATTGGCTTGAACAATGTTCTGCTTCTGTTAGTAGCTCTATTGATGGTGTTGGTACAGTAATTTGGTTGTGGCTGATGTGATGAACTGTCAGTGCTGCGTGGAAGGACTTTAGTATAACATGGTTCTCAAGAGTTCTCTTTTTCTTTCTCTTTGCGAATGGATCATTTATTCTCAGTAATATCTTTAGAGTACCAGGATGCTGAAGGCATTGGCTTGCGCTTGCATGTTGTAATGAAGGCGTGGATTTTCATATAGCTGTCCAAAGAATTGTTGAAGTTGTTTAGAAAGGAGTTGGCATTGGATGTGGAGATGATAGAGTGATAACCAAGATTAAGCTTTCGATTGTATATGGACAAGATTTTGAAGGATCTGTAGGTTTAGTCTTTCCTTTTGTGTTGACCTTGTATTGTTGGTAGGATGCTGACCAGGGAGATAGGGATGGCAAAGTGGTCGGCACAGTCCAGGGATATGGATGGCTTACATTGGATTGTTGGTGATGTTGAGAAGATAAGGTTGAGGATTGAGGATGTAACCTTTTGAGTGTGTTAATTATATGACATGTTGTACCATGCTGAGTGCATCACTGAGGTTGAAGAGGGTGTCTCTTGTGTTTGTTTGAGTTTCTGTTCTCTGGTAGGTTGAAGTTGCCCTAAAGGGTAATGTGAGCATCCTAGGTGGATTAAGTAACAAGGTGATCTCATAATTCATCAATGAAGTCCTAGTTCTGCTCAGGAGGCTTGTAAATGAGATAGAAGCTGGTGGTTTGAACTGTGGAGATTAGGAAATGACACGTCAGCAGCTTCACAAAGTTGAGTGTTACTTGCTTGCCTAGGGTGTATGACCGGAGGAATTATGGATTACAGTGAGACCACCTCCCTTCTAATGTGCGTTTCCCACTCAATGGATGCTGTAGTCTATGGAAAGAGGAGCATCTAATACTTGTGAAGATGAAAGTGTGAATGGCAATCAATTTTTTAGACCTCAGAATGATGAAGGCAGACCTGAAAATTACAGGTACACTACACCTGACTCATACTCAGACCCCAGAATGGTTTGTCAGTGCTATATGTAGGCAGAAGTATGGATGAGGTGCCGGCACGTTTGCTGGTTTGGCTGTGGGCAGTCAACACAAGATGGTGGATAAATGCACAATATCACTTTAGAAATTACTTTTTTCTTAGGTTGAGAACCTGAATCTGTGGTTCTGAAAATTCTTACATCAGAACTGTGAAAGGTATCAATCTCTGAGATTAAGTTAGTGTATTTTCTGACTCATATATATTTTTTTAACTCTGACGGCCCTCACAGTCCACCCATCATCATGACTATAAAAAATGACAGAAGAAAGCAGTTAGATGTATTCCAATTTTATTTTGAAATTGTATCACTGAAATTCCCAATCTTCTTGAAGTTTAGTAGCGCTGTTTGATTGCCATCAACTTGTACTGACAATGCAAGATGTGCTTCGAGACTTACACCAATTGCTTCATCAGGGTATAACTACAATGGAAATAACACCAACATCATGGTTGCCACTAAAAAAAGGAAACACCACAGGAACTGACAACATTGAATAGTACAATAGTCCACAATCAATATTTGTAAAAAAAAAAAAAATCTTCAGTTGTACTATCAGGTAAAATGCTTGATTTAAAACTTTGAGACTTTGAGAAAAAATTGTCTCTTCACAAGATCAGCGTTTGATTTCTATATTATGGAGTGTGGTAGAAGTACCTGCTACAGACTTTTGTAAATATATCAAGACTTCCCTTGGTGCATATGGTAGATAGATACTCAGGTTACATAGTATTATACACAGACTTAAATATTCATTATAAAACATGTTTTCTTATTGTGTAAATATTAGGTTTTGTTAGCAATTCCTTTTTTTTATTTATTTCAGTAATTTTTTATTGAAAATAAAAAGCATATTTACATGGTACAGGGTGAATCACATGTGGAAAAAGTAAAGAAAAAAAAGGCACCGAGGGGGAGGAGGGGGGGTGAGGGAGTCAAGCATTGTCTAGATTGGCTTGTATTAGTTTGGCTCTTGACAGTCCATTCTCCAGTTTGTTACGTCTTCTTCTCGCCCGGCTTGCACGTTTCCATTTTCCCCCTTGCCCCCTTGCAACCTGTCTGGTTATCTTTTCTTCATCAAACATTTTATTTAGACAACATGAATTATAGTAACTGTACAAATTGCATCATTTTCGATGTAGAAAGGACGTTTTAATTGAGCTAGGGCTGCAGCTAAGCTTTAAGAAGCCATTGTTAGTTGGATTCTAAATGGCGGAATCTGCACTGATTTTTAGACACACTTGTTTAGATTTTTGCTTTCAGCACGTTTTATCTTCACTGGAAAACTGCACAAAAGACTCTCCTGTTGAAGGATGATTTGGTAGTAACAAGGCCTGTTTGGAAGTAACTCCGCTGTTTGGTGCTGGAAATTATTCTCACTGAGGCTTTAGTTTTTATAAAAATTTCATACCCATGCTACTTCTTCTATGGAATCTGGCGGGGTTCATTTAGTCAGAAAATGTGACATTGAAGATAAGATAGTATGCATTCTTTTTTATTAATTTATTAATCCTTTATTTATTAACTGAATGCAATTTCTATAGCACTAAACTTCTAGATTGTTGAGATCCAGGTACTTTCCTTCCCTATATAACATCTACCTTAGTTAAACAAAAGGCTTTTCAAGACCTCGTCTAATGGGTGAGTCATGTAGTGCATGACTTGTCCTGAGGCAACAACTATAAGCAGTAGTGGCTGGCAGGGAACGAGAGTGGAGGGGCGGATGTGGGTCATGGGGGTTAGGTTACAATTTTTTTTTAAACACTTACCTCCTCGCCGCGTCTTGAGTCCTCAGTTGTCTCTCTGTGGCCAGAACCAGGAAACACAGACGCCCTCTCCTAAGCCAATCAAAACGCTGCAATGCAGTGTTGTGATTAGTCTAAGCACTGTGCCTCGGCGCTCAGATGGGAAATGGGAGCCCGTGCATGTTCCTCACCAGGCTGTGCAATGCATCCTGGTGGGAAACATGGAAAGAGCGCAGGACTGTTTTGCCGGCTCGAGAGTGCCGGCCAAGCAGTCATGGGTACTTTGGATTGCAACAACCACTCCTCCTTCCGGATGTCTAGGGGGCACAGCCCAACCTGGCTGATACTAAAAATAAAATTATAATGACAAAAATAACTTCTGTTATTATCATCTTATATTTCCTTTACCCTGCTCCGAGAGCAGTGAGGCGACGATCCTCCACCATTGTGGAGGAGCCACCACTGAAAAAGTGGTGTAAAGATTCGTATTTCTAAATTTCCAAAAGTATTTTGTTCTTTGTTTGGAGGTGTCTACCACATGGATTTAGTAAATATTGGATTAGGCCCTTCACGCTTACACCAGCAGTTCTTTGAACCTGCGTTCTGAACCATGCAGTAGAATTTGTGGTGACGTTTCTGAGGCAGGAAAGTCGACACACTTTTTGGTGGAATTCACTGTTGGCAGACAAGGGCTAACACCAAGGTCTGGATAAGCAGCAGCTCACTGTTTGAATCCATATATTTTTTATGCCTCCCTGCATTTAGTTTTTAAAGCTAATTTGTATATAGGAATCTACGTGTCTCCGTGGACACCATCCAGTTTTCTCTTCATTCACAGCTCACAAATAAAGGGGAAATGACAGACACGACGGAGATTTGGAGTCTAGGATTGTGATTAAAGGCATTCTTGCACAATCAGTGCTCTCATACATATGCAAATATCCCCCAGATCGAAAACATGAAACAGAATGGTAGGGAATCAATTTTGGACAGTTTATCAATGTTTTCACTGGCACCATGTGTGTTTATACATGGTTAGTGTGGAGTCCACATGAACTGTTAAGTTGGATTCAAATGATCCTTTAGTACTACACATGACAAAAAAAAAGGAAATTACATTTCTGCTCACTTCCCTGACCCTGGTCACTACTCATTCATCTATAGGACCCGTACCCTCCAGATATGTCCCCGCCTCCCCCAAATCCAACATAGACATGCAAAATCCCCACATTGAAATCACCGGGAAATTCGGGTAAGGTAAAAGGCCATGTTTAATCACAACATTGTATAAACATGACAAGCAAATAACATGCATATCTGATATTTACAATTACATTTTACATCCTAAGGGAGGAGCCCCATCTGGCTCACATCTCGCAACTGGGTATCCTACGCCAGGTGCCGCACACCTGCCCCCTAGAGTGGTGGGCCCCCACCTCCAGTCCTTGTCTGCCATTACCAGGGCCCACCTCTCGACCACCAGGCTGCCCAGGGACGCCCAGGAGGCTCAAAATCCGTCGCCCTAGCCCCCCCAGCCTGTGGTCACTTCCTCCCAGTGGAGAGCTTACCATATCGCCCCTCAGAGCTGGCCTATGGAGTCCGCCAGGCGGCCTCCCATCCATTTTGTTAGTCACTGTTTACTGATCGCAGGTCTCTTCTCCGCCAAACGCCCTTCAAACCATTATGTCTAAGGGACGGGTGGGTGGGAGTTTCAGAATGCCGGCCTGGAACACGAGAATGGCTTAGGTGCCGGCATGTGCAGTCAGGTCTCCTGGAGTGGTAGCGGGAACAGAGACCCCGGTCACAGGGAGTTGACCCTAAATAGGCCAAACGTCTCCGCCCCCCCACCACCCAGGACACGCGTCACCGCCTGACCCGGAAGTGGGGGCGGCTGGCCGCCGATTGGGCCACCTGGCCGCCCAACCACCAGTGACCAAGGGCGGGGTCCGGAGGAGCCGGGTCCTAAGTGCGCGCGTCCTGATTCTCCGCGCTTGTCATAGGACCCGTACCCTCCAGATATGTCCCCGCCTCCCCCAAATCCGACATAGACATGCAAAATCCCCACATTGAAATCACCAGGAAATTCGGGTGGGGTAAAAGGCCATGTTTAATCACAACATTGTATAAACATGACAAGCAAATAACATGCATATCTGATATTTACAATTACATTTTAAGAACATATTGTGCTCCTCCCACATTCCCAGCCCTAAGGGAGGAGCCCCATCTGGCTCACATCTTGCAACTGGGTATCCTACGCCAGGTGCCGCGCACCTGCCCCCTAAAGTGGTGGGCCTCCACCTCCGGTCCTTGTCCGCCATTACCAGGGCCCACCTCTCGACCACCAGGCTGCCCAGGGACGCCCAGGTGGATCGAAATCTGTCGCCCTAGCCTCCCCAGCCGGTGATCACTTCCTCCCAGCGGAGAGCTTACCATATCCCCCCTCAGAGCTGGCCTATGGATCCGCCAGGCGGCCTCCCATCCATTTTGTTAGTCACTGTTTACTGATCGCAGGTCTCTTCTCCGCCAAAGGGTGGCCAAGGCCCTTAGGTCTGACACCCTCCCCACCTGCGTTCAGAATAAACGACCAAAGTTCTCTTATAAAAGTATCTGTTCCTAAGTCCGACAAATGTACCCCATCTTGGTGGTACATCGCTTCTCCAGAAATCATGAATGTAGCGCAAGCGGCCTTTCACTGAGCACAACTTTGCCAGTTCACCATTCAATCGTCTTACGGAAACGTTCAATGATCTCACACGCACTCCTGGGACCCATGTCCTGCGTGATAGCATGCCTGACCAAACAATCCTAGCTGATGGAAAAGTATGCCCCAACCAGGCAAGTTCTGCAAGTAGGGCCTCCTTGACCGCCAAGCGTCCTCTGTCGACCATGTCGTTGCCTCCCAAGTGCAAGATAATCCAATCAGGTGACTTGTGTCCCTCCTGCACCCTGAGTTCCTCGACGAGCCGCCTCAAGTGCCGTATTCGCATCCCCCCAACGCCACGCCACAGGAATTCGGTCTCGCCCAATTCTGCCGGCTTCACCACCTGTCGTTGCTGCAAGCGCACCGTCGCGTGACGCACAAACAAGTGCCCGAGTACCCACACCACCGACGCAGGCATACTAATCAGAAGGAGAGAAATGAAACGGTTAGACACAGTCTGACATGCGACCGCCACATTTTTTCACAACAATTCTGGCCTCACATATCTCTTATAACACTCGGACGTCCAGCGCCCAATGCCCTTTACAGTGTTAGGGGCGAGACCAGCCCTGGCCGCCAGAGTGGCAGCGCAAATTCTAAAGGAATGCGAGGAGTATCCTGCTGCTCCTAACCCCAGTTTTCCCAGAGCCAACCCAAACACTGCTTTGAACTGGTATTGAGACAGGCAATCCCCATTCTCATGAATGAACAGCGCCGCCCCCCCCCAGCTGGGCGCAGGGCCAGATGCGCCCGCATACGCGATACGGGACAAGCCGATACTCCAGGTGCTGGCTGCAAACGAATGGTGGCCCCCTTTCCCACCTGATCTGTCTTGGAACATCTCAAAAGCACCACTAGACCCCCCGGGGAAAGCATCATGTCCCGGAACTGCAGGCCCCCCCATGGTCTGATCTGGAGGCCCCCACTATCTCACCCAGACGGAACGCCCCATAGAAGGCCAGGCAAAAAAGCCGCCCCAAGCATGACTCATTCAAACAGTGAGTCGCAGATAGACGGTAACACCCCAAGAACATCAATCAAGGTCGGGAGATCCAAAGGCCTACGACAGTCCCGCCTTGGCCCCTCGAGTTTGGCCCATCCTGCCAATGCTTTCCTGATTAAGAAAGAGGCCCCAGAGTCCCGCTCCCCCGCCAGTTTAGCAAAGAAGCCTATCGCAGAAAGATTGGCCCTAGCAAAAGCCACCGCTCTGCCCTGATCCCTTAATGCCTGTAAAAAGGCGTAGATCGTCTCAGGAGAAAAGATCCTCGCCATCCCTGCCTGTTCCACAAATTACTTATAAGCGTTAAAATGCAGCTGATAAGCACGTTTGGTGCGATCACTCAGGGCGGCACCTACCAGCCCCGCTAAAGCGGGGCTCCAATTGTCCACAGTGATGTAGGGAACATAGTCATGTGCTCTTCTGCCTGCGGATGGAACCTCTGGAAATCCTGCAACTTGGAACGAGACAAAGCATCAGCAGCATGTTATCGACACCTGGTATATATACAGCTTCAACAACCTTAGCACATGCTGGCAAGTGGCCCCCTGCTTATTGATAACTTGGACCACTGCCATGTTATCTGACCAGAAAGTCACCGCCCTGTCTCTGAAGCGCTCAGCCCAGATCGTGACCACCACCCAAATGGGGAAGAGTTCCAAAAAGGCTATGTTCTTTGTCAAGCCTGCTTTGTGCCACGCCGCTGGCCAAACCGCCCGCACCAGGCAGAACCCAGAATCGTGCCGAAACCAAGGCTGCCAGCCGAGTCAGTGAACAGGCCAAGCTCAATGCTGGACACCGGCGGTGCGGGCCATACTACCCGCCCGTTGAGGTCCTTAAGGAAATCGTGCCACACCTTGAGGTCATCCTTAACTCCTGCTTTTAAGCGCACCCGGTGGTGCTTCTGGGTAAGACCCACCATCGCTCTAGCTATGGACCCCGAGAAAGGGCGCCCCATGGGAATGATTCGCAGAGCAAAATTCAACTGTCCCACCAACACCTGCAACTGGTGCAAGGTCACCTTAGGGCCTGCCAGGGCCGCTTCAATGGCCTGGGAAAAGGCTCTCACTTAATCCATCGGCAACCTACACTCCCCTGCTACCGTATCGATTTCGATGCCTAGAAAGGACATGCATGTGTCAGGGCCCACTGTCTTGTTCGGTGCCAGCGGCACACCAAATTCTTGAAACATAGCTACCAGTTCACCAAGGGCCTGGGCGCACACATCCGATGCCGCTGGACCCATCACCATGAAGTCATCTAAGTAATGTATCACATCGGTACACCCAGACCTGAGAGAAAATACCCACTGCAACATGGAACCTTAAAGTCTCAAAGTACTTGCAGGAGACCGCGCACCCCATAGGCATACATTTGTCATAATAAAATTGCTGGTGCACCTGGAAGCCTAGCAAATGGTAATCGTCGGGGTGAATGGGCAACAGGCGAAATGCTGACTCAATGTCCGTCTTAGCTAACAATGCCCCACGACCCAGGTCCCTCACTTTCTGAACAGCGGCATCGAAGGACGAGTACGTCACAGAGCACAACGCCAGATCAATGGAGTCATTTACAGACAAACCTTTTGGTGCAGAGAGGTTGTGAATCATTCTGAACTGTCCAGGCTTCTTTTTGGGGACCACCCCCAGTAGGTAACATACATAATTCTCCCATGGAGGAGCCGGGAAAGGGCCTGCTACTCGGCCTAAGGCCCGTTCTTTGTCCACCTTCGCGGCCACTACTAAGGACTGGGTTCTCGCAGATAATTGGTTGTTACACTGGCTAATAGGGGAGACATGCAAAGCTGGGATGCGAAAACCTTCAGAAAAACCATCAAACAACACCTTGGCTGCTGCCCTGTCTGGGTACAAGTCCAGCCAATAAATCAGTCTTCCAATATCCACCGGGGTAGGCAGATTATGCCTGGGGGGGCTTGATATCCTTGGGAGGAGCACCCCCACGCTCTTTGGCTTTCTTGTTGCCCTTGAATTCAGGGTGGGAGGGGTGACCACAAAAGGCGCATGCGTGCTTAAACTTGCATTGCCCAGGGGGCCAGGTGCACCCCTTGCTATTGAATGCCCAGCAGGTCCCTCTCTTCTCACCCGGCCCTCCCTGGGAAGTCCGAAAAGGCTGCCTAGCGGGGTGCTCCCTACTGCTCACGCTTTCTAACCAGGCATTCACCTCTACCTGATCCCAACAAATGGCTGGGTTCTCCTCCTTCGCCCAACGAAACTCCCTATCATAAGTCAACCAAACTGAGCCCCCATGTGTGGAGTGTGCCTTCACGATCTTGTTAGTGTAAAACACCCATGGGATAGCCAACTCTGGCCTTTTCTCTAACAATACTGTGACATAAACATGAAAACCGAACAGCCTGTCCTTGCAATCCTCATCCCTTCTCTTGGGCCTGATAAGGGAGAATATATCCACATAAGCGCCCTTCCAGATTTTTTCTCGCACCTCCTTAGTCACGTGTGTAGCTAACATCCCTGACTGAGACAACACATTCCCTTGCACCCCCCTATCTCGCTGCTCCTGGCTGCTGTGTCACTTGGCTTACCTCCTGTAGGTACTGCAGCTAGATCTGCTGCGGGGGGTTGCGCTCCAATTGCCACGCTGGGGGTTGCCTTGCGCGATTCAACTATGAGCACCAGTTGTCTCTGAATAGCCTGTAATGCGCCCTGCTCTGTCACCTGGGGTGGAACCCAAGGTGCTGCCGCTCCTGCGCTCACTCTCTCTAGAACCTTATTCGGAGCAGATAATTGCCCCACTAATGTGGTCACTGATGTCAGTAAGCCTTCTATTGGGTCCTGCGTGACCGCCACTGCGGCCACCGGCTGCGGTGGGAGTGGGGCTGGTGGATCCATGATTTTTGGTACCGCGCCCCCCGGGGCCAATGCCTTCAGCGCCTCCTTAATCTCAGAAAGTATTGACCCACTGGATCTGATGGCGCGGGAGCCCCAGCCCCTGAAGAGGGAACTACGCCCTGTGGCACTGCCGGAATGGGTGTGGAAGGCACAACCGCATCTGCATCTAATGGAGGAGTGGGGACGGGACCTGCTGATCCCTGGTCCTCCTTTCCCCCGGCAGGGCTAGGCCTACGCTTCTTCTGTTTGGCCCCTCCCTTCTTCCTTGGCTGTGCTTTGGTTTTCTTTTTTAATGGAGGGAAAGCGGCCCTCGGTGGCACCCCCTCCCTGCGAGGCCGCTCCACTACCTCAGGCTGATCTTCCTGAGAGGAATCGCTATCCTCTCCGCTCTCGGGAGCGTCTTTGCTCAATTTTGCCAGAAGTAACTTCATAATCTGTGCTATCTCCGGGTCAGAATCCTTCCTTTTTTGTCCTCCTTTCTTGGGCGCCATGCTGCCTGTACTTTGCCCTCACGCACTAACTCGGGATAGCTGTTACCCTGATGCCGCGCGCTCCTTGTGAAGCCTTGTGAGGCCTGTTCTGCCTCGCTGCTAACCCGGCCAAGATTTCCCCACTCCCGGTCCCTCCCCAAGCACCGCCCACGCTGCCCGGCAGGAGCCCGCACCACGAAGGAGCCCCGCACACAGCCGTAAAATCCCCCGTAAGGCAGTGACAATCCTACACCTGTCCCAGCACCCACCGTAACTCACGGCTGCCTCTAGTTTCAGAATGCCGGCCTGGAACACGAGAATGGCTTAGGTGCCGGCGTGTGCAGTCAGGTCTCCTGGAGTGGTAGCGGGAACAGAGACCCCGGTCACAGGGAGTTGACCCTAAATAGGCCAACGGTCTCCACCCCCCCACCACCCAGGACACGCGTCACCGCCTGACCCGGAAGTGGGGGCGGCCGGCCGCCGATTGGGCCACCTGGCCGCCCAACCACCAGTAACCAGGGGCGGGGTCCGGAGGAGCCGGGTCCTACGTGCGCGCGTCCTGAATCTCCGCGCTTGTCATTGCCATTGACAAAGTCCTGTTCCTCTCAACATTAAAATGAGTATGCCGTTGAAAACCCATCTTATTTTGCTGTCCGCACTGTAGGCAGTAGTCCCCCAGTTTGGTGCGAAATTTGAGATTACTTAATAGGAGTTTGGGTGAAGTATAACGATGCCTTTGTGGATTGCTGCAGTATCGCGGCAGTGAAATAGCCGTTTAAACAACTTTTTTGAGGCACATATTGTGGAAAGCCTAATACAGTATCCCACAGCTTTACATTTCGACATCAAAGGAGACCAGTCCTACCAATATCGGTAGGGGAGGCAGTGATAAATCAATCATGTGATGAGCATTGGCACAACTAAAAGTGCATCTTGCATAGTATACAAGTAAATGGTTTGAAAAGAGCATAATAGACACATGGGAAATCAACAGTAACTTACAATGCATAGTGTTTCAATTTACAAACATTGAATCTCGGTTTTAAAATGGCAATGAGGCTGCTTTCAGAGTAGTTTGTTGGATCTTTATTAGGGTTTCTCATAGGGAGACATTTGATCCGGCCATCTACGTTTTTGATTAAGTTAATAAGTTATTTTCCAACGGTTTTTTAAGAGGGCTTTAAGGTCTAGGGCCTAGATGTAGGTAATTTTATTTTACCACTTCTTAAATACCGAATTTTACCGATTCGGTATTTAAGAAGTGGTAAAATAGAGGGGGGGGGGGGATTTAGGTATTACAGAATCGGTAAATACCGAATCGTTAAGATTCAGTATTTACCGATTCTGTAAATACCGATTCGGTAATGCCCATTGATTCCAATGGGCATTGAAGCCCATAGGAATCAATGGGCATTACCGAATCGGTATTTACCGATTCGGTAAATACCAATTCCAGCAAGGGTGCAGGGGGTGTCACTTTGACACCCTCTAGCACCTCAAATACAGGCATGTGTGCCATGTGGCACACAGACATGCCCTAAGGGCATGTCTGTCTGTCACATGGCATAGGTGTGCATGCACACATGTGCATGCACACCTGGATTCGGTATTTTACCACCCAATTGGATTGGATGGTAAAATACCGAATCTGAAAGGCCTGTGGCACTGTAAACTGTGCCACCTACATTTATAATCACAGAATCAGTATATTTACCGATTCGGTAATTTACCGAATCGGTAATTTTACAGAATCGGTAAATATACCGATTCTGTAATTTTCAGCCTCCTACATCTGAAAACCCTAATACCGGTCGGAAACGGCCGAAATCGGCCGCTTCCGACCGGTATTAGGGCTCCTACATCTGACCCTAGATGTACAAAGTATTTTTGTAGTCACATATGGCCAGATTTGCAGAAAAGCTGTTCGAAATGTACAAACACCAAATAGCGGTTCGGTAACTTGTTACCGAATCGCACTTTGGGTTTGCAAATTGGTATTTAGCAGGGGCTATGTTAAGGGCACCCTCCCAAATACCGATTTTGGTATGTACAAGTGTTTTTGTGAGCGACATACTGTCACAAAGCATTCAGACTTTACCCCCAATTCAAAGTTGGTGGTAACCCATTCGCAAATGGGCAGTGGTCTCCAAGGGACCCCTTACCCTTTGAGAATGGTTGAATTTTCTTTTTTTAAGGGCAGGCAGTGGTCAAAAGGACCATTGCTTGCTCTTAAAACCATAAAACGTATACATTTCATATTTTTCTTTGCAAACTCATCTCATTTTCCTTTAAGGAAAACAGGCTGCATTTAAAAAGAAAACAACCCCAAAAGGCCACCATCCCTGTGATGGTAGCGAATCATAGTGGATGACAAATTACGACCAACCTCATTTATATTCATGAGGTAGGTCTATTTGCACCCCACTACAAATCGCTATTTAAGGAATAGTGGGCCAGATAACCCCTTTGTACATTAGTAATAGCGACTACCAAATAGCGATTTTCAAATAATCGCTATTCGGTAATCTATGTTACTGTTTATACATCTAACCCTAAATGCACTATTACCCGGTGCCTTATTATCAGTAAATGATAATTGCTCTTTCAAATGTGTCCTGCATGAGGGCTGTGGCTGTGTCTGGTAATATTTTCTAGTGTGAATAATATTCCCCAATACTGGCGTATTCATTACTCATTTACTTTGTCATCCGTGTACAGTGACGTATAGTTTTGAAAGGAAAGCTTGTTTTTTTCTCTCTAAATTGTTTAATGTACGTGGGATTGTGGGCTAATCATCAGTCATCCTTGTTGCCATTGTCAATTAAAACGTGCCATCTCTCCTCGATCATTTCCAGCTTGTGGTATCGAAATGACATGCAGTTTCCCTATAACATAGTTCGACATTGCATGTCTTCCGGGATCCTTTGGGTGTATACTTCTAAGCCAGTTGCTACATTTTTATCTTCCAATTCCTCTTTAGCTTTATCTGTTGCTTTTTTCTATGCATCCATTAGATTTTTTAATTTACCCTAATTACACATATAATAGCTTTCCATATGTGGTTTGTTGGGACGGAAATACTCTCTACATAGTAAAGGATGTGCACTCCTGTCCTCATTGCCCCACCTGTACTGATGTCTGGATCCCTAATGCTGATTTCTGTTGTCATGGGGATCACAGTTCACGCATGTGTGCCATGACATGGGCCTGTCTCATGGATTGCAGTTTTGTTGGACTGGATTAGGCAACTAAAAGTTCTACCCTTATAGTGGCGAAAGGCTAGTACCTTTACCAGGAGTTAAGCAGCATGAGAGCGGTGGTAGCAGCATACCGTGTAGTGATAAGTAGGAGTGAACAAATCCATTTTACCTGTGTCATTGGTATGAGGCCTACAGGATCACTCATTTACAATTCCGCTGCTGTGTGCTTAGCTCATCTTTGGCCTGAATCCGTTTGGTGTGTAGTGCTGTGCAATGCGTGGTGTACATGTGCTCGGTGTATGAGTGCCTGTGAATGGTACAATACAGGCATAATGCAGCACTGTACAGTGTGTGTATGCTATTTGCATGTGCTGGATGTATGTGGGCCAGTGAGTAGTACAACACGTGAAGGAAGTGGTGCTGGGCAGTGTATGCATGTTGTATGCATATGCAGGGTGTAATTGTGTCTGTAAGTGGTACAATATATGAAGGATGTAGTGCATTTATGGTATATAAATGTGCATGTGCTAGGTGGTACAGTACATGGGGGTTCCCTTTTGAGACACCCAGGGCTGCTTAGTGAAACATGAGGAGAGGAGGTAGAAGAATACCTCCAAACACATTTGTGATTACGGCACTCCTGTAGCGTTTGTGGGACACAATGGAAGGGAGAGCCATGCTCTATTAATACACTTTAAAGAGGGCCTTTTGATTCAAAGATCAGTCACAAGGAAGAGGCCTATGCAAATCTCAGGAAGGCAATGTGACTGATAAGATATTCATAAAGAGTGGTGCTGAGTCTGTGGGCTAACCTTTTGATATACAAATCAATGTTGCTGACATCCAAGTGCAAAGGTAATTCTTATGGGGCAAAGGAGGTACAAAGAACAATGAAAATGGTAATGGTGTGTCTGGGAAGGAGCAGCATGAGAGGGTAGGACAGAAACGTTCTTTCAAGTCAAAGGTGGTGACCTGCATCAAGTACTACAAGTTGGGAGACTTTAAGAGCAGTTATCACATGAAAGTTCCTGACTCAGCACACCCAAAATAGCAAGCATGTTACACATGAATGAAGGGAACCAAGTGGGCCTGGCTGCGGCAAAACTATTAGCTATGGACATCTGAGAGAGGGCCTCAGATGCTCCACACACAATGGGGTTTGTGCAGGAAGTTAGTATCAATGGCAGGAAAGTGCCTTCCCTGAGGGATACTGGAACCTTCTGCACTATGGTTGAGAGGAAGTACCTTATTCCTGAGGAGTTACTCCCTGGGACCAAGGATACAGGTTTCGTAGCTCGTGTAGAGGGCATGGAATATCCCTTTCCCAGTGTTGAGATTGAGCTCAATGGGGAGGCAGCCATGATTTATGTTGGGATAAGGGAAAATGTGCTGGGTGTCTCCTAGGAAATGCTTTGATTGCCCCTAGCTGTGTTGCACTGAGCATAGACTGCACATCAGTCTCAGAGGAGGCCTAGGGTCATTTCTGATTTACAGGGGCCACCCCAAGGTACTTTCAGGAAAGGGAAGACTCAGGGAAGGCAATAGCCATGAAGGTCATTGTTTCTGCTACAGAGGGGGGGAGGGTAAGGCTCCTGAGGCAGACCAGTTGCAGGCATCTGAGTCACTTTCAGAGCTGCAGGGTTTGCTAACTGATGGATAGCCTACCCAGGAAGAATTCTGCAAGACACATAAGGAGTGTCCTACAGTTGTGGGACTTCAGAACTTCAGAAGGACACCCAAGAACAGGTCAATAAAGGAGTGGTCAGTAAACAATATGTTGGCTAGTAGGATGGCCTACTTTTATAGTGTGCCGGTAAATCCTGAGCCAGGCCCCATCTTGGAGCCAGTGCAGGCCCCAAAACGGGGCCTCCCCCCTCCCCGTTTTTTTGGCCTGCACTTCCCCCTTTCCCAGTCTAATCAGACATCATGAATAATTAGTTTTGTTATTAAATTGTGGTTGGTAGGCCTCTTTGTACTATTCAGCTAGAAGAATTATGATTCAGCTAGATATTAATTGTTGAAATTGTTTTTGGGAAACTTTCCCTTTTCTTTTTCAATCACTTGAGCACTTACCTTTACACCTTCCACTGCATCTGGCAGTTTCTCTTCTTCCTTGCTAAACGTTTTTATAATGTAAATAAATTGTTTATATTGAATTGATTAAGGAGTATTATTTTATATAATTTTCAAATCAAATCATTGTGGGTACTGCATAAGTGTATGTGCATCTGGCTGTGTATTTTTGTTCTTTTTTCGTTACAGGATTGACTCCTACAAGAATCAATATTAATTAATTCATTGATTGCAATTAAATTATGTCTAGGGCCACCTTTGTTTGTACCAATTAATACCCAGGTCCTGTGACTTTTGTTGGGTTGACCCATTTATTCAATGAGACTCCACGACTCCGGGATGCAGGGAACCACCCTCAATTGGCTCCGCTCCTTCCTCATGGCAGAATCCAAAGAATCTGACTTCTCCCTTCTTCTCCTAACCCACAGAGATCAACTGTGGAGTAACCCAAGGATCATCGCTCAACCCCATTTTATTTATTGCACTTGTCTGGCGCGACAGCTACCCTTAGGGTTTCCCGGCGCCTTGGATCTGTGTTACTGAAAAGTAAGCCGAGGGACAATTATTGATCAAACAGCCATGATTTCACTCCCTTACAGAAGCGTAGATAGCAAGGTTCTAACCACAGTTGGAGAGGTAGTGAGTTCCACAGTACAGGTGCCATGTAGGCAAAAGAACGACCGCCCAGGTGAGCTCTTTTTACCCTGGGAACAATTAATTTTGCCTGGTTCATTGAGCATAAGTTGCGAGAGGGTAGATATTTCTGTGCCATCTTACATAGGTACTCCGTGGCTGCCCCTGAGCTGAACTTATACATGTAACAGAGTGCCTTGAACTTTACTCTATTTGCCACTCTCAACCAGTGCAGTTTCTTAAGGTATTCTATCATACTCGTGCGACCTGGGAGATTGAGGAGCAGTCTGGCCGCAGAGTTCTGAACGACTTGAAGTCGATTCAGAGTACTTTTCGTGACTCCTAGGAATAGGACGTTACCATAGTCTAATCTCGAAGTGATTAAGGCCTGTAGGACCGTCCTCTGCGCTCCATCTGGCAATTGCCACAGTATTTTTCTCAACCATTTAAGGATCAGAAAACATGTGGAGGCAGTTTTGGCTGTGTGCGTGCGCATCGACAGCTTATCGTCAATTATTACCCCTACGTTGCGTGCGGATTGTACCGCAGTCAGGGTAGCGCCCATTTCAACAGGCCAATGGGTCGGGCCACAAAGATTATTTTGGTTGCCAAAAATAAGTAACTCTGTTTTACCCTCATTCAACTTTAATTTTTTGGAATGGAGCCAGTTAGCCATTCTAAGTAGTCCAGAACGAAGGGGAGAGATGTCAGATTTTTCTGTAGATGTGAGGGAGAACACAAGTTGTGTGTCGTCCACATAGGAATAAATGGTGAGGCCCATATCTTCAGCAATTTTGGCTAGGGGAGTGACATACACATTAAAGAGGAGGGGTTTCAATATAGAGCCCTGGGGCACTCCATAGGGGGAATCATATAATCTTCAACATCTACATGGACTCCTCGCCGCCATAGTCAGACAGCATGGACTCAGCATAGTATACTACGCCGACAACACCCAGTTAATCCTCTCCCTCACGAAGGACCCCCTCACCAACAGACTCAGCTTCCAGGAAGGAATGAAGGACGTCGCATCCTGGATGGGCAGCAGATGCCTGAAGCTCAACTTAGAGAAGACAGAAGTCCCTGGACCCTCCCCCTTTGCATGGGACAACACCTGGTGGCCCACCGCCTTCGGCAGCGCCCACACCCCTGCAGACCGCGCCTGGAACCTCAGCATCATACTCGACTCCTCCCTCTCCATGACCAGACATATCAATGCCGTCGCCTCCACCTGCTTCAACACCCTCTGCATCCTTTGCAAGACCTTCAAATTTATCCCCCTGAGTCTAGAAAGACAGTCACCCACACACTCATAACAAGCAGATTGCACTACATATATACCCTCTACGCCGGGACCAACAAATCTCTGCTCCGCAAGCCCCAGACCATACAGAGCACCGCAGCCGGACTCGTCCTCGGCATCCCTGCACAAACACATCACCCAACACCGGCGAGACTTCCACTGGCTTCCCATCGAGAAGAGAGTGACCTTCAAGATACTCACCCATGCAAACAAATGCCTCCGCAACACCGGAGCCCAATATATCAACGAAAGAATCACCTTCCATGTACCCAAGAGCAACCTCCGATCCGCCAACCTCACCCTCGCTGAAACCCAGTGCATTCACAGAGTCAGAACGGGTGGAAGAGCCTTCTCCTACGTCGCAGCAAAGACCTGGAACTAGCTTCCGATCAACATCTGGCACGCCCCCACTCTGCACATCTTCAGGAAGACCATCAAGACCTGGCTCTTAGACTGACCGGAGCGGCTTCGCCCCCCCCAGCACCTTCAGACCCTTACGGGTGTGTAACACGCTTCACAATTCCAAGATTGATTGATAGTGTTTGGTTGAAGCAGGCTTTCTCCCTTTGGGGGGCAGCCTAGAAGGAGGCCTTTGCCTTAGTCAAACAGTCAATGCATCTATATTGTATGGTAATAACAGTTGAGGGTATAGAACTTTACTTACTGTTAGAGATGCCCAATCATCATCTGCGTCTCCTGACATACTTCAGATTGGGCATATTTCATGAGCTTTTATTTACAAAAGGTACCTGATTCAAAACGACTCCTCTCCCAGTATCTGTCTGTGCTGAGGTTTTGACCTCAAGTGCTATGCAGCTTCTTTTATTCCAAGATTTAATACCCTTCCTTCTGAATTAATTAAGCCCCTCCTGTCAACCACGGACCTGAGACAGGTAAGACCCGCATTTTTATATTTACAGCTTTTATCTACACCCACAATTTGTTTTTATGTGTCCCGGTTTCTGGCTAGGGCTTGTAGCTCTAAATTTTAACCTATTTTGATGTGCATCCTTTGTATGACGCTGCTGTTTGCATCCCGTCTGGTTTTAGGGATTCTCCTGGAGAGTCATCAAATATAGTGACACTTATTTACAGATGATTTGTATTTGACGCTGCTTCTTCTCTTCTGTTTATGTATACTGGTATGATTTTACAAAAAAAAAAGAATAAATTATATGATGACAATGGTTTGGTGGAGCGCCTTAACAAGACACTTAAAAACGTGATTGGAACTCTGCCTTGGAACCTCAGGAGGAAGTGGGATCTTCTCCTGCCATGCCTTCTGTTTGCCTACCAAGAGATTCTATAGAAAAGGGTAGGGTTCAGCCCCTTTGAGCTTCTATATGGACACCTGATGCAGAATCCACTTACCGTAGTCAAAGAAGGTTGGGAAGGAACCTCAGAGTCTCCACAGAAGGATGTGGTGGACTATGTGATTGGCCTAAGGAAGTTGATGGTAAAATCCTTGAGTCAGGTAAAGAAGAGCCTTCAGGCCAGCCAAGCACTGATTAAGGAATGGTAACCAGGAAGCTTTGTAAACATGGTACCAGGAATGTCAGCATGTGTTGGATGTAAAGCCTATTTGTCCCAGGGCTTTGGAGGACAAATGGTGAGAGCCATACAGGTAGTTAAGAAGATTTCTGAGATTAACTACTTGGTAGACACAGCTGCCACAAGGGAACCTTGCTCACAGGCTGAAGCCTTGCCTATGGAGAGATTGCACAGTGAATGTCATGGCTATGGCAGAGGAAGACAGTGAGCCTCTTCCTGACTTACTGCATAGTGCCATTGAGGATGGAAGGGGTTCAGATAGCCCCTGAGTTAACTCCTGAGAAGCAGAGAGAATGTAGAGAGGAGTTGGGGTGGTTTGCCACCCTCTTTTTGCTGACTCCAGGGTTATGTTATGTTATTTTATGTTATGTTATGTTATGTTATGTTATGTTATGTTATGTTATGTTAGTGCTATTTGTATTGCGCACGGCTGCTCCAGCGAAGGAGCGTCCCGGCGCACCGACAAGGTGGCGAACACAACACAACTGGGGAACAGAAATAATTATTAAGAAATTGGGGAGTGAAGGATTTAACAAAGCTCAGCAAATAAATGAGTTTTAGCGGCCTTGCGGAAGGAGAGCAGGTCACCAAAGGTCCGGAGTTTCAAAGGGAGAGCGTTCCAGAGTGCGGCTGCCCGCACCTTAAAAGAGCGACCCCCCACCCGACTGAGTTTAAACCGAGGGGCTACCGCTAATTCTTGGTCTAGCGAGCGCAGAGTGCGGCCCGGGATGTAAGGGCGCAAGAGTTGGTGCAGTAAGGGAGGTGATAGGCCCTTCAGAATTTTGAAGGAAAGGCACAAAACTTTAAAGTGGATCCGCTGCCTAACGGGTAACCAATGCAAGGCTCGCAAAGATGGACCGGCCGAGCAAAACCTAGGAAGACCTACGATCGCTCTGGCCGCAGCGTTCTGCACTCTTTGAAGTCGGGTTAACTCAGCCTGGTTTAATCCTATAAAAAGGGAGCTGGCATAGTCCAACCGCGCCAAAACCGTTGCTTGCACCACCAATTGACGAGTTGCGGCATCGAAGTATTGAAGGGCAGGGCGCAGATTGCGCAGGATGCCGAAGCAGCAAGCCGCCGTCCTTTTGGTGTGGCCAACGAAGTTGAGGGAAGGGTCCAGCCAAACACCAAGGTTTTTGATCTCCGCAACCGGAGTGGGGGTCGGCCCCAGCTCAGAGGGCCACCAAGTATCTCCCCATAGGTCCGTCCGCTTCCCAAAGATCATCACCTCCGTTTTTTTGGCGTTTAGTTGGAGACAGTTGGACGTCATCCAACCAGCCACCGCCCTGAGTCCTTCTCTGAATCTTGGGGCATCCACCCCAGAGTCCCCGCTGATCGTGACCGCTAGCTGGGTGTCATCTGCGTACGACACCATGGTCATACCACAGAGCTTCACAACCTCAGCCAGCGGCCTCACGTAGATGTTAAACAACGTGGGGCTCAGTGAGGAACCCTGTGGGACCCCAAGAGACAGAGGATGACATTTGGACTGGTAGGGCGGGGACGCCACACAGAAGGAACGATCCCTGAGAAACGAACGGAACCACTGGTGTGCAGTGCCGATCACCCCTATCTCCTCAAGACGTTGCAGGAGAATGTCATGGGAGACCGTGTCAAAGGCGGCGCTTAGGTCTAACAAAACAAGCGCCGCCGTTTGACCTGCATCCAGAACTACCCGAAGGTGCTCGACCATAGATAACAGTGCTGTCTCCGTACTGTGGCCAGCCCGAAAACCATTCTGGGTGTCGTCCAGAATGTTGGCACGCGACAGATGACCAGTGATGGCGGTGTTGACATGCGCCTCCGCGAGTTTGGCTGCCACGGGAGAAGCGAAATCGGGCGGTTGTTCTCCGATTTTGTAGGGTCGAGAGATGGTTTTTTTCAAAATGGGCATTACTACCGCATGCTTCCATTTCAAAGGCACCTGGCCTGATGATAGCGACGTGTTGATTAAGTCGCAAACCGGGCGAGCAAAAACCTGGTCTCTGAACATAGGTGGCTTGAGCGGGTCGTCCGGCGACCCCGACTTAACTCGGAGAGCCAAGGCCGTGTAAGACTCCAAAGAGAGAGAGGGGAGAGAGTCTAGCACCACCTGATCCAACCGGATGGGAGGCCCCATACTGGTTTGTGCAGTGGAGGAGGGGAAGGCCCTATATATGGTCTGGACCTTCTCCAGGAAGAAAGCCGCCAGCGCTTCACAATGAGTATTGGAGCTGATGGAGTTACCGGCCGGCTTCCTTGCCACAAGGTCTTTAAGGGCCTTAAAGATGGTTTTAACAGGATTCCCACTATTGCGAAACTCCAGAGCGTAGTATTCAGCCCGGGTTCTACAAACCGCGCGGTGATAAGACTTGACCGCAGCCATATACAGGGTTTTTTTGCTGCTGTCATACCTCTTCCTCCAGTCTCTCTCTGCACGTCTGCAGACACTTTTCAGAGCCCTCAGATTGCCATCATACCAGGGACTGGGGGCGCGGGAGCCACACTTACTGGAAACCATCGGGATAAGGGAGTCGAGGGCCCTGGTTACCCATCCGCAGAAATGGTCATAACCAGACTCCACGTTCTCCACTGCACCCAGTGGGTAGTCAGTGAGAAGGCGGTGGAGATCTTCCGCCTTTAATTTGCTCCAGCGCCGTCTGGGCATGGCTCACAGTGGCACCTTAAGTGGGGCTTCATCAAGAGGACAGTGAATGGTCACGAGTGAGTGGTCTGACCAGGTCAGGGGGAGGAGGGGGGGGGGCACTGTAACCCCTTTTAAGTTAGAAAAAAAGGGGTCCAGAGTGTGGCCACCGCTATGAGTGGGGTCCGAGACCAGCTGGAACAATTGAAGGGCCTCAAGGTCCGCCACTATCCCTCCCACAGAAGAAAGACACAAAGTGTCAAAATGGAGATTCAAGTCACCAATGATAGAAAAATTGGCAGACCCTACTGCTAGTGAACTAACCACCTCAGGGAGAGCCTCTCGAAATACCACTGAGCTACCAGGTGGACGGTAAATCAGCAATCCTGACAAGGTAAAATGCGGAGTAACCGCAACCTTGAACAGGGCGCTTTCGCAGCCCGTGATGTTCTGCACACTCCAGGCGCAAGAATAGCACGATTTAACAGCAAGAGCGACGCCACCCCCTCTCGAAGAGCGGTTGAGCGTGTAGATGGAATACTCAACGGGGAACGCCAGATTCAATACCGTAGAATCGGTGTCTTGCAGCCATGTCTCTGTCAGACAAAAGATGTCAGGGGGGTCATTGTCCACAAGATCAGCAATATCCTGATAATGCTTGACCGCCGATCTGACGTTTAAATTCCAGATGGTGAGATGTCGCGAAGAGACCTTACTGCTTATGGCAGGCTGCACTATACAAGACCCCAAACAGGAAGGGGCTTCGAGTAGCCAGCCGCCACAAGCACAGCGATGGGGGCCACACAAAGGGTCAACGCGGACTTCGGCGCAGGGAGGCAGACAGGTGTTAAATGCCAGGAGACTATCCCTGGTATACATAAGCATGGTTAGAGATGCACGGTTGAAACCGGTATGTGTGCATGACAGACACATGAGACAGTCAGCCAGTGCATTAAGGTGGAAGTTGCCAAAATGTCAGGCCTGGGGGTCATTGAGAGACCTCATAGTCTGTTGTCTAGTCCTGTCGTGCTAGTACCAATGCAAGGGTCTAATGACTTGCGGTTCTGTGTGGACTGCTGATCTCTCAAATAAGAAACCGAAACTGATGCCCATCGAATTCCAAGAACGGATGAGCTTGTGGATTGGTTAGACTACATTTTCTACACCAGAGGGTCTATATCAGTTGATGGCCTTTGGGTTGCTAAATGTTCCTGACACTTTTCAGCGCCTGATGAACCATGTTTTCGTAGAGCTGGAAGACTTCTGTGTGGCCTACCTGGATGACACTGCGGTGTTCAGCAACTCATGGTGGGACCATCTAAGGCACCTAGGACAGGTGTTGGCTAGAATATAGGAGGCAAAACTGAAGGCTACCAAGTGTCAGGTGTGTCAGTCCTCTGCAGTCTTCCTTGTGCATGAGGAGGGTAAAGGTAAGATTCACCCGTTAGATGCCACGATTCTGCGTGTGATGGAGTGAGAAGTGCCTACTACCCAAACTAAACAGAGGGCCCCTTTAGGACTTACCAGGTATTACCGTAACTTTGTGGCAAACTATGGAAGTATAGTTGCCCTATTGACTGCCTTGAGCTCCAAGAAGAAGCCCAGGAAAGTGATATGGACTGAAAGTGCCTTACTATAGTCAGCCTTTTTATTTCATGACAAATGTCTCTGACTAAGGAGTTGGATTGATATTAGCTCAACTGGATGACAAGGGTAGAATGCTTTTGTAGCCTTTATTAGTAGGAGATTAGTACCCAGGGTGCCAAACTGAGCGACTGGTGAGAAAGAGTGCTTTACAATTCAAATAAAGACCCAGTCCAATGGCGTGCCCATATATCAGTGACTCCCAGGGGGGGGTTTAAATGTCCTACTCCCCACTACACTCTTATACACATTATAAGGAGGTAATGCACTGTGCTCCGCCCATGTTAAAAGACCTGTTATCTCTGGCAGCACCACAGAACACCCACTCAAGTTGAGCCAACCCGGAATTGGTCACACAAGTCCACAACAAACATTGGACATTCCTCTTAATAGAGGAAAAAATGTGCGAGAAGCAAGTGACCCCTCACGGAAACACCACCATCGGGGTAACTGGTATGAAATTTCCAGACAGGCCCCTGTCTCATCATCGGTGGTCACCTGCTTCTCAAAGAAAAGTGAGAGGAAAGAAAAGACGTGTCCAAAACAAACAACACCTAAAGTGACAAATAGTGAAGTGCAGAAAAATCTGCTAGTGACAAACAAACACAAATATAACTGAGTGCTTAAAAACACACACAGCACACCAGTCCCTTAACCAATTTTATTCATAGGGCGGTGATCGTGTGCTGTTGGATATTAAAAAGACTCTTAGGGCATGTATGTGCGCCATATGCGCACACATGTCATTTTCATGGGTGCAGCAGGGTGTCCTTTGGACACCCCTGCACCCTTGAAAATATTCTCAATTTGCGATTAGCTAATTGCTAATCGCACATTTCCCCTTCATTCCTATGAGCCACCTGGCCCATAGAAATGAATGGGAAATTATTCCTTAATTGCGATTAGCAATTTGCTAATCGCAAATAAGGAATTTTAAGAAATCGCTAAAAAGAAGCTGATTTCTACATACATACCATTTTGCGAATTCTAAATAGCGATTCCTTAAAAATCGCTATTTAGAAATCGCAAAACGGAACTATGATACATATGGCCCTATGAAAGTAGTGCTGGTCAGTGCGTGAACGGTATATATATGTGCTGGGTATGTATGTTTATTTATTTATTTATTTGAAAGGGGTTATATAGCGCTGGCTTGACCCGGGGGTATCAGAGCGCTTTACATGAGATTTGAAAAAAATCTGCCTCTGACTGGTACAATACATGAAGGATGTAGTGCTATGAACTATTTGTCTGCTAAATGCATGTACTGTGAATGGTACAGTACATGACAGACGCTGGGTTCCATTTTGGGAGACCCAACGCCACATGCTGAAACATGAGGAGTGGAGGTAGAAGAATTCTCCCAGACAGATTTGTGTATTGCTGCCTTCCTGTAGCCTGGGTGGGGCATAATCGAAGAGAGAGAGCCATGCTCCCTCAGTATGTCTATGTCTACGTATTTATTTTTGTATAGCGCATAACTCACCGTTCGGTCTCAGAGCGCTAGCGAAGGACTGAGCTATAGAGGGCTGGCGTGGGATTTAATATCATTTAAAAAGCCAAGTTTTAAGGTTTTTACGAATAGTTTTGTGGTTTGGGTCCATTCTAAGAGATAAAGGAAGGGTATTCCAGGTGGAAGGGCCTATTTTAGAATAACTTCTGTCTCCATTTCTGACTGTCCTGACCTTAGGGACCTTTAAATAGTGTTTGTTAGAAGAACGCAAGGTTCTCCCTGGGCAGTAGTCTTGGAGCTTTCTCTGCAGGTATTTAGGTCCGAGACCATTGATGGATTTATGCACCAAACAACATATTTTGAATGAGATTCGTTTTCTTATTGGGAGCCAGTGAAGAGCCTTCAGGCATGGAGCTGAGGGGGTGCGAGGTGGAAGATCAAGTATCAGCCTTGCAGCAGAATTTTGTAAAGTCTGGAGTTTAGTTAGAGCGCTATCATTTACATCAGCCAATAGCGCATTACCATAATCGAGGCGGCTGATTATGAGACCCTGAATAAGAGGTTTGCGGGAGGCAAGTGGGAGCCACTTGAAGATCTTCCTAAGGCTTCTCATTAGCCCTATACTGGAGTGGACAACCTTATTTATGTGTGGGGACAGAGATAGTTTGTCATCAATGATGACTCCCAGATTTCTGACTGAGTTTTTTGGGGTTGGGCATAAGCCTAGAGATGTAGGCCACCATTCATCTGTCCAGATTTTATTTTCCATGCCAAACCACATGATTTCCATCTTTTCTGCATTTAACATTACATCAGTACACTTCAAAGGAAGCTTTGAGAGAGATCACAAGGAAGGGGGCTGAGTATATCTCAGGAATATGAGTTGGGATGTGGCCCTGGGCTAACATTTTTATACACATTTCACTGTGGCAGACACAAAGTTGTGAACTCCTAGTCACTCCCATGCCTGTATTGTGGGGCTATTAGCTTTGAATTTGCTTTGGATTTTCTCCTGCTGTGACAGACATCTTTCTGAATTAACAGAGGGCAGAGTCATTGGTACTTCAAAAGATAGTAGACCCCCAACATTACAGTCAAAGACTCAGACTCTATATCAAATTTGGTTGTCTAGAAATGGACTATAAGTAAGGGTGCTGGAGTACCCAAAACCTTTCAACTGTCAAGCATCCAGTTGGGCTGTGCGAGGAGGAGAAGCTCTACAAGACTTCTGTCTGTGACCAGGACTGGGGGCCAAGTACTCCTAGTCTCCCAGCTGGGTGAGGGGACTACACCCAGGGAATCCAAGACCACCTGCCCCGGAGCCTGGAGCAACAGAACCTGTCTGATTGCCAAGACCAGTGTTCCCTGTGAGGTAGAGGAGAATATTATGGAATTCCAACCCTCTTGAACTGAAAAAATGAGCAACCTCCTGCAGTTCAGGAAAGCTCGTAAAACATGGCTGTTCACCCAAAAACTCTAAATTGTAATTCTCAAGGTACATTCATAGTCTTAAATGGTTTACCTATAAAGGTAAGATACCCTTGGGTATACAAGCTCTCTAGAAAACCAAATAACATAACATAACAGGGAGCGAGGTCCACTGGGAAATCCTGTTGAAGAAATTGCTATATTGAAGGGGCCGTAGCCTCTGTGCGGTGGAAAGCCGGCAACCCTGGATGCAAGGAGGTGCTGCTGCGAAGAGACTGTCGTGCTCAGTGGGCATTAGCATGTGAGGGACCCCATATGCCAAGAAGGGCCGTCATCAGGAAATTTCTGTGCCAATATGATCGAAGCCCATGTTGAGTGGAGAGACGGTGACCCTAGTGTGTTAGAGGCATCCACCGGGACCAAGCAAGAAGTGTGAACTAGTTGGGATCATCACGAAAGAAAAGACTCCACTGTGTATACCACTGTGGTCCTGCACTGTAACTAAGGATCAGCTTTGGGACCTTCATTCTAATCCCCCCCAAAAGAACTTACTCAGCTTGCAGGAGCCATAAAGAACCTCCGGTTGCTGTGGCTGCATTACCATGTATAAGGAACTTGAGGACTGTAAAGTGCAGCCTGCCTGGGCCATGTGCAAAATGTTACTGGTGACAGTGGCTGCTCCAGTGCCTGCAGAGAGGACACGCCCTGGTACTCTGGTCACTCTGATGCTGCAGGCACAGGTAAGACTGATTTTGGGTCAGTCGTAACCAGGGGAACTTGCTATCCAGTTAGAGCTTGGTGCAGGAACACTTTTGACTTTCATTACAGAGTCAGAGTGGAGGTCCTGAGAATCAGAGTACTAGCGGGGCTTCATCTGAAGCCGTGTATAGTGAACGGGAAAAAACAATATCGCTAGCATGCAGGGCGTTGGATTTAGGCAACCGATTAAAGAAACACTAGAGTCTTGATGGTAGGAAACTCTGGAAGTAGTCAGTGAAACCTGGACTGCTTGACCCACACTATTATTGAGAGTGAGATGCTGTAGGGGTATTTGGCCTTATTGCTCTGAACCAATAGTAAGTTGGGCCTCAGGACTTCATGAGTAAAAGGCCTCAACCCCCACAGTTGGGCCCAGTAACCCCTGCATCCCTGTGTTACTCTGATCCAGTTTCTGTCATGCTTAAATACAACATCTGCTATCTACCACTTGTGAGTCAATCAGTTGATGTCTTTTTCAGCTTCTTGGTCTAATAAAATAAGTATGCATTATTTGAATCAGAACCAGGACATAGTCACATAGTTTACTCATTAGACTGTAGAATGAATGGTGTTTCAGGGATTCTTTGTGATGCAAGCAATTTATCAAGTCTGACGTAAAATGTATGGGGAGTTGAGAAAAAGTGTGTAGCTGTGCTTCTAAGGGTTTAAGTGGCTCAGTGCATCTTTTGAGGTGAAGTCTATAATGGGCTGTGCCAAAGGCCCTCGGATGCCAGCTCATTTTGGTCTTTTAAGTACGAGATCAAGTGCTGTGTTCAGTTCTCTCACAACTGCTAAAATGCTTTTTATACATTTGCTGTGTCAAGCATAATTTACTTAAAAACTGTGTGTGGCCTTCATAGTGAACACTGATAGAGAACATGGAGACAGCTGCTCCAGTTAGTATCATCCAACCCCTATAAGCTTCCCACCCTTTTCATTGACAGTGTCTCAGAGGGCGAAATCTAATGATACTGTGAACAGATGATCTACTGTTCTAGACTTTGATCAGGGGGATGAGTTGGTCTTGAAGAGAAATTCCTCAACTCATACTCTTGTCATCCTTTGCCAGATAGGTATCTTGTAGGAAAAAAATATTAGCCTGTAGATATTAGAGGATGTTATGTTATGTCGAAAATATTTGTTCAGCGCACGTACACCATACGGTTTCTTGGCACTGGATATAGGGGTAGCTTGCTGCTCGTTGATTCATTCATATGCTTGGGAGAACAACCAAGATTTTAGGAGTTTTCAAAATTGAGGGTACCTTGTTGAGGGCTGATGTTGGAGGGGAGGGGGGAGAATTTAAAGAATGAGGGGCCAGAACAGCAAACCTAGATCCACCTAATTTCTTCCATTTGAAGGTTGGGATAACCAGGAGGTTAAGGTACGAGGACCTCAAGTTCCGGGCTGGGACATACCTCTGGGTGAGGTTAAAGACTAATTCTGGGCATGTCCTGTGAAGGGATTTAAAGATACGGCATCCAATCCAACCCAACCCACAGTATTGTGTTAATGGAAGCAAATGTAGCTTCCTAATTAGGTGAGTGAAATGGCACCATCTCTGGTGATGGTAAATCAGTCTGGCTGCCTTGTTTTGCACCAACTGAAATCTTTTTTATTAAATGCGCTGGGAGGCCGAAGTAGAGTGAATTTGTATATCCAATGTGGGAGATGACCAAAGATAGAACGGCCTGAATAAGAGTTTCCGAAGTTAGGAATCTACTAATTTTCCTGATCTTCCGAAGCTGCAAAAAACAGGTGGAGACTACTGACCCGATTTTGGACTTCAAAGAGAGATCACTACCAATTGTGACACCAAGGCTCTTTGCTGAAGTTGAGGATAGGGATTGCGTTCCCAGCTCAGCAGGCCATAATTTCGAGTTCCAAGCATTTGGAGAGCCACCTACTAAGACAAGTCCTGTTTTGTCTGGGTTAAATCTTAAGTGGTTGCTATTTATCCAGTTACGTATATGCAACATAGTTGTCTGGAAATTCAAGATGGAGTCAGGAGGATTGTCACTGGTAATCATTTGCAAATCATCTGCATAAATAAAAGTGCACACATTTCTTTCAACCAGAGACTGAATTAATGGAAGAAGGTACAAATTGGACAGGTGCGGGGATAGGGAAGATCCATGGTCAATTTAGCTTTGAGAGCCGTGAATTGGGAAAGACGGACCAATTAGGAAGGATTTGAGCCCTTTGAGGGCAGATCCCTGGATGCCTGCATTCATGACACGGTATATCAAGAGTTCATGGTCGACCGTGTCGAAAGCCTCTAATAGATCATGGAGCACCAAAGCCTGAGTAGTGCCCTTGTCTGATTCTTTCCTCATTTCATCTTGTATGGTAAGGACTACTGCCACAGGAGTGGAAGGGGTGAAAGCCAGCTTGGTGAGAGTCAATGAATTGTGCAGAGTCGGTTGGTACCATGGGCTTCCAACACCTTAGCCAAAAAGGCAAGCAGTGAGATGGGGCAATAGTTCGTAAGAAAGAGATGGTCTGCTCCAATTTTCTTGATTAATGGAACTACCACTGCTTCTTTAAAGGCTCTGGGAACAGAGCCTTGGATTATTGAATCATTCAATAGAGAAAGGGCAGGATCAGGGCATGGATAAAAAGCTTCCTTCAGAATATTTATTTATTTTATTTATAAAGTTAACATGAGGGAGGCAGCTATCGGCAGGGAAACCAATTTTCACTTTAGTCAGCAGGTCCAGAAAAAATGATCTGCTAATAATGAGGAACTGATGCAGAGAAGGAGGGTTCCTAGAGGCAGCCGGTTGGGTGCCAGGGAAGGAATTAGCGGGAATGCTGGCCTTATTGGTAGTGATTTTATCGATGAAAAACGCACCCAGAGAATTACATAATGACTGAGTAGGGGCTAATTTTATGGTAGCTCTGTCCGGGCTGGATAGCTCAGTAACTATCACAAATATGTCTTTGGATTTATTTATTGAGTTCTGAATCTTGTTAGAGAAGTAAGTGGCCTTCATTTGTAAGATCGATGTTTAATATTGTTTAGGTTAGACTTGGTAAATATCTTTTTTATCGGGAGAGTTGTTCTGTCTCTCGATGCGTTCAGTATGGCGCAGGGCTCGTTTTTTTAAGTTTTAGGTCTTCTGAGAAACATCTCTGGCCGTTTTAACTTTCCTCAGAGGGACATGGATATTGCTGCCGGCTGTAGGAAGGTGGATACCTGACTATGGTTGCCCCCAACTTTTTGCCTGGTGTTTTGCTGGTTTTTCGACTTAGTTGACCTGGGACCCTGCTATTCAGGGTCCCAGGCCTACTGCTCTCTCTGTAAAAATGGATTCCATGTACCTTAGGTGCATTTACCAATTGGTACTGGGCCACCTTGTCAGACCCTGTAACTCAGGGCATAGGTGTACCCAGGGCCTACCAGGGGCTGCAGCATGTATTATGCCACCCCTGGCTGGCCATCTAAATCTGACACAACTGGCTGCACGACATCTTCGATCCAGGCTTGGATCCATCCGAATCTCTTCACTGGTCGCCTGCCAGCAACTTCTTCTTTCAGGCTCCATAGACTGCAACAAGGATTCCCGACGTCTTTCCAGACCTATGCAGCTGCAGCCCCTGGGCTAGGTAAACTCAGCATTTCGGTTCTCCAGCATAGCTTTGCTATCCAAAGGTCCAGATCCTTTTTCGTTTCAGCTCTACCTAGTCGGATTCGTCCGATAACACTAACTTTGTAATTCCTAGCAACCATAGACTTTGTTCCGCATGCCGCGTGAGAGTGCACACTCTGCACCCGATCTCCCTAGGCCTCCTGCTAGTAATCTGAAGGTTCAGTAGTCAAGTCCTAGCGATCCCAAAGCCTATTAGCGTAGTACTTACCTGCTAGTAATTTCGCATTCCACTTTTAGAGTATATGGTTTTTCGTGCCCCTCGGGCATTTGTGTAAATTGTGCAACTTTGCGTATTTTCCTAAGAGCTTTGTATTGTGCTTAGCGCCCTGTCCTCATAAAGAGTCCAGGGCTGTTGTGTTCTAAATAAATATACTTTTATTTTCATAACAACTTGTGTGGTGTGCTTTCACTTGGTGTTCAAGGGGTATATGCGATGGTATAACAGCTGGCTTAACACGCCCTCTAGAGTCTAGCCTATAGACTGCTCTTGTCCATGCTACTAGGATAGGTGGTCTACGGTTGACTTACAACCAATCATCAATAAGGGTCGTTTGGACTGATACATAGTGATCACTAGAATAGTGAGCACTGCATATCAGGCCAACTTCTCACACCGGCCAGTAGTGATGATTTGATATATTCTTCATTTTGGTTAACAGTGAACTGTTTTGTAGGCACAGTGCTCACCAACAAATTGCAGAAGGCATTGATGGATATTTATATTGATGGTTTCTCATTCCTTAACTGAGGAACTAAGGTACTGATGCAAGGGGTATCTAAATGCAAGTGTCCCATCATGTGGATGTGGTTACTATTGGTATGTAATACTATATTAACAATAACCATGTCTTGATGCAAACATATCTATGTCAGCCGTTGAGGGTTTGCAGCCCATGTCTGCCCTTATTAGGAAACGGTGTTTCATATTATGCACTTTGCTTTCTTATTTCAAAAGTGTATATTTTCAAACCTTAACTCCTACAAACATATTCACTATTTCGTTAAATAATCATGTGGTGCTACCTCCTTAATTCCCCAAACCTGCTCCTAGATGTCTATAGAATACTTTTGGTCACCTTCTTCATTATGTAACTTAAAGGAGGAACTCCCTGGTCACCGTATGAATAATAGAAATGGTAATAGAAAAAACAACTATTCCTCTTTTCCCATTAACCTTCAAAATGGTTTTGTGAGTGCAGATTTCTTGGAACTGATGGAGTAAGGGAAAAGATTGCCCTTCTCAGACACCCAAATTTATGTTCATTTCATAGAAGTTAAAGGCAGTCAAGCCCTCAGTTTGAAGCACAGTATGTCAGCTACATGTTTGGAAAAAAACATAAGGTCTACTTCTCAAGGATTATCTTGTGATTCCCTTCTTGTCTTGAGTTGCATTATCTTTCCTTCTTGGCTTTCATGATTCTTTTTTGCTGACCTTGTCTGACTTGCCATTTCCCTAATGATTTAAAAATTGATAACTATTGAAGTATTCCATTGTTCAGGACATTTATGTCACATCCTTACTTACTCTGTTCATTAGAGTGAAGCATTTTTTCAGTAGTTGTCCCTCTGTATCTCAGCGTTGCACTATTAGTGATACAAAAAATAGGTTGTGTCCTGAATGGTTCTTGGCTAGGAGATGCTTGCCAACTAGGGGCTTGGGTGTCATTCCTCCGTATGTCTCCTCTGTACTCCTTTTTATCTGGCCTATGCACATTGGCATAAAGAGGGATGAAATCAACTATAGAACTAATTTAGTTTCACAGGGGCAGATTTACTACCATATGGCACAGCGCAACACAGCAAGACATATTGTTGTGCTGTGCTGCGTCAAATGGTGAGGACAGGAATTCGCTATATCTACTAAGATATAGCACATTTCTGTTCTCTCTTTGTGCTGGCGCACTAGTGGCTGCAAAGCATCAACATGGGCACCCTTGCATCATGGTGCGAGTGTGCCTGCGTTTTAGGCTGGATTGCTTTTGTGAATTAAGGGACATTTTTCTTCATAAGAACAATACTGTGAGGCTTTTTCCTCCTTCTACTCTTGCTTCAGGATGCAGCACACATAGAGTCAAAAACGAGGAGAAATAACCATATTTCCCCTTACTACGCCTGCACTGGGAAGGCGTAGCATTTTGACGCATTCCTAGGTAACTAGTGTTAGTAAATCTGGAAGTTCACCAAAAAGCATGGGACGCCTTCCCAGGATAGAGTAACACATAGCAGCACCTTGTGCTAATCCAGATTTACTATGCCACGCAGAGGCACCCAGGGTAGTTCCACTTAAGGGCTTGCGTTGTACTTTCCTCTCCTTGCCCTCATATGCCATTTTCGATGTCACCAACACCTGGAGGTAATTTCAAAGCTATTGCATTGCTGCTTAATTGATATAAATGTTACCTATTTTAATCAAGGATTGCTTTGAATGCACATTGCCTTGAATTCGAAAATTGGGGATAAGGCTCACTTGGAGTGCTCTGTTGTTCATAAGATGGCAATTTATTTTTCTAAAGTTTAGCCAGAAATTGGCCTACAGATAATAACATATGTCCTCAGCCGGACTTTGTTTAGAACCAAGTAGGAATTACCTTTTGTTCCTTCTTACTTGTTTTTAATGCAAAACTATTTTTTCCTGTAGTCATTTTCTATGAGTTTAAGACTATTTTTCTTAAATGATCTTAGCATTTCTTGTATACATTTCTTTATTACGATAATTCCTCTTAAATAGTTGAGCAAAAGGCTGTCACAGGGAATTTTAAAAAGTTGGATTTTCAAATGTAATAGTGTGCTACTACCTAGGCGTTTTCTGTAGTTTAGTAGAGTTAGTATAATTTTTCACTAAGATAATGAGGTCCAGAAAGATAATGTTGGTGATTCCTCAATTAGAAGTAAAACATACGCTGGATTATGAAAATTCATGATGTATGGATCTGTCACAGACCTTCTTTTGGAGAAACTGGCTATGTTGGAATGCCAGGGGGCCCAGTCAATACTGATAAATGAGTTTCAATGGCTGCTACCTTGGCTGTCCTTTGGTGCTTTAGCCCGAGCAACAAGGCAATCCTTTGTATAAGTGTATGAACGTGTTGTGTTTATCAAACCAGCAACTATGAACATATCGTAAGAAAGACCTTCCATGTGCACACACATTTTAAGTAAAAAGATCAAAAATGAAATAAGAAAAGTAAAGCAGAAGGGAAGAGCATTGAGAAAAAGGTTACATTTTTAATTGGACGAGGAAAAAAAAAATACCAATCAACATCAAAGATAAATGCATTACATTTTGAACCAATGTAAAAAAAATCAGGACGACATATACATAAATGCAAATCAGTGATAGGAGTAAAACACTAAAATCAATATAAAATCAAACATATAATTAAACAATAATGAAAAGTTGACCAGGACCTAGTAACACTTAGTAGTTGTTAACCCTGTTGAATGCTTCAACCTTAACACTTTGTAACAGTGATGCAGACACAAACAAGGAAACTGTATCTAATTTTAGTTTCAGGAGGATGGGTACAAATTTGTAAGGAGAAAATGGAGCTAACTCCTGAGTACATGTGGTCGTCTTGAATGCATTGGTTCTTCCAGGCTGGTTCTTCTACATTCAGGTTATGTTCGATTTATGCTGCACGAGTTCAGATACATATCAAAGGAGCCATCTGTAAACCATGAAACATCTGAACAAAACAGATGAAAATGGTACATTATATCGCCAGTGGCTGTGGCTCATAGAAAGGTCCATGGTGTTGAGGTTTAACCACCTCCTGGTTTCAGAGACAGTTTTTCCCTTACAGGAACTTTAAGAGTTTTTAAGAAGTTGTCAAGACTATTCAGGACCTCATTAAAGGTTTTGCAGAATGGTAGCAATGCCATAAACCAGCGGTCCTTCCATCTCATCAACTCTCGGTTCTCATGCTCCATTTAGGGTCAGGACAACCACTGCGTTATTATTGGTGGAGCATTCACTGGCTCTGCTTATTGTAGCTCCTGACTCAACGTCTCCCTGACACAGGACCACTTGTTCATAATGGCCGTTGCCCCACGCTCCTGAGGGTGGGAAAGTGTCACACATTTCATACAACAACATAAGCTATTGAAACTCTACATATTAGGAGCATTTATTTTTTGCTCATAGAAAAGAAACTCCTGCTTTGAACTTTTTCTGTTAACGAAAACGTTTACAGAATTTGAACTTTAAGGAAAACATCTAATCTATCCTAAAACATGTTTCACACCTACCACTCCCTTTTTACAGTAATGTAATATAGGTAAAATCAGGTGACAAGGTAAGTGGTTCTCAGTTTTTAAAAAGTTATCTTTCCTCATCGTCTTCTGTCGACTCCCCCTACGCTGCACCCCACCCCACCACTCTTACTTGCACCAGCCCCGACTGGTTCCAAGACCTTCCTGAGCATTGAGAGGAGGAATATAGGTCTTAGGTTAGAAAGGATAGTGGGATCTTGGACTGACGCTTCTTTCAATGAGGTGTTTATGATGTGGTTGATGACAGGATTTACCACATTGATGGCTGTATGTAATATGGAAGGGGACAAGGGTCTTGTGGAGATCCTGATTTGCATGTCAGTTTAGTTTGCGGAGTGAGTGCTAAAGAGACCTTCTAAAATTGGGGTAGTTTTGTGTTTAAGATAGCTTTACTGATGGGTATTGGCAGATCAGTTGCTGAAAGGGTATTAAGAGTAGGTCTGAACCCCTGCTAAATAGCCAAAATGTTATCTTTAAAAAAAACTGAAAAAGCCTGGGAGGGAGGACTTTCCCGAGTAACAGCTTTTGGTTGGAGAAAAGATTTAGCCTCGTTGAAGATCACTTTTGGGTCACAGCGGGCTTCTTCGATTTTAGAGGTATAATAGTATTTTTTTGCATTTAAGATGAATTTGCTACGTCTTTTGGGCCAACTTGTGTTGGACAAGATCGTGTTTGTAGCCTCGACGCCATTGGCGTTCACATTTTTTACAATGTTGTTTTAACTAAGCTAAAGCAGGTAAAAACCAGGGAGCTGAGGCTTTCGAAAGATGGTTCTTGGAATAGGCAAGTGGAGCTAGTTCTGAGGCAGATTTGGGAATCCAGTTATTGACTGTGAACTATTGTATAGATTTCTCTGAATGGTTTGCTACATTTTTTTACCTTTTTTCGGCTAAGAAATCAGTACGAGCCTTTCTAATGATTTTGTGGTAGACTTTGATGGAAATCATAATTTTTTTGGCTAAAGCGGTAATAAAATGCAGTTTCTCCCATCACAGAAACCAAACCTTCCCTCCAGAAGTATAAGGGAAATTTTCAACCGCTGTCATGATCCTCTGTATGGCAGACCATCCAAGTCTCCTGTGCCACAGCTCTTTAAACCCCCATCTACTGTAACTAAGCTCTCAGTGCTGCAACCACCTGATCCTTTAACTGTGAGACCATGGTTCCTATTTCAGACTACCTTGCTTTCTCTGGCACCGCCTACATTTTGGACCCCAGAAGGCAGCATGTACTAGAGGCCCACAGCATGTAGTTCGAGAGTGTTTCTTCATATCTTCTTATGAGAACATTAAAGTCTCATAAGATCAAGCAGGAACACGGCAGCCATATTGGTCACAGCCTTTTATTTAAGCCATGTCCTTTGCAGCTGCCTTACACTTGCCTTTAGGTTTTCCACCCAATAGGAAGGATCCACTATAGGGCTCTTGTACTGCATTTGTGCATCAGCATGTAATACTCTAGCATGTTTCAGTGAGCAGGCCTGACCAGAAATCAACCTGTAGAAGACAAAGCCCTTGTTACATGGCCATAGAGGTACTATTGAGCATATGCAAACTGACTAACGTACCTTCAGGACAGCCCTTTATCCATTGCTGCTCCGCCTATAGAATTAAAGAACAAATATTTTAGTTAGGAAAAGTAGAAAGACTTATAGACATATTCTGCATAGTGTAAAAGAACAAAGATGCAGAAACTCAGCATGATGTGATGCAAACTCACCCAGTGGAATTGTGGTGGAGGACAAATGAAAGCTGCAGTGTGAATTTGGTGTTCTAATGGTTGTATGTTGGCACAACAAGTTCCTCAACAACGACTACCTCAAATATGTGTTTGTTACAACGACCGGTCTTAACCACTATTTTTTTTACCACTCATTCCTTAACCACGAATTTTCATGGTAAATGGAATCCCTCCCACCTCTTAAAAACTAACCCAAACCCCTTAAAACTACCCCAAACCCCACTACCCCCTAAAAACTATCCCATACCTCTCCCACCAACTAAAAACTAACCAGAATCCCTCCCAACCCCTAAAAACTAACCAGAACCTCTCCTAACCCCTAAAAACTACCCCATCCCCACCCCCTAAAAATTACCCCGAACCCTTTAAAACTACCCAAACCCCCTATAAACTATCCCATAGCCCTCCCACCACCTACAAACTAACCTGAATCCCTCCCAACACCTAAAAACTAACCAACCCCTCCCACCCCCTTAAAACTACCCCGTGCCCCCACCCCCTAAAAATGAACTCACACAACCTGAAAACTAACCCGAATCCCTCCCAACCCCTAAAGCCTAACCCAAACCCCTCCCATTCCCTAAAAACTACCCCGTACCCCCCTACCTCCTAAAAACTAACACAAACCCCTTAAAACTACCCCAAACCCCACCTCCCCTAAACACTATTGCATACCCCTCCCACCCCTAAAAACTAACCCGAATCCCTCACCACAAATAAACTGCTCGGAACCTCCACCCCCTAAAAGCTATCCGACCCCCCAACTCTCTAAAAACTACCCTGAACCCCTCCCACCTCCTAAAAAATAACCCAACCCCATCTTTTCTGCCCTTTTCCTGTCCTTCCCTCCGCTCTTCCCTTCTATCCTGAACACTAGACCGACTTAGCATTAACCATGCACATGGTGGTAAGGCTAAGTCGTTGTTCTAGCAAGTCGTTGTTTGGCTTGTTTCCCGTTTTCATAGGCAACTTGTAAGATGAATTGGTAGAGACATCTTTTATAGTTATGTGTTTTCACAAACCAATAAGTGCCTGGTGTGTAAAACATCTTCAGAGAAAGACGGGTTAACTGCAGCAGAGTGGTAGTGTAATGTAAGTGTGAGAGGGCCTTCCAAACTCTTTTCTGTCAATCCTATCAACGTTTCCCTGTTCGTGGGGGCTGGAGTAGATTGTTGTGAGAGCAGGAGATAGAGGCTCCTCCTACAGGGCAATGCAACAGTACCAAACAGTTTACATTTTGTGTCCTCACACCTTCTTTTCGAGACAGCAAAGTGACCCCCCTACAGATGGCCATAGCCAGCAGGTTTGTCCCTCACATGACAATAAATTGAATCCATAGACATTGCCACAAGCTCCTGGTAGAGACTTGCCAATCCCTAAGAGTTGCCTCCCTTCACTGGTCTTTTAACTGAGGAAGCTTATGCAATACCAGCAATGGTCACTCTCAAAGCAGGACCAGTAGCACAGGTTCATTACTAATGCACACTCAGCCCAGATTGGTGCTGTAGTGACAAGACAACCCTGAATGTGGAGGGAACTGACGGTTTGCACTTACTATACAGGTCACAGCAGAGATTCAATCTAAGGCTACAAAAGTGGGCAAACTTTGGGTTCTTACTGCAGCAGATAGAATATTCTACTTTCTCAGAGTTTGATAGGGATTTATTTCATTATAGTTTTTTTTCAAATCAGATAATGATCTGCCTTGGTTGGCACAACGTCTGCACTAAACTGGTTCTATTTGGTTGAAGTAAAATATTTAAAAGTGAAAATGTTTTATTGCATGGTAGGGGAGCATCATTTGCAAAAGGCAGGGCTGTTGCAAAGTCATCCTGTGCCCTGGGCACCCCCAACTTTTTGCTGACAAGTACTGGTGGTACCTGACTCTGACCCTGGGCTCTGTCTAACCAGGCCCAGGGCCAGTGCTATGCTGAAAGAGAGAATACAGTGAAAACACCTACATACACTATGTTACACTATGGGTGGGGGTACCCTTGTGATTGCATGACCTACCCTATAAGGCCCTAGTACATAATAGGGTAGGGGGATTGAAACTACCTCTAAGTCCCTAGTATATAACAGGGCATGGCGGTTTAGAGGCCAGCAGCCCTTCTGCACTTGAATGTGTACACTGCTGAAGCCTGAGTTCAGTTTAAAAATAGCTCTGTGTTGCTTTTAAAAAGTAAATTGTGCCCAAACTCGACTTTGGTGTTTAGGGCAGTTACAAATGGATAACCTACAATGTTTGGGCATATTAGGTACCCCCAGTGTCTCCCCTAGATGTCCCAGGGCGGGGGGTCAGGTATTTATAAGGAGGACCCTTATAAAATGAGTTTGTATATGTCCTGGGTGAAGTTAAATTGCACATTGTGTTAAAGTGCTGCACAAACTCGACTTTGGTGCTAGGAGCACTGTGGAGGGTGGATCTGCAATATTTCTACACATTCAGAACCCCTAAAGTCTCTCCTAGGTGTTCCAGGGGTGGAGGTCCTGTAGATATAGGCAGAGTACTTATAAAATATGTTTTTATACGCCCTGGTGCTGGAAAAATGGCCCAAACTCAACTTTGGTGCTAGGAGCGCTGTGGAGGGAGGATCTGTAATAGTTCTATTCATAACCCCGAAAGTCTCCCCTAGTTGTTCCAGGGGTGGGAGTCCTGTAGATATAGGCAGATTACTTATCAAATATTTTTTTATAAGCCCTGGTGATGGCAAAATGGCTCAAGTCATTATTCCTATTGTAAATTCCCTGCCACATAGGTTAACATGGCAAGAAGTTATTAACTAATAGATCATGTTAGGAAAAGGATAAAAATAGCATTCAAAGACTTCCCAGAATGGTGTTAATATATCAAACAAAATATTGTTGAAATTCTCCTAAAATGTACAGACAAGAAGTCATAAGACCTACTTGTCTGTAAGCCCAGATTCAGCCTTCCAGTGGTCTGTCCTGATTGGTCAGAGTTAAGTGGATTAGCCAGGCTCCTTTGAAGAGGTGATAAAGAGACCCTGAAGTTAACAAGATCTGCTGGGAGGGCAGTGTTCTGTTACATAGGAATGCCAGAGCAAGGGTGGAGTCATAAACATTGGACTTCAATGGAAGGGGAAGACACCAGTGTCATTTACAACTCTACTCGTTTGAGCCCAACCAGAAGCTAGGCTTAAGGAAGAGAGAGAGACTATGGAGATTAGCCATCCTAGGGTTGTGTTTAGCCAGCTCTTCTCTCCCTACTGGAAAATCAGCCATGATGAATTTGGAAGATTTGGTGCACTCTGGGACAAAATAGTGCCACACTCTAAAGGTTGTGTAATATATTGGGGTGTTACCCTGCCCCCCATTGGGCAGGAGTGCCCTCCTGCTTGACCCAGAGAACTTGGAATAAGTATCGGGGAGGGGCAGAGCCTCTCAGATCTGCAGTTTGAAACCTAAATTAGCAAGAAGGGCCATGCTGAGAAGTTTGATGTGCAATCACTAAGGCATGCACTTAGAAGATTGCGCCTTCTGCACCATCTGGAACTACAGCCTTGTGGACTACCTTACTGTAAAAGGACTAAAGAATGGATTTCCCTGCAAGCTACAGGTTAACAGAGCTCCCCTGGCACATCACCACCAAGAATCCTCAACCTGGAGTATTACCAGTGGATTTGTAAGGGTTTTGTCCAAGTTGATTGTGGGAACTGAAGTCCTCAACTTTCAAGGACCATCTTGGAGCTTCCAGACTCTTGGAGTAAGTTTGAGACACTTTGAGACCCTTTGGGGAACTTCAAGAAGAAGTTTCAGAAGTTTGGAGAAACTTTGGGAAAAAGCTCCATAAGTGGACCGACTTGACCTGGCCAGCCAAGCCGCCTGCCTTCCAACGAAGTCGGCCTGTGTCCAGGTCCATCCCGCTAAAAAAGCTCTGTAGGTCCGACTTCCAGAGTTTGACCAGGAGTAGGCAAAATCCAAGGCTGGTGAACCCTCACCAAATCTGGCCTGGTAAAGAGCATTGAGGGACCCCGCAAGAAAAAGCTCTGTAAATGTTTCTTAGTCTGAATGAAGAAAAGGTGACTGGGAGTAACTATGAGAGTCAAGCCACCTGCCTTCAATGCGAGTCGGCCTGGATCCTTGGTTCATGCTGCTGGAACGCTCCGGAGGTCAGACTTCCGTAAGTTTGCCCGGGAGCTCGTTGCAAGGCAATCCGCAAACCCTCATCGAATCAGTACAGGCTGAGAGCTTCGAGAGACCCCAGGAAGAAAAGCTCCAGAAAAGTTTCTAAGTCAGAAGGTAAAAACTTTGACCGAGACCTACCGCTAGGGGTAGCAGCGCAGGTCTCAATCGCGGTCGGTCTGAAACTTTGAATTGGACCCTGTCTATCGCGAGCAGATGTCCCAATAAGGTGCTGTAGGTGTCTATGTACTATATAATGCTAAATCTTTAAAAATTCCTATCTCCGGGTTCCCTATGAATTGGTGTTGGATTGTTATTGTGCATCATGTCTTAATTATTCACTAAATTGGTGTGTTTAAATGCTTCACATACCTCTCTTTGAAGTTAAGCCTGCCTGCTCTTAGCCAAGCTACCACGGCTTGGGCATGTGAATAATTTTCTAAGACCTATTCTGAGCCCTATACTGTGTTAATGGCCTTATTGCCAGCGGCAGATACACATTTGCCCCTACTAATGATCCACTTTCCAACATGGGGTTACTGTTTTTGAAGCTGTTACTAAGATGTTGAATATAATTTAGCACATTGGAATTTGTATACCTACACTCATGCTTAAATAATCCCCCCATGTCAATCACAACGAGTTTATGAATTTATGCCTGTCCCATTGAAGTTCAGTAATACAGCGTTACGCAGGCCTGTCAGGGAAGCCTTGTAACCCCAATTCCAGTTGTAGCAGCTAAACTGCCTCAGCTATTTCCAGTCAATCATTTTTGTGGCAGCAGGAAGCTTACATAAATAAATTCATTTCCCCTTGCTGCATCTTCAGTGCTGACTCAGTCCTTTGACATATCAACAGCATTAGCGGCCAATCAATATTCACTCGTGCATGCCAATGAGGGGCATGTGTATTATGCCATACAGGTTTTAAATTAGATTGTATCACAACAGCTTAGCAGGAGAAGAGGTTTTATCCAGATGCACAAGAATGAAAGTCCCTTCAGGTCTTACAATATCCCCACATTGATTGCAGTCAAAGAACTTTGGCTTGTTCAGAGTAAATAAAATAACAATCCCTACTTTGATACTAATAGTTACCATGATGTGATCAGCAACCATCAATTTGATCTTTTCTTGCTTTTCGAATAACACAAAATGTCCATGACATCCTGAAGTAGTTGTCCATGTTTGGGATAGACCTCAGATTACGCCACAAAAGCAACGTAGTTCGCCCTTTTTAAAGAAAATAGTGAGTTTTCCGTCCGATAGCTCTCAGATTTTGAGAACCTGTGCAAGAACACCTAAAATGAAAAATGATCTGTTAGGCAAAGGTCTACCGCAGCATTTTGTGTCCTCCAGTAGAGAAGGGGCATGCTTCATTTTGGGCAGTTTACTGCCTTAATTTAAACTGACTTGGAATGATAAGATATTAACTCAAATATCACTTTTGTAAAAATAACAATTTCAGCATATTTTGTTGATATTTCTCACAAAATATGTCTTCTCCCATACTTCACTATCACAACAATTTCGACTGTTGAATGTCAAAAAAGTTTTCTCTTTTCAGCAAGGATATTTATTTTCTTGCAATGCATTTCAGGTGATACAGATGTTGAGTTCAAGAGGCCAATCTACAGAACACACCACTGGACTTGTAAACCTCAATCATTCTGTATTGAAGGACTTGGAGCTTGTGCACAAGAGGCTGAACACAATGAAAGACTCGGTAGAAGCAATTAAGTTTACTTTGAACGCAGTCTGAGATGCCAGGCGCTACGGAACGGATGAAGGGCCACGACTGACTCCTGGAAGACACATCACTGCGGTGTGTCACGGTCCACTGCAGCAACATCAGTCTAATGAATTGCATCACTTTCAATATCGCAGGACATTTCATTACCTTTTGTTCTTCAGAGTGGACATTTGCAATTAGAATGCTGATACAAGTTTAAATATATCTTGTAGAAAAAATGTAAATCTATAACATTTACAAAGTACACAGTTCACATCTAGTGACACAGAAGTGACACATGCAGACATATATACATCTGAATCTGACAGAAGGTGCTGTGATAAAGAATGCACTTTTAGGGAAGCAGTATTGCTGGAACGAAAGCCTACATGCCACTATTGAAAACACCATATCTGAATAGAGGTTACAGTTTAATAGAACGCATTGATTAGTAATAAAGGCACCCTCCTTCAAGAGCTGCTCTCTTTCCTGACCAGCACCACTGTTCCAGATACACCCTCCTGGATTCGAAGTCATTCTGCATACCCAGAACAATAACAATACATTTCACTTATTCTTGTTTAACCTAACATGGACCATAACACTGAAACAAATGAAAACAATTATAACACAGACTACGCATTTGCCCTATACCTTAGAGGGTATAGGGTTGACTTAGAGTTTGGAGCTGAACATCCTCCAATTTGTGGAGGAAACCACTGGCTGTAGGATTATACAAAGCATTACTTTAATGGCACTTTCAGTTTCCCTTTAGCAAACTGCACCCTATAATCAGTCACAACTTCGCAAAAAAACCTTCTTACAGGATAACCCATTTCAACCTCTTATTGTATGCTCTCCAACCACTCCCCCACTCCTACAAAAAGTTAAAAACTTCTTTGCAGAAATCCATAGGTTTAAGAATCATGTTACATGTCCACTGCACTTCTGCTGCTACACACGTGACACTCCTTAACTTTTTCCTCAATCTCAGAATCCACTTTTTGCTACCCTCTGATTCTCTCAGACTTCGTGTGCCCACACTACGACTGAAAAAATCACTATGTGTCAGAACGATCAATTTTTTACTATAACGCTACTGGTGGAACACATTTGTCACACCTGTCGCCATCATAATCCCACACGCAGCCCACTCCTGATTGCCCACCTGTCTCCATCATGGAGCCATTCTTTTACCATGAAATGCGGAGTCATCTTTAATTCCTTGTCCATCGTCACTTTTCATGAGTTTTTCACATGTAATAGCTATTCTCATCCCAAACCGCCATAAGTGGACTCTCTTTTTCCTACTGTACTACTACAGTCTCTTCATGTTTGCCAACAATCACCAGTTTTAAGAAATTATCCACCCAAATAGTCTCTCTACCTGTTAGATATTCAGCCACGAAATCAGATTCTTTTAGATAACTACAATGCAATGGTAGAGGTAACTAGACACCACCTTGGGTCACACATAATTAATGGTTTGTGATCTGACTTCAGTAGATAAGTTCTTCCCCACAATAAACTGATGCTGTTGCATGCAAAGCAGTTTCCGGTACACTAGAAATGAATTTGGTGTTGACTCTCAAAGCTCTGGAAGCAAAAAGCAATTATCGCAACCTTACTGTTTTGTACTTGATTGACTACCGACCCTAACCCATGGGCACTCTCACCGGTAGACTATATACTCTGGCAATTTTTATCAAATTATTTAATGCAGGTGTCCCCATTCCTCCTTCCTTTCCCAAAACAAAAATCTTTTATTTGATATGTTCCTGATGCAATTGGTTTCCTTACCAAATTAGGCATAGCTTATTATTGCACTTGGTGGCTCAAGCACAGGGGCAGTGGGGAAGATTCACACAGGATCCTACCACTAGGGCACGGTAATAACACACACATAGTATGTCTTTTGAATCTTGTACCCACCTATGGAACCCAATGGCAGGTATGGTAGGCACCTACACAGAGCATGTTTGCAATACCACCTGTGTCGAACGTACGTGGTGCCACTGCACTAACCACCTTGAACAGGGTAACAGTAGAAATGCATAGCCCCAAATCCAATTTGCTTTGTAGTGATACTTCTCACCTTGAAGACATCTTCTGATTCGCATGCGACTACTACGGTGCTGTTCTGGCCTGGGACGACATAGCTCTTTCCACTGTTGCAGCACCAGGCACACTTTTCCAGCTAAACTAGACATAACATGCGCAATGTCACCACACTGTTTCGAAACTCTCCCTGTACTCTGGGGTTGGCTCGCAAAACAGGGCATCGGGCGCATAGTAATTATAACAATTACTTCACAATACAATGCTAAAATCTCAGCCCTGGATTACACAGAAATGAAGTGGCACGCTGTTCAATACCCTGGCTATCAAATCAGATTTTCTTATTTTAAATTATTTTTTGAATCCTATGAATTTTCAGAAGCTTGGTTGGGAATAACATTGGGTGATGGAAAAAAGCTGTAATAGGAAAAGGCATATGTGCACTGTACTGTGGAGAGATGTGGTGCAGCTGCCAGGGCAGCTGATTTCGAAGAACAAAGTTCACGGTTCGATTCCCAGCTCAGCACCATGTGACTCTGGGCCATAGCTCACTTAAATTCCTAAACAGCCCCCAGCCCCTTGAAACCGGTAAGGGTGAGTAGTTTGCGTTTTACAAATACAGATTTTATTTATTTTACTGGTACAAAACACATCTAACTTTTTTAGTAACGTTTATGCCTCATATTTTGGGTCACATCATATTCTTCTTTATAAAATATATCAACACCGTTTATATAATTATTGAATTTGTCAATAACCTCCGTTTACAAGCATTTCAAGTTTTTTTTTACTTTATCATAGCCATATTTCATCTCGATTCTCCTACTTAATTTTAAAATGCACAAACCTCAGCTTTTTTACTTACATTGTGCCTAATTTTGCATGAAGCTTCTTTGAGTACGTTTCTATAGCTGCTTGAAGATTCCTATAAATTAGACCTTTATTTACAACTCTTCTATGAAATTGCATTAACAATGCCCTATTATCAAAATGGTTTAGTCTTTTAGTATGAACCAACATTTTGATCTGTTGGTCTGTTTTTTTTTCATGTTGATAGTTTCATGGGTAGAAATAATTGTATGTCTGGTTGTTAGACCTGTCAGCTTTAGGGTGGGCATTCCCCCAACTTTCTGCCTTCCTCCTCCATTTTTTCTGACCTTGTTTTTGCTGGTCTTAAGACTTTGAGCACTTTGCCACTGCTAACCAGTGCTAAAGTGGATGTACACTCTCCTCTAAACATGGTAATATTAGTTCAGACCCAATTGGCATATTTCATTTACTTATAAGTCACTGGTAAAGTTCACTACATGTGCCCAGTACCTGGCAATTAAGTGCCACTAGTGGGCTTGCAGCACTGATTGTGCCACCCACCTAAGTATCCCCAAGTCTAAACATTACTCAGGACTGCCATTGCAGGGAATGTGTGTGCAGTTTTAAACTGCCATTTCAGCATGCCAAAATGAACCTTTTGCCAGACCCAGCCCTTCCTTTTTAATACATATAGGTAACCCCTAGGATAGGCCCTGGACAGCCCAGAGGGCGGGGTGCAATGAATTTGAAAATCAAGACTTGTACTTTTAAGTTTGACATTTTTTAGTAGTGACAAACTCTAGCACAATTCCTCTATCTCCTTTAGCATAACATTGGGATTATCTTATTACATTGTATCAGTGTAATTTTCAAATGGGAAGACATATATGTGTTCAAATTCAGTGTCTCTGGAATACTAATTTAAAATCCTAAATGATGGTGATGTCAGATTTTAAATTACAATTCTAAAAATGCAACTGTTAGACAGTTGCCATTTTCTTGCCTTAGCCATCTGGTGCCCGCAGCCTGCCACTGGTCACATGACTGGGTGTAGTTGGCAGTTGCTCCTAAACAGCCACACACAATAGGAGCTTAGGTGTGACTGAGTGGGCCATTACTGACAGGGCGGGAGGGAGGAGCTAGACTCAGCCTCACTCACACCTGAATAGGCTGTGTCCTGTCCCCACACAAAGGGCTGCATACTACCTGTGGTTAGCTTTGAGCCAGGGTGGGGGAGACAGGCCATCTGCATACTTGAAAGGCATGCCTCTAGTAGCATCTCCTCATTTCAAAGGCAGAACTGTGTATAAAAGAAGGAAATCAAACACCACTACTTCAGTACACTTCTGGACCTGTGGATACTCTGCCCGGAAGAAGGACTGCTATGCTGCTGAAGGACTACCACTCTGCTTGACTGCACTCTGCTAGACTCCTGCTTTGCTGTGCTGCTCTGCTGCCTGCTGCCCTTTTGTCTGGGTGAGAAGGATGGAACCTGCATCTCTTGAACTCAAAACCCAGAGTGACTCCAAGGACTATTTGGCTGGCCTCCTGATTTGAAATGTCAGTGACATAATAGGCTTCTAACCTCCTACACCTGGATTCTACCATCTGTGAGTCTACCCTGCCCCGTTTATGACGCAGGACTCTGCATTGCAGCCTTGAAGCTCCTCAGAACCAATGCATCACCAGCTGCACGCTGCATCTCAGAGGCCAGACTTTGCCTCGCAAGCCCCCTGTCGATGGGACCCTCATCCACAACGCAACAGGACCTTGCACCGCAGCCTCGTCACATCTCAGAACCGACTCATCGCTTGGGCTGTGCAGTGTTTTTCAGTGCGGAATTATGCCACACCCCGCAACAAGAGTTTAAGGTGCTCTCTTCAGCGGGCCTAACTGGGTCCCTGTAGCTGGCCCGTGCTCATTCATGGTTAGCCTAACTTGTGATTTTGTCCCGATCCGGTCCACCAGATATCCCCAATAGCACTTTGTGCTTTTTTAGCACTATTTTGACTGCAAACTTTAAAATTCAGTATCTCTAGTTCCACTAATTGGATATTTGTTGTTTTGGTCCTGTTGTATTTATTTAAACTTACTCTGTGTTTGTAAACCTGTTGTAGGCTACTGCTGTGGTGTGTTGTCACATTGCCTCTTAGTTAAGCCTGACTGCTCTGTGCTAAACTTCCAAAGGGGTGTCCACAGACTAATTTGGGGTCTGCTTGTGCCTTACCCTGACAAGAATTGTGGTTGCTGCTTGACCAAGGCTTACACCCCAGTCAACAAACAACCCAATTTCTCACAATGGTGTTAGCCAATATCTTTTTTTTGTTTATGTTTTTTAAATCTAAGCTCTTAAAGCACTATTGATCCACTGGTTTGTGTAGTGGCATTCACATTTCGATTCCTCCCACCACAGCGTACAACTTGGGGCAAAAGTGCACATTGGCATTTAAAAAAAGTTCCCTTTAGAACCTCATCTTCTTGGCCAATGTGTGATTTTTATATTGTCTATTTTTTATTTCTGGCATGTCTCGCCCCAACCTCAGACTTAAAGCGTTTAACCTCTTGGATGCTTTTGGTGTAATCTCCACATCAACAGCTCTCCAAAGTCAGGCGCTGTTGACTTGGAGCTCACATCAAAATGCCAAGGTGAGGGAATTCTTCTGATACTGGTATCAGAGAGATTCCCCTTTTTTCATATCAGGTTGGCTGATGGAAAAGGGCTTTACAAGCAGCTCAAGTTTTTTTATTAAATCAGCTGGCATAACCTCCTGATGTCATTATAATAAAAAATGTTAGTGAAAGGAGATATTACTCTCACTTTGCATCTGTGCTCTGGGGGCATATTTCCCCCGCCAGCAAGCAATTTTGATGGGTGAGGTATTGTTGGAAAGGAGAGGATTTCCCCTTTCCAATGGAATTGATCTCATAGGGCAACCAAGAAGAAGGAATCCACTTCACCACAACTTGCAATTTATATTTGGGAGATGGGGAGCGGCCCCTTTGGTAAGGGCCAGTTCTCCCCACTGAAGTGCAACAGAGGCTTTCCGCCTCCCCTTTGGGGGCTGATTGGAGGGTCTGCCCCAATCTTCTTTCCTCAGGTGAGTGAGTGAAAGGCCCAGTAGGCACCAGGGTTTATTAACAAAGCCCAATATGGCATCTGGCCATGTCCCCCACAAAAAATTAACACACAGCCTTTCTACTCCCGCCACCCTCTCCAGGTGAGTAGATTGGAGTATGATCCCAATCTGCTCCCCTATGGGATAGGAAACCCACTAGACACCAAGGAATTCTCTTTTTGGGGGAGAGGAAGGTTCCTTGGGCAAGGTCCAGTGCCCCTACCAAGAGCAAGATAGGTTTTCAGCCTTTCTTGGGAGGCAGATTGAGGGGTTGACACAGTTAATTTAAGTGTGAGTGGCTAGAAGTCCATGGGGATTGGTGACGTTACAACGCAGGCTATTACAACGCCTGCTGTTACAACGCGGTTTTTACATCGCATACCACTACAACGCATAGTGCTTTTAAGCGCTGGATAGTGATTTATTTAATTTACTATTCCAACTCCAGTCCCCGTGGATAGTAGGGAAGGTGTTGGATAGTAAATTAAATATATTCCCTATCCTAGAGCGCCTCCCAGCGCAATGCGTTGTAATGGTTTGCGTTGTAATGGTTGCGTTGTAATGGTAGTGCGTTGTAATAAATGCGTTGTAAGTGATGTTTCCCGTCCATGGTACTCTGTATGACTCCATTGTGTAACAGCTGAATGTCTTGTACTGGATGCTGAAATGTCAAAAAAGTGAAGTGCAAGAGAGCCTGCATTCCTTTTTTCCTAAAATGTTTGCTGTTAAGCTTCTAAAATATATTTATTGTTTACTTTTTGTTTCTGCTTCAGAATTGTTTTTCTCTAAAGCATCTGAGTTTATGTTATGTCTGATTCACACAGACTATGGTTACTTCATATTACAACTCCACCTACTTAAAAAGGTCAGCACTAAGGGTGAGTCATTCATTATTTTGTCCAACATCCTTTTCTTTATAGCCATAAATAGGGTAAAAGTACACTGCAAGCAAATAGCTTGGTTGAGGAAATATTGAACAGGCATAGAACTAGCAGCCTACTCTTTAATTATTCATAAACAAACAAGAAAAACTGTGAGATTTACACTAAAAGGTCTCAGATATTGATTGTCTTAGCTTTAAAATCATACCTAGTTAGATGGCAGAATGGATTAACCACTCACATTAAACAGCAAAATTATTAAATCAGTCAATCAATCAATATTTGTACAGTGCTGCTAATCACCCGTGAGGGTATCCAGGCAGTAGGTTGCTGGGCTCATTGTAAAAGCCAGGTCTTGAGTCTCTTCCTGAACTCTGAGGGTGATGTTCGGAGGTGGAGGGGAAGGCCTTTCCAGGACTTGGCAGTGAGGTATGAGATGGAACGCCCTCCGCTGTGGCTTTGGCGGATGCATGATGTCTGTGCGAGGGAAGAAGAGGGAACGTCTCTGGATTGTTGGTGGTAGTTCAGGGGGTGGTAGATGTATGCTGGTCCTTGGTGATGGAGGGCTTTGTAGGTGTGTGCCAATATCTTGAATTGGCATCTTTTCTGGACTGTGAGCCAGTGGAGGTTCCTAAGGTTTGGGGTAATTTGGGCCGTTAAGGATGAGTCTGGCTGCTGAGTTCTGTATCGTCTGGGCTATCCTCATGAGTTTGGTGGTGGTAAGGTGAGCTGTACTCATGCAGTGAGGGGCTGTTCGTGTGAGGCTTCGTTCGAGTGAGGAAGCTGTGGAGGTCAGTGGGTTTTGGCTCGAGGTTCCTGTAGCTGGTGGATATCTTGTTGGTGAAATGGTTCGCTAGAGTGTCACAGAGTTCCTGTGAAGGTGGGATTGTGTTCTTGGTGGCTGTTGGGCAGGAGAACTCTTTGGCAGTGCTGAGGAGTGCTTGGTGTTGATGGTGCTTGCTTCAATGTGGTTTCTAGGGCATCTTTTGTCATGTATTTTTGTTGGTGGTATCTGTTGAGGGCTGACTTCAAAGTGGTAGGGTCTGTGGTGTCTGCTGGTGCATCATCTTCTCTTCAGTTGTTTTCAGCTGCGTTTCATTGTCCTGAGTTCTGGTGTGTACCAGCTGGCTTGTTTGGTAGATCTGCCGGACTTGTCTGGTTTGATGGGGAGATTATGTTGGCCACGTTGGTGAACCAGGTGGTGAAGTTCTGGACTACTTGTTCCATGTTGTTGCAGGGTCGGGCTGGGTGGTGTTGAGGGTGTTCATCCATTGGGTTTGGGCCAAATTCTTCTAGCTGTGGATTGAGGCGTTGGAGGGGCTGGTGGCGTGCACAGTGATCCTGCGATGGTGAAGTGGACAATGGAGTGGTTGGTCCAGGTGTGTTCTGTGGCATGGCTGTATTTGACTCTGTTGTTGCCCGTTAAGTTTGGGTCCAATGTGTCTCCTGCTCTGTGTGGGGTCAGTGACCAGCTGGGTGAGGCTGATGTTACCCATGTGCTCCCGGAAGTTGGTGAAGATTGTGTCTGTTGGGTCATCCAGGTGGAAGTTGAGGTCTCCGAGGAAGATGTAGTTCTTGGACTCGATGGCTAGTGGGCCGATGAAGTTGGGTTGCCAGAGCGTGGTCATGGGAGTCTGTAGGCGAGGGTGATGGTCATTCTGTCAGTGTGGAGTTTGAAGTTGAGGTGTTCCATGATCTGTGTGGTGTCGTCGACGGTGGTGGTGATGCAGCAGATTGTTTCTTTGTGGAAGATGGCAGTGCCTCCTCCATTTTTGTTGGTGGGTCGTCTTGTAGCCGTTGGGCATTGTGGTGACGATGTAGTGGGCGGAGTGGGGGTTGAGCCATGTCTCTGTGATGAAGATCACAACAGGGGCATGGGTTGAGATGGTGTTCTAGACTTCGGTGGCGTGTTTGCAGACAGATTGATCATTGAGCTGGAGGCATCGGAGTAGTTCCAGGCCAGTCACAGTTGGTGAAGTGGGACTGGCGCAGTTTTACGTGAGGATGGGAGGTCCTTAGTTGCAGGTGAAGAGACAGCAGTGGCATGTGAACGGTCCTGCTGTTCATTAGGGATATGTGAGGCAGCAATTGTTACGGCATCCAGGGCTCAGAGTTCTGCGGCAGAGTATCTATGGGTGACTAGAGGGGCAGGGTTTGTGGCGCTGGACGCGGTCAAAGCGCAGATGGGATCAGTGTACTTTCATTGAACAAAGGCCAGACATATTGGCTAATATTTATGAAATCATATGAAGGCTTGTAGACTCTTTTAGTGCTTCTTTTTAATTTGCACTCAGCTAGAAAATGTGTTTATTGCTTTCCACTAGTCAGCCGCATTGATAATGTGTAACTTTTGCTAGGTGCCTTGTTGCATACATCATGCAAGTGCCAAGGGCTACAAGCTTTGCAAATGCTTGTTTTCTTTTGTGTTGTCCTGCCAGCTCCTCTAACACTTGTAACAATCTTTCTTTGTTGCTTGCATTGCAGCCTGTCACACACACCCACTACAAGCAGCTCCATCTTTATAACAACAATGTTTCCAAGATGGCTGGCTCCGCATCTGTAGCCATATGCACATGCATACATGGTTAGCTAGCTGTGAATCCATTTTGTGACACTTTGCCAAAAAACATTCAAAGGAAACAAACATTAGAAATGCCAATAGCTGGGAAGCCAATGTCAAACCTATTGGCTTTGCCAATGCTTGTCTTTAGTAAAGTCTGATTTACTTTGATTTGGTTCCTGTCATAGTAGAAAGAGTAGTTAAGGTACTGCTTTCCTCTAATATAAAAAACATCTGTTGTTACACCATCATATTCAGAATGTTGATTTTTTTTCTTTAGCTTGGCTGGGTGACCCGACTTGAGATAATAATGTACCCAAAAATGAATTGTAAAACTACATGAATAATCAATGTTAACTACAAAAACCATATTCAAAATTTTGTAAACTGTTTCTGATTGACTCTAAAATTGATAATTTAACATGCTGCTCCTAAAATAATATGTGCAGTTTAGAAATCTGCTTTTCATCCTGTTTTATTGATTTTTATGTCATTAACCGAGACCTTTGTATTTTACTAAAATTCTATGTGTAGTATACCTTTTCAAATGTGTTTTCAACCATTTCTTTTCAACCATGGTCTGTTGTGTTACACTAATTTTCTTCAGCCCACTACAGCATGGGGCAACGGGTCAGCCAATTTCAGCCGCTGGTTAACTTCACTTTGAGTGACTGCATTTTCCTCTCTGACAAAGCGCATCTACACACAATAAAGTTGCCTTCAGAGACAAGGTTTTTGTTCTTTTACCTTATAATTACTCTAGAGTAGCCTTTGTGTTTAGAGCCTGAGATCAACACAGGCCACATTCCATCCTTTATCAGCCCATGTCTCCTGCTACTGCTGTTTGTTGTCTATCTGATTGCTTGTATTTCACAGCATAACAGGTTGTGTTCATCTGAAACTTTTCTGTATTGAGGTATCCTTTTTTTTACTGTGCATGCAGTAAACAAACCGCAAGCTTCTATATTATACATTTGAATTCATAACAGATAATTCTTCAGAACAGCTCTTGTAACACAATTTTTAAATGTATTTCCTTCTTCACTTCAGTCTTTCTTTCTTTCTTTCTTTCCTTCTTTCTTTCTTTCCTCCCGCTTGCTTTCCTTCCTTGTTTTCTTCTTCTTTCTTTCTTCTTTCTTTTTTGCTTTCTTTCTTGCCTTTCCTTCTTTCTTGTTTCCTTTTTCCTGCTTTCTTTATTTCTTATTCTTTCCTACTTTCTCCCTTTCCCACTTGCCTTCTTTTTCTCTTCCTCTCTTTCCTTTTTTCTTTTTGATCTTACTTTAATCATTTTCTTTATTTCTTCTTTCCATTCTTTCTTCTATCCATAATTCTAGTTGTATTTCATTCATTCTTTCTTTACTTCTTTTTGCTTTCTTTCCTCTGTCTTTCCTACAATTCTTCTTTCTTTCTTTCCTTTTTAGGTCTCGCCTTTACCATTCCGCAGGAATGGTAAATGGGGAGAATTCAAGTCGGCTATTTTCTCTTCAAACCAAAGGGCTTTCAGCCCCGCGGTTTTCATGCTGTTCACGTGAACCACGTGATAACATGCACGCGCATTCAGGGCCAGCCAGCCCAGCACATCAAAGGGCTTCTCCTCCCCTAATTATTCATCGCCGGCCGCAGGCCGGCCGTACTTTCAGTTTCCCGGAACGGCTTCTCCTCACCTAATTAGGGGAGGAGAAGCCCTTTGATGTGCTTCACACCAATGCGCCTCAGTCATTCCTCTTGTTTGTATTTGCTTCCAGACTCCGATCTGCTCATGTGCACAAGACGCTTTACACATTACACTCATCTGCCTGAAGTGGGAGTTTTAAACAAGCAAAGCTGGTCCTTCTGTACTTGCAGTTTCACTTCTAATGTGTGTTGTTATTTATCATGATTTTTTGCTGAGGTGTATCACGCTCGTTCATGAGTTTGATCTCTTCATACTGTGAAATGTTTTCTAAGTTGTTTTTGATTGTCTTACCGCTGGAGGTCTCCCTGTGCTACATTTAGCCTCTGACACAGGCAACGCCACGCAACCACGCAACGCCACTCACACACACATGCAACGCCACTCAACATGCAACGCCACTCAACCACGCAACGCCACTCAATCACGCAACGCCACTCAACTACGCCACGCAACTACGCAACTCCACGCAACTGCGCAACGCCACGCAACTATGCAACGCCACGGATGCAACGCCACTCACACATGCAACGCCACTCACACACACAAGCAACGCCACTCACACACACATGCAATGCCACTCACACATGCAACGCCACTCACACATGCAACGCCACTCAACCACGCAACGCCACTCAACCATGCAACGCAACTCAACCACGCAACGCCACTCAACCACGCAACGCCACTCAACTACGCAACGCCACTCAACTACGCAACGCCACTCAACTACGCAACGCCACTCAACTATGCAATGCCACTCAACTACGCAACGCCACTCAACTACGCAACGCCACTCAACCACGCAACGCCACTCAACTACACACACATGCAACGCCACTCACACATGCAACGCCACTCAACCACGCAACGCCACGCAACTACGCAACGCCACACAACTACGCAACGCCACTCAACTACGCAACGCCACTCAACTACGCAACGCCACTCAACTACGCAACGCCACGCAACTACGCAATGCCACTCAACTACGCAACGCCACTCAACTACGCAACGCCACTCAACTACGCAACGCCACGCAACTACGCAACGCCACGCAACTACGCAACGCCACTCAACTACGCAACGCCACTCAACTATGCAACGCCACTCACCTACGCAACGCCACTCACCTACGCAACGCCACTCACCTACGCAACGCCACTCATCTACGCAACGCCACTCAACTACACAACGCCACTCAACTACGCAACGCCACTCAACTACGCAATGCCACTCAACTACGCAACGCCACGCAACTACGCAACGCCACTCAACTACGCAACGCCACTCAACTACGCAACGCCACTCAACTACGCAACGCCACTCACCTACGCAACGCCACTCAACTACGCAACGCCACGCAACTACGCAACGCCACTCAACTACGCAACGCCACTCAACTACGCAACGCCACTCAACTACGCAACGCCACTCACCTACGCAACGCCACTCACCTACGCAACGCCACTCAACTACGCAACGCCACTCAACTACGCAACGCCACTCAACTACGCAACACCACTCTACGCAACGCCACTCACACATGCAACGCCACTCACACATGCAACGCCACTCAACCACGCAACGCCACTCAACTACGCAACGCCACTCAACTACGCACACATGCAACGCCACTCACACATGCAACGCCACTCACACATGCAACGCCACTCACACATGCAACGCCACTCACACATGCAACGCCACTCACACATGTAACGCCACTCAACTACGCAATGCCACTCAACTACGCAACGCCACTCAACTACGCAACGCCACTCACACATGCACCGCCACTCAACTACGCAACGCCACTCAACTACGCAACGCCACTCAACTACGCAACGCCACTCAACTACGCAACGCCACTCAACTACGCAACGCCACTCAACTACGCAACGCTCACACATGCAACGCCACTCACACATGCAACGCCACTCACACATGCAACACCACTCAACCACGCAACGCCACTCAACTACGCACACATGCAACGCCACTCACACATGCAACGCCACTCAACCACGCAACGCCACGCAACAACGCAACACCACACAACTACGCAACGCCACTCAACTATGCAACGCCACTCAACTACGCAACGCCACTCAACTACGCAATGCCACTCAACTACGCAATGCCACGCAACTACGCAACGCCACGCAACTACGCAACGCCACACAACTACGCAACGCCACTCAACTACGCAACGCCACGCAACTACGCAACGCCACGCAACTACGCAACGCCACGCAACTACCCAACGCCACTCAACTACGCAACACCACTCAACTACGCAACGCCACTCAACTACGCAACGCCACTCAACTACGCAACGCCACGCAACTACGCAACGCCACGCAACTACATGCAACTACGCAACGCCACTCAACTACGCAACGCCACTCAACTACGCAATGCCACTCAACTACGCAACGCCACTCAACTACGCAACGCCACTCAACTACGCAACGCCACTCACCTACGCAACGCCACTCATCTACGCAACGCCACTCATCTACGCAACGCCACTCAACTACGCAACGCCACTCAACTACACAACGCCACGCAACTACGCAACGCCACTCAACTACGCAACGCACTCTACGCAACGCCACTCACACATGCAACGCCACTCACACATGCAATGCCACTCAACCACGCAACGCCACTCAACTACGCAACGCCACTCAACTACGCACACATGCAATGCCACTCACACATGCAACGCCACTCACACATGCAACGCCACTCACACATGCAATGCCACTCACACATGCAACGCCACTCACACATGCAACGCCACTCACACATGCAACGCCACTCAACTACGCAACGCCACTCAACTACGCAATGCCACTCAACTACGCAACACCACTCAACTACGCAACGCCACTCAACTACGCAACGCCACTCAACTACGCAACGCCACTCACACATGCAACGCCACTCAACTACGCAACGCCACTCAACTACGCAACGCCACTCACACATGCAACGCCACTCACACATGCAACGCAACTCACAGAGCCAACGCCACTCACACAGCCAACGCCACTCACACAGGCAACGCCACTCACACAGGCAACGCCACTCACACAGGCAACGCATCTCACACAGGCAACGCATCTCACACAGGCAACGCCACTCACACACGCAACGCCACTCAACTACGCAACGCCACTCAACTACGCAACGCCACTCAACTACGCAACGCCACGCAACTACGCAACGCCACGCAACTACATGCAACTACGCAACGCCACTCAACTACGCAACGCCACTCAACTACGCAATGCCACTCAACTACGCAACGCCACTCAACTACGCAACGCCACTCAACTACGCAACGCCACTCACCTACGCAACGCCACTCATCTACGCAACGCCACTCATCTACGCAACGCCACTCAACTACGCAACGCCACTCAACTACACAACGCCACGCAACTACGCAACGCCACTCAACTACGCAACGCACTCTACGCAACGCCACTCACACATGCAACGCCACTCACACATGCAATGCCACTCAACCACGCAACGCCACTCAACTACGCAACGCCACTCAACTACGCACACATGCAATGCCACTCACACATGCAACGCCACTCACACATGCAACGCCACTCACACATGCAATGCCACTCACACATGCAACGCCACTCACACATGCAACGCCACTCACACATGCAACGCCACTCAACTACGCAACGCCACTCAACTACGCAATGCCACTCAACTACGCAACACCACTCAACTACGCAACGCCACTCAACTACGCAACGCCACTCAACTACGCAACGCCACTCACACATGCAACGCCACTCAACTACGCAACGCCACTCAACTACGCAACGCCACTCACACATGCAACGCCACTCACACATGCAACGCAACTCACAGAGCCAACGCCACTCACACAGCCAACGCCACTCACACAGGCAACGCCACTCACACAGGCAACGCCACTCACACAGGCAACGCATCTCACACAGGCAACGCATCTCACACAGGCAACGCCACTCACACACGCAACGCCACTCACACACGCAACGCCACTCACACATGCAACGCCACTCACACACACAACGCCACTCACACACACAACGCCACTCACACACGAAAAACCACTCACACACGAAAAACCACTCACGTTGCCAATAGGTCTCGCAGTACGACAGTTGGAGCCATTACAATTGCAAATAACAATGCCTTTCACTTTGGTTATAATTTTAAATACATAAAGGGCTTTGTCATTTACAAAACCAATAGCTCCAACTTTCCTACTGCGAGACCTATTGGCAACGCCAGTGCTTGTTTTCATTGTTGCCTTCCTTACTTCCATCATTCTTTCTTTCTTTCCTTCCTTCTTGCTTTGCTTCATTCTTTCTTGTCTTCTATCCTTCTTTCTTGCTCTCTTTTCTTTTATCTTTCTCTTTTTTCCTTCCCTATTTCCTTCTTTCTTTCATTCTGTCCTTCTTTCTTTCCTTCTTTCTCAAAGGCAACAGGCTTGCAGCCATTAGCAGAACGATTTGCATTTTTAGGTCTGTCTTACCTAATATCTTTTAATTGTACTAAAATGAAGTGTACAACCTAGTTCCTTATTGGGTTTTCAACCACACTTTATCCATTTGTCTGCGGTTGTGTACTTCAAATGTTTCTCCAACCCAGTCAAGCATGCATCAAGTGCCTATGTGTCAGCCCACTTCAGCCATTGGCTCACTTCACTAAGAGTTACACCATGCTGCCCTATCACAAAGTAGTTCATTTCAGTGCCAGGGACTACTATGATGATGTGTAAAACATGTTTTGCTTTTAGTCCATGTTTTTTTTTTAGATTGACAAATATCTGGCAGCTTTTCGAACAATAAAGTTTTGCAAACACCATGACAAAAAAAAGATAAGAATCCCAAAACACTGGCAATAAAAGCCAGACTTATTGGCTTTGCCAGTGTTTGTTTAATAGTTGTTTTAAAATACTTAAACATGGAATTAAGACTACTGTGAAGTCGCTAACAGTGAAACTACGCATGGGTTGTGTACCTAGTAAATCCTTGTGATGTAGGAAAGTAATCTCGAATCCTTGTTTGAGGCATATGCTCCACGTTTGTGCCAATGCACTGAGTTGTGATCTCGATGGTTAGTAAATTTGACTCCTCTGGGACTGAAAGCATTTGGTTATATGAATTGCTCCTGGGTTGAGCCACGTCTATGTGAGTTGTTTGCTGCTTGTCTTTCTAATTGTAAACATCAGTTTTCTGAAAAGTACAATAAAACAACGCCGTTATCCATCCCTTTCAAATATGTCTTCCATTGCAATGTATTCTAAAAGTGTCTTTCCCATTTCCTGAGACTGAATCCCCTTCATACACAAAACAGATTCTGGCTGGGTTAAGGGTATATAAAAGTGAATTCAATTAATATTTGAGAACACAAACGAAAGCTATGTTATTGCAGGGGCATTCAGTGATTAGTGCAGGGATATTCCTAGAGCATGCTTTGGCTAATACATTAAACATTGGTGTACGGCATGTACTGGAATCTTTGTGATCAAGCAAAGTTCTGCTATGGGTCAATAATGCTTTTGAGGAATATTACACTTTGGCCTAAGCCCATATCAAAGTAGCTAAACTCTTTCATAATGTACTATTTGTATGTGTGTTACCAGGGCTTGACAGGTGTCCAAAACGTTTCCATGTTCTTAGCGAAAAATGAAAGCACATTTTTCTCATTTTCCTATTTGGGGATCTGTATTGGAAAATGAAAAGTACTGACCGGGGTGCCATTCTGGCGTTGCTTGGCAGACCGGAAATCAGTGTTTTTTGATCGAAGTACCCAGAAGTTGCTGCACTACAAATGCCACACAAGTTCAAGTTCAAGTTCAGAGATTTGTATAGGGCACTACTCACCCAGAGGGTCTCAAGGCGCTTGAGGGAGGGTGGGAGTAATACTTATCGAATAGCCAGGTTTTTAGTTGCTTTCTGAAGGAGAGGTGGTTTTGTGTGAGGCGGAGGTGAGTGGGGAGAGAGTTCCAGGTTTTGGCCGCTAAGTAGGAGAAGGATCTTCCTCCCATGGTGGATCTATGGATGCGCGGAATTGCGGCGAGGGCTTGATTGGATGATCGTAGTTGGCGGGTGGGTGTGTGGAAGGACAGTCGTGTGTTGAGGCATTCGGGTCCTAGGTCGTAGAGGGCTTTGTGTGCGTGGGTGAGGAGACGGAGCGTTATTCTCTTGTTGACGGGGAGCCAGTGGAGGTCTTTCACGGGTCCGGAAATGTGAGCTTGACGGGGTATGTCCAGTATGAGTCTGGCAGAGGCGTTTTGGATGCGTTGGAGTTTTTTCTGTAGTTTGGCTGTGGTTCCGGCGTAAAGGGTATTTCCGTAATCGAGTCGGCTGATGACCAGTGCGGGGTGACTGTCTTTCTTGTTTCGGTGGGGATCCAACTGAAGATTTTTTTGAGCATGCGTAGGATGTTGAAGCATGAAGAAGAGACGGCGTTGACTTGTCTGGTCATCGAGAGGGAGGAGTCTAGGATGAAGCCCAGGTTACGTGCGTGATCTGTGGGTATGGGTGCTGTACCCAGGGCCGGTGGCCACCAATAGTTGTCCCAGGCAGAGGGGGATGATCCTAAGATGAGGACTTCTTTTTTGTCCGAGTTTAGTTGTAAACGGCTGTTCTTCATCCATTCGGCTACTTCTTTCATTCCTTCGTGTAGATTGGTTTTGGCGGTGTTAGGGTCTCTGGTGAGGGAGAGCATCAGCTGGGTGTCATCTGCGTAGGAGATGATGTTGAGGTTGTGTTGTCGCGCGATGGATGCGAGGGGACTCATGTAAACGTTGAAGAGGGTGGGACTGAGTGATGATCCTTGTGGTACGCCGCAGATGATTTCGGTGGCCTCTGATTTGAATGGGGGGAGGCGGACTCTTTGGGTCTTCCGGCGAGGAACGAGATGATCCAGTCCAAAGCTTTTCCTTGTATTCCGACGTTGCTGAGGCGTTGTAGGAGGGTGCTATGACACACTGTGTCGAAGGCGGCGGAGAGGTCAAGTAAGATGAGGGCAGCTGTTTCTCCATTGTCCAGTAGTGTTCGAATGTCGTCAGTTGCTGCGATGAGGGCGGTTTCGGTGCTATGTTTGGCTCGGAAGCCGGACTGTGAAGGGTCGAGAGATTTGTTGGATTCGAGGAAGGCGGCGAGCTGACGGCTTTCTCGATGACTTTGGCGGGGAATGGGAGGAGCGAGATGGGGCGGTAGTTCTTAAGTTCAGTGGGGTCTGCTGTGGGTTTCTTCAGAAGGGCACTGAGTTCGGCGTGTTTCCAGCTTTCCGGGAAGGTGGCGGAATTGAAGGAACAGTTGATGACATCGCGGAGATGGGGTGCGTTGATGGAGTCTGCTTTGTTGAAGATGTGGTGGGGACATGGGTCGGTTGGCGAACCTGAGTGAATGGAGTTCATCAGGTGGATGGTGTCTTCAGTAGTAATTGGGTTCCAGGCGCAAAGGTTGTTGGGGTGCTGTTTTGGTTCGGAGGTGGGGGAGTGGACTGTTCTTCGGCTGTTGGGGAACTCAAAATCTGTCGGGCTAGCTTCGGCTGTATTTTTAATTGATGGCCTTTCTCCTTCTTCCTCAGTTCTGTTATTGCCTAAACACATAGAAGCGTCCTTAAGTCATATTTAACATAGACAAGCCCCAGTAGCACACACTGTTTGAAAATACTAACAGAAGAAATCACTGGGAAAACATGTTTTAATTTGTTTAGAGAAACTTACATCGTTTGTATCTAGGTACAGTATATGTGCAAACAAACTCCACAAGTAGGTCATTTGGACCTGAAAAGCCATGTCCCTGACTAGTATCAGTTCAAACTCTTGGAATTTCCAAGATAACGCTTTGACAGATGTTCTGTAAATGTAAATGTATTGGCATTTATATAGCGCACTACTTACCCGTAGGGTCCCAAGGCGCTTCGACCGCTGCGAAACCCTTCCTGGCTTCCCTGAGAGATGGTCCCTTAATGGGTATCTCCAGGGTGAGACCAGGCATCCCCGGCGGTCTGGTGGGGCCGTTAGTGAAGATGAGGCAAGCTAATGCCCAGAGTTGCCGAGTGTGATCGCTGATCAGAGTGGGCACCGAGGCGAGAGAATTATCGAGTCCGCTGACCCTGGTCCAGAAACCTGCCGCGCCGGGAATCGAACCCTGGTCCCGGGCCGTCCTCTGCTCTCGGGTCTGCCGCCTCTAACCAGTGAGCCACACTACTTTGGTTCGGAGCTTTAATAGGGCTTTAATTTAAAATGTGTGCCTTAAACAAATTGAGGTCCCAAGGGAATAGGTGACGTGGTTTTGGTTTGCCTGACAATGACTAAACATTAAACATTTATTTTTGTATAAATGATTCTCTACACGTGTTGTAATTTTTTTTACCAGGGCATAGTATTTCTTTCTCCTTTTTTTATATTTTCTTCTTCGCTATAAATATTTCTTTTAAATGGATTTCCTTATATATTGGCCCTAGACACAACATTGTGGAAAGCTCCCTACTACTTGTAATATCTCATGTTCTAATCCTGTGCGTCTCTGTGGTATTTAACCATCAGTCCTGCCAACCTGAAAGGATTTGCAAGCATTGTGTTTGAAACTTGCAACTTTATTTATCTATTTTGTTATTTATTTATGTCGTTTTATGTAACGTGGATGTGGCCCAAGGGCAACAGAGTGATTGACAACAAAGCAAAGTTACTTACAGATCATAAAACCTAGTGTTTAATTCCCATTTTGATACCACAGAGAGGAAAAATATACTGTGATGGCCAAATAATTTTTCTTCATCATTTTATTAGAAAACCTAAAGTTAACGTTTCTCTGCAAAAGTTAGTAAATGCAGAATATAATCTTTCTATAAATGACTCCCCTTCTTTTCTTCTGGCAAACCTATGATTCCCCACATGATCCTTGCCATATCTGTATTGCCTTCCTAGTTAAGGAGATTGTTTGCCGACTGCTGCTACAAGTAATTAACAGTTCATTTTGTTCAATCCTCTTGGATTACACAGTTTCCATAGGACTACCCCTGCTGAAGAAACATTTAATGAACCCAGAGGATCGTTCTGAATGCTGGTGGATTTCCCTCTAGCCCTCTTGAGCTAAGGTACTTGAGAGAGCACTAGCTACACAGTCCTACGAGGAATACAATATTATTTTAAAAATTTTCCAAGTGGGTTTCCAGCCAGGGATGGGCACTGTATTTGTTGTATCAGCTACACAGGAGGACCTTCAGATGATCAAGTTGTAGCCCTGATACTTTTTCATGTGTCAATGGAATTCAATCCCATCAACCATCAGATCATACTTCAACACCTTGCTGATTGGCACGTCTCTGTTCCATCAAAGGAGTCAATGAAGCTCTATCATGTGAGGCAACTCAAGCTGCTCAAGTTTAATCCAGACTGCATCATTTTCATTGCTTTAACGCCTTTCCACAGAATGTGGGAAAAATTGAAGATAAGGCCCCAAGGTGTTGTGCTCAATCCTAGGCCTCATTAAGGATGTTTCTGCAACTTCCTGAGCTGCTACATTCTTCTTGTCTGTGTACCAATTGGCAAATGCGGGCCTCAATGTGGAACTTTTGTTTACAGCGGGCTAGGCACCAAGACAGTCTGTCCAACATCAACCGCATCTTGGAGGAGACAGCCCAGGACTTTTAGAGTTGGCAAGCGCACACTAACCTAATTTGTGGCCGCTGGTCTCGGTCCCCACCTAGAACTCACAGTAGTGATAGATGCATTCTCTCCGGGTTGGGGAAGCCACGTCGGAGAAGTGAAAATCAGCAGACTGGGATCTCCAGCAGTGTGGCAGCTCCACATTAGTCTGTTGGAGCTTCGCAGTATCCGTCAGGCTCTCAAAGCCTTCTTAATGGCCACCAAAGGGGAGGCTGGTACAGGTTCTCCCAGACAACATGACCAATCAATCAATCATATAATTTGTAAAGCGCACTACTTACCCGTGAGGGTGAGGGTCTCAAGGCGCTGGGCGCTGCTGGAAGAGCCAGGTCTTGAAGAGCCTTCTGAAGGTAAGTGGGTCTTGGGTCTGCCGTAGGTGGGTGGGGAGGGAGTTGCAGGTCTTGGCGGCAAGGGGGGGCCATGTGGTATTGCAGCTAATGGGGTGGGGTGCAGTACTGGGTTATATACCAGGAGGCTGCAAACCTTTGGAGGTGGCTGGATAAGCAGGAGATTTTCTACATGCTGCAGGAGTGAACTGCAGGCACTGTCAATGCAACTTCCACACATCTCTTTCTTTCCCCAGCGGGGACCAGGCCCACCTTTTATGTCTAAAGTATCACCCCTACACATAGAGCAGTCCATCACCGGATGGCAACATTGTTGGGGTGGTAAAACATTTACACAAGGGAAGTGCACCCTTTCGGACCCCTTCTCCTTTGTGAATGTAAAAAAGGGTTGTTGTGGAGTAGAGAGACAACTTTCAAATAAACTTTATAAAAAATAATAAACTCTTCTGTGCTTTTATGGGAAGTAGGCTGCATTTAAAAAGGTTTTCTTTATTAAAATGTGATCACAGGCAGGGTGGTCTGCAGACCTCAACACTCTACCATTTCTGTGATGTCTTTCAACCATAGTGAGTCACATTGCACAACCTACCACATGAATATTGATAAAGTGGGTTGGAGAACAACCCACTACAACTCGGAATTTTGTGAACTGGCCTATTAGTGCATATGTGAGTTCGCAAAATTCTTTTACATGCACAAAAAGTCGATTGGCAATTTGTGTACACATGGAAATGTTGTACATAGTTGTTCATCTTGCATACTTCCAGCAAATCCCTCAATTTTAATGATTGAATAATAACCATTACTATTGATGTAGGGATCAGATGACCGCAGCATATTAGGAAGACATTTTCTTGTTGATTTCTGATGTGTAAGAGCTTGCACTGTTGTGTGGGCCAGCCTCAACTGAAGGCCTTTGATTGCTCTGAGCAATCCTACTTTGTGCTCAGTGATAGCCAAAACCAAGAGAAGTGTGCTGAAAATATCTCCTACTTCAGCAGGTGGAGTTATATTGGATTTCTATTAGCTAAGTTCCTTTTTTATTAGTCAATTGTTACCCACCACCTAATTGTAGCCCATCGGGGTAGCAGCAAAGTCAGGCGACCCCTCTAACATTTTTCTGGTAGCCTACATCACAACTCTGCAGAGCATCTATGAAGCTAGTGTATTTTTGTGTGTTTCTCTATCTAAACTTAATTGAATAAAGGTAAGAGACTTAAGGATATTTCAGGCCACCATAAAAGAACTCCGTTTGGTGAGTGAACTAGAATAGAAAGTCAATTAGCTCAGTAGCATTTGAGATATGTCTGAAAGAGCTTTGTTTAGAGGATTGAATGCAAACTTTCCTATTATATGTTTTGGGACTTGGCGATGCCACCAGTGTTATATCAGTGAAGTTGCGAGGATGGTGAAAAATAAAAGGGATGCACAAAGAAGACGTGTAGTGAAGGAGCCACACCTTTTCAGCAGAAAAATGCCGGGGGAGTAGTGTGTGTCCAGAGGTACATTTTGGGACAACAATGCGTGGTGTGGTAAATTTACATAGAGCACATTTTCTATAGAAATGATGTCTGGATATGGCCGGTAAACTAAGATCAGACATGCAGCTTTACTGCTAAACCTGTATGGCGCACACACTATATAGTGTAAAAGTGTAAAAATCATATTTCTTTGCAAGTTCATTTTTTGTGAATCACACTACCAAAGTGTTTTGGTGTTTTAAATCCTATTAAGCCTTTGTTTCCATTCCACTTCAGAATTACAAAAGATTTACCTTTGCAGATGATATATTTAAAAATATTATCCTACTGTGTGTTAGAAAACATTTATCCTCCTGCAGCCTTTCCTTTCATACTTCACGCACTCCAGCAGGATTTTCACTTAGTTCACCTTACAAAATTCCCTCACTTTACAATGAAGGAAAGTAAAGGTAAACTCCAATCCCCATTATAGACAAGCATCAGTTTGCCAAAAGACATTGCCTGACACTTTGATCTATGCTTTGAACTAACAGCAAGTGGACATGTTAAAACAAAGTAAAAGGCCCCTTTATTGCTCAGTTGCCTTCTGAACACTAAACTGCAACGTTCTCATGGGGGTGCTGCAGCACAACCCGCACACCTACTTCTAACGCCCTACTCCCAAGACCACACCCAAAAGATGGACCACAAGGATAACAGCTAGAAACCCAGTATAACCAATAACAATGCACAAGAAAAATACAATTTGGATAGAGGTGGAGGAAAATTCACATGCAGGGTTAATATTGGGTACAAAGAGTGTGCCTGGGGTGGTCACGAGAGGGCTGAGAAAGTGTTCCCTCCAGACTTCTAAGCAACAGTTAAAATTCTGCCTGGGGAAACTCAGATAAATAAAAACCTTCTCTGTTAGGGTAATATTTTACTTGTTGTAAAGATAGATTTAGTGCTTTTATTTGTTTATGGGAACTGTTTACATCTGCTGGTTACACAACTTGGACTTGTTGGGAAAACAAATGTATGATTCTTTGTTGAAAATCCCTAATCCCACTCTGTACTCCATATGATATCCTACTGACCTTCACTTCATACTGCCAGGCGCTCTTCTTATACATACGTATCTCCCTTCATCCTAGAAAAGAATACTCAATATGTAAGCTTCAGACTCTGGGTTCTGTGTCCCAAAGAACACAACCAATGGAGATATCCACAGCTGCTAAAAGCACAAATAGAGAAGTTGGCCATTAGACATTTTGAGACCTGTATCTCAAGGCTTCTTTTACTCTAAGGATAAAGAAAACAAAGAATGTATTTGGGTGGCTTACAATAAGTAGATTTCTTTTGATCTCCAACATTCTTGGATCCTGGGTGTTAATAATGTCTGTAGTGCAGTAGAGTGCCAAAGGTTCTTGGTAGATAAAACAGCTGCCTCAGCAGTTGCTGGACTGTAAGTGGGTTAGGCTATCTGAGGGCTACAACTACAGTCACTGTATTCTACTGAACAGATTGTTGTGTGTGATATTCAGGACTTGTGCAAAACAGCTGTTGAATTAGTATTGGTCCTTTATTTTTAGGCTCATAAGTAGATTGTCAGATAAAGTCATGTAATGTAATGTTATTATTTTCCTTTAAATAAATAGATACACGACTCATCACTTGAATTCTTATTTTACTCTACTTAAGCACACACTATATCTCCGTATGGCAATGCTGTCTCTATTTGAAAGTCCTCTAAGGGAAACATCACTTACAACGCATTTATTACAATGCACTACCATTACAACGCAACCATTACAACGCAAACCATTACAACACATTGCGCTGGGGGGGGCGCTCTAGGATAGGGAATATATTTAATTTACTATCCAACACCTTCCCTACTATCCACGGGGACTGGAGTTGGAATAGTAAATGAAATAAATCACTATCCAGCGCTTAAAAGCACTATGCGTTGTAGTGGTATGTGATGTAAAAACCGTGTTATAACAGCAGGCGTTGTAATAGCCTGCGTTGTAACGACACCAATCCTCCTCTAATAATTAGTAATACAGCAAAAACGAAAATCAGTCCAGGAAAGGCTTTAACAGCCCATTTCACATTTATAAACTCTATCTCTTTCAGCTATAAAAATAACCAAATGAGCCCGTTCTCAAGAGATGCATAACGATGCATAGATATTTTTCTATGGATTTCTTTTACATGATGCTGGGTGGGAAGACAGGGTAGTAGTTTTCGAATCCCTGGAATATGTGTGCTCAATCTATGGCATTGCTAATGAATCCTGTGTTCTTCCATCAGCCACAACCTCTAAATGGAAATTGATCAGCGAAAAGGTAGAACCTCTTTACTTTGTGCCAGATAGGACAACTTGGGAAACGTGAAAGCATCGGTTGGTAGGGAGGTACTTGTTGTTATTTTTGCCATATCAGGAAACTATTTTCTTTCATTTAGTCAGACTCCTGATTAGCGATCTTTAATCCTAACTACCGCAACCAATTAAAAACATATTATACTCTTTTGCCCCAAATAATAATAGTAATAATAATCATACTAATAATAATAATAATAATAATGTCTTTATAAAGACAAAAAATGATCTGGAACTGCTCCTTGAGTTGGTCACCATTAATAGTTTGGCCTACACTGCAATCATTTTGGAACTGAAGGTTGACTCTTGAGTGACCGTCCTGAAGAAGCAGCTGCAAACACAGATGTGATAGTTCAGTGCCTTTAGTAGCCACATGTTTTCATGGTAGATGTTGTTTTTGCATCACTCCCTAAAGTCCTTTATAAAATAAATGGTAAGGAAATACAGATGGACACTCTTTAGCACAAAAGAGATTGGCGATAGGAATCTACATATCAGGGGTTTCTCATTTAACACCAGACGTTTACATTTACCTAACTTTTACTTTAAACAATTGGGTGAGCATTCACCATGAGCCTCAACACCATTAACTTTGAAGCAGGTGAAGGAAATTAACTTACCTTAGTTGTGTTCCATACAAGCCAAGAAATCATTGAAAAAAGTAGGTATAAAAATTCATCTCCGAGAAATATGACCTTGAGCCCTTCAGGAAGTCAAGATAAGACTTGCAATTTTGATCTGTTGTGCGTTGTGCAAATTGTTTTTGGCACTGTGCTCCCCTTTTGCATGGTGTTGTCTTGAGGTAGGCCAAGCTCCCGAAAGTAAGTCAGTGGTACCTTAGAGTGCAGTGGGCTCACCTAATTTTGGTATTGAAACAGCCTGTGTTCTGCATGTAGTTTGTCAGTATATAACCAAGGGTTAGGGGCAATGATGCACCTCAATCTGTTGAGTTGCCCAGAAGATCTTCATTTCATTAAATATTCTCGTGAATGTAGTATGCATTTTACTTTCTTCTGGTGGTGTTATGCGGTGAGACTCTTCTTTTAAAACCAGGAATCTAGTCTATTTTTTATTTCAAATTGCACAGATTTTTTTTTTCTGTATATTTTTCTTTTACTTGATTTCAAGGATGACTTTGCCTACTGTTTTTTGGGAGGTGCTCCTAATCATTGGATGACTTGGGTTAGGATTCTGGTTCGGATAGGAAAGCAGTAATGTCCTATTATCAGTAGTGGACTTTCTTTCAAGTTGACACAAGAGAACTGTTCAGCTTCCTCGTACACCAGCGCAGATATACCTGTGCTTCTCCTTAAAATGATCGCTCTATGTAGTAGATTCATTTAGATTTTTGTATGTCAATATGATATATGCATTTTAACGTTTAGTCATTCCCTGAATTTACGTTTTCCAAATTATGTTTGTGATGGTTGTCATATTTTCCATTAGGATTCAAAATGGGTAGAAGAAAAACAGCAAATCCTTCGGACCAACCAAGAGCTGCTTGAAAAGGTATGTTTTCTTATTTTTTACCTGTTTACAAAATACTTAACCTAAAGATCAGATTACTGCATCCTTGATTTGTGGTAGAACTTTTAATTAACAACTCTGTACTATTTGCAAAGTCAATACCTCTTGGCTTTTAATAGATTCAAATAGCTGTGCTACTGGATTTGCCAATGCTTGTTTGGAGCAGCATATATTGCATGTATCAAGACGCATGTGCACGTATTTCAGGCAATCTTGGAATGGTTTTCCATTCCATTGCACGCTAACGTATGCGTTGTGGGCACTTGTGATGAAGGGTGTAAGCATGTGTACCTAATGATGCAGCCACCATTTTCTTCTTTAATTTACTGTTCTAAGATAGCAGAGGACAATCTTGAAGTAGAATAGTAAATTAAAATCTAAGAAAGAAATGTGTGTGGTATTACATTTTAATAAAGGAGCAACCTGGCACTAAATTGAAGCCACTTGGGCCCTCCAAGACAAAAAAATATACATAATTAATAGGCAAAAAGATGCAATGGGGTGGGGCAAAGAAGTAACTTTAGTGGGGGAAGTAAGTCAGTGCCGAATGACGAGTCGAAGGGTTGGTGTAATTAAAAAACAAAAGAAAAAAGTCAGAGAGGTGGGAAATCCACACAGAGACTGATGGGATGATAAACTGGTAGCAGCACACAGGGAGGGAGGAAGAAAACAGATGCACTCCCATAGATTGCTTTACGGAAAATAAAAAAAAGTTCCCAGAATGCAAGCAACATTGGTAGTGGAAGAATACGTCATCCAATAAGAACGCTATGAGAGTGAAATGCGCTTAAACAGGACAATCACAAGAATAGGGAGAAAAGCCTACAAATCAAAAGGTGGGAAGATCGACAAAAAAACATTATAACCAGTAGGTATGGCACGAGACAGCTTAATTTGCCTGCAACCGAGTCCTAAAAACTATGCTATGGTGCATTGACCTTACCTGCTATTGTACATTACACGCTATTCACCTCAGGAGATGGGACTTCCTACCCACACATGCACAACGGAATTGTTACTACAGTGTAGGAAGGTAGTATAGCAAGGTCTGAAAGGTACAGTGGTTTTACACCACATGATTTTATTTTTCCAAGGAGAGATGCTATGAATTCTGCATCGCTCCCTTAACTTTGCATAAAGAAACTCACTTTTACTTTATAAACATAAACCATCTTTGTTTTGTAAATGACTTGTAGCTGAATTTTCATTTAATTTTTATTTTTATTTATACCTTTCTGTAGTTTTATAGATGTATTTGTTCCACATGAGGAGACTGCACTGTGGTCATGAAACCAAAGGTGACAACTGGGCTCTGGTAACACAAGGCAGCTGCATTTAATGCTTGTTCATCACATCTTCAAGTACCTGTCACAGTTACAATACAGAGAGTCACATTGCAAGAATGTATCGACATTGAAAACGTATTACGCATATATTTTTAAATCAATGTGTTATTTTAATCAACATACAGAGAGATCACTCATGGACCCGATGTTTCCACAAAGTAACAAATTACATTTCTATTTGAAAGAGATTTTCATTTTTTATATTTTCTGACTTTAGGTATTTTGTATTACATTTTTCTTACATAGAAGAGGAACGAATAGAAGAGGAACCTTACCTCATCTTAGTTTACTTCTTTACTTTTTGCCTCTGGGGTTATGACAAGTCACTTCCCCTTAAGTAATTTGCGATTGCTATTCTGCACAGGAAACCCGTGGGCAGATTTATCAATACCGTTAACTGATGCAAAGTCACCAAGTTTGACACAAACCTGTGCAAAATGTTGATAAAGTATTTACTTTCCAACACAAAAACAGTGTGCTGTTAAGTAACCCTAAAAGTAACACCAGTCTTGTTTTGCCCTGATTTGTGTTACTTTGCATCAAGGGGGCATCCCATGGGTGGTACATGGGCATTCCCACTCTACCACAGTGGTGTTTGACTCAAAAACCTGTCTACTCACAATGGTAGACAGTGCTTTACACCCAAAATGAATGCCTCCTCAGGGCAGGTACAAATAAGGAGAAGTGGTTTCCTTCTTTCTAACTTTTCACACATTGCTTGAGTGCTGCTCTATACAGCCCACATGCAATGTGGGAAAAATTTTAAAGCATGTGTAGGCATAGTATTTTGTTCTGAAAGGATATTATTCCAGTACAAAATCTATGCCCTACATCATGCTCACACCTTTGCGCTGTGATTGCTGCACTGTGTTGCGATATAAAATTAGTAAATGTCATCCTTAGTCTCGCTTTTATACCTAAAGGCACCACTTTCAGCTACTTTCAAAAGGTATCTCTTTGGGATCAATAAAATGATGGTGTCTTTAGGGGAAGCTGCCACTTTATGACTTTTGACCTAGTAATACTTTTCCTTTTGTAGGATATGTTCAATATCGATGGGTATTCCGAGTTGATATGATTGCTTCCTTGTAGAGACTCGAAGAATGAACTGATATGCTTCTGTTTTAATGCTGCCATACCCTATATGGTTTTAACAAGTGTTGCAATATGGTTTCAGATATTCTCTATTCACCCGAAGACTCTCGCTGCAATTCTGCTTAAATCTCCACTTTTCCTTCTGTGGACCTCAGAAATGTCATGGGAAATATGCCCTTCACTGAGATGGACAAATGTTGGTTCTCGGGTAGGGAAACCAGCTCTTCTTTTGGGAAGATAGCTTGGCTCCACTTGTCAGCTCCTGCAATTATGTCCTGGTAACAGCTTCACTGTTCAGCTCATGGCTGGTTTTAGTGGTATTTCACTGCCATAATGCTATAATGCTCATCTGTCATCATGGATCAGTAACAAATGGAGAATCTGATCACCTTGGACTACAGTGTTCTCCAGGGATTAACTTTTTATTAATGCTGTTGATTATCTATACGAAGACAAAGAAATGATATACCGTGCTCACTTCAGCAGTACAACTAGGTTACTCTGTTCTACCTTTGAACATCTACCAACAAGTCAATCTGTGTCGGACAGTAATTACATCTTTAAGGTTCTAAACCTAATGGTATGGTATGGGATCAAAGTACAGAGATAAAACAACAGCATCCAGCTTTCAGGTTTAGGGAAGGACCTTTTCTTTTTTGTGCTGCAATGAGCATGATGACTTACCTAGTGCTCTATAGTTAAATGATGTGGAAAGAGACATCAAACATCCATAGTTCTCCATTTATGATTCCTTTACAGGCAGTTTCACGCCAGCCTCAGTTCAGGCTTCAGACAGTGGTGCAAGTCTTTAGGGTCATCCAGATGCTAGACTTTGTAAAACGGCAAAATAGAAATTATATTCACCAGCTGACTACAGAGATTTCTTCTTTCATGTGAAGTACATCTAGTAACAAACAATACTTTTGCAGATTCTGCATTTTCTCTAAGAACTGCACTAATGTTACTGACTTCAGGAAAACCTGCTCATCTTCGCAGTAATTTTCCGATCTTGCCATGTTTTTTCAAATGTATTACCTTCTGGTGTCATTTGCTATATGTTTCACAATTAGGAACACCTACAAACAGTATGAATCCCCTCTTTAAGAAACCAGTGCAGAGCCTAAGGAACCTAGGGGCATATTACCAACAACTAGCGTTAATTATCGCTATGTTGGCTTAGCGGCAACATAATTATCGCCGAGCTCCGCCGATTTTTATCGCAGATAAACCGTACTATTATCAAGGTTTATCTCAAAAGCGATAAAAATCAGCCGAAATGCATGAATATTGCTGAAAAGTCAGCGATATTCATGCATTACCGAGCTAATGCTCTTAGCCATGTTATCCACCTACCATTGTATAACATGGCTACGAATTGCTCTGGGCAGGCGTTAGCTTTTGGAGATATTCGCGCTTAGCGCGAATATTTCCAAAAGTAGGTAATAGAAGATAGCGATGTTAGCGACTGTTTCCAGTCACTAACATCTTGGCACGCCCACTTTACATGTCATTAGCGATAATTATTGCTGACATGCAGGCGTTAGCTTTTGGAGATATTCGCGCTTAGCGCGAATATTTCCAAAAGTAGGTAATAGAAGATAGCGATGTTAGCGACTGTTTCCAGTCACTAACATCTTGGCACGCCCACTTTACATGTCATTAGCGATAATTATTGCTGACATGCAAAGTGGGCCCCAAGATGATCGCTATCTCCTACTAGCTGTTGCTAACTTGTGTTAGCGACAGCTAGGTAATAGGGCGATAAAATTATCGCCGCTTTAGCGGGAAAAATTCCTGCTAAAGCAACGATGAGGCCCTTGGTAATATGCCCCCTAATTCCAAATTACTGCCCCTAACTCTGAATACACCAAACACCGACAAGAATCTAGAGATCAAGGTAGCAATCTAAAAACACACAGAGTCGTACATTGGCTTACATAATTTTCAGCCTACCTGTGGATCTTTCAGATGAAATGAAGTATAATGGGTAGGCATGAAAAGGATCTCCTCATCTTCCTAGATGAGCATCATTTGGCAGCGCTGCGCTGCACTTCCTTGTCCTATTTGCATTCTGCCTGCTTGAATGACTGTTCGACTGGGTGAAGTTGCAGGAATTACACTGGTGTGGCTCCAGATCTTTCTTGCTATCTGCAGTCTCCAGATCTATAGTTGTTCCTATCATGTGAAGTAAGAGTTATGTTGTGTTGCATGAGTTACGACTTTGGCGTAACTCTACAAGGTGTGCTTTCCCACCTATGGCTGTCACAGGTGAACCTATTTCAATGTACCAGGGATGAATGTGAAAGACAAGTTATTGTAGCCCCACAAGACACTATTCAATGTGTAATTGATATAGTATTGCTTTTGGGTAACTAAAAATCACGTAAAGGGACCAGGGGCACCTTGGAAACCGCAACAACCTTATTTCATTTTTCAGAGTATCAGACACATGGCACTAAGCACTAAGGAGAAAGAACACTTTTAAGTTAAAAGTATTTATTACTACAGGGACAGTCTGTTTCTTAGCACATCTAAAACAGCTTCACAGAATATTATAAAAGAAAGCAACAGGGCGTTATAAATAACGAGAATTCAATTAACATTTCCAGCATTATTAAAATGTCATTTAAAAATATTATCTAGGGGCGAGGCCAAGATGGCGGAGTGAGCGGATATGCTTTGTCGATGCTCCGTCCCTGCCAATTCATAGCACCTTCTAAGGCATTCCTCCTGGCTGGGGTTGCTGCTGGGGGGAGCGCGGACTGATGGGAGCAAGCGGAGGTCGGCCATGGACTGGTCCTAGCCTGAACAGAGTAGCGTAGCGGGACTGTGAGCCCGTAGAAATCTGCGGCCTGCAGCATGGGCATGTTGTTACACTCCCGATGCTTGCGGAGGCGGGGCTGTTGTACCGGCTCGAAGACTCCCAAGTGAGGGAGAACCAAGTGGCGTCTCGCATCGGCACACGAACGTGGGCTCCTGTGGCCGTGGCCCAGACTGCAGGAGGTGTCTTGTGGTGCGGTCAGGCGTTTTCCAGGGCCGTATTCAGGAGAAGACCTGATTAGCAGTGGAAGCCTCCGATGACCCGAAGAAATCAGCGGCACTTATCGTGCGTGCGCTGCGATGCACCGGAGGACGGTGGAGGTGCAGTCGGGGGCTGACACCAAGACCTGCTGGAGTTCTGCCTTTTGAGGGGACTCATACCTGCGCTGATTCCCGGTCTGGGCCGCCAGAGGGACTTTGCGGTGCGTTTGGGCGTGCGAAGGCCTGTAGCTGGGAGGAGGCTTGAACCAAGGATCTGGGCCTTTGGCGGTGAGTGATCTACCTGCGTGCTGCAGACAGCTGTGAAGGCCCACTTCTCCCAGCTCACTCCCCATTCTGGCCCCCACACTCCCACATCACTTCAGTCAGCATTGTTTTTGGAGCCCTGGGGTGGGGCCCGTAAATCTTTGAAACTCCTGGCAGGGGCCTGTGCATCACACCGCCACTGACCTGACCCCTCATCCATTATAAAGGCCAGCATAAAACGGGGGCTGCTACCTGAAGCCTATTGTACAAGAGAGGCCTTCTGTGTCAAGCCTGGCGTGGAGCCCCCTCCCTTTATGCAACCCACCCTGCAGCCTACTGGAGCAACCCCTAGATTCACACTATGACTCCTGGTCGCGGGGCCCCTGGCTGTGAGTGAACTACGTGCCCGCCACAGCTTGACACTAAGGCCCACTTCTCCTGCACAGCCTTCTCCATATTAGGGCCCGTAAGCCTTGAATCTCTCTTCAAAAGGGACAACATACCGCGCTGACCCTTCCCTCACCACAGAGGCCAGCGACAAACGTGGGCAGCCACCTGGGATGAGACCAGCAAGGGGCCTGTCCCCTACATACAACTCACCTCACAGCCTACTGGAAGCTCTCCTGAGAAGCCCACAGCGACAATTGGACCCACTCTCCCTATAGCCGGTGGAGGCCTGGCCCCCTTTTCGGCCGGCTAAGATGCGGGTGGCGCCCTGTGACTCCACACCTCCCAGCTACTCTTTGCGGGCCGACTATTAAAGACAGAACGTGTTCGCCACTGTCTATACTTGGAAGGTGGCAGTGATGTCCCTAGACCTCCTTGAATATGGGCTTCCTCGGGCCCCACCTGAAGTTTGTCCTGTGTCCGGCAGCCTCCATAGAGAGGGATGTGAGTGACTACCCGCTCCCTTCCCACGTAGCCTTATATTTTTTGTGACTGGGGTCGTCTTGGGCTAGGGGGCCTTGAGGAGGCAATCATAGGGTAAAGCATACTGCTGGACGCCATTGCGGTAAAGCAGCTGCACTGTGACCGCAATCTTGCCTTTCAAGACCTGCACTGTCCTGACCCTGGTGCTGCACCTGGACGTGCTCGGGCTGCAACTCCGTGTGTTCGGCCCAACTTATATCCCTGGCACGGGGGCTTATATTCTGGAATCTTTGGCTCAGCAAAAGGGAAAAAAGACAGATCTGTCAAAGAAATGCTGCTTAAAGGTATGGCAGACACCCAGCAGGAAAAATTACCAATGGAGGACCCTCAGCCCATGGGAGGAGGAGAGGGGGTGGAGAGCGCAGGGACCCGTGAATTCTTAGAGGCGTTGTTCGCATCTCTGAGGGAAGATCTGTAGACTGTTAAAAAGGACCTCACAATGGAGCACTGGGAGATGGGTCGAGATTTTGATGAGGTGGGAGAGAGAGTCGTGGCCTTCGAGGAGAGCGCTTTCTGACCAGAGATGCAGAAATTGAAGCCCTTCAACAGGAGTTCATTCAATTGCATGACCAACAACTGGACTTCCAGGCTCACACCGAAGATCTAGAAAACATAGCAAGAAGGAATAACATGCGCATTTGTGGGGTCCCCTAGGCGCAGAGGGCACGGACCTCGAGGGCTATGTCCATGCCCTATTCAGCAACATCCTTGGGGACAATGTGGCAAGCAACATCAAGCTAAATCGTTGCCATAGAGTCAGTCCCCCTCGTGCGCCTCCTCTCGCTTCGTGATGCACTGGTCTGTGTTCACAACTTTAAAGAAAAAGAGGTGATCCTCAGTTCTGCCAGATCTGTTCAGCAAACGCAATACAAAGGCAATACCTTTGGATTATTCCAGGATCTTGCCGCCTCCACCCTGCAGAAGAGGAAAGAGTTTTGTCCAGTCACCAGTCATCTTTGCTCACCGAGTATCGCCTACTCCTGGGTAAGTATGAGCGGAAAATCCGTTCCGCTCGTGGATTTTGCGAATTTTCGGTAAATTCTCGATCCGCGAACTCCCGCGAATTTACCGAGAATTCGCAAATCCGCGAGCGGGGGATTTTTCCGGGGAAAAAGTTGAACCTGTTGTAACTATTTTAGGATGACGCCGGCAAGCTGCCAGCGCCATCCTAAAAAGTTACTAAGTTAGCTTCAACAGGAAGCTCTAATAGATAAAATCGAGCAGGTGCTCGATTTTATCTATTAGAGCTTCCTGTTGAAGCTAATTTAGTAAGTATTTTAGGATGGCGCTGGCAGCTTGCCGGCGCCATCCTAAAATAGTTACAACATGCCCTTCCTGTAGCGTCGTCGAGGCAGGTGTGCCTTCTTCACAAATCAACCTGGAAAATGAGCTGTGATGCGGGATAGAGGCTTTTGCATCCTTGACTTTCACGAGCACAATACCCATGCTGTTCTTGTGACCAGGGGTTTCTTTCTCTTCATCTGCTGAACTGATCTTTCTCTGACCTTTTATACACACAAGAAGCATTTTGACCGCGCATGGTAGCCCTGCCCGTTTGGCCCCGCCCACACACTCGCGGTTTGCACCGTCTGCCCGCCATTCACCCACTATGATGGACAGCTCACTCAAGGGACCCCTGCGCCCGTCGGGGCGATTGCATAGTAACACACACATGGTCGCTCGAAGTAGTTGATGCTCAAATTCAGTGACTCATTCATTAGCCCAAAAACAATCGGTAACACACACATGGTCGCTCGAAGTAGTTGATGCTCAAATTCAGTGACTCATTCATTAGCCCAAAAACAATCGGTAACACACACATGGTCGCTCGAACTAGTTGATGCTCAAATTCAGTGACTCATTCATTAGCCCAAAAACAATCGTGAGCGTCGTCGAGGCTGGGCAGGTGTGCCTTCTTCCCAACTCTACCGTGGAAAATAAGCTGTGATGCTGGGTAGAGGCCTCACAAGAGGCATGTGCACTCGCATGGAAGCCCCGCCCCCGCCCCAAATCCGCGGATCCGCAAATCCGCAAAATCCGCGGACTTTGCGGATCCACGATCCGCAAATCCGCAAAATCCGCGGATCGTGGATCCGCAAAATCCGCCCATGCTTACTCCTGGGCCACCCATTCTGTCTTATTTTCCAAATGTCTGGTAAAACTGACCAACTACACTTCCTGGCTGTGGGTTGCGCGATGTTTAGTGTTTGCAACACCCCGATAAACGGGACTATACCTTTTATTCAGCTGCGCATAAAACCTACGCTAGCCTAGATCACTCCCTGGCCTCCCTAATGGCCTCAATTCTGATAACATCTTCTCCCATTGAGCCCCGCTCACTGTCAGACCATGCTGCTATTACACTCACCTTAACAGCTCATGCGCTTCCTACCCAGCCCCTGCCATGGCATCTAGGTGAAACGCTGTTGCATTCCCCTGAAGTGGTCTCATCAATTAGGTAGAGAATCATGGATTACCTGGCCCAGAATGACACGGGTGAGGTCCACCTCTTTTTGGTCTGGGAAGCTCTCAAGTTGGTAGCCCGAGGAGCTCTCATAGCAAAAGTGGCACACGACAATAAGGCCCAGAAAGACAAGGGAGAGGAGCTGGAGAAGTCAGTACTGGAATTTGAGTCTATACACAAGTGCAACGGGGCTCACAGAATATGGCGTAAATTGGAATAGGCAAAGATCGCAACTTAATGCATTGACTTAGATAGAGCAGAATTCATGATGCTTTGCCTTAAACTCAAATTTTATATAGGGACCAATAAAGAAGGGTGGATATTAGCACACTGTCTGCACAGCAAGCATCACGTAAACATAGTCAAGTAAATACATAAGCACACTGGCTCGCCAATTTATACACCGGGGACTCTCAGGACTCTCAGGTTTATGTTCAGTCGGCAGCGGTACCACCTCTTCAACTCGCAGGGCAGAATCATAGCTTATCGACCAACCGATTAGAACTGACAAAGTATTATGAGCGAATGCGAGCTTGAAGCCAATGAAACCACCAGGCCCAGATGGGTTTAGCGCCATTTTTAAAAGACATTTTGAAGGAATTAGCTCTTCTCCTTTTCAATTCCTTCGATTTCTTTACTTAATGTTGACGTGAAGTTATTTGCTAGCATCCTGACTCATCAGCTTAACTCCTTGATGCCTGGCCTTGTAGACCCGGACCAGGCAGGCTTTATTCCCTCATGTCAATATGGGGATAATACCAAACGTGTGTTTCACCTCATTGATAAGGTACAACACTCACGGGAGGATGCTCTAATATTGACTATTAACGCTGAGTGAGTGCACTGGCCCTACTTGTTCGCAACTCGTGCACTTTGGGGTGGGTGAGCTCTTTTAGTGGTGGATTAAAAGTATATACAGTACTCCTAGTGCAGTGGTGCAAGTCAATGGCGTGAGCTCTAGCAAATTCACTGTTGGGAGAGGTACAAGGCAATACAGCCCGCTCTCCCCAATCCTCCTAACTTTATATATGGAGCCCTTTACTCTACAGCTACGAGACAACCCCAAGGCACTGGGCATTCTGTTTGGAGCCGATAATCACCTGATTAGCCTTTACGCAGACAATAGCATATTCTCCATTACTCGCCCACTCTCCTCGCTTCCCACCATTATATCAAAGCTCAATGCATTTGGTGCTGCCTCGAGCCTCCCTAAAACTGCACAGGCCAACTACTCGAGATTCTTGGCCACAATTCATCAGTACATAGAACTATGGCAACGTTTATCTCTCTCATGGCTGGGCAGAATAGCTGCGGTGAAAATGAATGTCCTACACCGGGCCCTATATATCTTCCAAATACTTCCCCTTTCTCACCCTTCGGGAGTGCTACGCAATCTCCAAAGAGAGATTGATCGCTTTATCTGGGGCAAGACAAAGCCTGGATTACAAAAACAACTGCTGCAACAAACTAAGCAAGAGGGGGGCTTGGCGGTGCCTAATGTGCTGCGATATTACCAAGACGCACAGTTGAGATATCTGATAGAGTGGAACCGTCCAATTACGGAAAAGCACTGGGTCTTTATGGACCAAACAGTAGCGGGCTAACATATTTGGCGAGAGGTCTGGCTCCCCTGCGCCGACAGATCTTGGGGTCTCTGCTCTTCCCCAGTCACCAGCCCTACACTGAAAATATGTGATAGGGTTGTGGAGATGGCTGAGCTTTTATCCTTCCCTTCTCCCATGACTCCTTTGTTCGCATACCCGGAGTTTCCAGCCGGTAAGTCCCTGGGAATTGCTAAGTGATGGTTGGCAGGTGGCTGCAAACGAATCGGCTGCCTCTATGATCACGAAGGTAAATTCCATTTGAACTACTTCAGACACAATATTCCCTGATTGAACAAGATAGAAAGATAGATTTACCCACACTCAGCTGACCCATTGGTTGCTCAACACAGAGATGCGCCCTAAAGCTAGCAGACCTATGGCCCCCCTTGAGAAATGGTTGTTGCTAAAAAAAGGAAAACAAGAAACTTGTATCTGAAATCTATCGCCCCTGATGAAAATAACACACAACCACAAGACTCCAGGTCAAAACCGCGGGGAGACAGAACTTGGGCGTAGTCTCACTGACAAAGAATGGGCAGACATATTTTATAGGACGCACCACACAGCACATAACGTAGGTCACAAGGAAACAGCATACAAAATTAGCTCCTACTGGTATTATATCCCTGCACGCATTCAGAAATGGAACGCGTAATGCTGACGAGGCTGCGGCAACCCCGGGACTTTGATGCATCTTCTGTGAAACTGTCCCAAGTTCACAAGATTTTGGGAGACGACATTGATAACGCCTTCAAAACTGAACTACCCCAATTCCCTGCATACATTCTCCTCGGGCTCCCTAATGCCCTCACGTACCCTCTCCGGTCGACTTGAGGCTGACAGATTGCCCTGGCCCTCAACGCAGCGCACAGGTTACTCTTGATAAACTGGGGTTCAGACAAAATACCGGACCGGTCATGCTTGGCATGGAGAGGTTGTCGATGACAGGCAGTTCTAACCCTATAACACTGCGAAAATATGGTCCAAATTTATCACTATACTATCCAAAGAGTTCAGGGAACTGACATGCCCTCATACTTACCCATCCCTAGACTTCTGCTGCAGGACCAGGGTGAGGTCAAGACCCCAGGAACACTGAACTAGGGCAGACCAAATGTGATTCCTGATAAAGCTTGTATATCCAGTCGGCAGGAAGAGAGTGGGGGCGGATTAGAGTTTTTTTCTATTATTGTTTTTCTTAGATTTTTTAGCATGCAAAGTATTCTACCGCACTCAGCGATACTGTGCTAAGACTATTGCCACCCATAGTTGATAATGATAACTTATGCTTTTTTAATAAGCTTGAGTGGCCTCCATTTTATGTTGCCCGACCGCAGCGGGCCCCTTCTGGGTTGTAGGCGGCATGCTGTGTATTACCATGTCCCCTGCACACTACTAAGTAATTGGACTTCACGGCCGGCCCATTGTGGGTTGTAGGCGCTTGCTGTGTATCTGATTTTTTTTTTTGATTGCCAATAAAAAAATGTTTGATACTAAAAGTATTATCTAGAACCTAACACGCTAATGCCTGCTTCTGTTCGATATACTGTGAGAGCATAAAAAGCAAAGCAACTTGCAATCAAGATTTTCTTAGGGAGAAGAGACACGCTGCATACCTTCTTGATAGCAAAGGCTGTCATTATCAGTGGAGGCATGAAGACAATGTTCTCCAAGAAGAGCAAACACCCAATGCAATACCAATCAATCGGTCTTCCTCTGGGACTTGACTCTATCAGCTTCAGACGTCAGGGTAGATGTATCATCTGCAAGGCACGAAGTGCAGTGGCAGTGGGTGCTACCATCTCTGGCAGAATCCCTGGCGATAATCTGGGCAAAGGACCTCTCATGACAAGTGGTGTAGTGGAGGTCGCAATATTTGCAATCTTATCAGAAAAAGTAATTTTCTGACATAAGTTTAGGAATCCAAAACCACAAAAGAGAGACTAGGGAATGATCCTTCTCCCCTTCAAATAGAAAAAAAGCAGCGCTCCGTCCAGTGTTTTGGTTTGCACCTGGACGTCTGCAGCGGCCCTATGATGAGGCATGCCACTACATAGTGCAGAGGTCTTCAAACTTTTGTCAGCTGAGCCCCCCCTTCTAAACCTTTTTGCACGTCGAGGCCCCCCCCACCACCACCACCTGACAAAAACGTTCTGGAAGCTGGTACTCTGCATCTTTGATGACCATTCCCTCCTGCAGAGCCCAGGTGGTACAGGGCAAATAATATGAAATAAAGAGCTCCACTTCCAGTTTTGAGTAGTACCTGGAAACTGGGGTGCTTACAATTTTGTAATCTTATTTTTGCAGGTTTAAATATTGCGAACATGACCCAAAGGTATTGGAGCGCTTTACAGGAGCATCATTCACATTACACAAGCACACATTCATTTTTTGTAAGCACAGGGCGATAAAGTGATATTCCCAGAATCATAGGATGTTGAGCAGACACTAAGAATTGAACCTGGTTCCCCAGCTTCACAGTCATCAGCTCTGGCTATTGCGCCACATCCTTGCCCTAGACAAGATATCAGATTAAGCATTAGCAAAGCCAATAGGTCTCAGCAATCAGATAGCTACAGATGATGGCAATGTAAGTGCATTTGTGTATGGCTCAGGGGCTGTTTTTATTGATATCCACAAATATATTACCACTGATTGCTGAGACCTATTGGCTTTGCCAATGCTTCTTTTAGAGGCAGCAAACATGTATGGAGTTGTTCTCATTAAAGGCAGGTCCCTTTTGGAGGGGGAGGAATTGCCTTTTCAGCACAGAGATGCGAGGGCTCAAAGACACATGTGTCTGTGTCTTTAAGCCCTCACACATGCACATCTATGCATGTGTGTGAAACCCACACATGCACAGATAGATTATCACAGTCCCTCAGCAGAGCAAAGCCCTCTTGCCTACACAGACGGATATTCACAATCCCTCGGAGGAGCCAAGGCAAACTCTCACTCTGGCACAGACTGTCAGGCTAGGTTACAAATTGGTTGGGCAGGGGGGTTATTGGCATATTAAGTTTTGTCACAAGAGGCGAATGGGAAGAGAGAGCAGACACTGAGCGAGAGGGGGAGCAGGTTAGAAACAGAAAAGTGAAGGAGAGACCCTAACAAAAAGCAAGAGGATGCAGCGTTGGCCCAGAGTGGGCTAGCTGGACAGGAATTTGGAAGGAATTCAAGACTGAGGAAATAAACAGAAGGCTAAACGGTAGACATATTTTTGAAATTGATGTTAAGACGGACTTTAGAACCTCATGGGTGTGAGTGGCAGGCACGCAACGCCCATTGGGCTCAACGCCCCCGTCCCCCGTTCCCCGTCGTGTATGTCAGCCGGGCTGAGACAGCTTCCCGGGTGCACACACATAGCCTCACCTCAGTACTACACAGGTCTTTAACAGACCATTTCCTTGTTAATGAGGCTTCTTTGTTTTTCACCCCTTCTAAGAAGCCCTGCATCTCCACTCTGCCTATTGGTGGAAGAATTAGCCTTCCACCCCGCTAACCTCCCCCCCTGAATTTTGGCTCTAGTTGCGCCTCTGGTGAGTGGTGTATCAAGGAGAAGAGGGATGTCCCTTCGTCGAACTCGATTTTAAGGCTTGTGACTCCTGTTACAAGCTGATGTCTGTCACGGACCCGCACCTTGTGTGCCTTTAGTGCCTGGAGTGCAACTACGACCCTAAGTCGTGCTCCGACTGTCAGGCTATGAACTCAAAGTCTCTGCGGCAGCAGTCTTGAAAGCTTTTGGAGGCTCAGCAGTCGTCTCCGTGCCACTGGAGATCCTGGTCGAGAGGAAGGTCTCGGGACTGGTCACGGAGCCACCATCATCATTTGTATTCCAAGTCTTTGCACTCCTCGGGTAAGTCGAAGCACAAAAGAAGGTGAAGAAGCACTTTCGCTCTTCGCCTTTGCCCCGTCTATCGGCCGGTGCGACATGAGACCCGGATCGTCGTTGCGCTCCGGCTCCGTCCTCGGTGCCTGCTTCTGGGACGGCGTTGCGATTCCCTTCTTTTCCCGGAGCCGGAGTGTTCCCTGCCCAGCTTCGAGCTTTCTACGAAGTGCTTCACAGCATCTTTGGGCAGCCCAACATGGCCAACGCGCCTGTGGACCCCGAGGACTCGATTGGGTGCCCTGGGTATTTGATGCCGATGGCTCCGGAGCCAGAGGGCCCCGAGGATCCTGGCCGATTCCAATGACAACGCCCCCGACCGGCAGCGGCCTCTTCGGAGCCCCTTCTGCCTTTTAATGAAGCCCTCACTGACATCCTTCTGGGCACTTGGTCCAAGCTCAGCACAGGTGCCTGGTGGATAACGAAGGGTGTCTTCACTCAGAGGTGGTGCAAGATCTCTTTCAGTGGTGGGGAGAGACTTGGGTAGATCTGTTCACCACCGAAGAGAACGCACAATTTTAACAATTCTGTGCATTGCAATTTCCAAGGCGACACTTGTTGTGCCAGGATGATTGCCCAACACCACTGCCCGGCGCCGGGCGACTCACATTTCCTCTCCCTACACCCAACCCCAAGAGCTTGGTGGTCCAAGCCTCGTCCTCCAAGAGCCCATTCCCTACTACTCCCCCAGATAGGGAATCCAAAAAGCTGGACCACCTTGGGAAGAAGATATTTTCTTCCACCGCATGCCTCTAGGGATGGTTCCTTGGGCCTCAGGGCAACCTCTTGCCCCATGCAGTCTGCTTTTGCCCCTTTCAGGGCTATGGAAGGGGTCCCTCACCACGGTCGACCTAGTCCAACCACCGGTCCACGCAAGCTACCCAGCCTCTGCGAGGCCACAGATATGGGACCTAGCGACAAGGGTCTGGGAGCCAGTCCCCCCATAACCCCCCGCAGCCTCCAAGCCCTCCTAGTCCAACCTTTCGGGCCACCAGAGGCCAGTGGGCAGCATGATTCTTAATCACCTCCTCGACTAGCAAAATATCACGTCGGAAAGGTGGGTTTTACGGATCTTCTGAAGAGGCTACTCCCTCCCCTTCAAGACTACCCCTTCCTCCATGCCACCATCTTTCCATTGCATGTCAGAGGATCAACTGGCCCTTCTTCCCCAGGAAGTTGCACCTCTCTTGGCCAAGTGAACTATCAAAAGAGTCCCTGTGCCAGAAGTAGGTCCTGGTAGTCACGCCCACTACTTTCTAGTATCCAAGAAGGACAAAGGCCTTTGTCCTATCTTAGACCTCAGGGCCCTCTACCGCTTCTCCAGAAGGAGAAATTCAAGATGCTAATATTGCCTCAGGTCCTGTCTGCCCTTGACTCTGGAGACTGAATGGTAGCGTTGGACTTGCAGGACGCATACTTCTATATTCCCGTCTTGCCAGCCCACAGGCATTACATACGGTTCATGGTAGGCAACAAGCATTTTCAGTTCACTGCGCTCACCTTTGGCCTTACCAGCGCCCCTCGTGTGTTCACGAAAGTGATGGCGGTGGTCGCAACTCATCTGCGCAGATCAGGAGTTACAGGCTTCCCCTATCTCGACGACTAGCTGTTGAAGGCGGGATCTCCCCAAGCTATCGCCTCCCAACTCCAGACTACAGTGGACCTTCTGCACTCGCTGGGGTTCACTATCAACGTGCCGAAGACATTCCTGACTCTCTCTCAGAAGCTCCTTTTCATCGGAGCAGTTCTGAATACAGCGCAGTTTTGGCCGTATCCTGCCGGTGGCTGGTGGATAACAAATAGCGTCTTCACTCGGAGGTGGTGCAAGGTCTCTTCCAGTGGTGGAGAGAGCCTTGGTTAGATCTGTTCACCACCGAAGAGAACGCGCAATGTCAGCAATTCTGTGCGTTGGAATTTCCAAGGCGACACTCGCTTCGCAACGCTTTTCGTCGTGAGTGGAACTGCCGCCTCCTATATGCCTTTCCACTGTACCACTTCTACCCATATTGCTGAAGAAGATCAAGTGCAACTGGGCCCATGTCCTTTTTGTGGCTCAGGACTGGGCACCTAGAGTATGGTACCCAGGGCTCTTGAGCATGGCCATCGATCCTCCGATCAGACTGCCCCTTCGGGAGGATTTCTGTTGTAGCAGCAGGGGATGGTCCTCCACCGAACCTGTCCAGCCTCCACCTCCATGCGTGGGGATTGAACGGCGACAGTCGACAGCTTTTAACCTTCCTCCCGAAGTCTGTAATGTCATCTTGGCAGCCAGGCATCCCTCCACTAAAAGGGTATACGCTTGCAGATGGAGCAAGTTTGTGGCATGGTGCACAGCAAAGGCTGTGGATCCACTTTCTGCCCCTCTTTTGGAGGTTCTCTTGTATATACTTTCTTTGAACTAGCAGGGCTATGCTGTGGGCACTCTTAAAGACTACCTTTCGGCCATATCTGCCTTTCTTCTCCTTTCTGATCAGCCTTCTCTTTTCATGTCCCCTATTGTAAATAGATTTCTAAAAGGCATTACTCATCTCTTTCCTCCTTCTCTGTTTGTAATGCCCCAGTGCTCATGTCCTTATTGTGCGTCACCCCTGGGATGGGGTGGCCATCTGGGAGAGGAGGAGATCAGAGGCGTCTGGTCTGTAGCGGAGTACGAGCTCCATATCAACCTGTTGGAGTTCCAGGTGATTTGTCTGCCGCTAAAGGCATTCCTTCCCTCTCTCAAAGGGAAGGTAGAGCTGGTGTTCACAGACAACACTACCGCCATGTGGTACTGCAACAAGCAGGGCAGGGTGGGGTCATGGACCCTTTGACAAGAGGCTTTCATCTCTGGACATGGCTGGAACAGCAGGGCATGTCCCTGGTGGTTAAACACCTGGCAGGCTCTCTAATCGCCAGGGGGGACAAACTCATCTGCCGGTGCCTGGTGTATAACGAATGGCGTCTTCACTCGGAGGTGGTGCAAGGTCCTCTTTCAGTGGTGAGGAGAGCATTGGTTAGATCTGTTCACCACCAAAGAGAACGCGCAATGTCAGCAATTCTGTGCGTTGGAATTTCCAAGGCGACACTCGCTCGGCGACGCTTTTCGTCGTGAGTGGAACTGCCGCCTCCTGTATGCCTTTCCGCTGTACCACCTCTACCCATAGTGCTGAGGAAGATCAAGCGTGACCGGGCTCATGTCCTTCTTGTGGCTCCAGATTTGGCACGAAGAGTCTGTAAGCCAGAGCTCTTGAGCATGGCCATCGATCCTCCGATGAGGCTGCCCCTTCTGGAGGAGCTTCTGTCGCAGCAGCAGGGGACGGTCCTCCACCCGAACCTGTCCAGCCTCCACCTCCTTGCGTGGAGTTTTGAGAGGTGACAGTTGACAGCTTTTGACCTTCCTCCCGAAGTCTGTAATGTCACCTTGGAAGCCACTAAAACGGTATACGCTTGCAGATGGCATGGTGCACAGCAAAGGCTGTGGATCCACTTTCTGCCCCTCTTTCGGAGGTTCTCTTGTATATACTTTCTTTGGCCCAGCAGGGCTATGCTGTGGGCACTCCGGAAGGCTACCTTTCAGCCATATCTGTCTTTCCTCGCCTTTCTGATCAGCCTTCTCTTTTCATATCCTCTATTGTAAATAGATTTCTAAAAGGCATTACTCATCTCTTTCCTCCTCCCACCTTCGTAATGCCCCAGTGGGACTGGAACCTGGTCTTAACCAATCTTATGAGCACTCCCTTTGAGCCTCTTCACATCTGTCCTTTCAGGGTCCTCACTCTGAAGACAGCTTTCCTTGTTGACATCACCTCTGCTCGCAGGGTGAGAGAGCTTCAGGCTTTTACTTCCGAACCTTCTTTTCTTGCTGTTCATCCAGACAAAGTAGTTCTTCGCACAAGCCCATCTTTTCTTCCCAAAGTGGTTACCTCTTTCCATATAGGACAGAACATTACTTTGCCAACTTCTGCACCCATCCAAGGAGGAAAGAGTCCACCGTCTGGACCCGAAACGTGCACTGTGTTTCAATCTCAACCGCATCAAAGATTTCCAGGTGCACAATCAACTCTTTGTTGGTTTTGTGGGGGCCAAGAAAGGTCAGACTGTACAAAAACGCACCATATCTTGATGGGTTGTCAGATGCATTAAAATCTGCTACTCCTTGGCAATGAAGGAAGCCCCAGTGGGACTGCATGCCCACTCCACCAGGGCAAGGCAGCTACTACTGTTTTGGGGGGAGGAGTCCCACTCCCTGACATCTGTCAGGCAGCCACCTGCGCATCTCTGCACACATTCTCCAAACATTATTGCCTGGACAGCCAAGTCCGGAGAGACTTTCTGGCACAAACTTGGTTTGCAGACCCACCTCCGTGTTTGGCATTGCTGGGGTATCTATTCCTTTTTTTTTTTTTATATTTTTTTATTTTTCCATCAACATCAGATTTACAGATTCATCATACATTGCTAGAGAAACAGAAACAAAAAAATATATAAAAAGAATGTTATCTTACAATTCAGAAAGCATTATCATCCGGTTTAAAACAAATATAGTATTTTTTTTTTCCCAAAAACACACAAAGAGCTTTAGACTGGGTAAGATAGGCTACCAGATGGGAAAAAAAAATTGTCTCAGAAATAATAGAAGGCCATCATTAAGAAATATCTTATAGTCTTAATTGCGTCTGGCTTTCCCCTTAATTCATCTTAAATCTCTCCCAGTCTCCTTTTCCATTCAATTATTGGGGCCCATATCCTCCGACAGTACCATTTATAAAATATATATCGTCAGTACGCCTGAGATCCATTGCTGTAATGTTGGGGGGTTAGGATCCTTCCAAAGAGTGGCTATACATAATCTGCTAAGGGTCATAGCTAAATACAGAAACTCGTGGTGAAGAACATCTACACCCGCCCTCGCTACACCCAAAGTCATAACTTCATCTTTCAAAGTTAAATGTATCCCCAGAGAGTCGGCAAAAAATTGTTCCAAAGATTTTTTATATATATCCAAAGAGGGGCATGATGCAAACATGTGTATTGTATCTGCTTGCGTGGATTGGCATCTCTGACAAATTCCCCCGCTATTTCCCCCCCATTGCGCTATTTTATGAGTATAGTAGAGTTTGAACATAGTCTTGTAGTGTTGAGATTGTAAATTGGCCACACTTAAGACCGAATTTGATAGTTTTAATGACCTCTCTGCCTCATTTCCTGTTAGACCTAATTTCCCTCTCCACTTCTCATACATTATTTCATAATCGTCCTTTTTATGTTTACAAATTTCTTTGTATAATTGCGAGATGGAGGTTCCCCCTTCATCCCTTAAGCATTCCAGCAATTCGATTCTTTGAAAATTCATGTCTCCTCCCTGTTTCTTTATCAGAACTGACCTCACTTGTAGGTACTTAAAGAAGTGTCTATGCCCTAGGTTATATAAGCGTTGTTCCTGCTCAAAAGAGATCAGACCGCTTGCCCCTATAAGGTCCCCGATAGTTTTAACCCCATATACATTCCAGCCCTTCATAACTGGGTCATGAAATACCCCCGGCAGTGATGGGTTCCCATACAGAGGGGTATAATAATTCATTCTCCCTAGTTTTAATTTTCTCCTTATCCCAGACCAGACTGATCTTGCGGCCACCAAGGTCTTAAACCTTACTTTTTTGTGATAGCTCCTCTCCTCATATGTGAGTAGCCATTGATTAGAGTTTTTCACTACTAATTCATATACGTCTGGGACACCATCTCTACCTCTCCATCTGTCTAAAGCGCTCCCCCCCAGCATACCTCTGATGTATTGTAGGATCGTTGCCCAATAATATGCCTTAAAGTCTGGTAGCACCAGCCCACCTCTTTCTCTTTGGAGTGGCAGAAATTTTTGGCTGCGGCGTGTTTTACCCTTGGCCCAGATAAATCTATTTGTCACCTTTTCTAGCTCCCTGAACCAGCTATTGTTAAAGATCAGCGGTATGGTCCTAAATAAGTAAAGCACCTTTGGCATAAACACCATTTTAATAACGTTGCAACGTCCAATTGTTGTTAGGTGTAGGTTATTCAGTTTGTCAAAATCAATTTTGGCCTTATCTATAATGGGGCTTAAGTTCTTAGATACCACTTTGGAAAGGTCTGAGGTTATGCGAACCCCCAGATATACTGCTGTCTCTACCACTCTTGGATAGACTAAAGATATTTACTGGTTTATTACTACTTGGGTTTTGTTTACATTTAATTTGTACCCCGACAGTCTTCCAAATGCAGCCGCTTCCTGTTCTATTTCACTTAGGGCTGTCATTGGTTCGCTTGATGTTATAGCCAAGTCATCCGCATATCCTAGTATTTTAGTTTCATGCCTATTCAGTACTATGGGCAGAATGTTTCTATTCTGCTCTATCCTCCTAATGAATGTATCTATATATAGAGCGAAGAGTAGCGGGGAACAGGGACACCCTTGCCTGGTTCCTCGTCCAATATCTATTATACCACTCAGCTCCCCCATGGTTCTAACTCTTATTCTTGGGTTGTGTTATAAGGCTTTCAGAGCTCCCACAAAGCACTCCCCCAAGTTCAGCTTCTCCAACGCAGCCCAGAGAAATCCCCACGAGACCCTATCAAATGCCTTCTCAGCATCCAAAAGAATCAGCGCCATAGGGTCTCGTGAGGATGCCGTGCCATCAAATAACGTTAGCACTCTTCTGACATGTTCCGCTGTTCATCTCCCAGGTATAAACCCATGCTGCCATGGGGAGACGATCTTACCAATTACTGCTCCTAGCCTATTTGCCAGCATCTTTGAGTAGATTTTCACGTCGCTATTCATTAGGCTTATTGGCCTATAAGATCCAGGATTGGTTGCAGGCTTGTCTTTTTTCAGAAAGACTATCATGGTTGCCTCTCCCCATGACTCCGGTGGTATCGCACCCTCTTGTACATTTACAGCCAACTCATATAGTTCTTCTTCTATCTCGGCTAAAAATGTTTTGTAGAACTCCAAGGGTATAGAGTCTGGGCCTACTGGTTTGCCAGAGGGTAAGTCATAGACTGCCCTCTGTATTTCTGTTTTATTAAATGCCATCTCCAATGCCCCCTGTCCTCTGTCGTTAGTTTCTCTAGTCTGACACTCTCAAGATACCCCTCTATATCCTCGATAGATGCCGTATTGTCATCTTCATATAGTTTCTGATAATAGTCCCGAAAGCTAGCACATATATTCTCGGGTGTTGTTACGACACTTCCATTCTCAGACCTGATCTCAGAAATATCCCCTTTAGTAGCAGCCTGCCTTGTTCGGACAGCTAGCATGCGGCCTATCTGCTCACTATACTCATATTGGTCCTTTCTCCATGCCAAATACTTCCCTGCTGCTTTAGAAGCAAATAGCTCCCCAACCGCTGCCTTAGCCATAGCAAGCTCATATGTTATACTAACAATATCCTGATTCGCCCTGATTGCTCTGCTAAGTTCATGTTCTAATCTAGCAACTGCCCTTATTCTCGTTTCTACTAATTCCCTCTCTGCCTTATTCCGCCTAATTAAACACCTGATTGTCTCCCCCCTTATGCCCGCTTTCAAGGTATCCCATACTACTGCAGGTGGAGCAGAGCTTTTGTTTAATACAAAAAAAATTCTTATTCATTCTTTCATTAGAGCGGTGTATTCTGAGTCCTGTAACAAGGCTCTCTCAAATGTCCAGTTTGTCACCTTCTTTTGCGGGGCAGCGGTTGTAATATCTAAGAAGAGAGGGTTATGGTCAGACATTACCCTGGGTAGTATGCTAAACTTTGCGGTGGATGCTACAGCAGGTGATACCAAAAAATAGTCTAGCCTTGCTAAGACCTTATGAGGGGCAGAATAATATGTACTACCGCTCCCTAAGTTATTTTGCAGCTCCCATATATCTACTAGACCATTATCACACATCAGTTGAATCAGTGCTCTGTGGCTTCTCTTCTTCCGACCGGAGAATTTCCCCGGGTCGTTCTTCCACAAGCCATTTAGTCCATTAACATTTAAGTCTCCACAAACTATTATTGGCAGGGGCCAATTGGCTATTTCTAAGTTAACAGAGACCATAACTTCTATAATGAGCATAATGTGAAATTGTAGTTCTGTATCTGGCATTCCACCAATACCCATCTACCATATCTGTCTGATTTTTGACTATTAACAACCACCCATCCATGCTTTGCTAAGATCGCTACCCCTCTTGTTCTTGTTCCTTGCGTCGTATACGATACTAATTGGTATCCCAGCTGTTCTAAGAGTGCCTTTTGAGAGGCCTCTATAAGTGTTTCTTGCAGGCAAATCAGCTCAGCATGAAGTGTTCTTAAATATTCCCTCATAGCTCTTCATTTCCTGCCATCATTTAGTCCGCAAACATTCAGCGAAGCTATCCGCATAGTCATTTCTGGTTTTTTTTCCCGCTCCCCCAGTTAGTTTTTGTTAACCTGGCGTCTTTAGTTTCTTCTATAGACTGATGTGATGAGATTTTTTCCCCCCATTCTTCCCTCCCCGACCCTCTCTTATTTTCCCCTGACCCGTCCCTCTTCTCGCTCCTCTCCCCCACTACCTGTTCCCCTCCCTCTGTCCCCCTCCCTTCCCCCCTTACCATCCTATGAGGCTTGCTGGGTCCCCGAGTACCCAGGTATGGGCGTCAGTGTGGTCAGAGTGCCCCTCAGTGCGTCCCGCGGGTAGGTCCTTATACTTTTGGTCGTATCGGGTGGGTGGGGTCAAATAGTGCCATCAAATATTTGCCCCAAACCATTATGTGAATACACCAAATTTTCTATACATTTATTCATTACCCCCACCCCCCCCTCCACAACCCCTTTTGATTGGTCCCCATGTTTTTTTTTTCATAGACAGCTTGCTGATTTGCGTTTATATTCTTGAATTCCCTTTCTCAGTTGCTGAGATTTCTCTTAGGTAAGCTTTGGCTTGAATTTCACTTGAGAAACTTCTTGTTGATCCCTTATATATTATTTTTAGCCGTGCTGGGTTTTGCAGGTAGACTGTTGCTCCAATTTTTTCAAAAGGTGCGATTAATTGTCTCATTCTCCACCTTCTCTCAACAGTTGCATGGGCGAAGTCTGGTCTGGTGAAAAACATAAAATCTTTATGTTTCCTCTGCTTTGTTGGCCATGCCAGATCATAAAGGGCTTCTCTTAGAAGGAAATTCCCAAAATAGACCAACATTGCCGGGGGATCTTGACGTGGTTTTTGTGGGTGTTTTGGTGGCGCAAGTGGGAATCGATGGGCACGCTGAATTTCTCTGTCCATGTCCCACGTACTAAGTTCCGGGAAGGCTGATTTCAGCAGATTAATCATAGAGCCCCTTGGGTCGTTCTCTTCAAAGCCTTCAGGTATTCCAAGGAATCTCAGATTGTTTCTTCTTGACCTGTTTTCGTGATCTTCCACTTTCATCATGAGGTCTTTTATGATTCCATCATGCTCATTCTCCTGTTTTTGCAGCTTGATCAAATTTTCTGCACGTGCTTCCACTGAGGCCATTCTATCAGAGATCTTGGTACAGATGTTGCCAACTTTTTTAATTGCCCCTTGTAGCTCCTCAATAGCAACGTGGTTCCTTTGGGTTTCCTTTTTAATGTCTTTATGGAAGTTTTTTATGGAGCTCAGCACTTCGCTCAGCAGTGGCTCTGCATTTGTTGCTGAGCTTTGTCCTTTTCCGGATTGTTTCTGGCTTTTTCCTTCTGGCTCAGCTAAAGTGTGGTCTTGAACATGCTCTGTTTCTTCTAGGAGCTTTAGGGTCGGACTTTTTCGTACAGGTTTGGATCTTGTTATGGCATATTCATTGTTGCTGCCAGGATCTGTGGTCTCATCATTGATTAAGTTAGCTCTTCTCCTTTTGTCTCTCGCCCTCTTTTTTTCCCGTTTTTTTCCTTGAATTCGAGCTTTGGCATGTTTCACTACGTTTCCTGGATTTGTTAGAGTCTAGAATCTCAAAGACTGTTGCTTCTAATATTTGTTCATCATTTGTTTCGCTTGTTTCACTTGTTTTACTTGAAGTGGACATTCCTGTTTCATATGTGTCTGATTCCGAGTCCTCTTCAGAAAGCGCAGTATTACCAAGCTCAGGGGGGAATGTTTGCGTGCGTGACGAGGTGGGGGTTTGTTTTTGGGCTATATTTTCCCCATCCACACCAATTCGCTCTACAAGCGTGTTTGGTTCAACCCCACTGGTAACTTTCGCGCTGTCTGCTTGGTTGTTTTTTTGTTTAATAATTTCAGTAGCTTCGTTTAGTCCTTCCTTGGCTACTGGGATGAAAATGTTAGATAGCCGAGGCTGAGAGAGGGTTGGGGATCTAGTATTTTTAGCAGCAGCTTTCAAGTTTTTTATTGCCTGCAGTCTCTGAGCCTTTTTAGCCATTAATTCCAGGTTAGCTTTGTCCGCTGTATCACTTCCCTTCTCTTTGTCTTTCTCTCTGTCGTTCTCTTTCTGTTTTTGTTTCGCTTTTTCTCTATCCTTGTCCTTGTCCTTTTCAGTATTTTTGCTTTTATTTTTGATTTTATTTTTATCAGTCTCTTCAGATATAGCTTTCTCCACATTATTTTCCTTGGCTTTGGATCCTCTGGTTTCAGGCCGTCTTTGTGTGTCCTTATTTTCCTGCAGGGTGTGGCTTTTTATACTCTGTGTGGTTTTTATATCTTCCCTGTGTTTCCTGGACTCTCTGTGCTTTCTAAGTCTTTCTAAGTCTTTGTCTGGGGCTTCAAGGTTCTGCATCTGCGACTGTATCTCTTGCACATTTCGAATTGCTCCCTCCTCTCCTTTTACCCCCTCTTTCTAGATTAAGCAGCGATGAGTTTTGGGCAGCTATTCCAGCCATATCCTTTATCTGTGTTTGCTCTGGTGCAGACGATCCTTTATTTGGTTTTTTATTTTTTATTATTGCTTTTATGGAAGCCAAGTCTCTTTTTTTAGGTACTATAAAAGATCGGTTGTGAACTTTGAGGAAGCTTGGGGCTTGAGCTCGGGTAGGATTATAGATTTGCTTCGTTATGTAAATTTTTAGTTCCACCTTAATTTTGATCACAGATTTGGAGGTAATATCTGTGCTCTCTGACTCTGCCAGTGGACCGTGCTCCTTTGGACCCACTGCTTGCCCTGCTTGCTCTGCTTGCTGCGTCGTTCCTGTAGCTGTAGCTGTTCCTGTGTATCCCACACTCTCCAGTTCCTGCTGTTGGAGCTGCTGTGGCTGCTCTCTTTTCATTTGATCCTTTTCTTAGTGTTTCGCCACCTTTTGCCTTTTGCCTTTGTCTTTTGCCTTTATCTTTATCTTTCTTAATTTTCATCTTGTTATCTTATCTTATCTTTCTTATCTTATCTTTCCCCCCCTTCCCCTGGTTGTTCAATTGAATATTATTAGCTGTCGGCCAATCGGCTATCGGACAGCACTTCCGTGTCTCCCTCGCAACGTTGCCTGCAACACGCAGCACACACAGCCCACGTGGTTTAAAAACGTGGCCTGCAAGTCTGCAGATGACGCCTGATGTCGTGCAGGGGAAGGAGGGTATTTTGACGTGCGAGCGCCATAGAGCTGATGGAGGGAGCCCAGAGAAGAACCAGGTAAATAAGCAGTTAAGAGAGAGCGAGAGCGATAAGGGAAAAAAAAGAGAGGAGGATATATATGCTAATATTCAAAATCTCCAAAATCGCTAGACGGTAGGTGCTAGTTGCTGACACCGAGCCGCTTGTTTTGCTCAGTCCCGCTCGGTTTCTTACTTCTATTAGCACTACGCCTGGCTCCCTTCTCTTCCCATTTCCTGCACTTTCGTTTTGGGTAGCAACAAACGATTTAATACAATTCCGTGCAGTTCAGTAGTTTAATACAATTCCGTGCAGTTCAGTAGTTCAGTAGAGATGCGTGCACGTACGATCCCATGAATCCCATGGAAATCAGGGAGGCAGAGAAAACAGTAGGGAAAACAGCAGGGAAAACTACCGATATTGTTTGTTAGTGGCACAGTCTGATCTGATTCAATTTGATACTTCAAAACTTTAGTACTCACGGCTCTGAGGCATGCGCCGCACAGAAGTGTGCTCAGAGGGATGTGCTTGAATAAAATGCTTGAATAAAATGTTGGAGACGCTATTGATATTATCACATATCGTCCGTGCCTCTGCCCTTTGCCTCCACAGTCACACAGCCCTCTTAATAGCTTTTTTCAGCTGTCTTTGTGCGGACTCCTCGCGGCCCTTGTATTTCTTGCTCCTCTCCTTTCTCCTTTCTCCTCCCGGCCTTTCAGCTCTCAGTTTTCCTTCCTCTGCACAGCTATCCCAGTTTTTCCACGTATTTTATTTTCCCCACCAGTTCCAGCTCAAGTTAGTTAGGCCCAGCTCAGCTTCGCGTTTTAAGCAGCATGTCTTTATCTGTCACCTCTCATATAGCATTCATATGGGGAGAACAAAGCAAGATAAAGGGGACCAGACCCACGGAGCGATGCTGCTGCGTCCTCTCACTCTGGCACCATCTTGCCTCTGGGGTATCTATTCCAAGGGTGAGGAATCTATAACTACGATCTCATTCAGATGAACAAGTTACTTACCTTCAGTAATAAGGTATCTGTAAGAGACGTATGTAGTTATAGATTCCTTACCACCCCAACGATCCTCTCCGTTCTGCGAACTGACTTCTAGGGATAGGAACTTACTTCCAGGGCCCTAGTTATGTGCACCATGGTCAGTGTCTTGCATGGCTCTGCGCTACTGGCGTGGAAAGTAGTGTCAGAACTGACGTCAGTGCGCAGGGGCCGCATCTAAATAGAGACCACGGCGTCTTCCTGGTGAACACGATACCGACGACAGACGCAGAGTCAACCAACACCACCTACCGATGCGCAGGGGTACTGGTAAAGGAAAATTCTCTGGAACCAGTCTGACACCTGAGGATAATTCTAAAGGTAAGGAATCTATAACTACATATGTCTCTTACAGATACATCGTTACCAAAGGTAAGTAACTTGTTCTTTAAAGGACATGTAGAAAACAACATGTGGCTACTATTATTCTTAGCATCTTCTTCTATGCCTAAACTGGGCAACCATTAATTATTTTCTTAATGGCCCTAGCAAAGCACCTCTACCAATACTACCATCTCCTGCATTTATAGTAGTGAAAAATGGCAGCCTGCTGTATGTTTTAGGCAAAAAACCTCTTTGAGGCGTTCAGTTAAGTAGTCAATGAAGTAATGTACTCTACAAAGCACATACAGCTTTCAGTCAAGTATAGAATGAAGTAAAGTACTCTATGAAGCATATACAGCATTCAGTCAATTAGTCAATGAAGTAATGTACTCTACGAAGCATATACAGCTTTCAGTCAATTAGTCAATGAAGTAATGTACTCTACAAAGCACATACAGCTTTCAGTCAAGTAGTCAATGAAGTAATGTACTCTACGAGGCACACACAGCTTTCAGTCAAGTAGTCAATGAAGTAATGTACTCTACGAGGCACACACAGCTTTCAGTCAAGTAGTCAATGAAGTAATGTACTCTAGAAGGCACACACAGCTTTCAGTCAAGTAGTCGATGAAGTAATGTACTCTACGAAGCATATACAGATTTCAGTCAAGTAGTCAATGAAGTAATGTACTCTATGAGGCACACACAGCTTTCAGTCAAGTAGTCAATGAAGTAATGTACTCTACGAAGCATATACAGATTTCAGTCAAGTAGTCAATGAAGTAATGTACTCTACGAGGCACACACAGCTTTCAGTCAAGTAGTCAATGAAGTAATGTACTCTACGAGGCACAAACAGCTTTCAGTCAAGTAGTCAATGAAGTAATGTACTCTATGAAGCATATACAGATTTCAGTCAAGTAGTCAATGAGGTAATGTACTCTACGAGGCACACACAGCTTTCAGTCAAGTAGTCAATGAAGTAATGTACTCTACGAGGCACACACAGCTTTCAGTCAAGTAGTCAATGAGGTAATGTACTCTACGAGACACACACAGCTTTCAGTCAAGTAGTCAATGAAGTAATGTACTCTACGAGGCACACACAGCTTTCAGTCAAGTAGTCAATGAAGTAATGTACTCTACGAGGCACAAACAGCTTTCAGTCAAGTAGTCAATGAAGTAATGTACTCTATGAAGCATATACAGATTTCAGTCAAGTAGTCAATGAGGTAATGTACTCTACGAGGCACACACAGCTTTCAGTCAAGTAGTCAATGAAGAAATGTACTCTACGAGGCACACACAGCTTTCAGTCAAGTAGTCAATGAAGTAATGTACTCTACGAGGCACACACAGCTTTCAGTCAAGTAATCAATGAAGTAATGTACTCTACGAGACACACACAGCTTTCAGTCAAGTAGTCAATGAAGTAATGTACTCTACGAGGCACAAACAGCATTCAGTCAAGTAGTCAATGAAGTAATGTACTCTACGATGCGCAAACAGCATTCAGTCAAGTAGTCAATGAAGTAATGTACTCTACGAGGCACAAACAGCTTTCAGTTAAGTAGTCAATGAAGTAATGTACTCTACGAGGCACACACAGCTTTCAGTCAAGTAGTCAATGAAGTAATGTACTCTACGAGGCACAAACAGCTTTCAGTTAAGTAGTCAATGAAGTAATGTACACTACAAAGCATATACAGCTTTCAGTCAAATAGTCAGTGAAGTAATGTATTCTACGAGGCACACACAGCTTTCAGTCAAGTAGTCAATGAAGAAATGTACTCTACGAGGCACACACAGCGTTCCTATTTCTAATCCACTGTTCTGTTGTGATTTAGATCCACAGGTTAGAAGTTGAAGAGAACCATCTGCAGATTGAGATGCAGGACGCAAAAGACCAGAATGAGCTGTTAGAGTTCAGGGTGCTAGAGCTCGAAGTAAGAGAGTCTTTCTGTAAACTATCCAATGGAGCTGAAATTCTCTTTGAACCCAGACTGAAATATTTGTAAAGTATATTGCTGTTTAAAGCTTGGAAGCCACTCCAGTTCTACCTTTTTAACTGTCATTTTTGGGCGGGTGTGTATTTGAATTGCCTTAATTTGTAAATAATAGATGTTAAACTTTAACATGTAAAGAACTAATATTTATCTATGCCTGGCATGTTTTGTTATGCATCAAATAAAATTTATTTGTTTTGCTGGTTTTGCCTTTTTTTTTATTTCTGTTCCGCTGCCATGACACCTCACTCCTGCATGCAAGTTTCCCTGCCATGCCCCCCTCTGGCTTGGTTGCATTACCCTAACAATAACATCCCTTGGTTACCTAACTGTACATGCACATTTCCATGAAATCCTATCTCACAATCCAATGATCTGAGTCATTTTGCATATCTTTTATTTGAAACATTAACATTATCTTTACAAGTAATACAATCCAATATAATTGACAGCAAAACAACAAAACAAAACAGTGTAATTCACTGACTTCAAAAAGCTGTAAAAGCGGTTCCCATTTGTCTTTTTGACATATTTCTTGAATGATTTGAGAGCTGCAGACAGCTTCCCTCGTGCGGCAGGCAGTTCAGAATGCTGAATTGCGATCTGCAGGCCGATGCCAATTTTACGTTTTAAAACTGGGTGTGTTTTAATGTCTCATGAATTACATAAGTGTGATGTGAGGACACAAAGTCGCCTTGTCGCTCTTTTTCATCTCTGAAATTTCTATCAACAGACTAACCAGCATTTGTGTTTTGGAAAAGCAAGGACAACTTACATCCTTTTATTTTTCCATCCAGTTCTTGTCCACTTAATCCATGCATGTATGCAATCCTTTGAACTAATAAAACACGTTTTTCACCATATCATAGCCAGTGATTTATTTTGCCTCTGCATCCAATCCTTGACGTTTGTTTTCCTCACATTACCATTTTACTTTGTAAGGATAGTATATGTGACTTAGAAAGTGGGACAAACTGTTAACAATACAAAGTATTATTTTTTTGAAAAAGTATTAACTATCACATTCGGGATCAGCAGTATAACAACAAGGTACCTTCAGTGTGGCTGAACATGGCCATTGTGTCAAGAGAGCACCTGCATTTGTGCCCATACTGTATTTGCACCTTCTGCTGCGATCTTCGATATAAGTATACATTGTCAAGCTGAAATTTTGAATATCACAGTACCAGTCCCATTTCAATTAATGGCCACAGATAATTTAAAGGTAGGTAACCACAGAACCTGGGTCCAGATGTAGCCATAACTGGCCCCAAAATAGTGACCTCAATTTATGACTAGTATTTTTGCGACAAATACTAAGTTTTACAAACCAATCTATGCACTAATAATTCGGGTTGTAATATTCCAAATTGGAGTGGGTTGCGATAGACCTACCTCATGACTACTAATGAGGTAGGTTACACATTGTAACTTACTCTGATCAGATGCAATCACAGGATGGTGGCCTTGCTGCCATGTGATTGTACTTAAATCAAGTTTTTTATTTTTTTTAAACGGACTGTGTTTGAAAAAAATACTTTTTGTGAACAATTGGTTTCAGGGTGTGCAGCTGTCCTATGAAACGTTGCCTACTATGTTACAATTTTGTTTTTATTTTCCACAAGGGAAAGGGGTCCCACGTGGACACCTTCCCTTTTGTGAACAGGTTGCCACTCCAACTGAGGACTACATATTTTTTTAGGGCTTTGCAATTGGATTTCAGTGGCAGAAGATTAAAACCCAACATACCAATTTGGCATTTGGAAGGGACACTCAAAACATAACCCTTCCAAATACTGAATCGGTGTCCCCCAGAATCCCAGTTTAGGAATCTGTAAAAGTTTACAAGTTCCTAAAATTGGATTAATATTTTTCAAAATTACATTTTCACTGTCACAAACACTGATTCTGAATACTTACTACATTTGGCCCCTTGGTCCTTTCATACCCCCGCTTATACGTGACACAGTGACCCAAGATATTTGCCATTCCGTACTTCCTTCTTAGTAGTAGTGCTTTCCTGTGATTGTACCAGGTATTGTTTGGACTCATACTTTTTTTCTCATCCAAGAGTTTAGTTTTCTCATGCCAGTGGAGTACATGCTATCTTCTCTCCTAAATTCCTCCTCCTCTCGTCTCATATTATGGCTTTAGGTTCTCAGAGCAAGACATATGATTGCTTCTTGAACTATTTTTGAAGTCCCCATAGGAACTGGCCTCTTACATATAATTTCTACTTTTGTATGTGTGTGTCATTTCACAAGACTCCTCCAATTCAACTTTTGTTTAACACTATGTTCCACTTTGACCACTCATCATTACTGATTATACTTTGTTGTTACCTTTCCCATCATGTTCCCTCCAGAAACACTGACAAAACTTCACGTGAATCTTCCCCAGAACTGTGTACGGTAGTTACACAAATCCCTTATTTTACTAGTGCCCCTCCCCCCAGTATTAGTCTCACTTTCACTGTTTCATTGTCACGTTGTGATAAGATACCTCTGAATCTCTCTCTTGCTGGCTGGTCTTAGTGATACTCTCTGGTGTACCCTGTAGAATTGGTTTTAGCACCAAAACATGAGCTTGTATTTCGCTGCCTTAAACTCAAGGAGTTGCCAACTCCTTGACCATTCTGGCAGCTTAGCTTTCATGTACTGTCCTCTTGTTTTTATTTCTTCTGAAATACCAATCCAAAGATAGATACTATGCTATCAGCATTAGTTATGTTAGATCGGTGTATTAACTTTATGTAGCTGTCTAGTTATTTTATTGTTTTGTTAGATCTACCCTTATAAAGAATTGGCGCACAAAGGAGCTTCACATTGCAATTACAATGACAGTCAAGCAAATACAACCATTCATAAGAAGTACAAAATCAAAAAAGAAAATACAGAAATTTACAGAAAACAAAGTTACCAATGTAATAAAATATATACAAGTGTTAAAAAATTATTTTCAAATCCCTCCTGGTGTGCAAAAACAATGGAGACAGAAGGACATTCAAAGGGGTGGAATCCCAGAAACCAGAAACCGCTGTAAAAAAGCTTGCAACGAACGGGTGACTTCCAGAGACTGTAGGAACTTGAAGACCTAGGGATTCTTTATTCCGAGTAGCATGATATCCTCCAGCTCGGAAGAAGAAGCACAAAAATCAAAAAGCAAATACAAAAACTGACAGAAAACAAAGTTAGCAATTACATAACATAGGGGCAAGTGTTAAAAAAGGTTTTCAAATCCCTTCTGACGTGTTTTAACAATGGAGGTGGAATTTAAGAAACAAGAAACTGCTACAGAAAAGCATGCAGTGAAGGGATGACCTTCAGAGATAGTAGGATTCTGAAGATGTAGAGTTTCTTTATTCCGAGTAGCATGATATCCTCTAACTCAGAAGAAGGCTAGAGCCCTAGTAAATAGCCCAGTTTAAAAGTGGAGCTATACACACAAAACAGACAAAAATGGAAGGGATTTTAAATTACATATCTCCAGTTCTACGAATTGAATTTTTGGTGTACCTTAAGGGTAGCTGTGACTAAATGCATGTGGATTGTCCATTCAGTAATAAACTGGAGTATACCATCTAGAAATAGGTTGAGCTCCGGTCCCACCTGGAGGTGTTGGGGTTGTCTGATTGGATGTGCCTCACCATGGCCGACCGAGAGGGTAGTCAGGAGGACCTGGAGCCTGAAAGAATAACCCAGGTGCCTTCCAAAAAGAGAAGGGGAAAAGGCATGGAAACCTGCGGCTATAATTCCCATGGTCCAGAAGAAGGTGGAGTCTGATGGAAAAAGCCCTGGAGCCGACAGGAGCACATTGCAGCACTGGGAAACCTACCTGAACTGCTCAATTGGCAGACGGAACAGGGTCCCACCAGGGAGGAATTCTACTGAGTGCGGAAGGAATGCTCTAATTTAGAGGGCCTACAGCAGCAGGCTGTGGCCTATGCAGCTGCGGACAACTCTGGTGATTTCCTAATGTTCCTAATGTACAGGCAGAATGGCTGTACATTAGGAAATCACTGTTTAGTGAATACAAGGTTCCTGAGCCTGATGCAGCCCATGTGTCGGTGGTCCCCCAGTGCCTTCAGGGCCTTACTACTGGAGGTGGCTGATGATGTTCCCCTGGCAGGTCATCTAGTGCAGGAGGAGACATTTGGCAGGCTTGTCACTCACTTTAATTGGCCCCAGATGAAGATGGCCTCAGATGTGTTATGCACCTGCCTTCCCATTACAGTGAAGAAGCTAAACAATCATCACCCCCGGCACCCTGATTCTCCGATGAACTAAAAAGGTAGAAGACCAAATGTAAAAATTTGGAACGGCAGTGGCGAAGGATCTATGAGCCCGAAGCTAAAACTGTTTATCTTACCGCCAGAAGGGCCTACCACTCCCACATGTAAGTCTGCTTGAGCCAATTTTGTTTCATCAACCTTCACCCAGGCTAAAACCTGCCCTAAAACCTTATTTAAGATGGTCAAAGAATTATCGGGCTCTGCAACCAATCAGGCACCTCCCAGCTTATATAACACCAAATGCGAGGAACTGGCACAATTCTTTTTAAACAAAGTGGAAACAATATACTCTGCATTGGCTAGCTCCATCCTCCCTTCCACACCTGCACCTATTCTAATCCCTGTCCTATCCGACCCAATACCTGAATGTTGCACTACCCTTGCTCCTGACCACACGCTTGATGGCTGGCCACTTCTGGACATAGTGACACTTACACAACTCCTTAATAGGGATCCCCTTGCGATTTACTTCCTGTCAGGGTCCTAAGGCAATTTGAACAACCATCACTGTGTTACACCTCTCGTAGGGAGTCCCTTGTTCACCCAGACTGGAAACATGCAATGGTCATCCCATTATTAAAAAAAACTAATTTGGACCCTGCGCTTCCCTCACTCCAATTTCACTACTCCCTGCTCTCTCCAAAATTTTGGAGAGACACATTAATGGACATCTTTCCAGGTTCTTCAAAACCAATGAGCTTCTTCATCCTGCCCAATCCGGCTTCAGGACCGGTTACTCTACGGAGGCCACACTTTTAGGTGTGACTGAAATGCTCCGACAAAACCTGGATGCAGGCAGAACTATGGCTCTGGTATTGCTGGATCTCGGCGCGGCCTTTGATACAGTCTCCCATACCGTACCTATTAAGGCCCTCCACTCCTCTGGGGAACTGGCTATCATCCTTTCTTTCCAATCGTAACTTCCAGGTCTTTTCATCTACTGCTAAATCTAAGCCCTACTTTTCCCCTTAAAGGGTTCCACAGGGCTCAATTCTCAGCCCCCTGCTTTTTCAAATTTATGTTAGACCCCTGGCAGTGTTGGTAGAGGATTCTGGGTTGTCGGTATTCTCATACGCCGATGACACCCAAATCATCTTTTCCCTTTCAGCAGGTAAGACCACTAAGCCATCTATCCTCAAAACAGGCCTAAGCAAAGTTATGACCTGGATGAACACTAACTTCCTAAAACTTAATGCCAAAAAAACAGAGGTCCTGGTACTGGGCAAAGATGAAGATCTCTGGTGCCCCCAACATTGGCCCCCGGAAATGGGTGCGCTCCCGCAACCCTCAGTCCAGGCACGCAATCTTGATTTCATCATCGACGATTCACTATCCATGCGTCGGCAAGTTAACAAGGTGGCCGCTACCTGTTTTACCATTTTAAAATGGTTGCGGAAGATTGTGTGGATGCTACCTGCTCATACCCAGTGCACCACAATCCAGGCCCTGGTTTTATCTAGGTTGGACTACGGGAACATCCTCTCTCTGGGCGTCAATAAGGATGTAACGCGTAAGTTGCAGCAAATCCAAAACTCTGCTGCTAGATTACTATGCAGAGTTTCCAAAACTGCTTTGGCCTCCAGGCTGCTTGGGAGCCTCCAATGGCTTTCAATGGAGAAACAGGTTGTGTTCAAGGCCCTTACTTACATGTTCCGCATTAAGCATGCTACATCTTCCCTCTACTTACAACGCCTAGCTCATCTTTACGTCCCTTCGCGTACTCTCTCCGGTCTTCCACACTTCAAGTTCATTCCAAGTCCCTAAGACCAGACTCTCCTGTATGGGAGGGCACTCCTTCTCATACTTCGGTCTGTCTTATGGAATGCTCTGCCTCTGTCCCTCCGTACACAACCTAACCTTCTCTTGTTCCGCAAATCCCTGAAGACCTGGCTCTCTGGCCAGTAGTTTCACTCCCGTCTCTTTGCTGTTCCTTCACTGCGCCGGAAAACCCTTTTTGGGTAGCTGTTGCGCTGACACATAAATTTAAATAAATAAATAAATAAATAAGTCATATTCCACCTGCTAAGCCGGTGGGAAGTCAGGAGGGAAGTGCAAGGCTCTTCTGATTCCCCTTCTAGTCATTGCCACTTTTTGTGAGAGGGTGGGCATTGACATTGTTGGATCTTTGGATCCAAGCACAGCCCTGAGAAACAAGTTGATCCTGGTATTGGAGGACCATCCCACCCAGTGGATGTATGACATCACAACTCATGCTTTTACCACGCATGCTTTTACAACACAAGTATTACAACGCAAACCTTTACAACGCATAGCGCTTTGGGGTGCTGGATAGTGAATAGTTTAATTTACTATTCCAACTCCAGTCCCCGTGGACACTAGGGAAGGTGTTGGATAGTAAATTAAATCTATTCCCTATCCTAGAGTGCCCCCCAGCGCAATGCGTTGTAATGGTTTGCGTTGTAATAGTTGCGTCGTAAAGGCACTTCGTGGTAAAAGTTGCGTTGTAAAGGATGTTCCCCCACCCAGTATCTGGAGGCTATACCCTACGGACAGTGATTGTGCCCTCGGTGGCCAGGGCACTGATGGGAATATTTACCCAATGAGGTAATATCCTACCACGATACCACCCTTATGACAGCGTACATGAAATCCAGGTGGGACAAGTGTGGTGTAACATACAAGTTCTCCACACACTATCATCCCCAAACAAATTGGCTTGTCGCATGAATTAACAAGACTCTTAAAGCCATGGGCTTATCAGAGCCCTTGAGTAGGAAGTGGGACGTTCTCCTGCCATGCCTTTTGTTTGTGTACCAGAAGGTGCTGCAGAAGGGGGTTGGATTAATCCCCTTTGAACTTCTGTATTGGCACCCTGTCAGAGGGCCTCTCAGTCTGGTTAAGGAGGGTTGAGAGCCGTAGAAAGCCCACAGGATGTAGTCAGCTTCATGCTGGGCCTTTGCACCTTGATGAAGCACTTGTAGAAGAAGGTAAAGGAGAATCTAGAAGCCAGACAGGAGGTTATGAAACTGTAATATCACCAGAAGGCCTCCCTGGTCGAGTTTCAGCTTAGCCAAAAAGTGTGGGTGATGGAGCCTGTGAGGCCAAGACAGATGGTCTAGGCCCTATGAGGTGAAAAAGCGCATCGGGAATGTCACCTACATGGTCAGCCTCAGGATCCCCGGAAACCCTTTACGGGTCTTGCATGGATCTTTTGGCTCATGAAAAGAGACTTAAGAGAACTGGAACTGAAAGCAAATTAGGCAGGTTCCAGCAGCATTGGTGGCAGCATAATCACAGTGTCTGAAGGAGATAAGAAAGTCTGGATCCACAAAGACCTGATACCCAGTTATGTGATGGGGATGACATTGATAAATGGTTTTGAGCTTACGAGGTGACCCTGAGAGCACATAAGACCCCAGAGGAGCACTGGGGGTGACCCGTGGAACCATTTACCTCCAGTGTCAAGGAGCATTCTTCTGACCGTAGAAGTAAAGGATCAAACTAGGTACACACCCATGAAAGCCACTCTTCTAGCCAAATGTGGATTTACCTGTGAAAAGTACCACCAGTTGTACGGGTACAGCCACAAATATCCCATTCAGTCTTGGATGGATTACCTGGACTATTTTAACAAGGCAGTGAATTGCTGGTGAGGGATAGCAAAGTTAATGATTACAGTGGGCTGTACAACTTGATTCTCAGGCAGCTCATACTCAAAACATGCTTTACAGAGCTGCGCTGGCACCTAGTGGACAGCAAGTTGACTGACCTCAGGAAGCTTGCTGAGGAGGCAGACATGTGGGTCAGCACCAGAATGTCTGAAAAGGTATCGGGTGGTCAGGGGTCTCCCCAGAAGAGATAAGAGGGAGAACAACTTAAAAGTAAGCATTTCTAAAAGGCTCTCAAAAAAATTCCCTAGGGAACTGTAGTAACCAGTCCCAGTTTGAACTCAGGGAGAATGGATTCTATGACAGACAAGGAGGTTTGTCCCCAATTCACAGAGTGTTAAAGTATTAGCACTATGAGGGAGACACAAAATGTCCCAAGCTGACACCCCCCCCACCCCCCACGGTGGACAAACACCTGTGTTGGCAAGTGTAGCAATTAGGGAAATTCTGGTCCCATTTAGATTTGGGGAGCAGACAGAGTGACCCTAATGTGACATCACCTACTCATGGGGAAGGCCATATATTGGACCATATTTTTTCCAACGATCCACAGTTCTCACAGTATGTGAACCAATCCCAGTCCCTTGGTCAGACCACTCGCTAGTCATTTTCAGCCTACCAAAACCTATGTAACAGACAAACGCCAAAGCCCAAACTATTACGACTAGAAGTTGGGCCAAACTGGCCCCTACAACCTGGCAAAGGTCCTGAGGGACAACACTCCCATTTTGCTGGCAAATTAGAAGAGAAATACCAACAATGGGAAAACTGGATCACCCAGTCTGCCGATATATGTGTTCCAAAGAGAACCATAAACAGTAAAACTCATCCCAGAACAACTCCATGGTTTAATGAACAGCTCTCCGCATTGAAAAAGCAATGCAAGAAATTAGAGAGACTCTGGAGAAAATTATGACCCTGCCCTCAAATCTGAATACAAACTAATAATCAGGACATATCATAACGAAATTAGGAGAGCCTAAGTTAAATATTATGAGGATAAAATCTCCCTGTCAGTCAATTCACCTAAAGGGCTATTTAAAGTGGTAAAAACCCCAACTAGTCCCCATGAAAGCACCAACACTCCCCCTGCATCTGTTGAGAGACGCAATGACATAACAGCTTTCTTTTTTTTAAATTGACAGAAATATATGAACGATACCCATGAAACAAGGAATCTGACTTAGTTAAAAATATCCACCCTAACATTAGCTAAATTTCCTAGAATTCATCCAGTACTCCCACATATTCTGGCGAAGGCCCTGGAGATCATTCTACCATCTGTAACGGAACTACTAAACTTATCTTTAGATACGACTTTCGTCCCCGAACCTTGGAAGCACGTGATCGTCAGGCCACTACAAAAAAAAGTCAATCTCGACCCTACCATATACAACATATTGAGCTCTATCTCCCTTCTACTGTACCTCGGCAAACGTTTGGAGAAGCATATAAATCACATACTGGCAACTTTTTAGAGACCAACTATTCCTTCATCCCACTGAAATGGGCTTCCGTGCCTCTCATAGTACAGAGTCAGCACTACTGACTGTCACAGACGAGCTAAAGGAGATACTAGATGTGGGTGGCTCAGCTGCTATCCTCCTACTGGATCTCAGTGCAGCATTTGACACCGTAGATCACACTATCTTAAAAAATAGACTTTCGTCCGCCTTTGATTGTGTTAATCACTCCAAACTTTGGGCAATAATGGTGAATGCACTAAGTCGTTCAGCATAGTTAGAGGTGTGAGGCAGGGCTGTGTCCTTGCACCTTTTCTGTTCTCACTTTATATCAACAATGTGGGTAATGCCCTGGCCCTTTATGCAAGGGACCTGGCCCAGGTAGGACACTGCCCTTTGCCCGTTCTTCTCTATGCTGACGATGTGGTACTGATGGCGCGCACCCCAAACTCAATGTAGCTGGTACTTCACGACTTTGTTAAATACATGCAGGATCTTGACCTCCATGTAAACCAGGCAAAAACTTTTGTAATGAAGTGTTGGAAGAAACCTGGTAACACACGAGCTATGAGAATTAAGGACTCCATTATTAAATCCACCAACACCTTCTCATATCTCAGTGTGTTATTTGACAAATGCGGCTCCTGGAATCAACCTGTTAAAACAAGGTCGCTACTTTTTAGAAGTGCCTGCATGGCACTACGTAAATTTGCTCTGAGATTGGTCACAAATCCCCTTACGGAAAAGCTGATCATCATTAATAAGGCCCGGTGTGTTACCAAAGCTAATAATGGGGCAGGGATCTGGGGACACGTGACCTGCAAGCCAATCTAGTTAGTGGGAAATGAGTTTTTAAGATACTTGCTTGCTACTCCTAAATCTACATCAACGTTTGTCTGTCATGCAGAGCTGGGACTACCTTTTCTTACAGATGTAATTAAGACCAAGCCCATACTTTTGAGGCATAAATTGTGGACATCTGAGTATACTGGCTTTAATCTACTTGTCATTAGGGACTGCCTAAACTCTACTCAATAAAATATGTAGAGAGATTTTGCACCGATTTGGGGCACCCAGAATGTTTTAATAATCCTGAAAGCTTAGTGAAACTAAACAAGAAAGACCTTAAAACTGACTGTTTAGAACACCTGGAGAATAACAGGCTGTGAGAAGAACTATTGAAAGGTTCTGTTCAAAGAAACCAGCTAATTCTAATTAGTTATGATACTCAATTATATCTTATCCAGGTCCCACACCAAAAGCATAGATATGTTTTAACATGTTTTAGGATGGACATTTTTCACCGCATGGTTACGTTTCCAGATGTAAACGATTGGTCCTCCACTTTATCCAAGTGTCCATGCAATAATGTTTCAGCACAGACAACAATGCACGTTGTTCCCTTCTGCAAATGTTATAACATAAGGAGGAGGCATTTTATATTAAGTTACCTAAAGCATCAAGATTTTCATCAATGTCGTCCAGCTTATCTATTTTTGCAGTCCCTTTCGACAATTGATATCTGCCTAAGAATGTCAGCCTTTCTGCGGAGTGCAATTTACGCTAGGAAGTCTGTTTTATGAACTGTGTGATGATCTACATGAAATTTTTGCGGATTGGTGATTGCTTCAGGTGAGCCTGAAAGGCAGGTATGGCGGCCCAGTATTACTGATGCGCTTACCTTCCTGCTGCTCCTTGATAGTACACCATAAATGTTTTAAAGATATAAGTTATACATTTCTTTTTTAATTGACTGTCAAATGGACATATGGAAAGGTCTGTTGTTTTATAATTATGGGATGATCTGTATGTGTTTGGAATCCTGTTTCTAAGGTATTGTCTTATTTTTTTTAATTTGTTGTATTATGCAAATATGGTCTGGTATCTTCTTGACTGATTAAAGATTAGAATACGACTAAGGGAAGTAGGTATTCAGGGCAAAGCCATGGACCGGCTTGCCTCTTTCCTGGAGAACAGAACCTTCCAAGTGATGCAAAGGGACTGTTTCTCAGATTGCCTCCAAATCACATGTGGTGTCCCTCAGGGCTCATCCCTTAGCCCTACTCTGTTTAATATCTATGTACAATAGCTTGCCAATGTAGTACAGGAATTCGGCATATCAGTGGTGGCATATACCGATGACACCCAGTTGGTAGTGTCTCTGACAAACGGCTCCAATCCAAGCAATCATCAACTGATCCACTGTCTTGAAAAAGTGGTAAACTGGATGTCAAACAGCTGCTTGAAGCTGTATGGTGGGAAAACAGAGCGTATGATACTGGGGAATCTGGACACTCACGCACCCCTGACACAGGGGCCCAACTGTATGGGAGCTCCACCTACCCTAAACCAGCTATAAAAAACCTGTGAGTTTGGTTGGAGGACACGCTTACTATGGACTGTCAATCTTGGAAGCTATCAGGAATTTTCTTCTCGCTTCTCAGGAAGATTATTGAAGTTATTTCTGTACACCTGATGAAAACTATGATTCACTCCCTTTTAATCTCACGCTTGGATTACGGCAATTCTCTGTATCTGGGCTCACCTAAGTTTGTAACAAAGAGCTTCCCAAGTGGTAGAGAACACGGCAGCTCGACTCTTATTAAAATCCCTGTTCGCGTATCTACTAAAGAACCACCCAAACAGCTGCACTGGTTGGCCATCGACGCCAGAGTCAAGTTCAAAACCCTCTGAATGGCACATAGGGCTATCAATAATAAAGGTCCTGTAAAGCTCAGGAATCTGATATGTAGGTATATCCCAAGCAGACACCTAAGATTCTCCCAACAACAGCTCCTCAAGGCAACCAGAGTCAAAAGGGCAAGATGGGGTGGCAGATCATTTGCCCATCTGGTACAAAAGCTGTGGAATGCTCTCAAACTTGAAATTAGAGCCCTACCTAACAAAACCTCCTTCAGGAAAAACTTAAAGACCTGGCTATTTACTCGCTAAGTATGTGAAGGCTCATGGCTGTACAACTGAACCTCTTTAGCGCTGTGAAAATCCTGTGTAGCAATACGCTCTGCAAATCCCAAACATAAACATATTGTCCCTAGGGAATAAGGAGATGGTGACAAAAGCCCATATGCCTGCCAATACTTCTAACTACAGGAAGTGGGTCACCATCAATGGGCAACAGATGGGCACTCTGAGGGACACAGGCAGCAGCATGACTACTGGGAGGTGTCAGCTGGTGTCCTCAGAGGAGGTCCTTCCTTACACATTCTACCAAGTCTTAGTTGCAGGGAACTGTGAGAGTCATCTACCGGTGGCTCTGGTTCCCTTAGAGTGGGAGGGGCTCGGGTTCTCAGAAAAAGTTGTGAGCCCTGCCATGCCTGTAGATTGTCTGTTAGACAACGACCTGGAGCACACTATCTGGAAGGAGGTAGTGCTCAGGTTACACTTAGAGACGTTGGGATTGCCTGAATGTGTCTGTATGACCACAAGGTCCATGGCTGCCAAGGAAGGGAGTCAAGGGTGCCTGGAGCTGGAACAATGGCCGAGGTAGCTGCCAAGAAGACTAGGGGCAAGGGGTGTGGGAAACCATCCCATGAAGTTCCCGCTGTCCCGGTTCATGGGGTACCTGAAGACTATGCTCCTGAGTCTACAAGGATGGACATAGCCGTCCTGGGTGATCTGCAGAAGGTTGCTGGATGGCAATTTGAGGTTGGGCCCACCAGGGAGGAATTCTGAAAAACGCACAGGGAATGCCCCATTCTGAATGGCTTGAGGTGGCAAGCTGAGGCTCAGTCAGCAGGTGACACTTCTGGGGGTCACTTTATTTATTGGGAGAATGATCTCCTACATGGCAGGCCTATGGTCCCTGGGCATGGGGCAGCCCGTGTGCTGGTGGTCCCCCAGTGTTACATGACCTTCCAACTGGGGTTGGCTCCTGACACTCCCCTAGCAGAACATCTAGGGCAAGACAAAAACCTAGATTCTATTGGCCCCAGATGAAACAGCCTCAGATGCATACTGTAGATCCTATCCCACTTGCCAGGCCAGTAGAAAGTCAGGGAAAAGGCCCAAGGCTCCCCTAACTAACTTACCTGTAGTTGGCACTCCCTTTGAGAGGGTAGACATAAATATTGTTGGCCGTTAGACACCAAGACAGCTTTAGGCAACAGGTTTATCCTGGTACTAGCAGCCCGTCCCGACGTTGTCCGGGAGCAATTAGGCTTCAGGGCCCCCGCCCGCCCCGACGTTGTCCGTGGGTCCCCCGGAGCCTTCCTCCATATATTGCAGTATTATACCTCTATGTATATTTGTATGCTTTTGTAACCTGCACACGTCACTTTTTCCTCCTGTAATGCAGTATTATACCTCTGTGTTTACTTTGTACGCTTTTGTAACATGCACACATAACTTTTTCCTCTTGTAATGCACCATTTGGCTCACTTTTCAAATGCTCCGTTTGCTTCCTCTTGCTCACGATGTACGCTTTTGTAACCTGCACATAGAACTTTTTCCTCCTGTAATGCACCGTTTGGCTCACTTTTGTAATGCTCCGTTTGCTTCCTCTTGCTCACGATTGTCATTTTTGCTTCATTTTTCCACCGCTCGCCGCTCCTAAATAAATAAATAAATAACCTACCTCATCCGCCGCTCACCGCTCCTCCCCGCCTGTCCGCCGCTCCTCACCGCCTGTCCGCCGCTCCCCACCGCTCCTCCCCGCGCCATGTCCGTCGGTCCTCCTCGCGCTACTGGACGCCGTTCCTCCCCACACTCCTCACGTCAGCACGCACGTCGCGGCCGGCGCTCCTTCCAAGGGACTACTTTTTTTTCTGTAAATTTTTTAAATAACGTATATTTATTACGTTTATATAGCCTATGTCCATCTGCACACCCTCACGATTACAACGATGTATCGGGTGTGTGAATTGGCGCTGTGGTTCCCGAGTTTACCCGCCTCAAAGGTTCAAAGTTCTTCCTTTATAATAGTAGTATAGATTGGTGAACTATGCTACTCGCTACCTAGAGGCAATTCCTCTGAGGTCAGTGACTGCATCTACGATAGACAGAGCCCTGATGGGGATTTTTACCCTTGTGGGTTCCCGAAAGAGCTAGTGTCTGACACAGATACTAATTTCATGTCAGCATACATGAAGTCCATTTGTGATGAATGTGGAGTAATTTATAAGTCCTCCATACTCTATCATCCCCAACCAAAAGGTCTTGTGGAGAGATTCAACAAGACCCAAAAATGCATGATATGGGCCTACCGAGCCCATGAGGCGTAATTGGGAAGTCTTTGCTCAATGATTAGAGCGGCAGACCCTGATGCAGGGGTCTAGCCCGGGACCAGGGTTCAATTCCCCGCCTCGGCGGGTCTTGGGCTCAAAATTCCATGGACCTGATAATTCTCGCCTCGGTGCCTATTCCAATCATGGAGTCCCACTCTGCAACTCTGGGCAATAGCTTGCTTAATCTCCACAACGGCCCCCACAACGCTAAGGATGCCTGGCCTCCACCTTGGGGGTGCCCAGGAGTGGACGCCTCACAGGGAAAGCCAGGATGGGTTCCACAGCGGTATTCGTACAAGCGCCTTGAGACCCTTGCGGGTGAGTAGTGCGCTATACAAGTATCAATTTACATTTACAATTTACATTTGCCTACAGGGAGGTGCCACAGAAGTGGGTTGGGTATAGACCTTTAAACTTCTCAATGTCCACACTGTTAGGGTACCTATTAGCTATGTAAGAGAGGTTCCCCTCAGGATGCATCACTCTGCATCAAGATGCATTGCTTCTGGAAGAAGGTGAAGAGCAATCTCGAGGCCAGTCAAGGACTTATGAAACTCTGGTAGAGTTTCAACCTGGCCAGATAGTTGGGGGTATGGAGCCTGTGGAGACCAGAGCTTCCCAGGATCGCTAGACAGGCCCATTTGAGGTGAATGAGCAGTAGGGGAAGTCCACCTACCTGGTAGATCTCAAGACCCCCAGAAACACCTTAACAGTGGACCACCTCAAACCACACTTTGAGAGGTCCGAAGTCAGTATGCTTTTGGTGATTTACAAAGGGTTGGAAAAGGAGAGTGAGCCTCTCCCTGATCTCCTGTCTGCCCAAGAGCATGATGGGTCAGTATAGGGTGCCAACCTCTTCCCTACTGTAAGAAATTGGGTTACTGGTTGAGGGGGATGAAACCCTTCTTAAGAAGCAATCACAATTCTTCTCAGGGTGACACCACAAGCATACCCTAAATTAAACTGTATTCCATCCTAGGTGAGCTTGGCACAGAGCAGTGAGGCTTAACTCAGAGATAATGTGTAAGACAATTATGCAACACTTCAAATAGTAAAACATTGCAGGCATACCACAAAAGGAGCCCACATAAGGATTAGAAAAATAGACTGCTTTTTAATAAATAAACCACAACCAAAACAACAAAAATAAAATTAGTAAAACAGGAGATATTGAATGTTAAATTGTTTAAAAGGCGTAAAGCACCAAGTGTGGATATCTGGCTGCGCTGGACCGGGACAAAGTCACAAGTTCAGGCAGACCGCGAGGGGGTGCAGGCCGCGAAAGGGACCCATTAGGGCCACTGAACTGAGTACCTGAAATCCTGGTGTGCATATCGATGCGATGCCTGGATCCACATTGAGGATGCGTCGCACAGTCGAAGCGATGCATCAGTTCCAAGTTGTGGTGAGGCTGCGATGTGAGCCCCTGTTGTGTCAACTTCGGGGAACCAGTCGACAGAGCTAGTGATACATAGTCCAGCGTTAAGAATGCAACGTGTAGTGGCGGGTCCGAAGGCCATTCAGGCTGCGGTGGTGAAGTGAGTTTTTTTGACAGGTCCAATCCACACAGCAGCGGAAGTGCATTGCTTCTGCTCTGGGTTGTGCTGCACAGCAGAAGAGATGCATTGATTCAGCTGGATACACAGAGGCTGGCACATCACCTTAGGCCCACTTCCAAGGGTTCAGGACTGGAGTGGCACCACTTGGCAGGAAGACTGACAGATGGCAGAGTCCAGGTGCCGATGCAAGGCTGTTGGAAGCCCGTTATGTCTATGAAGCTTCTGATCAGGGGGCCAGCTAAATAGCCCTTGGAGTCACTCTGGGATCTGGGTTCAAGAGATGAAGGTCCAGTCCTTCTCACCCAGGCTGGAAGGCAGCAGGTCAGCAAACCAACACAGGAGTCCAGCAGAGTGCAGTCTAACAAAGTGGCAGTCCTTCAGCAGCACTGCAGCCCTTTTTCTTGGCAGAGTATCTACAGGTCCAGAAGTGTACTGAAGAGTTGATGTCTAAGGTTCAGTATGTATGCCTAGTTAGACATTTGAATTGTGTGAGATGTTCCTAGAGGTTTCCCTTTCAAGTTGACAGACATCCTGCTTTCCCTGCCCTGGCTCCATACTAATTATAGGGAATATGCAGAGTTTTGTGTGGAAGCAGGACACAGCTTATTCAAGTATAAGTCGGATTTTGGTCAGCTCCCCCTCCCATCCTGGCAGTGATTGCCCATCGTCGCACACCTAAGCTCTCTATTATGTGTTGCTGTCTATGAGGAATACACAAAGCTCAACTGTCAGCTACACCCAGTCATGTGACCAAACACAGGCTACAATAAAAAAATGACAACTTTCTAAAACTATCATTTTCAGAATTAAAATTCAAAATCCAGCTTCACCATAAGTTAGGATTCTAGAGACACCAAACATGAACTGGGTATCTCATCCAATTTGGAAATTACACTTCTAAAATGTATTGAGATAACTCTAACTACTAATAGAGAGATGAGCCTTGCAGTATTGAAAAACAAATGTTCACTACCAGGACATGTAAAACGTAACAGTACATGTCCTAACTTTTAAATGTACTGCACGCTGCCCTCTGAGCTGTTCAGAGTCTACTCTAGGGTTGACTTATTTCAATAAAAAGGAAAGGTTTGGTCCTGGCAAAAGGTTTATTTTGCTGGTTTGAAATGGCACTTTAAACCACACACAGGCTCTTCAATTGCCAGGCGGAGACAGTTTTATAGGGCTACTTAAGCGGGTGGCACAATCAGTGTTGCAGGCCCACTAGTAGCATTTAATTTACAGGCAGTGGGTACATATAGTGCCACTTTATTTGGGACTTATAAGCTAATTACATTTGCAAACGGGTATAAGCCAATATTTTCATGGAGCAAATGTCCTTTAGCATGGATAAAGTGTTCAGAGTCCTAAGGCCAGCAAAAAACAAGGTCAGAAAGAAATGGAGGAGGAAGGCAAAACGTTGGGGCGAAGAGCACCCTAGGGCTGTCAGGTCTGACCCCTAATCTGGCCCCAGAATAGCAGAGGGACTGTGACCAGCTGCTGGTGTAGTTTTCCACTCTGTTCTCCCTCACCCCTGGACTCACGCACCTGTGCATCCATGATATTGACACTGGAGACATCCTGCCTATTAAAAATAACATTTATAGACTGTCAGACAAGGTGAGGACCAGTATCATGGAGAGGGTCTCCAAGATGCTGGTGTTAGGAGTGATTGAGACCTCCAACAGTCCCTGGTCCAGCCCTGTGGTGCTGGTCCCAAGGCTGCCCCGTGGGTACCACTTTAGAATTTAGGTTCTGTGTGGGTTACAGGGTACTCAATTCTGTCACGAAGACAGATGCACATCCCATTCCCTAAAATGATGAGCTCATCAACAGGGTGGGCACTGCCAAGTCACTGAGTACCATTGAACTTAAATTAGTGTACTGGCAGATTGCTCTGACTAAGGGAGCGAAAGTGAGATCTGCATTCTCGGCCCCAGAGGGCCACTTCCAGTTCACGGTCATGCCCATTGGCTTAAAGAATGCCCCTGCCACCTTTCAGAGATTGGTCAACATGGTCTTGGCTGGGAAGGATGCACTGTGCTGCCTACCTGGAGGCTGGATGACATGCTTCAGACCCCGTAGCAGGAGGGCCTGATTATCAAGGCCAGGAAATGCCAGATAGGGCAGGGTTCTGTGGTGTTTCTAGACCACATGGTGGGCGGGGCAAGGCGCAGCCTCTCCAGATCAAGATTGAAACCATCCTGGTCTGGTAACCCCCTAAAACAGTGCAATTTTAGGGTGCCATTTTGACCAGGCAAAGCAAACCTTTTGCCAGGCCCAAACCTTCCTTTCTACTACATTTAAGTCACAAGGGGGCAGGCCCTCAACAGCCCAGAGGGCAGGGTGCAGCGCATTTATAAGTACAACATTTAATTTTAAGTTCTGCATGTTCTGGTAGGGAAAAACTCCTACATTCTTTTTTCACTACTGCAAGTCCTTCCTATCCCATTGAATAACAGTGGAATAACCTTATTACATGTAATACGCTGTAATTTCCAAATTGGAACAGGTCCCAGTTCATGTATGGTGTCTTTGGAATTGTAATGAAGAATCATAACTTATGGTAAAGTTGGATTTTAAATTACAATTTTGAAAATGACCCTTTTAGAAAGTTGGCAATTTCCTGCCTAGTATTTAATACCTGTAGCCTGTCCCTGGGTCACAGGACTGCGAGCAGCTGATAGTTGAGCTTTGTGCATTCCTCCTAAACTGACAGATACAATAGAGAGCTTAGGAGTACCTGTATGTCTGGATCGCTGGCAGGATGGGAGGGCAGAGCAGATCACAGCCCTATTTACAATTGAATATGCTGTGTCCAGCCTCCACACACCAGGCTGCATACCTCCTGTAGTTAGTCTGGAGCAAGGACAGGGAAGTCAGGATGCATGCAGACTTCAAATAGAAATCTGTAGAACCTTCTCACCCACATAAAAGGCTCAACTGGGTATAAATACTGGCCCTCAGACACCAACTCTTCAGTACACTTTTGGACCTGTGAATATTCTGCCAGGAAAAAGGACTGCTGTGTTGCTGAAGGACTGCCACTCTGCTGGGCTGCTGCCTCACTGGACTACTGCCTTTTCTGGAATGCTGCCTTGCTGTGCTGACCTGATGCTTGCTCCCCAGATGTGTGGCTGAGAAGGACTGGATCTACCTCTTGAACCCAGGACAATCAGAGTGACTCAAAGAACTAGTTGGCTGGCCTCTTGATCAGAGCTTCAGGGACAGAACAGGCTCCAACAACTTTATACCAAGCCCCAGGACTCTGCCAACTGTGAACCCTGCTCTCCCAAGTGGTGCTACCCCCAGTCTTGGTGTTGTAAGGGTCATGTCTTCTAGCGCAGATACCCTTTTTTATTTCATTTTGAAGATGTGTTATTCAACATAAATCAAGTGATGAATTGATATTTCATCAAATGCGTTTCTGGTGCTTTTATTCTGTAAATGTATAATGAATATGTCTGATAAGCAAGATCAATCAAAAACATGTTCAGATATAATTCAATGACCATTTGGCGTATAACTTATTACAGCAATGCCATAAATGTTATAAATCTTCATAATTCTATTATTTTATCTATTTTAATCACTTGCTTTTAGACTTTATTTAAGTTTTAGGTTCTTAAATACATATAGGACAGGCTCCATTTTAGCTATAGTCTTCTATAGTTAGTCCAGTTAGCTTGTCCAGCTTATTTACCTTCCTCTAATTGGGAAGAGTAAAGATTTGTCCCAGTTTATGGCGAATTTGGAGTGATACCCAAATACACGGAAAATATCCAGTAACCTAGCCACAGTTGGGGCCACATTGTCAGATATTATAAGACATCATGAGTATACATCAAGATGCAAGCTTCTTCACCACTACATCTCAGCCAGCCCCTCACCTGCGTATCCTCACTCATCCTTTCCGCCAAGACCTCTATAGCCAGCATCAACGAGAGCCGGCACCCTTCATGGGTGCCCCTTTTTACTCTAGATTCCTGCGAAATCTTGTCATTAATCTGCACTCTGGCCTTAGGTTGAATACATAGCAGTTTGACACGCCTGATATATCTGAGGCCAAACCCCATTTGAGCTAGTAACTCAAAAAGGTAGGCCCATTCTACTGAGTCAAAGGCCTTATTTGTGTCTAATGAAGCAATCATCTTTCTGACCAGCGAAGCCCCTGCTTCCACAAAATTTGTTATGTAGCCATCTTAGGTTCAGCTTGGTCGAGCGACCCGGCATCAATCCATTCTGATCTAGATGTACTAACTCTGTTACTATTTTCCTTAGTCTGGTTGCCAAACGTTTGGCAGAATCTTGATATCTGCATTAAATAGTGATATGGGTTAGTATGAATCTCATATATCTGGGGTTTGCCTGCCTTTGGGATAAGAACTACCGTCGACCAATACATGCTGTCTGGTAGCACTCCCTCTTGAAGAGAGGCCATTGTCCACCTCTGTAGTTTCCTAAACATTTCAACTGGGAACCAGTTCGGTCCCGGGGCTTTCCCGAATTGCATTTGACCCATAGCAGAGGATACTTCCTCTGCTGTAATGTACACCTCCAGGTCTCATGTGCGGTCTCCAGCCAACCGCCTTACGGGCTAGCGATTCATAAGGACCAGCACTTCCCATTCAGGTACTCTCAAATGGGAATCATAAAAGATTTCTAGATGCCTGATGAATTGCTCTGCTATTTTACTACTCCCTTTCACCGTAGCTCCGGAGTCTGTCTGTAACTATCCAACGGTCATACTTCCTTTCCCGACTACCAGTCCATGCAAGCTGGAGGGTGAGGTGTGGACCTAATGGGCGCTGATCGTACCTTGACGAAAGTGTGACAATAGGATAATGTCCCACTCTCACCCTGAGTAAAGAGCGGAAAATTTGATATTCGGGAATTCCCTGAAGTATTACTACAACTGGCAAGTATAGTAATTTATAACCTAAATATTTTAAATATTTTGGGAGGCTGTTTGATGGGATCTATATCCTGAGGAATGCCATTGACCCCTATTGGGCAGACAAAATTGGATGAAACATGTTCATCGGAGCAAAGATAGTGACAGGGACGTCCCATACCTAAGCACACCTCTAAGATTTTTTGATCCTGTCAGGAAGGGCCCAAGAATAAAAAATGAGAGGGTGCCCTCCTAGATAGTTCTAACTTATTATTGCCTCTGCAAAGTGAATCCCTAGCATAATCTAAAGAATATTTTGCACTCCACTCTGTATGTTGGTCTGCAGCAGGATGTGCCAGCTGCCCTATGATGGAGCATCCCGCTATTTAGTTGGTGAGGACAGTATTAAAAAGCCCGTAGGATTTCCGACTCTCGGACTTCGACTGAAATAATACAAGAGGTACTGCACAGACACTTTACCTTATTTTTGTTTGTATATATATAAACATAAGGAGGGGTAGGAAAAGCTAAAACCTCTCGTCTCTTTTTTTTAAGTGTGAAGCACGCAGCAGTTTACAAGTCTTGTTCCCTCCTTCGTATATTTGTTTCTGATTTGCCAGATAGTACATTTGGCCTTGGGCTTAGCTACTGTCTGGTACACTGCTCTCTTTAAATCAATGGCCATTTTGCCAAGGAGGTTTGGAGTCTCTGTCTATTCCCTTTCCAACTGAGTCAGTTCCTCCTCCAAAATAGCCAATCTAGCATGTCTCGTCCATCTGTCACCTATCTCCTCCCTAATGACGACACCCCTGGTAATGGCTTTGTATCCCTTCCACAGTGTAACTGGGCTCCTCATAGAGTTCTTGTTTCCTCAAAATAGTATTTGAATGTTTTACCTAAGCATTTAACTTACTGTTCAGTGGAGAGAAGACACGTTTCCATTTTCCATATCCTCTTTGGGTTCAATGATGTAATGTTTAGTGTCACTCGCAGATGGGAGTGATCACTGATACCCCTAGCTAGCTAGATATATACATTAAAATTAAGGGAGTGAGTCACCTGTGGTGAAAAGGTAGTCGAGTCTCAAATCCATATTATGTACCCCGGAGTAAAAGGAGTACCCTCTCTCATCAGTGTGGAAAGTCCTCCAAATGTGGCAAAACCACAACGCCTGCGCAAAGCCCTCAAGTTTCTCTTTGGTAGCCTCCCCTTTCATCCTGGAGCGCATCCTATACTTAGTCAGGTGGAGTTCCAGGTTAAAGTCCACACCCAGCACCACCAATGGCGGAAGGGCCTCTAATAGAATTTCTGCACCGTATCAGACTGAAGTCCATGGGGGCATAGCTATTGATCAACAATACCACATATTCCTCGGTTTCTTCCAGGATCACAGAGAAATACCGATCAGTCCACGAGTGCTGCATGTGGAGGGGGAGGGTTTCCTCATCAAAATCATCACCCATTGAGCCCGATGTGTATTGTTCGTAGCCTGCCATTTTGCATTCACCCTTCTCACACTGCAAAGTGGTATTCCAATGAAGTGTTTTTCCTGCAAATATATGACATCAGAATTAGTTCTGTTGGGGGCCCTGAGTAGTAAACCCCTCTTTACTTTGTTTCAAAAGCCGTTTGGGTACGAGTCATGAAGGACGTATTTGGTCCTTCTTTAAAAGGGTTTGATCCTTCGTGGGTGGTATGGCTAAGGTTCCCCCCAGCCCTAAGTGTTTTGTGTGGTCATGATATTCCCCATAACTTACCCCTACCCTACCTTATGGTGTAGTGATTGTAAAACTAAGCACCCCCCAGTTCATAGTAAGTTTGAGTCCAAAACTAAAACAATATTAAACAAACATATGCAATTATTGCTGGGATGCAGCTACCATTTATCAAAGTCTTACTTTAGGCAGTCTCTGATCAGTAGTCAAAGTTCAGGTGTCTCCCCAGACCCCCTTGTACCAGAGCTAGTTCTAGTCTTACCAGACCTCGCCATCGATCAGGACCATCACTATCCCAAGTGTTCTGACATCATGGGTGCCACTAAGGACATCTAGCTCCCTTCTGTCTCATGTTCTATTTCAGTTCGGTCCGAGCCACTGCTTTACCTCTCCGAGGCAAGGGACCTCCACCTGTTATTACTGAGGACATCGCTGCATTGTTATATCTCCATGACAGTTTTCTCCTGTGCTGCCTTCATCTGTTCCTTGATGGGGAGAATTTGGTGTTCTTACTGTTGTTTCATCATCTTGACGGTGCTGAGTTTCCACCCTCCTTCATTCCCCCGCCAGTGGTGAGCCCTACCAGGGGCCCCACTGTTCGAGCCATGACCAGACCTCTTGTGTAGTTGAGAGGAATTGGGTCATTCCCCTGCATTCCACCTGTAGCTTTGCCGGATAAGTAAGTGCATAGTTAAGTTTTAGCTATCACAACACTTTTTTGTGTAGTCCGGACAAAAATTTACCTCATGCCCATCTATAATCGAGGGGGTGTTTCTGTGCTGCCTGGAGGATGACATCTCTGTCCCTAAAGTTAATCAGCCTTTCGATAATTTGGGCATGGGTTACCATGCAAGATGGTTTTGTTCAACCATTCCTCCACAAAGAGTTCGATGGTCAGCCCCTCCAATTTCCCAGTTTCTCCTACTGTTATAGCATTATGGCAGCGGGACATGCCCCCCAAGTCCTCCAGTCTACTGACCAATAGTTTCACCTCCTTCTCCATGGCCACATATTTCTTAGTAAGCTCTTTCAACTGTGGCAGGGTGGCACCCAATTGATCTTCCACCTCTTTTAGTTAGTTTCCTGTGGTGGTCTCTCCCCAGTACCCTTTCGCTCACTATCACAACTTTTTGGGTTTCCAAGGACCTTTTGGTATCCTGTTTGTAGAATGGCCACCATATGTGTAGCTAAGGAGGTAGTATCCTCACTCTTCTCAGACCCATTCGTCCCGGTGCTGTGAGCTCTCCTGTTACATTACAAGGACAAACCATCGTTCAGACAGGCTTCCGGCCCAAGCCCCTCTGTTGCATTAGCTAACTTGCTTAATTGGTGTGGTATGTGACTAGTCTTCACCTGCCACGAGACTTGTTTGCAGTGCTCCGTGTTCATGCTGTCCCGAGTTCTTGGTGTGATGACCTATCCTCCATCATGCTGGGGCTCAAGATGTACCACTCTTCAGTTCAACACAGTAATGGCGGCCCCGCATCTGCCCCCTATTTACCCTTGGGTCCGTTTCATATCATGCACCTGTACATATATGCAGCAGTCCAAGCATGGGGGCAAGAGGTTCCCTCACTCCTCCCTCGTGCATTACACAGTCCACTTCCCCTCTGGTCCCCCATTATTACGCTCCAGCCAATGGGAAGGGGGGTAAGCCAAGTTCGATGTTAGGCGATTCCTATGTTGCCTTCCAGTGTTGCAGTGATTCTGCTCTCACACAGAACTGTGCACAGAGACCCAGGACCTCAGTTAATTGTAGTGTACCAAAAACCTCACCTTAGTACCTAGAACCCCTAACCGACTAGCATCAGTGTCTCATTAGCTCTCGGTCCTATGGCAAAGTTACCAATGGTTAGACAACCCAGAACATGCGACTTCGGGTACTCTCCGGAATGGTGGGAATCAAGAGCACTCTTTCATTTTATTCTCATACCAGTCCACAACGTGAGTAATTAGAGGCACTGAAAAGTTTAAAATGTTTATTTTAATGACGTGCTCTAAGATGGAGTATTTTTGCTAACATAAGCAGGCATATGATTAAAAATAATACGATCAGCATTGTTACAATTCCATAAAACACAAAAGGAGAAATCATATTATACTGATAGTGGAAACAGGTCCTATAGTGCCTTGTGTACCACCCTCCCTTGTTAAGAACTAGGTTTTATAATAATAGAAGGTCTCTTAGGCTTGAATGGGGAACCCCATACATCCAAGATCAGCAGAAGTGAATCACATCAGGATCAGCAAAGCTCTCTCTCTCTGGAAAAGGATTTTCTCCAAGTGCCCTAATCATGCATGCAGTGCAATATTAAAGGCACTAGAATTTCAGTTACCTGCAGCTGTGTGCATGTTGTGTCTAGAGGTTGGGCCGATAAGCCCAAATAACAGCTAACATTGATATGGTAACCGTGGAGGCTTCTGCACTCACTGTGCAGACTAAGGTTGCGATGTAAGTCTAGGGATGTTGAAAACAAGCCGTTCTCATGTGAAGAAATTCACGCCGTCTAACTTACAACAACAGTTACATGCAGTGTCGTGTGCAAAAGCCGCAAAAAAGGCAAAATGGCGTTTAACACCTTCGATACTCATGACGAGCTCAGCTCGTAATGAGGCACGGTTGAGCTGTGCTGATGACGAGCTAAGCTCGTCATGAACAATGGGAATAGACATCATGCAGCACAGGAGGGGAATTGCTGCAGCAGCGATGGTGTTAAACTTCTTATAAGCCTATGCTAACGTAGCAATGTGTGAAAGCAGGGCCCTGCCTTCACTACACCATTTTACCTCAAGGCCACGGGTGGATTATGCCTGCCCCTTAGGCTCCATTCACCCCTTCAGGGTACTGCCCAGCATGATCCCTGGCCCATGGGAGTAAGGGGGTGAAGAGGGCCTTAAAGCAGTCAGCAGACACCAAAGCGACTTCAAAAATCTCTCAATTGCGTGGAGAGGGTGGAAGGAAGTCCTCCGTATGTCGCAGTCTATTTCACCCGAGGCTAGCCCCAGTGTTATTTTCTCGTTGGAGACTGTTCCCCTCTGTTGCTCGTCTCTAAATTGGGGAAGCTGCAATGGTGCCTGCGCAGTCCCCCAGGGCTGGCTCTAGCCTTTATTCATTTCACATTACGTGGATGTGGGCAGCAGCCATTATACTGCGGCTACGGGTTTCTTGCTGCTGCCGCCGCACAACCTGTGTCATAAGGGCTCCACATCGCTGTGATCTAGTAACACCAGTTCTGCCCCCATTTTGTCCTGGAGCTGGCGGGTCCCATGACCATCATGGTTCCAATATGGTATACACCTGTTACAACGCAACTTTTACAACTACCTACTGTTACAACGCAACTTTTACAACGCATACCATTACAACGCATTGCGCTGGGGGGCGCTCTGGGATAGGGAATAAGTATAATTTACTATCCAACACCTTCCCTAGTGTCCACGGGGACTGGAGTTAGAATAGTAAATTATACTTACCACTATCCAGCACCTCAAAGCGCTATGCGTTGTAATGGTATGCGTTGTAATGGTCGCGTTGTAACAGTAGGTAGTCGTAATGGTATGCGTTGTAACATGGTACATCCTTCCAATATGGTTCCTGCCGGGTGCTTTTCTTTTATCGGGGGAAGAAGGGTTCTGATCAGGCCCCCACTTAGACTCCGCCCCCACACCACAGGGGCTGGCTGCTGGCAGTCTCCTGCAGCTCCTCGGCTCTTTAAGGCTATGCTCGAGCTCCGGGTGCGTGCCATTTTCTACAAGCCCTCACCCGACCGTATGTTGATCTGTGACGATACGGGCAGCTCATCCTTTGTACAGTGGGGCCAGGGTTTTCATGCCCAGTTTGGCAAGGGTGCTGCAGTGCGATGCCAAGCAGGCTCTGACTTGTCCCCTCACACCCCTTTTATACGGTCACCATGATAATAACCCTCATCGGGCACCTATTTCAGTCGGGCTGAGGCTCAGATTAGATCACCACTATGCTGCTACATCCGCATAGCAGTCGATGTTCGCAGAAGGTTCTCAGCTCACCTTCGTCTCTCTTAGGTTGCGTTTGTCTTCCCAATGGGTGCCATTTCACTTTTGTGTTTTGGCAGCGAGCACAGATTCTTTCTCCGTTGTATGTTGTCTGTGCATGCAGTCGAACCCCAGAATGCTTCCATGCCAGTTCTTGGGTGGGTTCCCCCCACGGCCAGGTCAGCAGGTTATTTATACAGGATAGTAATGCTCCGGGGTCACCGATTGGTTCAGGAGCTCCGGGATCACCTCCTACTGCTTGGACGGTTAGGCTCCGTACTCTATTGTAGTCTATATTGAGGTATTTTTATCTCATTAGTACATCTCTTATGCAGATGAGCACAGCACCAGGTTCCATCTCTATCAAAGAAGTCTCCAGCAAGACTCCCTGAGGCTCTACGAAGCATTTCATTCTGCCTTCATGAAGTAGTGTCAGGATTGTGTTCTCTTGTAGAGGCAATCTCTTATCTCATGGCCTTGTCTCGAAATAGCTGAGATGCTATTCCAAACAGACAACAAACTCTGTTGTCCAGGTATGTGATTCACCTCTAAAACTCAGGTTAATTATACATTCAACTGCTAGAACTAGCATAGTGTTTAGAGATAGCAAAGTGAGGGTATAAGAGCTATACATTGTGATGTTAGCTTTTTAACTGTTATTGAAAAGCTTAGCTATTTTTTTTTATTATCTACTGTGATGTTACCAATAATATATTCACTAGTGAACTATCGTTTGGATTATTACTGCTCCATTTCAGGAACCCAAAAGCAGATACCACCTTATTTAAATACAAGGTGGAGTTCTGCGGGGCTTCAATAACCTGTTTTTTACATTTAACCTGTTTTTTACATTCAGCTCTGGTACATTGAACTACATTAATTCAGGTCACCCGTGGGTGTGAAAAAAACCTTGTAGAGCTGATAAAAAAAACTCCGTTTACGCTACACAGGATCCATGGATATGGGCCTGGAGTTGCTCTGCTAGCCCATCTGTGGTCCCAGCAGAACCAACACAGTGCAACATATTGCCTCTCAGAAGTCAGCATCCAAACCACAGCTTGACACATCTCCTCACAAAATTCAGATGCAGGACTCAGCATCACTAGCACTGCAACTTCTTAGGAACCAGACATTGCGCTGTGCTTCTTTGACGCAGGACTTCACATCGCAAGCACCTCGTCAACGACAATCTCGACGAAGAAACAGGACCTCACATCTCCACACTAGCACCCTGCAGCACCTAGGCTGCTCGACACACCCTCAACGTGGGATCTGGCAACACTCTGTAACTGGGATTTAAGGTATCCGGACTAAACCTGTATCTTTTCCCAGCCTGTCGCAACCAGATAACCGGGGTTGGCGATTTGTACTTCTAGGCATTATTTCTACCTGAAACTTAAAAATTGCATAGCTTTGTTTTTACTGATTGACTTTTTGTTGTTTTGTGTTAAATAATTTATTAGATTTTACTCTATTTTTCTAAATTGGTCTGGGATTCTTCTTGGATTGTGTTTCACTTTATTATTGTGTGAATTGCTGCATAAATACTTAACACATTGCCTCTAAGTTAAGCCTGACTGCTCGGTGCAAAGCTACGCACAGGTTAATTTGGGTTTGTTTGTGACTTCATCCTCAGAAGGATTGCGGTTGCCTCTTGAGTAGGGGTTTACCCTACTCCACCAGTAACCCCATTTTTTTAAAGAAGGTATTAATTGGACCTTAATATTTTCAGGCTAATAATGGATATTTTAAATTAATATGTATAGATTTTATACATCATTTAAAAAAAATACTATAATAGTTTTCCCTATACTTTGCAATAGGAAGATGCCCACCTTGGTGGCAGAGAGCTCTGCCAACTGAGTTTTTTTTTAATAAGAAATGTTATTGTTATTGCAATATTCTAAACATTTTGCAAGGACAAAGACTAAAGTAATAAGTAGTGCAAAATATATCTTTCATATTCCCACATTCAATAACCTGCCCAAAATAATCCCACCGGTGGCCCCATATTTTCGAGCATTTACATGGGCAACCTCTGGCCCAGTAGATAGGTTCTTCTAGTTTCGCACACCAGTCATTGGCAGCTTGCCAGCTTGCCAGTGTGATATGCTATGCAGCTGAGCAGCTTTACAGTGGCACACAATGTCTCTCTTGGCAATTATAGTGGCGAGACCCACAAGTGTCTGCTCGCCTCGGGCCTCCCCATGTCCTCCAGGATACCCAGCAGTGCCATAATGGGGCAACGATCAAGGGGTCTCCCTAACACCTGGGTCAGCACAGACTCAAGCCCCGGAAACATTCGGGTGTATCCAGTCTACAGGCATGCCAAAAAGGGCGGGGAGAAAGATTTGTGATGTGCAGGTAATGTAATTAATTATGTTTCAGCCAAGAAGAGATGGCTAGGGCATGGTGGTCCGTTTGAGCATCAGCTTCATCCAGTGGGCTCACCCAACCCTCCCATCTATGTTTGAGGACTGTGAACCACTCTGGTTCATTATTCACCAATGATTTATCGATCTGGGAGATCCCCTCTTTCCCCAGACGACCCATGAAGTTTGTCCTCAAGATGGCTATGTTCAGGGGGATTTTGTAGGTCTGCCTGGCGAGATGTGAATGCATGTCTGAGCTGAAAATAATTATGGAACTGAGTGGTGGAGCGAGCGAATTGAGTTCATCCCCTAGACAAATGATACCAATCCTATTCCATTTGGCAAGCTTTTCCAACTGTGCAACTGGTGAAATGTTACTAGTAAATTCTTTTCTAGGCTGCTCGCTCGGAAACGGTGAGAAACATCCAATAAAAGTGGAAATTTATAGCAAATACTAGTGTTCATTAGTGTATATATATATATATATATATATATATATATATATATATATATATATATATATATATATATATATATATATATATATATATATATATATATATATATATATACAAAGAATAGGATTTCAGTTCCAATTAGTCTCTGGCTGAAAACATCCAGGCACTCACGAGCATTATTTCATAGGCTTCTTTATTTATTTAAAGCAATGTCATCAACGCGTTTCGGGAGTCAAGCTCCCTTGATCACGATGTTTTTGCGTTGTCCAGAGCCCTCCCTTTAGTGCATGCAAAAAATGATGGAAACAATAGAGGGACTCATAATGAGACAGACAGTTATGTGCGAATACAGCGGCCATTTTAACACATTCAGAATGCCTTTAACAAAGATGTAACATGAATGCAACCCTTCATTTATATATATATATATATATATATATATATTTTTTTTTTTTTTTTTTTTTTTTTTCTGCATCTCACTCAACGCCTCAGTAGCATTTGCAGGAGCCTTAATTTATTGATCACCGGGTCATAGTTACATTTTTATTGAATCATTAGGATACACCCTTATTAATTTTCTTCTGAGATATGCCAATTTTACCCTATTAGGAGATTTTAATTTGCACCTAGAGGATAAGAAAGAGCCAGGAGTAGACAACTTCCTCCAATTAATAGAACTATTAGGACTGACTTAGATGGTGACCTTTCCCACACACTGAGTTGGTCACACATTAGACGGGGTCTGTTCTAATGTTACTCTTCTTGCATTAGACCTACCCACCCCACAAATCTGGACGGACCACAACTTAGTCCCTCTTATGCTCAGTATTCCCAGAGCAAACCACGGTGACAAACAAGCTCAGGTGCACCAGAATAAACGAAATTGGTCACAACTGGGCTGCCAGCCTAAGCTGGCTATCACTGCTCAAGCGTAGATACCTACTCTTACGAGCAATACTGCTGCAGACTCATGCCTCTTCCACAATTGGATGGCTGCAATAAGTAATAAACTTATCCCATAAAATAAATCTAACACAAACAGAAAGGCAGAAGCTAAGAGAGCTCCCTGGTTCACCCCCAGTCTTAGAACAGCGCATATCCAATGTAAACAACAGGAGCGTAAATGGAGGAAATGTTATGACGACAAAAGAAAGCAAATGCAAAAACAACAGTTGATGGGCCGAATGCAGAACAATGTCATACATTGACACCAGTACAGAGATCTGGGCCTAAGTCCATTGTTTTTTTTGCTCACCATGCAATTCCAGTTTGAACCCAGCCATATACAAATCAGTCTTGACCCTGTGCCCCATGGGAACAGTCCAGCCCGAACTGCCAAGCCAGGTCCTCCCTGGACGGGAAACAAGCATTGTAGGACCAGTTTCGGGCTTTAAGCCCTCATCAGCCAAGATAGCTTGATTCCAGTGGCATGGAGAGCACGGGACTCACGTCTGAGCATACCCGTCCCACTCGGGGTGACAAATGCAAAAACAACAGTTGATGGACAGAATGCAGAACAATGTCATACATTCACCCCAGTACAGAGATCTGGGTCTAAATCCATACTTTCTTTGCTCACCATGGCATTCCATTTTGAACCCAGCCATATGCAAATCAGTCTTGACTCTGTGCCCCCTGATGATGGCGGATTAGCCAGAAACCGGTCCCAGGATGCTTGTTTCTGGTCCTGGGAAGACATGGCTGGGCAGTTCGGGCTGGACTGTTCCCATGAGGCACAGGGTCAGACTGATTTGCATATGATCATGTCTGAACTGGGGTGATGGAGTGAGCTAAAGAATGACGATGGATTGCACCCAGATCAGTTGACTGGGGGTGAGTGTTTGATTTGCTCAAAAGCTCCGCTCATCATCCCCTTTGGTGTCGCTTTGTTCTCCCTAAGTTGGCCAGACGTGGGTCCCTTGCTCACTTTGCCACTGGATTCAAGCTAGCCTGGCTGATGACAGCTGATTAGCCAGAAACCGGTCTCAGGATGCTTGTTTCCGGTCCAAGGAAGAGATGGCTTGGCAGTTCGGGCTGGACGGTTCCCATGATGCTCAGGGTCAGACTGATTTGCATATGGCCATGTCTGAACTGGGGTGGTGGAGTGAGCTAAAGAATGATAATGGATTAAACAAAGATCAGTTGACTGGGGGTGTTTGATTTGCTCAAACGCTCCGTCCATCATCCCCTTTGGTATCGACAAAGAAAAGCAAGCATTCAAAACAAGCAGAACTATACTCTGTTAATCTGTTTATTACCATAAACAGATTAAGTTAGCAAAAAAAAGAATACTATTCGAGAAAAAATAGGAAGCCAATTAGACCCAAAAACAATTTTTTTGTTTGTTCATAAAGTCCTTTACAAATCCTAAAGCCCTGCAGAAAGAAATTCCTCCGACACAAAGGCTATGCAACCAAATCTCATGCTTCTTTGAAGAAAAGATCACGAACATTCAAAAAAACTTCATCATAGACACTGGCCCCGCTCGATGCATGCCATCTTAGAGCACGAAAATGGAAATTACACCGCCAAATATTCCACATGCGCATTCGAAGTGGTATCATTGGACCAAACGCGCAAAGCTATCATGACATGCAAATCGGGTTCCCCTTCAGATGCCTGCCCCCTCAATTCTTCACAAGATTATCGATATAGTCAATCCAATTGTAAATCAGATCGTCAACTCCTCTTTAAGTTCAAAAAGAAAAAGAAGCCTAGCATTGATCCATCGGTCTTTTCCAATCTACGACCCATATCCCTTCTTCCCCAACTAGGAAAAATTACCGAAAAATTTGGACATATTTAACAAAATTCATAGAGACCGCTAATATCCTCCACTCCCAACAATCTGGTTTCCGACCTAAGCATTCCACCGAGTTCACACTCCTAGAAATTACAGACTCATTTAAAATGATTGCTGACAGTGGTAGGAAGGCTGTGTTGATTTTACTCGACCTATTGGCTGCATTTTATACTATATCACACAGCAACCTCCTCTTCAGGCTTAAATTAGCGCCTTGGAGTGGCTAAAATCTTTTCTTCCGGACGCAGGCAAGCTGTATCCCTTGGAACCTTCCTATCGATGGAGCGCACCTTTACAACAGGGGTGCCACAGGGCTCTTTATTGCGTCCCCTGTTGTTTAATATCTATATGACCCCTCTTATCTCATTAATAACTTCATTTGGGATTGAAGCTTTGTCCTATGCTGATGACACCCAAATGATCTTATCTCTAGATCATAACTCTAAGGAGGCAGAACTTAATTTTAAAGAATGTTTCACCAAGGTCCTCCAGTGGATGAAGGATAACCACCTTAAGTCCAACAAGGAAAAAACTGAGGGACATATTATCAAGCACAGTGTTAAAATTATCGCAGCTTCAGCTACTGAAAACTGCTGCTAAAGCGGCGATAATAGGCTTGGCAAACTGCTCTTTAGAATTCCAATGGAAGCCCATGTTGACACCAGAACATGGGCTTCTATTGGGATTCTCAAGGCTCGCATCAAGATTCACCCCTTATATTACAACCAGAACCCTCAGGTCATCTTCAGCAAACCTTCTCAAACCTCCCAGTTTTAAATGTAAAACTAGGGGAGGAGAAACACTGATCGCTCTAGGCACCAGGGCCTGGAATCTACTGCCACCCCATTTGAGAATGCACAAATCCGAAACACAATATAGGAGAGAATTAAAGACCTGGATTTTCGAAGCCCCGGATGCACTTTGCCTTTCCCTTATCTAATAACTTCTGCACAGCCGCTCACCTCCATATCAGCTCCAGGATGCTCCTTTCGGAGTGGCAGATATGCGCTTTACAAATAACAATTTTCATTTCATATTTGAATGGAGATTCCTTACCTGAGATCCTATTCTGTAGAATGGCGAGGTGTGTCCGCTTGGCTCTCCTCTGCGTATGTGTCTTTACTCTTTATGTTCTTCTCTTATACAGTCCGGTATCCCATACCTAAATCACGGTGCTCACTAAGCCCTAAAAAGAGGAAATATACAATAAACATGACATGGGTTGCTGTCAGTAGAGGTCCGTTTGTTTAGCTCTCAATCATCACAGTCCTCAGTCAGCGCTTTCCAAGGTTCTGGGGCCAGGCAGCTTTGTTTTCTCTTCTGAAATGCCCAGATAATTGACCACCCATATATACATGTTAGTCATTATTGTGTCTCTCTGAAGCCACAAGCTCTCCCTGAGCTGCACGACCATTCATTCCTTGGCTCTGTACCAGTCAAAAGCCCATTGCACAGATCAGCGGTTTTTCATGAACTATATTGTTCGGCATGCATGTGATTCCTGGGTGGAGAAAATTGGAGAGCAATTGAAAGGACTTCTCATGCTCCCTTGTCCTTACTGCTGTTCAGAATTGGTATCGTTTCTGGGGCTGTCTTTTTTGTTTTGCTGTTTTTGACTTCCACTGAGGTCTATTGCCAATGTTTTTGTCCCATTTACTGGCGTTTATCACGGCCACCAAATCCTTTAACAAACATGTAATCCACACTCTAAAATAAATATGGCCAGAACTGGGCTAGTGTGGGAGCAACACAAAATTGCCATCCCAAAGGATGCGGGACCTCTGATACACCTCCCTGATCGGAGTGAGAACTGCATCGGACTGACTAAGCCGCTTCACTTAATTCTCTTTGGTGTGAGCCAGAGTATGGCGGTATGGCAGTGACAATTCTGGGCATCCAAGAGGGCTCTTTAGAGAGGGCATTGGACCTTGAAAATGATGGCCAACCCTAAGAGCAGCATTGAAGGACGAAGGCAGCCCATCAGCTAAGCTGTCTGTGCCATGCCTGCAGTACTAAGAGAGGTAGGTTGCTGCCTGTAAATGCATTGATGAGCCATACGAAATTCTTAACCAATTGCTGCACAGGAGTCCTTGGCCAAGGTCAGTCAACAGCAATGGACTGATGCTGTCCTCTGTTTTCCATCAAGAGAATGCATTAAGGGTTGCTCCCTCCAGCCCTAGAACATTGGGGTATATTTACAAGGGGATAGCACCACTAGAATGTTACTTTTAGCGACGTTCTGGTGGTGCCATGTCCTTCTCGATATTTACAAAGAAGCATTAAGCCACATTTTTTGGCTTAACACTGCCTTGTGAATACGGCACCCTTACACTCATCACTGTGTGTGAAAGTGGCGTGCAATGCGTATTGCTTTGGGTCTCCCATCGCAACACCCATTGCCTTTTGACGGCGCCCCAGATACACATGGATGTGTAAATCGGAGGTTGCACATAAACAAACACCATGCAAGAGCAGGTGTTAGAATGACGCAACACAGAAAAATACTTTTATTTCTCTTCGTTTTCGCTTTTTCTATATGTGCTGCATTATGCAGTATATATAAAAAGAGCGAAACGCCTTTAATGATTGTTTATGTGCAGGAAGGTATCAATTCATGCACATCAACAATCATTAAATAATGATTGCAGCAAACATAGAAGTAGCACATCACCATTATTGATAGTTTATATGCAGGAAGGGACACCTTCCTGCCCATAAACATATCATTCCCTGCAACACAGGCACACTTGCACTATGGTGCAAGGGTGTCTGTGTTGGTGCTATGCATCTAATTATAGCGCCAGCGCGCTAGGGAAAGCAACACAGGGGTATTGTGTATTATTGTAAATACCGTGCATCCCTGCTTTTTTGGAAATGTTGGAAAACAGCGTTGCCAAATTTGGCCCAACACCACACTCCGACATTTCATTGTAACTATGCCGAATAGTTTTTGCCTCTTTCCTTTCTTTTCTAGGTGGAGTTAGTTACTCCCACCTTCGTAATTAGTACAAAGGAGAAGGGAAAGCAAAAATATCCTTGTGTATTTACACAGACTTTCAGAGTTTCCTCAAGTGCAAGTTGCTTTAACACCGTGTAAATCACAAACAGACGTGGAAGTCAACAACAAAAGCATGACAGGTAAGCACTGCCACATGCTTGCAAATTGTGGATGAGCACGACAGGCCAGCAGTACCACACAGCTTGCAAAATCTGGATGAAAAGGGGAGATTAAAGGTCTCGACATGATGGAGGCTCAAGAGCAATGGGAAGCTTGGCGGTAGATTGAAGCGGAGTGCAGTGGGTGAAGCGATGACCACATCTTATTTAATGGTTAGCAGTTTCCCCTTCTTCCAAGTCTACCCGCAACCCTGCCAGTGCAGTATCCTGGTGGTCTTTCACCCATCTGGCAGAGCTGAGTGAGTGCACACCCGTAGCCCCCCAGTACTGAGAGGTAAAGGAAGACTAGATGGAACAGGCCTATAAATGGCCAGACAACAGCTTGAAAGAGGCCTGGCCAGCACATTTAAATGGGTCATTCAGTTGGATCCATTCACCAGTTGTTAACAGAAGAGAGGGGGCGTCCTAGAAAAAACCTCCAAACAAGCGACAATGGTGAAAAAATGAGTCGGAAGTAGGAATCCTGTACAATCCGGGCAAAAGAACGAAACCTGGCCCTTTGCAAAAGCAACAAGCGTGTTTCTTTCTATCACCCAATCCTTGCCTGAATGTTACTGATTATCCGTAAAGTTATAATAATCTGTTATTTGCATAGCACAATGAAAGTATGCGAAAGAAAACTGGCACTCATTTTATTGTTCTCAGAACGTTGCAAATGTCACTGTTCCCAGGATTCAAAGAAAGCCTTCGCCTCTCACGTACACTCTGCTTCCTATCTCATTCCGCGACAGTATCCGCTCGTCAGATGGAAGACTCCCTACTCCAAGAAACCTAGAGTTGTGTGTTTCATTGCACAGGGAAAAGTGACCAGTTGTGTGAGAAAGCAGGAATCCCTCGTTTCCTGAAATCTTAGAGTGGCTACCTTTGAGACCACAAAGTGCACCCACTCAGCCCAAGGAGTGGGGTCCTGTAGCATTACAGTCTTGTGTAAACCACAGGTGTCCAGGGAGTCAAATGAGCTCAGCACTTTATGAATACTGTACTACTTTTCAAGCAGGCAATATTACAAACTTTAAAGCATGGATACATAAACACATAAATATGACATCATTTTTTGTTGCCATTCTTCCCATTACATTATTCCTTTAAAGTTTGTGTAATTTTCTACCAGCAGTTATGATTTGTTTATCTACTGTGCACTGGTAAAGGCAGGCCTTGTATAATTGCTGTAGAAACATGGGGTATGTCTTTTAGTTTTAAGTGGCAAACATATTTACTTTACTTGTATGTCAGTAACTGAGCTTTGTACAACTGCACAACACAATGGCACACAATTCAACTGCCTGACCAACGTATGGTAACGTTAACCAAAGTTGTTTTCCATCTTTAGGCCACAACACATGATGCTGGGGACTGGTAGCATGCACAAGCTACTCAAAATACCAAAGTATCACAGTCCAAATATTGATTTCCCCAGCACTGATTGATCCTCCCTGGTCTTGATCATGAGCTAGCGTGGAGGAAAGGGAATTATAAAAATATAATCTTGACGACATCCAGCATGATAACTGTTTATTATTTGGGGCTATGAATCGTGTCATGCATATTTATCTACTTTGTAAAATTATTGTCAGTATCTGTGGTCAGTGACAGATTCACATACATGTATTGTTATTGTGGCTTTTAGATGAGCATTTGTCATAGTGAAATTATAGAGGACTGAATGCTTCTTAAGTATTAGACAACAAATCAAAAAGCTGAATTTCTGGCAATTGCAATAAGCTATTCCACGTATAAATGTCAGCATTGTTGAACTGTGTTCTACAAAGAGTAAATATATAGGTAAAATAATTAACATTGTCTAATGAATGTACCTTCTAAGTATCTGTTGGCATATGGACAGTTGTGTTGCACAGGTAAAAATATACAAATAAAAACCTCTTTTCTCAGGAGAGAGAACGAAGGTCTCCAGCATTTAACCTCCATATAGCAGCCTTTCCAGAAAATAATGGAAGTGCCCTTCAACTTTTCTGTCATCAGGAAGGAATAAAGGTAGATGCAGCTTCACTTAGCCCTTGCCTTGGGTTTCATGTGTTGTTTAATCAGTCACCAAATACAGTCATCTTGGACTTTCATTAGCCATTCAGAAGCGATCATTTTCTTTTGGTTTGATGAAATCATCCCTCAGCTGTTAAATTACGCTTTCCAAATGTTGTAAACTGTAGCACAAATATCCATTGTGGTCTGTGGCATGACTTCGAACCTTTAATATGTGTTAATCTTCTCATGAGAATGCAATAGTTCTAGCCAAAAAACATCTGTAAAACCTTCCCATTAATCTCTTCACCATTGGTCTTTCTTCCAGAAGAGTGTTGAGTTTCTCATCTTTTACTTGTTTCATTTAATATTGATGTCATTTATTTAATGCAACTTTCCTATAATTTTCCATTTTTTATGGTTTCCAATGTTTTATAAACACGAAACAGACTTCTGATTGTCTAGCATGTTAACGCCACATGCAAACAAACCAGTATATCATCATTTCTGTGCTGCTCAAGAGGAAAACTGCTCTTCATATTAAAATATATACATTCGGGGTATCACAACTTCGGAAGTTCTGCTGATTGAATTTTTTTTGTGGCACTGTGTTCAGTGATTGATTGTTGTCTAGGGTACATTGTAAACGCTGTATTCTATTAATTCAAATATTTGCATTAATCGTAGTAGATGGATAACCAAAAACAGAAACATTGGGGTAGAATTCCATACGTTTATTCTCCATCATTCTTAGATACTTCTCTTAACGCCCCTTTCTTTTATTATTTTACTATTTATGAACCCAGGAAGAAATGTTAAAACACAAGCGCATGCATTCCGCTTTTAGAGTTGTACATATCCAACATGTAAGTCACAGTGTAATCATGAGTTGGTCATTCATCTACAATTATGCGGTGCCCATAGATTATGTCACTGTTTTTAATCGTTATACAACTCTAATAGCGGAATACACGAGTTTGTGTTTTAACATTTCTTCCGGGTTTGCTGGTGTTTGTTCGATGTGATTTATTATTTTGTCTTGAATGAGTTTAAAGATATTTTCATGAATTGTAACCTAATATTCAACAAATATTTTTGGATCTTTATGTGGTTTATACTAGCCCTGTTATTGTGTTGTAAGAAAATGAACACTTAATAAGAGTGAAGTGAGGAATATTTATTGACGGATGATTGAATACGTTTTCAACCTTGGAAGAAAACATTCTTTATTTTTGGTTTTAAGAAATCCCTGTCCCCTTAGATTTTGATGGGTTATTCTCATTGCTTACCTGTGATTCCTTGCAGGCCACCATCCCTGTGTTTGAAGCCTATAGCAGGGGGAAGCAAGTAGCAACCTGCCTAATTAATATTAATTAAGCAGGTTATTCTGCAACTCACCTTGACTGGACGTTTTGGCACATAAACTAGTAGTATACCTATCAAAGATACTCTTGTAAGTAGCATGTGCACACTTTACTGCCCCTATTTGTGACCAGTCTTTTTTCGTACATCTGGCCCTAAGTTACTAACGGGATTAATGGTGGAAATGCAGTGGCTGCATGTGTGTGAAATCCCACCAACTTGTCAGTGCACAGAGGTTCACTTACTTTGGCAAGCAGCCTCTCTCCCTCCCCGGAAAGCCCACAACTTCCTATGGAAGCGTGTCTACTCAGAAATAACATGCTTCCACACTCACAACATTGTAATTGTGAATGAAACCATATACGAGTGCAAACTCATGCTTTATGAATCAGATACATGAACTTCTACTCGAAAGGGATGGCTGAGCTCATGAACTTGATTACTCGAGGTTTCTTTTAAATCTCCTGATTTTATTGTGACATTAATTATATATTGTTAACAATTTATCATCTTGGTGTTGATCTATGCATCCTTTAGCTTCCCCCTACCAGGAAACCATGAACTCTGTCTTTCCCATGTGACTACAGGATTCAACATGGAAACTTTTAGAATAGCTTGGTTTGACATTCTGGCAAGTCTGTTGTGGGAGGTTGGCGAAAGCACATATAAACCTCTCTATGCACTGTCTCTCCTTATGCTGCTAGAAGAATTTACCAAAGAAGTGCTCAGGGTGGATGACAAAAGGCCTTTTTGTCAGGTAACCTTGGAGTAATACAGAGCCTGATGTATCAAAAGCTTTTACCCATTCTTTGTGTATGGGGACTGACTTTGATAAATAGAGGCCATAAGACCAGGCGTGTGTCTTTTTACTGAACAAAGGTGTTGGTTAGTCATATGTACATTGATACAACAAACTCGGAAGAAACACTCTGTTATCTAAACATAATATTGTCTCTTTTTTGTTAATTTGTGTGCTTGTGAAACTCTTTCTATGTGATGCCTTGGGACTTTTGCTTGACCATTCTACAATACGAACAATTATAGGTTGGGAGTGTATGCAAGTTTATGTGTTGATCTGAATTCTGAGCTGCTTTGCTGCCGTTTGAAGACTCTCTGGCGCTGAGAGTTGCAAAGAAGCAATTCAGTAATAAAACGCTTCCTGTCTTGGGGAGGGATAACTAAGAAAATGTTAGCACAATGGGAGGTTTTAGTTTCCTTTGAAAGAGATGTTAGATGTGATTGAGCAAAGAGCAAGGGATATGGCTTTCCATGCACCAAAGGCCTGCACAGAGAACGAGTGGCCTGCCAGAATGGCCTTTGACTAGGATCTGGTAGATAAACACTAATAGCGGACGAGCAACTTTGTCAATTAAAAAAATAGGGCCCTTTTTCTAGCACCTTAGCTGCTTTGCAAATATCCCTCCCCAGTGCTGCGCTGTCCATTGGAACTAGTGCTGAATGGACGTCCAATGGTCGTGCGCAGCACTGGGGAGGTAGCGCTCGTGACGACCGTTGGCCGTCAGCAGCGCTTAAGAGGCTAATGTGCCTGTTGAACCTGTATCAACCTCATGAATTGAGTCTACAGAGAGGCTGGCATCCAGGACAAAGGGCCTGATTACGATCTTGGCGGATAGGGTTACATGACGGATATCCAGTCCGCCAATATTGCAAGTTTCATAGGTTATAATAGGATTATAATTGGGCAGACAGGATATCCATCATGTTTGTGAGGGAGTAAAGTAACCCTGTCTGCCAAGATCATAATCAGGCCTAAAGTTCAGAGGACTCATCTGAACATCTGACTCACCTTCAGGAAGCAACTCAAGACCTGGCTGTTCGAGGAGTAGCACCCCGCCTCAGCGCCTTGAGACCCTAATGGGTGAGTAGCGCGCTATACAAATTCCTTGATTGATTTATTGATAAAATCCCTGATAAGATCCCTTGGTTTCAAACTGGGCTGAAGAGGAGCACCTCGGAGATGTTTGCAGTTCACCAAGGAGTTTTACATAAAGTCCAATTACTTGTTCCAATTCGGAGAACATGAGCATCACCACTGTCTGATCTCATGCAAGCCACGAGTGCATCAACAAAAGGCTTTTTTTACAAAAGTCGGCAAAATAATAACCATGTAAAGGATTCACATTAGATTGGGTAAAGGGTGTCAGAGTCTGCACTGCACTTCCTACCACCACATTTGCAGTTCATGAGAATTGTATAGTTGCTGACATGAATCTGGCTAGTTTCAACATAATTCTTCTAGGCGAAAAAAAACTCTGCGTTAAATCCCAGATCAATTATCAGTAAGAAATGAATTGAGCAAAGCAGCAATGCCCCAAAGCTACTAAAGGTGAACATTACAAAATGTGACATTGGGCCAATGCTATCTGAGGTCACTGTATTTCCTGGAATTTGATATCAGGGACCTATGATGATCGTATTTGGGTGACAGAAAAGAAGTTCATAGATTCAGTGGTTGGCGAAGGGCAAGATAGAAACTAACTTCTCTTGGCACTCGGAGAATGATGGTGTATGCATTGTTTAATACATTCTTCATCTGTTGGTAGAAAACATATGATGAGTGTGCGAAAGTGCCTCTTTTTGTTTGGTCAAGCATTTTGAGTGGACTGATGCTGCTGGTTTTTTAAGCCACCGCAACGGGGTTCTGCTGTCCTTCCCCAGGGCATGTCCTTTTACCCCTAAAACATAGTAAATTGGCTAATCCACAATCGGCATATCCAGTTGTGGACCAATGCTCTAAGCAGGTTCTAAATGTACGCTCTGGCCGAACAGGGAAGGGAAAGTGAAGCTTGTTCTAGTGAGAGAGACTAAAAAACAAGCATTTGCAATGTAAAACATAAATAAAAGGCATTGTGATCTACAATGCCAATAGCTCAAACTTGCGTAAATGCGAGACCTACAGCATTGCAAATGCTTGTTTCCCTAGGTTAACAGGAGGGTTCCTAGATTGATCCAATTGAGTTGGGCCTCTATGGTTTGTGTAAAGTTCTGTGTCAGAGGATTGTTAGCCCATGCTCTACAGCACCTCTTCACTCCCTTTGATTTGTTTATAGATACCTTTTCCAATATGATATATATATTTTTTAATGTATCACACAAATGAGGGAAGCCTAAAACATGGCAACTTTTGTAAAGCTTTCCATCCATCGGTATGTTTTTGACCTCAGGACTGCTAACCTGTCTTGTTATCTCCAACCATTTTACATGACTCCTGTTTGTAGTTATGTGTGCACTTTCTCTGCCCGGTAGTGCCTGTCTAGAGAAATTCCATAGGTACAAAGAAAATCTGTCGATAATTCCACATTCTAAAATGCAACTCTGATGCACTAAACAGCTGCGGTTCTGTACTCTTGTTGTGAACGGTACACGAACTAAAGAGCTGGGGCAGTACCTGCAGAGCATGAAGTATACAAATTAGACCAGTAGAGTGCTGTACCACTTCATTGCCATTCCTGAAACTGTAGTAAAATTAAGAACTATAGCCCACTGTTGAGGGCTGTAATGGTTGTTAAAGGCCACGAATTCAAGTGATAGGCAGCGCACTTCTTGTGTAGGAAGGGATGTGCACAGGTTTACAGTGAGAGTTGCCGTTCTGGCTGTGCAGTGTAGAGTACTCAGAGCAGTACAGTAAAGAGTGGCGGCATCATGCCGTGCACAGAGCCTCACAGAGGTACTGGTCATTGATCGGTGACTACACAGAATAGTAACTTGGGTGCATAAGATACACGTGACTCTCACCCTCTTTCCGGCCACGGGCAGTGCTGTGCCGGGGGCTGACTTGCCTAGGACCCTGCAGCAGACGGCGCTGCGGAGGGCGATGCTCAGGAGGGGCGGCAGGTAGGAGTGGACAGCCAGTGCAGCAGCAGGTACAGCAGGCGGGGCGGGGTGAGCAGGGCGGCGGAACTGCACATCTTGAGCAGGGCCAGCAGGTCGAAGAGCAGCAGGATACAGGCATGCATCCCCAGGGAGAGGGAGCCTGCATTTATGGAAATGGGGCTCGGTGCCACCGGGAGCTGGAGGGGGGAAGGTACACCTTTGAGCAGGAGGAAGCCACTCGCACCCTGCGACCAGTGGCAGGTGAATGCACCTTGTGCTATGGTTACAGGTAAGTACACCTTTGCACCCGTGGGCAGCAGATACGTATGCAGAGTGCAGGGTCAGCGCTAGCAGGCACAGTCGGCTGCGGAAAGAGAGCACGTGTGTGTGAGGACAAGAGCGCTCATGGAAGAATATGAGGCAGGTGAGTGCACTTTAGGTTTAGAAGGGCGAGCCAGGCACAGGGTGCGTGTACCTGAGTAAAAGTGGTCAGGTGTGTACTTCTGGCTGCAGAGAAGAGATGGCGGGAAAGAGGGGTAGTTTAGTACACCTGGGCGGAGGAAGGGGGCGACAAACACACCTGTGGGGCGGAAGGCAAGCAGGTAACTACGTCTGGGTGAAGGAATCAGCTAGGCACCGAGAGCCAGAGGTAAGTTAGGGCAGTTAAATGTGCCTGGCCGCTTGCCGGAAACAGGTAGGTTTGCCGGGGCGAAGACGTCAGGTAAGTGCAGATGGGCGTAGAAAGGGACTGCTAAGCACGGCAATGGGCAGGAGGGGAGAGGGTACACCCCCGGGACACACAAATGAAAGGTGAGTCGCGGAGACGCTGGAGAGGGTTGCTACATCTTGCTGAGGGGGTCACTTAGGTACATTGGGTGATGGGGCAGGTAAGTACACCTGGGCTTAGAAGTGGGCAGCTAAAGGAGGGGCTGGGGAAAACGGGGGCAGGTAGATATGGCTGGTGTGGAGGGCATGTGCCCTGGCTCCCAGACAAGGGGAGGCAGAGGAGCGCTGCACTCTGGTGGGGCCAGCCAGCGACCACTCTTGTATGCAGGCAGGTGAGCCGTCCCATTTGTGGCTCAGATCCAGATAGCCCGACTATTCCCAGGTCCGACTGGTGTGAGAGGAGAGCTGCACACACAGCACCGTGCTCTGTATATAAGTAGGAGGGCAGCCGGTGATAGGAGGGAGTAGCCGGGCGTTTACGAGCTTTTTAAAGCAGTTCCTTCTGTTCTTTTCGCTGGCACAGTCGGCGTTCAGGGGCTCCCTGAGAACTCTGCTGTCCCATGCACATTGCTCTCCGGCTGCTGTGTCTGCTCGCTGCACACTGCGCTTCTGTGCTGCAGTTACTCTCAGGGCACACTCACACAAAGTCTTCCTGCAGAAGCTTGTGCTCCATGATCTCTGCAGCTCAGTCCGTCCCATCTTCTCTGTGGGCTGACCGACAAGTCACCGCAGGGGACACTCATAAGAGGGGGGCCCCCTTTAGTGCCAGAGGATGTAACAAGAAAGTGAGCTGTGAGAGAGAGCTCCCAACGACATCCCGAGATCTTGCATAGGACAAAAGCAATTTGCGGGCAATACTCACTGGTATTGTACGGGCTGGGGCCTGTGTTTGATCTCACAGTCACAGGTTCAGAGCTCGGCAGGCACAGGCAGCTATTGTCCTCCTGTGGTCCTTAAACGCCGAACTCAGCGCTCTACTCAAGAAGCCATCGGCTGACCCCACCGACCTCAAGAACTACCGCCCCATCTCGCTGCTCCCATTTCCTGCAAAAGTCATCGAGAAGACCGTCAACAAGCACCTGGCCGCCTTCCTCGAGACGAACGGATCCCTCGACCCCTCACAGTCTGGCTTCAGGGCCAACCACAGCACCGAGACCGCCCTGATTGCAGTCACAGATGACATCTGAGCGCTGCTCGACAACGGAGAAACAGCGGCCCTTATCCTCCTCGACCTCTCTGCGGCCTTCGACACTGTTTGCCATCGCACCCTAGCACAACGCCTCAGCAACGTCGGAGTCCAGGAGAAGGCACTGGAGTGGATCATCTCCTTCCTCGCCGGAAGAACACAGAGAGTCCGCCTCCCCCGTTCAGATCTGAAGCCACCGAAGTCATCTGCGGCGTCCCTCAAGGCTCCTCACTCAGCCCAACCCTCTTCAACATCTACATGAGCCCCCTCGCAGACATCGCACGCCAGCACAACCTCAACATCATCTCCTACGCCGACGACACCCAGCTGATCCTCTCCCTTACCAACGACCCCGCCACCGCCAGAGCCAACCTTCACGAAGGGATGAAAGAGGTAGCCGAATGGATGAAGAACAGCCGCCTGACATTGAACTCGGACAAGACGGAAGTCCTCATCCTGGGATCCTCACCCTCTGCCTGGGACGACTCCTGGTGGCCCCCCGCCCTAGGCAGCGCACCCAAACCAACAGACCACGCACGCAACCTGGGCTTCATCCTGGACTCCTCCCTCTTCCTGACCAGACAAGTCAACGCCGTCTCCTCGTCATGCTTCAATATCCTGCGCATGCTACGTAAGATCTTCCGGTGGATCCCCACCGAGACCAGGAAGACGGTCACCCAGGCCCTCGTCACCAGCCGTCTGGACTACGGCAACACCCCCTATGCCGGAACCACCGCCAAACTCCAGAAGAGACTCCAGCGGATCCAGAACGCCTCAGCACGACTCATCCTGGACATCCCCCGTCGCAGCCACATCTCCGGACACCTGAGAGATCTGCATTGGCTCCCGGTCAACAAGAGAATCACCTTCCGTATCCTCACCCACGCACACAAAGCCCTACACAGCCAAGGCCCAGGATACCTCAACAGCCGCCTCAACTTCTACGCTCCCAAACGCCAGCTCCGTTCGACCAGCCACGCCCTCGCCGCCGTCCCCCGCATCCGCAGAGCCACCACAGGGGGACGGTCCTTCTCCTACCTCGCCGCCAAGACATGGAACTCCCTCCCCACCCACCTCCGCCTGACCCAGGACCACCTCGCCTTCAGGAAGCAACTCAAGACCTGGTTGTTCGAGCAGTAGCGGACCCCCCTCCCCCCCAACCCCTCAGCGCCTTGAGACCCTCTGGGTAAGTAGTGCGCTATATAAATACAATGATTGATTGATTGATTGATTAAATGAGTACCAGTAAGTTAGGTTTCGATACACACCGGTAAGCTGGTCTTGGCTGAAAGTACGGCAAATGCTTCAGGTGTATGGGTCCATTTTGGCCAGGCATGATGCCAGTTAAAGGTTCCAATCCAAGGCAATGGAAGCCTCACGGTTCGGGCCCAAAACATGAGGTCAAGGGGTGGCTTTATTAAGTATTTTAGCATGTATTTGGCACATTTGATAATAGAGCAGGACACCTATTGTTTACTTTAGGATCGGGGATCTCATGACCAAGTTTTGGCTTTCCATGCCGTCGTTTTCCAGCCAAGGTGGGGGGGAGTGCAATTTTACACTTCCCCTGGTGTGTTTGCCAGGTGGCCCTTCCGGGTGAGGGTTTCCTTATTCCGTTTAGATGACGGTAGATTGTTGGAGGGGTCCCCAGGCCTGGGGGTATCATACTACACCCCTATCTAAATGATGACAGGCAACCATTCCTTTAGGATCCGTCACTTAATTTGTACTCTGTTAAAGTAGTGGACAAAGTTACAACCGAGATGCCAGGCAACAATACCATATGGGGCCTTTGTGGTCTTGAACAAGTAACCAGAAGCATCAAAGCCAGTAGTACTAGCTTAAAGGTATAGGTATTTTGTGGATACAGCTGGACAATGGTCACCAGCTCAACTGTGCATCATTCTCCCCCAGAACCCTCCCACCATCACGACGGACCCCAACGAAGCAGCCCGCAACCTCGCACAATGGCTCACCGACTGCGCCGACGAACTCGCACCACTGAAGAAACCGCCCAGCAGACCTCACAGCAAGAAAGCCTCATGGTTCACTGACGACCTCATAAACTCTAAGAAAACCTGCCGCCCCCTGGAGAAAACCTGGCGCCAGGACCAAACAACAGAGAACATGACAGCCCTCAAGAACGCCACCTGCAACCACCACCAACTGATCCGCACCACCAAGAGAACTACGTACAAACAGCGCCTGGCCAACAACACCCACTACAGCAAGGAACTCTTCAGCATCGTTAAAAAGCTCTCCAGCCCCAGCGCCTGCAACAACGACATCACACCCTTGCAAAACCTCTGCGAATCACTCGCCTCATTCTTTCACCGCAAGATCGTCCACATACATGACAGCTTTGGCGCACAGACCAACCACCGACCATCGAACCAGCGCACCCAACCGCCACCCTCTACACCTGGAACCCGGTCAGCACCGAAGACACCGCCCGCACAATGAGCACCATCCACTCCGGCTCCCCCACCGACCCATGCCCACACCACATCTTTAACAAAGCCGACTCCATCATCGCACCCCTACTCCGCGATGTCATCAACAGCTCCTTCGCATCAGCCACCTTCCCGGAGAGCTGGAAGCACGCCAAACTCAGCGCCCTCCTGAAAAAACCCACTGCGGACCCCACAGACCCCACAGACCTCAAGAACTTTCGACCCATCTCGCTCCTCCCGTTTCCCGCCAAAGTCATCGAGAAGACTGTCAACCAACAACTCTCCACCTTCCTCGAGACTAATGTATCTCTCGACCCGTCACAGTTCGGATTCAGAGCAAACCACAGCACCGAGACCGCCCTCATCGCAGCCACCGACGACATCAGGTCTAAGCTCGACAACGGGGAAACCACCGCACTCATCCTCCTGGATCTCTCAGCAGCCTTCGACACGGTATGCCACCGCACCCTGATACGACGCCTCAGCGACACCGGAATCCAAGGTGCAGCCTTGGAATGGATCATCTCGTTCCTCACCGGTAAAGCCCAGGGAGTCCGCCTCCCCCCGTTCCGGTCCGCGGCTACCAAAGTCATCTGCAGCGTCCCACAAGGATCCTCGCTCAGCCCCACCCTCTTCAACATCTACATGAGCCCCCTCGAGGCCATCGCACGCAAACACAACCTCAACATCATCTCCTACGCCGACAACACACAGCTGATCCTCTCCCTCACCAATGACCCGGACACCGCCAGAGCCAGCCTCCAAGAAGGAATGAAGGACGTCGCGGAATGGATGAAGCTCAGCTGCCTGAAACTGAATTCAGACAAGACGGAAATCCTCATCCTGGGACCGCCCCCCTCGGCCTGGAACGACTCCCGGTGGCCACCTGCCCCGGGCACGCCCCCAAACCCACAGACCTCGCACGCAACCTGGGCTTCATCCTGGACTCCTCCCTCACGATGACCAAGCAAGTCAAAGCCGTCTCATCGTCCTGCTTCAACACCCTGCGCATGCTCCGTAAAATCTTCCGATGGATCCCCACCACAACCAGGAAGACGGTCACCCAGGCCCTCGTCACCAGTCGCCTAGACTACGGAAACACCCTCTAAGCCGGAACCACAGTCAAGCTCCAGAATAGACTACAGCGCATACAGAACGCCTCAGCAAGACTCATCCTGGACGTCCCCCGCCACAGCCACATCTCCGCCCATCTGAGGAATCTGCACTGGCTCCCCGTCAGCAAGAGAATCACATTCCGACTCCTCACCCACGCACACAAGGCTCTCCACGACGCGGGCCCCAGGTACCTCAACAACCGCCTCGCTTTCTACACACCAACCTGCCAGCTCCGCTCCGCCAGCCTCACCCTTGCCACCGTCCCACGTGTCCGCAAAGCGACCGCCGGAGGAAGATCCTTTTACTACCTGGCAGCCAAGACATGGAACTCCCTCCCCACCCACCTCTGGCTGACACAGAACCATCTCGCCTTCAGGAAGCAACTCAAGACATGGCTGTTCGAGCAGTAGCAACCACCCCCCAGCGCCTTGAGACCATAACGGGTGAGTAGCGCGCTATACAAATTCCCTGATTGATTGATTGATTAATTGATTGATCAGGAGAGCAGGCATTCTTTGAAGCCCTCATCCAGTGAAGACATATATTTAATTTTATGACACTTCTTGATCTGATAAAGTAGCACGGATAGGGGGCAGAGTAGGCTGACAGAGGTGCGGCTTTACATACAAATCATAGCAGGGCACACAGTGGAAGATGCACGATAGACATACAGCACACAAACCAGAGGGACACCATTCATTTGTTCGAAACAATTCAACAATAGAATTGCCTGCGCAAATGTTGGGTCGATGCAGCAGAGTAGGTGCCTCTATTCAAGGGCATGCTACCAGTTGCTCATGTGAGACATAAACACCCGCCCTATAGCCAGTGAGTCAGGCATTTGCGGAAGTTGCCATCCAACTAGTGGGTTGCGGTACAATAAGCTTGGGGAACATGGGATCAGAGCATGATTTGGCTACATTAATTGAAGAATGATTGTTTTGGCGTGTGCACTGCTCAAGAAAGGGCAGGTATTCGTACATGTTGTTCCCCCTCTTATACGTCAGGTACACAAGGATTCCCATGCTTAATGTCTCATATCCCATGGCAGGATAGTCACCAAGGGGGGGACAGGCCATTGACATGCCTTGCCAAGACAGTGATAGTCACTCACACTACCTGGAGCCTCTAGGGAGGATAAATGTTGGATAAAAAAACCGGGGTGCGTTTGGCCCAGAAACCCCTCACCAAAGTTGCGGGGGGCATCATGCTGTCAGTTGTCAGTGAGGGATGGGCAAGGGCATCAAAGGGCTGTAGTTCATGACAAGGCATTTGCAGGGATGCAGATGGGGCCCAGCGGATCCACCAAAGGGACTGCAGCGAAACATGTGACACAATCTTGTAGTCCGACACCAGTACTGGTGTAAGTATCATGCGTCAGGGGTGGATAGCAGGGACTGGGCATCTGTGACCGGTTGAAGGTTCAGCAAGCAGGGTGGGATGAGTAAATTGTCAGTCCACGAAAGAGTGCAGTGTCTAATATCGGGCACCATACACATATTCACTCAAACCTGTTTTGACACCATTACTATGTTTGCCAGAGAGAAATCGAAAAGAACGGTAAAACTGTCTGGTCAATGGGGCAAAGTAATGCACCCTAGAAGAAGACCAGGAAGACCACAATGTGCAAATTAGCAACCAGTTGGGGAAAGGCGAACTTTTGTGGTCTGAAATCACCCACCAGCTCCCTTAGCATGGAGCTCGGTGGGGGGAGGCGATGGAGCCTGAGCGCAGGAGGGTCATCTGCGATATGCGTAAATTCACTGAGCAGAGGGGATTCAGCTTTATTGGGCATGGACGCTACACGCCAAATTCACAGGGTATTTTCGAGGACGATGGGGTACATCTGTCCAGTATAAGCATGGACCTGTTCTTGCTGGATAGGGGAGATGCCCTAGAAATAGCAGGATGGAAGTAGGAATGCCGGCCTTGGTGGGGGGCCCTGGCTGCGACGGTCGCCACACTCAGGGCTGTGGCGGAGTTACAGGGTGATCCAGAGGTGGAAAGCTACTCAGGGGTACCCTCTTCAAGAGCACAAAGGGTGCTGAGGCCTAATATCCCCAGGAAGTCTTTGCGGTGGACCCTGAGGTGTGACGGTGCCCCGTCTGTCCTACGGGCAGTTGGAAACCTGTACAACCGGGGGTTGCTTGAACGCTCTGCCCCTCGTAGGGGCAGGGCGTGAGTCAGAGGGTGGACCAATTGTTCACCGGAAGTGGGAGAGGCTATCCCCTCACCACAACCGCTAAGCACCGATTGGCTAAGGCCAGGTGGTAGGTCGCGAGGGGCGGTTTGCCTTTGGATTGCCTGTAAGATAACCCTCCATTTTGGCATATTTGGTATGCTAATAAACCTGCAGCTATTTTCTCCACCAAAAAGTTGTCTTGTCTAGTTATTTATGCTACATGTATGTTGCTGCGGGAGGGCTGGTGAGTGTGGCCGATATTGGCACTATGTGGGCTGACCGACAAGTCACCGCAGGGGACCCTCATAAGAGGGCGGCCCCTTTAGTGCCACAGGATGGCACACTGGGCACCTAGTGTTCCGAGACCCCTTTTGGGTCCCGCTCGTCACTTCTGGCCGAGGTGGGGGATGGGGAGAGGTATAAATTTCTCCCTCGCCCAGCAGGCGGCCTCTTTGTCCCCTCACCCTGACGCCGTTTCCCTCCCTATCGCTTACCCGGCGTATTCAGGGTGGGGGGAATATGTTCTATTTTTTTTTTGTGTTGCAGGCGGAGTTAGAGGGTGATCCAGAGGTGGAAAGGTACTCAGGGGTACCCTTTTCAAGAGCACAAAGGGTGCTGAGGTCTAATATCCCCAGGAAGTCTTTGCGGTGAACCCTGAGGTGCGACAGCGCCCCGTCTGTCCTACGGGCGGTTGGAAACCTGTACAACCGGGGGTCGCTTGAATGCTACCCTCCTTGTAAGGCTGGGAGTGAGTAAGAGGGTGGACCGATGGTTCACCTAAAGTGGGAGAGGCTATCCCCTCACCAAAACCGCTAAGCACCGATTGGCTAAGTCCACAATGCAAGCTGGGCCATCAGGTGGTAGGCCGCGAGGGGCGGCTTGCCTTTGGATCACCTGTAAGATAACCCACCATGTTGGCATATTTGGTATGCTAATAAACCTGCAGCAATTTTCTCCACCAAAAAGTTGTCTTGTCTGGTTATTTATGCTACATGTATGTTGCTGCGGGAGGGCTGGTGAGTGTGGCCGATATTGGCACAATGTGTTTAACACGGAGTTGGAAGTTTGACTGCGTTGTTCAATCTTACACTGTTTCCGATTTGTGTGCACACTTGTGCTCCGCACATTCTCCAGCTATGTGTGCACCGGGGCCTGGGAACATTGCTGTTCTGTTTATTGTTCGCTGAAAGAAATAATTTCATTGTGAAATTCCTCATGGGGAGCTTATACTTTAATGGTGACCACGCCCCTTTGTTTGAACATAGCTCGCTGTAAGCTGAAAACGCGAGCAGCATCTAAATAAAAGGGCGTGGCCACCATTAAAGTGAACGCACCATATGGGGCGCTTTCACTTACATTTATAAAAAAAACAAAGGTTTTGTAGCGCAGTCTGTCCTTCACCGCAGAGCATTGTAAAGTTTGTAGCAGCGAGCGTGGTGTCCCAGAAGCGGGCGCCACGCTCATTCTTACAGTTTAAAAAAATTAATACATAAACCGAGCGTGGTGTCCCAGAAGCGGAGCAACGCTTAGTCGTACAGTTACCGTACCAGTTAACCTCCAACTGCCGCAGAATTTGCAGAGTGGAACACCAAGCACAGCACCGCAAAGGCAGCTGTGTGTTTATTTTCGCATCGCGCTTTCACTTTAAGGAAAGCGCGATGCGAAAGTAAACACACGGCTGACTTTGCAAAGAAAAAAGGCGTAGGGAGTAATGAAGGGGAGAGTGTCACGCCGCTGGTAAAAGATCAAATCCCGGTGGGCGTGGCCAAAAGGAGACAAGGCGGCAACAAGGAGCGACTAAGAAGCCTCCCTTAGAATCAAAAGCCAGCGTTTTGCATGGAAGGTGACGCTAGCCAATTAAAAAGACGGGCAGGGCTTCAATTCTGCCTCTGAGAGCTTCGGAATCTGTATTGATTCCAAGAACCTCTCGGATGCCGAAAGAAGCGCATGCACGCTGCTATCTCCAGCCGAGACCTAAAAACAGAAAACACTGAATGCTGCAGCCGGCTTAATTTATCAGGTGAAAAAATCATGTTTGGTTCTCCCACACCTATTAAAAATAGATTTAAAAAAAAAAACATCTCATAATCATGAGAAACAAAATTAACGCATACAAGCATGCATTAATTTCGCTTCACATTTCTTTTAAGAACCGCCTACATCTGCTAAGGAAAAAAAGGTAAACAGAAACGGCTCCTACATTTGACATGTACTGAATGTTGTCTTATCACTTAACTATTCTAGGTCAGGGTAAAACCCATAAAAGTAAAAATGTAGGAATAAAGACTGCACAGTCGAACAACCAACCAGATGCTTAAACGGGCCATACAGTGTAGAGAAAACCCCCTCATCATGTGGGGAAATTTAAAAGGAGATATTTCCGCAAAATATTTTCAAAACAAAGAAAGTAGACGTGAATACTTTGACAAGGGAATTATTTATTTTAGTGCCAGAAATAGAAACAATTGTGTAGCATTCATTAATTGTTGTAATGTTGTTCTAATTTAAGGCTTTTATTGAAAATAATGTATTTTTCGTGTACTAAGAAATTATGATTCAACAACAAGTAAGAAAAGAAACTAAAAGTACATTTAATGTTGGTACAATAATACATAAACTTACAAATCCATTGAATACTATATAGAGAAAACAAAGAATTCTCATGTAACTGGGTGGTACGGTACCCGTCCCATTCTCCGGAAACACTGCTCTAGACCACTGCACATCTTGGCCTAACTTCTCCTTTAGACCTATGTCGGATTTTATAAACATTTAAAATAATTGTGCAGCTGTATAACAGTTTTAAGTAGTTATGTTTTTATAGTCCATAAATATTTAAATGGCAACCACTAAGTTTGTAATCTTAGAACATTATACGTTGTAACGTATGAAACCATTAGTAGTGCCATGTTTATTAACTTTCTCCGATTTTTAGATTGCTGAATTTATCATAAATAATCCTTAACATCAAGACATATAAGAGTTGAAAGCAGTCCAAATTACTTGAATACCGTTCCATAGGAGTATTCCCATTCTTGGAGCTCTATGTTACAGAGAATCCTGTCCAGCAAAAAGTGCGTGCCCACCACTCCGCTGTTACCTCCTTGTAGTGGAGGAAAGCAGACTGGGCATCCTGAAGATTGCATCATCAACTGTTAAACTTGTTGGAAGTATGGTGGAGATGGTTTAACATCTAATTGTGAGACCATTGTCAAACCTTGAGTATTAAGTATATATGTACAAACATGCTAGGTCGTTTGATTGTTGAGGTTTGCATCTTCATGACCTCAGTTATTTGTTGTCATCTTTCATCTGCCCAGCATCTATTTTCAGACTCTCGATGAATATTATGTTACCTAAATGATGTCACTTTAGATGGTTCTAAGAATAAAACTAAAAGGTAAACCTCAAAAAAAGACCTGAGACGAGACCTGTTTTCATTCCCATGACTATCAGATATTAAAACACATACATTTTCCTCTTACCAGCTTAATAGTTCATACACATATGTAATTGGTCTAGCACTATACAAGTAAATTAGGTATGGCACCAGAATATTAAATATTGTGGGAAAATATTTAAACTGCTACAATATCATGGGACATAATATCGAAAGTAAGTTTATTGTATTTTTTCCTTATTTGTCAATAATATTGAAGTCAAAAATAGTAAACTATAATATGGAATTTATTATGTTCTGCATTAATGCTGTAGTTTGTATGTTTTTATGTTAATTCTATTAAGTTATTGTTATGTGGCCCTAGGGGCACATGTAGTGCCCCCAACTCATCCATGCAACAGGAACCACATGGTGCCTCGCACACAGTGCATGGATGAGTGCAATGTGCTTATTTCTACTATGGCTTGTATTGCGGGCCTTTTCTTGGGCCACCGCACAAGCCGCAGTAGAAAAGAGCACTTTAAGACCACCTGCACAGTGGTCCTATCATAATAGGGCAGGTTGGGCCGTGGACTCATTGTCGAAAGGTCACCTGCCCGATGCGATAGCATTTGGCGGTACAGCTGATGTCATAATGAGGGCTATGATGATATAGTTAAATAGAAAAACTTAAAATGTTTTACAGAAATCAATAACTTGTGTAAAATGGCTTATTTTTAATTTGAGGTGTATCTTATTCAAAATTGACTTCTGCAGGTTAACTTTCTAATTTATTGGCTATTTTGTATAAAACCCAAGAATTAAAAAATAATAACAAATTATGTGATTTGATTTTTTTGCTATATGTCAAATGTAATATTTGGTTGTAGGGTATGAGTTAGGATAGTGTCTTTTATTCCCTCTCATGTTTAACGCTCTTTTATTCCCTCTCATGGTTGAACGCTGGGAGAACACTCCCAGCGTTCAACCCTCCCCACCCCCCTCAGATCCAACTCCGCCAACTAACAATCTTAGCGCCTGGAACCCAATCACCACTGAAGACACCATCCGCCTAATGAACTCAATCCACTCTGGCTCGCCAACTGACCCCTGCCCCCACCACATCTTCAACAAAGCGGACTCCATCATCGCACCCCATCTCCGTGATGTCATCAACTGCTCGTTCAGCTCTGCCACCTTTCCAGAAAGCTGGAAACACGCCGAACTCAGCGCCCTCCTGAAGAAACCCACAGCAGACCCCTCTGAACTTAAAAACTACCGGCCCATTTCCCTCCTCCCATTCCCGGCCAAAGTCATCGAGAAAGCCGTCAACAGCCAGCTCGCCGCCTTCCTTGAATCCAACAACTCCCTTGACCCATCTCAATCCGGATTTCGAGCCAAACACAGCACCGAAACTGCCCTCGTTGCAGCTACTGACGACATCCGAACTCTACTGGACAACGGTGAAACAGTGGCCCTCATTCTACTCGACCTCTCCGCCGCTTTCGACACAGTCTGCCACAGTACCCTTATACAACGCCTCAGCAACATTGGAATACAAGGAAAAGCCTTGGACTGGATCACCTCATTCCTCGCTGGGAGAACTCAAAGAGTCCGACTTCCCCCTTTCAACTCTGAGGCCACCGTAGTCATCTGTAGCGTACCACAAGGATCTTCACTCAGTCCCACCCTCTTCAACGTTTACATGAGTCCACTTGCCTCCATCGCGCGTCAACACAACCTTAACATCATCTCTTACGCCGACGACACCCAGTTAATCCTTTCCCTCACCAAAGACCCTAACATTGCCAAAACCAATCTTCACGAAGGCATGAAAGAAGTAGCCGAATGGATGAAACATAGCCGCCTAAAACTCAATTCAGACAAAACGGAGGTGCTCATCCTACGATCTTCCCCCTCTGCATGGGACGACTCTTGGTGGCCTTCCGCTCTGGGCACAGCACCCACACCCGCAGACCACGCACGTAACCTTGGCTTCATCCTAGACTCCTGTCTCTCGATGTCCAGACAAGTCAACGCAGTCTCATCCTCTTGCTTCAATGTACTTCGCACTCTCAAAAAGCTCTTCCGTTGGATCCCCCTGGAGACAAGAAAGACTGTCACCTACGCACTGGTCACAAGTCGACTGGATTACGGCAACACACTATACGCCGGAATCACAGCAAAATTACAGAAAAAACTCCAACGCATCCAAAACGCATCAGCGAGACTCATATTAGACATTCCTCGCCAAGATCACATCACCGGACACCTAAAAGACATCCACTGGCTTCCCGTCAACAAAAGAATGACATTCCGCCTTCTCACCCACGCACACAAGGCCCTCTACAATCTAGGACCCGAATGCCTCAACACTCGCCTGTCCTTCTACAAACCCACCCGCCAACTAAGATCGTCCAATCAAGCCCTTGCCGCGGTCCCGCGCATCCGAAAATCCACCAGGGGTGGCAGATCCTTCTCCTTCCTTGACGCCAAGACCTGGAACTCACTCCCCACTCACCTCCGCCTTACTCAAAATCACATCGCCTTCAGAAAAGATCTTAAAACTTGGATATTTGACAAATAATGAACCCCTTCCCCATGCGCCTTGAGACCCTATGGGTGAGCAGTGCGCTATACAAATTCCAGAACTTGAATTTGAACTTAATTATTTTATATAATATTTGTAAAAGCAGTGTTAGAATAGTAAGTAAGAACTCCTCCCAATATGTGGGTTTTCACCTTTGTTGATGGGAATGGAGTTAGAATAGTAACTTTGAATACCTCCACCATATATTTGATTGCTCCACAGTGTTGGTGGGATTGCAGTTAGCATGGTATTCCTGTCCCCCGTCCCTATCCAAATATATTTGCTTTTCTCAATATTTGTAATACTGCAGTTAAAATAGGAAATGAGGCCCCGATAATTTATGTACTTTCCATTACATTAGCGGAAGAGGAGTTTGAATAGTAAATCTGCCACTCCAATATATGAAAGTTCCCCGATGTTTGACTGATGTGAGTTAGAATATTATATCTGACCCCTTCAATATATGCACTTTCCCCAATGTAAAAGGGGTTGGTGTTAGAATAGTAAATCTAACACCCGCTCGAATACATGCATGTTGCATAAAAAATTCCAAGATAAAAATTGGAACAGTAAATCACTCCCTCCCCACCAAATATAAGTACATACCCCAACATTTGTGGGGCTGGAGTTAGATTATTAAAGCATTCTACCACCAGCCTAATATATTCACTTGACCCAATTGTTTGCGGGACTGGAGTTAGAGTTGTCTATTTGACTCACAGTATATGCACTTTCTCCAATATTGGTTGTCATACCATTTAAGCATTCCCCCAATATTTGAGGGACTTGAGTTAGAATATTTAAATGGACTCCACAGATTATGTGCACTTCCTCAATGTTGTTGGGAATGGAATAGAAAAGTAAATCTGCTAAACCCAATATATGCACTTTCCCCAATATTACACCTGACTCGCCTCAATACATGCACTGTCCTCAAGAAACTGGTGTTAGAATATTGAAACTTAATTGCATTTACTTTCCCCAGTATTGTTGGGTTAGTAGTTAGAACATTTACCAGCCCTCTTTCATCAATATAATAGGGTTCCCAAATATTTGTGGGATTGGAATTAAAATAACTCCCCATTGTTATATCCAACTACTCCCTTCAAATATATATAATTTCCCCATTATTAATAGTAAATCTGACACCCCCTCAAAACGTGCACCTTCCCAATGTTTTAGGACTGAAGCGCTGTTAGAAATTGGGTCACTAGTTGGCAGAGGTATACACCCTGTCCAAGAAGGGGCCACAATCCTAGTCAGGGTAAATTAGATACACACCCTAAATTACCCTGTGCTCACCCTCGCGTCGAATGGCACAGAGCAGTCAGGCTTAACTGAAGAGGCAATGTGTAAAGTATTTTTGCAACACGTTTTAAGATAAAGCAGTAAAACTGCACACAGAAATAATCCACTCCAGTTAAATAGAGCTTTATTTAGTGAACAAAAGAAGACCAAAATGACAAAAATTCAATAAGTAGAACCGGAGTTCTGAGTATCTTTAAATATATTGCTTAAACGCATAACGCAGCAACTGGGGCTATTTAGTCACGCCTTACCGGGTCGAATCCAAAGGTTCGGCCGACCGCAATGGAGTGCAGGTCAGATACAGGGAGCAATCTTGTCCCAATAGAAAAGTACCTTATTGCACCGTCAACAGTGCCCACTGCGTGGAGCACAGGAGGCAATGCGTCTGTGTCGATCCATGCAAATCAAAATGCATCAGCTTCTTCTGATGTTGGAAATACATCATCGTTGAGCGGCAGAGCTGGCGAAGCAATGTCCTCGATGCAGACGATACGTCGGTGCCAAAAATGATGCGTTGGTTCCAACCGGCGTAACAATGGCGATACGAGGATTTTGTTAATTGCTGCACAGAAAACCTACTTCCAAGGACCCAGGACTGGATTGGCACCACTTGGCAGGGCAAGACTCAAAGTGGGCAGAGTTCAGGTGCTCTAGCAGAGGTTTTAGAAGTCTTTGATGTCCCTGAGACTTCTGAACATGGGAAGAGCCAGCAAGCCCTTGGAGTCATGTTGGTTCTGGGGTGAAGTAAAGCTGGCCGGGAACTTCTCACGCGCAGGCAAGGAGGACACAGCAGAGCAGGAGTCCAGCAAGGTCCAGCAGAGAGTGGCAATTCTTTCAGTAGCACAGCCGTCCTTCTTCCTGGCATAGTATTCGCAGGTCCAAAAGTGTACTTAGTTGGTAGTGTCAGCGTCCAGTACTTATACCTATTTTTGCCTTTGGAGTGGGGAGGCCTTTGAAGTGCACATAGTTACTGCCTGGCTCCAGACTCATTATAGGGGTTTAAGCTTTTGTTTGTGTGGGGACAGGACACAGCCCTTTCAGGTGTAAGTGTCAGCTCCTCTCTCCCATCCTGCCCAGGATGGCCCATCAAGATGTGGATGCCCATCAGTCACACCTAAGCTTCCTTTATGTGTGGCTGTCTGGAGGGAATGCTCTAAGCCCAGTTGTCACCCACCTCTGATGTGTATTTTGAGACAGACAGAAGGCACAGAATCGTTAAATGCAAGAAAATGCCAACTTTGTAAAAGCAGCTTTTTCAGACATGAAACTTAAAATCCAACTTTATCTAAAGCTGCGATTTTAATGTGCTGGTCTGGAGACACCATACTTGCAAAGTCTATCTTTTCTCAATTGGGAATTACACTTATAAAGTATAATTCGGTAATCCCAATGTTAACCAATGAGAGAGGTAGGCCTTGAAGTAGTGAAAAATTAATGTATCAGTTTTTCACTACCAGGACATGTAAAACTTAAAAGTACATATCCAGCATTTTAAATGCACTACACCCTGTCCTTGGCGCTGTCCAGGGCCTACCTTAAGGTTGGCGTATATGCATTAAAAGGGAAGGTTTGGGCATGACAAGGTTATATTGCCATGTCGACATGGCAGTTTCCAGCTGCACACACAAGCTCTACAATGGCAGACCTGGGAAATGTTTAAAGGGCTTTTGAAGTGGGTAATACAATCAGTGCCCACCAGTAGCATTTAATTTACAGGCCCAGTGCACATATAGTGCACTTTACTAGGTTCCTAGAAGTACATTAAATAGGCCAATTGTGTATAAGACAATGCTGCCATGTTTTAAGTGTAGAGCACATGCACTGGTTAGCAGTGGTAAAATCCTCAAAAATGATTTCAGCACAAAGGAGAGGAGGAAGGCAAAATGTTCAAGTGCGAGCCTGTAGAAATGCCATTTTCAACAAGTGCTTAAAGTACATAATATCCTCTACAAAATTTGAATTTTTTCAATGCCTGTCAGACTGGAGTTAGAGCAGGAAATCTGAATGCACACAATTTATGACCATTCTCCAATTTTTCTTTTTTAACAATTTTAATAGAAAAGAAAGAACAAGTACAAGGTAATGATAAAACGATGGTCGGGTCCACAATACAATGACACATACTGCGAATACATGGATACATTTATGAGCACCATCTTATTATGTTATGTTATGTTACAAGTGGTTTTAAAAAGCTCTTAGCTACTCGGGCAGGGTATCCCGGCGCTATCGGACCTAGCGGACAAAGAACATGAGAACCAGACGAAATTATTGAACAAACAGCCATGTTTTAAATTCCTTCCTAAAGGCAAGGAGGCTGTCAATCTTCCGCAAAAACAAAGGCAGTTCGTTCCAGAGATGGGGTGCCAAACGTTTGAAAGAACGACCCCGATACGGGCTCGCCTAATTGCCTGAACTGATGCCAGAGCTAACGATGCAGAACGTAACGATCTAGAGGGGAGGTAAAAGCGTATTCTTTTCCTAAGATAGCGGGCACCCGTGCCATGTAGGGCCTTGAATGCCATAGTTAGGGTCTTAAAGGAAATACGTTTGCGTACAGGCAGCCAATGGAGAGATTTAAGAAAAGCTGCAGTGTTAGACCTCCGGCTAAGGCCAAAGATTGCTCGCGCAAACACAACAGGTGATGGACCGAATGTGGATCAATGTCACACACTCAACCCAGTCCAAAGATCTGGGCCCAAATCCATCGTTTTGTTGCACTCCACACCACCCTGGGTTAGACAATGGCGATATGCAAATCAGCTCTGACCCTGTGCCCCATGGCAACAGTCCAGTCCGAACTACAAAAGCCATGTCCTTCCCAGAACGGAATCAAGCATCCGAGGACCGGACCGGTTTCGAGGTAACACCTCTCATCAGCCCGGCTAGCTTGACTCTAGTGGTGTGGAGTGCCTGGGGCCCACGTCTGGGCATCCCCAGCGCACTTAGGGCGGAATATGCAAACACAACAGGTGATGGACCGAATGTGGATCAATGTCACACACTCAACCCAGTCCAAAGATCTGGGTCCAAATCCATCGTTTTTTTGCACTCCACACCACCCTGGGTTAGACAATGGCGATATGCAAATCAGCTCTGACCCTGTGCCCCATGGGAACAGTCCAGTCCGAACTACAAAAGCCATGTCCTTCCCAGAACGGAATCAAGCATCCGTTTTTGTTTGCAAAAAGATTGCTCGCGCGGCAGAGTTTTGAACCGTTTGAAGGCGAGAAAGAAGATATTCTGGAAGGCCCAAATATAGCACATTGGCATAGTCCAGCCGTGAACCTATTAGTGCCTGGACCGTGGTCCTCCTGTGGGCAAGGGACAGAAGTGGGAGAAATTTCCTCAGCCTTTTTAGAAGACCAAAACACTGCCCAACTAAACCCAGAATCTGGGATTTAAAAGTAAGTCCGTTGTCCACTTTTACTCCTAGATTCTTAGCCACAGAAGTGGCGGCGGAGGGAGGAAACATAGCTGCAGGCCACCAGAACTTCCAGCAAGGGTCCGAGGGGCATCCAAAAAAAAGAACCTCAGATTTCTCCGAGTTACATTTAAGATGATTCTGTTGAAACCTAGAGAAGACGGCCCCTAAACAGCTCTTAATACTCTCTCCATTAAAATCAGCCTTCTCTTCACATGTGAAAAGAAGCTGTGTGTCGTCGGCGTGTGGTACAATTGGGGCACCATAGGATTCCGCCATTGCAGCCAGAGAGGACATATAGATATTAAAAAGAGTGGGGCTCAGGACTGATCCCTGTGGAACTCCCACCTCCAGTGGCGGCACTAAGGCTAAAAAAGGAGGGGCCCAGATTTTTTGTTGGCGGTCAGATAGAAAAGACTCGAACCAACTAAAAGCCGTCCCCCTCAAACCGATCTCATAGAGTCTTGAAAGGAGGCGGTTGTGGGGGACGGTATCAAAAGCAGCCGAATATCCAGCATCACCAGCATTGCCTTTCCTCCGGCATCCAAGACCTCCTTAATAGATTCCCAAAGATGGACCAGGATGAAAGTGTCTTGCCTGTTCAGTAGGCATCAATTACTAAGGGATAGAGGTGCACAGGCTGCACACAAATCAAGTGGCTACTTACAGGCAGGTTGACAACTACATGTGTTAGGGCATGGTCACAGCATCACTCAGTAGGCTCATCCAGCAATAAGAGTCTTTCACATTGCAGTTTAACTGAATGGGACAAACATATATCACCCCTATATTTGTTCTACGTTCCCCATTTATAGTCCCATATCTTGGGGCATCCTCTTTGCTTAAACACTTCGTTTTCGGCAATCATTGCCCTATCCATATCAATAGCCCAATCACGCAGACCAGGGGACGTCTCCACCCCCATTTCGGCACAATGTTGCATTTTCCGATGGCCCATCCCATTGAGGCCAATGTTTGCTTGATCTGCGAGAGATCAATGGCCTCCCCCACATTGAGGCGGCATAACCGCCGGGAGGCCTTCAAGGTTTTGCCACAAGCCCTCTCCATCTGTTTTGTAACCCATTCTCCAATTTTTGTGGATTTGAGTTTAGAGTAGTAAGTATGGACTATCTCACCCCCAATATGTGTATTTACCACATTGTTTATAAAATTGAAATTAGAATAGTAAATGATGTCCACAAAAATATATGCTCTTGGGAAAATCACCCACCCCACCATATGCACACTTTCATTATTGTGGGGTTGTAGTCAAAATAGTTCATCTGACTTGAAATGTATATTCTCTAATGTTTGTGTGCGATAAACGTATTCCTGGTATCAAGAAGAATTCAAATAATTGCAGCTTTTTATTTGAAGCCTGAATCATAATTTTGCTGTTGTTGAAATTGGGATTGCTAGATCAGATTTGAAAAATGAAGAGGCAAATATGGTAAACATACAGCCAAAGAGAATATTACTGGTGCACCATAATGGACATGTTAGAAAACATCTAATCAGAGAACAGTTTTTTTCTGGAGAAGAAGAGTTGAGAAGTTGAGATTTCTGGCTATAACAGTGGTGATCCACTCCGGATCTCTTGATGATCTCCTAACAATTGCTTGCTGAATACCTTAGTCTAATTTTTAGGATAAGACAATGGTGTAAGGAAGAGGAATTGAAGCTAATGTAGAAAAATATTTAGAATAAATAGCAAACAATAGAGTTTACAATATCAATGCATGGACATTAGATTACAATGCAGGAAATAATGGATTTGTTTGCATAGTGACATAGGGCCTGATTTGCAGTTTGGCTGACCTGGTTACTCCATCATAAACGCGAGGGATATTCTGCCTGCCCTAGTACCAGTTCATTTGGAACTTGTAATACGGCGGACAGGATATAGGTCATGTTTGTGAAGGAGTAACCCGTCCACCAAACTCTAAATCAGGCTCATAGTATTAAGCGAAGGTGAAAGTGAGTTTACCAGTGAGACCAAAACAGTGGTTAAGACGCAACATGCACATGTACACACGAAGTTAAAATTGGATAATATTAAGCCTCTATTACATTAATAACTAGCATAGTCCACTAGATTTCCACCCAGCGAGCATTACATTTAATTCATTTATTAGGAAAATTAGATTCATGTTTTTCTTTTTTTCAGATTTTAGAAGAGGTAAAGAAACGTCGGAAGGGTTCATTTTCCTTCCACAAGGTAAGTTTCACACTTTAATCAGAGATCAGTCAACAGGTATGCAGTGAATACAGGCTGAAAGGCCTGTGTTTACGACAGCAGTAGTGGTATTTAATGTGATACTATACATTATTACTTGCAGGGGTGCCAACCCGACACTGACACAACTTTCTCAACTAGCCAGTAGGACAACTTAGGGGCGCCCTATTTACAACGTGACGCATCTAAAGAGATGCGTCACGTTGTAAAGCCCTGCGCCTCATGAAACCTGCGTCAGGTTTCATGTGGGGGGGCGTTCCGGCGCAGCAAAGCCTCCATAAAGTGCCTGAGTGAAATCTACTAGATTCCACTCAGTCACTTTTTCGACGCTGCTGCATCAAAACCTTGAACCTGCTTGATATAGCTGAAAGGCGTGAGGCACCACGTTATGTATGGGCTGCGAGCATTGCTGGAGTTGCGTTGCGCTTGCGACGACTCCAGCAATGTGCCACCCTTCCGACGGGAGATGCGTCATGCATCTGTTTATCCTTGCGCCACGATGCGCCGCATAGTAAATGCGGCACGTGTGTGGTGGCGCAAGGGTATACTTGCGTGACGCATCTTACCTTGCACATCTCTGCCGATTTGCAGGGATGTGCCAGTCGTCATAAATCTGCCACTTAATCTCTTAAGTATAAGGGTTGAAAGTATAAGACATTCACAAATGGTTGTACATCTCTCAATATGTTTGTGGATAGAAAGCGTGGAAGTCTTCTACAGCAGTGCAAATAAAGTCTTATCCTCTAGCTAAGAATATTTTAAAGATTTTGGGGCAGATTTATGATGACTGGCGCATCCCTGCAAAGCAGCAGGAATGCGCCAAGTAAGGTGCGTCACGCAAGTTTACCCTTGCACCACAGCAGATGCGCCGCATTTACTATACGGCGCATAGTGGCACAAGGATAAACAGATGCGTGACACATCTCCCGTCGGAGGGGTGGCGCATTGCTGGAGTTGTGTAGCAAGCGAGACGCAACTCCAACAATGCTCATAGCCTGCCGATATATAACGTGGTGCCTCACGTCTTAAACATTCTTTTAATTGATCATTTCATAATCTCATCTTCTCGAAACTTGGTGCATGCCCTTCAATGCCAGATTAGCCATATTAGATGTTAATGAGATAGGTGATCTCCTATCCACATATCAACTAGATATGCTCTTCATCAAAGAAGCATGGCTTACCCCCTGCATAATGACAATCACTGGACATCCTAATGCCAGAGACATACACCATCATCCAATAAAAAGACCCAACAATTGAGTATGAGTAGCCGTCTTCCATAGGCCACTTTTCTGACTTTGAGCTACTATCAATCACAAGCTAAACCCACTACAAAACTACTTGGTACTTCCATATTATATATTGCCCTCCTAGACTCAACTCCAACTTCACAGAACAATTCAAATACCTCTTCACATATATGTTGATGAACTAGGCAAATAACATTTACCAGGGTGATTACACTGTTATCTGGAACAATGAACCAGCTAACAAAGAAACTAAAAGGAATCTCACACAACTCATAACCTCTCCAGATCACAAGAGGATAATAATGTTGACCTTATCATACCAAGAGAGAACTTAATCATCTTAGAGGGCCAAATCATTCTGAACTGGATTGATCATCATTTCGTAGTTTGACCATCATACCATTCTGCCTCACCCGTTCCCCTCAGCTAACGTGCCAGAAAATATCCCAATGGGAAACCATGAAGACCTGGAACAGTCCCATCAAAATGATTTCCTTGGAACACCTTTCACAAATCAGAGGACCAAGAGGATTTAAGTTCCACCAACACCCTCTTAGTCTACTACAAAGAGACAACAACAAATATCCACAACTAATTGGCTTTACTGTCAATCAAAAGAAAGATTGGGCATGCAATTTGGAATATGATAACTTACAAACCTTTAAAGAGCATAGAAAGAATCATAAAGATCTAGTCCACCTAGCAAAATCCAAATACTTCAAAAACAAGACTGAGGAAGTAATCAAAATAGCAAACCTACAGCCCTCTTCCAAACCATACAAGTCTGCTCCAATCCAATTAAGCCACCACTCAAGTAGAACATTCTGCTAAATTATTTGCAGAAAAACATTAAAGTACAAACAAGAATTCAACCGAAGCCTAAACTAGCCCATAATATCAGAAAGAGTGGTGTCTAGATGGTCATGCTTTCAACATCTAGACAAGGAAGACCTCCTCAAGATAATTACTTCCGTGAACGCTTTAACTCACTCAATCAAGTCATACATAACATCATTCAGCCTCTACTTCTCAAAATTGTAAATTCATCACTCTCCTTAGCACCTTCTCAACAGGTCCTAAAAATAAACATGTCACACTACAGATTTAGAAACCCAACCTATACTAGGAAAACCTCTGGAACTTCAGACCTACAACTAAATTACCCTTCCTCAGTAAAATTATCAAAAAACATATAAATCATATCTAGCTTAAGAGTCATAACCATCTTAAAAAATCACAATAAGGCTTCAGATTGGCTAATGTCACGTCAGACAAATGTAGTTGCCTTTTGCAACGTCCAGCAACCTTTAGGAGTCCATAGATGCATGAAAAACATAACAAACATTGGCAAAGCCAGTAGGGCTTACCTACAAAACCTTTTGCCATTGCCAGTCCTTTTTATTTCTACTAAATAGCAACCGCATGTGCGCAAACAGGCACGGCTGCTGTCTTGTAATTCATTTTGTAAAGCATAGGAATACTAATTCAAAGTAGCCATACCATATGCAGGTGCACGTATGCTCACATCTTTTAATAATTTTTTTTCTCCTTTTATAAAAATCATTACAAGATGACCACAATGCATGCACACACACAATGTTCTAAGACGGTCGCTGGCCATTGTGGAACACTAAGGGCCCGATTCACAGAACTAACTTAAGACAAAATCCTAAACTTTCTACCATTTTGGTATTCACAGAAGGCACTTACTCATTTTGGTATTCACAGAAGGCACTTACAGCTAGATGCATCAAGCGAAATACCGTTCGCAAAGGGGCAGATTCTCGGAATCTGCCCCTCAGCGACCGGTATTTATGCATTTGGGATGCATCATCCCAAATGCATAAATTGCTATTTGCGATTGCATTTAAGGAATCTCAAATTGAGATTCCTTAAATGCAATGCATGAATGTAAAATAGCTAGCGATTTCGCTGACAGGGGTCGCTATTTACTGTGAAATCAAACTTCATGGTAAATAGCGAAAACTGTGAAAAATGCACTAAAGTGCATCTTTCAAAGTTGTATGTTACACACACACATGTCCTTGGGACATGTGTGTGCGCAATACCAGTGTCCAGGTCAATTTAAGGGGTGCAACAGAGTGTCCTTTGGACACCTGTTACCCTGGAGATTGCATTCTCAAATTGTGATTAGCTAATTGCTAATCGCAAATTGAGAATTCCTCCCAATTCATTCCTATGGGCCTCTTGGCCCATAGGAATCAATGAGATGTCATTCCTTATTTGCGAATCGCACTCTGCGAGTCGCAGATAAGGAATATTTAGGAATTGCTAATATTTTAGCAAATTCTACTTGCATCTGATTTTACGAGTTCCTAAATGCGAATCCTTAAACTTCGCAATTAAGGACTCGCAAAATCGAACGTTGATGCATCTAGCAGTTACTCATTTCGGTATTCACAGAAGTCATTTAGGAGTCCTAAAGTTAGGAGTCCTAACTTTACTGCTACTAAACTGAGAAAAATACTAACTTTAAGACTTTCGGTATTCACATTAGACATTTAGGAGTCCTAAAGTTAGGATTCCTAACTTTAGGACTCCTAAATGCCTTATGTGAATACCGTGATTGTAGTGCATGATGGTGGATGTCCATGAGTTGAAGAAAGGCTCTTCAAGGCAGGGAGATTAGATCAGTTCCACATTATTAGTGAGGGTGGAGGGGGATAGGGGAGATAGGGTTTGATGGCTCAGTTGAGTTAACGAGGAGAGTAGTGTGGGGAAGTGGCGATCAAAAGTGGTGAGGTGCGGGTCAGTGGCCTGTATGAGAATGGTTCCACTTCTGTAGATGGGAATGGTGAGTTCCTCTTTGAAGGTAGGGGAGTTTGTAGTGAGGATTTTTTCACCATAGGGAATGATTACTGACTTGGCGACTTGAAGGTAAAGAAAGAAGGTGTTTTTCCATGTAGTTGGGCGATTTATGTTAAAAATGAAGTTAGTTTTCGTGTTGCCATTGGTCGCTGTGTGGTAGTTATCTACAATAAGTGTTTCCGGGTGTTGTTTTAGAGTACTGTGCTTACCTCTTCCATGTTGTTTATTGGTAAGATAGTGCAGCAGCCTCCCGTTGCATTGATTAGTGGCAGAGCTGCCGCTCGCTCGGTCTCTGCCTTAGGTGTTTGAGACCGCGGACTCTTTGAAGTGCAACGTGCATCAGAGTGGCCATGGTGGAGCAGAGCAGCAAATGCTATGGTAGGAGGAGAGAGGGAGTGTTACCACCTGATAGTGCACAAATCCACCTGAACATAGCAAACAATTGCAACTCCAGTCATGACCTGCCCCAATGCACATGTCAGCGCAAGCAGGAGGAAGGTCGCTAGGGAAGTGGGCAGGAGGAAGAAGACAACGCAGATGGGAACAGATGTAGCTAAAGAAAATTAAACATGCACCCTCGGGGTGAACCACATCTGACATTTGATCTCTGTCTTTGCCTGAACAGCAAATGCGACGAGATAACAATCATGGCCCTGTTTACACAAAAGCTCAGAGGAGCGTGAAAACAGAACTGCTCTTAGAAAAGTTAAAAAAAGTTCCTTTAGGAGTTGCTATAATGGGACAAGTAAAATGATACATGAAACAAGGGCAGTCCTCATCAGAGGTTACAAAAGACTAAAATGAGGGACTATTAAGGACATGTACTAAACAAAAGCAGGCATTTACGAAGGACAGTAAAAGGGGCCAATCAAAAAGATGGGGGTGAACCACATCTGACATTTGATCTATGTCTTTGCCTGAACAGAAAATGCGACGAGATAACAATCATGGCCCTGTTTACACAAAAGCTCAGTTGAGCGTTAACGCAGAATTCTCCCTTGTGTGAACTGCTCTTAGAAAAGTAAAAAAAAGTTACTTTAGGAGTTGCTATAATGGGACAAGTAAAATGATACATGAAACATGGGCAGTCCTCATCAGAGGTTACAAAATGAGGGACTTTTAAGGACATGTACTAAACAAAAGCAGGCATTTACGATGGACAGTAAAAGGAGCCAATCAAAAAGATGGGCGGAGATTCAAGCTCATATCTAGGTCCAGCATGTCTCAAAGAGACAGCGCATGCGCTGAATAGGCGGGACGTAGAAACATACGGTGACTGAAGGGAATGAACTGGGATGCAAATAGGAAACTGCATGTAGTTGCTGGGCCCTCACACATTTTTAAAAATAATTAAATATATTAAGCTTGGGAGGGGAGGAGTGAGAGAAATCAAGGCAAACAATACACTTCCATGGAGTGCTAGGCACAACATTCAGCAACAATTGATAAACCTAATAGGTTTGGCTTGCATTTTGAGTCCTGACTAAAACATTAAAGAAGAACTTGCCGCAGTGAAAAAATACAAAAATAAAAACAATTGCTTACTATGTACGGTGCATCTATGATAACTTAATGCATGATGAATCAATGCCCTTGTGAAATATAGAAAATAGTTCCTGATGCATTGCAATGCAGGCAGTCTATAGAAAATGAAATGGTTCGCAAACTACCAATAGCATGATGTCAGAGAATAATACTACTCTGGGTGCAGCCAAAGTCCACTCTATGTATATTTAAAAAAAATATATGCTGTCTAGCCACACCTAAAATCTCACCTCACATCAGCAGCGAAATAATACAACTCATCTACTCAAACATGGATGAAATCAACATGCTCTATTAGCAGGACAAAAACAAGAATAAGAAGGAAATCTGTTGAATAAGGAGCAGGGTGCTGAGATAGACAGAAAATAAATAATGATTAAGGGGTGGATCCAAAGCCCACTTTAGGTCTAAATTAGATACACTTAAATTATGAACCTGCTATGCTATAATTTAGCAGGTTTAGGTGCGTTAGAGTGCCTCATTTTATGGGTCTCTTAAGGTTGCGACTATTGGCCAAATAGATTAGGCACTAAGGCCCTGATTACAACCAGTGCAGAGTGGAATTACTCTGTGGAATTCAGCTCCACACAATTTTATGGGATGCGGAGTTCCTGCACCCAGATTTACTGGATGCTGGAACAATAGAGATGATTTTACCAGTCAGGAAATCCAGCTGATAAAATTGTTTGAGAAAGGGCTGTATTTCAGCCCGGCTCTGTCCCCGGGCCCCGGGGCCCTGTCCGATGCTTAGGCAATGCAACCCACCCTGGCAAAATGGTGGTAGCACATGCATATTGCAGGCCTCCAGAACATGGTGATGTCCGTCTGTTAGAAACGGGGCCTTTAGTTTGCAGAGGTATGCACCCTGTCCAAATAGGGACCACCACTCTAGTCAGGGTAAGTCAGATACATACTAAAAGATAACCTGTGCTCACCCTTTTCTAGCTTGGCACACAGCAGCTAGGCTTATCCAAAGAGAAATGTGTAAAGTATTTGTGCAACACTCATTTGTGCAAGCACAGTAACAAAATGAAAACACCCAAAAAAGACTTCACACTGGTTTAGAAAAATAAAAAATAATTTTATAAATAAATCAAGACCAAAACAACAAAAATCCAGTAAGGAGAAGTTGTGTTCTGAATTTTTAAAGACTTTAAAGAGGGCTAGCACTTGGAAACAAAAAACAACTATGGGGGTTATCTGGTCGCACTGGACCGGTGCAAAGTCAACAGTTCAAGCAGACCGCAATGGAGCACAGTCTGTAGACAAGAGCATTGCAGGCCCGGTGAACAGAGAACCTAGATCCTGGCTGCAACAGCAAGATGCGGGGTACAGAAAAGGATGCGTTGATGTTGGGACTGCAGTCTAGGTGACAGTTAATCCATGCAGGAGGGGCAATGTGTCGACCTTCCATACTCAGTGGCGGCAATGCACTGGTTGAGAAGTGGCAATTCCGGAGGTGATGCAGCGGTTCCAAGTGTGATGTGCTGATTCTGCTCCCGTAGCAGGGTCGATGGGCTGGTTCTGCATCAATTTCTATAGTGGAAGTATCTGGGTCCACTATAAGTGAACCAGGCACAGGAGCAGGGGTAGAGACTTTTGTAGCCCTGAGTCACAAGAAACAGGAGGCAAACCAACAAGCTCCTGGAGATCACTTTGGTGAAACACAGAGTACAGCTCTCCTCAGCAGGGTCAGAGAGTAGCAGGCCGCAGGGCAGCACAAGAAAAAAGCAGGCCGGCCCAACTAGCAGTACAATAGAGTGTCGGACCTTGATGCAACATAACAGTTCATCTGACAGAGTACAGTTGTTGGTCCAGAATGGCCTGATTTGGTGGGGTCAGTGACACGGTACAGATACACAGTTGTAACTTTGAAGTGCGGGTTACAATTGCAAAAATAACCATTGACGGACGGAATGCTGAACAACACTCCCCCCAGTCAGAGATTTGGGCCCCAGTTTGGACCCAGCCAAATGTAAATCAGTCTTTACCCAGTTCCCCAAGGGAACAGTCCAGCCCTGACTGCCAGACCAGGTCCTCCATGCAATATGAAGAGGGCTCTGGATCACCAGAGTCTGAACACGGTGCACAGCTTAAGGACAACTCTAAGTTGTCTCGCTGGTTATTTACAAGTTATAAACAATCAACCAAATTCAATTCAATGTACATTCAACATTTCGTTCATTGTGCATATGAATAAGTTGCAGCAAAGCAGCTTAGTTTGTTCATGTTTATGAAAAGGTCATGTCGAACATACACAAATGATGAACAAATACTATACAACCATATCTGAATTACAGAATGACATTCTACAGTATCACACTGACAATTTAAAATGAAAGAAAAGAAAGAAAATCCCAATGCATTTCGGGTTCCAACATCTGAACCCTTCGTCAGGTGAAATAATTATGTAATTAAATAACCAGCGAGACAACATAGAGTTGTCCTTAAGCTGTGCACCGTGTTCAGACTCTGGTGATCCAGAGCCCTCTTCATATTGCATACAGTCTGAGTGAAAGGGGTCCACTCACTCCCAATATCGGAAGCACGCAGACACAATTAAACCCGAAACATTGTAATATATTAAGGCTTACATTATTAAAAAATTAGGTGTGCGGTTAAAACTCACTTTTTCAGACCAGGTCCTCCCCCAACCAGAAACAAGCCTCCTAAGACCGGTTTCGGGGTATCGCCCCTCATCAGCCAGGATAGCTTGAATCCAGTGACATGGCGAGGACGGGACTGGGCTGTTCCCATGGGAGCAGGGTCAAGAATGATTTGCATATGGATGGGTCTAAACTGGAATGGTGTGGTGAACGAAATAAACAACAGATTTAGTCCCATATCTCTGACTGGGTGTGAGTGTTTGACATTTTCAAGCATTCCATCCATCAATTGTTCTTTTTGCATTTGAAGTAGGATGAACTTCAAAGAAGGGTATTTGAAGTGAACAGAAGCTCTTTCTTTCCAGCCCTGGCTCCAGGCTAACTGCAGGGGCGACTGGGCACTGCCTATTGAGGTGTAAGTGTCAGCCCCTCCCTCCTTTCCTTTGTAGTCAGGCTGCAGGCACACAGAGTAGTAGGAGAAGAGAAATGCCCACTTTCTAAAAAGTGGCATTTTTAAATAGTAATGACAAATCAAACATTACCATTCTAAAGATATACAACATAATAAAGCTACTCCTTTCTAATCAGGAATTACAACTTAAAAGTGTATTGAGGAATTCCAAATATTAAACTATGAGAGGAGTAGGCCTCACAGGAGGGAAAACTGAATTTGAGTGTTTTTCACTTCCAGGACATGCAAAATGTAAACATTCATGTCCTTACTTGTACAGCAGCCTAACCCATGGTTCTTCCTGGGGCCTACCTTAAAGGGTGACATGTGTAATAAAGGGGAGTGTAAGGCTTGGGAACAGGTTTTAAATGCCAAGTTGAAGTGGCAGTAATCCTTGACAGGTTCAAAGGGCTAATTGTGTGGGTGGATCAATTAGTGCTGCAGACCCACTAGTAGTATTTAATTTACAGTCCCTGGTTATACGGTATACTACTTTACAAGGGACTTACAAGTAAATTAAATATGCCAATTCTGTATACACCTATGTTACCATGGTTAGGGGAGAAGCAAAGTCACTTTAGCACTGGCCAACAGTGGTAAAGTGCCCAAAGTCTTAAGACCAACAAAAGAATCACAAAAAGAGGAGGTAAGCAGGCAAAAAGTTTGGGGGAAGACCACCCTAAGGATGACAGGTCTAACACCGGCCATGTTATAATGTTGTTCTGGTGGTAATTTGTTGCCTCCTGTAGGCTTTCATGGCATGATAATGCCAATCCTTGTAGCTTTACTGGCCCTTTGAATAAATATTGCTAATTTTTGGTATATTGGGGCATCCATGATATGAAATGGTGAGATATGGGCATGCAACGCAGAATCCATTGTTGTGTCACAGAAATTCATGCGAGAACTTGATAGAAAAGTAGGAATTTCAGCACCTCACATAGGAGTAATAAGCAATATATATAAATGTTAAAATGTAAACTCTGGGACACACAGGATAAGTTGCCCTTAAATTCAACCATCAGTTATTACATGGAGAGGGTGATACATCTGGCAAGCTCCTGGCTTGGGTCCTCAGGCGTCATATAGAAATATCTCCCATTTTGCACATCCAGAACATGCATGATCAGTTACAGACCCGGCGACAAGACATTTTGTCGGCCCTCCTGGACCACTTTAGGTTGGTGTACCTGGCTGGCCCAACAGACCACAAGGGAGAGACGGATACATTTTTGGCTAGGGTGGGACTTCCATAGTTGCGACAAGACCTCATGCAAACATTGGAGGCAGATCTCTCCAAAGAGGAGTTAGGTGGTGCCATGAAGGTGCTCAATAGATTCAATGCCCCAGTTGGAGAACGGTTCCTTGTGGATTTTTATCACACCTACTCTGCTGTCTTCAAGGAAAAGCTGCTGGAGGTTTTTCTCGAGGCAAAGAAAGGTCTTTTCTCTGCGACAATGTGAGAGGGGATAATGTGGTTGATGTTGAAACCTGGGGAAGATTCGGCAATTCCTTCCTCAGACTGGCCCCTCACCATGCTCAAAGCAGCTATTATGCAAAATACTTGCAACTAGTTTGCAGGGGGTGGTCCGGGAGTTGGTCCAAGAGGATCAATGCGGCTTCATGCCAGCACATAGCACTACTCGTAACTTACATAGGCTGGCCCATGTATTGCATGATGCCTTGTACGGAGTGAGGGTGATGGCTTTGGTCTCGCTTGATCTCGAAATCGAGTTTGATATAGTGGATATTACTGGCAGTGCTGCATGCCATGGGGTTTTGGCCCAATTTCCGTGCCTGGATGTAAGTCTATTCTAAGTTTTCTATCCGTATCAGAGTGGATGGTGAGCTTTCTGAGTCATGGACAATAGGAAGGGGAACTCGACGGGTTCCTCCATTCTCTCCTCTTTTTGCGCTGGCAAGTGTGCCCCTTGCATTGTTTTTAAGCAAGGAAATTGACCCTTGGGGATCAGGGTGGGTGACGCCACTCATTTTGTTTCATCATACGTGGACAATGCATTTGTATATGTACCCCTAGAGAGTCTGTTCAGCTTCTGCTATGGCTGCTGGGTACTTTTGGCAAGTTTTCAGGCTTTAAGGTCACTGCCCGAAAATTGCTCGTTACGCCCTTGTGGACTGTTCAGAAAACGGATGGGCCAGTTACCCGATAAGGGTCTTCTCTGGGAATTGAAGGCTTTTCAGTATCAAGGGATCTGGGTCACACACACTGAGGCTCAACATCAGCTTACAAATGTAGATAGGGTCCTTAGGGGTCTTGAGAATTCTATCAGGTTGTGTAACAGGCTCCCTCTTTCTGTAATGGGAAGGGCGGCTGTAGCAAAAATGTTTTTCCTTCCTCACTGCCTGTAGCTTGAACAAAACTCTCAATTTCTGCTGTGGAACCAGTTCTTCCATAAGCTGTATAGCCTGTTATTTTGCCTCATCTGGGCGTGTAAGCGCAGCAGGGTGGCACGGGCAAGTCTCAAGAGGAACCTGGAGGATGTTGGATTGGCTGTCCCAGACAAACAGCTTTATTATTAAGCTGCACATCTACAGCATGCTGCTAGATGGCTGACAGAGTCTGATCATTGGGAGAAATGATTACTGGGAACTGTGATGGGAGGAGACACTTTGCAATAGTTACTGGTGAGGGGCGCAGGGCAGAACATTCAGTCACATATTCAATCAAAACCAAAGCGGAAATTTGGGAGAGGGTGGTCCAAAGGGTTCTACACAGGTCTCCCTTCAGTAGGGTGCTACGGTTGTAGAATGTGGCTCCCTTCAGAGACATTGATGAAGATATGTCTATGGAACACTGGAGAGTGGGAGGGTATCAGGTGCCGGGTGATATCCAACCCGGAGAAACCTTTCTTACTTTCCAGGACGCTCAAGATTCTGTTGAGATCGGACCAGCCCACTTCTCACACAATGCTGAGCTGTAGAGCATTGCGAGGGCGATCTGGACTGATTTCCCTGCGGCCCCGCAGCCCTCTGGGTTGCTAGACGGCCTAATTGGATGAGGGGAGGGATGTTACCTAATCACCCACTTTAATAAAGCCCTTAGGGACGACATGCATCACTAAACATTTGCAGCGCGTGGGGCCTAGGAAAGAGATTTGGGAATGCCTGTTTCATATTCGGATTGGATGGGTGCAACAGCCCTGGTGAGCCCAGTGTCCTGTAATAGTAGATTCAAACTACTTCACTTTCACTTTCGCACCGTACATATGTCACACATTATGAATTGAACAGAATAGATCTCACTAGAGGAGCGAAGCATGCACCTTGCGGGGAGGAAGAGGTGCCATCTTTTTACATTTAGCTTGGAAATGCGCCAAGGTCCAGGATTATTAGAGGCAAAGGTTGTCACGCCTAGAGGTGCCACTTTTTTACATTTAGCTTGGAAATGCGCCAAGGTCCAGGATTATTAGAGGCAAATGTTGCCACGCCCACTAATGCCGCTGGTTTGCTTGATGGGCATGGTAGTTGGACCAAAGAGATGGAAAATCCCCTACAAGCTTGCCCAGCTGGCCCTCCTCTAGGCGAAACATCATGTGGCCATTGGGTGCTTGGGCACTAGAGTTCCGTTGCTGGATCACTGATTGAGAGACCTACTACAATGGGGAGTGGCAGAAGAACACCATGTGAGAATGTCGCGGAATGACGTAGGGGGGGCTGACGAGGTATGTTATGGCCCCAATTGCAATTCCATGCTGACATTGACCTGAGATCCGATGACATCTCTCAAGAGTTGATTGTATGGAAGGATTTTACTTTTGATATTTTAATGACGACTAAGGGTGAAATTATTGTACTCCTTATTGGAAGATTAGCTTGTTGTCTTGGTTCATCCCACAAGTTGCATTGATCGTTATCTGTGTGGCCCTGAAGCTACTGCACTTGGTGAATGTAAAGAGATCATGTCTGTCACAGCTTTCAATATTTAATTGATGGGATGATATATGTGGAACTGCACTCTTGCACTGTGTGTTTCTTTGTTTTTCTTGTTTTACTAAAACTAATAAAATACAGTTTAAAAAAATCTAAAAATGCGAAACAATAGAAAATGATAAATTGATGTTTTAGCCCAAACAAGTATTTACAAAAACGAAAAGGTGATATTTCTGGACACACATTCCAAAATGAAAAGTCGTGTTTGATAGCACAATATGAATATTTTCATAAACGTATCTATAAGATTGGTGTACATTGTGTTATGAACCTGAAAGAAGTGCTGTACTTGCATCAGTGATTGCATGTGGTGGGCACTACCAATTATTTGTAGGACTTAAGGGCATATTTACAAGCACCTATCGCCATCCCGACGCCACTTTCAGTGACAGTGTGTTTGCGATAGGGGCCTTGCCTTATTTACAAGGCAGCGTTAAGCCACTTAACGTGGCTTAATGCTTCCTTGTAAATAAAGCATTCTTTCATGCTGTGTTTAGCGTGAAAGGGAGGGCACTGGGTGCTGTGATGGGCGTTCCACCGCAACACCTATTGATTTTGATGCTGCCCGCTTTTTACAAGGGCAGCGTAAATAGGAGGCAGTGCCAAAATGAAGACGAGGGAAAACCTGGTCTTAAAGCGGCTAAACGAGGAGAAATGCTTTATTTATGACTATGACACGCAGAGCCAAACAATGCAATCTATTGGCGCACAGGGGTACTGTTCCTCAAAACTTTTCCAGATCCCGTCTGCTGCCTGGGTAATATTCTAAGGTAATGAATTTACGGCTCAATAGAGTCTCTAACAGAAAAGGCAGGTTCGTAACTTGTTCCTTTTTGCAGCACATCAACCGTAATAAAGTGAAAAGACAACACATGAAAACTCCAACACCAATTTAGAAACTAACAGCCACATGCATCAAAGTCCGGTTTTGCGATTCTAATTTGCGATTTTTACCGAATCGCAAATAAGGAATCGCAAAACGGGATGCATGATTGAAAGTGCATAAAATTTGCGATTCGGTAAAAATCACAATTTTTACCGAATCGCACATAATATGCATATTCCAATTTGCGATTTCGCAATTCCCATTGATTCCTATAGGCCAAAAGGCCCATAGGAATCAATCGGAATTGCGAATTCGCAAATTAGAATTCGCAAAATGTTGATGCATACCATGGGTGCAGGGGGGGTCCAAAGGACCCCCCCCTGCACCCCTGAAATGTATTTTGAAGTGCATGTTTCAAACACACATGTCCTAAGGACATGTGTGTCTGTAACATGACAGTGTTTTGAAATGCAAATGAGAGCATTTTAACACATTTTCGCAAATTACCACGAGGTTCAACCTCGTGGTATTTGCACCCCCTATTTGCGAATTCGCAATTTTTAAATTAATCATGCATTTCTTTTAAGGAATCCCAAATTTGCGTTTCCTTAAAAGCACTCGCATTTTTGGAATTCGCTAAAAATAGCGATTTCACCAAAAATGCTTGATGCATCCCAGAAACCTATTTAGGAATCGCAAACGGCCGAATTTTGCGATTCGCACCGTTTGGACTTCCTAAATAGGTTGATGCATGTACCTGATACAGTAGAACGTATTAAATAATTTGACACCAGAACAGCAAAAATCCAATCAGTAGAACAGGAGTTATACATTTTGAAACTTTTTTGTGAAATATAGAGCCCAAAAAATCAATGTGCCAACCATGGGCATCTAGTCGTGTGAGACCGAGACAAACTCGAAGGTTATGGCCCACTACACAGACCAAAACACGGGACTGAGACCGCCCTCCTCATGGTTACCGAGGAAACTAGAAAAATCCTAGATCAAGGAGGATCAGTGGCAGTGATCCTCCTTGATCTAAGCGCGCCATTTGACACGGTCAGCCATGACACCTTACTGAACCGCCTGTCCTGTGCGGGGATCAAGGATAATGCCTTATCTTAATCTTTTTTGGAGAATAGATCCTTCAGGGTCTTTGATGGCGAATCCGTATCCTCTAGCAGACCCCTAAAGTGCGGTGTTCCTCAGGGCTCCTCTCTAAGCCCTGCTCTTTTTAATCTGTACATGAGACCCCTGGCCGATGTCGTCCGCCCATTTGGAGTTAAGATCATCTCCTATGCGGACGACACGCAGCTAGTGGTTTCACTGGTGCAGGAGGCAAATCGAACTTTGCCAGGCGGGCTTAGAGAATGCCTGGAGGAGGTGAGGAACTGGATGTCGTCATCATCCCTGAAGTTGAACGGGGACAAAACAGAGCTGATGCTCCTAGGCCCAGCAGATCTGTCCCTTTCTCCCTCTCTGTGGCCCCCATGTCTAGGCCCTCCCCCAACCCCCAAAAATAACATCAAAAGCCTCGGAGTGTGGCTGGACAATTCGCTATCCTTCAATGTCCAAGCCACAAAACTTTCAGCCACCTGTTTTGGCATCATGAGGGTGTTAAATAAAATATTTCCCCTCCTTCCCATGGAAGCCAAACAGGTGGCTATTCAAGGGCTTATTCAATCACGCCTTGACTTTAATAATGCACTCTATCTCGGCGCACCAGAATATACCCTACGCAGGCTGCAGATTGTACAGAACTGCACAGCACGCTTATTGCTTAAAATTCCCCGCAGACACTCAGCTAGGGCCGGACTGATTAGCCTTCATTGGCTTCCGATCCGGCAGAGAGTACTGTTCAAAACACTATGCATAGCCCATCAAGCCTTCTGGGACACAGGACCCAGTATCACTCGCGACCTGGTCACCCATTACACCCCAAACCGAAGTCTTCGTTCCAGCCAGGCCTTCTCGGCAGTGGCACCAAGAATAAAAAGATCCAGATCTGGCGGAAGGACGTTTACATACAACGCGTCCAAGACCTGGAACAACCTTCCACTCAATCTTAGAGCGAACCTGAACCTCACTGAATTCCGCAAGCAACTAAAGACCTTTTTGTTTGCATCCGTTTATTAACTGCCTGCCTTCCCCCCACGCCTTTAGTAGACTCTGGTTATCCCAGCGCTTGGACGCCTCCGGGCAACAATTTGCGCTCTATAAATCGGAAAGTTTACAAGTTTAGTTTACTACACTGGAGTGTGGTTTGGATTAGGCCTGGTCGTGGTTTGCCTTCAGACTTAGAAGAATTTTTAAAGATAAATGTCTGAGAAGATAAAGTTCAGCAGGGCAAGGCATCTATCGGTGTCCACGGAGAAGGTGTCATCGTTGGGGAGCAGCTGAATGAAGTTGCTGTGAAGATTTCTACATTTTGACTTTGTCACTATTCTGAAAGTTGAAAATCTCCAGGACAAAGCTGCGGGTTATAGCTGATGAGTGCTCCACAAGGCCTCATACCCTTCCAGAGATGTACAGCTAAAAAGGATTTGCCGCTGCACAGAAGAACATAATAGGAGCTACTGCAAAGTCCTAAGTTTTGTTTTTTTGCTGTTTGGGCAACTTTACCACTGCTTCCAGGGGTTCTGGATTGGGTGGGCACGACTTCAAGGGCAGGTCTTCAGGCAGGGTCCCTGTACAGGGTTCAAGGTGTTGCCGCTTTTTGTGTCCCTGTCGCTCAGAACAGAAGGCCAGCCAACAACAGCCCTTGGAGTCAATCATATTCCTAAGTTCAAGCAGCAAGACAGGTCTCAAGCAGCAGGGCAGTCCTCTTAAGAACAAAGAAGACCTCAAGGAGTAGGGCAGTCCTCTGAAATAGAACCCCTTCTGAGTGTTCTCTTCAGCTCCAGGCATGAACTGAAGAGTTGGTCTGAGGGTCCAATATTTATACCTGGTACCAGCCTTTGAAGCTGGAGAAATGTCTAGGCATTTCTACATTTGGCACTGGAAATGTGTACTTTGTCCCTGTCCTGATTCCAAAAGGTCTAGGGTGAGAAGAAACTGATGTCAAAGTTCTTTGTGTGTGCTTGGAGCAGTCCCTTTGAAATGAAAGTGGGGAGGGCACAGCTCCACCCATCCATCAATGCAAATGCCTATTTCCCATGTGTCTCACTGTGTGGGAAGAACTCACAAAGGCCAGCTGCTAGCTCCACCTAGCCATGTGACCCAGGACACAGGCTGCAGTCACTCAAATGGTAAAGACAAGAAAATGCAAATTTTCGAAAAGTTGCATTTTTAGTATTGTGACTTAAAATTGAACTTTATCAATAAAGAGGATTTTTAATTACAATTCTTTTAAAACCAAGCATGACAGTTCTACTTGTTTCCAAGCAAATGTTAGCCCTTATTAAATGTGACATGGTGACCCACTGTTATGCTATGGAAGAGGTAAACCTTGCAGTAGTGAAAAACAAATTAAAGAGTTAAAATCAGTGCTAGGACATGTAAAACGCAAAAGTATATGTCCCCCCTTTAAAATCCAAGGCTCCCAGCCCTATTGACTGTTTAGAGCCTACCTTAGGGGTGACATGTGTATTAAAAAGGACGAGTAAGGCCTGGCATAAGTTTTATTTTGCCAACCCCAACTGGCAGTTTAGAACTGTGCACACAGGCTACAATTGCAGGCTTGAGACATGTTGTAAAGTGCTACTTGAATGGAGGACACAATACGTGCTGCAGGCCCACTAGTAGCCATAAATTCATAGGCCCTACATACACATAGGACTGCTGTACCAGGGACTTATAAGTAAATTAAATGTGCATATTGATTTTAAGCAAATCTTATATGTTTGAAGGGGTGAGCACAAACACCTTACCACTGGATAGCAGTGGCAGCAGTGGTAACGTATACTGAGTCCTAAAATCCAAGAAAGGGGTGAAGGTAAAATGTTTAGGGGTGACTCTGCAGAGAGGGCCAAGTAGGCAATAGAGGAGTCAAGCCCAGATGTGAGCTATAGAGGGGAGGCACCCTTGAATTTAATCAAGGGGAAGAGCACTGCCCTTAGACCATCTTGTCAGGATAAAGACAACACTTCCCCACACCCAAAGTCTGTTGTCTCTGTCCTAGGAGCAGTTCACACCTCACCACAGAGAGCCGTCAGCTGCCAGGTGACAGCTGGAATACTTACAGAAAGGCTTTAGAGGCTTAAGGGAGAAAAGTGGCACCTTTCCAAAAATGCCTTTTTCTCAATAGTTACACAAAATCTGACTTGATCATAAAGTTGGATTTTGTTTTACTAATAAGGACGAGTCCTTGAAATATTTTTCTAGCTGCTATCAACCTGAATGTGTGTGATAATGTGTGATAATGTAATCCAGTGAGCCAGACTTGCTACATTTAAAATAGCAATTATGCTGCTATACCTGCTTTTAAATACCATTCACCTTGCCTTATGCAGAATAAGGCCTACCTTAGGGGTGATGTATTGATATTTGAAGGAAGGTTTAGGCCTTTTAAAAGGGGTTAGTTTAGCAGATTTAACCTACCCTGTCAGACCAAACTGGTAGAACTGGGGTCAGGCTTGTTGTGTTACTGCAGTGGGTGGCACAAAGAGTACTGCAGTCCACTGGTGACATTTAATTGAAATCTATGGTACACTTGGGAAGATAAACTAGGGACTCACAGGTAAGCTAAACAGAACAATTAGTTGTATACCAATCTTATCATGTTTAAAGGGGAAGCACACCCACTTTACCAGTGGTTGGCAGGAGTACAGTGCAGCGTCATGTGTCCAACAAAAAAAGTCAAGGCAAAAAATGTGGGGGAATATCACGTTGGACATTTCCAAAATGCTTCTTTCTGCTTATGACAATGGCATCCAAACAATTGTATTGATCTTAAACTATATTCAAATTATATTAGCACATTTAAAGATGTAAAAACTATTTATAAAAAATGTCTGCATGAATCCCCTTTAGTGACTGATTGCAAATAGAGAATCATGGGCACAAAATGCATTACTACTGGTTATTAACTTATTTATGGGTCCTAATAATCACTAGGTGTTACCTTTCAGGTGTGTCAAAGTGCAAAGGGGATAACAGCAATGAGTATTTTTGAAAAAATAAGTTGTAGGGGTGAACGCCTAGAATAAAAAAATGGGCCTTTTTATTTATTTAAATGAGGTCCCTATTTTATCTTTTTATGTGACCAAGGTTTTATAAGTCGAATCTATGTTGATGAAATGCATATTTTTTTAGAATGTTTGATTTTATGGCTTTTAGTTGCCGAATAAAGTACCTTTTGACTTGACTTAACACTTAATATATTTGTGTGGAATTATGAACGTTGTCTTTATAGTTCAAGACTGCGAGTATCTGTGGTACTTGAACAGTGCTGTACTCTTACCACTTACATATCATTTATTGCATTGTTTCCAACTGTGTTTGTAGAGTTGGGTAAAAAGTCAAATTTTATATTTAATTCTATAAAGCATTTGTTGTCATTTACGTCCTTTGGTTCGGATTATGGAATAGAATCATTGTTCTTTATTCACAATGTTGTATGTTGATTTTTCTTCACCTTTTTATTCAAATTTCACCTATTTCTAATTTATGGTTGATTTTATGTTCTCTTTTTTACTGATCAATCAGAGTGCTTGTTTGGTGTGGTACCGGATTAGCGTTGTCAGAATAGCGTCTGAAACATTAATATTGTGCCCGAAATGTAATTTACAAGAATATCACTCCAAGGAAAATAATAATACAAATCTTCACGCAATGAGACACTAATTTAGCAAATGATATATAGGACACAATGTTTATGTCAGATGATATTTTGTATACAGTATTCTGAGCTGCAGTTGCTTGTTTTCATGTATTGACTAATTAGTTACAAATTATCCACTATAAGTCTTTTTGTTTAATGTGGCTGAGGTCTTTCTAAAGTCATCTACTGGTCCATATTATATTCTGTAGTAAGCACATTTTGTGTGATCTTTTTCCTGTTTACTTTTGACTTTCTCAAAATAGTGTTTCAAACAATCTAATGGTAGAGAAATGCCTTATTGGTAACAGATTGATCTTTTGATATTATTGCAACTTACAGTTCCTCTATGTAGTTTACATTTCATGGTGTCTGTGAACCTGCTCCAATCTCAAAGGTGCCTCATCCAATTTTTGTATTCGGAGTTGAACACTGGATCTATTAAAAATGAATCCACAAAATCTCTAGCGGATTGGTACAAATTGTTTTTACTGTCTGAGCTGTCATAGCCTCAAGGACTTGAAGATGCTACTGGGAGCCTGGTGGATGTTTTAGAATAGAAGACATGAAACTAGTGGGAAACGACATTCTGTGAGCCCTTTTTAACATCTGGTTTGAGATCGTTTGTCATGCAGCAGTCATTTCACTAAGGGCAGAAGTGAGAGACAGAAACTAGGTAGCTGATGTCTTGAAACAGCTTCAGTGTTTTTTCACAATAATATTTAAATTATATTCGTCAAGGACGGGGGCATGGACAATTAGGGAATGGGCATATGGTATATTATAAGCAGAAAAGTTTATGGATAGGCAATATCACCTCACAATTTTTGAGTGTCACTAAATTAGACTGAAATATTCAAAGTAGGTAACACCCTTCTCTGTATATGTCAGAATGCTAAAACCATTCAAATCAAGATTGGTTCATGAGTGTGAATGCTTCAGTTGTCTGTCAATCAAAGTACCTTAACAGCAGACAACTACAATGGAGAATCTGAGATGCACATAAGCTGCGTGTTGTATCTTTCCTCTCCAAGACCACTGGCTTCACCTAAAGCAGTTTAATTTGTTCATCACGATTCTCTTTCTTCCATTGTATTTATTTATTTAGGAATTTTATTAGGGGTGCCACATGTCACCTATGCCACATCCAAACAACGAGGCAAAGTGGTAAAAAACAAGGAAAAAGAAAGGTTTGACAGTGTGGGAGGTAGAATCAAGACGGGTGCTTAGGATAAACCTAGACCTGACATTCTTTGGTTACCTCCAAAAATAATGTTAGACTTAATTGAAAGTCTTTGTAAAAGGTTGGTTTTCGGGGGGTTCCTGAACTGCAATCTTCACAAGGACTTGAAAGCTGGGTCATTTCCATAGTTTTGGGCTGGACTCCCAAGGAGATTAATTCACACTTTAATCTTTTATAGGAACTCTGATAGCTCAAGTAAGCTGAGTGGGAATGCAAGTTCCTAGCTAAACCAAAGTAGCCTTCTAGTTTCTGAGGGTAGGCAGGTCGTATGCTCCAGTATGCTGTTGCATAATTCACACAGTTTCTTCACCTTGTTCATAAGTTAAACCAGCAGCCAGTAGAGAGCCTTTAACGTTGGATTGACATGATCCCCATTTTTTAAATTCTGGTACATAATGGCTGACCACTTTTGCACTCAATGCAATGTTAATTAGCTTTTTTGGGAGGGCATTTAAGACATTGTTCGTGTATTCCAATTTGTTCTAAGATCAATGCTTATTTAAGCTCTATGAAGTGGCTGGCTTGGAGGTGTGGGGGGATTTTTCAGATGAGTGTGAGTTGGGAATTAGCTCCTTGTACCGGTTTCCGAGGTTGCTAACAATATTAATCCCAAGGTTTCTGACCTGTTAGTAAGAGGTTGTAAGACTGCCTGGTTGGAAGCCCAATCAGAAGGAGGAGCTTCTGAGTCCATTCTTCCTTTCGTGAAGAATTTCTTTCCCTCCTTTAGACAAACAAATATGTCTTTTATCCAAAAGAAGACATGATTTAGGCACTTCCCATTGCTAAACTGCTTCTTTGTGCTGTTCGTTAAGCAGACGAGTACCTGAGTATCATCCTAGTGCTACATGAAGTCTGTAGATATTGAAAAGCAGCAGAGGGAAGGCAGGGCTCCCCCGGAATCAAACATTTCACTATGCAGGAGGAAGAAACAGAGGAACTTAAAAGTACATGATGACTCTGGAAGTGGGGAAATCAATGAATGTGTTCAAGGGCTGTCCCTGAAATATCTCACCTTTGTAGAGTCTGCTCAGCAGTAGACTGTGTCATGTGAAGTCGCCCTTTTGTATATGCTGTTATTAAAGGGGATAGCCAGAGCCGTACACATTTCTATGTGTGATGCCTTACCTCAACAACTGAAAATACGTCTATAAAGTCTATGAACAGAAATTGATTCAAATACATTTGCAACTTTGATACTACTAGATTTGTTGTATAAATATTGATTCCCCTTTTCTAAATTGTATTTGTTCTACTCATATTTATTTCTCCATGCTGCTCACTAGACGTAACTTTAATACTCAATATTTTATATTAATTATGTTGCCATTCTTTTGCAGGATGTAGATATCTCTGAACTTATGAAGAAGCTTGATATTCTTGGGGACAATGGGGTAAGTATTCAACTAAAAATGTGATTCATACTATAGCACACCTTTTTACTTTTTATTGCACCTTGGGTTTTCGTTAATGCAATAGACCAGGACAAATAAGCAAAAAAATCATGCACTTTCTTTCCTGACTCTTTCGCATACAATGAAAATACTCTTTTATATTGCTAAGCCTCGCAGTTAATATTATAACAGAAGAAATATGGTAAATGTAGAAAATATTATGCAGGAAAAGATGTAGTATTTACAATTATATTTAATATGTCTGTGCAGATATTTATTTTAGAGGACACATAACTGTATTATATCCATATGAACTGCTTAATGCGTGACACCAGATTCACAAGAAAAATATGTTGAACGCTACAGAGTTTTATTTATTTATGCAAGGTTTTGCAAAGCACTACTAAGTGCCCATCTGAGGCTTTAGAATGCTTTGGGTTTGCATTTATATAAAATAATGCAAGTAACAGGAACATACTGTGTGGAAGCTGATGATGTTCCTGGTAGTCACTCCAGAGGGACAACACATAGTAAGCACTCCGCCATCATATATGCCCTGTATGTCTTAGGTGCATGACCAGCCAGAGCTACAAAGTAGAAACTAGGGAGTAATGTGTTGAAGTGGGTTGGATCATCCAAACCCTACGTAGAATTGGTAAGTCTTTAAGATTGACAAGATCTTCTGCAAGCCTTAGATGAAGTAGCAGGGAGTACCACAGGGAAGAGCACAGAAAATGAGGAATTTGACCATCAAATCTCTTGTGTCTAGCATGATTGGCGGCCACAAAATGTCTGTTGGCTAACCTGAGGTGTCTGGTCAGTAGATAAGGAATGAGCAGTTTTGGCATGTAGTTAAAAAAAATCGACAATGGAGTGCCTCATGCACTTGGCGGAGAGTTTTGAATGATACTCTGTCTTTTACAAGCAGTAAGTGCAAAGTTTTCAATGTTGGAGTGATGCGATCATGTCACTTCGATCCAAACACCAGGTGTGCTGTGTAATTTGTAATGCTGAGGCCAAAATAACTTGTTACAGTAGACTAGAAAGGACCATAGGGAGCACTAGCAATGTTTTCTAAGCGTAGATCCCGTTTTAGCCACCAACGTTGATGGAATGTCACTATAATGCAGAACTCCCAAATGACGGTCTTCTTCTGCTGCGACTGGAGAAGAGACAAATTCTCCAGGCCACAATAAAGGGAATGAGGTTAGGTTGACACAGCTAAAGAGGAGAATCGTATTTTTGACTAATGAGGCATAGCCAATTAATCTATGTTCAGAGGTGGACATGTGTCAGACAGTGAGGCAGATTTGTGGAGGACACCAGATTCATCATCAAGCTGAAGGCAGAATTAAGTGACATCTGCATACGTGTGGGTCCCTATATTGTAGCTGTCTTGGATGATGGAGAGGGATGCCTTATAAACATTAAATATTGTTGGAGTAGTCCGTTGCCTTTAGGCAAGGTTTGACCCACAGAAATACCACATCGATATATACATGGAAAAACTCTGGAAAACACCACACATTGGCTAATCTTGATAGGAATCAGCCCAGTTTATGTTCATAGGGGTGCCTCTGAGGGAATACCATTAACTAAGACAGCACAGTCGCTTCGATGTATTGCAACTACAACTTAATGTTTAATGGCTGAGAAGTTTCAATCAATGATATCAATATACCAGGATGACACTCATTATGTGATAAGAGTAACTCTGCCCTGATGTTTAGAAGAGTGATTTTCATTGCACTCCAGGGTTTTTAACCTGGGTCGAAGTTACTCAAGAGGCTATTTGTTTCAAGTGGGTATACAGTTGGCAGCAGGTGACAGTTCAAAAGCTCCTGCCAGAAAGGCCGGATATGATTTTGTTGTTGGAAACATTAACGGGTTCTGCAGTTGGCTACATTTGGATGGGGTGATAATTGCATATTTGATGGTCTAAGAAAAACCCCACTGGTGGTAAAGAATTCACGAGGCTGCACGTGATCAAAGCAAGGGCATTGAGGCCTAGGTTGATGAATTTGGCATTACAAATTTCTCATGAAGGAGAGAATTATTTTGAGGGAGATTGGCATATCAAAACTGTCATCATAGACATATACAATAAACATCTGTTATTCAGCACCAAGATACCTTTGGGTGAACGTGCTCTTTACAAAAAAGAAATGTTATGTAATGTTATCAATCAATCAATCATCGCATTTGTAGAGCGCACTACTCACCCGGAGGGGTCTCAAGGCGTTGGAAGGGGGAGGGGGGGGGTGGTCTGCTACTGCTCGAAGAGCCAGTTCTTGAGTTGCTTCCTGAAGGAAAGGCGGTCCTGGGTCCGTAGGAGATGGATGGGGAGGGAGTTCCATGGCTTGGCTGCCAGGTAGGAGAAGGATCTTCCTCCGGTGGTGGCTCTGCGGATGCGTGGAACGGCGGCGAGAGCGAGGCTGGTGGACCGTAGCTGGCGGGTGGGAGTGTAGAAGGACAGGCGGGTGTTGAGGTACCTGGGGCCCAGGTCGTGGAGAGCCTTGTGTGCGTGGGTGAGGAGTCTGAACGTGATCCTCTTGCTGACGGGGAGCCAGTGCAGGTCTCTCAGGTGTCCGGAGATGTGGCTGTGTCGGGGGATGTCCAGGATGAGTCGTGCGTAGGCGTTCTGGATGCGTTGGAGTCTTTTCTGAAGTTTGGCGGTGGTTCCGGCGTAGATGGTGTTTCCGTAGTCCAGTCGGCTGGTGACGAGTGCCTGGGTGACCGTCTTCCTGGTTTCAGTGGGGATGTTATGTTATAAGCCTTGATGAATAGGGATCATATTTCCCAGCCAGAGGTGGCAGTGATGATATAAGCCCTCAGAATTCCAACTAAAGTTATTACTAAGATTCCAATTGTCTTGATGAAGAATGACAATGGATTATCTTAAAGATCAGTGGACTGAACTGGTCTTAAAATGTAGTTCTTTCCTTTTAAATCTGTAACAGTTTTACAAAATCATCTGCCTGACTGAAAATAACCTTTATGGTACACTATGGGTGCTCCTTGTTGGAAACTTGACTATGTCACGATGAGGGGGTTAGAAGCTTCAGGGTGTCGCGGGCGAATGTGGTGAGAAGGGAGATGGCAGTTGATGGGAGCGTACGTTGGACGATTGCTGTGCCCTGCTGCCCTAAGGTTTGAAGTAAATGATGTACAAGGAATAAACATTTTCTTCAACCTGAACGTGTGATCTGTATTTACTACTGGCGACGAGTTTTCATCAAACGTGGCATCATTGGACTGAATGATTAGAATCCACACATTTAGCCTACCAAAACTCATCTTGTGTGGTGGAACAAGTTAATTCCATCGAGGGCAGTGCCAGCAGTCATCCCATGAAGCCTCCGGTCTGGACTGCCGTGTGTCACACATCCTGGATGTGTTGTTGCATTAGAGCAGTTACTGTGTCCCTCCGTGGAACCAGCAAAGTGAGGAATGGTGATGTCAAGATCCTGCTGGTGATCAACATGTTCGAGTAGAACATACAGGTTGACGTTCTAAAGCTGTGCTACATTTCCTGCGTAGAAGAAGCAACGTATTCACGCATCAATATAAGGTCAATTTTCCATGAAGATGAAGTTACATACGTATGTTACGTTTGCTGTCATCTTAGAAGTATAAAGTAGTTAGCAGCCGATACTTCAACATCATTGTACTACTTCCTTGTGGTGCTGTTCTCACGAAACGGTGGCATTGGTGTTTATGGGTTCCAGTGAGGTTTGTCTTACGTCAAGACAATGCATCCTCGTGGGGAAGGTGACAATTTTTCTCATTCCTGTTGGATACATGCTCACACAGTGATAGGCACACCTTGTAATTGTGCCTCTCTGACTAATTTTCCATGTGATTGGCAGACCTGGAGCTAGATATAGCTTTATACTTGGAGGAGCATTATCACTTCCATTACCTTAACCATGTTGCCTGTCCTTACCTGGCAATTAACCACATTGATAAGTAATGGATACACTGATGTATGTTTAATATATATATTACACTGTAAGAGTGGCACGGTGCACACCTTTTATTTTCATTTTTTGTTTTTTTGTTGTTATCGTTTCTTCGTTATATGCGTGCTACCCGAAGAGCGTGGACAGCCCAAGCCACGCGGGTTACTGATACTGCACTGAAACGGAGCAACCTGATGCCCCATGTCGGATGCACAGCTTAAATGTTCCTTGCATTCACAAATGCTACTACGCTTGTCTTTTATGTTCCAATCTTTTTATTAAACGTTTGTCATCCACATTCTTTTCTTCATTTCTCATTATCTTTATAATCCACATGTAATCAAAACTTTATCCTTTTTACGCAAGTCACAGGAGAGACATCTACGTATTCACCGTATTCTTAAAGACACAGAAATGCTCATCCAAGCTTAATCCTGCACCCCGAGGGTGTACGCAAACTTTATCCGCTAGCATGATTGTTTACCCAATGCATTTCAGGCCATCCATTCGGCCCTTCGTCAGGGGTTGTATATCTACAATGTAAAAACACATGAGTAAGACTATGTTTTCCCAGTTTCCCTCGATCTTTAAAAGCACATTTTCACCCGTAGCCTAACCCCCACCAATCAACGTCTTCCCGCAATATACGTAGCTTTTGCTACATCACTTATCAGGTATTTTCAACAGTGCCTCTCTGCCCTCCTACTTCTCTTCCAGAGCTGAATTCTTTATACCGCGGTGTCCCCCACTTAAATCATGTGTGATTCCTCCAGCGTATCTTTCATAAAGTTATCACCCCTCTTCACATACCAATTACCCCTAATCTTCAGCCCCCTCACAATTTCTCTATAAAAAGTCTCTTCTCCTTCCCTGCCTTCTCCATACCTTCGAATCTGCTGAAGCTAGCCTCTTTTCAATCGACTCTTGCCGGGATTACCAACCGGTTCAGTTTTCTCACGCATGCTTCTTGAGTCACTCCTTCTTATGACGGACTTTATACCCGCCCCTCTTCCACACCTGTTTCCCAACCACCTCTTCCCGTGCAACACCCTCCTTTAATTTCACCACTATATTTGCATATAGCCAGGTTCTGAGCTGGGATGGGGCAGTGAGATAAATAACGGTGATGGATCAAGCCCTGATCTTTGGACTGGGTAAGAGTGGTCTGCTCAATTCAGACACTCTGTTCATCACCACCCCCTTTTGTGAATCGATTTTGGCCACTATAGGTGTGGCAGGGTATACTCAGACATGAGTCCCTTTCTCACTGCTCCATCAGGATTCAAGCAAGCCGGGCCGAAGACGGCTGAAATGCCAGAAACCGGTCCCCGGTAGCTTGTCTCCTTTCTGGTAAAGAATTGTCTTGGTAGTTTAGTCTGCCCTGTTCCCATGATGCACTGGGCCAGGGACAGACTGATTTGCATATAGCCAGGTTCTGAGCTGGGATGGGGCAGTGAGATAAATAACGGTGATGGATCAAGCCCTGATCTTTGGACTGGGTAAGAGTGGTCTGCTCAATTCAGACACTCTGTTCATCACCACCCCCTTTTGTGAATCGATTTTGGCCACTATAGGTGTGGCAGGGTATACTCAGACATGAGTCCCTTTCTCACTGCTCCATCAGGATTCAAGCAAGCCGGGCCGAAGACGGCTGAAATGCCAGAAACCGGTCCCCGGTAGCTTGTCTCCTTTCTGGTAAAGAATTGGCTTGGTAGTTTAGTCTGCCCTGTTCCCATGATGCACTGGGCCAGGGACAGACTGATTTGCATATAGCCAGGTTCTGAGCTGGGATGGGGCAGTGAGATAAATAACGGTGATGGATCAAGCCCTGATCTTTGGACTGGGTAAGAGTGGTCTGCTCAATTCAGACACTCTGTTCATCACCACCCCCTTTTGTGAATCGATTTTGGCCACTATAGGTGTGGCAGGGTATACTCAGACATGAGTCCCTTTCTCACTGCTCCATCAGGATTCAAGCAAGCCGGGCCGAAGACGGCTGAAATGCCAGAAACCGGTCCCCGGTAGCTTGTCTCCTTTCTGGTAAAGAATTGGCTTGGTAGTTTAGTCTGCCCTGTTCCCATGATGCACTGGGCCAGGGACAGACTGATTTGCATATAGCCAGGTTCTGAGCTGGGATGGGGCAGTGAGATAAATAACGGTGATGGATCAAGCCCTGATCTTTGGACTGGGTAAGAGTGGTCTGCTCAATTCAGACACTCTGTTCATCACCACCCCCTTTTGTGAATCGATTTTGGCCACTATAGGTGTGGCAGGGTATACTCAGACATGAGTCCCTTTCTCACTGCTCCATCAGGATTCAAGCAAGCCGGGCCGAAGATGGCTGAAATGCCAGAAACCGGTCCCCGGTAGCTTGTCTCCTTTCTGGTAAAGAATTGGCTTGGTAGTTTAGTCTGCCCTGTTCCCATGATGCACTGGGCCAGGGACAGACTGATTTGCATATAGCCAGGTTCTGAGCTGGGATGGGGCAGTGAGATAAATAACGGTGATGGATCAAGCCCTGATCTTTGGACTGGGTAAGAGTGGTCTGCTCAATTCAGACACTCTGTTCATCACCACCCCCTTTTGTGAATCGATTTTGGCCACTATAGGTGTGGCAGGGTATACTCAGACATGAGTCCCTTTCTCACTGCTCCATCAGGATTCAAGCAAGCCGGGCCGAAGACGGCTGAAATGCCAGAAACGGGTCCCCGGTAGCTTGTCTCCTTTCTGGTAAAGAATTGGCTTGGTAGTTTAGTCTGCCCTGTTCCCATGATGCACTGGGCCAGGGACAGACTGATTTGCATATAGCCAGGTTCTGAGCTGGGATGGGGCAGTGAGATAAATAACGGTGATGGATCAAGCCCTGATCTTTGGACTGGGTAAGAGTGGTCTGCTCAATTCAGACACTCTGTTCATCACCACCCCCTTTTGTGAATCGATTTTGGCCACTATAGGTGTGGCAGGGTATACTCAGACATGAGTCCCTTTCTCACTGCTCCATCAGGATTCAAGCAAGCCGGGCCGAAGACGGCTGAAATGCCAGAAACCGGTCCCCGGTAGCTTGTCTCCTTTCTGGTAAAGAATTGGCTTGGTAGTTTAGTCTGCCCTGTTCCCATGATGCACTGGGCCAGGGACAGACTGATTTGCATATAGCCAGGTTCTGAGCTGGGATGGGGCAGTGAGATAAATAACGGTGATGGATCAAGCCCTGATCTTTGGACTGGGTAAGAGTGGTCTGCTCAATTCAGACACTCTGTTCATCACCACCCCCTTTTGTGAATCGATAATAAGGTGTTGGCAATCAGTGAAGAAGGGTGTCCTTAGGGGATTTACACTGAATTTCCCAAGGTCTTCAGCATAGGCTTCGGTTTACTTTGGAATTTTGAGCACACAATTGTGTTAACGAATAATGCAGTGCCTTTTGTTTCCAAGGTAAGGAGGGTTCCCCACATAATGTTAGCACCACTTGAACAGGAGCTCAATAAACTGAGGAAAAATGGTGTGATTGTGTGAAGGTGTGATCGGTGGTTTTGGCACCCAAGAATGGTGGGAGTGAGATTTGCATGTGTGTGGATTTGAGAGGAATAAATAAGTATATTAAGGTTGACAGACAACCCCTGCCAAACATTTTGGAGACACTGGCATTTATTAAAGATGCAAGAATTTTTAGTGTTATGGATTTGTCATCAGCGTATCATCAGATCATGCTGCATCCTGATTCCAGTCATCTAACTTCCTTTGTGACTCCTCTGGGAGCATTTTGCTTCATTTGCACTCCATTTGGCCTTGCTTCTGCGGTGGCATGTTTTCAGAGGGTCATTAAGAGGATTCTCGAGGGATTGGATAAAGTACTGTTTTTTCAAGACAACATATTGGTTTATGGTTGCGATATGCAAGAACATGATGTGATTCTGCAGAAGGTGTTGAATCGTCTCCAGGAGGCAGGGCTGGTACTTAAAAAGAGAAGTGCAAATTCAGGGTGCAAATTCAGGATGTCTACTGTAACATATTTAGGACGCCATCTCTGGAGAAGGAATAAGTCCTAAATTGGATTTGGCAAGCTACATTGTGCAGGCTCCTGAGCCTGAACCTGAAAATAAAGACCAAGGGGTCGATTAGGATCGCGGACGGACTTGCGTCCGTCCGCGACCCCAGAGCAGGAGGGAACCTCCGCATGGCATGCAGAGTTCCCTCCTGTGCAATTAGGATGTGACCGCCACCCTGGCGGTCACATCCTCTATTTTTAACATTGCGGCGGGTGCAGCTTCAAGCTGCACCCGCGGAAATGTTAAAAATGCACGCATTGCATTTGCATGCAGAAAGAGGCAGGCACCGCGCGGTGCCTGCCGCTTTCTGCATGCAAATGCAGGGGGGTACTATAGGTACCCCCCATGTGCACCCCCCAACCCCCCTTCACCTAGGGGGCCCGCAACGGGCCCCCACAGTGAAGTTCCGTATGCTTTTCCACGGCGGAAAACCCGCCGCGGAAAAGCATAATTTACTGGCCATCCTAATATGGTGGACGGTGTCTGGAAGACACCGTCACCATATTAGAGCTTTTCCGCCGCGGTTGTAATCCGACCGCGGCGGAAAAGCTGCGGACGGAAACCAGGACCCACCAGCCATCCTAATCTGGCGGTGGGTCTTTGGTCAGTCCGCTGCGGTTTTTCCGCATCCTCGGGCCGGCGGTGGCTTCCGCCGGCCCCGAGGATGCGGAAAAACCGCAATCATAATGACCCCCTAAGTACGTTCATTCTTGGGGCTGGCAACGTTTTACTCCAAATCAATTAAAAACTTTGCCAGCATTGCTCAGACTTTAAGGGATTAGCTTAAAAATGAAGTCAGTTCAAGTGGCTGGAAATCAAGCTTTTAAGGTAATCAAGGAATGTATTGTTAATGTTCCCTACCTTGGGACATTTTGATTCCAATAAAAAGACGATTTTGTCCTTAGATGCCAACATTAAGAGTTTAGGTGCCGTTCTGGCCTAGATGGATGGAGGCGCGAGGCATTGGCTGTGTTTTTCTTGTGGGGGTGCCCTTTACGATGAGGTCGGACCACAAACCTCTCAATAGGATTTCCACCTGCAAGGAACTAGAGAGTATTTCTCCTAGAATCAAAAGGTGGACAGAAGGATTGTCCAACTGCAACTTCGTGGTGGCATACATACCAGACTCTAGGAACTGTGTAGCGGACTGTTTTTCTAGAATGCAGACTAGTGGGGGACATTATGAGCCTGAGAGTGGGTTGGTGAATTGGGTGTGTGAGCCAGCTTTAAGGGACAGTGAGTGGGAAGAAACTTCTACCGATACAGATTTGAGAAAACTCAAAGAATTTGTTATAGAAGGATGGCCTGATAAGAAGGATGAGCCTACATCTTTATGTGGTTTCTTTGCAGTCAAGGATGAACTGTGCATTGTAAGGGATAAGGTACTAAGGGGGGGAGGGTTATACCTCCAAATGCTTTGAAGATATAAATTATTAATTCATCTCATGAAGGTCATTGGGCAGGAGCAAGATTGCATGAATGGTACTGGTGGCCAAGGATGGACCATGATGTGAAGGCGATGGTTAAGGACTGTTGGCAGTGTGCCAAAATTAATAAATCCAAGAGAACTCATGCTGCTCCCTCGTCACCAGTTGAAATCCTTGATGAGCCATGGACTAGGTTGTCACTCGACATTTCCGGCCCCTTTGAGTTATTCAAGCAGAGTGAGCAGTTTGTGATGCTCTTAGTAGATTATACTCCCAATGTGTTGTTATAACGTGTGTTCCTGTGGTACATCTAGAAACTGTTATTGACTCTCTCAAGGAAGAGTTCTCTAGAGAAGGTATACTGAGTAGTTTGTTTTCTGATAATGGGGTGCAGATTGTAGTACAAGACATGTCTGATTTTTTTTGTCAAATTTCTATTTACCCATCTCAAGACAGCTCTTTATGCTCTTCAAGCTAATGGCCTGGCAGACAGCATGAACAACCTGGTGAAAAGTTGTGCTCAACATGCTTTGTTGGAGAAATGCTTGTTGCATGATGCTTTGAGGGAAACTTAGTCGGCTTATCGTGTAACGCCTAATGAGGTGATATTTGTATCATCATTTGCAGTGTTGAGGAGCAGGAAACCTCACTACAAGCTTAGCCCAGCCTGACTGAAATTGAGAGGGAAGATGGAGAAACAATAGTCTAATGATGAAATTAAGCAACGTAGGGAGGAATATCAGATGAGGTACAAGAAACATTTTGATGACAAGAGTTTTGTAAGTGTGAGTTCTTAGAAGAAGGGTGATAAGGTATTAGTCAGGAAGTCTGGTACGGTAAAAAAAGGAAGATCAAAATTCATGGGTCCAATCTTGATTCGTGAGGTGAGGAGAAATGTAGTAGTTCTTGACTCTGTGATGTGTTGAGTTTCTCAAGACTGGTGAGAGTTGAGAAATCCTCTACTCTGGATGAAAAACATAATGGTTCTTTTAGAAAAATCAAAAATTGTGTTCAAACAAAATTGTCTTCCGATACTGAAAAGACACAATAAATGTGCAAATAAGGCAGTTACCCCAGCATTAGAGCTCTTTAGATGCAAGGTCCAGTCAGCAGTTTTGTACGGGGCAGAACTTTGGGGACCAGTGTGTAGAAAGACCTTTGAAATCTTGGAGAACAAGTTCATAAGGGGATTACTAAAGGTTCCTAATAACACTTCATTACTACCCCTACTCCTCGATATGAACATACGACGCACCGATCTACATGCAATATTAAGACCGCTATTGTTATGGGTCAGGTTGTGGATTACCCCTGAGTTAACTGAATATAAAAATGGACTGGTTGAAGTTTTGAAACTAGATACTGGCAGTAAGAGTTCTTGGTTTAAACATGTCAAAACTTGGTTAACAAAATTGGGTTTATCCCATTTTTGGAGCCAACCAGAATCTTTGACCGTGTCCTCAAAGAAAATAGTCAAACTTTCTTTTTGGGCCCTTGTGAGCCATGACGCAGTATACGTTGGAGCGCATGGCCCCATAACTGAAAAATTTTTAATGGTAAAAAATGTGGCCCAGTTTGAAATGTTTCTTGATGAGATTCAGCCACCATTGGCGAAAACCTTGTATCTAAAATATAGGTATGGCATACTAAGAACTCGGGAAAACGAGACAAAATGGGGGAAAATTAGCAACGACAAATGCACTATATGCACAAATAATGTAAGAGAAGACATTTTTCACATTCTATTTTTCTGTTCAAGCTATGTAGAAACAAGAAGGAAATGGATAGTGCCATTGTGCCGTAATATCGGATCAACTTCGCATAAGGAAGCTGGTAGAATATTAACTACGGACACTAGTCAAGTAATTGTGTTTGGCATCAGTAGATTTCTCTTGGCTGTAAAATTCATTAGACAAAAATTGTCTCTGCCATTTTAAGTGTATGTAGCGAGAACTGTTAACTGGCAGTTATAATCCAATTTAATGTTTTTTTAACCTTGTAAATATTTTAACAATCTTTTTAACTATATTTATTGATGTGTGTTTCAAGCCCCAACTCATGATTTATCTGCGAAGGGTTATGGTAATCATTTGGTCATGCACCAGCACTTTTCTTGACTGTATATTTTTTGTACATTTGTCGATAATAATGTGGTCATGTATATTATGTATTTTGTATATCTTTTATGATGCAATTGCAACGAAATAAAGATTATTGAATTGAATTGAATTGAATAATGGTTCTTCTTTTGGAAAGTCCATGGGTGAGGATTGTACTCAAAACGGATCGTTATTCAAGCCTAAATGGCATGATGACTATGTGATGTAATTGTATTGGTTATATTTGTTTTTTCCTTTCCTTCTTTTATTTTTATGTTTATATGCACGATGCATATTTCTACCAGTTATTCCTGTACCTATTTCTATTGAAACTGAAACAGGCTTCTTGTTATGTTTCTGTTCTCCATTTATTGTTTTATAGTATGGAAGGGGAAGATGTGCTATGTGCTAGCCTGTTCTTACGGGTGCTCCATGTTGGAAGGTCGACTATGAGGGGTATTAGAATCTTGAGGATGTCACAGGAGAATGTGATGAGAAGGCGGTTGATGAGAACGGATGTTGGGAGACTGCTGTGCCCTGCTGTCCTACGGTTTGAAGTAAATGATCTACAAGGAATAAACGTTTTCCCCAACCTGACTGTGTGATCTGGATTGACTATATATTCCATACTACCATCTGTTATGTCACATGAAAGTTATGTCATATTCAATACATCCACCTAATCACTACATAACAAGTTAGTATAAGTAAGTAGATGCAGAGGTAAAAACAGTACAATATATACTTTGCATAACAATGTAATATTATGTGATTTACTGGATGTGATACAATTGTAGGCCAATAATATTGCTCTTAAAATATTTGTGTTCACATACAGACTGTACTTGACATGATGTGCATCGGTAAATAGTTTTTATGTCAGTGTCTTTCTAGCACTCTTCCTTGCTATTTCAAGTGTTAGTTATCTGTGCCAAAACAACAACACAAAAAATGTAGCATAAACATGAAGTTACCACTACTTGCTTTCAGGTATCACTATTTTAGAAGAACATTGTCAGTGCATCGTTTGTTAGTCTTGAGGAACATAATTTCTGAGATTGGGGCTAAAGTGTTCAGAAGAGTTTAGCCTGAGTGTTCAGAGCATTGGATAGTTTGGGTTCCAAGTGGACTAAAATGATAGGAGGAGATTCCAGATGAAGGAAGGATTAAGCAATTTAGTGAGTAGATGGGTGAATGTTGTTGGCTGCATTTTGTACAAGTATCTCAATATGGTGGCATGGCCGTTGATATGGAGATCCCCCAGCCTGGCTATCCATCTCCCTGTTAATATAGAATTTGATTCAGTAAACATCCGGGCCTTCATGACATACGTGTACTACTGTGCCGAAGCTCTGGTTGCAACTTGGCAGTAGGCAGATCCTATTACACAAAGGTGGGCAGTATTCATTGTTGTGTCTTAGCTAGAGTAAAATATGACCAGTGGAGGATATCACAGGCTACTGTCCACCTAGGCAGACTTCATTTGGATGGGGGCATGACCATTGCAAAAGAAGTCAGTCCCCTCACTGCATGAGAGGGTCTGTCTGTAAAGTTCAACAAAGAAGGAGGTACATTGCAAATCTGACAAGTGGTATCGTGCACGTGAACATAAAAGGCCAAATTATCTGTTTTTCTAAGTGTCTGGGTGGAAACAGTTGCTGTCAGACAAAGTCTCTTTTAGCATGACCCTCCCCATTTTTTTTAACTAATGCTGTTGGTTTCTGGAGTCTGTACACTAGGATTCTGCTAATTAGGGCATGCACTCTGGTCCCTAAAAAGCATGGAATTAGTTAAAAATCCTTAGATATAAAACACGATTGGGGAAATATTTCTAGAGTTGATGGGGGCGCTCACTATTTCTGGGTTTGTATGATAGGCCATAGTGTCAGTTACGGCGATCCAAGGGAAGGAGAAATCACCCTGCCTTGTTAAATGTAGATATCGAAGGCTCATCAAGGCAGTATAAACATCGCCCTGAGCACAGGCTAAATTATATGTAAATGTAAATGTAAATGTGTTTCGATTTATATAGCGCACTTTAACCCAGGGGCCTCAAGGTGCTTGCTTAGGGAACCCGTCCTGGTATTCCCCTGTGAGATACCCTGGCCGGGTATCCACAAGGTGAAAGCCAGGCATCCCGCCGCGAGGGGCCGTTGTGGAGATTAAGCAAGCTATTGCCCAGAGTCGCAGAGTGTGACCCCGTGAGTCGAGTAGGCACCAGAGCGAGAATTGTCGACTCCGTGGAATTTTTGAGCCCGAGACCCGCCGAAGCGGGGAATCGAACCCTGGTCCACGGCCGATCTCAGCTTCTGGGTCTGCCGCCTCTAACCACTGAGCCACGCTTCTCCACATATATAACAGTACATGTAAAAAGTTCAATGCACCTGATTATCTTCAGGGTTCTTTATTTTCTCAACTTCTTTTGCCCAACCAACATGTGTTTCGTCGTATAAGGAGTTCCCCGTGACTTCTTCAGGGATGTCTCATTTATTCTAATGAAGGTCGATTTCCATCTGATGACCGGTTTTAATTTCGGTCCCCGTGATCATCAACAGTTTTCCAAAATTCAAGTCAATCCGTACCATGTAAAGTTGTGTAGGCTCACTTATTCAAACCATGCCTCCATGTACTGATTCCAATCCCTCTTTTTTAATAAAGTCAGAAGTGTTTCACTCCTTAGCATGTACGCTAGACAGACAATTTTCCTGCAATCCTGTTTTGAGTCATCTTAGTTAAAAAACCTTGATTGGCACATTTAAATTATTTATCAGTCTTTGGTATTTGCTACCCAGGGCCTGTAAGTTGAATGTCTTCAGTGGACTGTAGTACGTTTTTTTGTAAACAGACTTTATTGATTTTCAAATAAAAATATAACAAAGAAAATAAAGAACAATAATAAATGTGCATCATGTCTTCATGCCCCTCCCCCAACCTTCACTCACCAATCCTTCCCAGAGAATCAACCTTGACTCACCAAGAAGTCCAGTGTGGAGGACAAGCCATAATAATTCCACTATTTGCCTCAAATTTTGGAAAATGTAACCGGGAAGCCCCTGGACTGTAGCACTTTTTGTGCCACTACTAAAGTGACCATATAAAACAGGACTCTAGGCCTTCCATCAGGATACCTAGGCAGTTTTAAAACTGCGTTTTTGACCTGTCAAAAACACAGTTTTACCAGGCCTAAAACTTCCTTTTAAAAAAGTATCGAGTTACCTCTAAAATAAGTCCTCCTATCTGTAAGGCAGGGTGCATAGTATTCAAAAGTAGGATATAGGTATTTAATGTTTTAACATGTTGTTAGAATGAAAAAGGCTCCAAACCCGTTTTTCACTGTAGCAAAGTTGAATGTACCACAGACAACACTGGGATACTTTATTATACTTAATAAAGGTAGTTTCAGATTAGCACTTGCTAGAAAAATACTTAAAAAATACTTTTTCATGGGTAAAAATCCCAAGGAAATTATGTCAAAGTAGGCAAGGTTGATCCTGGGAACTTTTTCCCTATTGATCAGGGAGTCTCCCATGCCCACAAGCTATAGCCAAGCATATATGTGGCACCTCTGGACAGAAGACAGAAGAAGGAACCTGTTGCTGAACCTGTAGAGAGAAACTCCAAGTACTGAACCTTCTCCCTCTAGTACCAAGGGCAATGCTGCAATAAGCTTAATTTTTCCAAAAGCTCCTCTGACCAGTTCCACCTGGATATTCCCTGGACCCTGCTGGTTGGGAGAGTGATTTCTAACACCCCAAGTGGTGCCCACAAGGTCTTGGAACTGTGTCTGGTGTTAGAGTATACTCCCCTGACCCTATGCCCTGCAAAGCTCCACACTTAGAAACTACTTCAGAACTTTTCTCCCAGAGAACCAGCAGAGACTGGTAGCGATGCCGAAGCAGCAGATGGCCAATATGACTAGTGATTCAATATCAGCTGGTTTCTCCTGCTTTAAATATTTCAAATTCCAGAAATGTATCTCAGTCTAAACGCAGAGGGACTTCACGGCAGCTGACGTCAAATAGCATCCAACAGCTGATAAGACCTTCCTATGTACGGTTTACATACTTTTTTCATTCGGACCTTCCCACCAATCGCCGCTAACCATACAATTTTTCACCCCAGAGCCGAGGCTCCCAGCAAAGACCCGCTTTTGAGCAGGCCTCCATCGTTGAGTCTTCCTGCAGACCAAGCCTGCAGCCTCACCTGCCTATGAGGATTTTCTCCCGAACAAATTTCCAAGTCAGTAATCCCTGTATTGGACCAGAAGTAGCTCATGGTCGCCCTTAACTTTTGACTTGGACCTGTCCTAAAGCAACCAGATAACAGCAATTGGTGTGCTTTTAGTCTCTATTTTTTACTTTGAACTTCTACAAATCATATCTCTGGTTCTCTACATCTGATCTTTGTCATTGTCTATATGCTCATTAAATTATACTTTATTTATAATAATTGGAGTAGAATTTTTAATGTGTTGTGTTTTCTACCTTTTAACTGTTTTGGTAAATGCTTTCCATATTTCCCATAAATTACGCCTGTCTGCTCTGTGCTAAGACTATATTGAGGTTTAACTGGATTTGTAACAGAATTGTAACATTATTACTTAGTGAGAGCTCACATCCCCTCCAACTAATAATCCAAATTCTCATAGTTGCTTCATGACATCCCTTGTTCACCAGGTATAAGTAGCAACATTAAATATACTGGGTATGATGGTATTTCTGGGGTGTGTCTGAAAACAGATGCAACTGCAACATTGTGCCCTTGTGTCACCCTTACGCCTGCTGTGAGGCAGGCGTAAGGTTTTGACGCTGTGGCATCCTAGAAGTGGAGCAGTGAAATCTGATTTTTTTTATAACATACTTAATTTGATGACCATTATATCAAATCCAATGCAATGAATATTACACAGAGACAGTCATTTTCCACTTACAATAGGTACAACATATATATTTTGTGAATCTACTGTACTTTTCCTCCCTATTATTATGCGGGAAATGGGGAATATATAGTGTCAGTTGACATCTCGGATAGCGGATCATTGCAGTTATGGCAGATAAATGTGCAGCATAAAGTTGTTACATTTCCAATTAACATGAATAACAAATTCAACTATGTCCTCTCCCTTCCAAACCCTCCCAAACCCCACTCCTGGTATTTCGGTGTTTCCGATGTCCATTATAACCTAAAACGGGAATGCTAACAGTGTAGTACAATAGGGTCCGCAGCGATCATGATATACAATGTATGGGTCTGAGTCCTGAGACCTACTATGGAAGAGTCGCATTTTATCTCTGTGTGATTATGGGGGTTGGGGTACCCGGTGAGGGTAGTAAGTCAAGTGATTCAAACTCATGTAGCATGATCTCCTATTCCATCAAAATGGTTTTTTTTTCGAAGCCCCCTCTCTTCTTCTCTCCGAAGGGCTGCACCTTCTGCCTTTCCCCATTGAATCATGTCTTCTTGCCAGCTGGATAACGCTGGACATCTGGGGGATTTCCATCTCACGGTGAGGGCTCTTATAGCTAATATGAGGCCCAGGTCTAGAAACCTCAGTCGTACTTTCTGGACTTTCGAAGGCACATGAGGCAGTTTAGGGCGCCATCCGATATAGGGATTTGTGTGACTTCGCCTAGGGATTGACGAACCCACTCCCAGTAGCCCCGAAGGTGGGGGCAAGTCCACAGCATATGAAGGAAGCCCGCCTCGTCTCCTTTACAGCGTGGGCAGCAATGTGAAGCGTCAGGGAACATGTGGTGGATCTGCTTAGGGGTGAGATATGACTGATGAAGGACCATAGTCTGGATGAACTTTAGTTTGGCATTACGAGAAACTCTTTTTGGGTGTTCTAGCATGTACTGCAATGCCTTATCTGTGATTTCTGTGGTAGAGTCCTCAGACCATTGCGTTCTAAGTGAAGTAAGTGTGGTTGTGGCGTGTGTCCGTATACCAGTGTATAACCAATGGACCAGGTGTCCCCCATTCTCCATGTAGTATAAAAGATGTACCAAGTTGTGCTGTGGGGGTTCGCTGCGGTGCCCATGTGTTCTTTATGTAGTGGGATATAGTGGCGTGCAGTAAATATAATCGTGGTGGTGCGCCCGTAGTCTGTAAGAAGGAGTCGTGGTCCAGCAAGTTTCCATCACCAAAGAACGCCCCGACGTCCTCCACTCCCGCCGCTATCCAGTTATGCATTCTAGTCTCCGTGAGCTTACCTTGTGGTGTGGGGATACCCAAGAGGGGGATGTTCGTCGAGTAGGGGGCCGCCAAGGAGGTATAAGATAATGCCTTCTTCCGGCATTGCAGCGCAGTCTTCAAAAGGAGGTGGGGCTGTCCATGGAAAGTTTGGTCTTAGGCAGGAGCAGGGAGTGTAGCACGCCCTGGTCCAGTTCCCTAGGTGTATACCCAATCTCCTGTAAGTTCATCCCCGCGTTTCAAAGAGATAGCATTTGGAGCTGACTAGCATAGTAGTAGGCTCAAAAGTCAGGAACTCCCAGGCCACAACTCCTGATTTCCAGTTGGAGTTTCCCAGGCTAATACGTCTGCGGCCCTTGCCCCAGATAAGGCTGTGGGATTAGACAGGTAGATTCACAAAATAGTATAATAGGCGAGGGAACATCACCATCTTGAAGATGGCAATACGCCCCATCACTGACACCGGTAGGGAGGGGATGTATGACATCACAACGCATGCTTTTACATCGCAAGTTTTACAACGCATGCCTTTACAACGCATAGTGTTGAGGGATGCTGGATAGTGAATAGTTTAATTTACTATTCCAACTCCAGTCCCCGTGGATAGTAGGGAAGGTGTTGGATAGTAAATTAAATCTATTCCCTATCCTAGAGCGCCCCCCAGCGCAATGCGTTGTAATGGTTTGCGTTGTAAAAGTTGCGATGTAAAAGCACTGCGTGGTAAAAGTTGCGTTGTAAAGGATGTTTCCCTAGGGAGGACCAGAAGGCCACACTAGCCCAGAGGCCTGCTATGGCTCGTATTATGTAACCTTCGATTTAATCTACCTGTGTTTTATAGACTTAAATACCTAAGTATTTAAAGGTGGTAGGGGCCACTGGCAAGACACAGTCGCCGAACCGCAGGGTATTTGGGTATTGTATATCCCTGAAAAAAAAGGCCACAGATTTTCCTGGGTTTATAGCCAGACCCAATAGACGTTCGAAGGTGGTAAAAAGTTCGGCCAACAGGTCACGTACATACAAAAGGATGTCGTCAGCATAGATAGAAGTCAGGTGGGTCGCACCATCGATGGGTATGCCAAGCCGTTCTGACGACGCTCTGAGTGCTATTGCTAAGGGTTTCAGTGCAAGAACACAACAATGGCATTAACGAACACCGCTGTCATGTGCCCCTGTGGATTGTGTATTGGTCTGAGATGTAACAACCCGCACGGGCTCGGGCTGTAGGGGATATATATAGAAGGTGTACCCATTTAAGACATGTGTCTGGGAACCCGCAACCCGCGGACTGATAAGCATGCGGAGTGGCCTTCAATACATAATGCAGTCGCCTGGTGTTAAGAGACGTGCTACGATTCGGCAGAAATCGCACTGGTCATTATGTATGAGTGTATTGAGATAGGGCTGTATCGATTGCCGAGAGCTTTACTTAAGATTTTATATTCCGTCGCTAGCAGGGTCTGTAATTGTGTAGGTCTAGGCTATCCCGTCCTGGTTTGAGTAAGGATGTGACCAGTTCTTGCATGGTGGAGTGAGGCAGATGGCCAGCCTCGAAGGCGGATTTTCTATATTGATTCCAGTGTAGGTACTAGGTCCTCTGAGTATGTGTGGTAAAATTCAATAGATAGCCCCATCAATCCCAGGCGTTCTATTTTGATTTATACCTTTTATCGCAGCTCAGATTTCATGTTGTGTTATGGGACATTCTATTCCCTTTTGTATCGCTTCAGAAAGTACCGGATTAGGTAAATCCTGCAGGAATTCCAAAATAGAGGAGTTTTCCGCAAGTGGGGGTGCAGCATAAAGTGTATTTAGGTAATCATGGTCTAAATATCGAGTTTTTTATATTGACCTGCAGAAAAATTTAGTTTTTAATATCGGAAGTACAGAATATCGAGGTCAAGAATATCGTTGGACAGAATATCGACCCTAAGGTAAGTAATATCGATTTTTTTATATCGATGTAAGTAATATCGAAGTCAGTAGTATCGATATCAAATATATCGATGTTACTACTCTCGATGTTACTAATATCGATTTTTGTACTTTTGTTACGTATTTTATTATATATTTAATATGTATGTGTTATATGTTTTTTGTTAAGTATTTTACTTGTTTTAAATTATATGTGTACTATTTTTATATATTAATATTGTTATTTTTAAGTAAATTTCATGTTTTAGTACCGGAGCGGGTTGTGGGTTTATAGGGGAATAGGGTGGGAAGTAATTTAATAATAGTAAATTAATTATTAATTTTTAGGAGTTATTAATTAATTTTAATAAATTTTTGGATGTAAGTTCTGTAGAGGGTAGTGGGTTTATAGCGGAATTGGTGGGAAGTATTTTAATTGTAATTAAGTAATGATTTATTTTTATTTTTTGGTATTCATATTTACATTATTTTCAATTAATTAATATTTGGCAATTACATTTTTTAATTGTCAATTAACTTGTTTAATTGGTAATTAATGTTTATAATTGGTAATTAATTTTGTTAATTGATAATTAATGTTTGTAATTGGTAATTAATGTTTGTAATTGGTAATTAATTTTTTTAATTGGTAATTCGTTTTTTAATTTGTAATTATTTTTTATTTGGCAATTATTTTTTATTAATTGGTAAGTAATGATTTATAAAAAGTATATTTTGGTATAAAAAATAATTTTATTGTTTCATTTTTTTAAATTGCTAATCAATTTTTATTCATTAAAAAGTTTTTTTAGAAAAATCTTTTATATTTTAATATTTATTATTTGGTAACTAATATTTATTATTTAATATTTATTGGTATGTATTGTTAATTTGTTGTTAATTAATCATTCAATTGTAATCATGTTTTTTATAATTATTAATGGGTATTTGTAAATGATGTTGAGTTGTTTAAAATTTAAATTATTATTTATTTTAAATACAAAAATTATTTATAAGTATGTTACATTTAATTTCTATGCTATCCAACGCTTTCCCTACTGTTGCACTCACTGGTGTGGGAATAGTCATTTTTACCCCTACATTATCCAACGTTTTCCCTACTGTTGCACTCACTGGAGTAGGAATAGTAATTTTTACCCACCCGCTATCCAACGCTTTCCCTACTGTTGCTCTCACTGGAGTGGGAATAGTAATTTTACCCCTACGCTATCCAGCGCTTTCCCTACTGTTGCACTCACTGGAGTGAGAATAGTAATTTTTACCCACCCGCTATCCTACGCTTTCCCTACTGTTGCTCTCACTGGAGTGGGAATAGTCATTTTACCCCTACGCTATCCAACACTTTCCCTACTGTTGCACTCACTGGAGTGGGAATAGTAATTTTTACCCCTACGGTATCCAACGCTTTCCCTACTGTTGCACTCTCTGGAGTGGAAATAGTAATTTTTACCCCTACGCTATCCAACGCTTTCTCTTGTGTTGCACTGTCTGGAGTGGGAATAGTAATTTATACCTCTATGCTATCCAACGTTTTCCCTACTGTTTCACTCTCTGGAGTTGGAATTGTAATTTTCACCCACCCGCTATCCAACGCTTTCCCTACTGTTGCACTCACTGGAGTGGGAATAGTAATTTTACCCCTACGCTATCCAACGCTTTCCCTACTGTTGCACCTACTGGAGTGAGAATAGTAATTTTTACACACCCGCTATCCAACGCTTTCACTACTGTTGCTCTCACTGGAGTGGGAATAGTAATTTTACCCCTACGCTATCCAACGCTTTCCATACTGTTGCACTCACCGGAGTGGGAATAGTAATTTTTACCCACCCGCTATCCAACGCTTTTCCTACTGTTGCACTCACTAGAGTGGGAATAGTAATTTTTACCCCTACGCTATCCAGCGCTTTCCCTACTGTTGCACTCCCTGGAGTGGAAATATTAATTTTTACCCACCCGCTATCCAACGTTTTTCCTACTGTTGCACTCTCTGGAGTGGGAATAGTATTTCTTACCCTTACGCTATCCAACGCTTTCCCTACTGTTGCACTCTCTGGAGTCAAAATAGTCATTTTTACCCCTACGCTATCCAACGTTTTTCCTACTGTTGCACTCTCTGGAGTGGGAATAGTAATTTGTACCCCTACGCTATTTAACGCTGGCCCTACTGTTGAATTTTCTGGAGTGGGAATAGTAATTTTATGTTCTACGCTATCCAATGTTTTCATTACTGTAGTTTTTTTTTTTTACTTTAAATATTAGTTGTATTTATTTATGTATTTAATATTTTTTGTATTCTTTTTAGATAATGTATTTAATTAACTGTAAGAATATTGAAAGTATATTTAATTATTTTAATTTATTAAATATAATTATTTATTTTTATTTTTGTTTTATTTTATGTGTGTAGATGTATTTGTAATATACAGTATTTTTTTAATAATCTAAAAGTAATTAAAATAATTATTAAAAATGATTATTAAATAAGTATATATTATATATTGCATGTATATTTTTTATTAAAGGTATATTATTAAATCTGTATTATTTATTAATTTTAAACATTATTAAATATGTTTAAATATGTTTATTTTATTTATGAGTATTATTTACTTTATTTTACTTTTTTTTTACAGGAAATAAACAATATTTTTAACATCGATAATTTTTTTCTCGATATTTTTGTACTGACAATGTTGTAGATAGTGTGCCGATATACTTGCCTTCGATATTCCAGCGTCAATATTTCTGTAGGTCGATATTCTGTCCATCGATATTGTTTCAGTGATCCGTAATCATGGATGGTTGAGTTTATTTCTCGTTGGGTATGGGCTATATGTCCATTAGGTGTACGGATGCTAGTTATGACCGGTGGATCGGGCCTATCCCGGACTATGCGGGCTAGTAGTGTGCCAGACTTGTCTGCTTCAGTGTGTATGCGTTGCAGGAATGCCCTATGATCAATTACCCACAGTGTTTCTAACGTTTCAGCGTGTTTGATATGGGCGGTCTGTAAGTCTTCTTTTTTGTCAGGGTCTGACACTGCTCCCTGTTCCAGTGTGGTCATCTGTTGTTCATCTCTGAGTAATTATTGATCCGTTTCCTGCCGGTCCCCACTAATTGTCCTATCAATGCCCCCCTTACCACCACCTTTAGTGCATCCCATTCGATTAAATTAGAAGAGGCTGTGTTCCAATTTTCAGCTAGATAATTGGTGATAGTGTTGTAAAGGGCCGTTCGAAATTGGGTATTCTCCAGTAGTTGCTGGTGTAACTTCAAGGTGGGCACTGGAGTGGGCACATTACCCCAGTTGAGTGTAAGCTCTAGGGGGTTGCGGTCTGAGAAGGTTTTAGCTAGGTAGGTGTATTGGCAGACCTTGGTGACACTGGATCGAGAGCAGAGGAATCTGTCAATTCTGGTATGAAGACCATGCACTGGAGGAAAAAAATGAGTACTCCTTGTGGGTAGGGTGTAGACATCGCCATGCGTCTGCAAGCGCCCAGCCATCCGCCCAGGTAGTACACAGTTCAGTCAGTTTAATGGCATTTGTACCGTGAAGGGGAGGGTGAGATCTATCTAGGGTAATGTCCAATACAGCGTTCCAATCTCCTCCCAGCACCCAGGGGATACCATCCCAGTCCGCCAGGGCAGTACCCAGTCGGTGCAGGAAGCGGTCCTGTTCAAAGTTAGGGGTGTATACACTGCCTAGAAATATCAGGAATCAATCTAGTGTGCCTTTTAATAGTATGTACCTCCCTTGGTCATCGACCCGGCGTTCCAGTTCAATAAATGAGACCCCATTGTGTAGCCAAATAGTCGCTCCCCTGGCGAACGCCGAGTAGTTAGTGAAGTATATCTGACCCCTCCATTTTTTGCATGTTTTTGTTGTTTCCGACTCGGTTAAGTGAGATACCTGTAGGAACACTATATGTGCTCTACGCCTCAGAAGATATGCGTGTGCGCGATGTCTCTTCTGTATGGCCTCAACCCACTTACATTCCATGTGATTAGGTTGTAAGACCCTAGAGTGGTAGTTGTACTTGACATAGCACTGTATGTAAGGAGAAGCTCCCATGTGTATGGAGCGAATAGACCAACATCGACCAGGAGCCCCATACCCCATGAACATCAACAAAACATGGCTTAATGCCCAAACTACACTGGGCCCAACAATAATTCACAGTAGTCACATAACAGATAACGGTGCATACGCTTGTAGCGGGGCCGCCGCCATTGATCATGGCTGTGTTTAAAGTAAGGTCGGCTGCCTGGTGGCTCCATGGGGCCTAGCAGAGGGAGGGTTGTAATTAGACATGTCGTAGACAGTGTTTCCGCAGTAAATAAACATACATGTACTAGAGCTGGAATCCCCGCAAACCCAAGCCCTATTTGTCTGTAGATAGAAGCAATCTGGTTATACATTCTTAGCAACAATTTTGACCTTCTGTATTGTCATACAGGTTAGTACGAGATGACATTGAGCAAATGTAGGATTACGGAAAAAGGATATGATGGTTTCCACGAGTTGGAGTCTTTGTCATCTGCATAAACGCTTGCCTATCTGTGTGGTGTGGCTCACTGGTTAGATGCGGCAGACCCGGAAGTAGAGGACGGCCTGGGACCAGGGTTCAATTCTCGACACAGCAGGGTTGTGGATCAGGGTCAGCAGACTCGATAATTCTTGCCTCGGTGCCTACTCTAACCAGGGATCACACTCTGCAACTCTGGGCATTAGCTTGCCTCATCTCCACAACGGCCCCCCACATACGCCGGGGATGCTGGTTTCACCTTGGAGATACCCAGTAGCGACCATCTCACAGGGAAAGCCAGGACGGGTTCCCCAGTGGTCTACAGCGCGGAGATACCCCATGTGGGATGATTTATGCGCTCTACAAGACATCATTACATATCAGCAGGTCCAAAAGAATTCTATGTTCGTCAAGTGAGCTCATCGGCTGTCAATTATCAATTATGTCGTCCACCACCCTAAAAGTAATTGTAGGGAAAAGTGTTATACTGTGCTCAGTATCTGTATTCAGGTTGCTGTCCTCTGAGTCAGCGGGGATTTTATTAGAGTCTTCGCTGAAAGGCCCAGCAGCAGCGAGAGCCCCTTCCTGGTCTCGACGTTGTTGTTCGCGCAATGGTCCCACGCCACCTTTACCCTGAATGGAGGTCTGAGATCGGCAAGATCCTGGTTTCGGGAGTTTGCTGGAGCCCAGTGAGGAGAAATCTGAGTGCCTGAACTGGCTAGATCCGAGGCACATAACTTCAATCCATTCCTCGGAGTCTGCGGGGCTCTCAAAAAAGTTACTTTTTATGTCATAAATGACTTTCAGCCTGGCAGGGTATAGGAGGGCATATTTAAGTTGCGCTTTCTGCAGTTTTTTCTTGACAACTTGGTAAGATGCGCTGTCTCTGAATCATGATGGTGTAGTCGGGGTACAATGAAATGCAGTGATTTTCAAACTGAATCAGTGAGTTTTCCCTCGCTTTCTGTAACAACACATCACGGTCCCGATAATTTTGGATTTTTACTATCAATGGGCGAGGAGGTGTGCTTGGTTTGGGTGGCCCAGTTTGTATTCTATAGGCCTGTTCCACACAGAAGTATGGGGTGAGTCCCTCTGGCACTATATGGTCCCTAAACCATGCCTCCATAAAGTCTGCCGCTTTGGTACCCTCACTGGGTACTGGGAAGCCAATGACGCAGATGTTTTTGGGTCTATTTCTGCTCTCTGCATCCTCCACCCTGTCTAGGAGGCCTGTCACCTGTTGCTGCAGCTGCCGTACCGTTGTGGAATTCGTGGTTACTCGAGGGTCCAGGTCCCTGAAGGATTGTCCGTGGTCCTTGACGGTGACGGCAAATTTTCCGTGGTCCACCCTGAGAAATTTAAGGCCTATGGTGAGCGTGCCAATCTGCAGTTCAAGTGCTGCCCTGGAATCTCGGATTTTCTTGAGGATCAGGTCCAGTTTGTCAGGAGCACCTTCTGGCATCTCTGAGGATATGGCCCTTGGTGAGGAAGGCTGGCTGGAGGGTTCCGCCGTGGCGGAGGGAGGCCCGTTCCTTGTTGGCCATCCAGTGTATTCACCCTGATTCTGCCCATGATGTGAGGTTACTGTGTTGGTGTAATGTGTTCTCTTCCCCGTGGGTGCCCAAACATGGTATTGGCTGGGCTCTGTGTGGTTATGGGGAGAGGCCCAGGCCACCCACCGGTGGGTCATGGTAATACTTCACTGTCATAGTCATAGCGCCGAGACGCCTCCGGGCATTTGTTCGCGCTTTACCAAATTTCATAAATAAATAAATAAATAAATAATAATTGCGCTGTTTGTAAAGGGATCAGTCGGCTGGGAGGGTCTTGTACTGGAGTCAGTAAAAGCACCCCCTCTGGCTGAGTTACCAGTACGATCATCAGGTAACAGGATCGAGCTATGGTTGGCAAGGTCAAGCCGGTCAGTGTAGGTCCCAGAGCCAGGCACGGACAGCTATTTGGTCAGGAGAGGCTGCTTACTGATGGCACTGCTTGATTCAATCCAATCACCCTCTTACCCTCCCTGGCATAGCACCCCGGGTCGTAGCGGGGATTCCTCAGCGCACCCCGGCCGGTATGAAGGCCCTGTGCTGCCGATGTTGGCCCCACCACTGGGTGCGCGCGTGAATGCTCCGCGGCACAGCAAGGGACAATGCAGTATTTTGGCTCGCTGTGAGGGGGGAGAAGTCTTCAGTATCCGCAGAGACATCTATATGCCTGTTGGATAATGTTCTAAGGAAAGTACCTAGATTTAATTGCTAAGTCCGATATAATTGTACTGTTATGTTGTGTTTGGTTGAGCATTTTATACAATGTACGTCAATGGGATATATCTGATGTAGGACTATGAAATACTCAATAAATAAAAAAAAATTAAAAAGTCTTCAGTATCTGCCGGGTGAAATCTGGGATGTACTCAGACCCTCTGAAGGGGCCCACGTCCAACAGCTCGAAGCCCCCCCAGGCCCCAAATCGCTAGACTGCACCAATGGAGCAATCAGGCATGGGGCAGGATGTTCAGGCCGCAGCAAGCGTCGCAACTCACCGCCTATATCTTTGCAGGTCCTCGAGGTGTAACAATGCGATGTTCAAGGCCGCCAGGCATTTTAGGGTCGACATGGGCCTCAGGCCACGCAGCCACCCGCAATAACGTCGTGGGAGTCACCGCGCAGAGTGTCAGCCCACCCCAGTTCTTCTATGAGGCAGATCGGGCCATACCTGGGACTAGATGCCTTAGTAAGCCATTGTCGTACGGCCGTCACCGCGCACGGCCAGGTCCTCCGGCACCCACAGTGTATCCGATCGTCGGGCAGGGCCCAGCCTCGCGCCAAGTTGCCAGTGCCGCGCGCAAGCCCGCTCCACACTTCAGGCCCAGTCTTTTGCCCGATCACCGCGGCGAGCCGGCCCGGGCTCTCAACTCTCCCATGCCACAGTCTGGAGGTTCCCCTAGGGCACACAGCAAAGCAGGGGACTCCAGCGCATCGACGTTGGGTTTCTCCGGCCGTCTGATGGTCAGAGAAAGCGGCACAGTAGAATTAGAACCCCCCCAGCTACCAGAGCTCTACCAGGAGTCGACCGCCATCTTAGGTGGCTAGCCACGCCCCCTTCAGCAGTGAAATCTGGTAGATTTCACTACGCCACTTCTACGAGTCTTTCTTGCAGGGGAATGCCCACCCTGCATACATTATGCCTGACGCAGGTATAATGTAGCACAGGGGTTTCCAAAGTGACACATCTGCATAGATGCCTCACTTTGTAAATATGGCAAGCCGGGCTGCATTCTTTATGCCGCCAGTGCGTCAACAAAGTGACAGACAGACTCACCCTGGATACATTATGCCTGACGCAGGTATAATGTAGCACAGGGGTTTCCAAAGTGACACATTTGCATAGATGCGTCACTTTGTAAATATGGCAAACCGGGCTGCATTCTTTATGCCGCCAGTGCGTCAACAAAGTGACAGACCAGCGGCGTAAAAGTGCTGTAAGGTGCTCATAAATATAAAATAATAATAATAATAAAGGGGTTTATAAAGCGCATGGTGACGCCATCCCGGCGTGTCCCCGCGCTGTGGAGAGAAGTCAAGGCCAAGTGAAAGAAATTATAAAGAAAACAGGTGAGTTTTCAGACGTTTTCTAAAGTTAGTCTCTGTGTCCGCTAGTCTGATGCTCATGGGGAGAGAGTTCCATTCCTTGGCAGCCATTACACGAAAGGAGCGTCCTCCCATTCTGGCTTTCTTGATGCGGGGAACTTTAAGCAGTCCTGTTCCTCTAGAGCGAAGAGTTCTGTTAGGCTCATAGGGGATAGCCAGATCGGTCATATAAGGGGGAGCTTTATGCGAGACGATCCTGTAGCACATAAGAAGTGCTTTAAATAAGACTCTCTTTTTTATGGGTAGCCAATGCAGAGTGGCTAGGGCTGGTTTAGAGGCTGCTCTTTTTGGAAGTCTGAGGACTAGGCATGCTGCCGTGTTTTGGAGTACTTGGAGTCTCCTGATGTTTTTTTGCGTTGTTCCGAGGAGTAGCACATTGCCATAGTCTATTCGCAAGGTCACTAGGGCTTGGGTCATAGTGCGTCTGGCTTCAAGAGGGAGGAGGTCTAGAGTGCGGTTTAGGTTCTTCATAACCCCGAAGCATTTCCCTACCACTTTGTGCACATGGCTGTCATAGGAAAGTCTGGGATCCACCCAGATCCCCAGGTTCTTAGCTGCTTTACAGGGAGTGGGTACCGGCCCCAGACATGATGGCCACCACTCCTTGGTCCAGCTCGTATCCTTGCCTCCTATTACCAAAACCTCCATTTTTGATCCATTTAGCTTCAGGCAGTGTTGGGTCATCCATCCTGCAAGAGCCTGCATACAAGTTTTAAAATTGTCCGCAGCTATGGAGGGGGCTTGGGACAGGGAGATGAGCAGTTGGGTATCGTCGGCATATGAGACTAATTCAATGCCGAACGACTGAACCACTTCTGCCAGAGGGGCCATATAAAGGTTGAACAGGGTGGGACTCAGGGCAGAGCCCTGAGGTACCCCCTGTTCTAAGGCTATGCTGTCAGAGAGGTACATGCCTCTTTGAACCTGGAAGCATCGGTTGGTAAGAAAGGCTTTCAACCAGCCCAGTGCCTCCTTGGTGACCCCGGCTTTGTTCAGACACTGCAGCAAGATGGAATGTGCTACAGTGTCGAACGCGGCACTAAGGTCAAGCATAATCAGTGCCATGGTCTGGCCCTTGTCAGCGCCTGCCCGTAAGGTTTCGGTCGCTCTCAGAAGGGCGGTCTCAGTGGAGTATCCCGACCTAAACCCTGATTGTGAACTGTGAAAGGCATTATTGGACTCTAGATGAGCCATGAGTTGACTATTTGCTATTTTTTCGGCCACCTTCGCCAGATAGGGCAACAACGAGATGGGCCGCAAGTTTTCTAAGATGTCCTGGCTCACGTTCGGTTTCTTCTTTATCGGTAGTACAATAGCTTTCTTCCACTCCGCGGGGAGGGTAGCCGTGGCAAAGGAAAGTTGGAGAATGTGTCTAAAATAAGGTTCTAAGACTTTAAGACTAGCTGCTAATATCTTAGGGGGGGCAGGATCCCGAGGGGAGCCTGATTTGATGCCTTTACAAATGCTTGTTAGTATTATAGGTGCAGGGACTGAAAAGCAACTTAGGCATGTCTCCGCATGAATGATCTCTTCGTTCTCTACAAAGTCAGAGCCTGAGGGCAAGTTATTCGAGAAGTTTGCGTAAATGTTCGTGATTTTACCGGCAAAGTATTTAGCAATATTGTTGCACGTTTCTACAGAATCATTCTGGGACATGTTATCATTGGTTACCACTGAGATTTCTTTAAAAAATTTAAAAAGCTCTTTGGAAGAGTTCTCAGCCTCTCCAATGCGATTCTTATAGTGAAGTGCTTTAGCGGCACAAATTAGTTTGTTGTAGTTCATATGCCACTTTGTTTTTTGTACCCGAGCTATCTGTGCTTCAGTAGATCAGTTGAACTAGTCAGATATGCGTACATTGTCAAATAAAGTATTTGATGTGTGGTATTTAAATGTGCACTTAATTACCACTATACTTTAATCTCAGAAAGGATAAGTTTTTAGATTTTTATAACCAGTTACACAATTGAATTAAAGGTTATGCTGTATTGTTCTGCTTTGCCTTAGCAGAGTGATCAAAACGACAAATGTTTTTCTTGTTCTCACAGAATTTGAGGAATGAAGAACAGGTTGCTGTGATCCAGGCTGGAACTGTGCTGTCTCTTTGTGAAAAGGTATCAGGAAATTATTTTTCTATTTTCACTGCAACATGACTTGGATCAAGAAAAACCAAAAGATCTTTCCAAGCAGTCCTACAATATCATATTGCATGACATGCATTAAAACTTGTTTAACACATAAAATTAACACCCTTCTCTCACAGTTTTTAATAAGAAAGAATAGTTATGTCAACCAATTAATTTCCCTGTAAAGGAAAACAGCCATTCCTCATCCTTTACGGTGCATGCCTTTTAAGCATGGGCTGAAAATTCGTTCCGCTTGCGGAATTTGCGGATTTTCCGCGATTTCGCGATCCGCGAATCTCGCGAAATCGCGGTAAAATCTGCTAATCAGCGGGGACAAATTTTCAGCCAAGCACTTACAGGGTTACAGCAGCAGGTGCAAAAGTTGAAGCTAATGTTTTGTAACCTTTTACAAAACGGTTACAAAGAAATTAACTTCAACTTGGGCACCTGCTGCTGTAAGCCTGTAAGTGCTTCCTGGCGCCTCCTTGCCTACTTGCAACTATTCTCTGACCCTGCTCTGACCCTTGAAGCAGGGTCAGAGAATAGTTACAAGTAGGCAATGAGGCGCCTGTCACGAAAATTTAACCTCAACAGGTAGCACTGACAGATATAAAAACAAGCATTTGCAATGCAATAGGTCTCGCATTAGGAAAGTTTGAGCTATTGGTCTTGTAAATGACAATTTATTTTATTTATGTGTTGGTTTTGAAAATAGCTAAATTAATAGCTTTGTCATTTACAATGCGACTAGTTATACCTTTCGCAAATGTGACACCTATAGCATTTGTAATGCAACATGTTTTGTATTTACGTGACTAAGTTGTATTGATATTACAAATTACAATGGCTTTTAATTTTTTTAAATAATTAATACTTAAATAAAAGTGATTTTAATTTATAATGGCAATAGCTTAAACTTTTGTAAATAACTTTTGTGAAGATTATGTTCAGTGTATTTTATTGTGAGGAAAATCCAAGAACAGAAGTGAAATATTAACATCTTTTTGTGACATTTGTAATAAAGCTTGAAACATTGAGAGAACATATTTGAACCAGTTGTTGTTGAATGATTGCGCAGATTGATGCTGGAGTGGCGCTGAGTGGTGCTGGGTGGTGCTGAATGGTGCTGTGGTGATGCTGAGTGGTGCTGAGTTATACTGGGATGGTGCTGAGTGATGCTGGGGTGGTGCTGTTGGGGTGCTGAGTGATGCTGTGGTGGTTCTGAGTGATGCTGTGGTGGTGCTGAGTGGTGCTGTGGTGGTGCTGAGTGATAATGTGTCCCCAGTCCCTAGGGGACTATTGGGTGGCTCTCTATTGTTTAGAGTGATAATGTGGTGGTGCCTAGTGATCCTGTGGTGGTGCTGAGCGATGCTGTGGTGGCGCTGAGTGGTGCTGTGCTAGTGCTGATTGGTGCAGTGGTGGTGCTGAGTGATGCTGTGGTGGTGCTGAGTGATAATGTGGTGGCGCTGAGTGATGCTGTGGTGATGCTGAGTGGTGCTGTGGTGGTGCTGAGTGGTGCTGTGGTGGTGCTGAGTGATGCTGTGGTAGTGCTGAGTGGTGCTGTGGTGGTGCTGAGTGATGCTGTGGTGGTGCTGAGTGATGCTGTGGTGGTACTGAGTGGTGCTGTGGTGGTGCTGAGTGATAATGTTGTGGTGGTGTTGAGTGATGCTATGGTGGTGCTGAGTGGTGCTGTGGTGGTGCTGAGTGATGCTGTGGTGGTGCTGAGTGATGCTGTGGTGGTGCTGAGTGATAATGTGGTGGTGCTGAGTGATAATGTGGTGGTGCTGAGTGATGCTGGGGTAGCGCTGAGTGATGATGTGGTGATGCAGAGGGCAGAAAGGCACAAAAAGCAGTCTAACAAAGGGCAGAAGGGCAGAAAAACAAGGGAAAAATGAGTCTAACAGAGGGCAGAACGGCACATAAAACAGTCTAACAGAGGACAGAAGGGCAGAAAAACAAGGGAAAAATGAGTCTAACAGAGGGCAGAAGGGCATAAAAAAAGAGTCTAACAGGGGCAGAAAGGCACAAAAACGAGTCTAACAGAGGGCAGAAGGGCACAAAAAACGAGTCTAACAGAGGGCAGAAGGGCACAAAAAACGAGTCTAACAGAGGGCAGAAGGGCAGAAAAACAAGGGAAAAATGAGTCTAACAAAGGGCAGAAGGGCACAAAAAACAAGTCTAACAGGGGGCAGAAGGGCAGAAAAACAAGGGAAAAACGAGTCTAACAGAGGGCAGAAGGGCAGAAAAACAAGGGAAAAACGAGTCTAACAGAGGGCAGAAGGGCACAAAAAACGAGTCTAACAGGGGGCAGAATGAATCCCGCCCTGCGTATTTGTCCACGAAGATGCCACCTTTTTGTGAAATACCTCTACTCAACTGGAGTACTTTCTACTGTTTAATCAGTAAGTGCCCCCTCGTTGGCTAAATGTATAGGGGCAGATTTACAATAACTGGCGCATCCTCAGGGATGCTCCAGTTATTGTGCGTCGCAGCTCCGCCACCCATGGTGCGCCGCATTTACAATGCGGTGCACCATGTGTCAAAAACGGCACAGATGCGTCACGCATCTGTGCCGTAAAAGCAGCGCATTGCTGGAGCTGCGTCGCAAGCGCAACGCAGCTCCAGCAATGCTCTGGGGGGCCCTATCTCCCCAATGCTGCGTCAAGCCTTGTGCCTGCTTCAAGCAGGGGCAGGGTTTTGACGCAGCATTGGCCTAAAAGTGACTGAGTGAAATCTTGTACATTTCACTCAGCCACTTTTAGGAGGCGTTCCTGCGCAGGAACGCCCTCCCCTGCGCCGGAACGCCTCCTGATGGTGCAGGGCTTTACAACGAGATGCATCTCTCATGGCGCATCTTTTGTGCTGCCGCTGCGTCACAAAAGTGACGCAACTGCGGCGCAAAAGAGGCGCAAGCGGCTTGTAAATCTGCCCCACAGTGCTTTTACTACACTGTAGCTGCATACAGGGCCAGAAGATGTATCTCCAGTGACCATGTGTGCCTGTGCTCCGTCCATCACCACCCCCTTTTATACCGCTTTTGGCCGCCATAAGTGTGGCAGGGTATGCTCAGACGTGAGTCCCTTGCTCACTTTGCCACTGGATTCAAGCAAGCCGGGCTGAAGACGGCTGGAATGCCAGAAACCGGTCCTCTGAAGCTTGTTTCCGGTCCAGGGAAGACATGGCTTGGCAGTTCGGGCTGGACTGTTCCCATGAGGCACAGGGTCAGACTGATTTGCATATAGCCATGTCTGAACTGGGGTGGCAGAGTGGGCTAAAGAACGGTGATGGATTAAACCCAGATCTTTTGACTGGGTGTGAGTGTTTGATTGATTCAGATGCTCCGTCCATCACCACCCCCTTTTGTACCGCTTTTGGCCGCCATAAGTGGAGTGGTGTGTGGAGTGGTGTGGCTCACTGGTTATAGGTGTCAGACCCGTAAGCAGAGAACGGCCCGGGACCAGGGTTCAATTCCCGACATGGCAGGGTCGTGGACCAGGGTCAAAACGGACTCAATAATTCTCGCCTTGGTGCCTACTCTCACCAGGGAACACACTCGGCAACTCTGGGCATTAAGCTTGCCTCATCTCTACAATGGCCCCCCACAGACGTCGGGGATGCCTGGTTTCACCTTGGAGATACCCAGAAAGGGACCATCTCACAGGGAAAACCAGGACGGGTTCCCCAGCGGTCTTCAGCGCCAGGATACTCCATGGAGTTGCAGTTCGCTTTACAAGTACACCCATATTTACATTTACATTTACATAAGTATGGCAGGGTATGCTCAGATGTGAGTCCCTTGCTCACTTTGCCACTGGATTCAAGCAAGCCGGGCTGAAGACGGCTGGAATGCCAGAAACCGGTCCTCGGAAGCTTGTTTCCGGTCCAGGGAAGACATGGCTTGGCAGTTCGGGCTGGACTGTTCCCATGAGGCACAGGGTCAGACTGATTTGCATATAGCCATGTCTGAACTGGGGTGGCAGAGTAGGCTAAAGAATGGTGATGGATTAAACCCAGATCTTTTGACTGGGTGTGAGTGTTTGATTGATTCAGATGCTCCGTCCATCACCACCCCCTTTTGTACGGCTTTTGGCCGCCATAAGTGTGGCAGGGTATGCTCAGACGTGAGTCCCTTGCTCACTTTGCCACTGGTTGATTGGTTAACTGGCTTAGTGTGTATATGTGTGTGTTAGTGAGTGAATGACTGTCTCACTAGTGTCTTTATCAGTAACTACATATGTTTTAATCTAGTATATGTGAGTATTGATGTATATAAGTGAGTATATGTGAGAGTGAGAGATTGAAAGAGTTCTTGTTTAAATAAGTATGTGTTTCTATAAGTGATTGTTTAAGAGAGTAAGTATGTGTAAGTGTCCTTAGAAGTAAGGTGGTAGTGTGTGTATAGCTGTATATGCAAATAAATGGATGATCACTGTCGGTGTGTAACAGGATGTATAGGTGTTTCACTACATATGATGAGTGAATATATGTATGAGTGACTATATAGAACTGTTGGTGAATGAGTGGATGTGTATATAGATGGTGGTATTACTGAATTGGTTGTTGAAACTGGTATGGGTATCTCTGTTTTTTTGAAAATTTTAGTTTCTATTTTTGAATATGTGTTTCAAGGGTTACATTACACTGAAAGGAGGTCTGTCACTCTGTCACAAAGATGGTGTCATCAGTGATGTCATGAGTGATGTCACTGACCATGTCATGAGTGATGTAATATGTGACGTCATCAGCAGTGCATTGCAGACGCGCAAGTTATAGTGAGTCCAACTAACTATAACGTGGGAATTTCAATGGTTTTATGTCAGTAAAATTTCCAGCTAACTATAACTGGTGTGAAACCACTGTTTTTTTCAGTGAATTTAATAGGTTTTTTAAATGCTAATTCCTAACTATAACGGGTGTGAAACCTATGTTTTTTTCAGTGAATATATATATATATATAATTATATATATATACATATATATATATATATATATATACATCAACAACAAGTCCAAATAACGTGCACTCTCGACAACCAGAAATCCACACCAGTTAGGATGAAAATAAGGTATTTATTCCTCTCACAACATGTTTTGGCTCTCAAGCCTTGCTCACATGAGCAAGGTTTGAGAGCCGAAACATGTTGTGAGATGTATAAACCCCTTTTTTTCATCCTACCTGGTGTGGATTTCTGGTTGTCGAGAGCGTACGTTATTTGGACTTGTTGTTGACTTGAATTGCTGGCGTGCTCCGCCGGCGAGTACGCCAACTCCGGAGGGGCCCCAGCAATCGGAAGGAGCGATGTTTATTGGATATATATATATATATATATATATATATATATATATATATCTATATATGCATTATGTCTGCAAGTATTAAATGTGAAGCTTCCAACAGACCCCGCTGTGTCCTCTGATCTCTTCTTACCTGGAGTGGTCGCTCTTCGATATTTCACGCGGTAGCTGGCAACCGCGTTTGGAGGACCCGTTCTACAAGCAGGGCTGCGTCTTTGCTGGTTCCAGTGGCAACGCTGGGCTCTTTCCTTGCACCGAGTTATCGGTATGTCGCAGTCCCGCCACAAGACTTCAGGCTGACCTGTGGCCACCGCACGAGCGGCTCGTGACTTCACGTAGCAGCAGGGTCACGGCATTCGAGCTGCATGGTTGTGTTCATCCTGAAGGACGGTGGCAGAACGACCGGGGACCCGAGGAAGACTCCAATAATTTTAATTTTCATGAACTCACCGAGGACTTCCTAAAACCCCACTCCACCACGGTACTTACCGACCTGTTGCACTATGGGAGCTGTGGTTCTCACGCACAACACCACAGCTGCAGGCGATTTGGAGGAGTAGCTGACTTCCTGAATACAAAGGCTGCAGCGTCAATCATGAAGGGGTGGTGCAGTTCTAACTTTGCTATGGACGTCTGAGGAAGGCACGCTGGTGCCGAAATGCATTATGTCCGCAAGTATTAAATGTGAAGCTTCCAACAGACCCCGCTGTGTCCTCTGATCTCTTCTTACCTGGAGTGGTCGCTCTTCGATATATATATATATATATATATATATATATATATATATATATATATATATATATATATATATATATATATATATATATATATATATATATATACACTGACACTCCCACAGCGCACCGAACAAGTCAGCACTCTCCAGGAGAAAAACGGACACCGGATTCAGTAATAGATGCAGCAGAGTTTTTTATTTTATTTTCATCGTGTCAAGGGTGCCGCGATCTGACGCGTTTCGGCGAACCTGTCGCCTTGCTCACCAATATATATATTCACAGAAAAAAGGGTTAAAGTAACCTTATAGTTAGGTGAATATTTCTGTGACAATATTAACATTTTACACAAAAAAAACACAGAAAGGAGGTCGTAGCCGAGTGAGCTAACATGGCGAACGCTTTGTAAAGAGCTCCGGTCCACCAAATCCAATATCTGCAATAATCCTCCCAAGTTCCTCATATTAGCGGATCAGACATACTCTACGGGACACTGGTGACTGAAAACAAGACAATACCAGGAGGTGCCACTGCGGATCGGCTCCGGGGGTGCTGGTGAGGCCCGGGTATCGGCCCTGGCTTGTGGCACCTGCGGTTGCCGGACTACCCGGGGCTTGGCTCGGTGCTCCGGGCGGTGCTGCGAGGCCTTATTTGTGACTCTTGGCGGCGGAGAAGCTGTAGATTTTCAGAGCAGGGCCTCGGCTTGGCCCCGGAGAGTGACAGCAGAGAGACCTCCGGTGCGGCCCGACTGCTGGGAACACTGGGCAACACTGAGAACACAGCGGCCTTTGGTGAGTCTCTGGGACACCAGGGGGGGTCCTTCCGTGCAGCAGAGGACCTGGCGACCCAGCAGTGAGAGCGAAGACATGTAACGCCGCTCATTTGCACACGTATTAAATCTGGGGCCTAGCGGCTGTGGTTGGGTGACGCCCCTCCCCACATCTCTTCCTGGATTGACCTCCCAGAGAGACAGGCCGGAGCTGATCGACCCCTATTTTGGGCTCACATAAGGCCACTGAGACTGGACTTAGGAATGTTATGAGACGTAAATGGAGACAATATTCTCAAGAGAACTTTGTTCGAGCCATTCAGAAAGCACAACCACCGCTTGCCACGGATAGTGATCAGGCCAACAACGAATTTAATCAGCTTGTGGTTGCCACCTTGGATGAGCTAGTTCCCATGAGTAAGGGTAAAGCCAAAGAAGGTAGACAACGCACTGCCCCTTGGTTCACGCAGGAACTCCAGCAAATCAAGTCCAATTGTAAAAAACTTGAAAGGAGCTGGAGAAGGAACCCTAGCGAACAGGGAAAAAACAGCTATAGCTTAGCACATAGAAGCTATCAGTACGCGGTACGTAGAGCTAAAGCTAAATACTTCCAGACACGCATTGAGGCAGCCGAGAGCTCCTCACGCGAACTGTTTAAAATATACAAGGAAATATCATTAGTCTCCAGCTCAAATATCCCCCTAAATGCCACCCTGGAGGGATGCAATAGAGTCGCTAACTTTTTTTCCAATAAAGTCAAAGCCATTTATGCCTCCTTCACCCAACAACCGGGAAAGGGCATAGACTTTAGAGCAGGTGGTTCGCCTATGGCTCCTGACTCTTCTCTGCAAACCTTCGAGGTCCCTTCCACTGATAGGCTAATAAAGATCTGTCGTAGCGTGAAGTCCGGTTCCCCCAACGACCCGGCCCCTTCCTGGGTCATCTTGGAGGGGCTTGTTGGCTTGGAACCATATATAAGACATGTCTTACAGACCTCTCTTTCCACTCAACGAGTTCCGGAGGAGTGGAAGAAGGCCATAGTACTTCCAATAAGAAAAAAACCTAATGTAAGTATTGAAGTGCTGGAAAACCTCAGACCCATTTCCTTACTGCCATATGTGGCGAAAGTGGCTGAGAAGGTGGTCAATGCTCAGCTCACTGAGCACCTAGAGAGAGGGAACCTATTTCATTCCTCACAATCAGGATTTAGGGCGGGCTTCTCGACTGAGACAGCTCTCCTACGTGCCACTGAGACTTTAAGAGCAGGGGCGGATGCAGGACATACAATGGCCCTGATCATGCTCGACCTCAGCGCAGCTTTTGACACCGTAGCGCATTCCATCCTGCTACGGTGTCTTAGTGAGGCTGGGGTCGTTGGTCCCGCGCTGTACTGGCTGCAATCGTTTCTCACAGGAAGATGCTTCCAGGTACAACAAGGGGCATGTCGATCGGTAGAGATGCCACTAGACCAGGGAGTGCCTCAGGGCTCAGCTTTGAGCCCTACTCTTTTTAACCTGTACATGGCCTCCCTGGCGAAGGTGGTACAGTCTTTTGGGGTGGAATTGGTATCATATGCCGACGACACCCAGCTGCTGATCTCTCTATCGCAGAACACCACTAATACCGCCACCAACTTTAAGTCCTGCATGCAGGCGCTAGCTGAGTGGATGGACTCCCACTGCCTAAAACTCAATGGCTCCAAGACAGAGGTTTTGGTAGTGGGGGGAAAAAAGCAAAGGCTGGTCAGCCGAGTGGTGGCCTTCGTGCCTTGGCCCTACTCCCATACCTTGTGAGGAGGCTAAGAATCTAGGAGTCTGGATCAACCCCTATCTCTCCTGTGAAGGCTACATAAGGCGTCTTGTGGGCAAGTGTTTTGGGGTACTGAAGACCCTAAACAAAACTTTAGACCTACTACCCCTAGCGGCCAGAAGGACACTGACGCAGGCATTGGTGACCTCTCGGTTGGACTATGGAAACATTCTGTTCCTAGGGTCCAACGAGGGCAGCCTTGGCCGCCTGCAAGTTATACAGAATTCCGCCGCTAGACTGGTGCTAAGAAGACCCAGGAGAGCTAATTCTCAGCAGGCTCTGGATGCACTTCACTGGTTGCCAGTGAAGAAACGCGTGTTGTTCAAATGCCTCCTCTTCTGTCACCGAATCGTCTGGGGCAGGTCGCCCGCCTATCTTAGGGACTTAGTCAGCCGCTACGAACCTACAAGGACCCTCCGGTCGGAGGGTACTGGGCTGCTGACAGTTCCAAGGATAAGGAAGGCCAGAATGGGTGGACGATCTTTTGTGTTCCAAGCAGCTCAACACTGGAACAAACTGCCTCCTGTCCTGAGATTGGAGAGCAGTGAAGCATTGTTCAGGGCTAGGCTCAAAACGTTACTCTACACTGTGTAGGGATAGAGGCTCTGTTATGGTGTTCGTTAGTAGCTCTTAGCGCGGGGACACGCCGAGATGGCGTTACTGTGCGCTCTATAAGCTCTTTATTATTATTTTATTATTATTATTAGGATTTGGAGCATTTGCTAGTGTCTGCGGTGAGGCCCGGGAGTGATAACGCTGCCATTGATATAACGGTCCCTTAGTCCTGGGAATGGCTGCGGAACGGTGCTGGGTTGCGACACAGGGGCAGTGGAGCCCCTCCCCCCTGTGGAGGACGACAGGGCCTGTGTACAGAACAGATGCTGCATGGGCCCATGCTGCATGGGGGTGTCCCGAGATGATGGGGGCTCTCGGGGTCTCGCTAGCGCAGCATTAAAGCACCCTGGAGCCAGGGGCTGTGAGCTGACTGGAAATAAGTCATGCTCTGGTGGCTGCTGGGGCTTATGGTGAGTGCCATTAGGATTGGAAGCGAAGGTACTAAGGGGGGTCCACCACATCACAGGACCCGGTACCAGTGCCCTGGTTGACCTGACCTCTCTGAAGCCCTTGGATATACATGGCAGAAGCTATTGCTGTGGTTATTGAGAGAAGAGAGGCCCTGGGCCTGCTGGGCGACCTGGCGCCACACTATGCGCTCTGTGTAATAGGGACCTCTTCTATAGATGTCCAGAGCACTTGGGCCTGTTGGCTTGCTGTGAGCCCTGCCAGTGGAGTGAGTGGGCAGCCGGACTGCCACCGGGGGTTAGCAGTCCGGCTGGTGTGCCCCTCTTAGAGGGTCCACTTGCAGTCGGTCCGTGAGTGGCAGAAGCGGCCCCAGTGCGGCTTGCTGCTCTGGATATACTGGTTCTGTGAGGACCGGCTACCAGGGCCTCCCATCCCGCTTTCACAAGATTGCACCAGCTGGAGACCGCCACCTGCTGCACTCGCTGTGGCCACCATGGCTAAAGACAAAGTGCCCACATATTCAGCTAAACAGAGCATGCTGAATCAATACACGACCACCCCCCTGCACTCTCAGCGAGGAGGAGGGCGCCCCTGCTCAGGTCCCGGTGCAAGACAATGCAGCCCTGATGGCAGCAATTATACAGTCCCTTGAGGCCAAAATTGGGGCAGTGGGTACAGAAGTTTCTTTTCTTCGTCAGGACCTTCGCAAAGCGGTCAACCATATCACCAAAGCTGAGTCCAGCGTCTCGGTTGTGGAAGACACAGTCACAACCCTCTGTAAGCAAGCTAATCGCCTGACTGTAATAACACAAGAACTCCCACAAGGGCGGAGGATGCAGAGGGCCGCTCGAGATGCAACAACTTGCGCTCCGTGGGCTTCCCTAAGAACTGCAAAGGAGCCTCAGCGACCCAATTCATAACACAATGGCTGCGCTCGTTGATGCCAGAGGGTTCCCTCTTCTCTTGCTTTGGGGTGGAGCAAGCCCACAAAGCCTTGGCAGTGCGGCCTGCCCCAGGTGCCCAAACTCGTCCAATCATTACAAAACTCCTGAACTTTATGGACAGGGACGCAATCCTGCAGTTCGCCCAAGGCCATAAAGACAAACTGGCCCATGAATCGCTAAATATAATAATATTCCTGGACTATACCCGTCTTGTACAACAGCGCCAATCCTTTATAGCCGCCAAGCGCAAGCTAAGAGACTTTAACATTCAATATATGCTGTTGTACCTTGCACAGATGCGAGTCTCATACAAATCCAAAACACTCTTTTTCGACACCCCGGAAAAGATATTCAAATGGATCGATGAAACTATTTCACTCAAGCCGAATTCTCTGCATCGACAGGAGTCTGACTCCTCTCAGGGCACCAGATAGAGCCTCCTGAAGAAGCATTCATTGAAGTGGCAATGCCGCTCATGATCGAATTGGCACTCCAAGACACAGGGGTAGGACTCCTAAACCAGTTGCTTATTACTCATTGTACTTTCCTTTTCTCTAGTTCCCTGTCTCTCTCTCTGCTATACCCTATGTTGCTCTGACCTCCCGTAGTATAATCTAGTCATATACATGGACCCTTTAGACACTTGGTACCCAAAAGGAACATGGGCCATGGTGGGCCTTTCCGAGTCCCACTCATGTTCATACATGATAGATGGTTGGAGGATGTGGTCTTTAGGGCTCCATTGGCATTGCTCCTCCGTGACCCCCTGTTGGGGTTCTGGAATAGCCCCCGCTGTAACAGATACTTCTAGTTTTCTGAAGTATAGTGGTGGGGGGAGGGGGTTTGGGTTAGTTCTGTTCCATGATCACATCTGTTATTGGCTGAGCATGGGAACAAGCGTTTCCACTGCTTCACACACGGAACCCAGAGATATTACTATTATTCATGATTCACTAATGATTGACCCACACAGGGCTCACCCCAGCAAAATTCTGGTCATGACCTGGAATGTGCGGGGATGCTGGATAGGATCAAGCGGGGTACTGTATTAAAACAGGCAGGAGACTGGTTGTTGAAATCCTGTTGTTGCAAGAGATCCACATGATGTGCAACAAACCCCCTGCTTAGCACATTATGGACTTGACCAGGTTTATCACACAGGTTTCGTCCAAGGTTCACAGGGTACGGCTATCCTTATCCACCGCAGGATCCCTTTCAGGTGTTCTCAGACATGGCTAGATTCAAGCGGGCGATGCATTGTAATTGCAGGTACACTAAATGGGGAATCCCTGATACTGGGTAGTTTTTATGCTCCCCCACCGCTTGGGCATACATTAGTGGAGAACGTTGTGGGCTTGTGTGGACTCTTACCCAAGGTACAGTCTGTGATGGGGGCGACTGGAATGATACTATGTACCAAATCAACAGTTGGCACCCCAGTAATGGAAGTTGCACCGATCGTGACTCCAAGTTGTGTCTTTTGGTGTCCTCCTTGGGTTGGGCCGATGTCCGGAGGGCGTACCACCGGACGGCTGCAGAGTACTCCTTCCTCTTGCCTACACATGGCTCCCTCTCGTGGCTCACTCAATCTTTCTCCCCTTCATATTCATAAGGTTGTGTCTACCTCTATTCTTCCACTGGGCCTTTCTGACCATTCCTCTGTGATTCTTGAACTTCACATGGGACCCCTGCAATCCTGCACCCACTGGCGGATGTCGCCATGATATCTGAGAGACTCAAAATACACGACAACCCTTTACCAGGCTATCACTAAGTATCTCTCCTCCAATACTGGGTCTACAGCCTCCACGGTGGTGCTGTAGAAAGCCCTTAAGCCCACAATACAGGCCTTTGACATTATCTACCGAACAGAAGTAAAGAGGCAACAACACCCTGACCCATACTCTGAGGCATCGATGGTACCCTCCACATATACCCACACATGGTGGTTCAAGCATTCGCCACATATTACATTGACCGTTATCAGCACTGGGCACATCTATCCCCAGATTTAATACAATAATTCTTGAGGGACATACCCCCAAAGCAACAGTCAAATGAGATGCAGGATCAAATTGACACCCGCATCACCTTAGAAATGCCTACCACTGCTCTTCACAACTTACATCCAGGTCGGTCCCCGGGCCCCAGTGGTTTTCTGGAGAGTTTTTCTGAGGATGTATCTCCCAGATGGGCCCACTTCTCCTAGCAGCATTGCAGGAGACCTTGGAACTGGGGATTCTTCCACCCAACAGGCGGCATATGATGATCGTAGTATTCCTCAGGCCAGGTCACCCCCACCACTTGGAAGACCCGTCGTCATGTTACCCCATAATGGTCCTAAATTTTGAAGCAAAACTCTTAGGTAACATCCTGGCCAATTGACTGTTACCCCACATCATTCACTCCTGATTGGGAGGTCCATGTGTGGAACTCTTCACAACCTTCCTGGACAGGAAATGTCCTCTTATTTGTCCAATACAAGTAATTGTAATTGGTCCCTGACAATGCTTTCAGGCCCATCTTCCTCTTGAATAGAAGTTTAGACCTATTGTTGCAGCAGGATGGGTGGGTCCAATGTTCCCTCTAACTATTTTCCTCTATGTGCAGCAATAAAGGTGCACTGAAGCTAAGGCTGCGTGCGCTCAAGACAAGCAATAGATTAGTTTCTAGCTTAAATGGATCAAAAGGTACTAAAACTTGACTACCTTTATTTCTGCAAAGTGGAAGATCCTTTGCGAGGGTTAACTGGTCACCTTTCTGTTGCTAATTGTTGTATTTATATGTGAAATTTGCACTAATGAGGTGTAACATTTGCCCAGACAGTCTTCACAGGTGTGAAAATGCCAAAACATTATAGTAATACTATCACGAAATATGCCACATTACACCACATAACTTACATTTCCTTGCCACAAAATGTGGTCCTTCCCTGCAGCATAATTCCAGGTGCTCTGACTATGGTACAAGGCACAGGTGGGTGAGCCAATTTTTTTTACAGGGGAATGCACCATCTAAGCCTTGAAAATATGTGGCAAGTCAATCATGCAGCACAGATCATGTAAGAATATGGTAAGGTGTTTTCAAAATTCAAAAATGTAAATATGAAATCATTTCACCTTAGTAAGGACCACTAGGATTATTTAATTCTGCGGTAGTGGCTTTTTTCTCTTAATTATGGATTTGCTGTACTTGCCACATAATCCATCATGTGCTGCATAATTTTAGGATTTTGACAAAAAAAATAGTTTCTAGGTCAAACGGATCAAATGTTACTAAAAATGTGGCCACATATGTTTGCAGGCAGTGGAAAGTTTTTAGCAATTGTTAACTGGTCTTTCAGTTAACAACTAACTTTAGCAATTGTTAACAAGGCTTTCAGTTATTTCCGTGTTTAGTTGTTAAACTGGTAGTAATTAGGTCAAATCTGTGCATGGGTAAAAATGACAAAACAGTAATTCGATGAAAAAAATGTACCACATTATGCCAAGTGATTTGCCTTTTCTTGCTGTTTAATATATTCAACCATGCAGCATAATTTGGTGCTCCCTTGCACCATACTGCACTGGCCCTGATCTTAGCACATCAGATTGTGTGCTGAAGGATTTATTGAAAGTGGTTTTTAAATCTAACCGAAACAAATCCGGATTTTTTTTTTGTGTGCAGTTTTAGGTAGCAAACAGGACCAGAAAGTGCTTGAGCGCTTTTTCTGAGCAGCTGACTGGAACATGTTTTTCCAGTTCCAAAGTCAGCAGCTCTGGCAGTTTTTACATGCTCACCCTCTCTCTTTGCCATATGAAACACAATCACACGTTTATTTCACTCATACAACGCTCCGACCTGAAATGAAAGAAAAAGGCCCCTTTCTTCACTGATGCATTTGCTGGGCCTCCTGGTACACCTGCCACGAAAAGAGAAAAGAGGAGTTTTCGCACCTTCCTTCAATCCCTATCAAGACTGGGAACAAAGCGCGCTCTCCCTCAGAGAGACTGAGCGCTCAAAGTAGAAAGGCTGCACACACACACACGCGTGCAGCTTACACGGCACGTAGGTTGGGTTCCCCACCCGATCATTAGAAGCTTTGCCTGCAAACCTGGAGATTCAAAGGTACCAACTAGAGATCTTTTGATAGTCACCAGATACAGACAGTGAATGTCTCCCTGGATGCCTGAAAATCTGCTACCAAGTCGGTCTCTATAGGCCATTGTCCCGTGTTTGTTGCTTGTTGTGAATCTGAGGGCTTGAACTCTTTTAGGCATCGTCTCTCTAATCTTTAACACTTTGTGCCTTCCTTTGCCCAACAGGGCTACGAAGACACCATTTTAAAAGGATGTTTGACTGCCTTGTATAACCTTCCTGTGCCTTCTAGACCAACCACTTTTCTTTAGGTCACCATACTGGTGCATTGTTTAAAAGGACTGGAATATGTTTCCTGATGCCTTGCATTATTCCGCAGTGGTGTTTGGTTTGGTATTAACCTCTCTTATTGCTTCGCCCTGAACCAATGCACAATTGCTTACTTCATTTCTTTACTTTGAAGTATGTAGTCATGGTTCCCATAACTTCAATTTACAGGGTTGGCAAACTACAGATCCCATTTCCGGCCACTTTTCACGGCTTTCTCTCCACACAAGCTGTTTATTGCTGTTATTCCTTTGGTAGGAAAGCTGGGCAGGTGCAATAAACCTTCTTCCTCACAAAAAACTAAAAAGAGGAGAGGTTACATAAACTGGACTCCAGGTGTTTTGAAACTCACTAAGACAATCGTAAAAGAAAATATAGGATGGATGATCAGTGGGTTTTACTGGAACCAAAAAACTGCAAGCCTTATCAAATATACTATTTCACGGGTCACGCGCGGACGGCGCCGGGCTGAGCCCGGGCAGAGGGCGGGCCGTCTGTGGCCGTCCGGGGACGATCTGGGACGGGACAGGCAACATCGCTAACATCCAGCCAACTAACTGTAAGAGACTTGTCCCTTTTTTCCAATACTGGTTTAAATCTGGACTGCATAATAGTATAATAGCACAGCCACCTATTCCACCTCCACAGGCTACATGGGGAAACGAAAACTGATGGAGGGGGGGAATGGGTCAGACAATGTACAAAAGCTCCGTAAGAAGAAAAGATTAGGCAAAAGGGCTAATCACTCTGCCACTAGTGATGTAATTGACCGCATTGATATACTTGTGGAGGAGTGCAGGGAAATCCTTGACACTAATCAAACTGTGCATCCTGAGTCGGATAAGGGTGGGGACAACCCGGCCATAATTAACGTCTTCAAAGAGCAATTAGCAGAGGTTCATAATGAGCCTCCCCCTCCTACCAATAACACCTGTGACAGGGGCAACTCATTGCCCATGGATATTGGTACTATATCCAACTTGGTTATTTTATTAAAAGATGAAATAGAGGCACTCAGGTCATTGATTGTTAATCTAACCACCCAGATTTCTGAAAAAGATATGGCTACATTAAATTTAAAAACCAAAGTGGGGCAGCCAATATGCAATCCAATCCCAAGGAAAATTGGCGATGCCAGTAAAGTTCCCCAAGGTAGATGGGAAAATCAATCTAACACCAAGCCAATGGGGAAATTAACAGAATTAAATACCAGAAACTCTGTGCAGAGAGTGAGGGACATTGGCTCACCTCCCCGAAGCCCTAAAAGCAAGGGGAAGGGTTTATCAACTAGCCAAACTATCAAGAGGCCAGCTGCGCCCCAATTAACCTCGCCCAATATGACTGATGGTTCATTAACCCAAGGGGCAGGAATTAAAATGAACCGTTATTACAAAACTGACCCTAACAAAACCAAAAATATCATATATATGACTAATTTTCCAAAATTAACAAGTCCAATATATGGAAACAGACAGCACCCGGATTCTCTGACTAACAAAGCCATACATTGGCTGCGCCATGTCAGAGGATGCCGTTCGGTGATTAGGGAAGACATCATAGAGGCGAGAAGATTAAGCCGCCCTGATCTTGTCAGTGACTCTATAGAGTTAACATTGAAATCCCCTTTCCTTGCAGAAAATCTTTTTACCTTGGAATTTAGATGTAGTGGTCCATCGCAAACTCAGATACAGTTAAGGAAAACATGCCCCCATACTGTAATGCCCATCCCTGCTACCCCTGAATGTATGAGAGGGAAGGCTGACTCTGGCCTAAATTACATTGATTGACAACCATCACTCCCCCAGCCAGTTGCTAGTATGAAAGAAAGGGCACCAGCTGGAAAAGAGAGTACGTTCCCACTGTGGAAAAAAAACAAGGTTTTTGGGCCTGAATTGTGTGTTGCCTCTGAATTGTGTGTTGCCTCTTCAGATAGGCAACATTTACAGCCAGCCCTTGAGAGTGTAAATTTCTACCCCTCTACCCATGACAAAGGTTTAAAAAGGGATGTGGCCGGGGCGTGGCTAGCAGCCGATCATGGCGGCAGCATAAGGGACGAGCTCCGCGGCTGAAGCGGCCTCTTCATCGATCCGACACAAAATCCGTCACAATTACAAGCCCCAAAGGCAGGTACCGGATCCCAGGACCGGGCGGAGTGAGCAGCGACAAGCAGCGATAAAATCCGACATACGCAGCCAGAGATACGTCGAAGCCTCGGACCGGCCTGCTCACACCTCCAGAGCCGGGACCTTCCCTGGATGTTCACCCCGCCAGAAGTGCAGCCTGACCGGAGAACTTGGACCGGAAGTGCCTGTGTGGCGGTGGACTAAAGATCGACGGCACCTCGGGGAGTCGAAGACGGCGGCCCACACGGATCGAGGAGGCGGTGTTTGAAGGAGGGGCCGCCGGAGTTCTGAAAGTTTCGAAGGTCGTCGTCAACAGTGCCGAGAGCCTGGACATCGACAACGGAGTGGGCGCCCGCCATCTTTTGACCTGAACAGTCGCTACGCACTTGGCGACGAACGGAGCACCTCGCACCCTGGAGAAACACGCTAGGCCTGATCATTGCTGACCCGGATTGGCCAAGAGGTCTACACCGATCCTCACATCCTGGCGCGTAGGGGCACGAGGAGCACGACACTCGGCGGTATGGCGGGGAAAGGCCCTAAGGGAGGCGTCACACAGACTCGTATCGACCGATTTACCTCCGACAAACCCACCGGATCCCCGGCAGGGAAGGAACAGAATGGCAAGGCGGCCGACTCCCCAGGGGGGAAAAAGGCCACACTGGACGACGTCATGGTCGCACTGGCCCAGCTGCAAACAACCGTTGGCGGAATCTCCACGGACGTCACCCTACTTAGAGCGGACCTCCACAAAATGTCGGAGAAGGTCAAGAGCATGGAGGTGATCACGAAATCACTGGTGGAAGACGTAGCAGAACTCCAACGTGAAATGGGAAAGATGGCGCAGGACAATAGAATGCTCCGGGAGAAGCTGGATGAGCAGGAGGGGCGTTCTAGGCGCAATAACATCCGCATTATAGGGGTACCGGAATCGGAAGGCGTGAAAGTGATGGATCTCTTCGTAGAGAACCTGATAACTACCGAACTAAAGCCGAAGGGACTGTCCAACTTCTTTTCGGTGGAAAGGGCCCATCGAGTTCCGGGGGCTACCCCGCGACCCTTAGTGGCACGCTTGTTTAACTTCCGTGACCGGGACGCAATCCTGCAGGCAGCCAGGTCCTCCCCTCCCCTCAAGATCCAGAACGCCACCGTTGCCATCTTCCCCGACTACACTGCGGAAGTCGACCGTCGGCGACAAACATTTTTCGATGTGAAAAAGGAACTGAGGTCCAGAGAACTGCCGTACTCAATGCTATTCCCCGCAAGACTACGGGTGGTAGCGGAGAACAAGACCTGGTTCTTCGACACCCCGGAAAACGTGCGAGAGTGGCTCGAGGGATGGAGACCGGGTCTGAACCACAGACGGACAAATTGCTCCAGAAAAGATCGGGTTGAAGGCCATCGTCGAGACTCACAGGCCTCGGGAGGGGGACCGGACAACAGTGACTCTTTGGGAGCTGAAGGCGGCAGGGAAGAGGTTGAGGAACAATGACCACTTGGGAACAATTCATTTTCGCTTTTGTGGTGAGACTCTTAAGCTGCGAAGCGCTTCCCGCCATTGGACACTGGGTGAAGGGCCTCCGGGGGTGTGAATGAGAGACTGCCGGCTGCGGAGAGTCCCTCACCCCAACGCGCAAGTACACTGGTTGGGGGATGGGGTATGCACTCTGCTAAGTTGGGGGGGCGGGCAGTTTTGAGTCCGTGTAGCAGGGGGGCAGGGAGGGGGGGGGGAGTTGGGTAAGTTTACTCTATGGGACTTCTCGGTCCTACAAGTTTATGTTATATGCACACTTTGTATCTAGGCATGTCTTATGTAACTGAGAACTTCTGGTCCACTCGGGGCATAGGAAGGTCTGATTGGGAGTCCTACTATGGCTGCAACGGATAGTCCAACCACGGAGAACTCGCTAATTGTCATGTCCTGGAACGTGAGGGGCCTAGGGGATAAGATTAAGTGAGGGCTGGTGTTGCAGGGGATAAGGAGACGGGGGCCGGCTCTCATTCTCCTACAGGAGACACACTTGTCGGGAGCGGCCACGAAGGCCCTAGATAGGAGGGGCTATCGTATGATAGTGCATGCCGAGTTCACTTCGGGGTCCCGTGGCACTGGCATCCTGCAGAAAAAATCATCTAAATTTATTGTCAAATCTACTGCAACGGATGACCATGGCAGATTTGCGGCGGTTCATGGCCAGTGGGAGGGGAGGCTTTTCAACATAGTCTCTGTCTACATACCGCCAGCCCTACACTCTGAGGCCTTGCCGGATCTGGGCAAATTCTTGCTGACTCTCCCTGATGGGGAACTGCTCATAGGTGGGGACTTCAACATGACACTTACAAACACCGTGGACCGTTTTCCCCCACGTACGCACGCAGAAGGGCCCAACAGGCTCCAGACATTCCTGACTGCACAGGGGTTGGTGGACATATGGCGTGCTCTACACCCTACCCAGCAACAATACACATACTACTCGGCCACGCACAATAGTCTGTCTAGGATAGATTACTTTTTTACTTTGATCAATGGTCACCTTACAGTAGCGGAAACGGATATACAGCCACGGGGGGTCTCCGATCACTCGCCACTCACTTTGACACTCACCACTGCGACCATGACACGACACAGATTATTCCCGATTTTCCCTGGCTATCTCAAAGTGCCACAGATTAATAAGGACCTGAAGAGGGCAACACGACTATACTTCGAGGAAAACCAGTCTTCGGTGGACTCCCCCTCTATATTGTGGGAGGCGTACAAGACGGTGTTCAGGGGTCAGGCCATAGCTGTGATCGCGAATCACAAAAAGGCGCACAGGCAAGAGGCCCTAGATATAGAGTTAGGCCTCGAGAGGGCCAACACAGCCCATATGGCTAACCCCTCAGACGACACACTCCATGAACTCCAGGTCCACCAGCACCGCCTCACAGACCACATGCGCAAGATTACGATGTCGGACATTGCGGCTACACAGCACAGGGTATATGACATTGGGGACAAGGCCAGTAAGTTGCTGGCGTGGTCGGACAAGAGACAGGGGGGGGGGAAGAATATCCTACAACTTACGGACTCACAGGGCAACAACCACACCCGCCCCGACGAGATAGTAGAAATCCTCGCTGATTATTTCACCACAGTCTATAACCCAGAGATGGTGGTGGGGGAGAGAGAGGCCCAGACTGCTCTTGCGCACGTTCCCTTGCCGGAACTGACACCAGAGATGACCAAGGACATAGACACGCCTCTCACGGTGGAGGAGATTCAGCTGGCTATAGGCGCCCTCCATCCGGGCAAGGCGATGGGCCCTAACGGGATCCCCATTGAATGGTTGAAAATCATGGCCGAATCCCTAAGCACACCCCTACTCAATATGTACGAGGAATCTAGAACGCAGGGTACACTGCCGCCAGATCAACGGATGGCAACTATTGTGGCGATACCGAAACCAGGTAAGCCCCCCAACGAATGCTCGTCATATAGACCAATCTCCCTTTTGAACCCGGAGGCCAAAATTATTGCTAAGGTGTTGGCGAACAGGATCTTACCGAGTCTGTCCCACCTGATCCACCCGGACCAATCCGGATTCATGCCGCATCGTAGCACCGCTTTAAATCTCCGTAGGGTACATGGAGTACTGGCGCGAGTTCCACTACTGCAGGAACCAGCTGCCATCCTCTCCTTGGACGCCAAGATGGCGTTCGACATGGTGGAATGGAGCTATCTTTTTGCAGTGCTTGCACGTATGGGTTTTGGCCCGGTATTTCTTTCATGGATACGCATGCTGTACAGGGACCCCGTAGCGAAGGTGACGGCCAATGGCCACATTTCAAGGACCTTCTCCCTAGGCAGAGGTACACGACAGGGCTGCCCGCTTTCGCCCCTGCTCTTCGCATTAGTTTTAGAACCGCTGGCGGTTACGATACGTACCACCCAACTCCTGAAAGGAATACAATGGACCCCGTTATGGGAGGACAGAGTATCCCTCTACGCAGATGACATGCTGATCTATCTTACGGACCTGGAAGAGAGTCTCCCTAACCTCCTGGCTCTCTGTACAGCTCATGGGCGAATCTCGGGCTATACCATTAACTGGGCCAAGTCCATCATTTTTGAACTGCGGGGGCCGCTCCCGCCTCTCCCGGACTCCTGTCCACTAGAACTGGCACATACGTCGTTCAAATACCTGGGGATTCATATCACCCGGGATGAGGCGGACTTCGCACGATTGAACTTACAACCTCCCCTGGCCCGGCTCCGAGGGGACGTGCGCCATTGGAAGGACCTCCCCCTAACGCTACTTGGCCGGGCAGCGCTATTTAAAATGATGGCTCTGCCACGTTTCCTATATGTGCTGGAAAACGCCCCGTATTTGGTGCCAGATAGCTTCCTTCAGAAGATAACGGCACAGATCTCTGGCCTGTTGTGGGGCAGCCAGCCGGCCCGCATTTCTCACGCCAAATTGAACAGGGGGTGGTACGATGGGGGTATCGCACTCCCAAACGTACAGCTGTACTATTGGGCGGCTCAGCTCAAAATCCTCAACCAGTGGATACATGCCCCACAGGACGACCCAGCGTTCAAGGCAGATAGGGCACAACTGGGTACGAACAGTTTACTGGCCCCACTGTACCACCGTGGAGTGGCGGCAAAACTCAATGGGCCTACGAAACATACAGTTCGCATATGGTACAAGGCACAGGCAAAGTTGAAGTGGAATGGCATCATTACGAAACTCACGCCCCTATGGGACGCGAAGGCATTGGGCCATTTGCGGCGCTCTAAGGGCTTCACGCAGTGGGACAACATCGGCATCTCCACGGTGGGGGACATGTGGACGAGGGAGGGAGTGATCTCCTTTGCCACTTTGCAAGAACAATACGAGTTGGGGAACACAGAGCTCTACAGATACATCCAGGTCCGACACGCACTGCAAGCAGAAATCCCGCCCGACACATCCCCGCCCGAATCCTCCCCTCTGGAGGACCGTCTGCTTACTGACTACATGCAAGAGGGGGCGACATCGCTCACATACCGCAAGTTGGTCAACAATATGCCTGATCCACTGGGGACACTGAAAGACAAATGGATGGTGGAAGTGGGCGACCTGGACGAAACTGACTGGAACGCAGCTATGGCATCCCCACGTGAAGCAGGCATATCTTCCAAATTTCGCCTAGTGCAGCTAAAAATCCTACACAGAATCTACTACACCCGCACGATGCTTCATAAACTGCACAGGGCTGACCATCCGTACTGCCTTAGGGGCTGCGGAGCAGAAGGGACATTCATACACACGGTGTGGGAGTGTCCACTGATTGTCGGTTACTGGCAACGGGTAGTGCGCACAATGGCTCAGGCACTTCACACCACCCTCATTCTAGACTCACGGCTCTGCCTGCTGAACATATGGGAGCCGACGGACCTCACCTTTTATGCAAGGACCTGGGTCACAGTGGGGATGGTAACAGCGAAACGGGACATAGCTCAGAGGTGGGGGTCGGCTGATCTCCCCACACTGTCCCAATGGCTCCGTAACATGGACATGCTTATGTTGACTGAAAGGGCGGTGTACAAATTGAGAGGTAATCCACGTAAATGGAATGGGGTGTGGAAACCCTGGAACTCCTATAGAGGGGATATCTGTGAACCACTGGAAGAGGATGACCTCGAAGGATCTGAGAGTGACGAGGAGCATTGATTGGAAACACATATGTATGTAGGGTGTGTGCGACGGAATTGGATGGGACCTACTTTTGGGAGGTGGTACGGGAGGGTGTGGGAATTGGGGGGCTTGGACACGATTAATTGCTCTCTTTACAGATGGACTGTGCTACGAGTGCCGAAAGCTACTACTTCAAGTACGTGCCGGAATAAGTGTGCTATTTTGACTGTTTTATGTTTGTTGCAAGAACTGAAAAAGGCAAGACTCAGACGAATAGTAGCCAACAAAACACAAAATTGCAAACTGTATTTCTACGACACATGTATATCCCTATTCATCACGTCGCCGATACGGCCTGCAATGCTTTGACACTAACGTGGATGGTATAAGTTTCATCATTTCTGTATATTGTACTATCTCGTTCACCTAGTAATTACTGTATGAAAACGCGATGGATGAAGATGTAAATACTACCTTTGTTTTGCACCAAAAATAAAAATAAAAAAAAAAAAAAAAGGGATGTGGCCCCTTTAGCCAGGAAAAAACTGGAGCTGTGCTCGCGAAAAGAATGACATTCACTCTAACCACCACATTGATTTGCAAAGTCTGGTCGTTCAAGATCTACCAGTGGTTAATGAGGCTGATCCTCTACCCAAGCCCCTGGATGGCAACAAGGATATGGGGGGGAAATTTCTCTCATGGAACATTTCTGGACTCGCCTCAAAACTTGACTTTGGTGATTAGGTTTGTTTTATCAATTCTTTTGATTTGTGTATATTCCAGGAAACCTGGTGATGTGACCCATCCTTTGCACAAGGATATCTGAATTACTCTGTGCCTGCACTAAAGGGCCCCAAGGGAAGACCTATGGGTGGTCTTACCATTTGGGTCCGCCAGTCAATGAAACTGGTCGTTAAAGTAATCACTACTAGCCATAGCGACATCCAACTAATCAGACTGACCTCGGATACTTTGGGTCTGATTGACGTCTACAATGTATATGTAAGGAGCTCCAGGAGTGGGAGGCTAGAGGTTTTAGTGACCTTGGGTTCCCTACTTGAGAATTACTCCCAAGACAAAAACATTATCATTGCAGGTGATTTCAATCGAACATTTAAACCCCTAGCCACAGACGAGAACTTCCTTGGTGATGATGTGGATTGGCAATGGGGTGTTCCCAAATTAGAGCTGAAATCAGTTGTCAAATGGACAAAGGATGTGATTGGTTTAAATGCTATGTGTCTTGAAAAAGGTCTAAGAGCACTCAATGGGAGGACTTTTAGTGATAAGCATGGGGCAATGACGTTTGACAATGGGCGGCATAGAAGTTGAATTGACTATGTACTTTGTAGCCTGGAACTCTGGCCTTAGTATGTGATATGGAGGTCGTGGGAAGGTGCGAAAGTGATCATAATCCTCTGTGTACAGAACACAAATGGTGGGCATCTTCTAACGGGTCCTTAGGTTCCATTGCTTCTACCTCACCTTTGATCGTCCCCACGAATGACATGAGAAGGCTGAGATGGACTAATGTAGTGTCCAACTTGCAGGCCATGGAGAATATTAATGCCGAGGCTGACAAGGCAATATTAGCCCTGGAAAATAACACGTCCTCTTGCTCAGGTTTAGGTAGTCTGGTTGAAATCCATGAAACCCTTTTCTCTTTAATAAAGAACCACTTTCTTAACCCTGTAAAGGCCAATGGGGCAAAAGCTCCCAAACATCCAGGATGGTATAATGTTTGTTGTCGGGATGCACGACTTGCCCTGGGTGTTGCTATAAAAGGGAGACAGGCCACTGCTATACAAATTACCAGAAGGGAATACAAAAATACTATATCAAAGGCAAAAAAAGCTTGGGATGAGCATCACTGGTCTGAACTAAAAAGAGCAAGTGACAGAAATGATTCTAGATTATTCTGGAATATTGTGAAGTGGGGAGGCGAGGGTCTTCCTGATCCTCCAAACAACAATGTTCCGGAAGGGGAATGGGTACAATTTTTCCAAATGCAGTATGCTGAAACAAACCAAGTCCCTACTGCAGTAGTCATAACTCCAACCCATTTCAAAGAAAATTCTTTCTGTCCTAAAGAGATTTTGGCTGCTTTGAATTCTGTGGCCAGTGGGCGCTCCCCTGGATTGGACGGTGTACCAGCCGACGTCTTTATCAATGACAAGGAACGTTGGTGCAAATACATCTGTCTAATTGCTAGGGGTGCCGAGGCACCGCTATCCTGGAAGGGTGCGGTAATAATACCTGTTTTCAAGAAAGGCGATCGATCCCAGCCTGGCAACTACAGGCCAATAAGCCTTATTGACACTTCCCAAAAGATAGTAGGGCGTGTGATCGTGAATAGGCTACTTGACTGGGCGTAGGAAAATAATGCTTTGTCTCCCTTTCAGGCGGGATTCCGCAGGTCCACAAGTACGGTGGATCAGGTTTTCCGTTTTAACTTGCTGCAGTGGAGGACCGTGGTCCCGGGAGGGGGTAGCCTGCATGCGGCTTTTGTCGACTTGCGGGCTGCCTTCGATCTAGTTCCACGGTCCAAGCTGTGGTCTGTTCTAAAGGACTTGGGTGTACCAGCCGAATTACTGACACTGGTAATGCGGCTCCACACAGCAACTTATGCCAAAATACAGTGGGGAGGTCAGGGTATGGTGACAGAGGATTTCCCGGTGGAGAGGGGAGTCCGGCAAGGCTGTGCAAAGGCACCTACCCTTTTTACACTATATATTAATGGTGTGGTTGCACGTATGCAATCTGCAGAGGTAGACGCCCCTTCATTAGCTGGCTTAAAAATGCCTATTTTAATGTTTGCCGACGACACGCTCATCCTATCAAAAACTCCAAGTTGTCTGCAGCGTGCTTTGTCTATTTTTGATTTATTCTGTAAGGAGCATGGGCTTGAGGTTAATGTCGCAAAGACAAAACTGATGATCTTTAAAACCCACCGTAGCTTCAAATCAAAAATCATTATGAATGGTCGTCCTCTAGAGGCGGTGAATACTTTTACCTACCTCGGTATACATATTTCAAATAAGAATGGCAGGGGACAGCATATAGATATTGCTACACTAAGGCATAGGCAGCTATCAGGTGCTATTAGCTCTGAACATAAGAAATCTTTAACGAAACCTGTAAAGCCCGCCCTCCAGGTATATGAAGCAAAGGCCCTCGGATCTGCACTTTATGGTGCTGAGCTTTGGGGGTTCGAGAAACTATCTGCACTCCAATCATCGGAAAACAAGTTTTTACGGGCTATTACTGGTGTCCCTAAGAGCACTCCCTTGCTGCCTCTTAGGTATGAGCTAGGCAGAAAAGCTGTCACAGACCTGGCCAGGCTTCGACCAATATTGTATTGGCGTAGGCTTTGGACCACACCGGAGCTCTCTCACTAAGCCATAGGGTTCTTAGACATTATTAAATCAGATACATTTCACAAAAATGAGTGGCTCAAAACGCTAAAGACAGTCTTGACTGAGCTTGGCATGAGCGCACTTTGGGCTGACCCAGCGGGAGCAACTTTTCCAACAAAAAAGGTGCTAAAAGAAATCTACTGGGAGAAGATAGCATCCCGGGCTTGGGGCAGCTCTGGTCTAGGATCTATGACTAAGAGTTTTCTAGACGTTAAATTGTATTCTTCCTTGGAACCTTATTGGGATATCATAGCCAGACCTGGCGATAGAAAGCTCTTGTTTCAACTGAGAGCAGGCTCACTTCCTCTCAGATCCCTGACAGCCAGATGGGATGGTGGACTGAGTGATATATGCCCTGCGTGTGGTTCGGCTAAAGAAACAACGGGCCATCTTTTATTCACTTGCCCGGCTTACTCTGACCCTAGACGTGTATGGCTAGTACCGATATGTAGGAATTTGGGGGCAATCAGGGGTACCATTGCTCTGCGTGTAATATGCACTAGCACTTTAACATGGATAGTAATAGCCACTGCTAAGTACTTAGGATGGGCATGGTCGATTAGACAGAGACTGCTAGTCATTTGATTATTCTCTGTCTGGAATGTTTCCCTGCATTTTTATATTCTACTAACGGTTTTATTATAAACTGTCTTAATCTATGCAATATTGTCTTTTTTAGTATTTTTAAAATCTATTTCATCTTATCATGTATTTAAATATCGCACTGGTTTTCATTGAGTCAAAATTTGTAAATAGTATGCTTAGTATTCGTAATAATGAACGGTAAATTTAATTGAATTTTTAATTATTATATGTCTTGCTTTTATGAGTGAAATTTCGAATAAAGCATACTTTGACTTGACTTGACTATTTCACATCCTTGCGTCTAGGCCGGAAAAAAAGACGCTCCAGCTGGCATGCATGCACGCTCATATAGTGTTTTGGTGGGATTTGTGCTGCTTTCACCGTGGGCATCCCAGTGACTACAATCTGCTGTGTGAACACCTGTTCTTCTCTTGCATACTTTTAACAACATTATTGTTTCGCAGCTCATGTATGCACTGATGGATATTTCACTGGAGCTGTGTTGCATGAATCCCTAGGGTGATCAGCTCTACTCGAAATCAGATTCCAATTGCAGACTAAATGCCCGCATTGTATTTGGTCATTAGTTTAAAAGGTGAACTACTGCTTCTTACAGATAGGATAAAGGCTTCAAATAGGAATTTTCAGTTACTGAAGGCTGAAGGCAGCCAACTCACCTTTCTTCAGAGTCAACACTTCTAGGTTCTACTTACAAGTTGAACCTAACATGGAGCACACATTGATCATTTTAAAAACTGATATGCTTTACTGGCTTCTGTAGAGATCACGTCCAGGACAAATGTGATCTGATGATTTTAGCCAATTTCACTAATTTAATCATGGATGAAATTCCCTTTAAACTGTGTCGTGTAGATACCATTTTATAGCATTCAGAGGCCACCCATCATGAGACACATAAAGGACAATCGTAATGACACACTTTGATACACATTTAGATCGGTTCTCCAGAGATAACTTTCTGGTTGTGTTCGAATTTACAAATAACAGTCAAAATGTTAGTGTGGATTATGAAGTGTTCTTACAACAAACATGTTGATGGTATGATAAGTTCTCACTTTCTTGCTTTCTTTTTTCTTCCATCCAGTGGCTGAAGCAGATTGAGGGAACTGAAGCTGCACTAACACAGAAGATGATAGACCTAGAGAATGAAAAGGTATGACCCAAAGATTTTAAAAACAAATTTGAGGTGTTGACAAATGACAGATATCATTAATATATTTATTTTATGTTATTTGTTTTTCAAATTAATTTATTTTAAATGTTTTAATAGATATAGTCAGCAAGTGGCACTTTCTGAGAATAATTATTGTGTAAAGTTAGGTTGGTTTTAAGATTTGGATCTAAAAACAGAGTGCACATGCAGGATGGTTGGAACTGGTGCAAGTGCAGAAAATACTTATATTTTATCCTGGAAGAAAGTCCCAAAAACACAGTTGTTCAATGAAAGTCTTTTAATGAAGAAAAGAATACTGAGATCCTAAATATATGCCAACTTCTGGCAACTCCTACTTTAGAAATCTGAGGGTCATCTAACATTTTAGAGCCTTATTACAACTTGTCAGTTGTTTTTGGGGCTAATACTGCATACAAACAATAGAAATCAACTGGGTGTGGTATTTATCAAATGTTGTATTACCTACCAATTTTGTGTTCTGCACCTTTGTATGAGAAGAATGCGGTAATACGGATATGGTCTAAATACCATCTGACAAAAACATAGGCCCTGATGTACTAAAGTGTTTTGCAGTCTCAAGTCCTGCCATCTGCAAAATTACAGGGTCAGTGACCACATTTTGCTATGTAGTGAAATACTTTGGCAATTTGGAAAAACTTTCCCTAATTGCAAAAGGGGTTTTGCAACTCATTCCGAATTGTAATTAGGAGGGGGTGTGAAACTGACATCTCCTCTTAAATGCAATTAGCAATAAGCTGTATCAATGCTTTGAAAATCCTGGAAAACGATTGAAAAAAATGTACTGGCTCTTCAAAGGAGGTGATGACTGATTTCCTGTCCATATTTGACAGCTTCCTCTTTGGGAATTGTGTCGGAAAACCTCAGAGGGTACAGGCGGTAGTCCAGCGATCCACGCCTTCTTGCCCCTACCCCAGATGTGTTCCCATATTTCTTTTAAAGTAGCACTGGGTCCTTTATAGAACATGGCTGCTTTTTAAAAAGTTTCCCACTTGAAAATGCCAATGGATTGATGAAGGTCTGCTCTCCGTTGTAGCCATTCACAGGGGGTTGAATAATGCAACCAGCTATCTTAAAATTCATTAGATAGATCATCCTATGACCCTCCATACCCCTAAAAATTGACATTTTCTAACTGATTTAGTAGTACATAGGTTGCATTGAACAGTTACAGACATGTCGCAAAACGTCAGTTCAAAATTGACACCTACTACTTGTGACCTATCTATTAGTACATCAAGCCCTATTATTTACAAAAAATATCACTCCGTTGAAATTAATAAACAACAAATCTACACCCCATGATGTAAATTTTTTGAAAGAGATATTTAAACTATTATATTTATGTCAGGCACAATTATTGTTATTAATATTGTGATATTCGATTATTGCATGTTTTTCATGTTCGAAAAACTTGCATGTAGATTAAGTGTAGATTAGGTGTGAGAGATCAAGACTCTTCAAAGGTTGCAAGTATATTTTATTAGAAGATAAACCATGCCTGGTCTATCTTTTCCAGACATTCTAATTCCTGCCGCCACTCTGTATATTCTGTTATTCTACAATTCTTTTCTTTTAGTTTGAAAGGAGTAATTTATTGAAAAAAAATGCAACAGAGCATGTACAGTCAATTAAGGCTTAAATGCAGTTATTAACATTGGATTAATTAGTGATATAATATTAAATCCGGAAAATCAAAAGAGTTGCATATATGGGAAAGGTTAAAACAGATCTAAAGAGAGAGAAAGTCGAAGGGAAATAATTATATAATACTATAATTATAATACTAAAGGAGCAGGAGAGCATAATACATATTACAAAAATCAACATTCTGAAAAGTAATGACTGTAATATAGAATTAGAAAAGAAAAATAGAAACAAAAAATATAAAATGTAAGACAATTCATGGTAGTTTGGGGACCTCTTGGAACAAGGGGTGTTGGCAGGTAAACTTTTGAGCAGAAGCATCCAAGAAAATAGTTATAGGGGACCACATATGTTCTCTTTTAAGGAGGAGAGATAGAGGAGAAATGTATGCACGATCAAGTCGATGATTGTAGCAAACACTGTACCACCAAGCTTGAAAAGAAAGTTGTTTGGATTGTTTCCCGATTTTTGTTATTTGCTGGATTGCAACTGCAATTATTAAGTCTACAATGGCACTGTTACATGTAAGGGATTGCCAATGTTCAGAAAGTGTGCCTAGAAAAATATTCATTGAAAAGAATGGAAATTGGGTGTGAAAAATGATACTAATTTGAGACCATACCTTCAACCAGAACTGATGAGTACAGGGACAAGTAAAAAGCATATTAAACAAATCAGCATTCAAAGCATTACATGACCAACAATTTGGGGCGACTGTAGATTTAAGTTTATGTAAAGTAGTTGGAGTAATCATAAGTTAATTGTATAAAAAGAAGAGAGTTTGAGTAGGACTAGCCGATCTTGAAGTCCCACAAATTTTTAACCATAACTTATCCCAAAACGTAATAGACCACGAAGTATGGAAATCTTGTTCCCATTGTAATTCAATGTTAGTCTTATTTCTTTGATCCTGAAGTTTATTGAGGAACTTGTAAATAGATTAGGCACTTGATTGGGCACATAATATTGGAAGGATTTGCTTTGAGATAGTAAAGGAGGAGAAATCGTAGAAAATGAAGACAAGGAAGAGGATATGGTTTTAATCAAAGCCTTAAATGTCAGAACAGGTAAGAAAAGTATAATTTGCGTAAAGTTGATGAACCCAAAGCAAACCCTTATCCCACCAAGTCTTCCCAAAAATTAGTTTATTGTTGATTTTTATAAGATGGTTATGCCAGATTGAAGACTTAAGAAATCGGTCACTATCAGAAAGATGCGAGATAAACATTCATTGAAAAGGTTTATGGGAAGTTCTATGTATAGGTGAGGATAGGTAATGTGTCTTATGAATAAATGAAAGAGATTCTTGGAGTGAAAAGGTAGGTAGAAAGAAAGAAGAGTTCAATGTCTTTCCACAGTGGAGAGAGATCCAAAACGTGATGTAAACATAAATTGTGTAAGGAGAAAGACATTATGATAAGACTGAAAATCAGGAAAATTTACACCATCATTGATTTATTGCGTTTAAGCATGACTAGGGACATACGTGTTTTTTTTTATTTCATAAAAATGATAGATATGATAGAGTAAATTGTTTTGAAGAAATATGAGGGAATATTTAGAGGAACAGCAGAAATAGTATAAAAGACAACAGGGGCAGGCATCATTTAAATAGTGTCAAGTCTACCCCACCCAGATGGATACAGCGCGTGCCATTTAGAGATGCAATTAGATAGAGTGGGTAGAACTTGAGTCATATTTAAAGGTAAAGTATGTTTTATAGATGGAGCAAGCCAAAGTCCTAAATACTTAATTTTTGGGGAATTCCATGTAAAATTTGTAGAAGTAAAATCATGTTTGAAACAGAAAACGTTTAAAGGAAGGATTTTGCATTTATCATGATTCAACTTAGAACCACAAAGTAAGGAAAAAGCATTAACTTCCGTAGTGAATGCTGGAAGAGAAGACTCTGGATTACATTGGCATAATAGGATGTCATCTGCATAGACACTCAGTTTGATATGAGTTTTACCATGTTGAAAACCATAAATTCTTGAGTTTTGTTTAATGTTAGCAAGAAAGGGTTCTAATGCAAGAATGAAAACAAGTAGCGAGAGAGGACATCCTTGATGAACTCGTCTTTGCAAGGGGAAAAGAGTGGAAATAGAACCATTAGCAAAAATAAAAGACCAATCCATACGGTCGAAAGGTTTTTCTGCATCAAGAGAAATAGCTGCAAGTGAGTGGGAGCATATGTTGGGTTTATGCAATATATTAAAGAAAACCTGAGTATTGGCAGAAATAGATCTAACTTTAATAAAACTGGATTATTGCTTGCAAATAATCGAAGGTAGAAATGGTTCTAGTCAAAGCGCAAGGATTTTAGCAAATAATTTATTTTCGGAGTTGACTAAAAAGATTGGTCTATAATTCTTACAAAAATGAGGGTCTCTTGCCTCTCTAGGAATTATCAGATAAGAGACTCTTGAAAAGTACCACTCGAAACTTTAGATGAAATGAAATGCAAAATTAAATAATGGAGATATGGAAGAAGAAATTTAGAAAGTGGGAATAAAAGTCAACAAGGAAACCATCCGGGCCAGGAGCCGTCCCTGTTATAATGAGTTTTCATGCATGAGAGATATCTTTTATGGAAATATCTCTCTCCAGCGATGACAAGTCAAGATTAATATGAAATTGTTTTTGTAGCGAAGAGAGATCATTTTGTATATTAGTAGGGTTGGAATGATTTCAGGGCTATAGAGAGTAGTTAATGCTTTTTTTAAATTATTCTAGAATATCCACATTTTTGATCACTGGAGTTAAATCAGAATTTAAAACATAATCAATATTCATACCTTCTTTCCTGATTTTAAGGTATGAGGCAAGAAGTTTGCCTCCTTTATTTTGGCCTCCATAATAACAGGCACTACCTCTAACAAGGTAGGAATTAGCATTTTCCATGGCTAACTTATTATTCTTTAGGTTTTTTACAATAAGAGTATAAAGATCCTTTTTAGAATTGAAACGTCATCTTTTATTAGTCATAGTAATAGGGAGTAATTCTAAATCCAAAATTACTGGAGCATGGTCAGAAATTAATATAGAACCAATATTTGCCTATAATATGTGTTGTGATAGAGATTTAGAAACAAATAAATAATCTATACGAGATTGAGGAAGGTGAGTAGGTGAGAAAAAGGTATACTCACGTAATTGTGGATTACATAGTCTCCAGGAGTCAACAAGAGCCCCGTGATTAATTAGCATGGTAAAGTGTTGGTGGATTGGAGAAGGGATAAAAGATACTTTGGATGTGCGATCTATGTAAGGAGCAACAACTAAATTACAGTCGCCACCAAAAATGACATGTTGTGTAGAGATAGATATCAGTAGAGTACATATGGTCAGCCAAAAATGATTGTCAGGTTTAGTAGGTGCATACACATTAAACAAAGAAATAGGTTTATTATTACCTTTAAGATGAACAATCAACCAACGCTACTCATCATTAGAATTTTGAGATAGAAGAGAAACATTAAGCTTTTTGTGACCTTTCCTATCATGAGATTTCTGAAGGCTTTTGCAAGATGCAATAGCAGCCCACAGTTAAAGACCTATGAGCTTTACCATACACATTTTATAATAAAAAAATCAAGCCTATAGCGTTTGTCATTACTTTAAATACCTGAGGCATATGAAGTATCGTTTTGCAATGAACCCTTTTGCCTTCATCATTTGAATTCACCAAGCGTTGGATTGTTCACCCACTAATAGGGAACGTGAGCTGGGTTTAGACCGTCGTGAGAAAGGTTAGTTTTACCCTACTGATGATGTGTTGTTGCAATAGTAATCCTCACCGTCTCAGAGCTACTATATTGAGCATAAACTTTCCAACATGGCAAACATTAGGAATACTATAATAAGAGTACAAATATGTTCAAAACGAAAGTTTTCAAAACAACAATATAAAATCCTAACAACTCCTAATAAGGATTACTATAGTACCCAACAATTTGTTTGAAGGAGCCACCAGTACAGTACAAAAACCCTAGCCTGCTATGATAATCAATGAGAATCCATGTAACAAAATATCTGCCTACAGGTTTTAGTGCAGTGTAATAACAATACCCCATTTAAAAGTCTATTGACTTTAAAACACACTTTTCACAATAAATAATTCAGGCCTAATAACTTCATCATACATTTTCATACTAAATAGATCAAACCTATGAACAGCCTTTACCATTGACTTTACACCATACCCAACACAGTTCTACTGAAGTGCGCATAAACTGACAACCATCCTGCATACAGATCAGAAATTACAAATATGTACAACATTACAGGTAATAAAACAATATGTAAATGGGGCGAATAATGATTACCACAGTGAAAATATTCTACCGCCTGGTGATGTCAGAGAAGATGACCAACACCAAACTACTACAATAATGAGTGAGATTTTATGGAACAAAATACCTGTATACAGTCTGTGACACAGTGTGACCAGCATCCACTCCTACAGGACTATAGACATGTAGCATCAAACATAATTTTTCACAGTAAATTAATTGGACCTATAGCCTTTAACATTGGCTTGTCACCATAACCATCTCAGGCCTACTGTATTGAACATAAGCTTCCTCACAAGGCAACTATCAGGCAAAACATAAAATTACACATGTATACTAAATTACAGTTGGCAAAGCAAAATACTAGCTTTCCTCAGAGATCCTAGTAATAATTATCACAGTGTAAATCTTCTATCCCCAGGGTTTGGCAGAGGGGATAAGCAACATAAAAACTCGTGTCTACTATGGACCACTGTGGGATATCATATAACCAATTGTCTTTAATACTCAGTAATAACAATCCTCCCTTATTTACTTTAATATATGCATTTCACAACAAATAAATCAGACTTACTGATTGATAGTAACTTTCATAATCAACAGTTCAGGCCTATAGCCATAATCATTGACTTGCCAGCATAACTAATTCAGTCCTGCTGTATTGATCATAATCCTTTTAACAAGGCAAAACATGCAATAAAATCACTCCTTTTCAATGGAAGCACACAACTTCTGTCCAATCAAATGTTGTACACCAGGTAACCCACATTTGAGCAGAGCCTAGGCCAGCTTTTAGTAATACTTCTGAAAGCCCTTTTCCTGTTGATCAAATACAGACACACCACAGATATAAAAAATTTTGTTTTTACTTTTATGGAAGTTTAACCAAGGTCTTTCTTCTGATATGTGGCCCCTGCAATCATATTTTGTTTCTTTTTCTCACTTACTGAGTGTCGGACCTATCAGTGGCTGGTTGGCTGAAGAGGTGCCCCCAGCCAGGCAGAACCACTGCTCCTGTCAAGAGCAGGTGATTACACTCTCTGTAAAACCCAGGCTCACCCTTGGGTAGCTTGGCACTGAGCAGTCAGGCTCACTACAGAAACAAATTGTAAAGCAAAGGCACAGCAGTCACTTGTGATAAATACACTGAGTATCTCACAGGATGTATATAAAAACGTTTATATTCAACACACATATTCAATCATTATAACATGACTGTCATATACTTTTGTGCCTAAAACAGAATCAGAATATTACTAACAGTACTAGGCCCACTCGTATTGGTATGATTTCACTAGTATGCATACTATGGACAATACCTAATCTGACTCCCCACACCTGAGAGAGAACACCCTTATGTGGTGCACGATATCAAGATTATGTAAGTACACAAAACATAGAACACTTTTTAGCAGAACAGTGGGCCGAAGTCACGCAGGAGGAACCCAATGTCAAAGTATAAGGCGGCACTGCCGGCCAGTGTCATGAACCACAAGAAGTCTGCATGCGATCACTCCCACTCACCCACACTCACTCTGTGTGACTCACACAGTGTGGCAGGCATCAGCCAGTCTGCATGGCATGCTCACACACATACATACGCACTCAGCACCCAAATGCATGCCACTGGTATCCAGCAGGAATATGGTTCACCCTCCTCAGACTCTGTGGCCAAGCCTGCCTCCACCCTCAAGTTCACCCCTATTGTCCTACACCCCTGGATGGAAGATAACCTGCCCCGTCCTGGACTCTGGGCTGCACGAGGCTGAAGCCCACTTAGTCTGGGTTCTATGGAAGCTGGTAGGAATATGAAACCGTTTAAATTTGGAGGGAGACGTAAACAAGGGAGAGGTTAGCAGCCACTCTGGATGTTCACCCACAGGTCTCAAATCACAAAGGACTCCCGCAACCTCTTGAACCAGTTCTGCACTGTCTCAGAAGCATTTCTTCAACCCAGTCAATCTCTCGCGCCTACCTGGTGCCAAGATGTCTTCAGAATGAGCCAGGTGTGATGAGGCCAGTTTGTCCGCCGCGATGAGGGTCCACAGGGAACAACCGATAAATGGGGAGTAACACAGGGGAGCCTCTTGGTAGGCGCCCGGATCCGTACATGATGATCTGGGTTGTGCCCAGGCGATCAAGGCACAGTGGCTGGTGCACGTAGGGATGAGTCGCATCAGACAGTTCATATTTTAAACACAACGAATTGCAAATTCCACACCTCCCTGGTAAGGAGGCACAACTAATGGTGCAGGTTGAGTTAGGTTGCACCAGGCAATTTCAGTTACACACACAGCGAAGAGTTGCAATTCCATGCCTCTCTGGAAATGAGGCACAACGTCCAATGCACAATGATACAGGTTGCACCAGACCAGTCCAGTTACACACAAACAAGCGCAAGTTCAGCAGAGTTACATGAGGTAGAATGTGGCACTAATCCAGGTACATCCCCACTGCCGAGGGTCGCACCATGGGAATCGGACACCGCACGCAATGAGCATGCAGTTAGCGTGTCACCCAAGAGAAATTCCACACGATCAACAAAACTGGCCATGCCGAGTCCCGCAACTGGTGAATCCGCTCACCACCACGAGCCGCTTAAGAGTGTCACAGTCCCCCCAGTACGGGAACCACATGCCTCAGATATGGGCAAGATTTCTAGGGCTCCGCACTGGGCAATCTGGTCTCCAGACACAAGACTTAAGTCCATGCTGACATCACGCTACCAGTTTAGATTTAGTAGCCGAGGTGGGCACTTGAGAGGGCAGCACTCTCCAGGTAGATGGTGTAGGTCCCTCAGGGGAGATCTTTGATGTCCATGAGATCTCCAGAAGAAGAGGAGGCCCACCATCAGGCCCTTGGAGAGCAAACTTCAGGGCGCCACATTTCAGCAGGTCCTCTGCCCATTCCAGTCTCTATTTGGACAGTTATCTTCCATGTGCACAATAGAGTCCTATGACAATGTGCACTACACAGTCCGGGTTCTCCGGTCCCACGTCCCCACAAGCATATCTTGATTCTTTCTGTAGGATGGCACCCGTAGTTATACTGTTGTGTGTCTTTGAAGTCTGGTGGTTTATGGGGTTTCCCTTCAAACCAATGATGTCTCCCCTAAATGGTAGGCCTGTCTGCCATGGGGTCTTGAAATGCAGATCTTAATCTTTAATAAGGCCATGATCTGACCCCTAGAGGCTAAGTGTCACAACCCCTATCTTTGATCTATCCCATTCGGCCTACAATGGCAAAGGTCTGCTGTTCCTGTGGGATGTCCATATTTTATGGTTATCGATTGGGGAATGCACAGATGTGCTCCACCATCGTCTGGTGTCCACTGGAGCCAAACACTGCGGTCCTCGATACTCTTGGAGCATTAAAATGTCCATATTCTATAAGTGGCATTTCTCAGTGAGTAATGCCAAAACCCCCTTTACCAATGGAAAGGGGTTGGTACTGCAAATCCATTGGTAAGAAACATCATGAGGCTACTCCACTGCATTCCACCATTGCAGTGCGAAGTATTGTCAACCACTTCCCAATATCAACTCATGGGAAGAGCAGGCCTCATAGGTAGTGAAAACATGCATAGGTATTCTTCACCATCTGGCCGCATGATCGCTATTGCGCATGTGCGCTATTGCACACCCTGACCTGCGATGGCAGCAGAGACACATAGTTCACAGCACCAGTGGTACCAGCACGCCCGCCCGAATCTGCACAGCAGACTAGACACTGGTTCAATCAATACATGTGTCTGTGCGCACATACTAACCTGCTTAATCACAGGCATCATAGGTGCAGGTGTGCACTCACAGCAGCCTACACTAGCATATTGCTCATGAGTTTTCCCACTATAGATACCAGTGCACACCCAGTGGTCTGCAATGATATATCGGCCCGTGTTTAGGAACATGAAATCAGCACCATTTCCCAATGATAGGAAGTGCACGCACACTTTCATGTGACAGGGACAGGCCTGGCACATAGCTTACCCAGGCCTGACCATCATTGGTGCCAGTGTGCACACACCACCCTGCTTGGCCCTGGAGGAACTGGGTGGTCCCTCCCATGGGTGTGGTTGCGCACTCCTGGCCCGGGGCAGCAGACCAGGCAGCTTACCGCTAGGACCATGGATGCAAGTGCACAGACCCAGGCCTAACCTAGAGGTTAGAACATTGTGGTTGCAGCCACGCTTATCGGCATACGCTCATCAGACCGCCATGGAAGGCTGGACACCTATCCTCTGTGCCATAGGTGCTGGTGTGTATCCTCCAGCCTTCCATGGCTGCTGGGACAGGGATCTGAAACAGCATCAGGACCAGATGCACACCTCGGTCTGCATTGGTAGACCAGCCCATGTTCTGGAACAGCGCGTCTGTGCCTCTTCCTATCCTGTGTAGGAAGGCGCACAAACTTCCCCACAGCTTTGACAGTGAAGATGTGCGAAGGGCCCTGAGGCCACTTCAGAGATTTGCTAACTCCCCAGGACTATCCAAGGGAAGACCTGAACTCTAAGGCAGGGGAAACCCCATTGAGGGTTCCTCTCACTACCCTGGCAGGGAAGATCCATATGTTCCCACTAGGCTTTCAGCTTACCACCCCCGATGCCCATCAGGGGTTCCCTCGGGGGGAGGGGTGCACTCATGATATGAATCAACCCACTCTGGTTTGGCTGAGGTGTAAGTGATGCTAAGTTAGGCACGGGTGCAAATGGCGCACCGCAGGTCTGCTATGGTAGACCCGGTATAGGGTTGACAGCTATTCGGTGGGTGGCACACTCAGTTCTACGTCCCACTACTTAGCCCATGCAGTACCTGCCCCGGGCATCTGGTGTACCTGTTTACAGGGTGCATGGACGTACAGCACTAAAACCCCATTATACTTGCACCCCCAGCCCAATGCGGGTCAAGTGGGCATGCGCACATCCCCTCTGCCATATAGAGGGAAGGTGCCCACTTTCCTAGGTTATGCAGAGAGTCAGCAAAGGCTAGTAGGAAAAAGCTAAATGTTTTGGGGTAATTTCTCCTAAGGAGGCCATGTCCAACACTTCGTCTTTCCTATCACCAGTTCCTCTTTCAGCTATCCCAGTGGATAAAGTGAAAATTATTTGAGTTATGATTAACAAACTATAATTTAGGCCTGTAATCCACATAGTACGCTGTGTTTAAAATGTCATCTAGCAAAAGACTTGCTTTGACTCCAAATAAAAAGCGAGTTTGCAAAAACAACAGGTGATGGACCGAATGAGGATCAATGTCACACATTCAACCCAGTCAAAAGATCTGGGTCATAATCCATCGTTTTTTTGCACTCCACACCACCCTGGGTTAGACAATGGCGATATGCAAATCAGCTCTGACCCTGTGCCCCATGGGAACAGTCCAGTCCGAACTACAAAAGCCATGTCCTTCCCAGAACGGAATCAAGCATCCGAGGACCGGACCGGTTTCGAGGTAACACCTCTCATCAGCCCGGCTAGCTTGACTCCAGTGGTGTGGAGTGCCTGGGACCCACGTCTGGGCATCCCCAGTACACTTATAGCGAGTTTGCAAAAACAACAGGTGATGGACCGAATGAGGATCAATGTCACACATTCAACCCAGTCAAAAGATCTGGGTCATAATCCATCGTTTTTTTGCACTCCACACCACCCTGGGTTAGACAATGGCGATATGCAAATCAGCTCTGACCCTGTGCCCCATGGGAACAGTCCAGTCCGAACTACAAAAGCCATGTCCTTCCCAGAACGGAATCAAGCATCCGGGGACCGGACCGGTTTCGAGGTAACACCTCTCATCAGCCCGGCTAGCTTGACTCCAGTGGTGTGGAGTGCCTGGGACCCACGTCTGGGCATCCCCAGTACACTTATAGCGAGTTTGCAAAAACAACAGGTGATGGACCGAATGAGGATCAATGTCACACATTCAACCCAGTCAAAAGATCTGGGTCATAATCCATCGTTTTTTTGCACTCCACACCACCCTGGGTTAGACAATGGCGATATGCAAATCAGCTCTGACCCTGTGCCCCATGGGAACAGTCCAGTCCGAACTACAAAAGCCATGTCCTTCCCAGAACGGAATCAAGCATCCGAGGACCGGACCGGTTTCGAGGTAACACCTCTCATCAGCCCGGCTAGCTTGACTCCAGTGGTGTGGAGTGCCTGGGACCCACGTCTGGGCATCCCCAGTACACTTATAGCGAGTTTGCAAAAACAACAGGTGATGGACCGAATGAGGATCAATGTCACACATTCAACCCAGTCAAACGATCTGGGTCATAATCCATCGTTTTTTTGCACTCCACACCACCCTGGGTTAGACAATGGCGATATGCAAATCAGCTCTGACCCTGTGCCCCATGGGAACAGTCCAGTCCGAACTACAAAAGCCATGTCCTTCCCAGAACGGAATCAAGCATCCGAGGACCGGACCGGTTTCGAGGTAACACCTCTCATCAGCCCGGCTAGCTTGACTCCAGTGGTGTGGAGTGCCTGGGACCCACGTCTGGGCATCCCCAGTACACTTATAGCGAGTTTGCAAAAACAACAGGTGATGGACCGAATGAGGATCAATGTCACACATTCAACCCAGTCAAAAGATCTGGGTCATAATCCATCGTTTTTTTGCACTCCACACCACCCTGGGTTAGACAATGGCGATATGCAAATCAGCTCTGACCCTGTGCCCCATGGGAACAGTCCAGTCCGAACTACAAAAGCCATGTCCTTCCGGTCCGGTCCATCACTTGTTGTTTTTGCAATTGCCGCCCTAAGTGCGCTGGGGATGCCCAGACGTGGGTCCCAGGCACTCCACACCACTTGGAGTCAAGCTAGCCGGGCTGATGAGAGGTGTTACCTCGAAACCGGTCCGGTCCTCGGATGCTTGATTCCGTTCTGGGAAGGACATGGCTTTTGTAGTTCGGACTGGACTGTTCCCATGGGGCAACAGGGTCAGAGCTGATTTGCATATCGCCATTGTCTAACCCAGGGTGGTGTGGAGTGCAAAAAAACGATGGATTTGGGCCCAGATCTTTTGACTGGGGGAATGTGTGACATTGATCCACATTTGGTCCATCACTTGTTGTTTTTGCAATTGCCGCCCTAAGTGCGCTGGGGATGCCCAGACGTGGGTCCCAGGCACTCCACACCACTTGGAGTCAAGCTAGCCGGGCTGATGAGAGGTGTTACCTCGAAACCGGTCCGGTCCTCGGATGCTTGATTCCGTTCTGGGAAGGACATGGCTTTTGTAGTTCGGACTGGACTGTTCCCATGGGGCAACAGGGTCAGAGCTGATTTGCATATCGCCATTGTCTAACCCAGGGTGGTGTGGAGTGCAAAAAAACGATGGATTTGGGCCCAGATCTTTTGACTGGGGGAATGTGTGACATTGATCCACATCCGGTCCATCACTTGTTGTTTTTGCAATTGCCGCCCTAAGTGCGCTGGGGATGCCCAGACGTGGGTCCCAGGCACTCCACACCACTTGGAGTCAAGCTAGCCGGGCTGATGAGAGGTGTTACCTCGAAACCGGTCCGGTCCTCGGATGCTTGATTCCGTTCTGGGAAGGACATGGCTTTTGTAGTTCGGACTGGACTGTTCCCATGGGGCAACAGGGTCAGAGCTGATTTGCATATCGCCATTGTCTAACCCAGGGTGGTGTGGAGTGCAAAAAAACGATGGATTTGGGCCCAGATCTTTTGACTGGGGGAATGTGTGACATTGATCCACATTCGGTCCATCACTTGTTGTTTTTGCAATTGCCGCCCTAAGTGCGCTGGGGATGCCCAGACGTGGGTCCCAGGCACTCCACACCACTTGGAGTCAAGCTAGCCGGGCTGATGAGAGGTGTTACCTCGAAACCGGTCCGGTCCTCGGATGCTTGATTCCGTTCTGGGAAGGACATGGCTTTTGTAGTTCGGACTGGACTGTTCCCATGGGGCAACAGGGTCAGAGCTGATTTGCATATCGCCATTGTCTAACCCAGGGTGGTGTGGAGTGCAAAAAAACGATGGATTTGGGCCCAGATCTTTTGACTGGGGGAATGTGTGACATTGATCCACATTCGGTCCATCACTTGTTGTTTTTGCAAACTCGCTATAAGTGTACTGGGGATGCCCAGACGTGGGTCCCAGGCACTCCACACCACTTGGAGTCAAGCTAGCAGGGCTGATGAGAGGTGTTACCTCGAAACCGGTCCGGTCCTCGGATGCTTGATTCCGTTCTGGGAAGGACATGGCTTTTGTAGTTCGGACTGGACTGTTCCCATGGGGCAACAGGGTCAGAGCTGATTTGCATATCGCCATTGTCTAACCCAGGGTGGTGTGGAGTGCAAAAAAACGATGGATTTGGGCCCAGATCTTTTGACTGGGGGAATGTGTGACATTGATCCACATTCGGTCCATCACTTGTTGTTTTTGCAATTGCCGCCCTAAGTGCGCTGGGGATGCCCAGACGTGGGTCCCAGGCACTCCACACCACTTGGAGTCAAGCTAGCAGGGCTGATGAGAGGTGTTACCTCGAAACCGGTCCGGTCCTCGGATGCTTGATTCCGTTCTGGGAAGGACATGGCTTTTGTAGTTCGGACTGGACTGTTCCCATGGGGCAACAGGGTCAGAGCTGATTTGCATATCGCCATTGTCTAACCCAGAGTGGTGTGGAGTGCAAAAAAACGATGGATTTGGGCCCAGATCTTTTGACTGGGGGAATGTGTGACATTGATCCACATTCGGTCCATCACTTGTTGTTTTTGCAATTGCCGCCCTAAGTGCGCTGGGGATGCCCAGACGTGGGTCCCAGGCACTCCACACCACTTGGAGTCAAGCTAGCCGGGCTGATGAGAGGTGTTACCTCGAAACCGGTCCGGTCCTCGGATGCTTGATTCCGTTCTGGGAAGGACATGGCTTTTGTAGTTCGGACTGGACTGTTCCCATGGGGCAACAGGGTCAGAACTGATTTGCATATCGCCATTGTCTAACCCAGGGTGGTGTGGAGTGCAAAAAAACGATGGATTTGGGCCCAGATCTTTTGACTGGGGGAATGTGTGACATTAATCCACATTCGGTCCATCACTTGTTGTTTTTGCAATTGCCGCCCTAAGTGCGCTGGGGATGCCCAGACGTGGGTCCCAGGCACTCCACACCACTTGGAGTCAAGCTAGCCGGGCTGATGAGAGGTGTTACCTCGAAACCGGTCCGGTCCTCGGATGCTTGATTCCGTTCTGGGAAGGACATGGCTTTTGTAGTTCGGACTGGACTGTTCCCATGGGGCAACAGGGTCAGAGCTGATTTGCATATCGCCATTGTCTAACCCAGGGTGGTGTGGAGTGCAAAAAAACGATGGATTTGGGCCCAGATCTTTTGACTGGGGGAATGTGTGACATTGATCCACATTCGGTCTATCACTTGTTGTTTTTCCAAATAAAAAGCAGCAAAGTTACTCTGGCACAAACAATTGTATTATTTCACTTCATATATGGCAACAAGGACTTTCCTGTCTGGCCAAAACAATCTAATTCTAAAGCTGTCCCAGCAATTAGACTAATATGTCTCTAATCAGTGGAGCTCAGAAAACTGTCTGAGGAGCTCAGTTATAGAAGTTCGAACTCTGCAATAAATTTCCTCTCTGCATTTTCTACTAGCTTAGTTGTGTTCATTATTTGTATGGCTACCTGTTCTATCCCTGTGTGAAGTATTTTGAGGCTGTCTGAAGAAGTTGGGGTTAAGAATTAACGGGCATGGCTGCTTAAAGATCTCGTCATATTTGTGTCCAAATTTGGTTGAACATTTCCTTCATTTACCTGTGATTAGATATGTCTTAATTAGTTTATGTGTGACCCAGAAGCTACAGATAAGGGCCAATGTGAAATCATGGATTCTTTGGGTTTTTCCTGAGTTTTATAGAGCGTGAACCTGACCCGAAGGTATCAGAGCGCTTTACGTGAGCACCAGTTTTTTTTACACAAGGACAGTTTCATTTTCGTTAGGCACGGGGAGATTGGGTGATTTGCCCAAAATTACAGGATGTTGAGTGTCATTGCCAAGACTCGAACCCGGTTCCCCAGACCGACCTAGCCCCTTAGGCCTCATCCTCTCCCTTGTTAGTGGCATATGGCCAAGCTATAGAACCAGCACAATTTTTTGTTGACATTTTCTTTAGGCTTAAACTACTTTCAAATTGAAACTTTGACAGTGATTCCTGTTTGTCCTATCCCACCATATATAATTAATTAATTAATTGCAGGTTTATATAGCGCTAGGATCGACTCCCGGAGGAGTATCTCCGCGCTTCGACCACTGCGAAAACCTTCCTGGCTTCCCTGAGAGATGGTCCCTTAGTGGGTATCTCCAGGGTGAGACCAGGCATCCCCGGCGGTCTGGTGGGGCTGTTAGTGAAGATGAGGCAAGCTAATGCCCAGAGTTGCCGAGTGTGATCGCTGATCAAAGTGGGCACCGAGGCGAGAGAATTATCGAGTCCGCTGACCCTGGTCCAGAACCCTGCCGCGTCGGGAATCGAACCCTGGTCCCGGGCCGTCCTCTGCTCTCGGGTCTGCCGCCTCTAACCAGTGAGCCACACTACTTCACATATGCACTAGTACTTTATTTAAAGTTTAGATTAGGGACACTGCCATTGACCAGCTCTCTGTTAAAATCGAGGAGAAAGCACACCATGTTATGTGTGTTATTTACAAAGGAGGGAAAGTGAAGTACATTTCTGCTTATTGGTCGATATGACCTTAATGTTTGATGTACATTTTTAAAACCAGTCCTGAAATAACTGCATTATGTCTTGTAAATATGGATTATTTTTTGTTAAGATTGTGCGCATCTAAAAGTACAAATATGTGTCAATGATTTTAAAGGTATTCATGGAAACAGCGATCTGTATATTTTAATACTCCACACTGGATTTGAAATGTATTTTCTCCTAGCTACCTGCAGTGATTATGATAATATACGCATTTTATGATGGTGGCTAAATGCAGGAAGTCTATATAAAGGGACTGTTTTGTGGGGAGTTTAATATTGTTTTGTATAATTGGCAATTTCTTTAGGAAGATGTTTTTATGTTACTGTTTTATGGATTAAGCAGTATATGTTGCATGTAGAGATGAATGGTGAATGTATGGAAAAGCCAATATATAATGTTTTATGACTGAGTTGATTTCGTTTAAGTGACAGTGATAACTCTTAAATTGTTGCAAAGCATCAAATGGCATTTAGCAAACTGATAAAACAAATTAACAAATGCAGATTTGTTAATTGTGTTTGATTTTTAATGATCGGTTGTAAAATATTATTTTATACATAAGCTATAAATCATGTCAAAATAACCACGTCGAAGAAAATAAACAGAAAACAATTCCAACAAGCCTTAACTAAAGAGAAGGTAATCTCACATCAGCTGCTTAAACAAATTAAGACCAGACAGTTAGTATTGATGCCCAAGTGCCACACAGAATAAGTCCATATTTAGGTAGTCATTGATGCTCTACCCTCAACTGGCAGGGGAGATACTTGCCCGCGTGCTCTCCAAGATGTAAATCTCACTTTTGAAATAGTGGATGCTAATGCTCTCCAAAAACACCATGTCCTCGTGCATTTGTTTTGAAGACTTTATCTATAATGGTTTGTCCCCTACCTATCCAAAAACAACATGTTCAAATGAACACCACTAGATGTCAACCTATTCCAGCTACATATGAGGTATATTAAGGCTTCATCTCATCATTAGTTGTCGTCATTCTCTTTATGAACCTACTGGTGTCCTGACTGCTGAGATCTTCAAGCTCCCCAATATGCTGCATGTGAAACTCCACTGCAGTGGCATCAACTGTCTAAGGAAATGTCTTGCCTCTGTCAAAGCCTTGGTGTGTTCACATTGTGCCCCATCCCTTAAATTCCACACTGACAGTAACCTCAGCTTCAAGAGTTACATTCCCAAGAGGATGTAGACAGCTTGGCACAAACAGACTTTCCCTCCTTTGTAGAGGCAATCCATCTACTAAAGCTGACTTTAGTATCACTGTCCAAGCCCTAATCCTGTCCTTGGTAAACAATGCATTATTGTATCAGAGGCGTAGCTAGACCTATCGACGCGCGGGGAGAACCCTGAGTTTCCAGTCCAGTGCAGGTAAGAGCAGGGGGGAGGGGATTGGTGGGGGTGTTGGTGCTGTTCGACAGATGACTTGTTTTCGGGGGTGGGTGGTACTTGACTGGCTTACCTCCACCGCCCCCAAATAGAGTGCCACCTGGACCGCCCCGCCCCTTCCTAGCTACGCCACTGTATTGTATTCTGCAAGCATGTGATAAATGTATGCAAGAACTGTGGTTGGGGTGGGGGTGAGGTGGGTAGTAGGAGAGGAAAGGGTGGTTTTGTGGTAGAGGGAGCATTGTCCTTCTGTCAAACAAAAAAAAAGAGAATGCAGCAAAAGCTTTATGTGATTTTTCCAGCCAGAATTACCAGCAATAAAAAAATCAAGCATGGTTCGCCCACATCTGCAAAAACCTGGAGTAAAAAATCCTACCCATCCTAAGTCAGGCAGAACGAATTTCCCTGCAGTCATTTTGCTCCATCTGACTTAGAATCGGGGCCAAAGACATTATCACTATGGCCGAGATACCCGCCACCCCCTCTCAACACAATCCCCAAAAGGAGTGAAACCGGAAACAGTTCTTGAAGTTTTTGGAAGTGGGATGGAGTGACCATCCCGGCCGTATTTATTAAAACAAAATTAAAACATTAAACGTTTCATGTTATGTACAATTTCATTACCATATTGCGATGTTTGGCTAACCTTAACAGATTCTCTAATACAGAGGTTCTCCTAGCCGAACTAGCAACCTACAAAACATTTCTTGACATATTGAAATTGTACAACCTAACGTTTAAGGGCCAACGGCAAGGTCATAACCGGTGTCAAGATCCCTAACCAGACTTACCCCTCCCACTTGGGATGGGCGACAGCACGGAGGCGTACCTCAAGTGCAACTACTACCAATTTCCCTTGACTTGACGGGGGCACCTAAAACTCGACGCCAGTTAAAGGTCGTTCGAATACTCGTGTGAGGTATCTAGAAGGTATCGTGGCCCTTATCCCAACCCCACACAACTTACCGCATCTGCCGTCGCAGATGTCACTGGCCCCGGGAAATTCCCCAGGAGGGGGCTGTAACCCCTCCTACAAAGGAAGGGGCCTTGACCGCCTTTCCTTTACTTCCGGCGACCCATCCTTAGAAGGGACCGCCTCCCCATTGAGGGGCCAATGGCCACCTCTCCCGAGCGCTCCCATCCGTGTTGGGTGACGCCCACTCATAGGGATCTACTAATTAGTGCTCACCGATCATGACCTTACCGCCTACCAAAATAAATACGACAGTGCAAATTAACCTAAGAATACCTTGGCCACTATGACCGAAAGAGCATACATCAAAATTCAACACTAAACTGAATATCTTTAATGGCAAACGTACTCAAAAACGACCATTCTTTATTAACTCAAAATCAACATGGCACTACAACCTGTAAACGCAAACAAACAAAATTAATCAACTTTATTATACACAACTGGCTGTCTTCAGGGGCTGGTGGGTGGGTCAAAATTGGCTCTTCGTTCTGTCCCGAGCTCACGTGCAGCGAGGAGGTGCAGCTTCAGGGCACAAGAACAAGAGGATGTCTTCTGGTCTTGCGTCCCTTTTTATCCGTCTTCAGGGCGGGCGTATACCCGCCCCTGCCTGCCCCTGAGGGCGTGGCTGGCTGCGTCGGTGTCTAGGCCAGCCCACTCTAGGGCGGGAACGAGCGCGCCCCAGCTACGCCGCTTCGGGCATACCAGCTGAGACGCGCCTCCCGCCCAAAATGGCTTCCCGGGGGGATCGAGGCACTCGGCCATACGTTCGGGGGGACCGATTCGGTCGCCCCTTTCCATATGGCCGAGATACCCGCCACCCCCTCTCAACACAATCCCCAAAAGGAGTGAAACCGGAAACAGTTCTTGAAGTTTTTGGAAGTGGGATGGAGTGACCATCCCGGCCGTATTTATTAAAACAAAATTAAAACATTAAACGTTTCATGTTATGTACAATTTCATTACCATATTGCGATGTTTGGCTAACCTTAACAGATTCTCTAATACAGAGGTTCTCCTAGCCGAACTAGCAACCTACAAAACATTTCTTGACATATTGAAATTGTACAACCTAACGTTTAAGGGCCAACGGCAAGGTCATAACCGGTGTCAAGATCCCTAACCAGACTTACCCCTCCCACTTGGGATGGGCGACAGCACGGAGGCGTACCTCAAGTGCAACTACTACCAATTTCCCTTGACTTGACGGGGGCACCTAAAACTCGACGCCAGTTAAAGGTCGTTCGAATACTCGTGTGAGGTATCTAGAAGGTATCGTGGCCCTTATCCCAACCCCACACAACTTACCGCATCTGCCGTCGCAGATGTCACTGGCCCCGGGAAATTCCCCAGGAGGGGGCTGTAACCCCTCCTACAAAGGAAGGGGCCTTGACCGCCTTTCCTTTACTTCCGGCGACCCATCCTTAGAAGGGACCGCCTCCCCATTGAGGGGCCAATGGCCACCTCTCCCGAGCGCTCCCATCCGTGTTGGGTGACGCCCACTCATAGGGATCTACTAATTAGTGCTCACCGATCATGACCTTACCGCCACAGGCCCGGATAGTTGACCGGCTATCCGGGCCCCCCACAAAACTCCTAGCTAAAGGTCATGTTCCAACGTTTTTAACCATGCTAAGAAGTCTCCTATGAGTAACTCATTTCCCACCCAAGACAAATGCACACCATCCCCCAGATACATACTGTCATCATTAATACAACCGTGCGAGATAGAATGCAATGTCCTGGAACGGAACAACCTACCCATTTTGTTATTAAGTTTCCTAACAGAATGGTTCAAAGCAGGGATCGAAATAGCCCCCCGCCACACTTTTCGTGGGATCATATGAGACCACGCAATTATGCACCCCGGAACTTTCCTCGCCAACCAACTTACAGTGGAAAGCATTGCCTCCAGGAGAAGTCGTCTACCGGTGGTGACCAAATCATTGCCCCCTAAATGTACTATGACTATAGACGGCGGTGACCTCATCCGCCCTAACAAACCCTCAAAGTAAGCCTGAAACTGGTCAATACAGAGACCGCCCCTTCCGTAGAAGGACATCCTGTACCTGTATTCCCCAGCTACGTGAATCATGTCACCTGCTTCGAATACGTCTGCGGCACGCCTCACGTATGAGTGGCCCACGACCCACACCTCCTTTCTCACAGCCGGTGATGTCTGACCGCTGGCCCGGTGTTGGGTCGACTGCATAGTCCGCCCCGCCTCGAAGGCTTGCGTAACTGAAAACCAAACAAAAGACAAGAAGCGTGAGTACATTATTACAGCTTCACAACATGTGCAACCGCACATACCTCTTATAACAATTGGAGGACCAACGCCCCACTCGTTTTACTTGTTCCACATTAAGACCCCTGGCTGCAGCTTCAGTGGCAGCCCCTATCCGAAAGGAATGGGTCCCAAACTCACCCGGGTCCAAGCCCGCTGCGGTAATCGACATCGCGAGCACCCGCTGAAACTGAAACTTTGTCAGTGGGGTGGCGTCCGCGTGTCTCAACATTGTCCCCCCCCATGATGCCACCCTTCGTGCTAGGTAATCCTCTAAACACCTCACCGGACACATGGAAGACCCTGGAATCCTGCGAATGACTATGCAGTCTCCCACCCCACTTTGATCGGTTTTTGACTTGACAAAGGATACCGTCATAGTCTCACCCCTGATCTGAACGTGTTCCCGGCACAAACCCCCCGCCACATCCCGCTTGCTCCTTGCCACCAGCTCACTTATCCTCATAGCCCCGTGAAACGCAAGCGTAAAAGCGGCTCGGAACAAACAGGCCTCGAACTGAGACGAGCATATGTCGGGGAGTGTGGCCAGCAACTGGGACAACCTATCCAGACCTATCGGGCGCCTCTCATCTACTCTGCGACCCTCAAGGCGTTGCCACCCACGCAGCGCTTTCTGTACAGCAAAAGACGCTGTCGGGTCCTGGATATTATGAGCCCTGGCAACAAAGGAGATGGCAGCACGATGCCTCTGGGCTGTAGCCACTGACTTCCCAGCCTTACGCAAGGACATCAGAAAATGTACTACCCAATCCTCATGCCCCCAAAGTCCCCCTCTCTCAGTCCCCAAAAAGGCCAAATAAGCCCGAAACGCCCCTTCGTATGCCTTCCTCGTCCTTGGTGCTAGACTCTCTCCCACGAGGTAACGAAGTTCGGGGCACCGAGAGACCAGAGAGCTTCGGGAAAGGGTGCTGGCTCGGGGTCCGCTGAGGGAAGGAAACCCGAGAAAGCCTGCATTTGAAAACGAGACAGTGCATCAGCAGCCTGATTCATCACCCCCGGGACATGTTTTGCTCTGAATACCACGTTCAGTTGCATACACAGTAAGACAATTTCTTTAAGCAGCCTCAAAATCATTTTACAACGTGCTGCCTGACTATTGATGCATTCTACAACGGTCATATTGTCAGACCAAAATATGACAGAATGATTTTTGAATCCATCGGGCCAGGATCTGAGGGCCACCAAAATAGGAAACAGCTCAAGGAAAGCAATATTACTCGTCAGCCCTTCATCGTGCCACCATGTTGGCCACTTTTGTGCCGACCATTTTGTGCCGAAGATGGCGCCGAAACCCATGCTTCCCGCTGAATCCGTCCATAGACCAAGCTCTTCAGAGGACAAGGCCGGTTTGTTCCAGACGACTCGACCATTGAAATCCGCCAAAAATGCTAACCAAATACGCATGTCTTGGCGGACCTCGGCCGATAACCTCGTGCGATGGTGACCCTCCTTTAGGCCGACCATTGCCTGTGCAATCGAACGGGAGAAGGGGCGGGCCATCGGGATCACCCTTAAGGCAAAATTCAACTTCCCCACCAATTGCTGCAATTGATGCAGCGTAACTTTAGATGCAGTGATACACATTTGCAGGGCTGTCTTGAATTTCGATACTTTGGACGCTGGTAAACGAAAACAACCCTCACTAGAGTCCAACTCGATCCCGAGGAACTCGAGGCAAGTCGTGGGACCCACAGTTTTACCTGGTGCCAACGGCACGCCAAATTGATTCATTAAAACACAAAATTCAGTCAAGGCCCGGGCACATTCATCATCCCCAGCGGCCCCAAGGAACAGAAAGTCATCGAGGTAATGCATCACATTCCGAAAACCTGTTCTCTTCGTGTAAACCCATTGCAGAAAACTACTGAATTTCTCGAAATAAGCACAAGATATCGAGCACCCCATCGGCATACACCTGTCCATGTAATACAAACCTTGAAACATGAATCCCAACAAACGTTGGTCTTCCGGGTATACCGGGAGCAAACGGAACGCTGACTCGATATCTGATTTCGCCATCAGCGTCCCGGGCCCCAGGCGATTCAAAATGGCTACGGCCTCATCGAATGATGCGTACCGCACCGAACACATTTCTGGATTAATTGCATCGTTTACAGAAAGGCCATGAGGGGCTGATAAATTGTGAATCAATCGAAACTCACCCGGGTCCTTCTTGGGGACCACCCCTAAAGGAGAACAAACAAAGTTCGGCACCGGGGGGACAGGAAACGGGCCGGCCACCCGACCTCGGGTAACCTCTTTCCGGATCTTATCCTGTACTACAGTAGTATGCTGCAAGACGGAAAGTTGATTTTTGCACGTCCCGACACCCTGAAAGTTACCCACCGGGATGCGGAAACCATATGAAAAACCGTTTCGTAGCACCCCAGCAGAAGTACGATCTGGGTATTCGCTGAGCCAGGGAATCATCGCCAGGGTATCAATCGGGGTTGGTAAAGGCGCCCCTCGGACTATATTAGACCTGTTTAGCGCCTCCTCTACCCCCATTTTCACCCGATTTGGCTCTGCACGAGGACTCAGGATGGGGTGCCCCACAACCACTACATTCGTGTTTGAACTTACAAGATCCCGGGGGCCTAGTACATTTGCTTCTGTTGAAATTGAAACAGAACCCCCTCTTCCCTGTATTGCCGGCGGGTCTCGGGTAATCGTCTGTACCCGTACCCGACCGAAAGGGTGTCCCCCCATTTTGGCGGGAGGACTCACTAACAGCACTCCCCACCAACGGCACTTTCAACATCCCCGACTCTTTCATCTTATTCCATGTTAAAGAATCGTAACAGTCCCAGGTTAAACTTTTGTTATGCTCCATCGCTTTCCTGAAAAGGTTGTCATAACAGAACCATTGGTTACCTTGGTGTGATGTCGAGTACCCCATAATTCGTGACTGATATACTGGAAATTCAGGGAGCAAATCAGGCCTACGTTCCCCCAAAATTGCCGTAAAAATTCCCCAAGCATTACCCCAGTTACCAATATTTTCATTCACTTTAAAGGCGGCCATTTTTGCGCGCCAAACACTCGGATGCATCAGATCCTTTTGACCCTTAACAGTTTCGACCTCATAGTGATCAACGAGCAGGGAGAAAATGTTAACGTATTCCCCCGCCCAAATCTTTTCCTTTATTGGCAAAGGAACATGTTGCCCCAATTTTTCTCTACGAGAGGGTGTTGACTCATCCCTTGCAATCGGCAATGGCCGCTTACCTGCACCGGACGCTGCTTCCGTCCCTCGTGGCTTGTCTATCGCCGCATCCGGCGCGGGCACCTTGGCTGTATCACGTTTCTCGCGCAACTGCTTTATGAGTGCTTGCGCTTCGGTAGCCATGGCGCCCCCATTACCGTCCCCCAACCATGCTGCTAACTGTGCCGCCAACTCGGGAGGCATATCTTCGGCAGACGTCGGGGTGACTACCACGGGAATCGGATTCCCCTCATCCAGTACCGGGGCCGGTACCGGGGCTGGCGCCTCGAGCGGGGAACAGGGAACCGGGACGTCTCCCCCGACCGGCCCCCTTCTCGGCCTCTTTGGCTTCCCTCCGGCCGGTGGACGCCCCGATCCCTCCTCGCCGTCTCGCTCCGCCAACCGCTTCTTAATTTCGGACATGTCCTTCATGAGGGCCCGAACCAACTGGTCAGTCGACATTGTCTTCGCTCCTTTCTTGGGCATCTTTTCAGATGAAGTATCTAAAAGACAAAGAGAGAGATTAAAACGCTCAAAATTGGCTCTTCGTTCTGTCCCGAGCTCACGTGCAGCGAGGAGGTGCAGCTTCAGGGCACAAGAACAAGAGGATGTCTTCTGGTCTTGCGTCCCTTTTTATCCGTCTTCAGGGCGGGCGTATACCCGCCCCTGCCTGCCCCTGAGGGCGTGGCTGGCTGCGTCGGTGTCTAGGCCAGCCCACTCTAGGGCGGGAACGAGCGCGCCCCAGCTACGCCGCTTCGGGCATACCAGCTGAGACGCGCCTCCCGCCCAAAATGGCTTCCCGGGGGGATCGAGGCACTCGGCCATACGTTCGGGGGGACCGATTCGGTCGCCCCTTTCCATTCTTAGCACTTTATGGGTTGCAATGCTCTACTTTACAAAGCAGTTGAGAGAAAGATGGTGAATGAGCACAAATCCTTTCATAGTCTAGAAATGACCTATATTGTTTGCACTTCTTCCCATTGTTGAATTATAACAAAGTGCTCTTTGGTTTTACTATTCAGGACTTATTCAGCAAACAGAAGGGCTACTTAGAAGAAGAATTGGACTACAGAAAACAAGCGCTGGACCAAGCATATATGGTAGGGCTCAAATTCTCATCACGTTTATTACATTGGTCATTTATGAATTAGAACGTGTGATGTCTTTTTAATTCATGTCTAACAATTGTTTTGAATGTGTATCTTATAGTGTTGTATTTAGTGAGTGATTTACCCCAGTTAGATATAAAAGCTGTGTTTTACTACCATCTAGTTCTCTGATTTCAGTTCTATAAGACCCTTTCTGTTTTATGATTTACATGAACATGTAGCATGAATGAGATATGGCATTTTTATAAAACAGTATATGAGAGAGGCCAAGAACAGTGCTTCCAAGTAAGTTCCTATGTATTTACTTATTCATGTTGTTCATTGTTTTGTAAGGAAGCTACCTTCTAACAGGAAGGCACTTCGAAGCAGGCTTCATAAAGATGGTTTGCTACAGACACTTGTAGAGTCAAACTGCACAGGAGTTCTAGTGCACAGGGGTGTCTAAGGATGGAGTTTGGAGACTGATGCTTGGAAGGAGTAACGGGGTCAACTTCAGGTGCAGTTAGGAGACTGACAGAGTTTAGCTCAAGGGAGAAAGTCATGACAATTCCTGTGGTGAAAGGGACTGTGGAATAGTTGTATTCCTAGAATGAAGACTGGGTCACACTATTGAAAACATAGGAGGACAAGTCAAAAAACTTTAGTTATACCAGATCAAGAGTCATCTCCAATAGCTCACTGATGTAACCTTTTAAAATGCTATGCCTGACCCACTCCTTGTTGCAGTGAAGTATTTCTGACTGCATGGAAGAGGGATGTGTAGAGAACAATTCCCAGCTCTGCCTCGAATCTCCATGAGCAGAATGTTGCTTTTAGGGTTGGTGGTGCTCGCCTCTTGCTGACCTCCAAGGATAAAAGGTCCAGGTTAAATCACTGAAGCATTTCTGCCCCTGTGAGTGTCCTTGCCTATGACTTGAAAGTACAGAAGTCCCTTGAACCGATCAAGCCGCTGCCTGGATGGGAGAAAATAAGTGGACCAATGAGTCCTGTGCAATGCTTCCCCTGTATCACAAAGAGACTTGCTGTTGCTTTAGGGGAATCATCCGAAGCATTTGCAAAACCTTGCTTTAAGGTTGAGAAAGGACAAGAAACCCATATTCACATCAATCTATTAGTGATCAAAAATGAAATTCATGAATGTCACAAAGATGACTTCTAAAAACATTGATCAGTTCTGACTGGGCTTTAGTGTAGCTAAGTGGGTTGTTCTATGGTGAGCAACACCCTATAAAACCGTACTGAGCCTCAGGAGGGTGGAGTGACGTTGTTATAGGGTGTACTGGAAGTGTAGGGTAGAGCACCGCTTTTTCTACTGAAGATTTTTCGATGTTTTCGTGCCTCCGGGGCTCTCTCCCCGTCTGGAGAGATATTATTACAACCTCCGATAGCAGCTGTACCTGGTTGGGTATAGCTGACCCCCCGGGCACCGATGTGTGCTGAATCAGCTCTAAGTTTGCCTGTTATTCACCTACTAAATCGTTCTTAACGTGTATTTCAAAATAAAGCAATTATTCCATTGGTTCTGGACATTTCATTTATTCCTCATGAAATTGTTTTCTTTTTCAAAACATTATTTCCGTTATTTCACATCAAAATCCAATGCATTTCGGCAGTATGGTCTGCCTTCATCAGGGAAATAATAGATCTACAAATTAAGAAAATACACATTTTCAATTTTGCATGCTGTATTATGTATTACATCATTCTTCTACTTAACTCTTTGAATTTTGCTCTAATTTCATCTTAACTTCATTAGCGGACCTATGAGAACCTCTGCTTTCTATTGGGGCTTATCAAGTGTATAACTGAGTCTCACTCCACTTACTAAGTCAATTGCATACACTAAGCTCTGTTACTAACCGTAGTTAACTACCATCTGTAGAGCGGGTTTCACAATAGAAGCTACAAGCCTCGCGTTACGCGCTGGCAATGGTGTTTTCTAAACGCGTACGCGTGTAGCCAAAGTTATGCGCTAGTTGTTATTACTTCGGATATGAGGGAGGGTAATGCTCGTATTCTACGCACTTCAAACTATCTAAGTTAGATACGGCTCGGCTTACCACGGCGTTTCTGTTCCTCGCGCCATTCCTCAACGGACTGGTTCTGCTTCCTTTCGGTGTTACGCCCCTTGCGCCTGCGCATTATTGAGTTCTCGCTGACCCGTTTTTTTGGATGTTCAATATCACGCTAACTTTATTGTTCTGTTCTAGGGGATCTGTGCCAGGGCACGTTACTACTATGTATATTGGCTGCTAATGCGCTTGCACAATATTTAGTAGATTTAGTAGGTGAATAACAGGCAAACTTAGAGCTGATTCAGCACACATCGGTGCCCGGGGGGTCAGCTATACCCAACCAGGTACAGCTGCTATCGGAGGTTGTTATAGGGTGTACATCACCCTATAACAACGCCACTTCACCCTCCATAGGCTCAGTACAGTTTGTCTCAGTAACCCTACTCAGTCCTGGGTAAGGGTAGCACTGAAGCAGCCCGGCTTACTAAAGGACCAAATGTAAACAAAGCATTTACCAACAACTCAACAACGTAATGTAGGTAACACAATAAAAGCATAACACTAATTTATAAAAATAGATTATATTTTCATCATTTTTTCATCACTATAAACTTTAAAACTGGCTGGATGATTCAAGAGTTGCAAATTTGAGAACATTTAAAAATACTTGCCAATACAGATATAGATGTGGGCTATCTGGTTGCACAGAGTCGCGGTCCCTGGAGAAAAGTGGGGCGCTGCTTCACTACACTGCTCTTTTGGGCCGTAGCAAAGGGCAAGACCCTGTCATAAAGACTCGACCAAGAGACCTCAGTCAGTTACTTGGCATGAAATGTTGATTTGGGACCAAGTCCTGTATCCTTTTTGCTCCAGCGGCACTAGAGTGCCTCTGACGTTGCGCTGGCAATAGGACAGGTGAGGCTTGTGACCGTCAGTGCTGAGGATGCCAGGGGAATCCTCCAGTGCACACTCCTGTGGTTCACAATGGGTAGCAAGGTCCTGGGTTATGAGACTCGGGGTCCCTCGGTATCCTCGATGGGATGTAGAGAGTGACTAGTTCCAACTAGTCCTCTGGTACTTCAAGTGCTTGTGTTATGGGTGCTGAATGATCACTCCGCAGTAGCGGCTCCTAGGGGTTGGTGCAGGTAGGGTTAAGTCTCTGATGCTCTTCAGGGATCCGCACTACAACTCCCATGATGCACTTTAGTCGACAAAGGATGATTCCTTTGGTGGGCTCGAGGGCGAGTTGCAGGTCAGTCCTTGGAACCTGTTGTAAGCTTGTGGTTCAGATAGGGAGCTAGGACCACTAGCCCTTGGGAGATTCTCTGGGGTCCTTTGACACTGGAGACACTCCTGCTCTCTGGAAGCATCCTGTCATCAGATGCGGGTTGCAGTTTCGGTCTGTGTCCAGTTGGGTGCAGCAGGTGCAGCCCTTTTTGCCAACTCTCTTTTGTGCAGTCCTGAAGTCCTAGACATGAGTCCTTGCAGTTGGTCCAGCAGAGATGATTTCTGGGGGACAAGATGCTATATTTAACCCTGAATTCAACTCAAGAGGAGAAGGCACCTACTAGCCAATGGGCTAGGACACCCCTAGGCAGCTCTTGCCACCTGATGAACACTTCCTGAGAAGTGTTCTATTCAGGTATTCCGGAAGTCCCCATTTTTCCCTAAAAGAAAATGGCAGAAACCTTCTCGGGTGGGCAGACCTCACTAGCCCACCCTAGGTGTGTGGCTAGCCATAGCCTACTTCCCCTTTCGAAAATGGTTCTACATTTAGTGAAATCCTGCATTTCAATTGGGCCTATTCGCAGCCAGGATGAATCCACTCACTCTGGATATCAGGGGAGTGTTCGGGCACATGAGCTGTTACGATTGTTTTTTCAGTGGCGCGAAGCATATCATTGCAAGAGGACAGCACAAGAGCAGGTTAGTAGTACCCTGGCAGCCAGGACAGTCTTCAAACAACCCTGAAAAGGGGCTTTTGGGATTGTTTTAAATGGAGACGAGATCTGCTGAAAAGCTGAGTAGAGCCTGGTGTGGGGAATAATCAGGGAGGAATCAAAGGCCTTCAACCAATGATCCAAACTGCCCTGCTTCATTCCGATTCCAAGTAATTATTGACCAAGGAAAGGAGTGGTCTTCAGAGAACTTGAATCTAAGTCTGATGTTTACATGAAAGCCAGTCTCCCAGATATGAGGGGCTATCTCCTGCAGTCTGTTAAACGTGCTGGAGAAGTTGAAGGTCTACCTAGAACCCAGAAGATTGCCTGCTTGATCAGAGGGAATGAAAGCGTCTGACCCTGCAGGGGGAGAAACTGTCCAATAGAAGGCCGCTGTGATCCTAGTGTGAGTAACATTGCTGACTGCCCTTGAATAAACACAGAGTTAACACATGTAGCGGGGGCAGCTTCATATTGCAGCCCCCACATTGGACCACATACAGAAATCAATGCAAGTAGTCATGCCCTGTTTTCAGGCACTCCTGTGATGCTCTAAGGCTTAGTGCTGTTGCTTCCAAACCCCCAGCAAATCCCAAGGAGCAGCTCCTCTGCCTAGCACTCCTGCTGCACTTCCACCCGTTGCAGCTCCAGTCCCAAGTGAAACTGCCACCGCGGTCCTATATCAGCAGAGATGTCGCGGAAAGCACCAGCCAGAGGAGCTCCCGCCAGTTCCGCTCAACCGCACCTGTGTGAGAAGGTAATAGAGTCTCGCATGAAAACATGCAGACCAAGTTCTTCGTCACGAACAGTGACTTGCCTAAAGCGATCCCATTAATATTGTTATGAACTATTGACTTGAACTACAAAGTACTCTGAGTGAGTAGAGATCTTGTGAACCGCACCTATGCCTAATCTGTATCCTTGGTTACCTTAAGAAGGAAGATCTACAGAGATGATAACCACTCCTGGAAAATTGAGAGGGCTTCAAAGCAGATGGGTGACTTAACTAGGCAACAAAGGTTGGATTTACGACCATGCAAGTGAGCCCCAGTGAATAATGTTGTATTACATTTTCCTGCAAAATTAAAGTATTTTCTTTTTACTAAGATAAGCACAGTGATGGACAATACATTTATTGTATCTGTTGTCTGACTGTTGAGTTATGGGCTCTTGCCCTGTATTCAACTTCCCTAGGAAGCCTTTGACTGGTTGTCCTCGCTAGTCTGAGAGTCACACGCGGAAAGTGTGTACTTCGCCAAGTTTTCAGTAGGACACTCCTCATGACACACCCCTGGGTTTCTACTTTCCAGGCAATATTGCTGTATCCTTACCACCTTTTTATTTGGTTTTCAGCACACAAAGGGTGCCATGGTCCTGGGCCCTGTGCCCTGACTCATCTAGCCAATGTTCACCTAGCAATAGTTCCAATGCAAAATGAATAGTAGACAGTGCTATTGTGAAACCGGTCCATGTCCTGAATTTCAAAGTGTGGAGGGCATCTTTCCTTCCAGTCTACGACATGCTGAAGGTGAGGGGGCTTAACTTGTAACATTATCTGAAGGATGAAATGAGTGTCAGAGGTCCTTGTCATTCTTGCCTCCAAAAGATTGGGGGTTCTACAAATGTACACAAAATTGCAGTGCTTGTCTCCATGAATGTTCCCTTTAACCTCTTCGATGCCAGGGTGTTTGGCAATTCCATTCGCTGATGTTTACTGAGTTCTAAACAGTTTTTCAAGAGAAGGTGGAGGGGGTGCACTCGTAGCAAAGTTAGACATGAAGGCAGTAGTTCCAAAAGTACTTCTTTTATTAAATCAATCCTTAAAAAACGGCACACAGCCAACGCGTTTTGTTCCCAGTAGTGCCAAAAGGGATCTTCATCAGGGCTTTTAAATATTCAACTGATCGGCGATAAGTTATATGCTTAAACAAGTGACGTCCTGAAGGGCACAATTCACCTGGAACAAAGTAGATGAGAATCTCTTAAATATTCAACCAATCGGCTATGATAAGTTATAGACTTGAACAAGTAATGTCCTAAAGGGCACAATTCGCCTGGGTCAAAGTAGTTCGGAATCTTACGCCATTAGGTTTGAAGAGTGTCTCTAGAAAGGCCCCAAAGGTAGTACATGCAGGGCGCCACTTGTTAGTCAATAAATATTGACTTGTACTCTCAAAGAAAGGATTCCGAGGGTGAACAACCTTTACAACGAAACTTTTACAATGCACTACCATTACAACGCGGTCATTACAACGCAAACCATTACAACGCATTGCGCTGGGGGGCGCTCTAGGATAGGGAATAAGTTTAATTTACTATCCAACACCTTCCCTAGTGTCCACGGGGACTGGTGTTGGAATAGTAAATTAAACTTTTCCCTATCCAGCACCCCAAAGCGCTATGCGTTGTAATGGATTGCGATGTAAAAAACCGCGTTGTAAAGGCAGGCGTTGTAATAGCCTGCGTTGTAACGTCATACATCCGATTCCGAGAAACTGCATGATAACCAGCTTAAATGTGGAGTTGGTGACTATGCAAAGGAGCTCATTTGTTCAGATGTTCATGCCATTGTGTGCACCGGGTCCTTTCAAACTCTGTTTGTCATATGGTATGTCCGCTTGAGTGCGTGTATGTCTCGTCTGTGTGAAGTGAACGCATGTCAGAATGAATTCGCAAGTGTTGCTGTGGTGTTGTTGGTGCCTGTCTGTGTAAATGCGTGCAGCACATGAAGGCTAGACCTATCGGCATTTTCGGGGCTTGTTTCTTTCTTTATCTCTCCGTTCACCAGGAAGAGCATTCTTTAAAGAACGCCCCTTTTACCTTTTCGTTCAATTAGTAATCAGCAGACCTCGGTGCCTGAAGAGAATGGCAATTTTCCTCGTTTAATCTCTCGCGAAATGAGTTTGCAATTGACGTATGGGCTCGGTAACCTTAGCGGTGCCCTAAAGAAGCGCTTCTGCGGTTGCTCATGGTAACCGAAGAGCAGGAGAGGGAGGCTCGGGGTGAGCTGGGCCTCTGTTCTTCTCTGTGTTTATCTGCACATAACTTAACCAGCGAATCCAATTTGAACGAGATAACTATGACTGGTGGGCTTTCAATAGCAATGTAAACAAAAAATGGCACGAGCTTGGAAGAACTTATGTGAATGCAGGGGATTCCAGTATTTGTGCAACTCACCCCCATACTCGATGTAAAATTCACGTTCTCTGAGGATTGTCCTTTCAAACGGAAACAGGATATACCTTATTTTCTCGCGGCCTGTGCGTGCAGCAGGCTAAGCGAAGACGCATATCCATTTCAGAAGGAGGCCGTGCAAAACAGCTGCTGCCTTTTAGCATTTTGTTGTTTAATTATGGTGTATTCCTCGTACGTAGCTTTATGTTTTGTGAATGAGTCCTGAGGTATTCTTGAGTGAAGGCTACGCATGCTGACGTGTGGTTGGCTCCCCGCAGAAAATCCAGGACCTGGAGGCCACGCTGTACAACGCGCTGCAGCACGAGCCGGGGAAGCGCGTGAGCGAGTGCCTGAACGAGACGCAGCGGGACGACCTGCGCGCGGCGGTGGAGAAGCTGCGGCGGCAGATCCTGAGGCAGAGCCGCGAGTTCGACAGCCAGATCCTGCACGAGCGCATGGAGCTGCTGCAGCAGGCCCAGCAGGTAAGAGGAGGCGCGCTGCCGGGCAACCAGCAGTCACACCTGAATAATAATAGCAGGGTTTTAATGAATGTAACGCTGTCTTTTTTATTGAGTCTGTTAAAGTGAGCCGTAGGTTTCACACAATATAACTCCTGCTCACAGCTGTTTCTAATCCAGGTCGCCAGTGTGTCAATTTGAACATTAGTTTTATTCGAAGTTATAGTGAACGATCTATATTTTTTTTGTAGAATCCATTTTTACCATTTCAAACACACTTTATAAATAAAAATACGCATAGGTACCCTGCTTTTCTCTGTACTGGGCAGAGTTATTTTCTCCTCTCACCGAACTATTCCTTTCTCTCTAGTATGACCTGTGTTTCTTACTTCAGCCCACTTTACATGTCAAGGTTAATTAGCAATACAGCTCATTTCTTCTTCGCCTGTCGAATGATGTTTATGGCCCACCAGTTTTTCATATCCAATGAACACACTGCAAAATGTCTCTTCTCTTCCACGACTCCCTTTCCAGATTATGGCGATGGCGACTAAAAGAAGACAAGTATTTTTTGCATAATTTATCAAAAGTGATACTCTCGGGTCCAGAATTTGTGTCACAGCTGAGGCAGAGCAGTGTATTCTTTCATCAGGCTCAAAGGGGGATCCCAACATTGTAATATTTTTTGTTTTGTTAGTTTGAGAGTACCTTTTGTCATCGAGCATATTTCATGACCACAGGCTATTTTTAGGTTTGGCGGAAGCGAAGATCTTTTGATTTTACTAAAGTTGAGTCTTTCACTGTGTTCTTCCACCCCCACCGCATACAGCATGGCGCAGTGATTCAGACCCCTTCAGTCATTGGCAGACTTCACTGTGCATAACTACATTCTTTCCTTTCACGATGTGTACATCCACACACAAAGTAGTTCCTTAAATGCCAGGGACTGCTAATGCCATGTGTTCTTTTTGAGGCCCAAAAATGATTTTGCTTTAAGCCAATGTTTTATTTTTGGGTTGAGTAGGGCCCTGCAACTTCTCCAACAATAAAGTTTCAAGCACACTATGACTGCACAAAACAAACATTGACAACGCTGAAAGGCCGGTGGCCAAGCCAGACCCAATGGTTTTGCAAAATCTTGTTGTTACCTGCTGTGTCCCACTGGAAAGGTAAGGCACAACTGGGCCTGTCTACATTAGTTGGAAAACTGAGGGTCATAAAATGCTCTCATGCAAAACCACCATATACAGACCATTGCAATTTTCTAGTTTTGGCAATGTGTATGATGGTAATGATCTGCCCACTATGTGACACAGCGGGCATGCCATCATCCACTGAGAGCATAACTAATTTACGCCCTGCAAATGACTGAGAAGACAACCATTATACTACAAGTCAGCTCTCCGGCCTCACAACCTCCTCTAATGGGCTCTTGAAGGATGCTGCAGGCATCCTAAATCCTCTGGTGGGTTCACATTTGTTTTTGGCTTCTGTGTTGAAATATAAGTTTCAGAAGTTTATTGACTTGTTAGGTAGAATTTTATTCTGAAAGTATGAAATGTAAGACATTTTTTAGAACGTTCTAGAAAAAAATACTGCTATTTTCTAGATTCCTTTTACCCATTACTGAGGTAGATTATACTAAATATTCCTAGGGAAATGCCTCACCATGCTTAATAGAGGCTTTCCTCATATTTTAAATATACAGTATTTCTGGATGTAGGGGATGTGTATACCAAACCGTTCATAATAGTTTGTTCTTCTCTTTAATGAATAGTTCATTTAGATGGTATGCTGACATTTAATCTATACAATACTTTCTTAAATATTTGAATTCGCATCGTCAGCTTGCAGCCTTTCACTGTAATTATTCTAAAATGCTTAATTTTATGCTTTTTTATCATTAATACTAACCCTCACATGAAAAGTGTGTCTATAACTTCCCATATCTTTAATAGGCCTTCACATTTTGTCTATGTGCATCCGATTTAAATATACACCTTCCAATATTGCTTATGTTCACATATATGCCTTTTGGAAATGTGAATCCTCACATAAACCTCAAGTTTAGAAGCAATAATGGAATGAATAACAGATAGGCGCATTAACGGAAATGTTTATATATATGTTCCAAGAGCAAGTAGACAAAACATATTAGGGAATTATTACATTCCTAATTTACTTGTAGGAAATTGGTTTAATATTTGGGCCGGATTGGTGTCCACAACAAGTAATAAAGTCACTGTCTTGTTAGGTTTAATCATACCTTTCAGTAATTTAAACCTGAGATAAGTACCTAGTTAATGTTAAGTGAACTTGTAAAGCGCAGTTACCTGAAGGTGTCCTGGCGCTAGCTCAAAGCAATGGACAGAAAGACCTGAAATGAGAGTGGAACTAGAGGTTAAACAGCTAAGTTCTCAGCTATTTCCTGAAGGTGAGCAGGTTAGGGGCAGAGCGAAAGGAGTTAGAAAGATCGTTCCACGTATTGGCTGTGCAAATAGTAAACTTTTGCCACCCTAGTTAGTTCTCTTAAATTTGGGAATGGCCAGGTTTTTGGCCCCCAAGGAATGGAGAGTTCTGTTGGGAACGTACCAAATAAACATCTGCCTAAGGTGGGAGGAACCAATGTTGGTTTATTACTTAAAATGTGTACACAGAGCTTTGAATTTGACCCGGTGCCTTACTGGTACCCAGTGAAGTTTTTGAATTTCAGATATAACTGATCTGAATGTGGGAGTGCCTGACAAAAGTCTGGCTGCAGCATTTTGTAACAGTTGTGGCTTGTTAAGCTGTTGCTGCTGTAAATTAAGGTACAGTCCATTACAATAGTCCAGCTTTGACAGGACAGGGGGGGGGGGGGAGTCACAAATGTGTTTTGAGACAAATAGGGGATGAAATCCAAAATCCTTTTCATCATCCTCAGTGTAAAATAGGTGGAGGCCATCCCTGAGTTTACCTTGTCACCAAAGGTGAGATGTTGTCCATTTGGATACCCAGAATTCTAGCTTTCCTAACAGGAGTAGTCAGGGAGCCTAATTCATCAGGCCACCAGAAGGGGACCAGAAAGAAGTATTATTGCCGAAAAGAATGACATGACTTCCGTTTTATCGGAATTCAGTTTTAGGCAATTATTACTCATACACTTGCTAATGGCCAGCATGCAGTCATGAAATTTGATGCCTGTATATGTGTCCTGATTAGTTAGCGACACCACAATTTGTGGGTCATTGGCATAAGAGGTCAATGAAAACCCAAAGCATCTTATTAGAGATGCCAAGAATGATACATAGACATTAAACAGGGTTAGACTGAGCGAGGACTCCAGTGGGTCCCCGCAAGGGACAGAGAAAGGCTCAGAGACAAATGAGTCGAAGGCCACAAATTGTTTCCTATTGGAAAGGAAGAAGCGCAGCAGAGTCAGAGTTGTCCCCTGCATGTCATGGCTAAACGGTCCAGCAAAAGATCATGGTGGACCATATCAAATGCCTTGGAGAACTCAAGCAATATCAAGGCAGCATTGCCTCCGGTATCTAGAGCCTCACTGATTTCATCTGAGGATTTAATCAGGGCTGATTCCATGCTGTGGCCTTCTCTAAATCCGTATTGAGTATCGTCTAACACTTGGTTTTCCTGAATGAAATTAGATAGTTGGGTGTTCATGGCTTTTCCACTAATTTCGCCAGAAGAGAAAGCCAAGAGATGGGCTGGAAATTGTTTGGGTCGTTGGGGTTAAGACTGGATTTTTAAAATAAAGGCAGTATGGAGTAGGCCTGGGCGGTAAATGCCGTTTCGCACGCAGAATTTGAGTAATTTTGCGTTCTGCGGAGAATGCGAAATTGCCTAAAATTCTGCATTCCGCGACTTTGCGAAATTTTTAGCTTGTTCGCGTTCTCAAAATGTGTGTTCGCAAGATATTTCCCCCCGAGCAGGCAAACAGCAATTGCGAACAGGAAAAAAGCATTGCGAACAAGCAATTCCCAGTGTCCGCGGAATTTCTGCATGTTTGCAGAGATTTTTTACTGTTTCGCGGAGATTTGCGTAACACGATTAAGCAAATTCTGCCCACCCCTAGTATGGAGGCCACCTTTCTTGCCTTGGGAAAAAGGCCCGTTTTGAACATAGTATTGAACAGAGTGGTGAGATTGTTGACCAATAATTCTGGGACAATTTTTACCACATTTACTGGACAAGGATCCGGGGTGAACCTGACTTTGCTATTTGAATAAGATCAAGAACTTGATTAGGTGAGAGTGGAACTAATTGGGAAAAGCTGGTCTGAAGACTTTGTGTAGTATGAACTATTGCGGAACCTATTTGTAGGCGAATTTCAGCTGAGGCATCTTTGGGGCAAAAGACATCATAATAAATGCGCTCTACTTTATGTAGAAATAACTTTTTAATGTTGTCACATAGTGGTTGATTGCTAGTGATCTTGGTTTTGCATGGTAAGGTGAGTTTCATCACAGTTCTGAACAGTTCTTGGAAGGGTTTGTAATGGACATACATTTTTTGTACTTATTATTTTCTAGGTGTTAGACCTGGCATCATTTGGGTGAGTCTCCCTTACATTTTTTACTGATTGCCTCCTCTGTTTTTGATATGTTTTGCTGCACTGTGCCACTGCTATTCAGTGCCACAGTGCAAGTACTCCCTATGTTAAATTGATGTATTGATTAGTGACTCCATGATTGGGTTATTTGATTTACTTGTCAGACCCTAGTACTGTGCACCATGTGTGCCCAGGGCTTGTAAATCAAATGCTGCTGGTGGGCTTGCAGCACTGGGTGTGCCACCCACAGAAGCAGCTTGTAAAGTGTGTCTCCAGCCTGCCATTGCAGAGCCTATGTGCAGTCTAGTACTGCCATGTTGACTTAGCAAATGAACCCACTTGTCAGTCCCTAAACCTTCCCTTTTCTTCATATCAGACACCCCTAAAGTAGGCTCAAGGACAGGGTGGGTTGTAAGTATAAGGTAGGACATGCCGTGTTGTGTGTGGCATGTCCTAATAGTGAATTACGGCTATTTTCGTTTTTCACTATTGCAAGGCTTCCTGCGTCCTATAGGCCAGAATGGGCAGTTTGATTATTACATTTTATAATCCTAACTGACTCAGGGAACATGGTTGAAACTTAATATGCCTGAACTCAGAATGATAAAATACATCTTCTAGTAAAGTTGGTTTTAACATTCTTTTTTTGAAAATGCCACTTTTAGAAAGCAGGTATTTTCTTGCCTAACTATCCCAGCCTGCCTCGGCTAGGTTGTGTATTCCTTGTCTGGGGTTTGAGTGACAGGGGCTGGGGGATTCCAGGAGAGAGGGTGAGTCAGCACAGTGCTGAATAGAGAGATCTGCATTCAGCTGGGAGGGAGGAGTTGCACCTGGGACCTGAGTAGGGCCGTGCCTTCCCTTCACAATTCTGGTTCCACCTCCTGTGGTGTGTCTGATGTCCCTGGCCTACACTGTGAAAGGAAAGAAGGAGTCTTGTCAACAAAGCGCTCCAGGACTGACCAGAACTGGTTTGTACTAGGCAGAGACCTCTCTGCCTTCAGAGAACAAAGAGAAAAGTAGTATATATATTGGGACCCAGACCCAAAAACTTTAGATCAATTCTGGGAACAAGACAAACTTTTTGCCAAGGAGAAGAACCAAGGAAGCTGCAGGAGTTTGGACTGCCCCACTGCCAGTGTGCTGTTTTCTGGGTTGGCCTGCAGTGGTTTCTTTATTGCCAAGGAAAGGAGAAGAAACTTTCATCATCTTGCATAATATTGCTCCAAGGGCTTGAACTTGTGCTTGTATCCTGCTGAAGTCTCAGGGACAAAAGACTTCACCACCAGCTCCCCTCTGAATTTCCTTGCTGGGAATTCTACCTGCAGAAGCCTGCGTGTCGCTGGGAGCTGGAAACACGACGCATCAAGAGAAGCGAGTCGCAGCTGTTGCCATCGCATCACCAGGGAAGCGTGTCGCCGGTGCAGAGGTTGCCTACGCATCACTGGAGAAGCAAGTCGCCGCTGCAAGGTCGCCGTCGCATCGCCGGAGAAGTGTGTTGCGGCTCCAAAGCTACAGAGTTCACCGCACGGCTCCAGGTGTGCACGCATCGCCTTCACGTCATCGCATCAAGGGCGCCATCTTATCACATCGCACCGGATTGTCGCCTCGCGGCGCCATCTTGTGCATAGCAACTGGGCCGCAGGACGAGAATCTACGCATCACCTCCTCTCCGGTAAGGAGCAAGACGCATCCCCTACTCTGCGCAAGCATTGAGGCTTGACGCATCATCTCCCCCAAAGCATCTCCCACTCTGCGAGTCTTTTGTTTGTTTTGCGTTATGCATCCACGTACTTGTGTGAGAACTTTGTCGCATTTATCATCAACTTGAACTAAGTGACTTCTACCATCTTTAAGTCTATTTTGAGTACAGTATTGTGGATTTTGGTCGTTTGTGGTCTTGTGTTAAGTCTATATAAAGAATAATTATTTTTATAAAACCTGTGTGGTGTCCATCTGTTGTGCTTTCACTGTATTACTGTGTATATTCACAAATGCTTGACACACTGCCTCTGAGATAAGCCTGTCTGGTCATGCCAATCTACCAAGGGGGTGAGCAGGGGTTATCCAGCAGTGTAATCCCCTTTCTCTGACTTAAGAGCAAGGGTCCCTATTTGGTCAAAGGTGTATACCATTGCCAGTTCTAACACTAGGCACGGTAGCCTTTTCGCCATAATGCTCTTGATGTTTACAGATTTGTAGCTAAGGCACAGAGTAGACAGTCTTAACTTACTGAAAATGTGTAAACCATTTAAAAATACCAAAGCAGTTACACAGTCAATAACACAACACAATAAATCCAGTTTATAGCTGAAGCCTGAAAGTAGAGAAGATTAAACACATTTCTAGGTACCAATTTTAAACAGGGCATTGCCATTTTCCTTAAGAAACATTTTTCTCTGCTCCTACCAAAGCTGAAGTTGTAGCTGCTGCCGTGTTACTGAATGTCGGGTACACAAAGCTGGTTGATCCATGTGGAGCTCTGGAGATTTTGGCGGAAAACTTTCTAAGTCCCAACACAGAAAGGGGGTTTATCATTTTTTTCTGAGACGTGAGATCTCTGTGCAGGAGAAACACGACATTCAATTGGACAGAGTGGTACTGCAAATCAGATATTTTTCATGGCAGGTACCCTTGAAGCCCAGGAGCAAAAGATTTTCAGAAATTTCCAAATTTCTTATTGGGCTCAGACAATCACAGCAGTACACATTTAAGGTCCCTGGGACCTCTACAGGTTTGGATGACCTAAAGACTCTCTGGGTATCAGGTAGAAGTCACCAACAAAGTACAGTACAGTTCATGTTCCAGTTGACACTGGTAATTTCCAGAGAAAAGCCTGTTGCAGCTTGTTGCTCTATAGCTAATCAAGATGTCAGACAGCTGACCCTTGGAGTTCACCTTTTTGTCCTGGGTACAAGGGGCAGCAGGTCCAGTCCTTCAGGGTTCCTCCCAGGCCATGGTTGGCAGGTCTAGGCCGCTCCTTTCTTCAACAGATCCAGAAAGCGTTCCTGAGGAGGGTACCCTTTGGTGCCATTTATACGGTTGTCACCAGCTAGTCGATGGGGGGTGGCACCTTGGCACTTACTAACCAATACTGTAAAGGGCAACACTACCCACCTTTTTAGTAGTTCCAGTTTCCTTTTCTGCTGAGAGACCCAGAATGCCATGTGCTGGGGCAGTTTCAGGATAGTGAAAGTCTTTGGCTATACTAAACTTTGTGAGGGCTGCGATGTGTTGGCGAGTTGAGTATGGAAAGCACCAGTGTCTACCCACAATGTATACTAAAATCCAGTTTGAATCATGCCACTACTCGCCACAAACCTGGAGACAGAAGCATGATAGGATAAAAGCAGGTTTCTTCTATACAAGAACTGTCCTGGTATCACTCTTTCAAATGTGCCAAAGTGTTGCATGTGTGTTGTACTTGGTCCTCTCTGCTAGGTCATCCCTAATCTTTTTTGTCTTAACCCTCCTGTTTATTGAACCCGTTTTTGTTGGCCTTTAGAACTATGTGCACTATGTGCACTTTACCAATGCTGATCAGTGCCAAAGGGATTGTGCTCTCTCCTTTAAACAAGATAACATTGGCTTACACCCAAATGTCACATTTAATTTACTTGTAAGTCTGTAGTAAAGTGGTACTGCAGGTAGCCAGGGCTTATTAATGTTGCTAGTAGTTCTGCAGCACTGATTGTGCCAACCACTTAAGAAGCCTTTTATTGCATGTCTCAGCCTGCAATTGCAGCCTGTGTATTCATTTTTAAACTGCCTTTTCATCCTGGCAAAATAAACCTTTTACCAGACCTAAACTTTATTTTCTTAATACATTTAAGACACCCCTAAGAGAGGCCCTAAAGAGCCCATATTGCAGGGAGTATTTAAAAAGTTGAACATGTACTTTTCAGTTTTACATATCTTCATACCTCTCTCACAGGACAACATTTGTTACCTTATTAACTTTAATAAGTGCAAAATTTTGATTAGGAGTATGTGGGAATGCCAAGTTTGGTCTCTAAAGAATTGTAGTTTAAAACCCTCTTTCATGGTAGGGTCAAATTTTAAGTCACGATTCTGAAAATGCTACTTTTATGAAGTTGGCATTTTCTTGTCCTAACCACTTGTTGCCTGCATTATGTATCTTGGGTCACTTGACTAAGGTGTAGTTGGCTTTTATATATTCGCCCCAGACAGCCACACAATGGAGGGACTTAGTGTTGGCAGGATGGGCAATCCAAGGCAAGATGGGGACTGGAGTTGTCACCCACCACACTTGTGTTCCAAAGGCACTGCTCCAGCACACTCACAAAGAACTTTACACTAGCCTATAATGACAATTCTATGGAGCCCTGAAGTCGTTGCACTGGCTCAGACTTGTTGAGTCGGGCAGGGCTGCCATCTTAGGGGGACGTCGGTCAGCAGACTAGGCATTTCCCTGACTTCAACTTAAATTGCGATGCTGGCGTATGTGAGCAGCGTGCGCGCCACTGGCGCGCCAAGGGCAAGCCCATCTCTGCCCGTCCATGCTTGGCCCTCTCTCAGCACCAGGACCCCTGGTACTTTTACGCCAGGTGAGCCTCCCTCCCGTAGTTATGGAAGAACAACCCTGCTAACACTAAATGGGGCTGGTAGGGGCAGGGATTGTATGTGTCTCTCGCTAGACTCACTGCCTGTACCTCTCCCTGGAGTATGTCCCAACCGTAAAATGCCCCTTTCCAAGATCCTAGTTCAGCCCATCGCATCAAGGAATGATAAAAGGTCAGGGACAGTCGGGGGCTATACGCAAGTATTTAAATGTATATTAATCAATGCAAGGTCCTTTGTTCAGCACAGCCTGGAGTGTGCAAGGCTCATTGAGGAGAGGAATATAAAGATTGCTTTTATCACAGAGGCATGGACTGATGATTCCTCTGGCCATAGTGAAAGCCACCCCTCCAGGGTTCTTATGCTATACTTTAGATAGGCCTCTCAAGAAAGGGGGAGGATTGGCTGTTATTTACCATGGCTCGATTAAGGCAGTTTTTCAGCCTGCACCTACTGAAGTGTGTGAGGCCCTGTCTTTTAATCTCAGTCTATCCCACCATCATACCTTTAAAGGGAGTCTATTGTACAGACCGCCAGGAGCTAGAAACTCCTTCATAGCCTCACTGGGAAACCTAATGGAAGAGGGCCTATGCACTGACTCCTATACAATTATGGGACATTTTAATTTTTATTTGGAGGCTGTTGCAAAGTCATCCTGTGCCCTGGGCACCCCATACCTTTTGCTGACTAATACTGGTGGTAACTGACTCTGACTGGCCCTGGGCTCGGCCTAACCAGGCCCAGGGTCAGTGCTATATTGAAAGAGACACATTAGAATACAGTTAAAACACCTACATACACTACGGTACACAATGGAATGGTGGGGTACCCCTGGGATTGGCATGACCTCCCCTATAGGCCCCTAGTATATAATCGGGCAGGGGATTGAAACTACCTAGAAGTCCCCAGTACCCTGGGGCATGACTGTTTAGAGGTCAGCAGCCTTTTCCTGTACTTGCATGTATGCACTGCTGAAGCCTGCGGTCAGTTAAAAAACAGCCCTGGGTGCCAGGACTGCTTTTAAAAAGTAAAGTGTGCCCAAACTCGACTTTGGTGTTTGGGGCACTTAAAAATGGATAATCTACAATGTTTGGCATATTAGGGACCCCCCAGGGCCTCTCCTAGGTATCTCAGGGGTATGGGATCAGGTATTTGTAAGGTACACCCTTATAAAATGAGTTTTTATATGCCTGGGTAAAGTGAAATTTCACATTTCACTCCCATATTGTGGTAAAGTGCTGCTCAAATTCGACTTTGATGCTGGAGCACCGTGGAGGGAGGAACTGCAATATTTTTACAGATTCAGAACCCTTAGGGTCTCCCCTAGATGCACCTGGGTGGCCGTCCTGTAGATATAAGCAAAGTACCTATAAAATATGTTTTTGTAAGTCCTGGTGCTGGAAAAATGGCCCAAGTCCTTTTTCCCATTGCAAACCCCCTGCTACATAGGTTAACATGGTAGGAGAGGGATAGAAGTGCCATTCAAAGACTTTCCCAAATGGTATTAACAAATTCAATAATATGATGTTGTTGAATTTCTCCTAAAGTGTACATACAATAAGTTATAAGACTTTCTTGTTTGTAAGTCCAGATTCAGCCTTCCAGTGGTCTGCCCAGATTGTTCAGAGTTAAATAGATTAGCCAGGCTGTCTTGAAGAGGTGATAAAGAGCCCCTGGGGTCAGCCAGCTCTGCTGGCAGGGCAGTTGGCTGTTCCATAGGAATGCCAGGCCATGGGGAGTCATCGTAATCTATGTTCTTCAAAGGGGAGAGCAGAGAACAGTGTTAGTTACAACTCTGAAATTCCCACCTTAGGCAGATGGCAGGATTAAGGAAGGTATGCGTAGATGCAGGGGGGAGAGTCTAAGTAATTTAGCCATCCTAGGGGTGTGTTTAGCCAAATCTTACCTCCTTGCTGGAAAACCAGTCATAATGGACGTGGAAGATTTGATGCAATCTGGGACGACATAATGCCACACTCTACATGATGTGGTCATATCTTGGAGGAGTTACCCTGCTCCCATTGGTCAGAAGTGACCTCCTGCTTGACCCAGAACCTGGAATAAGTATCTGAGAGGGGCAGAGCCCTCCAGATCTGCTACTTGAAACTTACTGAAGCAAAAAGTGCCCTGTTGAGAAGTTTTGCTGTGCAAAGATTTCTAAGGGCTGACCTCTGAAGACTGCACCATCTGAAACTACAGCCCTGTGGATTATCTTGCTGAAAAAGAACTAAAGAGTGGACTCCCTGAAAGCTACAGGTTAAAAGAGCTCATTTGGAACATCACCAACTAAATCCGCACCTTGGAGAACCACCAGTGGATTTGTAAGGGTTTTGTACCAGTGGTCTTTCAAGGACCATCCTGGAGCTTCCAGACCCTTGGAGAGAGTTTGAGAAACTTTGGGACCCATTGAGGAACTTCAGGGAGAAGTTCAAGAAGTTTGGAGAAGTTTAGAGCAACTTTAAAAAAAAGCTCCATAGAGGGACCGACTCAACCTGGCCAGCCAGGCCACCTGCCTTCAACTGCAAGCCGGCCAAACAAACCAGGTTTGCCCGCTTAAAGCTCCATCGATCCAACTTCCAAAGATTGACCAGGATTAGAAAAAATCTGAAGCCGGCGAACCCTCACCGGATCCGGCAACATGAAGAGCATCGAGAGACCCTGCGAGAAAAAGCTCCAGAAAAGTTTCTAAGTCCGCTTGTAGAAAAGGTGACAGGGAGCAACCGTGAATGCCAAGCCCCCTGCCTTCCACCCCGTGCCGGCCTATATTCCTGGGTTACCCAGCTGAAGCGTTCTTGAAAAATGTTCTACGTCCTCTGCAGGAAAGTTGAGCGGGACCTCGTCGGCGAACCCTCACCGAATCCGGACTGGCGGGGAGCTTCGAGGGGCCTCGAGGAGAAAACCTCCAGAAAAGTTTCTAAGTGTGAAGGTGGAAACTGAGACCAGGACCTGCCGCAAGCTGCAGCCTCTCAGGGCTCCTTGGCGCCCCTCCTGAAACTTTGACTTTGCCCTGTTCTATCGTGAGCAGGTATCACAATATTCTGCTATAATCTTCTAAGTGCTATATTTTATTAAATCTTGGAAAATTTATATCTCCCGTTCCCTACATTGGATAATTGTTGTTTTGGTATCATTGTAAAGATAAAAATATTTCCTATTTTTATAAATTGGTGTGTTTTATTATGTGTTGTGTCTTGATTATTCACTGAAATGGTGTTTTCAAATGCTTTACATACCTGACTTTGAAGTTAAGCCTGTCTGCTCACAGCCACGTTACCAAGGGTTGAGCATAGGAATATTTTTCTAAGACCTATGCTAAGTCCTACCATGTGTTATTGGCCTTATTGTCAGTGGCGAACTACATTTTGCCCCTACCAATAACGCACTTTCCAACAGAGGCAGTTACCGAAACGGACACAGTGACTTTGATTGATATGATGAATAGCGCCGACCTGAAGCAGCAGGTAATTGGTCCTACTCATGTGGCAGAACATACCCTGGATGGTATTTATTCTAACCATCCTTGCCTCCGGTTTACAGGCTTACTACCCCTTGTGTGGCCGGATCAGACTGCCGTCCAATTTGAGTTGACGTTGACGGTGCGGCGCACGAGTGGACAATGTCTAAAGGTCTAATAGCAACCAGAGCCTGGAACAAAATTGAAAGGATGGTTCTGCAGAAGCTTCTTACTGCCACGGCAGGTCAAATGCCATTGGGAGTGAAAGAGGCTACTATGGTATATACGAAATGGCTGGAGCAAGCCTGTGATAAAATAGCCCCTGCAAAAATGCTCTGCCCCAAAAGATCACAACCCTCTGCTCCATGGTTCACAGAGGATTTGAGAAATAAAAAACTAATCTGCAAACGGCTTGAGCGGAGCTGGAGGAAAGGCTATAAAGAAACAGAGAAAAAGCTATATAAACTCAGCCTGCAGAACTATAAACAGTTAATTTTCTCTGCTAAACAAAAGTATTATGCAACCCGCCTCGATCTAGCAAAGAATTCGGTAAGCGAGTTGTTCAGATATATTTCCAGCCTGGCCTCCCTAAGCCCAGCTAAAGTTCAGCCAAGTCAGGAACTGTGTAAAGACATTGCCAAGTTCTTCCTCACCAAAGTGGAGTCCATCTTCTTGGCTTTCAGTGGTTCAAGCTTTGTCGGGATGAACGTGGCTAGGGAGGAATCCAAGCCTATGAGGTTTCCCATTTCTACCTTTGAGAAATTCCTGCCTGTATCCCCCGAAGATATCGTAGGGCTCCTCATGGCAGCTAAATCGGGGTCACCCTATGACCCATGTCCAGTCGCGGTGGCCAGATTGGCCCCGGGTCCGATCGCTTTATCACTGTCATTGATCTTTAATGGCATGTTTGTAAAAGGGCAGTTCCCTATACACTGGAAGTTGGCATCCATACTGCCCCATTAAAAAAAAACAGCTTGGACCCTAAGGATCCGAATAATTTTCAGCCTATATCCCGTCTTCCTCTCCCAGCAAAATTGATAGAAAAAATCATCAATACACAACTAAGTACCTTCGTAGCTGAGACACAAGCCCTGGATCCATCCCAATTTGCCTTTAGAGAGGGATATAGTACAGAGCCCGCCTCATTAAGGCCACGGAGAGATGAGAGAAGCCGTGGACCGGGTTAGCAGGACAGCTCAGATTTTTTGGATATGTCGCCGCCTTTATACGGTCCATCCTGACATTCTGATGGACCGTCTAAAAGCCTGTGGGATCCATGCGAAAGCTTGAGATATTTTAAGATCTTTTCTATCAGATAGAGGTCAAATTATTGCACTCAGAGAATACCAATCCAAACTGTTTGCATTGCCCTGTGGGGTCCCACAAGGGTCCTCTTTGAGTCCTACATTTTTTAATGTGTACGTTTCATCTTTGTCCCCCATTATCAGTGCATTTGGAATGGGTCTCACCTCGTATGCTGATAACACCCAAATTGTGTTGTCTCTGCTTCCTGGCCAGGAGATGGGAATGGATAAACACTTTCAAGACTGTAAGGTATCAGTTGGGAAATGGATGGCGGAGAACTGCCTAAAATTTAACACAGGCAAAACCGAAGTGATTCTGTTTGGCAATGATAGCAACTTCTGGACACCGAACCGGACGTCCCCTTCCTGACAGAGACATGGCTGAACGACTCCTCCGCACCCAACATCGCCATGGCCATCTCAGACGGCTACAAGATCACCCGCAGAGACCACACCAATGGAGTGGGAGGAGGAATCGCCATCGTCCACAAGAACAGCATCAGGGTCTCAACTAGCACCGATGACGCGCTCAGCACCGCCGAACACATGCACTTCCACATCCACACAGACCCCAACTCCACCCTCAGAGGCACCCTCGTCTACCGACCTCCTGGACCCCGCTCCCAGTTTAGCAACTCCATTGTCGACTTCAACAGCACGCACGCCCTGACCTCCACCGACTACATCCTCCTCGGAGACTCAAACTTTCACCTTGAGAACAACAACGACAAGAACTCCACAACCCTGATCGATAACCTTGCCAACCTCGGACTAAGGCAACTCGTCACAACGCCCACCCACTCCGCCGTCCACACGCTCGACCCAGTCTTCAACACCGTTCTGAAAAAACCCAAGGCTGACCCAAGAGAGCTTAAGAACCTCCGGCCCATCTCTCTGCTCACCTTCCCGGCCAAGGTCATCAAGAAAATTGTCAACAGACAGCTAACCCGATACCTCAAAGAAAACAGAATCTTGGACCCTTACCAGTCAGGGTTCCGCAGCAACCACAGCACCGAGACTGCCCTCATTGCCGCCACCTACGACATCAGGACCTTGCTGGACAACGACACACCCAAGACCTGCCGACCTTCAGGAGAATGCTCAAGACATGGCCGTTCTATCAGTAGCGCCCCCACCTCCCTCTAGAGCCTTGAGACCCTCGCGGGTATGTAGTGCGCTTTACAAATGACTAATTGATTGATTGATTGGTAGCTGGACTGAATGGACACTCTCCCTATACCTATCCCTATACCTTCACAAAAGGTCAAAAACTTGGGAGTAATAGTGGATGAGATTCTTACCTTTGGTCAACAAGCAAACTCAGTGGCATCAAAAACAGCTTATGTGATTAGGACAGTCAGGAGAATACTGCAGTTCTTGCCCCCAAGTAGCCGGCAAACAGTGGTCACAGCTCTTGTATTGTCAAGGCTGGACTACTGCAACAGTCTTTATCTAAATGTTCTTCAAAGATTCTTGAACAGATTTCAACTGCTTCAGAATGACACTGCCAGACTTCTTACTGGCACGTCCAGGTTCTCTCCCATATCCAAAGAAATAAAAAAAAAACTGCACTCGCTCCCGGTAAGGAATTGGGTGTGTTTTAAATCCCTCTGTTTGGTTTTTAAAGCGCTTCAAGGTACAATACCAGACTATTTAAAACGGCAGATCCATTGGTACATACCAAAAGGAACACTTCGCTCACTGGGTGCCAAGTTGGTCCTAGTGCCACACACTAAAAAAGCTTGGTGGGGTGATAGAAGTTGTGCTCACTGTGCAGCAAAAGCCTGGAATGGTTTGCTATTTCACCTGAGAAAAGCCACGGATCTCTTAACTTTCAGGAAAGGGTTAAAAACCTGGCTCTTTGCCCAATAAAACGCGTTTCTTCAGTTTCTTGCCTAATGGAGATGTAACTTGCGCCAGGACACCCCCGGGTAACTGCTGCACTTTAAAAATATCATTACCATAACATAGCAAGAGTGAGTTAGTGATCCCCAAGTGGTGTCTCACCAGGTCCAGTGCCCTTGGCTGGCATCAGAAGGCCTAACTGAAGGTTCTATCAAATCTGGCACTAAGCGATGCAAAGCCCAGCAAAACCTCACCGCAAAGCTCCAAGCTTCATAGGGACTGACGCTGAGCTACGTAAAGCCCCACAAAGCCTTGCTGCACCGTTGCCAGCCTCAACGGAATCGAGGTCGAGGAATGCAATGCCCCAGAAAGCCTCGATGCACAGCTGCCACCTTCTTTGGAACCAACACTGAGCGATGCAAAGCCTTGCTGCACGCTGATTGGAACTGACGTAAAGCGACGCAAAGCCTCCCTGCGTTGTTCATCAGAACTGATGCCGGATGATGCAAAGACTAGCCTACTGCTCACCAAGGACATAAGGTACAAACCTCAGCAGGTCAAGCGTGGCCTTCACTCCATCATGGCCGGCCAAAACTTGTGACTTTGTGCTGGTCCGGCACTAGTTTACGCCTTTTGGCACTACTTTTATCTAAATCATTAAAATTGCATATCTCCAAGTTCTAGTGATTGGATTTTGTCATCTTGCCTCAAATAATTTATTAAAATGTACTCTATTTTTCTAACTTGGTGTGAGATTTTTCTTGTGCTATGTTTTCACTACATAGCTGTTTAAGTGCTGCATAAATACTTTACACATTGCCTCTAAGTTAAGCCTGACTGCTTTTGTGCCAAGCTACCACAGGGTTAAGCACAGGCTCATTTAGTGACTTATTGTGGTTTACCCTGAGAAGGATTGTGCCTGTTGCTTGAGAATGGCTCGCACACTCCTCAACCAACAACACAATTTCTCACAATGTGTCAAACAGACTAGTGTAGCGGGGTTTGACATTGTTGTGCCAACAAAATGGTAGACCTCTACCCTTCTCCTGAGCTCAAAGGAGATATTCTTGCTCATTCATGAGTAGAGCATTTAAAAGTGCCAAAACAGAGGAGCCAAGATGGCCGCGGAGACGGACGTGTGATCTCCCGGCTCCCCGAGCCCTTGTTCCCCGCACAATAATCCTGTTTTCTATCCTGTACCTGTGTACCGGCGGAGTGACTGGGGAAGTTTCCTGATTCCGGAGGTGTTCCTCCGGTGTTTCTACCCGCCCGGCAGCCTGAGAAACGTCGAGTGACACGCGGGGGACGACCCTAGCCCTGGACCCGGGACCTGCTTCACACAGCGCCGCCTGTGATTGCCGTGGCTACAGGGGCCGTTTACCTTGGAGCGGCGCCGTCATCCTGGGCTGGCCGACTGGAGAATTGGCTTCTACGTTAGACGCTCGGGTGACTGGGACTGCTGGCCGTTTGTAAGCTTGACTTGCTCCTTCCCACGGTGAAAAGCGGCAGGATACCCACTCATTGCTTATCGTATGCCGGGGGGGCCTCAGCAGCCATAACTCCCTCACTGCCTCGCCTCTCCTGTGACGATCGGTGGAGAGCCCCCCCCACTGTATGCAGCCTGCGACTGCGGACCTGTCCTGTTTCGAGGGAGCGGATCATTTCCTCCTGGCGCCGGCTCTGCCTGGGATCGCTGTTTGCTCGATTGTGGGACCATGATGGCCGGCTCCTCTGTTATAATGGCGGATGGCGCCCTGGCTCCTGTTCGACATCTCCGGCCTGCATCTAGTTGGGGAGCTGACTTGATTGAAGCGTCTTATACCACGGAGGTAATGGAGGGGCACTCCCAAGTTACCCTCGCCTCTGTATTCCTGGCTCTAACTAGACTGCGGGGTGAATGGCGCACGTACTTGCTACAGCTGGAGGAGAAGTTTGATGGCTGCCTGTCTGGTTCGGAACACACCCTGCCCATCCTCTCTCCCTGCTCTGCTAAACAGCCTCCGCTGATCCCGGTCAGTGAAACAATGTTGCCGGGGACGTGTGAAACTCATCAGCAGCTTCGCGGTGTCAAGGTGGACGAGCTACAATATTCCCGCCTGTGTACTGCTACAATGTCTCTCTCCCTAACACGGAGTGCAACCTCGCCCAAGGAGTTCCAGGGGCCGCTGCTACAGTGTTTGCCTATCCTGCCTGACTGTGCTTATCCTTTGGGGACATCATTATCTTCCGCGATGTGTGGTATTGTGGCTTTCATCATGCTGCTTTATTTAAGTGTTGACTTTGGTTGGGACTGGCGAATTTTATTCAGTCCTCTGACTTTTCTCTATTGCCGAGTGTGGCCATTTTGTCCCTTTGTTCTTGTGGGGGTGGGCTCTCCCCTTCTTCTCGCAGCTTCAGGCTTCTCAGGGTGGGCGGGCGCAGGGGGACGTCCCAGATCGGGCCAGGGCTAGGCCTTACTTAGTGTGATGGATGCATGGGCGGGCGGGGATTGGGTTGGGACTGCTCCTGGCTTCCTTTGCCTGTTCCATTAGAATTGTTCCTCCCCTTCCGCATGGCGCTGACCATTTGTCTCACAAGGCGTAGGGGTTGCAAGTGGCTGGGAGTCCGGGAGATCGGTTACTGTGTGGGCTCCTCCCCGCCTCCTTCTTTTGGGAGTGGTAGATCAGCTTGTTCTTTTCTTCCTCCCTATATTCAAGAGTGACAATTTTTATTTCTTATCGTTTTCTCTTTCCTTCTATCTATGTTTCTCTTTCTGTCTCTTCCCTTTTCTTCCGTCTTTTCTTTCTTGCTGTATTTCGGGTTTATAGGGCGACAGGCACGCTGCTAGGGGGGGGGGGGCAGGCCATAGCCTCTGCATGTGTGTAGGGTGGGGGGTTATATTTCATTTTTGTTAGTTTCTATGGGACCTGTTTTTGCTTCTTCTATTATTTTACCTTCTCTTGGCCCATGTTCAGGCATACTGGGTGATGGGTGGCTGCGGAGATACGAATGGGATGTAGAGTGCTACCCTGTAGCGTGGATAATGTGAGGCCATCCTGCCTGGCCGGGACTTGAGTATCGATATGTGAATTGACTTGACACTGTAGCCAATTTCGTGTCCCACCTGCATGGACCTTGCTCTTATTTTCCTATTTTACTAGTACGGAACACCACGACCTGAACTCAATAGTTGCACAAAAAACTTAAAATTTAACCTTCATTCCTCCTGTGTCACGGTATTGCGGCGATTTCCAGTTTGATTTCTGCTTAATAACCGCTGTTCTGCTGCATTACTGTGTCGCCATACTGCAAGCTATAGTGCTAAATGTGAGTTCGTGGCCGGCCGGATGGTTGTGGGCCCGTATTTGTTATCTACTTCATGCACAATAAAGGTTTTCAAAAATTAAAAAAAAAAAAAAAAAAGTGCCAAAACAGTTCAAAATACAACACAGTAAAAATCCGACTCCAATTTATAGAAATAGAGAATATTTTAATGAACAAAAGAGACCCAAGTAACAAAAATCCAATAGGGGAAACAGGTGCTATGAATTTCAAAATTTAGATATGAAAATAATGCAAAAACATTGCAAAGCGCCAACCGCAGGCAACTGTTTGCACTAGACTGGGATAGGTGTAAGGTTTAAGGCCACCTGCAATGGAGTGCGAGTCAGATACACAAGTTGGGTTCCTCCCTGTCAAAAGGTTACCATAACACTTGGAAAATTTTCAAGAAGATAGAGTCCTCAGCGGGACAAGGCTGCAGGCTAGATTTGAAGATAGGTTTGCCGACGGCGGGTAGATGAAGAGTAACCTATCGGTCCAGAGAAACCTCTGACCTGAGTCTAGACTGTTCCTTGATACTGGCTCTTATGTTATCTGACAACCTATATATATTTAGTTTTAACAGCCCAGCAAACTGCCCAACATGTGGTGACAGTCTCTCTGCCCTTGCTGTGTCAGGGAAGTGGAGAGCCCTACTCTCCCCACTGAACCATCATTGGCGATGTGAGACAAGAGGTCTGGGACAGGTTTCTCTTATCCTCCTCGACTCCATCTGTGGCCACGAGTATGGTCATATCTGTTCTGTCTAAGTGAGGCTTCAGACTGTTGGAATGGATCATCCTGTGTTGGTGTTTGGGGGGACCGTGATCCACCAGGTATGTGGCATCACACATCTTCTCCATTACTATATTTAATAACTCATACTTTTTGACCTGGCCGGTATTCCACCAAGGTTGCACTTTCGTCATACCAGTGCTTAATAAGCTCCTGGCTGGCCTCCAAGGTTTTGTTAGCCCTCTTCATGTACTCACCCATGTGGCAATATAGGCCCAGCACATATTCCAGTGTTCTGTTTTGGTTCCTTGGTAAGGTTTCTCCCTCACTTCCCAGACAAAACTTAAGGGACATCTCACGGTACCCATACATGAGTTCAAATGGGCAAATAAAGCTCATGGCAGTAGAACATCTCACTTCATACGGAGTTTCTTAGAAAACCTCATAATCAAACTTTTAGGGTCTTGTTAAATCTTTCAACAAGCCCATTTGAATCTTTCAACAAGCCCATTGGTTTGGGGTGATAAGGGGTGATGTACTTGAAAGTCACACCACTCTCGCCCTACATAGTTTTCAAGTACGCAGACAAAAAGTTTGACTACCTATATGAGATTACCTCTTTATTGAATTCTTCACTGGTAAGGAAACCAAGCAGGGGCAGGGCCATGGTCACAATGGGCATAGTCGCCATCCTCTGAGGTATCTCTTGAGGGTACATAGAGGCAAGGTCCACCACCACTAAGATGTACCTGTTAACTGTTGTTTTAGAGCCTGACAGTGTAAATTCCCACCCTCTCAAAATGTGTCTTCCAGAACAGGCAGTGGAATCAGGGAAGCCTTTGGTTGCCTTCCTGTTTTGCCACTGGTTTGACAGGTGGTGCAGAAGTGACAGAACATCTTCACCTCTGAGGCCAGTAAAAGGGATATCATGGGCTATGTTTTAGAGGCGTGTCCTGTACTGCTAGGGGACCACCAATCTCCAGGTTGCTCTAGGTTTTAGGTCAACAACCTTTGCTGTGTAAGAGACCCCTCTCCAAAAAGGTACTGTGAGTTCCACGGGTATATCCGTGCTCCTGAACTTCAACTTGGCGCAGAAGGCCTTGAAGAGTTGGACACTCTCTGTGTGCTTCGCAAAGTTTCTCCCAGGAGGTTCCTCCTGCCCCATGCAACTCAGAGAGTTCTGGCAGGTCTCTCAGTATAGGCTCTTTGTCTTCCCATTTAGGCTCCAGATCTTCCCTCTGGAGGTCAGATTGCTCCTGGGCCATGGAAAGAGTTTGGGCTAGTTTCCAATGCAGGTTTCTCTTTTTCTTGGTTATGGCATTCTAGGCAATTGTTCCAGACTCCAGGATTCCTTAATGCCCCTGACTGGCTGTCTGGGCCCTTGTGGCCATACACACCCACCCAAGCATACCCAGTTTTTCTGTATGAGTCTTCCTTTCCTCCTCAGCCAATCCAATCTTTCTAGGTCGTTTCCCCACTGGAATGGTTGGTCCCACAGCTACCTTTGTCAGCCCAGTAGCCTCTCCTCACTCAAAGGTGACCATTACTATGGGATGAAATTCTACCACATTGTCAGCGTTGACTACCTTATAGAGGACATGTGCGATAATCTGCACTTAGGAAACCAGCCGGTCTCCCACTGTTGTCATGCCGGCTCCAGACCCTCTACCATGGTCCGATTGATGATTGGCAATTTCCTGTACTTTGCCTTGCTGGGAAGTAAGGCATTAGGGCTTCAATATCCACCCCAGCCATGGAGACAAAGGTGGCTTCAGTACACCCCCTGTTTTCTCCTGGTTCTTGGGGCATCTCCTCCCCAACTAGGGTTGGGGCCTGGCTAACTAGAGGGACAATAGAGGGGGCTATATCCGCCTGCACCAGAAAGATAATTAATTTCCTGGAAACTGCCCAGATGGTCATCCTATCAGAGGAACAGAGTACCACCCCATACCAAAGCCCTTTGTCTTAGCTCTAAGATCATGTTCACACCTTCATCAAGGAAATATCCAGCTCCTGGGTGACAGTTGGGAGCTCATGCAAATAGGCTTTGAGGCTTTGGATAGGTGCAAGATGACTTTTTGAAAGTATCTTTTGTGAAATATTTATTACAAATCTGACTTTACAGGGCCATTGCCCTTGTAAAAAATATTTTAAAAAGTTCAAGGATTAATTTTGTAGCTGTTTCCTAAGTGGAGCTAACATTATTTGATTTTATTATTGTCTCGTAATGATTTTCATATGGAGCAGCTAACCATGCTACTGTGAAAATAGCTTTTGTGGCATTGTCACTTGATGGACATTAGACCTTTAAAAGGGGTTATTTTGACAGGTCAAAATTGCAGTTTTATAAATGCACGGAAATGCTACAGTAATAGGCCTGCAGTCATGTTTTGCACTGTCACTCTAGTAATGGCAGACTGTGTGCTGCAGTCGACTAGTGACATTTTATGTACAAGCCCTGGGTGCACTTTGTACTATATACAATAGATTTGCAAGTAAGGTAAATGTGTAAATTAGGAGTACTGTCCAATTCAACATGTTTTAAGGGTCATAACACATGCACTGGGCCCTAGTTAGCAGATCCCCAGTTCACAAAAAATACAGCACCAGGCCAGACAAAATGGGGGTGATCATGAAAAAGAAACATTTCTTTTACAGTCCCACTTTTAAATACCACACCCTACTTCCTGGGCTACATGGCCTATATAGGGGTCTGTACTAATATTAAAAAGGAAGGTTTCTACCTCTATTGCAAGGTTATTTCAGCAGGTTGCACTACATGTTTCAACTGCAGCTGTTGAGCTACAATAGTAGGCCTGAAGCAATGTTTTCCTTGGGAGGCTAACTCCCATTACGGTGGCATCCTTGGCATGGCCAGAGGGGCTCTTTTTGACCATTTTTTAAAATAAGATTACCGTTTTACTTCTGCTGCATTTTTTTCGGTTCATTTTAATTTTGTGTACTCTGGGCACTTGCACACGGATACCAACCTCCGGGTACGAGCTGGGTTCAATGCTCGGCAGGAAGGCAGGTCCCGTGCATCACTTTCAGTCCATAGCACTTTAGACGCACGGGCATCGGTCTAGTTACTGCACCCAGCGCTGGAGGAAGTAGCATAAAGCCGGCCCATGACGCGACTGTGCAGCAGGTGGCCACTGGCGCACTGAAGGCGCGTCTAAGGAAAGCCCGTCTGCGCCCGTATGGGGCCAGGGGCCAGGCCTCCTGCATCTTTACCCTCAGCACGCATCAGGTATTCCAGCGCACAACTGCGGCAGTTAAATAATGATCCCAAGGCCATCTGCCTCCATCATATGCGTGCAGAAAACTCCTTATCCAAGTGTCCTTATTGCCCTTTCACCATCACCCCCCATTTCCAGCCACCTCCTCCATCAAGCGTTGCACATAGCATTTTGCTTTTAAATTGTAGATCTCTCCCCAAGCACTCTACGGAAATTTCAATCCTACTTCAAGATCTCTCCCCAGAGGTTCTATTTTTAATTGAAACCTGCCTCAACGCTAGCTCCGAACCTGACATAGTACAAACTCTGCCCTCAGGGTATGTAATTCAAAGGGTAGATAGAACCACAAGCAAAGTTGGGGGAATCGCGATTATCTATAAGGACCACCTCACTTGCCTCCCATTTGGCAGTCCTCTCCGGGAGTGCGAGAATGTATATTTCCTTCTGGAATTCTCCCCTCTCCTCTCGCTCTCAGGCATTCCGATCTACCGCCCCACCCGGGTGCGTCGGCTCCTTTTGTAACTCCCTGCTAGAAACAGCCATCGACCTAACTGGCGCATCTGCTAATTTTACGCTCATCTGTGATTTGAATTTACATTTCAATGATCTGGGAGCTACTGCAACAGCTGAACTACAAATTGACCTTGCAGCACTTCAGCTGGTGCAAAAAGTTCTTCTACCTACACATGAGTTGGGACATTGCTTTGACCTTGTGTTTTCAAACCTGGAGAATCTCCAGGGAAGTTATCCTATCCCCATTCCTGGTCTGACCACCACCTGGTGCCCTTAGACTGGCATCCTCAAATATCAACTCGCCTCTCCCATTATTTATTTATTTATTTATTGAAAGTTTTCTATAGTGCGAACAAGACCCTTGGGTATCAGAGCACTTAACATAACATGACATGGATTAGAGACACATCTTATATGAGAGGAAGATAAGTAAGATAAAAATAATTAAAAGTACAGTACATGGTTAAAAAATGAATATACAATGTTCTGAGGTAGGTTAGGGATTAATCATATTATATATGATGTACGCGGTCTTCCGTATATGATTATTTTTAGTGACTTTCCCTTAGTCCTCTATATTTTTCAGACCCAGAGTTAGTATCGCAACGACCCCTGGTCCAAGCTCCCCCAGGGAAAATGGATCCAAGAATTGAAAAATAACGGACCTTAATCGGTCCCTTGCCCAGTTGCAATGTACAATAACTTTTGCAGCTGGATAGAGGACTCTTTGGACCAGGTCCTCTCTAAAGCCTCGATCATAAAAAAGAACACAAGGATCACCCTGGTACTCCGACGAACTACGCTCTCTGAAACAGAGTTGTAAAATTTTAGAAAGACGGTGGAGGAAAGACTTTGCACCCGATAGTAAGATCACCTACAGAAACGATATATAGGTAAATATAGAGCTGAGATGAAGAAAGCTGAGGCATCCTTCTATGAGGAAAAAATCCGGCTAGCCTTCAATTCTCCCAGAGAGACCTTTTCTATCATAAAAAGGCTCCTTAAAAGCCCAGTTCCTACGGCTCCTGCGGATCTTCACGGTACCCTCTGCAAAAAGCAGGCTGAGTTTATTGACACAAAAATTCAGAACATCATCAAAACACTCCCCTATATCGACCCTCTATACTCGACCTTTCCTCTCGACCCCCCCCCCTCCACTACACATCGTCTGGAGCTCTTTACCCCGCTCCCCATGGAAACGCCCCTGACTTTAATGTCGACAGTCAAAAGCGGATCACCTAGAGACCCAGCTCCTATGAGCAGCACCCACTATTGGCCCTACGATCACCCAGGTTATCAACACCTCACTTAGCACAGGAACAGTCCCTCCCCTATCTAAAGTAGCGATGGTCAAAACCCTACTCAAGAAGCCCCAGCTGTACCCCATAGGCCTTGGCAACTATCAACCTATTTCTCTTCTGCCTGGGATCGCAAAAATCACGGAAAAATATGCTAATTACATTCTTTCAAATTTTCTCAAATTTTTTAATCTACTACACCCTTCCCAAACTGGCTTCCGCCCTCGGCAGAGCATGGAAACTGCACTACTAGCAGTGGTGGAGGAAAGCAGGAATCTTTTAAATGCTGGACACAGTGAATCACCAAGTCCTGATTCACCGTCTCATCAACTTGGGGGTAGCCGGTACTGCTCTAAGTTGGCTTTGTTCCTTCCTGAAAGGACGATCATTTCAGATTTTTGGAGAAGGCGTGTGCTCCAAACCCCGGCCTCTCCTGTGTAGTGTACCGCAGGGCTCATCTTCGCATATATGGTCCCCCTAGCCTCGATTGTGGATCCTTTTGGGATCCATATACAGGTAGATTCATTCAAAGACCCGTTTTGTGAGTCTTTATTAGCGATTCATAAGGAATCGCTATTACAGACTCGCAAAACGGGATTCATGTAGGAATCGCAAAATAAATTGTGATTCCTACACATTCCTTATCTGCGATTAGCAAATTGCTAATCGCAAATAAGGAATAACTCCCCATTCATTCCTATGGGCCTAAGGGCCCATAGGAATGAATGGGGAGTATTTCTTATTTGCGATTAGCAATTAGCTAATCGCAAATAAGATAGCGATTTCAAGGGTGCCAGTGGTGTCCAAAGGACACTCTGTAGCACCCCTGAAATGCAAATTTACACAGGTGTTGCGCACACACATGTCCAAAGGACATGTGTGTAACATGCAAAAGAGAAAAATGCATTAAAGTGCTTTTTTCTATTTTTTCGCTATTTGACACGAAGTCAGACTTTGTGGTAAATAGCGACCAAATATTGCGAATTCGCAATTTAAAAATGGTTCATGAATTGCATTTAAGGAATCTCTAATAGAGATTCCTTAAATCCAATTCCTCGCAAATATGCGATTTCGCAAATAGCGATTTTTGCATTTGGGATGATGAATCCAAATGCAAAAATCGCACTTGCAAAGGGCCAGATTCTCAGAATCTGGTCCTTTGCGAGCACAATTCAGCTTAATGAATCGGGCTGATAGTCACCTACGCTGACGACACCCGACTGGTCGTAGCATTAAATCAACCCACACATTACTCTACGACTCTGAAAGCATGCCTCACTGAAGTTGTACAATGGATGGTTTCATCCCATCGGAAATTAAATGGTGAAAAGACCGAGATCATGACCCTGGGCAACTTTGATAACTCAACACTTAGAACCCTCTGTCCAGCATGCATGGGCCTGGCACCCACACCCAAGCCAGAAATGAAGAGCCTGGGTATCTGGTTAGACTGTAATTTGACTTTCAAAACACAAGCTAGAAAGACAATAGCCACCTGTTTCGACCTGATCAGAATGGCCAGGAAAGTACTTCCCCTGCGACCCCCCGAAGCCAAGAAAACCATGGTGCAATCTCTCCTACTTTCAAGGTTGGACTATGGCACTGGGCTTTATCTGGGAGCCCCTAGCTCTGTGATCAATAAACTGCAGATTGCCCAGAACTGCGCAGCCTGATTGCTGATGGGAACATCCAAATTCCTGTCCGCAAAACCAGCCCTCGGCCTACTACACTGACTCCCAGTGAAAGAACAAGTTATTTTTAAATCTCTCTATCGTTCACAGATCATTGCAGGGAACTGGTCCTCCTCTTCTCTCTGCTGTAATTCAGCCTGATAAAGCAAGGAGAGAACTTCGTTCGGATGAACTTCACCTAGTCAACATCCCTAGAATCAAACGATCCAGAAGTGGCGGTAGACTCTTCTTCCTTAATGCCGGCAGGCTTTAGAAAGCTCTGCCCCTTCACCTCCGGAAAGAAACTGGTCATCTTGCCTTCCGGAAACAACTCAAAACCTTCCTGTTCCCTTGAATGTTGCTGTTCCATCTGATCATGAGTTTTGCCTAGCGCTGGGAGGCCTTCTGGTAGCCACACGCTTTACAAATGTCCTTTTCATTTCATTAATTTCATTTCCTTGTAACACTAGTGGATGCCACTATAAGTATAGAAGACCGCAGATGACATTTAACTTTCTGTGCCATGTCTGCAGTTTCTACAGCATATACTATGGTCTTGTAGCAGGTTTAAATAAGCCAATCGAGGGTTAGCAAATTCTTATACATTTTAGGGGTCAGAATACATCAACTGAGCACTGGACAGCAATGATCCTGCGTGGAGAGTCTAAAAAAACAATACCATTCAGCAAAAAAGGGGGTGACCACGCAAAAACAGAGGTATTTTATCATAATCCTCCTCTATATGTATTATACAGGTGCTTTATACAAATCTGTACCGCCTCCCAGAACCTTCTCTTGTACAGAGGAGTTATAAAGATGGTGAAATACTGTAGTGCTATGGTTCATTCCAGTTGTTAGTACATATGCATCAATGTTTAAAACATACACATTCTGTCAAGTTTTACCATGTCGGTAAAACCTTGCATACATGTTTCTTATCACATACTAGAACCTCACAGTGAAAGTCCACATGTAGGTCTACATTGAATTTGTGCTATAATCTATAATCATCAGTATGCCACATATGCACCAACAAATGTTTAAAAAAATATTGCATTACTCAGTGTAAGGGCTATGTCAGAGTATGACATAGTGCCAAACCATACAGGAGTATGTATGCTTTGAGTAGTTAAGACGTCATTCTGATGTCTGAAGTTGGAATTATTAAATATAGCAAATAATGTATTAAAGGCACTCATTTCTGCTTGACAGACATTGATTATGAATCGGCACACTGAAATATACATTTTGAAAAGCAGTTTTTAGATGATGGATTAAAATGAGAAAAGATCATTTAACAATGCATGAGTCACTGGTGCTTAAAGGGCCCTTCTTTGGAATGATGTTATGATAGATCTCAGAATCCCAGCTGACATCATCAAACAAATAAACATTCTAGAATTCCTATTGTTGCTGATTATTAGAAACTAGCAGCCCGTCCCGACCTTGTCCGGGAGCAATCAGGCTTCCCCGCCCCCCGCCCGCCCCGACATTGTCCAGAAGCCCATGCCCCTGCCCGGCCCGTCCCCCGCCTGCCCCGACCCCCGCCTACCCCGACATTGTCCGTGGGTCCCCTTACCTCAGCCGCCGCTCCTCCCCCGCGCTCCTCAGTTTACCGGTCCGCCGCTCCTCGCTCCTCACTGCCGCTTTCCGCTGCTCGTCACATCACCGCTCCTCCCGCCTGTCCGCTGCTCGTCACCTCACCGCCGCTGGTCACCGCTCCTCCCGCCTGTCCGCTGATCCTCACGTCACCGCTCCTCCCCGCGCAATGTCCACCGTTCCTCGTCGCGCTCCTGGACGCCGCTCCTCCCCGCGCTCCTGACGTGAGCACGCAAGTCGTGGCTGGCGCTACTTCGGAGGGACTACTTTTTTTGAATGTACATTTTTTAAAAAACGTTTTTTTTAAAATTTATATAGCCTATAACCATCTGCACACCCTGACGATTACAACGGTATCGGGTGTGTGGATTGGCGCTGTGGTTCCCGAGTTTACCCGCCTCAAAGCCTCAAAGTTCTTCCTTTAACATAGTAGTATAGATACAGGACTGGGCAAAGAGAACGCTCCTTTTCGCCACACTGGTTGGCCTCTTTAACATTATGTCAGCTTTAACACTCCACAGAATAAATGAACGTTGTAACAATTATCAGCATTATGTTTTGAAGAGGCTGTCAACAGTCTTTTGTATATTAATAACTCATTTAAGTTGTTGCTTGTATACACTTTGGGTAATGACTCCAGATTGGGTGTTCTGCTTCTGCTTCTGCCTCTCCTTGGAAAAATTAAATAATTAATTTGATGCCATCTGTTTTCTGCAAGCCACTTTAATTATTAAGATGCGTGTGTCATTCCTTTGAATGTGTGTATCCAAAAACTCATTGTTTACGGCTCGAATAAAAATTTCGATTGATGACTTGTATGTAGAAAGGTAAGTGCCTATTGCATGGCATGAAACACCTTGAGAGAAGCTGGCGTTCAACTCCCAGACATTCCTATTACCCTTCTTGCACCAAATGTAATAGGGCAACACTAAAAGCTAACGCCAGAACTAAAAAGAGCTTATATGAGAATTCTTTAAAAGATTAAATATAGTTCTAGCTGCTGTATTGTGCAACACCTGCAATTTACTTAGGTTTGTGGAGATGGTACCAATGAGCAGGGAACCGGGAATAGGAATATTCGAACTTTGTGCCCACAATAGCGCTGCTATTGGTGCCCTGTCCTCATTGGACAGATGTCTGGTTTTCCTTTGCAGCTTAATATAGAAATAACAAGATTAAGTGATATTATTTGTGTTTTTAAGCATGGTAATTCTAGAATCAAATACTACGCCCAGAGTTTTCACAGGTCCCTGGAACTTACGTCCCAGTTCATGACTTATAATTAGCAAGATGTATTTCTTAGGCATTGACCTGCTAGTAAGATCGGGCCAGATGTATCAAAGAATTTTACCCTTTCTGTGTCTTTGCAGCAAATAAAGGCAAATATGGTCAGCTAAGATGGAATTTTTGAGATACCTGCTGATGTTTTTGTTGTGTCCTTCATATGGTTTCATTGACCTGTGTGTCATAAGTGTAGTTCTGAACACTGACCACTAAATCCAACAACAGATTGAACATGTAAAGTAAATAACTCAGGTGAGAGGCAAGAGCTCTCTGGTAAGCAATGCTTAACTATTGCTGTGTCCCATCCGTCCTCACCAGCCTTAACTCTGCCCTTCTGATGAGTGAGGAAAGATTCCAGCAAACTTCCAGGCACATCGACATTCCAATTCCATTTACAAAATGCAGTGGGTTGAGTTTGTCAAGTCGAGCTGCTAAATCCAGGAGCATCTGTGGAGCTAGGTCACGTGTGTCAATGATGTGAAAAATCAGATTGAGTGTTCTGCAGGGCTGTATTTTTGTTGCATGAACGAGTTTAGAATGGTTATCTCCTAGACTTGTGTTATTTTAAATACGCTCCTGGAGATATTGTGAATCAGCTTTTAAAAAAATATTTTCAACAGCCTGTAGATATTCTATTATAATTCTTTAAGTTAGTGTCATACTTCGTAGGTTATTTTAATAAAAGGGGTATTCATGTCTCATGTACATTGTCTATGATAAAACCAGTACTGAAAGAGTAATTAATGAAGCCTCTAAGATAAAAACGTTTTCTTTAAGTAATCCAGAGGGACAGGGGTCACCAAATCATGAAGTAGATTTAGGAGACTTAATGAGAGCTATAGTCTCTTCCAAAGAAACTTCATAGGAGCAGAAGCCAAGATACCAGTTCTTTATAAGCAGATTAACTATTTCTATATTTTTCACAAGCTAGGGCTGAAAGGTTTTGTGCATTACCTTACACCCTCCTATGCAATGTTTGTGTCACTCACAGATGAATGCCGGGGCTATACACTATCACCTCTGTCTTTTCTGTAATTAGTTTAGTTTGGATATCATAGTCCAATGGTCAAAATCTTGAAGAAACATATCATAATGATAAGAGAATTATTTTATGGGCTCTGCTCTCTTGGTATGATCAGTGTGTCATTTGCAATATCCTGACATTTCCTAAAATGTACAGTCCGTTTCTCAATCCCTTTAGTGTTTTATACCCACAAGGTATTTAAATTCTCTATCATTACATGTATCGCCTCACTGTTTAGGCTATTTATATTTAAGTGCTTCCATTTCTCTTTGCAACATATCAGATGTGATAATATCAAGTCAGTAGTTCTAACCCTTTTCTGAATTGCTAATAATCTATTTTATCATTTTGGACACAGTAATTAAAGTATGTTTCCATGGTATTTTCAACATTGGAAGTATAACCTCCATTTTCTACTGGCTGGGCCTCTGTGGTATATTGTCCTTACGGTTCATATAGGGAAGCAGAATACAAAATGATGAGATGACAGCCCATTTTTGATATGAGCTGTGGCTGAGCTCGGTCTAACCTATAGATGGAACACTTGGCTCACCCTAACAGACTTGATTCAAGAAGCAAGAATTTCTCAGAAAATTGTGTTCATGATGTGAGTGCAATAACTAATCCAACAACAATCCAACAACAATGCAGTTAAGTTATAAAAAATTAAAGAACTAAACTAAGTTAGGTAAAAAGATAGGAATTAAATCAAAGGCAAATCATAAACTATCTAAGAAATAGATAAACATGATGGCAAAAGGGATATGATAAAAAATATAAATATGAGGTCCAAATAAAAATGGGACAACATAGTTCAAATGAATCCACAGTTTAAATCCAGTTCAAAATATAACTTAAATTAATATCACGGGTCAGACTTTGCTGTTTAATCTGGTTAAGAGTGCCATGCTTGACACAAACTGGTTATAAATCTTGAAGATGTAGGATCCAGGACTTTCTTTGAAGTTCAGTACCCTTGAGTAAAAGTCGGTCGATGGAGATTTGTTGGTAAAGTGAATTTTACTAAGATGCCAGCTAGTTGAGATAGGATCAATCTAGGGTGCTGTTATGTTATGTGAATTTGTAGAGCGCAGCTAATCACCCATAAGGGTATCCAGACATTGAGTAGGGCAGGTTTGAGGGGGGAGAAGGAGATCATGTCTGTTCCGTCTTTAAGAGCTATGTCTTGAGGTTCCTTTGAAAGTCCATGAGGGAGGGGGCGGTGCTGAGGTGTTTCGGAAGGTCTTTCCCGGTCCTTGCTGTGAGGTATGAGAAGGAATGTGCGCCGCTTCTGGTCTTCTTGATGCGCGAGAGGTGTGCTCTTACCAGGAGTCTAATAGGTTGGTAGAAGTTGAGGCGGTGGTTGAATTAAGCTGGACCGGTGTTATGGAGAGCTTTGTAGACGTGAGAGAGAAGCTTTAACTTACATCTTTCCTAGACTGGAAGCCAGTGGAGATTGCTGAGGTATGGAGGGATGTAGTTATTTTGGGGATAGTTCAGGATGGGTCGTGGGCAGCGTTTTGGGTGGTTTGGAGTCAGCATCGGACATGTGCTAGTATTCTGATGTAGAGGGCATTTCCGTAATCAAGTCTACCTGTGAAAAGGGCCTGGGTGACTGTTTGTCTGGTGTTCAGAGGGATCCTCTTGAAAATCTTGCATAGCATTTGCAGAATGTGGGAGTATGTAGAGGAGATGGGGTTGATCTGTCTACTTTTGGATAGGTTGGTATGATCCTGAGGTTCTTGGCATGATCCACAGTGGTTAGTCGGGGGTCAAGTTGGCGTCCCAGGGGGAGCGTTTGTTACTGAAGATTAAGTCTTCAGTTTTGTCTCTTTTGAGCTGGAGGCAGCTGTTCGTCATCCAAGCAGCAACATTGCTTATGAGGATGGTGAAGTGTGCTTTTGCGGTGCCGGTTGAATCAGTAAGGGAGAGGATGAGCTGTGTGTCGTTGGCCTAGGATACTATGTTGATGCTGTGTGGTCTAACGATGTCCGTAAGGAGCCTCATATAGATGTTGAAGAGTGCTGGTCTGAGCGACAATCCTTGAGGGATTCCGCATATGAATTTATTTGGTTCTGAGGTGGAGGAGAAAGTCTAACTTGTTGAGTTCTGTCCATGAGGATGGAGGATATCCACTTGAGGGCCGGCTTGCAGATACCCAAGTGCTGAAACTTTTATGAGTGACTTGCGGGAGATAGTATTGAAAGCTGCAGAGAGGTCGAGGAGGATGAGTGCGGCCATTTCTCCTCAGCCGATGATGCTTCTGATTATATTGGTGGCCACAATGAGGTCTGTCACAGTGTTGTGGTTGTTGTGCAAGCCTGATTGAGAGACGTCTAGGAGTTGATGGAGTTCTAGGTGGTCTGCGAGTTGGGTATTGATGGCATTCTCAATGACTCTAGCTGGAAAAGGCAGAAGCGAGATGGGTCTGTAGCTGATGAAGGAGTTGGGGGCTGCTGTTGGTTTCTTCAATAGGGCAGTGATGTCCCATTTTTCCAGCAAGATGGGAAGGTGATAGTGGTTATGGAGGTGTTGATAATAGCGTGAGCGTGAGGGAGATGATTGTTCTTCCAAGGTTGTATATGAAGGGGGCATGGGTTTGAGGGAGCTCCTGAGTGGATGGTATTCATCAGGATGGTGGTTTCTTCGTTTGAGAGGGCTTCCAGTTGCTTAGCTACTGGTTGGTGATGAAGGTGACCAGCTGGTCTGGGGAGTTTGCAGTCATACGTTGTGGATTGATTGTTTTGTAGATCTTGGCAATATTCTGTTCAAAGAAGTCTGAGAGGTCGTTGTAGAGTGCTGGGGATGGGTTAATGTCATTGTTGCCAGCTGTGGGATTGGAGAACCCCTTGATGATGGTGAAGAGTTCTTTGCTGTTGTTGGAGCCGGCTTTGAGTCTGTGAGTTAGGGCCTTTTTCTTTGCGTCTTGTAGTTTTTGGTGGTAGTGGGTGAGAACAGCTTTGTATGCAGATCTTGTGGTGGTGTTTTTGTTGAGTCTTTATTTTCTCTCAAGTTGTTTGCATTGGCCCTTGGACTTCCTGAGGTCATTTTTGTACACACTGGGTCGTTTGTTGTTTTTGTAGGTCTTGTTTCTGGTGGGAGTGGTGCAGTTGGTGTAGTCAGCAAGTCATTTATTCAAGAGGTTGGTGTGGCCATCAAGGTACCTGGTGTGGTTTCGTCGGCCTTCCTGTAGGGTCCTGGTCCAGTTTTCATCTGTTATTTTGCCCCAATGTCTTGATGGTGCTTTGGGTTTTTCTGGTGTGGTGGCTTGGTGGGCGGGTATCTTGAAATATATGATGTAGTAGCCGTACCATGTGAGCGGGGTTGTGTGGGTGGTGGTGAAAATGTTGTTTGAGGAAAAAGTAGGGTCGAGGGTGCTGCCTGCTGTGCGGATTGGCCTTCGGATGAGCTGGGTGAGTCTGAGGTTGCTGAGGCTATCAAGGAGGGCGGTGCCATTAGGGTCTGTGGTGTTTTCCAGATGGAAAGTGAGGTCCTAGAGGAGGGCCTAGTTGGTGGAGCTGATGGAGAGGGGAGTCTGTGATATGGTTGCAGAATTCCGCTCGGGGGACGGTAAGTGAGGGTTCCCGTAAGGGTGGAATTGTAGTCCGTTCGTATTTTGAAGTGAGGTATTTCATGAGGTTGATGTCCTACTCTTTGGAGCCGGTGCAGTCAATAATTTTTATGTAGATGGTTGAGAGTCCTCCACCTGGTTTGTGGGTTTGGTCCTGGTGTATGAATTTGTAGACGGGTGAGATGGCTGCGACGATGTTCGTGTTGGAAGCCGGGTTGAGTCATGTTTCAGTCAGGAAGAGATGGTCAGGTATGTTGCTGTTGAGAAGGTCCTAGGTAATGGTGGAATGTTTACCATGTGATCGGACATTGAGGAGCATGGTGGAAAGTTGGTGCGGGGTGGTGGTGGTGTGCGTTGATTGTTTGGGGGTGGTGTTGTCAGTGCCTGAAGTGTCTCCGGTGATATCACAATGGGTGCGGGAGAAAGGTCGTACTGTGGTCCTAGAGGAAGGGCCGCAGCAGAGTATTTGGCCGTGTGTGTTCTTGAGGTTACAAAGGATAGCGGAGGAGTAGTGGTGGCATTTGTTGGCTCCGGTGGCTGCTATGGATGTGGTGTTGCATTCGATAGTCATGGGGCCAGGTGCAAACAGGTGCTGACGTGCTAGTCTTTGACACACCAGCAGTGCACCTGCTGCAGGGTCAAGATTTGAGGGCATTAAGCGGGCAGGGTTTCTGTTGGCAGGATGAACAGTGAGTGGAAAAAACCCAGGTGGGAAAACCCAGGCAGCAACAGTTTCACACGGTCAAAAGATGGCAACTGGATCAGGCTTGAACAAGCAGGAACTGGAGACCACTGACAAGTGGCAAGCTAGGTGCCCAGGTGCCAACTGATGCGTCACACTGCGGCCTGCATTAAGTAGGTCCTGGGGTGGGAAGGGCTTCGGTTGGTGGGAGGAGCGGTGAGCGGGAATAACCCGTGCGGGAAAACCCAGGCAGCAGCAGTGTCACTAGGTCAAAAGGCGACAACTGGATCAGGCTGGGACCGGCAGGAACTGGAAGCCACTGGCAATTGGCAATCTAGGTGCCCAGAAGCCTACTTTTGTTTTTTATATATATTTTTTTCTATTTGATGTGATCAGAAATATTTCAATCATCGATCAAAATATATATGAATATACATTGGGGAAAATATATTTATAAAGTAATCATTCCTTTCAGAATATGACAGCTTCCCGGGTGCCTACTGATGTGGTTGTGCTGTGGCCTTTGAGACCTAGTGTGTTCTACGAATTGTGGTGTGAAGATGTCTGTATCATTTTTAAGACCCATTTCTGGATTTGGAGTTAGCTACTGGCAGGTATGAAAAGCACACACTCAGTTGTCAAGTAAATAAGTTTGAGATAGGTCTGGTCACGCAGTTTTGGATGTTAGGAATAGAAGCATTTAGACAGTTGGTGTCCTGGCTTGATTTTACCCTAAGACAAAGCTGGGTATCATCTGCTCATTGGTGGATGCAGATTCCTTTGAAGATCAATAAGATTTTCAAGGTTTTGATGTATTTATTGAAGATTATTGGTGATCGATTGTAGCTTCATGGTATGCCATAAATTACTGAGATTTTCTTTGATGTGTTTTCAACCAGCTGAACTCACATTTACAGGTACAATTTGAACTGTGATTGTAAGGTGATATCCAAACCATTCAGTGGACAATGCTGTTTACCAATTATTGGTCGTCCACTGCGTTTTAGGCCATAACGGTCTTTAGGCAAGAGGAAAGGATCATCATTTTCTTCATTCTGGACTGTGTAGCTGTAGGAGGCTGGCTTAATATATGGTGCACACTTATTCAAGTGATGCACCTTGAACTAATCCAAGCAACCCTTATGGTGAATTAAGTGGTCTTTGATAACCGTGAAAAGCTCTCAAAGTGGTAGCTGTGGAGAGCAGCCTTGAGGCTTATCTTGAAGGAGTGCAAAGCAGCTTGTTTTTATCACATTTAATAGACAGTGTAGATTATTTATTTTAAAAGTTTTGTATAGAACGAACATGACTCTAGAGCGTATCAGAGCGCTTTACAGAGGAGTTGCGAAACACATAGGGGAGACAATTGTGGCAGAAAAGCAGCAATATACATAAATAACAACATAGATGTAAAGAACCACACAGTGTTCTATAAAAATAAGCCTATTTATTACACTATCACTAAAACATTTGCATTATCTCCTACCCGGAGATATCAACAATACACACAAGAATACTTCAAAATAATCAGGTTAGTAGCACAAATATACAATGGTCTCCAGGTGGAGACTATACCATATACTAAAAAAGTGGAATGCGAACGACAAAGGAGAACGGGACTTGCCCAATGAGACTCAGAGGTGCTGGAGACACTAGGAAACATCAAGGGAACCCCACAAAGGCTGTGTGCAGAGTAGCAACACAACCACTTCCCAATGGAAGTCAATGAAGAAGTTGCGGTTGCAGTTTTAAAGAAGGACCCTTTCCGGAGGACGCTGTAGAAACTCTTTGGAAGACAGAAGGTTGGAGAGCCAACCAACCAGTGGATGCCCCAGGAACTAGGTTACCTGCACCAGGCAGGGGTGACGAAGTGAGCTAAAGAACTAGGATGGATTCAACCCAGATCTGTGACTGGTGGTGAATGTCTGAAAAGTTTCAGTGCTCCGTCCATCATCTCATTGTGTTTGCTTTGTTCATCCTAAGTTGGCAGGGTATGCCCAGACGTGGGTCCCTTGCTCACTATGCCACTCGATTCAAACTAGCATGGCTGATATGGGGTGTTACCCCGAAATCGGTCCCAGGATGCTTGTTTCTGGTCCAGGGTTGACCTGGCTTGGCAGTGCAGGGTCAAGACTGATTTGCATCAGCTGGGTCTGAACTGGGGTGGCGAAGTGAGCTAAAGAACAATGATGGATTCAACCTAGATCTGTGACTGGGGGCGAGTGTCTGAAAAGTTTCAGCGCTCCGTCCATCATCTCCTTGTATTTGCTGAGATCCACTATTTACCTTAAAATGGCTGACTGCACCTACAAAACCTGGAGAATCGACTCCGGGGTTTGTAGGGGTGTCCTGCTCATGCAAGGGCATCCTCACACTTGTAACCAAGCACCCTGCCCTCAGGACTGAAGTGCCTGCCATAGTGGGGACCTATTGGTTTTAAGTGCATTGACCTCAGATATAAGGAAACCTATATCTGTTGTGAGGGGTGCAAGCAGCAAACCGTACAGGCTGCAATGGCAGGCCTGTAGTCGCAGTTTAGGTGGACTCCCATGGGTGGCACAATACATGCTGCAGCCCTTGGGAGACCCCTGGTGTACCTATGCCCTGGGTACATAAGTACCATATACTATGGGCTTATAAGGGTACACCAGTAGTCCATTGTAGAGGTACCAAGGTACTTACCAGAGCCAATGTAGGGGAGAGAGCACAGTTGCTGGGGTCCTGATTAACAGGAACCCAGCAAACTAAGTCAAAAACATACTGAAACCAGGCAAAAAGTGGGACTAGTCATGCTAGAAAGATCCTACCTTGCTACAGTAACCAATCACTAGGAGGATGGTAACGTCCATGATGGCTCATGATTTGAAACACAATTGGTTGTCCTGCCTGGGGGCAATAGATTTGATTTTGTCCAGAAGTTGGTTGGCAGACACCTATTTTATGATTATAGCTAGGAACTGCTGGTGTGTGTGATCAGCAGATTATCTGAGACCATGCTGGGTCTTTCCAATTCTCAGTGGTGCCAGACAGGATTGGAGGCCTGGTCTTATCAGTGGCTCAGTAAAAGTTATTTTTCATGTTTAGTTTGCTGTTCTAGGTTGCCTCAGGTGGATATAGAGTGCTTGAGTGAGCACAACACAGTTAGGACTTGGAACAAACTCCCCCACCGCATCTGACGAAGCCCGACACTGCACTAATTCAGAAAGGACCTCAAGATTTGGCTCTTCAAATGACCTACAGAGCTGCCACAACCCCCCTCTCCTCCCTGTCCCAGTGCCTTGAGACTCTCACAGGTGAGTAGTGTGCTTTAAAAACCCTGACTGATCGATTGATTGAAGAAGGGATATTACAATCTTGATTTTTGGGACTGCAGGACAATTTTCAGATCAAAAACATGCCGTCAGGAAAGGAAGTGCATTCCTTTGCTGGAAAACTAGGAGTGAAGCTTTGAACTGTTATTAATATTCAAAAAAACATAGATCAAAAAGAATTATGGCTCCTACCTTTATGCAACTAAAATGTTATTTAATTCTTTCTGTCTTCATTACTCATTCCATTGTTTCAAGTTTGTTTAAGATCATAGTATCCCATTCCATTAAAAATGCAACATTCCTTGTTGCCCGTCTGCAGTCTTGCAACAGCAATGAACTATAAGGCACCTTTTTCTCAATCATTCACCCATCCTTCTCTTTATGTATTGAATGTATTGCATCATTGTGTAGTTGTCTATGCCCTTGGTTGAAAGTGGACAGCTAAGAGTCTACCCCATTTCTTAAATATGGTTGTAAAGTATGGATTTAAAGTATGGAAATACTGGAGGCACTGAGAGTTTTATGGGCGTGTCTGATGGGTGCTTCAGTTGTGTCACAAAACTTTAGCGTGAATGTAGGAAATGCATCTTTTTGCTGTGTGCCTCCCATTGTTTTTATTATGCATCAATGAATGGGTTTTGGAGAGAAACCTCTGTAATTGCCTCAGGGATCTTGCTTTTTCTATATGGTGGGGAGGAAGTTGCTTGCATGCCTCTCTTGGAAAACTTTGGAACCACTGAACCATACAGTTGAACACACGGAAGATACCTCAGGTCTTAGTTGACTTGAATTGCTGATTGGAACCTGTATAGTATCCCACGTAGATGATAATACCAAGAGGTTATTAAAGAAAAGGACACAGGAGAAAGTAAGTTGAGAAATAAAGTTCAGAATACAGAACTGGAAGATATACCCATCAGCCCACTCAATAGTGGAACTTCGTCATCTGGGTTTTCACGTTGGAAAATGGTATCCAAACAACTCCTCCTCAAGAAAAACCCGAGGCTAGCTGTTCTTGGACCCAATGGTTGAACCCTCAACCAGAGAAGATGACAGTATATAGGCTGAAGGGGCAAAGTTGCAGTGCTCAGAATTTGTGAAAAAATGAAAAGGAAAGGAAAATAATCCAGGTGATTAAAAATACCTATCTTGATGTCATGAAGAAACTTTATTAGGTTTGTCCATCAAGGTGGTATGATTAAAAGCAGAGTGATAATAGCATGCAAGGAATTGCTATTCACCATAAATGTTATCTGGTCAACATGTTTCAGCCTTTATAGGCTTTCGTCAGGACCTATGATGCACTACTGCCACACTTACCACGTGCTGTGATTAACAATCTACAGACATTATCCAATTCTCTGTGTGAATTGGTGTACCTTCTCCCAAATATTAGGGAAGAAGAGCCTCTCCTCACCTGGCACCCGCTCAGGATAAAGGAGGCCACGCACTCTCCGTCGTTGCCTCGGTTTTGAAGCTGAGCCGAGGGGGAGGTGACCTCCCCCTCGTAGCTTGTTAATCACAGCACCTGGTAAGTGTTGCAGTAGTGCATCATAGGTCCTGACGAAAGCCTATAAAGGCTGAAACATGTTGACCAGATAACACTTATGGTGAATAGCAATTCCTTGCATGCTATTATCACTCTGCTTTTAATCATACCACCTTGATGGACAAGCCTAATAAAGTTTCTTCATGACATCAAGATAGGTATTTTTAATCACCTGGATTATTTTCCTTTCCTTTTCATTTTTCACAAATTCTGAGCACTGCAACTTTGCCCCTTCAGCCTATATACTGTCATCTTCTCTGGTTGAGGGTTCAACCATTGGGTCCAAGAACAGCTAGCCTCTGGTTTTTCTTGAGGAGGAGTCGTTTGGATACCATTTTCCAACGTGAAAACCCAGATAACGAAGTTCCACCATTGAGTGGGCTGATGGGTATATCTTCCAGTTCTGTATTCTGAACTTTATTTCTCAACTTACTTTCTCCTGTGTCCTTTTCTTTAATAACCTCTTGGTATTATCATCTACGTGGGATACTATACAGGTTCCAATCAGCAATTCAAGTCAACTAAGACCTGAGGTATCTTCCGTGTGTTCAACTGTCTAGTTGGGGGACAAGGTACCAGTAGGTCTATAAAAATACTCTCCCCTAAGGCCCTCCACCATCCTTTGTTTCTTTGTACCACTGAACCTTAGCCTATCAGAGGAGGAGCAGATTGGTGTCCCAGGGGTGGTTTCCCTAGTGATTGACAGCCAGAGTAAGACAGTGACAGGAACATTTATTCTTTAGGTGGTTACAGATGCAGTTTTATATTCTAGGTTTGAGGGTTGGGTTCGGAATACTTTGTCTCCAGTAATTAGCCTGAAACGCTGTAGTATTGGTACAACATTCTTTCTAATGGAGTCGAAAGTAGAGGTGTGCTACTTCAGGCACATGTCTCATCATGGAACATGGATGAAGTAAGTCAACTTTCCTTGAATCCAAATGAAGAATTAATTAATACACTTGACCGTGGAAGCTGGATCTCCACGAGTTACCTTCTGGTTAAAAAATGTCTTCAAGAAATAATTTTGTACTGTTTTTATGATAGTGTGGTGGTTAGTTTTGGAGCAGGGGGACATAGGATCCACTTTCCAAAGCTAGGACACTTGAGCTAGAGTCTGTCTTTCTTTTTTCAGCTATGTTACATTTTGAGATCAATAGTTATTTTTGCCAGATGAGAACAGACAGACCTCTACTGGTTAAGTGTTGTATTATTTCACAGAGGAAGGACCTTCCCATGAAAGCATGGTGGATGAGAAAGAGGATCTTAAGGGTGATGCAGGGATTAAAGCGAAGCCACATTAGCAGTTATGTTGTTTCTTAAGAGATGTAGATCTTTCGGCAGAAATGTTCTGAATCTTTTTGTTTTTAGGATTAGAGATTCAATATGTATAATTGATCTGGGGTGAATTAATTGGCATCATTCAGTCAGAAGAACATAGCAGTTCTCACAAATGCTAGGCAGGCCTTCAGAGAGGTAAGAACGACAATACATTGGATCTAATGAAAGTAATGATAGGATGTACTTATCAAGGATCGGATGTGAGCAGTGTTAGGTGGTTTAAATGAAGGGTCTGTATAATAAGGTGGGTAATTACAGTTTGGTGTGTGTCCTGTCCACTCTTATCTCTCTTTTCTTTGTGTCCCATCTTAGGGGGTCATTAGGATCGCGGACGGACTCCTGAGGAGAAGGGAACGTCCGCAGGGGCTGCAGCGTTCCCTCCGTGCAGATTAGGATGTGACCGCCAGGGTGGCGGTCACATCCTCTATCTTTAACATTGCGGCGGGTGCAGCTTCAAGCTGCACCCGCCACAATGTTAAAATGCATGCATCGCGTTTGCGTGCACAAAGCGGCAGGCACCGCTCGGTGCCTGCTGCTTTGTGCAGGCAAATGCATGGGGGGTACCATAGGTACCCCCCATGTGCACCCCCCACCACCCCTTTACCCAGGAGGCCCGCAACTGGCCCCCGAAGTGAATGTCTGTATGCTTTTCCACAGCGGAAAAGCCGCCGCGGAAAAGGATGACATTTACACCATCCTAATAAGGCTGGCGGTGTCTGACAGACACCGCCAGCCATGTCATTGCTTTTCCGCACGGTCGGAAGGCGACCGCAGGGGAAAAGCTGCGGACGGAATCCCAGACCCACCGTCATCCTAATATGGCGGTGGGACTTTTGAGTCTCTGCAGAGGATTCTCCGCATCCTCCGGGTCGACGGTGGCTTCCGCCGGCCCGGAGGATGCGGAGAATCCTCCATCTTAATCGGCCCCTTAATTTGTTTTTTGTCCCCCCACTTTGACCTCACACTTACTCATACCGGCCAGGATTTCCTACACCACTCCATTTGCCCCCCTGTGCCATTACAGAATTTGTAACATTCCAGACTTTATAGAAAATGCCGAAACAAGCAAAGAAGCAACAGGCGTTTTGCTTTTACACTAAAATGCGCTAGTGCAATGAAGAAGTTTGTGGACACATCCCAGATTGAATTTCAGATTTGAAGACAGCAGTACAACGAAAACACTTTTTACCTGATTAATGCAAAGTACAGTTGATCATTGTAATTAAACCAGATATAAGAAATGTTATCAACTCTAATCTTATACCCAATAATCCATACTATGAAGTCACAATGAGCTATGGGCTCTAAAGCCGTTGTCTCTACTGGCAGTGATTTCACTTCTATGCTAATGATTGATTGTCGATCTCACCAGATCCCTCCTCCAAAGAGAGATTCACTGGATAAAACTTCTAAAAACACAAGAACCTGCAGGTCTTAATGAAAAAATAGATTTATCATGTTTTCTGTGACCCTTTTCACTTTAAGACTGTATTCATGACTGTCGCATGTATTTGGTAATATGCCACTAGCTTTCCATAGTCGTTTCATGCATATTTAATCGCTGTAAAATGTTTTTTTCACTCCTATGTGGTTATTCTCTTCTTCATTTCTTTGTATACTTCACCCCTTTACTATCGAGTGTGTTCGTACCCACCCCGTTTCAAGATGGTGCCCGGTTTTGATTAGGTCGAACTACAGAGTTCGTTGAGTGTTTTGAGCAAGCTAGTTTTTCGAATTTCAAGTCCTTAGTGAATGCTTTGGTGCATGGTTCCGTTTTTACATTTTTACGTTTTATACCGTTGGTGGGGTTCTTCTCCACGCTTCCGGTTCCGATGAAGGATTAGTAACAGTCCGTCTTTAGTCTTCAGAGCTCTGACATCATAGAGGAGCTATAGGGAATGGAGGGAGCAGTGGTTGATTGAACTATAGTGAGACGGTCCGATGGTGAACAGGAGCAGTCTTTTTTGACGCATAGAGAGAGGTAAGGTTTCGAGAGAGGAGTTTTAGTACTGAGTTGTGGAGTTTCAAGATCGTGCTAGTAAGTTTGGTTCCCTTCATTGTTGATAGGGTGCAGATCACGGCTGCTGCGAGTGTTTTTGTCAGCTTGGTAGAAGATTTCAAGAGCAACGCACCGTTCAGTTGATTTTCAGGTAATTCAGTGGTGAGGTTCCCACCACCATGTTTTGGTGAATGAATAGCATGAATTTCACAATACCATCCTGTTTTTGCAGGACTATGACTGTCGTCGTTTCGTAACAGTGAGTATGAGAGGCATATTCCACACACAGTGGTGGGGGATAAGGTTCTATTCTTTTGTCGATTCACCTTTCTTATGAGTCTTTCATATCATTTTTTTGAATTATTTGCCATGTACTGTGTGAAGTCGTGATTTCCCTGTATTTGAGTTAGTTGACATTATGCTTATTTCAGTTTCAGGCCCCTGATGAAGAGCTTTTAGAGCTCGAAATGCATTGGGCACAAGAGAAGATTCATCACTTCTGAATGCTTGTTACATAAAAATGTTCAGGAAAAAAACTTCATGTTGATGCTGGAATGTCTACATGAGAATTTTTGTTAATAATTTTGTTTATAATCTTGCGAAGTAAATTTGATGACTACTAACAGTTAAAGACTGATGTTTATTTTTGTTTAAACTGTTTAAAAATTTGTGTTGTTCATTTTTTGAACCACATATAGCAACAGTGCATCGAGGTTAAGTGTGTTTCACATTTAAGATAGAACTTTAAAATAGGCACGGATAGGACAAACGTGCTACCTCAGCTGGACGCTTATGTCAATAAAAACACAAAACCTGTTGAGTTAGTTTTGAAAAATTTGTAAAAGCAAAGGAGTGCTCCTCTTACCCATTCATATCACCCCTGTCTGGTGCCTCGCTCAATGCTAAACTTCTGAGAACTACAGCCATTCACCCGCACCACTGCCGACGGGAACCGGTAGCAATTGAACACCAAGGAGCGGAATTTCTCACCGATGCCCATCCTCTCCATTACTCGCTCTAAATAAGGCCAGTGCACCCGGTCGAACGCCTTTTCAGCGTCGTCCGACAATAGCATTCTTTCTCCGGGGACCCGAGAGGCCTTTTCCAAGATATGTACCACCCTCTTGGTGTTATCCACCGTCTGCCTCCCGGGTACAAAGCCAGCCTGGTCCGGCTCCACCAGGCCCGGCAGGTGGGGCGCCAGACGAGCCGCAAGAATTCCCGTGTACAGTTTGAGGTCAACATTTAAAAGGGAAATCGGTCGGTACGAGCCGCATTGGGTCCGGTCCTTTCCCGGTTTGGGTATGACCGACACCGTGGCTTGTAAAAGATCAGGTGGGATAGCCCCCGGCGTGGAGAAGGAATTAAACAGCTTAGTCAATATGGGCGCCAGTGTGGCACTGAACGTTCTATAGAAGAGTGCGGTGTAGCCATCCGGGCCAGGGGCCTTTCCATGTTTGAGCCTAGAGATGGCTGTAATCACCTCCTCAACCCGGATCTCTCTTTCTAGATATTCCGTTTGAGACGGTGCTAGGGACGAAAGGGTGACCGTGTCCAGGTAGTCCTCCGACTCCTGCGCCATCGGGCTCTCCCCTGCATAAAGTTCGGCATAAAAGCGACGGAAGGCCTCGGCTATCTGAGTGTCATCTGTGACTGTCACGTCATCCCCCACCGCAATCTCCTTCACCCGGTGGCGTTCGTGGGCTACCCTGAGTTTGTTAGCCAAAAGGCGACCACACCTATCTCCCCCGTGTAATAAGCGCGTTTCAGCCGCAGCGCCGCATATTCAGCCCTATCCATGTCCAAGGACGACAGGAGTTTCCTCGCTGCCTTCAGCTGCTTCCAGATCCTGGGGGCCCCTGTGCGACGGTGCACCTCTTCAAGTTCCCTAACGTTTTGCGTGAGTTCGTCCCGCTTTTGCCGCCGTTCCCTGTTCTCTGCTGAGGAGATCGCAATGAACTCTCCCCTTACCACCGCCATAAGTGCCGCCCACTGGGTCGCCAATAAGGTGTCCGAGTTATCATTGTGAGATTGGAATTCCCTGATCGCGCCAGTAACCCGTTGCACAACTGTTTTGTTATGCAGGAGTGTGTCTCTTAGGCGCCAAACCCCGCGGGGAGCCCGGTCCGCCGGTAGAGAGAAGTTCCCCGAGTCCGGCGCATGATCTGATAGAGAGACGACCCCCATCTCAGACGTTGTGACTAAATCGCGGACCGGTCCGGTAACTATAAGGTGGTCCAATCTGGCATATGTCTTGTGTGCGTGTGAATAGTAAGACTAGTCCCGGTCTGTGGGGTGCAGGTGGCGCCAGAGATCGTGAAGATCCAGGTCTACCAGTTGGGACTTTACGGACTGTGATAGTTCCCCAGTCTGTGGGGAACGCTGAGCCGACCTATCCACAGCCGAGTCAAACACCATGTTTAAGTCTCCACCCAAAATAATGTGTCTGTCCGGAGATGCCGTTATGTCCACTAACGCTGACCGAAGGAAGCGGTCCTGATGCTCGTTCGGACTGTATATCGTCTCAATGGTAAACGTCAAGGCCCCTAGTTTGAACCTGTGCGCTAAGAGCCTCCCCTTCTGCTCTGAAAACTTGTGTAGTATCTCTCCCCTGAAGGATTTAGACACCAAGATCGCTACCCCAGCTGTTTTGGTGGTGTTCGAGGAGAAGAACTGCGTGGGGAATATGCGGGACCGTAGTCTGTGGCAGTCCTGTGTGAGCAAGTGAGTCTCCTGGAGGAGACAGATGTCTGCCTGTGTGTTCTCTAACAAAGACAGGACCGCCCTCCTCTTAACAGGGTTGTTAAGCCCCTTGACATTAAGGGTCACCACCTTAAGGGTCGCCATGGTGGATCAGAAAGGTGTGATAAAAGCAATGGATCCATGTTAGAAAGGAACGGCCTGTGGGCCTAACAGCCAAAGGTGCCCCGTTGGGGCCTCGCGAATGTATCAAGAGCACTGGACGGACTGTACCTACCCCTCCCCCAACCCAACTCCCAACCCCACTGTCCCACAACTCCCCAACTCTCCCCTCCTCCGCACCCCTCTCTCTACCCCAACTCCCCCTCCCCCTCCCCCACTCCCGGCCCCCCAACACCTTCGAAAAAATTGTCCCAGCCATGTCCTTACTGGACAAGTCCGTGGTAGAGTATCTAAGTGGACGTCCAGCCACACCTTTCCCCCGTCCGCTCCCTCCCCACCCTCCATGTCCCCAAGCCTGCAATAACAGCAATGTAGTGTCGTTCTCCCCCCGGAGCAGTCTTACGCTGTCAACGCGACGCCCTCATGCACAGCAGTGTCTCTGGATGCTGCTTGGATGGCGCTCGCCATGTCGGCCCGAATGGTGGGCGAGCTTGGCCGCTGGAATGCCGCCGATGTTCTGCGCCTCGAGACCCTGCGCCACCCGTCCTCTGTAGCACGTCTCCTATGTGGCGAGGCGGATTCCTCTTCCTCCGCGGTGATCCCCAACACCTCGCACGTGTCCTGCAGAGACCTCAGTTGATGCATCTCGCCGTTCCATTTGAAGATGAGGCGGAAAGGGTGGCCCCACGAGTAGGATGTCTTGTGTTGTTTTAGAAAATCTGTGGCGATTTTAAATGCCTTACGTTTTTGCAGGGTGATAACGGACAAGTCCTGATATAAGGCCGCAGGGTGCCCTCGGAAGGCCAGTGAAGGTTTTTTCCGTGCCTCCGCCATGATTCGTTCTTTCAACGGGAAATCTGGAAGAAAGGCCAGTATGTCCGGGGGTGGGGCCGTTGCACGCCTCTGGGGCCCCACTCTGTGAGCCCTGTCTATTCGTATAGGAAAGTCCGCTGCTTCTCCCAATATGTCTCTGAAGAGCTCCCACAGGTAGCCCGCCACATCCGATCCCTCTACCGTCGATGGTATTCCTCGAACCCTTATATTGTTCCGCCGAGACCTATTTTCCAAGTCCTCATTATGTGCTTGGAGGTCCATCTGCTGGTCCCTCAGGCGCAGTACTTCTTGTTGTAGCTGTGTGATTTCCTCGTCCTGCCGTTGTGTAGAGCATTCCACCGTGGCCACTCTCTCCCCTAGGCCATCCACCTCTCTCCGAATTTTGCAGACTTCCCCAGCCACTTCCTGCTTTAGCGCCTGGAAATCTTCTCGCAACGTGCCGAAGAGAGATTCTAAAAAGGATCTGGTGACTGGAGGTTCACCGCTTCCTGCTGAGTGAGAGCCACCCGCTGCGCTCGGTGAAGGTAGATTCCTGTCCCCCCTGGCCTGGGACCTGTCGACCATTTCAGGAAGCGCTCATTCCTCTTACTGCCTTTCTGATTCGCCATCTCGTCCGCGGGGCAGCCTCGCTATCCACAGATACTTTGTCTGACCAAGCCTCTGGCCTCCCGCCCCACGCGCCTCCTCCTGGTGGGGTCGGGGTGTCCATCTTGCTCCAATCCTGGGTACGCTACTCCAGATAGTCCGCAGCTACGTGTGCCCTTCAGGCCATGCCAGTGTCCCCTGTGCTGCGGTCAGCCAGCGCTCTCTGGGCGCCCAATCCCGTAGGCCTTGCGCCTTGGTCGCGGAGGGGCCGCCTGGCGTCCTCCTACCCCCCCTGTTCGACCGTTGGGGATCCTTCAGTATGTGATCCTCTGGGTCACTCAGCGTGTGTCACCACAGGAGCCGGACGTCCGTGTGGCCGGCTCGGACCCCTGCGCCAGATCGTCTCTTGTGGCCCCTACATGTATAGGCGGGCCCCTTCGATAGTGTCAGGCCCGGACCCTTTCGGCTGCCCCTGGTCTTTACACCCAGGGTGGACGCAGACGAATGCTCTGACTCCGCTCTCCTCGGAGAGCAGGCCTCAGTGGTCCCCGCTGCTACAGCAGCTCTCGTGATCCTCCTCAGTAATGCTCTCCTGCAGGACCCCGAGGCACCTGGGAATGTCCTCCTCAGCCTGGGTACCTCAGCCCCTCCCCGGCTGCGCAGCAGGCAGCAGGCATGTGCTGGGCCAAGACCCTCATTGCTGTCCACGTGGCATGGTCCCCGTACCGCAGGAGCCAGCTCCTCCTTCGGGCTCCCTCTTCATAGACCTCCGTCGCGGCCCTTAGTCAATCGGCTGTCCCCAAAGCGTCTCTTAAGGGTCTGGCACACCACAGTAGGCTGTCGACCCCCTCCTCACCTCTCGGGGCATCTACGGCCGGCTTCTGCTCGACAGCTGGTCTCCTCGCCACCCACGGCGTCAGCGTGGTCTCGGGCCTCCTCCGCACCTGACCTCGGGGCCTGTTGCACGTAGCCCTCGGTCTGGTGTATCCAGTGCGGTGTCCTGGGTAGCTCCGATTCCAGGGCCCGTCGCTATTGGCTCCGGACCCGTCTCTGCTCCCTGCGTCACTCACTCTCCGGTCCGCAGAGCCTCCTCCCGCCTAGGCCTCAGCCGCGGTCTCGAGTTGCGTCGGGGCCGGCGTCAAGGGGAGGGGACTCCCGGAGGGCCCGCCGGCATCTCACAGGGTTCCCCTGACACCACAGCGGGGCCCGGGTGCTTCGTCACTATCCTTCACTACGCCGCCGCAAGCCACGGCTGGTGTCGGGGACAGTTCCTCTTGCGGCCGTGTCTCGGCCACCGTCCGCCGACGCTCCCGGCCTCAGGGCTCGAGCAGTGCTGCGCCCGGGCCACCGCTTCCCTGGGCAACCTCAGAGCTGGACTTCGGTCCGGAAGCAGCTTGGCCGATTCCTACACCTTTCCCACTCGGTCCGGTGCCGATGGGGAGGGGGAGGAGGGGGGGGGGGGGTGAAACAAGCAATTCGGAAGGCTTGGGGCCAGGGCCGGTTCGGGAGCTCCGGGCAAAAGCGTCTCCTCACCCCGCCATCTTGGCCACGCCCCCCTTTTATGATTTTAAAGAAATCGAATAAAAGTATTGTACTCAGTATCCTACTCAGACTGACTAATAATGTCATTCTCAATGTCACCATGTTAAGAGAATAAAGTGATCTAATAGCAGTGGTGGCTGGTTATTTAGAGCAAGAAGGGGGACGGGCAGTCGACATATAAACTCACCCATCTATATGCACACTAATTCACACTCATGCATTCACAAGAGTGTACACACACACCAACCCACCATAGACAAGCACATACACATGCACACACTCATTCACAGCACATAAAAATACATATTGTTGTTAAGTGGATTTTTAGTAGGGGAAAATATATATCTGCCGCTGGCAATAAGGCCACTGACACAGTATAGGGCTAAGTGTAGGTCTTAGAAAATTATTCCCATGCTCAACCCAAGGTTCTCTTGACGTGTTGGAGAACCTTAGGCCCATCTCGTTGCTTCCCTATCTGGCCAAAGTCGCAGAAAAGGTGGTGAACTCTCAATTAGTTGAACACCTTGAGAGAGCCAATATTCTTCACCCCTCCCAATCAGCATGCAGGCCTTGGCTGACTGGATGGATGCCCATTGTTTAAAGCTCAATGGCTCCAAAACCGAGGTTTTGGTGGTGGGTGGTAAGAGCAGTAGCTGGTCAGCCGATTGGTGGCCATCCTGTCTGGGCGCCACTCCTGTACCATGTGAGGAAGCAAAAAAAATAGGAGTGTGGGTTAATCCCACACTGTCCTATGAGGGTCATATTAGACGCCTTGTGGGGAAGTGCTTTGGGGTACTGAAGGTTCTAAATAAGACTCTGGATCTGCTACCCTTGACTGCCAGAAGGACGATGACTCAGGCTTTGGTCGCCTCTCGGTTGGACTATGGGATCGTTTTGTTCCTTGGTACCACCGAGAGGAGTATGGGCCGCCTGCAGGTCATCCAGAACGCGGCTGCTCGCCTGGTGCTGAGGAGGCCGAGGAGAGCCAATTCACAGAAGGCGCTTGATGCTCTCATCTGGCTCCCCATAAAGAAACGTGTTCTGTTTAAATGCCTGCTTATGTGCCACCGGATTGTCTGGTTGAGGGCTCCCGCCTATCTTCGGGACCTAGTCTGCAGATACGAGCCGCCCAGGGCCCTGCGCTCGGGAGGTACGGGGCTGCTGACGGTTCCGCGGATAAAGAGATCTAGAATGGGAGGGCGGTCGTTTACATTACTGGCCGCCCAAAACTGGAACAAACTCCCGCTTGCTCTAAGGTTGGAGAGCAGAGAGGCAATATTTCGGTCTCTGCTGAAGACCCACTTGTACACACTGTGAGGCTCTGGTGAGGGGGTTTCCTAGTGAGGTTTTTGTCTGGCACTTCTCCATTAGCGCGGGGACACGCCGTGATGGCGTTACTGAGCGCTCTACAAAACCCTTTATTATTTGTTAGCTTGGCTGCAAGCAGACAGACTTAACTTCAAAGACAGGTATGTAAAGCATTTTTTAAAACACCAATTCAGTAAATAATCAAGACACAATGCACAATAAAAATCCAACACCAATTTATAAAAATAGGAAATATGTCTATCTTTAAAATGACATCAAAACGACAAAAATTCAGGACCATATTATCAAGGCTGGAGATAAAATTATTGCCGCTTTGGAGGCAGGAAACTGCTGCTAAAGCGGCGATAATAGGCTTGATAGTACGTCCTTGTGAATTCCCGTAGAAGCCCAGGTTCACACCAGAACCTGGGCTTCTATGGGAATTCACAAGGGCATATTATCAAGCTCATTATCGCCGCTTTAGCGGCAGTTTCCTGCCGCTAAAGCGGCGATAGTTTTATTGCCCTTCTTGATAATATGCCCCTAATGTAGGGAACCGGAGTGATGTATTTTCAAAGATTCCGCATCATTTAGCACATAGAAACCTATAGCGCCTTATCGGGACATCTGGTCGCGTAAGACCGGGTCAAAGTCAAAGTATCAGGCCAACCGCGTTAGAGCCCTGCGCAGCTATCCCTCGTGGTAGGTCTCAGTCAAAGTTTTTACCTTCTGACTTAGAAACTTTTCTGGAGCTTTTCTTCCCGGGGTCTCTTGAAGCTCTCAGCCAGTCCGGATTTGGTGAGGGTTCGCCAGATTGCTTTGCGACAAGCTCCCGGTCAAACGTATGGAATTCTGACCTCTGGAGCGTTACAGTGGGAAGAACCAAGGATCCAGGCCGACTCGCGGTTCAAGGCACGCGGCTTGGCTTCCGCAGTTGCTTCCTGTCACCTTTTCTTTGTTCGGACTTAGAAACGTTTGCAGAGCTTTTTCTCGCGGGGTTCCTCGATGCTGTTTACCAGGCCCGATTCGTTGAGGGTACGCCGGCCTTGGATTTCGCATACTCCAGGTCAAACTCTGGAACTAGGACCTACGGAGCTTTTCAGCGGGACAAATCTGGATTTCAAGCCGAATCGCGGTTGAAGGCAGGCGGCTTGGCTGATCAGGTTGAGTCGGTCCACTTAAGGAGCTTTTTTCAAAGTTGTTCCAAAGGTCTGCAAACTTCTGAAACTTCTCCTTAGAGTTCCGCAAAGGGTCGCAAAGTGTCTCAAACTCACCCCAAGGGTCTGCAATCTCCAAGATGGCCCTTGAAAGTTGAGAACTTTAGTTCCCACAATCCACTTGGTCAAAACCCTTACAAATCCACTGGTAATGCTCCAGGTTGAGGATTCTTGGTGGTGATGTGCCAGGTGAGCTGTGTTAACCTGTAGCTTGCAGGGGTCCAGTCTTTAATCTTTTTACAGCAGGGTAGTCCACAGGGCTGTAGTTCCAGATGGTGCAGAGTGCATACCTTAGGGAATGCACAGCAAACTTCTCAGCATGACCCTTCCTGCTTTCTTATGTTTAAAGCAGCAGATCTGAGAGGCTCTGCCCCTCTCAGATACTTATTCCAAGTTCTCTTGGTCAAGCAGGAGGTCCCTCCTGTCCAATTGGGAGTAGGGTACTGCCCATAGGTATGACCACTTTATCCAGAGTAGGGCACTATTTTGTCCCAATGTGCGCCAATTCTTCAAAATTCATACTGGCTGACTTTCCAGCAGGGAGAGTAGAGCTAGCTAAAGACACCTCTAGGATGGTTAATCGCCATTGTCTCTCTCCCCTTGCATCTGCTCATTCCTTCCTTAAGCCTAGAATCTGGCTGGGTTCAAAAGAGTAGAGTTGTAAATTACACTGGTGTCTTCCCCTTCCCTTGAAGTCCATTGTTTACGACTCCTCCCCCTGCTCTGTTATTCCTGTGTAACAGAACTCTGCCATCCCAGCAGAGCTGGTTAAACCCAGGGGCTATTTATCACCTCTTCAAAGGAGCCTGGCTAATCCACTTAACTCTGACAGACAACTTTCAGGACAGACAACTGGAAGGCTGAATCCAGGCTTACAGACAAGAAAGTCTTATAGCTTCTTGTCTGTACATTTTAGGAGAAATTCAACAATATCATATTGTTGGGTTTAGCAATACCATTCTGGGAAGTCTTTGAATGCTATTTTTATCATTCTCCTATCAGGATTTATTAGTTAATAACTTCTTGCCTTGTTAACCTATGTGGCAGGGTATTTGCAATGGCAAAAATGACTAGGCCATTTTTTCCACAACAGGGCTTAAAACACATATTTATAAGTACTTTGCCTATATCTACATGACCCCCACCCCCTGGAAAACCTAGGGGAGACTTTAGGAGTTCTGAATATGTAAACATTTTGCAGATCATCTCTCCACAGTGCTCCTAGCACCAAAATCGAGCTTGTACAGCACTTTATCACAATGTGGGGAGTGAAATGTGCAATTTCACTTAATCCAGGGCATATACAACTCCTTTCATAGGGGGCCTCCTTATAAATACCTGACCACCCACCCCTGGGACACCTAGGGGAGACCATGAGGGTACCTAATATGCCCAAACATTGTAAGTTATCCATTTTTAAGTGCCCCACAGTCAAGTTTGGGCACAATTTACTTTTTAAAAGCAGTCCTGCAACACAGAGCTACTTTTAAACTAAACACAGGCTTCAGCAGTGCACACATGCAAGTGCAGAAAAGGCTGCTGGCCTCTAATATGCCATACCCTATTATATACTAGGGATTTAGAGGTAGTTTCAATCCCCCTGCCCTATTATGTTCGTTATGTTCCGTTCTTTAGCTTTATTCAATTTTTGTTTAAAATCATAAAAGCATACATTTAAAAACACTCATGACAAGAATTGCATACAGAAGCACAAAATGGCATAAAGATAAAACATTTGTCGATGTTACGTGAATAAATTCCTTGTGTCATAATAGCATTCGTAATTATCCATACCCATGACCAAAGTACATTGTTACAGGGTGGTTGAAGGTGGAAAAGCCATGGCCACACAGTGCACGGATGTTACTGCGCTTCGTGTGAGCTGGCTCTGCCCTTGATTTTAGTCGAGCGGTAAGTACCCTGCTTGGGTAAAAGTCGCGTAAATCCCACATGGATATAGGGCCAACACCTTCACGGGGGTACAAAGATCGCAGGTAGGGAACGACTGAACTGCTTCTAAATTTTATAAGAACAAGGTCACCGTCAATGTCTTTTTGTAAGGGGCCTAGCCAGCCCACTCTTCTAACAGATATGATGGTCCCATCAAAACCCATGGGCATGGGCCTGTTTTTTGTTAACCAGTATATGACTTTGTTGAGTAAGTCTTGTTCCCGCTCCGTTTTTCCATGTTTGATTACTGGAACTCCTGCGAGAACACATACAAAGGGTGCAGCTTCCGGGGGTAGCTGAATGTGACTTGTGTTATTATTAGGTTCTACTCTTGTAACAGTATGTTGTAAAGGACCCGGTTTGTGGTTAACTTTAGGTGCGTTGGGGAGTGGAAGGATAGGGACTAAAGGTTGAGATTGGTTGTTTCTGTTAGTGCCAGGTGGGTTGGGACAGATTGACGTTACAGGATTTTCAGTACGAGTTAGGTTGGCCTTAATGCATTTCTCTATTTCCAACAACCTATCCTCTAGGGTGGCACTTTTAGCAATTACTGGCGAAATGAGTGAGCCAACCATTTGTTCAATCTGGGCCAGAAAGTTCGCATTGAAGGAGGTAATCCATTGGTCTATTTTATCTTCCAATTTTAGAAGGGTGTCAGTCGCAGTCAATGGAGAGCTAAGACACAGTTTTTGTTGTTTTAATTTATTCCCTAGGGGCTTGGTCCCATCCCACTTCCTTTTACTAGATGAGGGTTGAGGAAAAACAGTGATTGGTGTATTGGCATTTTTGGATAGGGGAAGTTGTACCAGAGGACTGGCGATTGGGGTTGACATACTGGGACGTTTAGCGTGGCAAGGGGAAGAGCTTTTGATTTTGTTTTTGGCTTCCACAGTGGCATAGCTTGTTTTACAGAGGGAATTTAGCTCATCCAGCAGCGAGAGATGTTGCGCCGTACCATTCGTAGGGTCGGCGGGTTGATTAATGGATATGTTAGAATTGGCAGATTCATTCATGATGGCAGTGGACGGAGATGGCCTTCCTAGAGTTTGTGACCCTGAGTACAAGCCTCTCTGGCTGATTGATTTCTTGGTCGCCCCCTTATGAGTCATCATGGGGTGTGCAAATATTAGGCTATAGTAAAGCCTCAAGACAATCAAAGGGTTTTAGAGAATTTTCAGCTAAGGTCCTGTTTATAATCCCTTGCCAATAATGTCAGGAAGATCAGAAAGTTGGTACCTTATCAGTGTGATGAAGTCAGGGGGAGTGGCCCCGTCCCGTCCTCTGCGTACCTCTGAGGGCCACAGAGGGCCCGCCCTTTGCCCGGGCTTCTCCCGCACGCGGTCCCGCGACGCGGGGGCTCAGATTCTTTTATGCGCCTCCGGGCGCAGGATTAGCGGCAGCGGCCGCAAAGGATCCCGGGTGGTGTAGTTCTTCTCCCTCCTCCCGGCGGCCGGTAGATGGTGTGCTACGGCGGCGGGAGGGAGAACAGGGCAGCCTACAGGAGTCGCGGCAATCAGGGCAGCCAGCAGGGGTCCCAACAGCAGTTTAAGTGAGGTGAGCAAGCCCCCAGTGAATGTCACAAGCCCCCGCTCCACCGGGGCTCAAGATTCTTTTATGCGCCTCCGGGCGCAGGATTAGCGGCAGCGGCCGCAAAGGATCCGGGGTGGTGTAGTTCTTCTCCCTCCTCCTGGCGGCCGCTAGATGGTGTGCTGCGGCGGCGGGAGGGAGAACAGGGCAGCCTACAGGAGTCGCTGCAATCAGGGCAGCCAGCGGGGGTCCCAACAGCAGTTTAAGTGAGGTGAGCAAGCCCCCCAGTGAATGTCACAAGCCCCTGCTCCACCGGGGCTCAAGATTCTTTTATGCGCCTCCGGGCGCAGGATTAGCGGCAGCGGCTGCAAAGGATCCCGGGTGGTGTAGTTCTTCTCCCTCCTCCCGGCGGCCGTTGGATGGTGTGCTGCGGTGGCCGGAGGGAGAACAGGGCAGCCTACAGGAGTCGCGGCAATCAGGGCAGCCAGCGGGGGTCCCAACAGCAGTTTAAGTGAGGTGAGCAAGCCCCCCAGTGAATGTCACAAGTCCCTATTATGTACTAGGGCATTTTAGGGTAGGTCATGCCAATCACAGGGGTACCCCAACCCATAGTATACCCTAGTGTGTGTAGGTGTTTTCACTGTATTCTAAGTGTCTTAGAATACAGGGAAGTGGCCTCGACCAGGTTAGGCAGAGCCCAGGGTCAGTCAAAGTCAGTTACCATCAGTACCAGTCAGCAAAACATTGGGGGTGCACAGAGCACAGGATGACTTTGCAACACATACATTCATAAATAAACACACTCACACACACAACTTACCAGCTGACAGTGATCTTGGGTAGCGTGATGACAACATCTGATGCTCCTGTAGGATTGGAGAAGCCACTGATTGACACTCTATCCTAGGCACTTCGAGGCTTAAAACAGAAGCTCCCCGGTTTGAGTCTATCAGTGACGCTCCCCCTCATCATAAGGGGGAGGACCTTGCAATGCTCTGCCGGGCTGAGGAGGTCACAACCACAGAGCTGCGACATTTTCAGCTAGGCAATGTTCATCTCAGGCGCGTGCACATTTAGCCACATGTACAGCACCTGGCTACATGACCTGAACATAGAGTGTCTGCCAGTCTGACATTTGTTCAGACTGAGCGACACTCCATGTCTGCAGAAAGACATCACTTAAATATCAATTCTCACTTAAAAATCAGACGTCATGAGTTCACTTTGCTGCTGGTGTTTAAGGCTCTGCTTTAGGTCAAATAGCGCTCACGGTGGCAACCTTTTCATAGTCAGATGGTGACTTGTTTTCTAAGATTTACTGCACAATTACCTATTATTTAGTTTGGTCACAAGATCAAAAGAAAAAGTTGGATCCTTTCACAAGAACCAGCGCGTTTCGCTGATTTTCCAGGAGGCAAACCAGATTACATCTGACCTGTAGCCTCATTCCCTAGCTGCTATGATATACATGCTATACGTTACAGGGTAAACTTTTTAATGATACAGTGAACATGCCGGACAGATAATTCAAGCAAACAGAATATCCCTAGCAAAAGAAGAACAACTAACAAAACACATTTATTTAGTTAAAATAAAGTCAACATGGGAAATGGTACTACCTGGTCGCAAACTAAATCATCTTAAAAGAGAAAGACATTTCATTTTCTAAACTAATTTCCTAAATAAGCTACAATGTCTGAACGTTAAAGAAATTCTTCAGTAAGCGAATGTTCTTCACCCAAAGCGGTACCCACAGTTGTTTTAAAAGGTGCCCTGATAAATTGGAACTTGGGAGCAGGATAAATAACATCTCTTACCGCAGAGAGAGATGATGAGATTCCCGAGCAGCCGTGCAAGCCTGCCAGCGACCTTGAATAGAACATGCGGGTCGTCCAATGATGTGGGGGCACTGAAGTGGCATCCCCTTTGCATGTCGCTCTTGTAGAATTCGCAATAGTTCAAGTGCAGAGTGCCTGTATCTGACACATGTTTACTGCAGATCTAGTGAAACATTTCTCACATCCGAGTGCTAAGAACTTAATGGGTTTAACAAGTCTCCCTCCTGAGGCTTTGTGCTACAATTACCAAATTGTTTTTTCTTGGATTGCCACAGAAAGAAAATCCGGTTAGGAGGCATGTGAGATCGTAAGCTGATTTTGAAAGCGGCGACGAGCACGCTCTGTGCTGTCACAAATGTGTTTAGCTTTCGCGAGACCATCTCATTTGCCGGCTTCCAGACTCGCAGGATGTTTTTTCTTGATACTACATTGAGGGACAAAAGTGTATGTGACTGGGCATACGCAATGATAAAGAGGAGGGGTGACAATGAAGGGAAAATTGTAGCATCTAACACAACAGAACAAGCCAGGAATCTGTTAGTCACTAAGGGGCAGATGTATCAAGCGTTTTTTTTGTCGCAAACGCTGCGAATCGCAAAATAGCAGCGTTTGTGACAAAAAAAGCGGGAAATGCGATGTATTAAAAAAATCGCATCGCAAAATTTGCGATTCCTTAATTTTGCGCTACCATTTAAGGAATCGCAAAAAGCGATTCCTTAAATGGTATGTAAGAAAGAAGAAAATTTTGCGATTTCATTCTAAGAAATCGCAAATTACCACCAACTTGTAGTTGATGGTAATTTGCGAATTCTTTCAAAAATGCACTTTTTGACATTTTTAAAGGTGCCATGTGACGCTCATACATGCCCTTAGTGCATGTATGTGCGCCATATACGCACATATGTAAATTTCAGGGATGCAGCAGGGTGTCCTTAAGACACCCTTGCACCCTTGAAATTATTCTCAATTTGCGATTAGCAAATTGTGAATCGCAAATTGAGAATAACTTTCCATTAATTCCTTTGGGCCTCCTGGCCCATAGAAATGAATGGGAAATTATCCTTAATTGCGATTAGCAATTTGCTAATCGCAATTAAGGAATTTTAAGAAATCGCTAAAAAATAGCGAATTTCTAGATACATACCATTTAGCAATTCTCAAATAGCGATTCGCAAAAAATCGCTATTTGAGAATCGCTAAAGGGTATCTTGATACATCTGGCCCTAATAGAATCTCCTGGTGAAACGTAGACTTTTGTCTTAAATGATGTGTATACAAATCTATCTCAATGCACAGTACGTTTTGTGGACCTAACTACAACACGGGTGTACACAAATCACCATTACTTGGTGTGATTTGCAATTGGTTGGTGTGATTTGCAGACCATGACTCATAGATGCGGGAGCTTTTGGTATTTGCAGATTTTCTACAGTGGTAAGTTTATGCAATGGATGGAAACATGGGAGTTGTCATGGGAGGAGAAAGGGCAGTCATTCGTAAAATACTGGGCACCAACAATGTTGAGTAAGTAGGGCTGGGGGCAGGGTTTGGAACTGGAACAGAAAAGGCTGATCACAGTGGAGCCTGGGATACTCTCTGTGCCCTATGCAGAGATGTAGAGAGAGCACCTGTGTACCCTTGTGTGTTGAGTGGGAAGGATCTCCCCCATTGGCAGGCTTCACTACTCATCTTCCGGTCTCTGTGCAAGATTGTGCAACAAACATGGGTGTTATGCCAATTAATGTCACACAACCTGCTAAGAAAGAGAACTTCATGCCTGCTCCTTCCTGATTGTGTTACACTTCCAAGAATACTGGACATTTTAAGTCCACAACCAGTGGATTTTCGATGGCTGATCTGACTGGCTTCTACTGTTATTTTTCTCTTTTCTGATATAATCCAGAGACAGCATGCCCGCCTCAATCATGCACAACCGTATACAAACGTGCTTCTTGCCCTTAAACCAATTCTGAGACTGGGTGACCCTATTTGTTACCTACTCTATTTTTTGTAACATTATTTTTTGTTACTGCATGAAAAGTAGTCAGTAGTACAAAGTGAGAATTGTGATGCATGGCCAGGCACGCAAGTGGGCAAAAGTTCATAGCAATACCAAAGCATGGAGCGTCAGTCATACGGATAGTACAATAATGTAAATCCAGCAACCCGTGAGGGCTCAATGGGGTGATATTTATCCCATGGTACCACCTTCTTATATTTGAAGCACATCCATGGCCCCACACTTTTTGAATTGTATGCGTGCAGCCTCCATTTATCAACCGTTCAGCTGTCACATACCAGACCATATCTGCACTCAATCGCTACTTTTGGGGTATTCTCGGGGAGCCATAGTTGCGCAACATTTCATTGAACTACCACTAAACTAAAGTTGCAATACTAATGCAGCTGCCCTCCTGTTCACCCCATATGCCCAGGACTCAAAGTTTCCTGTTTGGGAACAGTGACAGCCCCGCAACAGCTGCTAGGGTCCCCACCACTGCCCTCCAGTATGACTGCAAGGCAAGACAGTCCCACAAGGAATGCAGAAATGTGCCACTTTGTCCACATCTCTCGAGACACTTTTGCTGTTAGCTCTACCAATCCTAGCCATCAGCATTCTGGTGTAGTATATTCTAAGCAAGATATTTAGTTGAACCCCGCTTCCAGCGCAACCTCTATGGGCCCCATAAGCGCCTCAGTCCATTTGTCAACAGAGAGGTCCCCAAGTTCCCTTTCTCATAGTCCCCACAGAGCCTCCAGGGTTTCTGGTAGATTATTGATGAGTTTTCGATAGATCAGGGACACTGCTTTGCACCTCAGGGGCTCCTCAAGCACTAAATTCTGCAGTGGATTGCAGTGCCCCCGGTACATCTTTAGAAAAGGCATGTCAGAGGCCCAAGTAGCGGAAGACCTCTCCCTCGGGAAACACATATTCCTCTCTGAACACGTGTAATTTCTTCATGGCCGTACCCATTCATATGATTTCTAGGGTACTAATCCCTATTAGGTCCCAGCACTCAAAGCCAGACGGGCTCTGCACCTCGGGTAACCTCCAGGAGTTCCACAGCAGAGTGCTTCCCCTTAGAGTTGCAGATCACCCCATTTGATGGAATGCCTAGTCCCACACCCGTAGCACTACCCTAATATACGTTGGCCAAGTCAATCTGCTTTATTACTCCCAGCCTAATCTATGACCATCCTGAACACGTGGGTGCCACCACCATTGAGTGCGATGTCCTTATGACATATTTTCCACTTTTTTTTTAATGATTTCTGGGCCATCTCTTGCTATATTTTTTTGTCGGGTGAGGCGCTAAGAGCACCGCCCCGCATTGTATTGTAATTACTGAGAGCACCGCTGAGAGCACCGCCTGGAGTGGTTAATGCCCCACTCCTGCACAAAGCAGGCTCCGGTACTGCAGTATCGAAGGCATTCAGTTCATTATTCTCTTGTCTTTCAACCTCATCTCTACCAGTCACAAGGAACCTTATTCCTCCTCCTCACGAATTGGGAGAGGGAGGGATTGAAGGAATGAATGAACATACATTAACAAAAGAGAAGGAAAATCACTGTTCCTTAGTCTAGAAATACCCAATGTTTAGGTCTGGCCTGGAGACAACTTTAACAGTTGTTTCTTTCTTCTAATAACGACAAATAGTATATCATCATAAAATAATCATTCTACTAACAGAAATGCGCTTTAGGTCAGCCCATTCTGCCATTTCTTTGTTGAAGTGCCTTTCACTTTTTTTTAGCAGCCTACAATTATCACACACAGAGTGGGCAATGTGGCAGCCGCCTTCATCTCTGGCGTTGTAGTCCATGTCACTCCCATTTTGGAACCACCACCTGGTGTGTAGACTGTCAGGCACTGTCTCAGCTTTTCACCACATTACTTTTAAGTCCTCAAGCTGAAACGTTGAGTACCAAGCAGGAAAGTCCTCCCTGTCGTGGCATTGGCATGACATTTGACTCCTCACCCCTTGTACCTCTACTGAGCTGTGAGAGATCATGGTTAGAAGTGTGAGGGGATCACGAGATAGTGACCTCACACAATATCCAGCAGGTTGAAGCCATATGCCAGCTCTGCCCACGTGAGAGTGATGCAAGGGACGTGTGGAGCATCTCCGTCCATGACAAACATTAGAAATCTAGTACAGTAAAAGATCTGACTGTAGGGTATACTTTATTAATCAACTTGTATTCCACATTTTCTCACTGTACTCCCTGTACTCTCTCGCCCTGATATCTGTGTGCGTACAACATCTCTGGGGTCATTTATCAGGTCTCATCAGGACCTTGGTCATTAGACTAATGCACCACATTATTTGTGAACACCTGGAGCCCTATTTATTTATGCGTTTTTATATAGCACGGACATTACCCAGAGGTGTCAGAGCGCTTTACAATAGAGCGAAAGAACGTTACTTGAGAAATGTCGAATAACATGGTAGTAGGTGACAATACTTACAGCGAATAAGGTTACTCATGGTTGAGAGTCACTTATTTGCAAATTACATAATCCTTCCAAATTACATATTTAGAAAAGTTAAAGCGATTGGGGTTACAAAAATACAAATAACATATTTACAAAATTCAAACGGAAAGGTCGTTGAAGGTGTCAGGGTCACTCCACTAAATGTGAGGGTGTATGCCTTGTGGGGAACTTGGCAAGGAATGTTATTTAGAAAAATGTCTTTGGAAGTGGAGCGTTTTAAGGTCCGTTTTGAAGAGCCGAAAAGATGTGGTGGTTTGAAGATTTGGAAGTACCGAATTCCAAATTCTAGTCACATTACCTGAAAAGGATTGTACCATACGTTTTTCCCTTTTGAAAGTTGGCGGGTCGAGCAGCAGATTTTCAGCATTTTATGAAGATCTATAAGCACCAGATTACTTGAGTATGTAAGCTAGATAGCAAGGGGTGAAAGTGTGAATCGCTTTGTGGGGGATACAAAAAGTCTTGTACGTGGTCCTAGCTTCAATAGGAAGCCCGCAAAAGGTTAACAGCATAGGTATGATATAGTCATTTCTTTTGGTCCCGTGGATGAAACGCACAGCCGAGGGGAGGACAGATTTTAAAGGAGATAGATGGGTCTTGGGGATCCCGGCAAGGATAGAATTATAGTCATCTGGAGAGAACCAAAGATTGGACAAGAGGTTTCAGGTCTTGCTCAGGAATGTAGCATCGGATCCAGCAAAGAAGGCTCACTTGGAAGCGTGCATTCTTGGCCATGGTGTTGATTTGAGATGGAAGGTTAAGTCGTTTGTTCAAGATGACACCTAGGGATTAGGCCCTGTCAATGATGGTAAATTTACTGCTAAAAATTTTCAGATTATCCATCCATGATTGGATAGGCGGTGGAGAGTTTGAGGTAGAGAAAAGAAGGAATTCAGTTATAGAGGTATTCAATTTTAGGTGATGAGATGTCATTCATTTTTGGATGGAGTCGAAGGTGGTGTCGAGAAGTGAGATGTTGTGTGTGGAGGACACTTTGAGGTAGAGGTGGGTGTCATCAGTATAGAGGTGATAAAGAATCCCGGCCTCAATTATTAGGGCTCCTAGCAGTTCAATGTAAAGATTAAATAGGGTGGGACAAGGATAGAGCCTTGAGGGACACCTTGATACACAGCCTTTGGAGACAGTTGAGAGACAGTTTTCAATTTTAATCATATGAGATCTCCCCATGAGGTAAACATAAAACTATTTAAGACCTATGCTTTCAATTCCTATTCTTTGTTTTAGTGTGTTAAGAAGTGTGTGCGGTGGTTAACAGTATCAAAGGTTTGCACAAATATCAAGAAGGATCAGGAGACAGGAGCTGCCCGAGTCTATTACTTTTAGGGCATCGTCGATAACCTGAATCAGTGCTGTTTTAGTGTTGCAGCCTTGACTGAAGCCAGATTGAAATTATTTTAGTATATTATTTTCCTTGATGTGTTGGATGAGTTGCTTCTCCTCACATTTTTCAGTGATTTTGGTGAGGAAGGGGAGGTTGGCGATAGGGCAGAAGTTGTTAAGGTCATTGTCATCAGTGTAGGGTTTCTTTAGTAGTGTGGTCACCTGACCAATTCTGAGGGCATCAGAAAAGGATCCTTGTCTGAGAAAGAGGTTAACCTGATTGTCCAGTAGGGAAGCGTGTCTATTGCAATGTTCTTGAGGACAGAATTCTCAGAGATGATGTCACAACTGTGCCAGGAGCATTTGGATTTGCCAACCTCATATGGGGTTAGATGTGTGTCATGATCAAGAAGTGATTTAACTTTTGCACTGTACGAATTCTCCTGCTTTTTCGCGTGGGTCATCAAATTTGGTGTTTAAAGATGACGGGGCTTGCTAGTGGTTTTAATTAGGTCAAAGAGTTTCTTTAGTCTGTGCTTGTCATAGTCGAGAAGGGTTCTAAATTAATTATATTTTTCACAAATTATATGTTTGTGATATCGCAATCTTGTGTATTGGAGGTTTGCAAGATTATTGACAGAGAGTGACTGTCTCCATTGTTACTCCAGGATTCTTAGATCTTTCCTTTCATTATTAGGGATTTAATGTACCTAGGGGCAGATGGTGTTGGCCTTTTCTCCTTGATTTGTAGCAGATGTACATTGTCTATCAAGACATATAAACTGGTGAAACAGTGAGTAGTCAAGCCATTGACATCCTAGTTGGGATTGATGTCTGCTAGTACTTTGTTGATGTTCTTTGTGTTGCAAAAACTTGTATACGCCCTTTTTGGTTGTCCCAGGATTGTAACATGCGATAGGTGAAGTGAGAAAGTGATGAGGAAGCAGTCAGACCAGTCTACTGGTAGAGAATCATCTACTGTGAGCAGATCATCTTTGGAACTAATAAGGTCAAGTGTGCAGCGCCTGAGGTGTGTTGGGTTGGAGTTGTGTTGTAAAATTTTATTCATAAAGAGAAATGTGGTAAGTAGGTTGGTAGCCAAGTCTTCCGAGGTGCCCCAGAGAAGGTTAAAGTCTCCAAGAAAGATCAGTTTATCACTTTGTGAAGATTGGACACTTACAAAGTCAATGAATTCCTCATTAAATGTGGAGTTGTCACATGGTGGGGAATAAATGGTGTTAATCTTGATAAGAGAGTTGTAATGCACATGAAGTTACAAAGGAAGGCATTCAAGTGCTGAGAAGGAGCTACTGGGTACAATGCAGGATTGAAGGGAATTTCAGTCAATGGCAGCGACGCCACCCCCATACCTAGCCTATTATTGCTGATAATAAAAGGTAGTTATTATGTATAGGGCACACCTTCCCTGTTTGCGCTAAGGCGCACCTTTAAACTGGTGCACCATGCACAAGCAGAGAAAGTGCTCCTTATTAGGTTGAATGTGTTGTTCTCAGGGCATCCTCGAACTCGTGCTGCCCTGGTGGAAGTGCATTCAAGTTAAATATGAAACAGCTCCTTCAAAGCTGCTCCGTGTTTCAGAGTGCAGGCAGCACCCACTTGTGCTTTAAAGAGGGTAGAGAGACCCTCATGCAGACATGTTGTCACAAGCATGTCTGACTCTGGCAGGAAGGTCTGTGCCTGGCTTAAAGTGTCTTACTATCAAGTAACTCAGACAGGCATGCGAGTGCACTCATATATATATTTCTTCCCACTCCCAGATAATGGAGGATATCACTCACCCACACGGAGGCTCAAACAGGACAAAGCAATACATGCAACACCCCCTGGAAAGGGATTTCACTTTATAGAATGAAGCACATCAAAGACTGTTTTCACAATAAGGCTTGGAGTTTCATTTATAAAATGATCTCTAACAGAAAGGCTTTCCCAGATGTCAAATGAACAACATTCAAATGTATACATACATGCAAGCAATAATAACACATGTGGCAAATACAACTGTTAAATCCATGGATAATATGAAATGCAAGCAGATTATGTTGGACGTTCTGCAAGAAATTAGAAAGATATACACACTAAATACATCAGATGATTAACGTGGATGTGCACACAAAGTCACTCACACATTACCAAGTCAATACTCAAAAACAAATCACCCCACCCGCTGCAAACACTCCATTTTAGCCCTTTCCAGACTGGCGATTCACAGCTGGTGTTAAGAGCCTCAGAAAGCCGGGGTTCTGCTGTACCGAAGTAGATGAGTCTATCCACATACGGACTCCAAAACAATATCAGTTTCTAAGTCAACAAACTGCAGCTTTATAATCTCAAAACACACTAGAAGGTTCTGAGAGGCATTCCCTGTGTGCCAAGGAAACTTACTGGAATCGTCCACTTGCCATGCAAGCATTCCAAAGGCATTGGAGTTCAGCATTCTCATGTGATCCAGCATTTATCTTAACAAAGCTTATGAAAGTCTCTGGCAGAACATTCAACAATCTCCAAAAGCCTGTACAGAAAACAAAGCATCCTTGAAAGTGAATAACCTAAAGAACTTGAGTAATCTGGGGGCCTGCCAGTGGACGCAAAAAGTTCAAGCAAGACAGAGCCACACTTGAAGATGACATGAGGGCATGTCGAAGCTAATAGTAAGAACTTCATAATACTTCCCAATGTACAACACAATGCACATTTGTACACTACTGTCTATAGCATCACACATTTCATCACCCAATGTACAAAATAATGCACATTTCATTACCACTGCTCATAACACTGCATTTCAAGATAAGAAGTACATTCCACACCTCTCTCTCATGCTTTCAAATGCGCATCCCACACGTTCTGTTCTACTCTGTGACAGCTCCCACTTTAACACTACAGAATATACAAAACAAATCTTCAAGGCAAGAAAGGCACATGCAGGAAAAAATTAAGTAAAACACAAAAAGTCAATTAAAATCATGGTAGTCAAAGGTCATCATGTGGTTCCAAACAATAAGAGTGCCTCTAGCACTACAGCATATATAGCTACATCCATGAAATTTGTGATTGCATGTTTGCTTGCCTGTGTATTGGTTGTTGCTCTCGTGTTTATTGTTACTTTTGATGTTTTTCTGTGCATCTGCATGTGAGCATCGGTATATAGTTTGATAGTGTGCATGGGCTACAGCCTCATGTGCAGCTACTAGATAAACCCCTTGTCATCAGTTTTCCCCCTAGCCCATGGAAAAGGGGCCTGGGTTATGCAATTATATTGCATCTTCCTTTTGCTGTGTGGCTGTTTTTAATCAGGAACATCCATCATCCTAGCTGAGGACCTTCGAGCAACACAAGAGCCTGCTTGCACTTTACTAGTCAATGAAAATATATATGTTTTCCTCTTTGCCAGCTACTGACATGAGGTAACCCTAGCTCCAATCTCCCTGCCCACAACCTTTTACAAGTGTTATGAGGTGCCTTTGCTTCCTCTTTGTCAGCAATCCCATGGGAGTTTGTTTTCTCTTTGTCTGCCATTGCCATAATATGCACATTACCCCTTTGCCAGCCATGACAAGTCTGTTTCTCTTTTATCCAGCCAATGTCACAACGTGTCCTTGTCTTCCTCCTATTTTCCCTATGTGCTTGCCAGTAGCATGATTGGCCATCTCTACTTTACCAACTGATTCCTCTACATGTCTGTTTCACATATCAACGTATTTCCAATCTCTTTTGCAGATAATAATACCCTTAACTGACCATTTTCCCTTTGTCAGTCACTGTATTGATAATCCAGTCATTAGCTAAACCAGCCATTGGCATGATGTGCCCATTTTCACTTTAAGGGTCAACGTCATGAGAAGTCTCTTTCGACATATGCTTTCCAGTGCTATGGTAAATAATGTTTCCCTTTGCCACAAAATGCCATTATCTTGCAGTTTTTACTTTTTCAACCAGTGCATGTTGTGCATCTTTTATTCAATATGTCTGGCAGTGCCATGATGTTCCTATTCGTATTTGCCAGTCAGTGCCATTATGTTGGAGTTCTGGACTTTTTGGTTCCGTCCAGAGGTGTCAGGGACAACACCCGAAGACCCCGGAGTTCTACCTGTCTCGGTGCACAAATAAACAGAAACACGGGCTTCTCGATGGTGGCGTCAAAGACCAAAGGTTTATTACTGCAGGGACACAGAAGTCACAGAAACTACACACGGGCAGAATCTAGGAGCCTGTTCGATTTGTACAAAAAGGGTTGCTCCTTATATACTGAATATTGGGCTTCGGGCAAATTCTTTACATGTTAGTACATTCCCAAACCTTTGTGTCCTAAACAATAAATATTTGGCGTTGCACAGGAATCGTCGACAATATCTGATGTCACAACATTACGAACAAGGGGTTCCCACTATTCCATCATAATCCCATGTCAACTTCTCATTCAGGAGCCGGACCGCCTCATCGTAAATTTCGTTACCTCCCCCTAATAAAGGCCCAGAAGGAAAGGAGCAGAGCCAGGTGTAGAAGATAGAAAAGCAGGATAAGAGATGTTTGTGGGTCGTAAATGGGCAAGGCTACCAGCTTCGGCCGCCTAATCATGATCAGGCCAACGAACACGAGAACCAGTATAGCAGGACTGGCCTCAGGCAGAGGAGGCAGTTTCTGTCGAGTCATGCAGCCATGGCGTGTTCTGTTCTAAGGTGCACGTGTTACTCGAGAGGTGAATCTCTGGCTAAAGCCTACGTGTCCTTAATCGAAATGAAGTGATCAGAGGTCATTGCATGTCCATTGTCTATGTGAGGGCAAGAAACACAAAATGGCTGCCATAATCTAAGATGGATGCCATGGGTAGATCAGAAATGTGTTTGTAACAGGAGTACTCTTGCTCGTAGCATAGCGAAAACACCGGGATATGCTAAATGGACCATTTGCGGTTCACTGATACCAAAATTATGTATTTACGACAATGTTGAAAACACGGGTTCAAATCGTCACGGAACCTCAGACCCTCCTTTTGCCCTTACATAGGCAATTACTTAGTCTATGTCAGAGTCTAATTCTATACTCATCAGGTCAGTGACATGTTGCTGTATCATCATCCTTTCTCGCGCCTTTTCTCCAAACGCAGGTGGTTTTCTGAAACAGGTTGCAGCACAAAGACTACACAAAGCTGGACCACACTGGATAATCAGGCAGCACGAGAACAGGAATACTAAGATGACACCAATGACCATCAGAACCTTCCATCCCCACGCTGATATCAGAGTCCAAAACCACTCCATGAAGGACCAGTTACCCTTGATTACATGTATAGAGTCGGAAATCTTGTGTAGCTTAGAGATCGCCTCATAAACAGTTGGAGCATTATTGGGAATAAAAACACAGCAGCTCGATTGGATCATTCTGCATACCCCACCTCGATCTGCAAGTATTAAGTCTAGAACCATACGGTTCTGCAACGTCATGAGACAATCCGCCTGAAGCTCAGCTGTCAAGTTGCTAAGGGCACCAGCAGTTTCGGTAATAGTAGATTCAACTACCCGTGTTAGCTGACGTATATTTCTACTATTGGCCATAGGCCCCCAGAACGGAAGGAAACCTTTAAAGAAGTCTCCAGCTTCCTGACCAGCGGTATCTTCCTTGCTGAAGACACCTCTTGCTACTCTGGTCTTGTGATAATCAGAAGAAGCAGTGTATGTTGGAGGCAACAATCGAGCAATATAACACGAACCTGAAAAGTCAGCAGGCAACCATGTATACGCTCTGTCCTGACAGATGAAGTAGGTACCCCTAGCAGTAAGAAAAGCAGGGGAAGAGTTAGACGGAAACACGTAGGTCTCAACGCACTCACTCTTCCCTAGCTGAGCTCTCGGATTCCTCCCATTTCCCTGCAAACAGACTTGACCTCGGTGTGGTACGACCCAGACTGGAGTGGAGCTTTTACACTTGCTTTCTCCCAAACTAAGGCGATACTCTGTAGAGTTCCAACTCAAATATACCCGTAATTCATCTCTAGGGTAAGATGGAGTATTATTGACGTCTTTAATCATGTCAATAATTCCCTGGACTAAAGCTTTGTTGACAGAGTTGTATTTAGTGGAACGTGGTGGACGCGGAGGATAGGTCTCGAGGGCATAGGCAAAAATGGTCTGGAAGGCCTGAAATGATCCATTATAGCTAAAAGGCAAAACTAGATAGGGAATGCCTTTATCCATAGTGTGGGGTATCAAGCCACACACCCAGCAGTCTGTAGTGTTAACTACCAGTTGGTGTTGGTGCAAGAGCTGTACAAATGTGTTATTGATGAATTCTGAGCGTCGAGCTTGCTCGTGTTCAGGAAATGAGTGAAAAGAATGCATAGAAGAAACAGTAGAAGTAACACGATCAAGGGGAGGTACTGTCGTTACTGGCATAAAAATGAAATTCACACCAAAGACGATTCCACCCACCAACGTTATCAAAACAATCAAAAATGTAATGGCACATTGCATTAGAAAACATTTGCTGTGAAGAATTTTGTAAAGTCTGTTTCTGCGAACATTAATTACATTCTCTCGTTGCAGCTCAGGAAGCTCCATCTTCTACAATCCGCTCGCGACCACTGATGATGTGTACGTAGATGAAAATGCCTCTATCAGCCCCGGGAGTTCCCAGAACTAACAGAAAGATCGACCTAGTGTCTGACCCCCGCAGATTCAACTAGGCACACAGCCACGACCCTACGGCTACCCAGACGGCAAGGCAATTTTAAAACAACAAAACAATAGCAAACTTCCTGGCTGGAGGCAAAGTGTCAAAATTCAAATGTGTAAAATAGGCAGTTTCCTGCTTTATTTGTCCATATTGCGAGACCGTAAATTGTATCTCAGTTTTGCAGGAGCTGTTTGATCTGGAAACAGTGTATTTTCAGCAGGGGTTGCAATGTTCAAGTTCGCAGATGGCAAGGTTTCTTCTGATGCAGAGGACAAATGTTCAGAATTCAAAGGAGCAGTTTCAGGAGGAGAGCCAGAGTTCGATGTGTCAGTGATTAGTTCGGCATCGCTGAAAGGGATAAACCTGGGTATTCGTTCAAACTCAGAGGCACCAATTTCCGTTTTCACCCAGTTGTCGTAAGGAAGTGGCAAGGGCACACGTTTGACGTGTGTCGTGTGTATCCAATTCTTTCGTCCGGCCACTCGAATAGCAGTTCTCGTTGCTAGCAGCACCTGGTATGGGCCGACGAATCTGGGTTGAAGATTTTTCGTTCTTGCAAAGTTGCGAACGACGACTTGATCTCCAGGTTTCAGCTGATGACCTGGACTCTCCGGTGGCTTTGGCAATGCATCGAAAACCTGTTGGTGAATAAGACTCAATTTAGCAGTCAAGTCGTAAAGGTAATCAATCAACATTGGATATTCCAGAGAACAGAATTCTTTTGGCCTTGGCACTCCCCAAACATTAGCGGGACGACCAAAAACTATTTCGTATGGACTAAGCCCTACTCTAGAATGTACAGTCGCTCTCGTAGATAACAAAGCCAAGGGTAGTGCATCTGGCCAGGACAAACCCGTGGATGCTTGTATTTTAGCAAGTTTTAGTTTGAAGGTGCCATTGTAACCCTCAACTAAACCAGCAGACTGGGGATGGTTCGCACTGTGAAAATTCTGTTTGATCCCTAAACCGGCACACACACTCTGCATAACTTTCCCTACGAACTCACTTCCGTTATCTGACCATACAATCCGTGGCATACCATACCTGGGGAAGTATTCTTTGAGAAGAATTTTGGCAGTTGACAGGGCAGTGTTGTCCTTCAGTGGATATGCTTCGATCCATCTGGAGAAAGTACAAACTACCACTAGGACATACTTTAGGTTGTTGCAACGATCCATGTGAATGAAGTCTAACTGAATCACTTCAAAGGGGCAGGAAGGAGGAGCGAAGTGACCAGCAGGTGTGGGGATTCCCTTGCCAGGATTATGCATCAGGCATACCATACAATTTTTCACCACTCTCTCTGCACACTTACTAATCCCATCATTCTTCCAGACTGGAGCCAACATCTTACAAATCCCTTTAGAACTGATGTGCGCTGCTCCATGCGCCATCGTTACTACTGCAAGCACATACGCATCAGGCAACATCCAACGCTGTTGTTCCGACAAATCAATCCAACACCCACTCGAGTCCAATTTACCCGTACTCTCTTTCCATGCAAGCTTTTCTTCCTCAGTCGCCTCTTTCTGAATTTCTTTCACACTTTCCACTGTGTCCTCACACATTCCAGACTCCGAAATCCATCTTGCAGACGTAGCAACATACATTCTACTCATCAAATTTCTAGCTGTCTGTTTAGCGGTTTCATCAGCAAAAGCATTTCCACGACCAACATCATCCGTGATTGCTTTATGAGCACTGCATTTCACAATCGCAACTTCAGTCGGCAAGGTTAGAGATTCCAACAAGTCGTTAACTAGCTGACCATGTTGAATCTTAGTCCCATGGGACGTAATGAAAGCTCTTTCTTTCCACAAACGGCCAAAACTATGGGCCACGCCAAACGCGTACTGACTATCTGTGAACACATTCACTCTCTTTCCCTTAGCTAAAACACACACTCTCGTTAGTGCTATCAATTCTGCAGCTTGGGCAGAATTCGGACTCACTCTCGCAGTCTCCACAATCGTACTCAAAGTCGTTACTGCGGAAGCGGCAGTCACATCACCATTCTCCAATTTAAAGCACGACCCATCAACATACAATGTGCCATCTGGATCTGACAATGGAGTATCTTTTAAATCAATTCGTCCTTTTGTCTCCTCCTCGGTTCTGAAACAGCAATCATGGGGTTCAGAATCACTCGACTCCTGATTAGTCGGCAACAATGTTGCTGGATTCAATACATTGCATCTTTTGATCTGAATATGACTCGCTAACAGTGTCAGCTCATAGCCTGATAACCTAGCACTGGTAAGATGCTGTGTCTTGGTTCGGTTCATGAGTGTGTCCACAGCATGAGGAACCATAACCACTAGCATGTTGTTCATCACCAAACCAGCAGATTGTCGAATGGAAGCCGCAGCTGCCGCTGTAGCTCTCAAACAACTAGGCAACGCTCTAGCTACCGGATCTAATGTTGATGAAAAATACGCACAAGGGCGTTGTTTATCACCAAATCTCTGTGTCAGAACACTCAACGCGCAACCTTCTCTTTCGTGAACATAGAGCGTGAATGGTTTACTGTAATCGGGTGTACCCAACACTGGAGCTGAACACAGTGCATTTCGTAACTCAGAAAAACTCTCCTGACATTCAGCAGACCATGGCACCGGACTCGGAACACCTTTCCCAGTCAAAGCTACCAATGGTTTTGCCAAAAGAGAAAAATTTGGGATCCACTGCCTACAGTATGAAGTAATACCTAAAAAGGCACGTACTTCTCTCTGTGTGCGGGGAACACTCATCTGCGTAATTGCTTTTATTCTCTCTGGGGTCAACTTCCTTCCCTCCTTTGACAAGAGATGACCTAGGTAGGTCACTTCTTGGCAGCAGTATTGCATTTTCGAAGGTGACACCTTATGATTTAAATTAGACAAATGATGCAATAAGGAAATTGTAGCTGCTTTGCAAGTTTCCTTGTCGTCGGCAGCCACTAGAAGATCATCTACATACTGCACTAAGGCAGAACCAGGAGGAAGTACAAAGGAATCTAACTGACTTTTTAATGCCTGACTGTAAATGGACGGACTCTCACAATAGCCTTGTGGGGCACGTTTAAACCTGAAGCTTCGACCTCCTAGAGAGAAGCCGAAAATATCTCTGCTTTCTTCGGCTATCGGAATGCTGAAAAAGGCATTCTTCAAGTCGATGACTGAAAACCATGTGGCTGTAGCAGGAATTAACGTTAACAATGCAGTAATGTCTGGAACCACAGGAAACTGCGGAACCACAATTTTATTAACCTCTCTGAGATCGATTACAAATCTATACACTGGAGGCTTGGAAGGATCAGTACGTTTCAAAATTGGTAATACAGGACTGTTACAGACATTTCCTCTAGTTTCCTCAACCACGCCTTTCTTAATCAAATCTTGCACGATCAACAAAAGTGCACGTTCACCTTCACTAGAAATCTTGTATTGAGGAATTCGTGGAAATTTGACATTTGCTTTCAAAGTGACTACATATGGTGGAATTTCCAAAAGGCCTACATCATTAGGACCAGTCGCCCAAAGAGTATCAGGGAGTGAACGCAGCTCTGGCGGGAGTGCATGCATTGACAAGTACATCGGAGAGGTGATTCTTTTACCCAATGTAAGCTGTACTCCTGAAGGAGAACAGTACAATGTCGCATATAGGCGTTTTAACAAGTCTAAACCAAGCAGATTTTCATTACAACCGGTTGTCAAAATCAAGGGTGCTTTCAATTGACACGGTCCAACAGAAATAGGCAAAGGACCAGATACAGGGTTGTAAACAGGGGCGCCTGAAAAACCTACAGAAACATTTGTTAAGCCGGACAAAGGTGCGCCAGGGAGTTTCGCATGAATGATAGAACTTTTTGCGGCACCAGTATCCAACAGAAACGGTTCGACTACACCTGATGTTGCTACTGCGACATAAGGCCCACTCTGATCCACTGGAACTGATACTACTCCCTCTCTCTGTCCATGGCTGTCCTAGTATTCAGTTTGCTGAAATCCCTCATCAACTTCACAATAGTCTTCAACATGATACTGTTGAGATCTATTTTGTTGGGCAGACTGTCCATTCCGCTGATCAAAATGATTAGAAGGGCGATCATTCGTTTGTGGAGGCATAGCACCTCATCCTCGACCTCCAGAATTCTGCATAGAACCACCACGACCTCTCTGAGCTGCTGCAGCATTATTTTGCGCTAAGACTGGACAGTCATTCTTATAATGACCTTCTTTCTTACAGTACGCACACTGGTTCCACTGGTATTGTGGCCTCGGTGAACTATAATCTGTCCTCTGATATGGCCCTTGCTGTGTATTAGTCTGATTCGTGCGAGGCGGATATGCCTGCTGTAAAAGAACTTTAGTTTTTAAATCTTTTGTTTTCTTATCTGACTTCTCCTTCTCCTCTTTATCCCTATTTTCATAATACTGTGCAGTTGCAAGTATTTGCGCAGTTGTAGAGACAGCCCACGCACTCTCGGAATCTTTCAATTTATTACTGAGCTCTGGCAGCAGATTGTGTACAAATTTATCGACAAATAGTCTCTGTCCTCCTTCTGTGCTCATATCCTGACCACTGTGATCTACAAAAGTCTCTTCGAACCTTGTGAAAAAGTCGGAGACACTTTCGTCTTTCTTCTGTCTGCATGCGGACAACTTGTCCCAGTTAACGCGCAATGCTGGCATCAGAGTCTTCATTAAGTCAATTATTCTACCTGGAAGATTAGCAATTAGAGGTTCGGGTTTGGAACCACCTATTTGCTGACCATCTGCCGCAATGATAGCTGCCCAATCACCACCTAGGGCAACTGGATGATTCTCTTTACGTATTTTAGCCCAAATTGGTTGCGGAACTACATTCCCAAATAACATGTCAATGTCCGCTAAATTCATCACACAAGCCTCAACTGTCTGTGCTAACTCTTTATAGTATCCGGCGGGATTCTTACGTGGATCAGGCAAGGCCTGTTTCACTGCTAATACTTCAGCTCGCTTCCATGGAATGTGTATCCACACTCTCTGGAATTGCGCCGGAGCAGCAGCAATACCACGATTCACATCAGCTGGCACAGCTTCGCGCCAAATTGGAGGAACCTCCCTCATTGGATATTGGCGATTCTGCTTCGTACTATGTTTCTCTAACTCTCTCGGTGAACGAAGGGATGGATCATTCCTATAGCTTAAAATTAGTTCCATCGCTTCCTTTATATCCTGACCAACTATCATACCCGCAGCAAACTCTTTCTGAACATTAATTAATTCTTCTAGATTTGATTCAGAGTCATCTTCTTCTAATTCGTCACGCAAAAGGGAGCACATCTCGTCGAACACATATCGTTGTGTCGGTTCCTTCCATTGCATAAATGTATCTAATACATCTCTAGTACTATATCTTCTACTTTTTGAAATCCATCTAAGAGCGGTGGAATCTAATATTCCCCGTTCTTCAGTACTGGGAAGCTGACTACGTCTCTGTACAGAGTCAGAGGCAGGAGTCCTAATTAAAGTTTTATAGAAGGGAGACAGAATATTGGAGACAGAATCAGTGATTCTCCGACGAACAGAAAGTGGAGTCATAATACTAGCAGATGTAGAGAACACAGTAGCAGTTGGAACAGATAGAACAGGAACAGTAGGAGTATCAGGCAAAGTAGCTTGTGAGACAACAGGTGTAAGTGATGCAGGTATAGGTAAAGAAGTCGGCAACCCTGGAAGAGGGGGTGCCGAAGGAACATTTACATTGACCACAGGAGGTACAGGAGCTTGATTCAGGGGAGCAGGAGCAGGAATACCAGGTTGTCCAGCAACCGGTAATTGAACATTCGGTAAAGGTGGAGCCGTAGCACCCTGTGCATGCGGTGGGGGTGACCTTAACAAATAAGACAACAGAGGATCATTTTCGGAGTCCTCTACCGCCTTAGCTGTACTCGATGGCAAGGCAGGGTAGCACTTGTCTATCGCTAAATTACGCTCTCTAGTAGCCACCTCCATTGTTTTCTCAGACTCGTTGAGTTGCAGCTGCTTAGCAGCTTGTTCTAAAGTCAACTCTTGCTCTTTCTGTTCTTTCTTCAACCTTTTAATTTCTCTTTGTTTAGATTCTTTTCGCCAGTAACGGAAAGAATCAAACATTGCCGGCCGGGCTTTCTTCTTAAACAATTTCACTTCCAAATTATCAAGGACTTCGGGTTCAAAACTACCATGCAGTGGCCAACTAAGGACACCGTCTTTTTCGGTATATCGGATCCATACCTCATTGTAAGATATTGGACCCACACCAAACTTACAATACAGATCATAAAGAGGAGTTCCGATCGGAGGAACCAGACATGAGTCCTCCAACCGGGAATCACTGTTGCAACCAAAACACGACAACATACAATTTTTCCGACTTACCATTTTATAATCCGGAACACAGAACGAACCAAAACACAAACAAAAATGTGCACTCGAACCAAGAACTTAGGCCTACCAAAGCGAACCAATGTATCGATACCCAAACTAAACCAAAAGATTATCGTAACCAGAACAACCAGTGATAATCTTACGAAACCAAACCAAACCAAACCAAGAACTAAAAAGGATTATCCAAACAGGAGCAACCCTTACGAAGTAACCAACTAGCAATCACTTAATACTTAACTGAGGCACTGAAGACGTCACCAAGGAGAAACCCGTCTTGTCTCGCCGTACTAAGGACTGCACCTCGGGTCCAAGACAGGGCGACGGTCAAGGCAACGGACCACTGCAGCCGTCCTGAACGGGAACCCTCGTGGAAGAGAACGTCGGGCCACTTTTGCGATATGCCGGGATCGATGAAGTGGGGCGCCTCCCTCAGGAATCTTCACACGAAGCTTCTCGAACTCTTCAGGCTTTTGGACCGGTACCGAATGACGTCGCCCTACGTTGGGTGCCAATTGGAGTTCTGGACTTTTTGGTTCCGTCCAGAGGTGTCAGGGACAACACCCGAAGACCCCGGAGTTCTACCTGTCTCGGTGCACAAATAAACAGAAACACGGGCTTCTCGATGGTGGCGTCAAAGACCAAAGGTTTATTACTGCAGGGACACAGAAGTCACAGAAACTACACACGGGCAGAATCTAGGAGCCTGTTCGATTTGTACAAAAAGGGTTGCTCCTTATATACTGAATATTGGGCTTCGGGCAAATTCTTTACATGTTAGTACATTCCCAAACCTTTGTGTCCTAAACAATAAATATTTGGCGTTGCACAGGAATCGTCGACAATATCTGATGTCACAACATTACGAACGAGGGGTTCCCACTATTCCATCATAATCCCATGTCAACTTCTCATTCAGGAGCCGGACCGCCTCATCGTAAATTTCGTTACCTCCCCCTAATAAAGGCCCAGAAGGAAAGGAGCAGAGCCAGGTGTAGAAGATAGAAAAGCAGGATAAGAGATGTTTGTGGGTCGTAAATGGGCAAGGCTACCAGCTTCGGCCGCCTAATCATGATCAGGCCAACGAACACGAGAACCAGTATAGCAGGACTGGCCTCAGGCAGAGGAGGCAGTTTCTGTCGAGTCATGCAGCCATGGCGTGTTCTGTTCTAAGGTGCACGTGTTACTCGAGAGGTGAATCTCTGGCTAAAGCCTACGTGTCCTTAATCGAAATGAAGTGATCAGAGGTCATTGCGTGTCCATTGTCTATGTGAGGGCAAGAAACACAAAATGGCTGCCATAATCTAAGATGGATGCCATGGGTAGATCAGAAATGTGTTTGTAACAGGAGTACTCTTGCTCGTAGCATAGCGAAAACACCGGGATATGCTAAATGGACCATTTGCGGTTCACTGATACCAAAATTATGTATTTACGACAATGTTGAAAACACGGGTTCAAATCGTCACGGAACCTCAATGTGGTCCTATTACCTGTCAGCCAGGGCCCTGTAGAGGTGGGCTAGCTGAGCCACAGAGGAGCCAGGAGTCTGGCTTAGATTTAAAAGCCTGTGCACAAGCCAAGTCCTGAAAATAATTTTGAATGGAAATCTTTTTATTTGACTTTATCATTCTTTTGGCCTCATTCAGCTTAGGTTCCAATGTCTAATAAATTAGCCCAGTAATGCAAAAAAGAGACTGACCTCAGGCTGGCTTCAGATATAGACATTTCCTCCTTGCAGATACATCTCTCTCAGAATGTCCGATTTTAGGCTGCTGCATCAAATGAGGTGGGGGGGAGGGTGGACATATCTCAGTGAAAACAGAGTTATACAGGCGCAATTATTGGGCAAGTCTGTAATCCATTGCATCCTCATTAACCATTGCTTCCCACTACACCCTAGTCCAATTCTGTAACATGGATCAGAATCTTTTCTTCTTAGAATCTTTCCCTAATAGGTCCATTCTGGACATATACAAAAGGGAATCTAACCACTCCGAATGTGAAGGGGGGTACCTACCACCCAATTCTGACAGATTTCTCTTCTTGCCAATGAAATAGAGTAGAACAGGAAATCTCTAGCAATTCCTGTAACACCTTCCATTATTCCAAACATGATCAATGTAAGGCTTACCTTGATTTGTAGCCACAATATACCTGAAACTGTCTTTACCACTTCTTCCCAAATCCTAATGAATCCCGGGCATTGCTGAAACATGTGGACGTCTGCTGCCTTTTCAAGACGACACTTTGCCCATATAGTAGGTCTTCCTTTCCCCATCTTTGACAGCTTCTCAGGTGTTATATATGCCCTGTGGAGTGAAAAGAAGTGGTTTCTTTTAAAAAAAGCAGGCTTGACAACGGAATATAATGTGCGCATCGATACTTGCCACGTATTTTGTAACTGCTCCCTCGGTAAGCATCATCCCCACAATTATTCTGCCAGGCTGAACTCTCCATCCTTGGTGTCTTGTAATTTAATACCAAAAGGAAACTTTTTTGTTTCTTGGGGGTTTTCCGACAAGTTGCTCTTGCAAGCCATTTCTAATACCCAAGGGCAGCTTCCTGCTTTGTTCCCAACTTTTCAATTGTATGTATTTAAATTTCGAGAGTTTGCCCCCAACCGCTCATTTAACTTGCACTATGGTATAAGGTTCCCATCTTGAGTAAGGTTTCCCCAGTCACGTTCACCTATATTTCTTATTGGTTGTGCAAGTTTGTCTTCAAGACAATCTGGTGTCCCTGGAGATTCCCAAATAGGGGGTAAGTGGTAATACTAGTCTAATTGTGACCATCGTCAAATAGTGTACCACATTCTAGCCAATGATTGAAGCACTTTTAATTAGATTTTTTTGAAGTATTTTGGATCTCCAAATTTAAAATGGAACCTGTCTACACCCACATTGCTTTCTTTTATCATTGCCATAAACTTGGTTCCTAATTCTGATCCAGCTGGCATATTAAAAAGCATTCTGTAGTTAGTCAGTTGGAAGGCCCAAGCATAATATTGGATGTCTGGTAGGGATAGCTCCCCTTTTTCCCTTCTTCTCGGCAACCTCTTCCATGAAATCCTAATCCCCTGATGCGCCCATATAAAGGCGTTTATCGTCTGCTGGACTTTATCAATTAAAGATTTCTCAAAATGCAGGGGGATCGTATTGAATAGGAATGTAATTTTTAAAAATATCACAATCTTGACCAGATTAAACCGCACAAGAATTGTTAGAGGTAGGTGTGTCGATCCCTTCATTAACTGCACAACTTCTCTTAGTATTTTGCTCTGGTTTACTTATGAAATTTCATCTATATCTTGCACAATTTTACACCCAAGTATCTAATTTCCTTCTTGATCAATGGGTTATCCATTCACTGGTTCCACACCACGACCTCTGTTTCTCCCTCATTTACTAAATACACTTTGCCGAACTCTGAAGCTGTCTTTAAAATGGCTGACAGAGCAAATGCAAGATCCGAGGAGAAGACCATAAGATCATCTGCGTATAATGCTATCTTCTTTACCCAAACCTCATGGGAAAAAGGAAGAATGTTAGCTGCCGTTTTAAGTTTATATGCAAGGGGCTCTATATAGAGATTAAACAAAAGGGTAGATAGGGGGTAACCCTGTATTGTGCCTCTAAATATTTTAACAGATGAGGATAAATTCCCAGTTACTAATACTCTTGCTGAGGTGTCCTGATATATTAATTGGATTACTCTAAGGAATTTATCCCGAAGCTTGTCTAGTTTCAAAACAGTAAACAGGTGTAAGACCACATTACCCCATTGAAAGCTTTAGAAACATCTAGAGTTATCATTGCCAAGGGGGTCAAATGGGTAGTAGCAAGGTCGATAGCCCATATAAGCCTATGGGTTAACTCATGTAGAATTCGTCCTTTAATGTACCCCTTCTGATCGTTGTATGTGACAACTATTTTATTTAATCTCTCTGCAAAGATTTTTGTGAAGATTTTGTAAACAGTATTCAGGAGTTATATTGGTGTATAAGATTCACAGCTTGCGGGGTCCTTACCTGGCTTCAATATAAGTGTAAATACCACCTCATCCAGGATATTGATAGCTCTGCCCCTTGGTTTAAAATCTCCCTGATAATTGCTGTCATATATGGGCTTAACACCTTCCCTAGATTTTTGTATAACTCCGCTGGTTCGCCATCGGGCCCTGCAGCTTTCCTCCCCTTACTTGACTGTACAGCCATTCTGACCTCCCACACTGTGAGGTCCTATTTTATAAAATGTTGCTGAGTTGAGTCCTGGGGTTTAATAGAACATGCTAACCAACAATTAACCTCCTCTTCTAGAACTGTTCCCTCTTGCGAATATAGATCCCGGAAGTAATCCTTAAATGCCTCTTCTATCTCCATCGTACTGGTCAGCATAACACCTGACTGCCCTTCCTTGATTTCCTTAATCCGATTTCTATTTTGGTCTGCCTTTACCTTCCGAGCTAATAGTTTACCTGCTCCCTCCTCATACTCAAAATGGGTTAACTTACTAGCGTTCAGTCTTTTTTTAATCTAAGTTTGGAGGATTCTTACATTTCTTTTTTCAATAAATGCAGTTTTTTCTCTGCCAAAATCCTACTCATCTGCTACATTTATTTTTATTTCAGTCTCTAACATTTTCATTTCATCCTCTAACCGAGACACCTCACTTCTGTATTCTTTATTTCTATAGCAAACTGCACTCGTGCCCCTGATAAATGCTTTGAGCATTTCCCATCTTATCACAGTGGGATCCAAACCACTATTGGTCTTAAGAGCTTTGATTAGTTTTGAGTCCGCTAGTATGAGACGATCTGGTGTCCAATTCCTTTCCGTAAACCTGCTAATACCCCTGACTGTTAATGTTACTGATGCATGATCTGACAGATGGGCCATCTTGTACCCAATGTCTAGGATATCCTCTCTCAGGCTCCAATCTACTAAAAAGTAGTCTATACTCGATCTATGTCCATATTCCTTATTATGAAAGCAGGCACCCTGCAAGCAGCCAACCCTCTCGCCACAAGTCGCGAAGAGCATGTTGTTTCAACATAGATTTAAAAAATGCTCGTTATTTGAGAGTAGGTATAGGTCTGCTTTTATTTGATTTATCTAAATTCCGATCCATTATCACGTTGAAGTCTCCTGCCACAATTACGGGACCTGGAAAATCTAACACATTGGTGAACACAGTTTTTAGTGGCTCACAGTCATCATAGTTTGGACTATAACATCCTACTAATGTTAGTAATCTATCACCTATTTTTATTCTTGCTATGACCTACCTTCCACCCATATCCACATGTTTGCTTGTTTTTTCACCACTATTGCTACCCCTCTTATATTCGTGCTCTCATCTGTACATACCATCTGTTGTACCCATCTTTGCTTTCTAAATAGCTCAACACATTCCTTTTTCAGCAGATGTGTCTCCTGAAGGATTAAAATCTGTGCAGGAGAATCTCTAAGATATTGTAGTATATTGTCCCTCCTCCCTTTCGTACGTAACCCATTGATATTCCATGTTGATACCCAAATCGACATATTCCTGCTTTTTTCCCCCCGGGCACATATAGCTCTAACTCAATGGGTGGTTGAGATCATAGCAGCCATGCTGTGGGCGGATCTCTAGAGAGCCGTTGAGTGTGCACCATTGGGTGTAATTGTAGGCCCCCTGCTCTGATTTAATGTGCCTCACTGTGTTGGCGTTGGTATTGGCAGAGCCTGCAGAGGGGCTGTTAAGCAGGGGCAGGAATGTTGTAGGCTCTCTCTGGTTCAAGGCTGCCCTGGAGCTCAGGAAGGTCTCCTCTGCGTCAGCACAAACGCTGCTCCTGCAGTCCCTGGAGAGCTGAGGGAGTCTCTGGCTGCTGGGGGGAGTGTTGTTTGGTATAAGGAAGGAGGAAAGGCTGGAGAAATAACTCACCTGCAAATCAGCCAGGTGGGGGGAACAAAATTCGGGCAAGCTCAAAACTTTTCAAAAGGAGAAAGTCGCTAATATAACAGAGGGCAGTAACAACAACTCCTAGAGCAGCTCTTAAATACTTCCCGAATATGTGTGACTTCTGAACATAGTGTGGAAGGAAATTACCCCCAAACTCAGGAGTGTAGATCCAAGGAGAAGTCTAGGAAGGAGGCGCAAAGGACAGAGAGAGCGCAAAGACGGAATGAAATTTTAGAGCGTAAATTAAAAATAACTCACTCTTTGAGGTCCTTTTTTAAAGTCTTTGAGGGAAAGAAATAGGTGCAGTAGAGAGGATGTGGGTGGTGGATAAACCAGTTCTTTGAATAATGGCAGCGGAGGGGAGTACACCTAACCCAAAGTGGTCTAATCAAAAACAACCTTGAATGATGCTAGTTTAGAGAAAGCTGGGCCAAGCGGATGATCCTACACAAGATAAGGAGAAGGCAAAACTTCCACCAGATATGGCCTTAAAGAATACTAGGGGAAGGAAATACAAATGTAGAGGCCCAGCTAGCCCCTTAGAGATGTTGTTTTCTTCGCTCACGGTTGATATCAGGAAGGGTTTTGTTGTATCTGAAGCAAATCAGGGTGAAATACATAGTGTTTGTTAGGCCTTTGTGAAAAAGATGGATATTCTCTTTGTAAGGACGTAACACTTGAGACTACATTAGGGAGTTGAAAGAAGATCTAAGCAATAGTAAAATGGAATTACAGGCACTACGGTGGGATGAGCGAGAATTGCAGGAGAACCTGGAGCAGCTGGAGAATCACTCAAGAAGAAATAACTTGAGGATGTTGAATGTCCAGGATGGAAAGGAAGGCGAAGATTTAAAAGCTTTTGTGATTTCCCTTATGAAAGCAACGGTCCAGACATTGCAAAAGATATTCAACGGATAAATAGAGACCCCTTTCACAAAAAATCCAAATAGGGGTGAAGCCGCAGAAGATTCTCTTTAACTCTCAGATGTATGCTCAAAGGGAAACAATCTTTCATGTGCTTTAAAATTGAAGACATTAGGAGGGAAAGGCTTCTCATTTGAGATTAGATCAGATCTATCACTGATTACCTTAGTTAGACAATGGGAATTGGGAAATGTCTAGAACAATTTTAAAAAGTAGGGGCGACAGCACAGATTAAATTCCCTGCATCCCTAAGAGTTATGCACAATAACAAAATGCATATGCTAAGATGTCAAAAGAGGCTGATGACCTATTAGAGGCTATCAAGAATGGAGGAGTAGGAAACTAGGAGATTATATGTGCATATGTGGAGCTGTAGGCTAGGGTGTGCCTGGTTTTTCCTAAGGATGTAAAGGGGGTGAAAGGGAGCCATATGAGTTTCTTTATGTTTATGTTTTGGTGGTGGGTGCGGGTGGTGCCGAGAAGGAAACTTGGAATAACATCAGGTCCAGAAGGAAGTATGGGTGGGTTCTCCAAGGTGGGTGGGTGAGAGGTAAGGGGAGGCAAAGGGTGGGGAGCATGTGAGATTTTGTTTTAATAATTTCCTCAAAAACCTCAGAGAGGTATAGCGTATTCAGAAGGGCATGAAAATCTTGCAACAAACATCATGTGAAAATATGGAAAAAAACATAAAATTCGAAAAAGTGCATTTGTTTAATATGCAGAAATGTTTCACCTTAGTACATCACATTATATCACTGCATTAGGATGTAATTAATAAAAGTTATCTTTTTTAAACATGAACTTGAACACATCCTTACCTCCCGCCATCATGTTAATGCCATTAATGAACTAAGAAGAAAGTCAGTTGTCATATGTACCCTGTTGGAACTGGCCCTTTCAGGTTGGCTGAGGGGATGCCCTAGCCAGGCAGAACCCACCACTGACGTCAGGAGTGGGTGATTACCCACACTGTATAACCTGTGCTTACCTTTGGGTAGCTTGGCACGGAGCAGAGGCAATGTGTAAAGCCTTAGCATAGCACTCACTCACAATAAATACATGGAGCGTCACAAAAGACCCTTCACACGTGATGTATGTAATTAACATATGCATTCAACACACACAATAATCAACACAACATGAACATCATGTATTTCTGGGCATAAATCACACTTGGAAATACTACAAGCAGTGCTAGGCCCAAACGTGTTGTGTTGAAATGACATCAGTAGTAAGCACATTTGGGAAAGATCCTATTCGAACTCCCCAGCACCCTCTTGTGGTGCAACACGTTGTCAGACCTAGGCCCACTCTAGCAACTCTTATAATTCAATACCTCACAGTTATAGGTTGCACTCCAGGTCACAATGATATAAAGAATTATAACACTTTTTAGCAGCACTGTGGGTTGAGGCTGCACAGGTGAAACCTATGTCAAACATAGTGTTCTTCTGGCAAGAAATCAATGTGTAAGGCAACACCGCTGGCCAGAGTCATTAATCACAGGCTGTCCGCAGGCTGTCACTCCCACACACTCACTCACTCAGCACCGATACGGAGTTCAGCTTATAGCAGGCAAGTCTGCATGGAATGTACTCGCACACATACGTACACAGCATTGTAATGCAGAGCAACTGATTCCCGCCAGGTCAATTGATAGCACAATGCAGATATCCTGGCCCAAGCCTCCCTCAACTCTCTAACTCACCTCGACAACCCTACGCTCAAAGATTGCAGATAACCCGCCCTCCCCCGATAATAGACTGCACACGGCCAAAGTCGCACTTAGTCAGGGTCTCAGGGAAGCAGGTGGGGGTAGTTAGCAGAACTCATTAGGACACAGTTGTCAAATGCAGGTTTAGCCACCACTCAGGAAGTTCACCCACAGGATGCGGAGCAGAAGCTAGCTGAGGGAAATAGCTGGGCACTCAAAAGTGTTCCAAAAAGGCATTTGGGCACCAGCCCAGTTCTGCAAGCACAGGGGTGTGGGGGTAGAGATCATGCATCTTCTAGATCCACATCTGATCATTCTCAAAAGCGTCCCTTCAACCCCGTCAGTCACTCACAATACCCAGGCCCGCTGCGGGCAATAATACCTGGTAGCACAATGTCATTGGGACCAGGTGAGGAGAGGGCAGTTGGTCCACTGCACTGAGGGCCCAATAGGGAACAATCAATGAATGGGGGCTGTATCAGGGTAGTCTCTCGAAAGAAAGAGGCACCCTGTCAGATACACGCTGAACAGAGTATCACCCAGGCAAACCGGGCACAACATCTGGTGTGCGATGATATGAGCCACACCTAAAATTCCATTCACACATTGTCTTGCCCACCAGCCTCCCAGTATTCCTTTCATCTTCTTCAGATAGATCATGTTATTTAGGAGGGACATGTTCACCTCATCATGTCAAAACAGCTCTGGGCAATTTTATACAATGCCTCCCCAGTTCCATCCTTTTTTACCCTGCAAAACCCTGTCACCCCCTTCACCTCCTTACTCACCATTCACCCTGTTAATCACCACTGCCATAATTTTGGCTCTCCATATCCTCGTGGGCAGCAGCTAGGGCAAAAATAAGGAAATCCTGTCCCATGTGTCACATACTATCCCCAAGTGCATCGTAATTATTTTGATGAATTCCAGCCTTGTTACCTGTACCAAGTCATTTTTAACCAGGTGAATCTGGACTGCATTTGGCTTGTCCATTTGTCAGAATATTTCCCACAATATTAATATATACTGACCCTCCAACAAGCCTCCCAGAATATACCATCTTCCTGACACTTTATCAAGATCCAGACCCAATTGTAGCCCATTGCACTGCCTATTTCAACGGAGTTGTAGCAAATTTTCCAATCACTCCATGCTACTTGAGCTGGTTTGTACATATCCCTACATGCAACCTCTCTTCCATCTGCCAGGCTTTTTCAAGTCTCCTTCCCTTATTCCTATTCTTACCACCCATTCTGCAAACATACTGAAACTCTCAAAATCTGAATATGTCCGGCATAGCCCTTGGGCATGGCTTTGCCAATTAAAGTTTGGGCCTGGAAATATATGCCAAAAGGTTGATAATCCTGAAGGTGTACAGGAAGGCTGATTGTATGTCCACCTTTCCCATGTCTGCTAGTCTGCCCCCTTTAAGACCCATCTCAGTCTGTTCAATGCTGGAATATGACAAAGAGCTTCCTCCCTGCTTTATGTAGTCATTCAATGATCCCCCTTTTGGCCAGGATAGGTAATGAATCATTTGAAATTCATCCTCAATCTTTTTTAGGACAATGCTGATTGTTGATATAATAAAATTATGTAAGGGGGAGAAGAAGGGACCAGCTATTCTCCCACAAGTGTTCTCCTTTGCCAATTTGTCGGTTACTATCTTTATCTTTTCATTGCACAATTTCAAGTTCTGTCTCATCATCGTGCTTCAACACCCTGCGCATGCTCCGTAAGATCTTCTGGTGGATCCGCACTGAAACCAGGAAGACGGTCACCCAGGCACTCGTCACCAGCCGACAGGACTACGGAAACACCCTCTACGTCGGAACCACAGCCAAACTTCAGAAAAGACTCCAACGCATCCAGAACGCCTCCGCACGAATCATCCTTGATATCCCCCGACACAGCCACATCTCCGGCCACCTGAGAGACCTACACTGGCTCCCCGTCAGCAAGAGGATCACGTTCAGATTCCTCACCCACGCACACAAGGACCTCCATGACCTGGGCCCCAAGTACCTCAAGAACCGCCTGACCTTCTACACTCCCACCCGCCAGCTATGATCAACCAGCCTCGCCCTCGCCGCCGTTCCACGCATCCGCAGACCCACCACCGGAGGAAGATCCTTCTCCTACCTGGCAGCCAAGACATGGAACTCCCTAACCATCCACCTCCGGCTAACCCAGGACCATCTCTCCTTCAGGAAGAAACTCAAGACCTGGCTTTTTGAGCAGTAAAGTACCCCTCTCCCCCAGCGCCTTGAGACCCCTCCGGGTGAGTAGCGCGCTTTATAAATGTCATGATTGATTGAAGTTCCCCGCTCATGTGTTCATTCTCAGACCTGAATCCTGAAGTTGTCCATAAAGCCTGCCAGCAAATATGTTGCTGCAACCCTGTCTACTCCAAGTATTTTACCCAACACTTGAATAGTACCACCATAGTCCCTAGCACATTTCTCCTTCTAATTCTTTTATGCATCCATGTTCATCACTCTGCACATATACAACAAGGTGTCCACGTACTCTCTCCTCATCCTGTCCCCAGTGTGTCTATGGGTTTAGGATTGCTGAGGTCTCTTGTCTCTGACCCCCTTTCTCTTCATGAACCACCTTCCAACAGTTATTGCTTGTCTCGTGACAGCTGTGCCACCCTCCAACACAGGCTTGCACTTGCTGCTATCCTGAATCTCACTGCCTCTGTGTTTCACTTCCACTGGCAAACTGTGACAACCCCCAGATTCCCCTCAACTCTTCCTTTAAGGCTGAACTCTGGCCCGTGCTCCTTTTGAGCTGTCTGGCCTTACATTTTGCCATCCCAGCCTCTCCATTTGTTCTATCTGTACTTCTAACCCGCCTTCTTCAAGTCACTCAATGTGTCCTGTGCACCTCTGGTACTGTTTCTTTCAGAATAGTACCTCGGGCTGCTGCACCTACAGCTCCCTTTCCCCCTCATCTCTTGTCCAAGGTCCTCTGCATCTTAGGTCTGTGTTGATGAACTTCTTGAGGCGAGGGGGACCTTATCTGAATCCGCACTCTCTGTTATATGCCAACTAACCACTGTCTACCAGTCCCGGGTAGTGTGGTTTCCCTCAAGTATAATTCTAGCCCTTCAGACTCGAATCTTGGATCTCCAGTGCCATCTGAGCTCTTTACCTTTGAGGGGGCCTACTAAGACTTCCATCCTATTCTTCTTCCATATCCCTCCTTGGCTGCGATGCTAGGGATGCCTTGCCTCCCCCCCCCTCTACGGGGTACGCTTCCAGGGGCCTTCCTCCCAGCTTCTTAGTCAATTAAAGTGTGTTGACCAGCCCTAATGCCCCACTATGACTGCCACCTTCGCCTTACTTCCCTTATTCAATGTTCTTGGCGTGGGCACTGGTTCCAGTTTCATTTTACTTGTTCTGTCTGCTGTGCCTTCTAGGCAATGTCTCCTTTAAACGTATTTTTCTGGTGGACCAACGAACATCCCTGAGCTTGGGTGGGAGCGGCTTCTCATTGGAAGTTACATTGGCTGCCACCATGCCAACTTGCCTCTGGGGGTGTCAGGGATGGCAGAAATAAGAGGACCATGCCCCTCCTCTGATGTGGGTGAGGGGGAGCCATAAGCCAACACTGCTGCAGTGACCTCTGCCAATGCTTCTCTTTGGGCATTTATGTTGGTGTAGGCATTGCTCCAGCTATCAACCGAACATGCAGAGTTGCATTTTGAAGTAAAGTCTATGATAAAGTACCCTGTTAAATTGCTCTTAGTAGATACTTTGTGCTGGAGAAGTCATGTGGCGAAACCTAGTTACCATAGTGGCTCACTTGCCACTGCTTTTAATCCAACTTCTACTGATTTCCATGGAGAACAATACGCAATTTAACTTTGGGAAAAGTATACAACTAAACATCATTTCTTTTACCTTTACTCATAAAATTAAGGATGTTTGGAGCAATTTCCCATTTTAAATCTGGCACTAATATATACCTTTTTTGATGAAAGTTTAGAACTGCAATGTCTCTTAAAGTTTTCCAAGCTTTTGAACTGGCCATCCTGTGTCTTGAGTTCTTGTGATTTCTTGCACGGATTGACATTTTTAGCCTCGGTTTATTAAAGGTGTAGGGAACTGATATCCGAATATTTTGAACAAAGTTGAAGGTAATGTCATACACCTTATACTGTCTCAGTAAATCTGTGGATTTTCTGGACAACATAAATGTCAAATCTGTGCAAGGCTGATTCTATGCACACCATCGGGATATGTTGCTCTTAGTCCTGCTAGCTCACAGTGCACCATCTATACCCCAAATCTGCTAAGGTAACAAATGGAATGTGCAACCCCAGAACATGAGAACCCTGGCTCCCCAAGGAAATCTTGGTAACAGGCTTAAATCTTTTTGTTGGGTTACTCATGCATACCCAGAGAGATACATAGGAAATACAGAACATGACTTTCAACATTTATTGATGCATTGTGTTCTGGAGTAAAATATGTGTGCTGTAATAATCAGTAGAAAGAAACAGAATAACAGCATTATGAGAATAGTGAAAAAGATGAACAATTAAACCATTTTGCTGTTACAGAGAATATATGCTTGAATATAAGTACTTGAATATATTGTACTCCTACATAGCGCTACCTATCCTAGTCTGGTTACTGTGGGTGAACCTGCCAGATACCTGTAGGGTGAACTAACTCCCCCGTTACCTGTGGGAAATGTGGCATCAGGGTGCCATCTTGGTGGAGAGTTGGGCAGAATCCCTCTCAGAGATAAACAGAAATCAGCTGAGCCGGAATTCCAGCATTCCAAGCGAAATGCTCCTCTAGCTAAATAAGGGAGTGATGTTATGTAATAAACATCACCCATGTTGCCATACTGAAGTCCAAGACAGGCCGCTATTGTTTATTCTATTGTGACAGCTCTGTTGCCGAGCGCAAAATATGAACCAGCAATATTTTGTGCAGTGAATTTAGCCCTTGTACGGAATGTTCAAAGTATTTGATAATATACCTACAAAGTGGAGATATAAGCAAAGCTGTTTCAGAGAATATATTCCTACACAGGCACACAAGCAAATGTGTTAAATGTCATTGTGTTTAAGAAAAGAAGGCAACTTAATACGTGAGCATGTAAAATGGTGGTGTTTCTACTCTGGCCTATAATGTGACCACATGGCGGGGGCCAATGTTAACAAGGTGTAAACAAACTGTGTGATTAATTCAGCCCTATGGTGAAAAGTGATTGTCTTTGTCCAGCTCATATTTTGTAGTAATGTTTGATTTGTCTCACAGAGGATACGTGATCTTGAAGATAAAATAGAGCTGCAAAAGAGACAACTCAAGGAAATAGAGGAAAAGGTAATATTCTAAACAAATGTAAAGAGAAAATACGATGTATATAACCACATTTGTCACTTGTATTTTAAAAGAAATCTTTCTTTGTTGCAGCCTCACTTGCTTAACAAGAGTTGTATAATATTAACGTTTTTATTGATTGATTGAAAAAGAGTTGTAATAGTACTAATGATATATTTATGGAAATTATGGAATGAGGTGAATGGAGACCTTCTCCTAGACTGTGGGCTGCTGGAAGGAAAATGCAGAGTTCCCATGCAGTCCCTGCTCTGCCGATATCTGCAAATTATAGTATCTAGAACCATGGTGTCGCTGAGAAGCAGAAATGTGTTTGCTGGCCTCCAAATGTTATAAAATAAAGGGAGCATAAGCAGTATTTTTCATATCCACAAATCTGTACTATTTGCAATGCAGATAGTAATACATTTTTCTTTGCAACAGTTGAGCTGTATGTGTTTTTTCACCTTAACTTATTAGTTTGAGGTAACTAAGACATGTCTTATCTTGCAAAAGGTTGAACCTGTACAAATATTCTTTTGACTCCAAATGTATTGCAGATTTTTTTCCTAAAAAGCATCCAGTTTTCTTGACAGGAAAATGGGTTGAGTTTAAAAAATAAAGCTTTTTTTAAAAGCAATCACAAGCATTGTGGTCTGCTGACACCAGTAGGTCTCCAACCCTGTGATGAAAGCCATTTTTTAGTGGGTTGCAAATTTTGATCTACCTCATTAAAATTCATTCACTTTCCGACCCACTAGGAATTCGTAATTTGCAAAGTGACCTATTAATACGTAGTTCAGTTTGCAGAATAGCACTCTGGTCACAAAAATAATGATTGCAAATTGCTATTGGTATTTAGTGGCCAAGTTTACATCTGGCTGTTAGTCCACTGCTAGCTTTCTCATGGCGTCACCAACGGATATTTATGGGGCTTTTGCAGGTGACTGAGATATCTTTTCTAAAAGAATAGCAATATAGTGAAAATCTGCGATATCTGTGCACTGAATACCTGTCTTTTTATAGGATGGAACCAAAAAAGTACGGAAGAAGAGCAGCAACTAATTATTCACACAGTTTTTGAGGCAACACAATAATGCAGCAGTAATATTGTTGTAATGGCCCTGTAAAGCAGAGCTTTTTTATGGTATATACACTTTATAGCTGTATTTGTATAGTTAAGTAACCATCTGAAAATTCAGACTCTGGAAAATAATATCAAAATCACCATCCAACTATTAACATACAAGAAAAGAGGGGATGCCATTACCAAAACCGTTGCTGAGAATAAGAGTTCCTCACGGAAAGCACAATCATGAAACTAAAATAATACAAAGTTTTCTCAAAGGTAAGCATACCCTTACATCACAGATTATTAGATAGAAAAATCAGAGAAGACTGTAGGAAAAAGGGCACACAAGATGGATCATTTGACTAGCCCTCCAGTTTCAATGACTAGAGTAGTGGAGAATATATAGAAAAGGGAGCTTCAAGCCACCCACTGGGGGAAGGCCAATTATCTTTTCTCACAACCAAGATTTGGACCACCAATGTCATTTTTACTCTGTAAGAAATTGGGTCACTGTTTGACTGGTGTGTGACCCTGATAAAACATCAACCACAATCCTTCACACAAGCAAACCTCAAATTAACCTGGGCTCAACCCCCTGGTAGCTTGGCACAGAGCAGTCTGGCTTGAGAGGCAATGTGTTGTGTTTGTGCAACACTTCAAACAGTAAAACAGCGAAAATACCACCAAAAAAGATTTCTACACCAGGTTAGAAAAGTAGAGCTTAATTTAATTTAAAGAAAACAAGACCAAAACAAAAAAAATCCAATCAGTAGAATCAGTTATGAATTTTTAAAGAGTGTAGTGTAAAATAGCGCCGTAAAGCATAAAGCGCCAACCGCAGCTATCTAGTTGCGCTGGACTGAGTCAAAGTCAAAAGTTCAGGCTGACCACAATGGAGCTCAAGTCAGAAACAGTCCTAGCTTAGTCCTACTGAATGTTTACCTTCTGAAATTTTGAGCCAAGAGTCCCTTTCATGTTTTCGAGAGGGCTGGGGGAAGGAAGGAGAGTGTCAGAGGAGAGTGTTTGCCTGGTGCAAAGAGCAGGCTGAGCATCGTGGATCGGCTGGCTGTGGATTCGGGTTCGTGATCCGCCGCGGGTGGTCAATGCGGCTGTGTGAAGAGACGGGCTGGTGACAGCTCTCACAGGTTTTCGGTGTGAGAGGTGCAATCTAGGTGTGAACGGGCCTGTTCACGGTCGCGAAGACCCCAAATACTTAATTAAGAGCCGTGACCCACACCAAGGGTACAGGACCTGAGAGGCACCACGTAGGGTTCAGGAAATCGCTGCAGCTGGCTCTAGGAGCTGTTTGGTCAGCCTTTTGTGTCTCTAAAGCTCAGATCCCGAGGCCAGCAGTCTAGCCCTTGGAGTCACTCTACGGTCCTGGGTTCAAGATGAAGTTGCAGGTCCAGTTCTTCCTTCCCAGTCAAGAGGGCAGCAGGTCAGCACAGCAAGGCAGTAGTTTCTTTAGAGCAGCAGTGCAGCAGAGTGGATATCCTTGTAGCAGCACAGTAGTCCTTCTTCCTGGCAGAGAATCCACAGGTCTAGAAATGTACCGAAGAGCTGATTTCTGAGGTTCAGTACTTATACCAAGTTGAGCCTTTGAAGTGGGGGAGTAGCTTCTTGACGTTTCCCTTTGAAGTCTCCAGGCATCCTGACTTCCCTCCCCTGGCTCCAAACTAACCACAGGAGATATGCAGCCCTTTGAGGGGAGGCAGGGCACAGCTTTTTTAGTTGTAAGTGGGTTTGTGCCCATGTCCTCCCTTCCATCCTACAAGTGATGGCTCATTCACGCACACCTAAGCTCCCTATTATGTGTGACTGTCTAGGAGGAATACACTAAGCTCAACTTTCAGCTACAGACAGGCATATGACCAGAGACAGGCTACAGGCACTAAATAGCCAAGGCAAGAAAATGCCAACTTTCTAAACGTGCTATTTTCAGAATGGCAATTTAAAATCCCACTTCACCATAAGATAGGACTTTGAATAGTGATTCCAGAGACACCAAACGTGAACTAGTTATCTTCTCCCAATTGGAAATTTCACCTATAAACTGAAATAAGGCAGCTTCAATGTTAACCTGTGGGAGACATAGGCCTTGTAGAAGGGATAAACAAATTTAAGAGTTTTTCACTACCGGGCATGTAAAATTTAAAAGTAAATGTCTGACTTTTTAAAGACATTGCACCCTGCCTGCTAAGCTGTCCAGGGCTTACCCTTGGGGTGACTGTATATGTATTAGAATGTAAGGTTTGGATCTGGCAAAAATGGTTTATTTTAGGTTTATTCAGTTGTAATTAATAACAGGTTGTTAGTTTAAAGGAGGGTTTGGCTGAGCAAAGTTTTCTTAAGCTAATTGAGTGAAACACTGTTTGCACCTGTATCTGGGGGTTATATATAGTTGTAGTAATATGTATGTTAGCATACTCTGCCATAGTTATGCAATGGCAATGTTGTTTGTGTGTGTAGAGAAAGGAAATATTTTGTTATCTTAACGGCTAGCTTGCGCTGCACTCTGAAGCTGCACTAACTGAACTGGATCACGTGCTGAAGACCCAGCGCTTGAATACATCTTCACACAGCACCTTCAGGTCATACTGACAGAACACTGGATCACGGCCTGGTAGCCTCGATGCCGTCTCACGCGGGCAAGCACACAATAGTCAAAATGTCTCACACTGCACCTCAAATGTGACTTTTCTACCTGCCATTAAATCACTATCCACAAGGAGGCAAAGTAAATAGGGAGCAGTGTGCCTACATTCCACTTTCAACTAACAACCGCCAACTGCAGCTGACCTTAGCGCGTATAAATTACAACAATACTCACATGCCGCTTGGCCCCAATACCTTTTAACTGTTTTTGTTCTTGCCAGAACTTGCTCCCAACACCTCACATAGGTTGGAGGGGAGGTAAACACCACTCCGGACTCCCACACTTCCTTGAGGTCCTTGCACTGCGTCTAGGGATAGATGTTTCCTACAATTGTGATTACAAATGCTACTGCACTGGATCCGACCTCACTGTGGCTGAAGTATGGCAAATCAGGCGCTTGTCACCAAATTGTAATACTTCAGTGTATAATCATTGTACTTCATGAAAGCTTCATTCACCAACAGTCTCAATCGCTAGGCTTACTTGCCTGCTCATGCCCAAGTGATGCTTTCAACCCCCTGGAATCTCCCAAAACACCAAGATTCCACAGAGCACTTACATGACGGCCAGCCGTCAAGATTACAACTGTATATAGTTGCAGTAATATGTATGTTGAAATACTCTGCCATAGTTATGTCATGCAAATGTTGTGTGTGTAAAGAAAGGCGATAGGTTGTAAGCTTCATACCCAATGGGGTTGCCATAGTGCTCTGAGAATCAATTGTAAAGATGCCTTTATGGTATAATCGCTATGGTGGACAATAAAGTCATAGTTAATGATTGTGTTAGTGTTCTTGTAATCACACTCTAGGCCACCATGTTGGATGACTCCTGACCTCACTCCATTCTGTGATGAGTTCGGAAAAGTCCTCCCATCATTGGCTAACCCTCGATAAGGGTTGACGATCAAAATGTAAATGTAAATTGATACTTGTATAGCGCACTACTCACCCGCAAGGGTCTCAAGGCGCTTGTACGAATACCGCTGTGGAACCCATCCAGGCTCTCCCTGTGAGGCGTCCACTCCTGGGCACCCCCAAGGTGGAGGCCAGGCATCCTTAGCGTTGTGGGGGCCGTTGTGGAGATTAAGCAAGCTATTGCCCATAGTTGCAGAGTGGGACTCCATGATTGGAATCGGCACCGAGGCGAGAATTATCAGGTCCGTGGAATTTTTTAGCCCAAGACCTGCCGAGGCGGGGAATTGAACCCTGGTCCCGGGCCAGACCTCTGTATCAGGGTCTGCCGCTCTAACCATTGAGCCACACTTCTCCACTCAAAGGAGGCGCCTAGAGCTTCAGTCTCCAGCTCCTCATGGGCGGCTGTGCTTCTCTGTCCCGCCGCCTGGTGGGCCTGCCATCAACGCCATGGCCTGATCAGTGCCTTATTGATAGTTTGAGTTCTTGTGTGTATGTCTGGATGTATGTGTATTTGTGCACATGTGCTGTGAATGAGTAAGTGCACATGTATGGGTGAATTCTTGTCACGTGTCTGCTTGTGTTTGTGAATGGACGGGTGAAAGTGTGTGTGCTTGTGACTGGATGGGTGCGAATGTGTGTGCCTGTGGATGGGTGGAACTGAGTATGTAGTGTGTGCCGGCCCCACTACTTCTTCAGATTACCAGCCACCACTTTAGTGTAAGCCATGGTATTGTACTGCTTTACGTGAGGTGGCTAGAATCCTTGCTCTTCTCAAAATGTTTTTTTACATAATAAGGATCATTCCTAGCAGTTTAAGGATTTTTGATAAACATTTGTATCTTAAAAAAGAAATGTATAGTTTTGTTTAAAATGTTTTGCTATTCACAATGTGCATATAGGAGTCTCAATAAATATGGTGAAATATGAGATTCATCATACATTTTTATTACCACCCACCGTTTTTCATGAATTGTATGGCGGGTTTTGCTCCTGAAAAATACTTTTAATTGAAAGGAATTCAGGAATGTCCAGTGCAGAGGTGTCTAACATAGTTCTAGAAGACCCGGATCCATTCAAGATGTTCAAGATAAACAGTACAGAAATTAGTTTGATTCGTTTTACATTAATTTTTGTAATGTGCGGACGCTGAAAATGTGCCATTAATACATTTCTTTGGACACACATGGCCTAGAAAGACGTTTCTAAAGATAGTTAACATTTATTTTAAATTAAGTATCCATATGCATCTGTATTAGTTGATTGTTTTATACAATAGTTTCAGTTCCCCTTTTGTAGTCCATTTTTTAACACAGTAAGTTCACAACAGCTTATTATTGTGATGAATTGTAAAGATGTATTTGATGATAATGGCTAAATTAGGACCAAGAACTGCATAATACATCAGAATGTTCTGTATTTTATAAAGCACCAAGTGACTTATTTGTTGTTTATTTCTTATAGAGTATGATGTAATTTGCATTGTTATCACAAAATTCCGTGTAACATATCTTACATCTCTTTTTTCTTTTTTTCTTGTTTTATTTTGATGTTATGTTATAGTTTTTGTTCCTATTTTTGTTTTTCTCACTAGCGTTCATTCTGTGGCCTTGATGATAAATCTGAGTGGATAATAATGGTTGGTATTCTTGTTCCTACTTTAAATGAACACAAGTTGCATTTTGAAAACTTAAGTTCCTATTTTTAAGAAGTATTCTTTATACTACATGCATAAAATTGTTACAGTTTCTATCAGTATTGACAATAAACATGAAGAGACGAAGAGATGAACGGTATGTGCTTATCGTGGTAGGAACACAGCATGTCATTACCATGTGCACATGGCATATACGTGTCCTGAATACCTGTAAAGAGCCATGCCAATCAAACAATGGCTTGAATGTGTGAATAAAAACCATCAAGGCAAACATACATCTAAAAAAACAGATAATACAATTTAAACAGTTAAACAATTACAATAAGAATTTGTATAGCCCCATATCATTATTGCCAGATTCCCACAGACAACACTTTTACTTTCTGTTCATTAATTAAAGTGACTGGTTAATCTAATAATTGCAATTAAACCCGTCTTATACTACCCTCATCAAGAGCTAAAGCAAGTACAATGGACAGATAGCAACATTACCTTCATGATATCTTGCAATTTATATAGTCCATTTGCATTCCCAAATAATATTATTGTTGAAGAGAAATTTGTCATTGTAGTTGTTTTAACCCTGGCCTGGCCTGGTCAGCGTTGGTTCAGCCTCCACTGCCCCTGGTAAAGAACTGCCCATCATAGTTGAGATGGCCACCATCCTGGTGTGGCTCTCTATGATGAAAACAGTTCTGCTAGTGCAGCATATGCACTTTCATCACACTTGAATCGAAAGTGGGTCACCAGTATTTTTTCACCACTTGGGGGCTGATTACTACAAGGCCTTGTAAGGCTCTAGGGACGCATCGTAATGGGCTGGTCGAATTCCTTTCTGACTGCCTCATTTTGATGGAGGTATTCGGAAAGCTATTCGCCCAGTAATTCCAGCTGGCTTCCAACAGGCTCTGAGAGTCCATCTGCCAGTCTGTCTGACATGGAAACCATCGGAAAGCATGTCAGGGAGCCCTTAGCAGGGTCCCCTTTGGTGCACGGCGTCCGGTTGGAGGCCGAGGTGATCACTGCCTGGAAGAAAGTGCATATTTCTGTAGTTCTCCCATTTTTTTCTGAATGGACATACTGGCATATCTAACTCTGGGCACTGGGAGGCTGCTGAACACCCACAAGTGTATGTGATATTCCCCTTTAACCATGGTAATAAATGGCTAATTTGCAAGTAAGGCCACAGTAATATGGAACAGATAATGCACCAATCGAATAAATGTCGGATGTCATGTGTGAGCTGCAGTGTTTAATTATACCACTTGGGGTGACCCCAATACATGGCATCTGGATTGCACCTGCAAACCTGGACTGCTGTCACTAAAGACTGCAACTAGCACAGGTCAAAGTAAACCTTTTATGACATGTTGAAAAACCTAATTTTAACATTAGTTGTGTCAACAATAAGTTGTGCTTTAGAGCCCACAACATCCCGAATGTGGAATGGGCATGGATTTGCAGTAATAGAAATGACAAGAATCAGTCCTTCCATTTTCTAAAGATCTGCATTAAGAAAGAAAAATCACACTTTTCTAAGTTGGCTTAGGAAAGCACTCCAATATATCAGCTTGAGCATTGTGACATATAGCAAAAATCTAATTAATTGGTGATCATAGATTTGAATAAGTATGCCCAAAGATGATTTTTGTAAAAGTTGTTCATCCCTAGCTGAAGCCTGAACCATACTAAAACTGGCTCTTCCAGGCTTCCGATCCAGGAGTGTCAGTAATTATATCTCCTCAGGGACATGGCCAAGAGGACCAATATGGCAGTTACACAAGCACATGTGCACAACAGAGGCAGCTATATGTGGCAGGAGGCTCCGGGATGATGTTTGGGCTCTGTGCAAGCTTACTTCACTGGCTACTAGCCCCGAAGGAGGTGGGGAAGCGCTGAAAGAGGCCCATGCGGCAGAAACCTGTAACACGGTCCTCCAAATCATGCCCGGCCTCCCTTTGCGGCCTATCTGTGACTGACCGAAGAACTCCTGCTGTTGTTGGGGCTGCAGATGGGACTGCTGCTGCCAGGCATTGAGCAGAAAGCTGGTGTCGGATAACCTTGTGGAGGGAGCTGACTGGTGAGCGGTGGCACGAGGGCTGGGCTTGTTATGACCTGTCTTTGCCAAACTCGGCCTGGCGACCCTTTTGGTGAGGACATGTTAAGTTCTATGTTAAGTCCTTTACTGTTTAATTTATACATGACCCCCCTCTCTCCTCTGACTGGAGAGGCGGGAGCCATAATTATATCTTATGCCGACGACACCCAGTTATTGTTCACCTGTGCAAAAGGAAAAGTTTTTGACGGCGAGAAAATAAATAACTGCCTGAGAAAAATCTTCTCCTGGTTTAGTCGTAACCAGCCTCAGTGTAATTCGGCAAAGTCAGAAGTGATTCTCTTCGGAGCCTCAGATCCAGTTGAATGGAGGCAGTGGTGGCCATCTGATATATCCCCCCCTCTGTTCTCGGTGGGAGTAGCCAGAAATCTTGGGGTACAAATGGATGATTCCTTGGATATGAAGAAGCAAATCCAATCAGTGACAGGAACCTGCTACGCAATTTTGAAAACACTCCGTAAATGTCTACCTCTTCTGTCACTAGCCCACAGAAGGACGGTAGTCCAGGCTCTTATTACATCACGACTGGATTACACTAACGTCCTCTACTTGGGTCTCCCGGAATATCTATTAAGTAAACTCCAGGTGGTACAGGATGCCGCAGCTAGAGCCATCCTTATGCTTGGCCCTCGTGCGCACATTTCCTCCCACCTTAGGAACCTACATTGGCTTTCTATTCACCGTAGAATTCAGTTTAAGGTGTTGACATTGGCTTTTAAAGCTCTGCATGGCTCTGGTGCTCATTACATCAGGAAAAGAGTGAGCTTGTACACGCTTGGCAGATTCCTAAGATCATCCCATCTATATTTTCATTAGTGTGCCCAAATTTGCACGCTCTCGCAAAGGTGGTCGTTCTTTTCAAGTTCAAGTTGCCCCTTGTGGAATAAACTCCCGGCCACATTGAGGGAAATATCTGACATCTGGCTTTTCAGGAAGCAGCTCAAAACGTGGCTTTTCCAGTAATAACCTTACCTCTCTTAGGAGCTGTCTCTACTAGTTTCCATTAAACGTTGTGCTCCGTTAGCGCTGGGACACTCTTTTTGAGTAGCTGTGTGCTCTATAAATGCGTTCTAACATAACATAACATAACATAACATGGGCACCTCAGAGGGCCCCCCTCTTGATGAGCAATGAGGCCTGCCGTGGGAAGGATGGAGGGACCACTCTCTGCACTCTGGTCTGCATCGCCACCCCAGAAACAAGCAGGACAGGAAGAAGTCCCCAGTGCAACAAGCACAATACAGGATGAAATCTGCACTGTTGGCGGTGGATTACTCCTATTTATTTATTTATAGATTTATAACGCGCTAGAATCGACTCTATACAGAGTATCACTGCGCACAGAAAGAAAAAAAGAAAACAGAAAAGGAGCCAGTAGCAACAAGTTGGCATATAGTTCATTGGTCATCGGAAGGTGCACAAACTAAACCTGAAATAGGAATGTTTTAAGTTTCTTTCTAAACTTTAAATGTTCTGGACATTGCCTGAGATCGAGAGGGAGTTTATTCCACCAAGTGGGTCCGACAACCGACAGAGCCTTGCCACCTTGTCTGACCTTCCTAGGGCTTGGCATAGAGGTTGCAGCTTCTTCCTAAGAGCACACTGATGGCAACACCTCTTCCATGCTGCTGTCCTCACCACAGGATGTGGAGTAGCACCCATGTGTGACCTCTCAGACGGCGGATGATCTCCTGTAGTAATCTGGGCAGCATTGGTGAGACATTATAGGTAGTTTACAGATTAGTTTATAGCAACTTACATTACTTTGTGCCCTCTCACTTCTCGATTCGTTGGCCTACACAGCTTAACTGAACAGAGTGCACAACACTGGTTCCCCAGTTGACAAATTGGACCTTGGCATTCATACCCTGGAGAACGTTCACTACTTTTTTAGTGAGGTGCCAAACCTGCAACCCAATCCCTAATAAACCCATATGGTGGGGTGCTGAGTTTTCAAATGTTGGCATGACACATTAAAGAGATGCAATCTTGAGCAAAACAGTGCAAAGTCAATAACCTTCTGCAGCTCAGAGTCATGCAGATAGGCCTACTACTAGAGTCCCGAAGCTCTGTAAAAGAGACTAAGGCTTCAAAAGCCCTAACGAGGTCAGGTCTGCACTAATTTCTCCACACATGAAAGGGGTGCTTTAATATGAATAGAGACAGATACTTCCTTTACAACAAACTCAGCGATAACTGACCAGGCGAGTATATTTGTTTCTGCTAGAGGGCAGGTTGGAAGGTGATCCAACAGTTATTGGGAGCATATACACCACACATACTGACCAGCAGGAGTTCCAACTGCGTCGACCAACCTACACACTAGATGCACACCCCATGGATACCTGGGGAAGATTCTTACATTGTCCCAGATGTTGTGTTGGAAAATCCCACTCGGCTGTACCGAGTGGGACCACAGTACCACCATTTACAACACTAATAAGATCTACTCTTTTTTTCGATCACACATTATTTATATGTGTGATTGGACTGAATAGTCTCCTCTGCAGACATTACCCCTCCTTTTATTACCTAGACAGATACATCCAATCAAGCCCCCTGTTAGTCCGCCTGGAGTGTGGCAGGGTCCTGCCACTCATACCGACATTGTGTCTTTAGGTCTCGATGCTGGAGGACCCTATGCTGCATGACTCAAATATGTGATTGCATTGCTAATAGCGAAGGCTCAGTCTTCTCCAAAGAACTGGAGTGGGAAGCGCTCAAGATGGTGGTGCGTGTCCATTGTATTCAGCGAGTACGAGGTAGCCGAAAAACTCTACAAATAAAATTGTCCAGAATAGAGGACACCTACAATGAAATTGAACACCAACCTCTCACATTCAAGCCAGCATGGTAATCTGTGAAACAGAAGCAGAAATACGTGAAACCTTTGTTGCATAGATTATACTGCTTACACTTACACTACACGTGCCCATTCAGAGAGAGTCAAGTCTGGTTGTTAATTAGACTGGGCAGTAAATGAAAAGGTGAAATACTTACCCATCACATCACTTCGAGATCTTGAACCTGCCCCTCTTGGGAACAATCCAACCCAAACTGCCAAACCTGGTCCTCCCTGGACCGGAATCAAGTATCCTGGTACCAGTTTCGGGGTAACACCACTCATCAGTAAGGCTAGCTTGAATCCAGTGGCACAGCGAGCAAGGGACCCTTGTCTAGGCATACCCATCCCATTTAGGGCAGAAACTGCTGCGGCAACAAACGATGGACGGAAGGCTGAATGAATCAATCATTTACCCCCAGCCAAGAGATCTGGGTAAAATCCGTCTTTATTTTGCTCACTACGCCACCCCAGTTTGAACCCATTGAAAATCCTCTAGATTGGTGTCAGTGGCGCAGCTTTGCCTTGACCGTAGCCTTGGGATTACTAAGAATGCCATTCCGTATGCTACACCCATACCCCCAGGCGGTCAATCTAATTGCAAGGAGTTATATGAGAGTCCTGAACTTCACCAATGGACAGAGCCTGCTTTGAGAATCTAGGATACCTATTCCAGTAGAGTCAGCTATTGCCTTTTCAGGCGCTAAACAAACAATTGTCTTTACATATGGGCCAGCTCCTTGCACATGTTTAGTTCTTTCATATATCAAATGATAACTTACAAGGAAATGGCAACACATTAACTTGTACACACATTATAGACAATTTGACCGGTTCAGTGACACATTAAGTGACATTACACACTTGAGTTAGGCATACTCACAAGCATTCTAGGACATCCATCGCCACTCCCCATCCCTAGAGTGTGTATACCTGGTGCAATCTATTACACCATTGTGGGTAGTGGCGTAGAAAGGGGAGGACGGGGGTGACAAAAGCTGTGGCTCACCCCCACACCACCCCTCTCTTACATTTCGAAAACTAGCACATATCTTCAGTACTGTTTCTTGTGTTTTTATTGAATTCATCCTTGACCTACAGAACTGTCTTTTATTTTGATTTTCACTTAAATGGTTGTTGAGGTCTCACTTCTCTTTTTAGTTTTTGACAATTCCTTTGGCCTGAAGAATCTCCTGATCAATCTGCAGTCACTGTCTCAGCAAAATCACAAGAATACTGTCAGCAGGCAACGAAGGCCTCGGCAATTCTAAATATTGCATGCGGTGGTAAGGTGTATCGAGGTATGGGGGACCCCTCTGAGCACCTAACACTGCACTGCAGTCCACAGTGTTACGTAAACCCCCCAGCGCTGCTACACTTTCGGATTCATTGCAGACTGGCATGTGATTTCAAACTAAGTTGAAGTCTCACCTGTTAGATCTGTCTGGGAGTATAGGTGATCCCAGCCTTTGACCATGATGGTCTTTATGAGGGCACGTTGACTTTCTGAATGCACCCAATCTCATGTCCCCCCAAGCCATCTCTCACCACATAGAAGTGGGATTCTGTAGCAGAGTTCTAGGCTGCATGATTCCAACTGCAGTGCATGGTTGTGCACAAGATAACCCTGGTGCCACATTAAAGGTATTCTGAACTGGTGCAAACCATTGCCACTGTAATGGTTTTAGGTCTTCTGCTTGCGGAATATAGAAAGGAACAAACAGATTTTCCTCCAATGCATGTACACCAAAGCAAACACAGCGAACTCATAGTGAGGAAACAGTTTTTACATACATACGGTGCTCATCACATGTTTTGAGTAATAGAGATTTCAACACAAACATTGTAACCACTCTTTGAAAATAAAGTGGATATGCACTATTTTTGATGCTTTTGTAATACAAAATAAAAAAATGGACTCAAACACAATTCCATCTTTCATTATTCGAAATTGTTATCTTTCTACAAAAAAAAAATATATTCTGAAACTATTACTGAACAGATGCTACACAATTTCATGCTTACAAAGCAATGTGAGTGTATGTGTTGTGTAGTTTTTTAAACAACTAAACTTTAGTCCACGAAGAGGCCTTCATTAAAAAAGTTAGCCAACTGATTTTGCGCTGTTTTGCCACCTATGTGAGAACTGATTTTGCCTCAAATTTCACAATGGAAAAGTGAATGTAATGGCTTCATCCAAAATGATGGTATTTACAAACGTGTCTAGTAGTACTACTGTAATTCTACTTCATGAACTCATACATGCAAATGTATCAAGAATAAAGGTAATAAGAGAAATAAGGCCTAGTGCTATGTAAATGTTGCACGTGTACATGAAATATATTCACAAAAAAACCCTGTTGATATTCCACAACTTGTGTTTCGCTACAAAATCTATTTTTCAAGACTTAAAAAATGTGTAACTATCATATGGCAGTCAGTATATGCACACTGCTTTATCAGATAATACAGTTAAGAGGCTTTGCAGACTAATTAATAAAATATAGTAATGTCTGCTTGAAGCAGATGGTGGGTGTTCATTAAAAAAAACACTTTAAATATGTGATGAAGTGCATATCAGAGATAAAATACGTAGGATCCTTGAGAGTTTGTCTTCCCATAGGATTTTTTATTGAAAGGTTATTGTTTCAGTACAAATATTATGCTAGACAGTGCACACTCTCTTCTGCACTATGGTACATCGTACGGAGCAGCGATAATAAAGCGCCAGTGCAGGGAATGAAAGCAGCAGCTGTCCACCATTCAAGAGAATGACATACATGTGCACCAATACACAAATGCAAAAGTTCATAACACAGAACAGCTCATTATCCAGAATATTTCACCTTCATCCATTATAAAACAGCTATGCAATATAGCCGTCAATCTTGCTCTCACCAACAGGACTAGCAGTTAGAAGTGTACATGACCTAAAACATCAAATATCGTCCCTCTTTTCAAACCATCAAACCTTCTCATCTAGTGACACTAGTATACGAACTGGATCCCTGTGAATTAACTAAACAACAACAGCTTCTCGGAGAATGCATAATTTAGTCAACATTACGGCATAATGTTGTCATCCTTTGCTGCATAATTAATTCCAGTGGCCCCACAGCAGGCAGCACATGTTAAAAGTGTTTGTGAATGAAGCAGGGAGACTGTGAAGTTTGCGAACTTAGTTTGGTGTGTGAAAATCCTGCATTGCCAATCCCTGGTGAATTGCAGCTACTCCTGCTGAAACAAGGCCAATGAAAGTACCTTTGGGTGAGGCAGACTGGCCTCAAGGGCAGGGCCTGCCATAGCACTGGTGATGTCCTGTGCATTAATGTTTGTTAGTGCCCCCCAATGACCACCTCTGCCATGGATTCCCTCACTACCACCCTTTAACTGTGCCCCCAAGTCTCCCTAACCACTCTCTCTTAGATGCATTTAATTTGATTTTCAGCGCCACTCATACCATTGTAGGGTGTCAGAGCACTTTACATCACACACATTACACAGAGACAATCAATATGTGTGTAAATCACTGTATAGAAAATGTTACATAAGACTAAGGACTATAAGGTTTCGGAGTCACATGACAATCATACTAGTACCCCCCATAGTTTTATAGTGATTGGTCTGGAGAAACACAATACCCGGAATTTAAAATGTAATACCATGGTTGGGGGTTCTCCTTAATAATCACAATTGATTTCTGTCCAAAAGAACACTTTTTGCGACATTAGGATAATCAAAGACTGGGGTGGTGGGGACTTATGGGGGGGAACATAACGCTCAAATTTATACCTTGCAGTTTGTATGCAGCTCTTAGATGACAGTAAATAGCTCACTGTTCTAAGTTAGGATTTTAACTTATAAACTGCAAGTAACAAAATGATCTCTAACAAAAACAGTAGCCCACTGACCTATTTACATTATGTGCACTTTGTGATCCGCATGGCGCATGTTCTTTGCAGCCGGTACATTAACCATCTTAGCTACCTTTCCATTAATCAAAACTTCCACTAGACAAAATTCTGATCTCTCTCTAGGAAGAACATTAATCACCAGAGTCATCATGACATTTTTATTGTTGCCGAAAATTGCTGGAAGCCAGGAAGTAGGCAGCAAGCGTTTTTAAAACCATAATATACTTGCAAACATGATGCCTTCACCTAAAGTCAGCACCCAGTGCGGTCACACTGGTTGCACCACCCTAGAGCTGGCCCTTCTCAAGGGTCTTCATCTATCAAGAATGTTAATGAAGTGGCAATGTGTTTTGTGATTCATTTTAGAAGTAATATGTGTTCATGGATGTCAGCGTAATGACTGTGTGATGAAATGGTATTGTGGGATGTTATATCATTCTTTCTAGAACATTTTTAGATTTTAGACCTTTGGTCTTCTTACACAAATCCATCCAAAACATTGGCCCTGTTACGTTTCTGACCACCTGACAATTCACTCCCCGGCAGGACCTCTTTGATCTTCCGATAACTGTATTAATTGATCTCCACCATTCAAGCTTGTGTCCTTGCATGTATGGATGTAGTATTTCTCTAGTGTGAACATAGGCAGCAGAGTGCAGTACAGTGTCAAAGACAAGAATAAAATCAACAATTGATGGGGGAGGCTCCTGATTTGTGGACTGTTCAGGCATTGTTATGTAGTGTTCTCTCAAGAGCTGTGTCTTCAACTCTATTTTGGAGCAGTGTTGGGGTGATCCTGATAGCTTCGAGGATGCTGTTTCAGATCATGCGTGTATAGATTGAAGAAGCCTGCTCCCTTGTTTTTTCCTTTTTACACTTCCTAGTTTGCAGTCTGAGGGTGTCCTGGCTGCGGGTAGGCAGAGAGCCACTAAGATGATGAGGTTGTCTGGAAGATAAGTGGGTTGTGCTGGTCTTGATGGCTTTGTAATGATGCAACTGGTTTTGAAGATGGTGGAAGCCAGCTAAGGGAATCAATAGAGTTCCATCAGGATGAGGTTGATGTGATCATATTTAACTTGAGTTCCTGGATGAGATGTGCCTGGCTAACGATTAGTGGTCCTTGGAGCACCAATTTGGTGTCCTGTGCTCCTGTCTCATAGAGACATTATGGTCCTCCAACGTTAAGGGTAGAGCTAATGAATCTGAGACATTTCACAATACTTCGAAACCTCCTCAGTCCCTGAAAATGTTGATCACTTAAATTTATTCACATTTTTCACTCGTTAATCTTTTTTTCCGGTGCTTAATTTGTAAATGTTTTTCATAACAGCACAGTGTCAGGGTTACCAATCACCAAGTCTGCCTATTGTAAAATTCTAGCTTGTGTCTCTTTCTTCTAGTTTGCACTTTCTATTTCTTTATCTCACTCTTGCAGTTTCTCATCCCTGTTTTCTCCTTTGCCACCGTTTCCCTATCTATCTCTTACTTCCTTTTCTCTTTTCTCCATTTTCTTTTGCTCTCAGTCAAAGTCAGGTGATAAAATGTAAGCCCTGACTCTCTAAAAATGAGTTATCATGACAGCCATCGCCAGTCAATGGCACACATTAAGAAACGCTTGTCTTTGAGATTATAGTGGGGTGCCTTGAGGCTTGGGCGATATATTGTACTGTGAAAATTCGTCCAACAATAATAAATATGTGCTACATGTACTACATGGTGTTCAGAACTTTATAGACACTGTATGAGAAGCCTACTAACCCAAATGTAGCATGTGTGTAGTTGTCAAAATAGGTCTCTGCATTTGGAATTCATACTGACAGGCCATTATTTTTCTCTTTCGATGGTGCAATATTAATGGTATTTCATACAACTGAAATGTTCTGTCCAAGAAGCACAACTGCAATAAGTTAACATTTGCGAAATCAAGTTTGCTTAAACGTGGCTCCCTTTCTCTTTTTCACAGCACATACGAAGAGCACATGGATAAAGAGCAAGTGCCAGTACACAGAAAATGAAGAAGTCGTGGCTTATTTCAGTCACTTCACATTTTTGAACGTATTTGTCAAAAAGTTTACATTATATTTAAACCCGCAGAACCTTTGCACTTGTTATTTTTTTTTGTAAAAAAAAAAATATGGTGTCCATTTTCACTTTGGAATTGTATGGTGGTCGGATAAGACAAGTGCTGCGAGGACATTGCTAACATATCATATGCAAACAATGCAAAGTGATTAAAAAAATATTTTGAAAAACTAAGTGCTATTACTGATGTCTATGTAAACCTCGAAACAACAGACCATTTCGGTACCAAACCAAAATCATTGTCTCCATTCTGCATGCATTCAACACTTGCCATGTGTGTTCCTAAAAAGGACATTTAGACAACTTGTTTTTGATATATTTCTGTATAAAAAAAATAAAAAGTTTCACTTTTCGTGCCATGGCTAATTTCTGATGCTAAAGGGAACCTTGCAGAACATATACTGACCCTCAACAATGGGAGAACATAATTTTTTTAAGCAGCTTAATTTAGATCCCCATAAATTGTCTCCTTACGAAGTTCTGATCACTAGAAATACCGAGGAGATTACATGTTTAAAGAAAAAACTCTCACAGAAGGAATTGATGAACCAGAAGCTGGAGTTTGATTGTATGGCTCTGAAAGGTAAGCTCTCAACAGTCAAGGAACTGGACTGCTCAGACCAACCAACACAACATGAGGGTCAAGAAAAGGCCATATACGAGCTGCATCAACAACTGGAAGTGTTACAGGGGCTCTTAAGCATCAAGGAAATTAATGAGAGGAGCTTTATTGACAGAATCAGTGAACTTGAAAGGAAATTGGAATTGACAATGGAGAATGGGCGGCTGTTGAAAGCGCAGCATGCTACGTTACAGAAACTGTCCAATCAGAAGGAGGAGGCTGAACAAAGGCTGCTAGAGAGGTATGCGCAGGTGGAAGAGCTGGAACGCCAAAAAACTCTGGCTGATGAGGAACACCAAGAACATCTCCGCTTGCTGTTGAGCGAAATTACAGAGCGGGAAGAATCCTATATGAACCTAGAAAAAGCAAACTTGATGCTACTACGGCAAATGGGAGAAATGGAAAAAAATATATGTTACATGGATGAGAAGGTAGGGCATTTAAAGAAGGAGCTTGAAGATAGAGTCTTCAGTGAAGCAGCAATGCAAAAACAGTGCTTTGACATGGAGAAGTCTGTCAAAGAATGGCAGATGCTAGATCAGCTGCAAACAGAGCAATTTAAAAGGCTAGAACTTAAATTACAGTGTATTATTCTTGAGCAGAAAAAGCAACTTGATGAAAAAGATGAAATTTTAAAAGGGCATCTAAAATTTCTAGCTCATTCAAATAATGAAGATGGAGTTCGTACAGGTGATGATTCTAATGTGTGTGTTCGATCTCCTGCTGAAAAGCCCAGTTTGCATGAAGAGCAAAGAGTAATAGATTTGGAAAAGAATGAAAGATTTGTCCAGGAAGGTGCATTGTTAAAAGACAATGCCTCAATTGAAGAAGTAACGGAACTGCACAAACAAGTTAGGCTAAACAAAGAATATCTGCCAGAATTTCCGGATAGGACTGTGATGCTTGAAAGATTACTTGTTAATGCTGAAGGAGAAAATAGGACCTTGCGGGATAAAATTTTCCAAAGGGATAGTGTCCTCTCCATGAAAGGAGAAACTGAACATACATTTCAGATGCAAATATCTAATCTGGAACACCTCCTAAATGAGTCACAGCAGAGACTATTCGCATGTCATGCAGAACTTGATTGCAAACACCATGATCTGTGTGATGAACTGAACAGATGGAAGATGAAATGCTCTAATTATGAGAAACAGAAACTCGAAATGGAGAGTGATATTCAGAATCTCAAAGACCTTCTCAACAAAAAAGAACTAGAGGTGTCTCAGATTAAACTGTCCATGATTCGAAAAGAAAAAGAGTTAACGGACTGTAATTCGATGAAAAATAAGGGTTTGTCGTATCTGACACTAGACTATAACAAAACAGTTGTACATTTACAAACTAAGATGTCTAGCTTGCAGAGGGAAAATGAAAAGATGAATATTAGCCTGAGAAATAACACCAAAAAGCTTGAGTCATCAGTAGAAAACTTAAGAAATGTCATGAGAGATCTGAAGGAAAAACAGCACACTCTTAGGAGAATAGAGAGTGCCCTGCAAATATCAGCTAAAGAAATAGAAGCCCATCTCCACGATAAAGTACAATTTGTAAAAGCTGCTGAAGCAACGTTAAAACAGACGCAGAAGTTAGATGATTCAGAGCTAATAGAAAAGGAATATAACGACACAGTAGAGCTTTCAGTGCATGAGCAGAAAGTCAACCCAAAGCCTAACAGAGAAAATGTGGAAGAGGTAGGATTATTATTTTTTTTTATTTGTGTGATGGTACGTGGGACCACATCAACTTTGAGATGGTAAAATCTAAATCATTTGCCGCAGACAGCTACTTCCTATGGTAAAAAGGCACTTTAGGGATTATCCCCGCTGTTGTGTTTTCATACTCTCATCATGTCGCTCTCTCAGTTTTCTCTCTGTCACTAATGGTGTATAGATCCCCCTTCAACCATGAGGAACGATGGCCATCTATCTAGCTGACTGCTGTTTCTGTTTCTCTCAAGGATTCCAAAATTGAGCTGTGTCTTTCTGGACTCTGATCCTAATTTCTTTTATGCATGCTTATTCAGAGTCGATTTCCCTTATAACTCTTCAAAACTAATGAACTGAATTTCAGGTCCAATTCTCTCAACTCCAATAGTATATTGAGAGCCCTCTTTGTATCACATGCCTACTCTTACCATTGACAATACCTGCAACTCCAAGGACCATTGACTGGCGTCTCACCTGATAGTTCACTATAGGTGAATCACTTTCCTCAATTCTCAATGTTTTGTGTTCAGCATTTCAGCTGGTTGTGGATGTTTGCAAGTTTTCATCAATAATCTGTCTCCCGAATTTAAAATATGAAAAAAGCGTATACAGTCAAAAAATGTTTATACAAATTAAAACGTATTTTCCTGACCATATCATGGTGAAAACAAATAGACATAATAAAAAATGAATGCTCGAAGGTGTCCACCTTTGAGTAGCACGCGAATAATAAAAAAAATGGTTGTGAAGTCTATAGATTCTGCACTTAATGATAGCTTTATCTCTATTTCAGTAATTTTCTATATATTGGAATCTGTCTATAATAATACTAAATATTATTATAATGAGACTGTTATCTAATCGAAAATGCTTGTTGAAATTGAGAAGTGATATTATGGTTAAATGACAGTCCGAAATGCATACTCTTCTTTTTTTTAATTGAATTTTAGTACAATTCTAAATACAATTACAATATTCGTCTATAATATTGCAGCAGTGAATCTGCTCGTAACGCATTACAGTATAGTTCACACAGTTCACCCAGTTCCAGAGTGCAGATCATCCTATTCTTGGTGTGAATTAGTCCATATTAAACAAAATAGCAATCAACCAAGAAAAAAACAACAAAACAAAAATACAACAAAACTAAACAGTTCACATCATTGACATTGCATGATCCTGGGTTGTGCCATCCTGACCCGGCATTATATCAAAACATTTCACAATAGATTATCCGCCCCTCTGAACTCTTCTCTAGACATTATCTGAGTCGTCTTGATTAAGCAGAGATATGCACAGCGGTTCCCATATGTCTCTGGGCCTCGAAATCGTGGGCAGCTCTTCAATGTAGGTCACTAGATTATCCCTACAATATACCAAATCTTTTATCCACATTTCGGCTTTTTGTCTGGAGCTACCCCCCCATGTACTCACCAGTCTCCGTGCCGCCAGTAACAAGGCCAGACGCACGAATTTGCCACTCACCCCCTTGATATGTGGCACGCAACACAATAAACATACAAATGGAGTACACTGAAGATCCACAGCCACCATATCCTTCAAACAGCTCACCACCCTCTCCCAAAACTCCCACACTCTCTGACACCCCCAGGCCAGATGCATAAAGTCTGCATTTTCTTAGCCACAACGCTCACAATTGGCAGATGCATGCAACCCATACCTATGCAATCGTGCTGGAGTGTATTAAACTTGGTGCTTCGGGTATGTACTTAAAGTGTATGATCCTCAGGTTCCCATTCATGCTAAGTGTCCCTGTTAAATCACAAACATATTTCCAGTCTTCCTCCGAGATTGGCTCAGGTAAACATTCAGACCAACTTTCCCAACTCCGGTCCTGAACATCCGCACCCTCAAGTTTGATCATTTTATACAGTTTCGATATTAATCTTTAATTGCTAGGAGTGGTGAGCGCAAATTGCAAGGACAGCAACTTGGGAGGTTCTTGCGGGTAGGTGGTGTAGTGTAATTTGGTCGCGTGTCGTAGGCGATGTATTGCAAATCTAAACAGTAAGAATTGGTTACTAACATAATTCAGGTCATCTTGCGTAATAAATGAACCATTCGGATAAACATCCGACATGTGTCTGAGACCTGCCTCATGCAGCAATCGTAGTGATGGCGTCTCTTGCATCACAGACATGGCAGCATGATGCTCCAGATATAGGTATGGTGCATACAGCGGAAGCTTTTGCGCCAGGTGTCCTATTTTCCACCAGGCAGCAACAGTAGTGTCAACTGCGTTGACTTCTGCCTTTGGAGTACCACGATTTCGCTGAGTAATCACACTGTGTAGTGGAATTGGGGCAACATCTCCTTCCTCCACCGCGACATGTGGAGTAGATGCACGGTGGTCTGTACCAGTGAAATATGTACTGAGCTTGTGCACTTAAATAATACACATAAAAGTATGGGGCTCCAAACCCCCCCTTCTCATATCCCCTAGTAAGGATTGTCCACTGTACACGAGCATGTTTGCCCCCTATGCTAATCTAATCAGCTGACTCCTTAGACTCTTGAAAAATCGCGACGTTAGCACTATTGGGATGTTAATAAAGAGGTAGAGCAATTGTGGCAGCACCACCATCTTTATAAGTGCAATACGATCTGCCAATGACAACGGCAACGAAATCCAGGTGTCAACTTGACTCTCCAATGTCGAGTAAGCCCTCCCATATTTCTCCCTGATCACTACACTCGGTTCCCGATGTACCCAGATTCCTAGGTATTTCACCGGGTCTGTGGACCACACCAGTGGGAATTCCAAGTTGGGACATGCAGTTGACGTTGTCAGTGGGATTGTAAAGGATTTATCCCAATTTATATATAGGCCAGATAGACGACCAAAGCGAACGTATTCTATAAGCAGTTGTGCCAGGTATCTAGATGGATCACGAATGAAAAGGACCATGTCATCCGCATAAAGTGAAATGGCTCCCGGTCGATAATTAAAATTAAGCGCAGTCTCCCTGTGTCGCTGCCGAATCATACAGGCCAGTGGTTCCAGCACTATTGCAAATAACAGCGGTGATAGCGGACACCCCTGTTGTGTGCCCCTCCCTATTTGGAATGGTTCAGATGTAAGACCCCCAATACGCACCTGCGTGCTTGGCTCCGTATGTAGCACTGTTATCCACTGCAGAAACAGCGGCGGAAACCCCATAAAGTGTAATACATAGTGCAGATATTGCCACTCAGCCGAGTCCAACGCCTTGGCCGCGTCCAACAGCACTGCAGCTGCCTGTAGAGATGGCTCAAGAATGTGGAACATAGAGAAGATGGTTCGAAGATTGCAGGACGTGGATCGCTCAGGTATAAAACCTGATTGATTTGGCAATACCAAGCTCTGCATCAGGGGTTGAAGTCTGGTTGCAAGAATCTTTGCCAGAATCTTGGCGTCAATGTTGAGCAACGTTAAGAGTCACATCTGTCCGGTGGTTTGTCTTTTTTGAGCAATGTATCTTATCTTATCTTATCTTATCTTAAGGGAGTCTTGTAAAGCGCTCTGTCACCATAAGTTTCCTGGCGCTGGGTGGTACTGAGAGATGTAAAAGAGGGGAGCTAGCCAGACTGTGTAAAGAGATTGGTTTTGAGAAGTTTTCTAAATTCCAGCAGAGACATGGAAGATTTGAGAAGCCAGATGAGCAAATCTGCAGCCACCATATTTTTTGAGTTTAAGTGGAACTGCAGTCAAGAGTTGACGATGGGAGGACCGTAGGTTACGTGCCGGACAGTAAGGAGTCACTAAGGATCTTAGAAAACCGGGAGACGTACCAGTCACAGCTTTGTGGGTCAGGCAGCCGATCTTGAATGCAGCTCTCTGTTCGACCGGCAACCAGTGGAGTTTGCAGAGCAGTGGTTTTGCGGACTGCCACTTCGGGGGCTTATAGGCCAGTCGGGCCGCCTGGTTCTGCACAACTTGCAGCCTATGAAGCAGATATTTTGGTAGGCCATGATACAAGGAGTTGGAAAAATCCAGGCGGGAGAGCACTAGGGCGATCAGGACTTGTATCAGGGCTTCAAGCGAGAGTAGGTGGGAAACTTTCCTGATTCTCCAAAGCTGAAACATACAGGATGATACAACTGCACCAACCTGAGGCTTGAGGGAGAGCTCTGAATCTATGATAACCCCCAGGCTCTTTGCCGACTTAGCCGGGGTGGGCGGGGGACCCAACTCTATAGGCCAGAACTGTGGGCCCCAATGGGTGGAGCTACTGCCCGGGAGAATTAGCTCTGTCTTCCCTGGGTTCAGCTTAAGCTGATTGAGGTTCATCCATTGCTGGATATGTAACATGACCACCTGACAATCGAGAGCTGCGTTAGAAGTGCCTCTCTTAAGGATGGCGGCAGCTTCCCCGAGTCATAGGCCTCCGCATACATCTCCACGAGATGCGGCGCAAGGAGATCTGCATACTTCTTATAGAACTCGACTGTTAGTCCGTCAGGTCCTGGTGCCTTACCGTTAGATAACGCTGCAATCGCATTCTTAACATCCTGTTCATCTATAGGCACACATAAATACTCTCGGTGTCATGCTATATCTTCTAGATATTTCTCAAATTCTACCTCCGGTACACTTCCCCGCAATTTATATAAATCTGCGTAGAAGCTTCTAAACTGTTCCATAATGTCGCTCGGATCGTGATGTTCACCCCCCTGTTCGTCTACAATTCTATCTATCCGTGGTTGCTCAATACGCTCTTTTATCTGAAGCGCTAGGGTGCGTCCGGGTCGTCCTCCCTCCCCATATCGTCTAGCTGGGTGCCTACGCAATAAGTATTTTATTTCCGTGTCTGCCAGTTCATCATAATCCTTAAGCAATTTCTGCAGATGAGCCAGTTTGTCCGCTCTCGGTTCAGTCTCATATTCGCGTTCCAAATTTCGCAGCATTTCCTCAGTTTTTCTCAATTGAGTACGTATATCTCTCAGTGTACCTGCTGCAGTGCTAATGCAAACTCCTCTGATGGTTACCTTAAAGGCCTCCCATAATGTAGCAACCTCATCTACAGTGCCCTTGTTTAGCTCAAAATACTGTATAATGGCCTCCCTCACCGTCGTCTCATATATTGGATCCAGTAGTGCCTCAGATCGCAAGCGCCATGTAAAGGGGGACATATAGCTGCTGGGAATACCACATCCAGTTGCACCAGATTGTGAATTGACAACGTTCGGGCAAGTGGTGTGCCTCCCTTCACCCAGTCCATCATCTCTGTCCCTACTAGCCAAAAGTCCAACCTCGACCAACTTCCATGTGCTGGTGTCGCATGTGTGCCTTCCCGCACATGCGGGTTACGCACTCGCTAAACATCAATGAGACCAAATTCTTCCATTGCGCATGGAAATTCTTCAATACTTTTAACAACCTTAGGGGTACTATGAGAAATGGGATTAGACTTGTCCAACCCTGCGTTCAGATATGTATTCAAATCTCCCCCCCAGAAAACAGGAGTCTCCGGCAAGTCCCTCAATACCCCACATATGCGAGCCACTCAAGATGAATCCTCCACAATGGGTCCGTACAGTCGCAACATTCGGGGAACACCCGCCAGGGGAGGTGGTTCAGCAACGAATACCTGCACCAAAATGCGGTCGCCGGAGATCAATAGTCAGCCCCCCTGCGCACCTCATGACAACATGACATAATGAGTATGTAGTGATTTCCCTCCCAGAGCAGACATTTTTCAGTGTCCGTGAGTCTCTACCGCCCATCTCCCACATCATTTGAGCAATCAGTCAGACCTTCACTGCCACCTGAACTAGTTTGGCTGTCGATATATTTTTCACAGCAGCAGGTATCATTGTCGGATCAGCTGCGCATCTCTAAATTGCGTCATCCAGCCCGACCTCCACAGTCGCATCCACCTGCGTATGCTGCCTAGGTCTTGTCTTGCAAATATGTTTGGTGAATTTCATTGCCGACTTTGCGTCCGTGAAAAAATGTGATTGCTTCTCATGCCTAATTTTCAACTTGGCCGGATAGAACATGGCGTAGGGGACAGAGGCCTCTCTCAGAGGTTTCTTCACCGGTGCAAATTCCTTCCTTGCTGCCTAAACCCCCGGAGTGTAGTCTGGAAAGAAAGATAGCTTGTCCCCTTTATAGACCACTGGATCTTTGGCCCGAGCCTCTCGCAGCACAGCGTCTCTATCAGCGTAATTCAGAAGACGTGTTATGATTGGGCGCGGTGGTGCGCCTGGTTTAGGCCTTGGCCGCAGTGAACAATGCGCCCGTTCCACAATCATCACGGTGGAAAGTACAGAACCAAACAATTCTCGCAGCAGACCATCAATGAAAGTCTCAATTTTGGATATTTGTGTCGATTTCGATAATCCAATGATGCGTAGATTGTTGCATCCCGAGCGCGCCTCCAAATCTTCATTTTTTGCCCTTATGACCTCCAAGATCTTTTCCATTTGCAGGATCTGTGTTCTTGATTCAGCCTGTGCATTGTGCGCGTCCAACACTTGATTCTCCAGGACATCCAGTCTGTTTTCGTGTTTTTCTACCTTCTTTTTGACCGTGTCTAATCCGGTCGCCAGCACATCAATCTTACTCTCTATTGTTTTCATGCCAGCGCGGAGTTCCAATAAAATGGTCCTCGTGTCATCTGCTGTGTTCTCTTCAGAGCCGAAGCATTCCGCATCTCGCTCTGGTTGCCCATTCCGTCCGCAGCGCCGGTGGTACGCTTGTTATCAAACTGTAGGTTGGCCTGTCTGGGTTCTGATTGGCCCATTTCGAAAGCGAGAACCACTGTGAATCCAGTGTCACCTCCAGCTATATGGTCAGCAACTCTTCTTCAATATCAGCCTCTCACACCACTTCTGCATCTGCCAATGCATGGACCAGAATCCAGCAGGAAAAATCTGTATCTCGTGTTCAAGTGTGTGCCCCCAGCATTCAGTCAGGGTATCAGCACCCCCCACTTAGGAGATGTGGTTATTGACTCACATGCACTTTTTCAACATCCGGCAGTGAGTCCTCGCTGCTCCATTCTTCGTGAGAGGCTCAGAGACTGTGTTCTGCAGGGCCAGCCTCAGTTCCCCAGCAGGTGACCAGATGTAGTGAGCCACACTGCAGCCCCAGAGCAGCGCTATTCCCACCTCCTCCCAGCTGAGCGGCCCCTCTTGTCTCCCTGACCCCTCCGGCCCGCAGAGTAGGAACAACGGAAGCCCAGGAGCCCACCAGGTAGTGCCCCTCAGCCTTCAAGAGGCAGCCCAGCAACTGCCCAGAGCACACAGCACCCACCACCTCGGGTCTGCGACCCTCACCGCCCAACAGCCCGACCCCCACCACGCGCCACCACACATGTAGGTGCGACGCCCAATGTAATCCGCGCCGCCCCAACGGCCCAGGCCCAGACCGCCTAGTTGCTTCTCCTACCCTGCCAGGTCGCCTTCAGGGCCGCTCCTCTGCGCCGATTCCGCCTCTCCTCCTGTGCCGCCCAGTCTTATCTTCGGTGCTGTTCGTAAACTCGGGTGCAGGAGTCCGCACAGCACACCCTCACGCATTGCACCGTACTCAATTGGGAAGTCCAGGGTTGGCCCGAGCTTCGTCACCCCGCGGGCCTCCGCAGCGTGCAACTATCCAGGATACTCCCGTTGCTGCAGTGATGTGCCCAGCCCCAGTTCCGATCCGCAATCAAGCAGAGCTCACGCAGCAGGTAGATGGCCGAGGTCCGCAATCAGCCGCTGGAAGGTGACACCTATCTGGTAAGCGCAGCCCCAGTCTCTAAGTCGCGCTCACTAGGACGGCGCCATTTTCTCCTCGGAGCCGCGATATGCACAGTATCGTGGTGTGGTTGCGGCGTCGTAGTTCTTCCGACACCAACACTTCAGATGTACTCCTTGCCTCTTTGGCAATGCCCCGCGAGAATTTCTCTGCGCGCAGGGAGACTTTTTAAGGATGTTCTGGACGAATATAAATTCCGGTGCACGGAGCTCCCTTAGCAGGCAGCCATTCCGCTTCGCGCCAAAGCCACGCCCCCAAATGATTCCCGAAATGCATACTCTGTTGCACTGTTGGAGTGGTGATGGTAATGTTAATTGAGATCTATCTCCACCTTAGCTAAAGGTTGAACAAAAGCGCAAACACAATGAATTCAGGCCCCATGATATGGTAAAACACAGTACCTTAAGCTATATGAAAGTATACGATTTTCTTCAAGCAAAATGTTAAAATAATAACGGACCAGTACTTGTCTTATGAATATACGTGTACTGTGTACTTCGTACCATAAAAGCTATTGGTATCCTTATAAACAATAGTGTGGGGGTTATTTGCTAATGTTTTGCACATGGCGTAAAGCAACGCAATATGGTGCAAAGCACCTTGTTGCTTTACTTACAATTAATAAAGCCTGAAAGTGTACACAAAACTGTACAGCGCCACACAAGCGCCTATTCAACACTTAGAAAACAACTTCCAATATCTGCAAAATCATTGTATCTGTGCTCTCATTAATCAATTAAGTAGTAACAACATTGGAATTGAAAGTCATGCACGACCTTGGATCAACTGTGTCCTCATAACTTAGATCTGAATTTACAGGCAAATTATAGGTGAGGCACTAAGTTGCTTGGCCTTAATGCCCTTCTTTCTTAGCAGTAGATCTCTCTAAGCATGGGCGAATTTTGCGAATCTGGCGTTCACGAATTTGCGTGTTTGCGAACTCGCAATCCGCAAAATCCGCGAATTCTCTCGAATTTGCGGATTTTTTTGTTTTTATAGTGTTCGCAAGGGTTTCTGCCAGTTCGCGAGGATTTTGTACCAGTTCGCAATTGCGAACTTACTTGTCGGCATGCAACAGTCGCGACTATGTTGCTTCTACGTCTGGTTCATCATCACAGGTTCACAGCACCCTCTGTTTCAACACTGCCACCCTCTGTTTCACCCATGCCACCCTCTGGTACATCAATGCCACCCTCTGGTTCATCATCATCACTGTAGATTATGGGGGGAAAAAGCAAGCACACCTGCCCTGCTTCAACTGACATGAATTAATTTGGGGTTGATTTATTAATGTGTCACTGTTTTAAAATTCCAGTCTGGCACCTGCTTCCTTATCTGTAATTTGCTTTCTGTTGCAGTGCAATTTTTTTTCCAGGACCTTTGTGGCCTACTTGTAGCTATTCTATGATCCGGCTGTGAGGGTCAGAGCAGGGTCATACAATTGTTGCAACTAGCAACTGAACTCTGGAGGGGCCCCAGTCAGGAAGCACTACAGGGAATGGTTACTAACGATGAATTTGAACTTTTGCACCTGCTGAGTGCTTTCAGTTTAGCAAAACTCGTTTTTTCTGCAGAACAGCAAATGTAATGCCCCAAACAAACTTACTTGTGAAAGTTGATTTCTAATCCAAAAGTGATCCAAAGAAAGTCAAAAGGCCTCAAATCCAAAAAAGGGCAGGCAAATGTCAACCTGAGAAGTTATTCTGATAAAAATCAACATTTTCAGAAGGTCCATGCTGCTTGCTAGTGGATTTCTTGTGCAGAATTGCAAATTTTGTAATTTCGCGAGTGCGAGATTGTTGCTGCCCGCCGCACCTACATGTTCGCAATTGCGAACTTACGCCGCATGCTGCAAACTTGTATCACCAAGAAAAAAAATCCGCTGCGTGCGAATTTGCGGATTTTCGGTAAATTCGCGAGCGTTAGCGGATCGCGAATTTACTGAAAATCCGCGAGCGGAACGGATTTTCCAAGCATGCTTAGATCTCTCATGTTACCGAATTTATATTTGTGGCCACGGGTCTGAAAGTCTAGAGACCCATGGTCACTCTTTCTGGTAAGCTAATTTTAATCTATCTCACAGACAAAAAAGTCTCAGCAAATTCTTAGGTTTTTTTGCATGATAGAACTCTACCATTGTTTGTTTAAAACATCAAGCATGCCCTTAGGAGAATTCAAAAAATGTCTTGGCACCAAAAGTGTATTCTGGGCATCAAACAAGTCACATCTCTGTATATAGGAACTTTCCATTGAGAGATGAGATGGAAGCCCCAAGATATCTCCTAAGGGATGGTTCTGTCTCTTAGTATTGTCATGTGAGTTTATTTGTTAACTCCAGATCCAGTATACTCATATGGGCTCATATTTTGTACCACTCTATGTCAAGTTGATTTTGGGTCATGATAAAAAGATTGAGGCCTGGTATAATATGATGGAGGGTTGAAACCAACATGCAGTGCTCTGAGTTTAATACATCGAAGACTTAATTGTCAGATGGCATGACTCCCTGGAATGCTTATAAGAATATACCAAACTTATCAATGAATTATAATTTGGGCTTCCAGTTTTCCGTTTCTACTGATTTTTACAGATAAATACAGACAGAAAACTATTTTCCTGTCTCTATTTATTTTTATATACAGAAAATACAGAAAATAGGACTTCTTTGGATTATTTTTTTCTATTGTCAATCATGAGTGTCAGATCAGTAGGTGTACAGATTGAGATGTAGGGGAGATGAAAAAAGACAATAGATTTCCTAATTAAGCGTAATTAAGTGCAGATCTAAAGTTATTTATGCTATTTTACAATGCAAGTGTTTTTAGATAATGCTATTGCACTGTATACTGCTGAAACTTTTTGGCCATTTAAATGCGAGTATACATTTATCAGTTAAATAAATGTGGAAAAATTCCCATTGGAGCTTTATTTATACAGAAAACACAAAATAAAAATGAATAAATACAGAAAAAAGAACAAAAAATTAATACGGATAAATACAGACTGAAATGCTGAAAAAATAACCACTATCAAACCGGGAGCCCTAATTATAATGAATAACATTCATAAATTAATTTTGACAATAAAAAAGGTTCCTCGTTAGAGATATTGGTTAAAAACTTAAGGGCAACAGTAACAGGCTGGAAATGTACAGTAAGGGTATGACAGCTGATATCTTTAATGAGAAATAGGCCACACAGTACATTTGTTAGGATACATTTGTTCTAGCCTCTGAAATAGTTTTGCTGGACTTTATTTGGAAAAACAACTGAGTAAATGGCTCCCAGGTTTGCTAAGGCTGATAGTGAATAAGATTAATTTTTAACTGCTATCATCTCCTGGCATTCACAATGGTATCTGCTGTTGCGTTGACAAGAAGTCTTGAATTTCTCTTAGCCACCCCCCTTAGGTAGTAAAGGTACACTAACATACCATGCAAATATATAAGTATCTGTTTAAATCTATTGGATAAATATAGATTGGGTGAAAAACTGTCCTGACACAGACTGACAAGTGATAGAGGAACTCTCCTATACTATGACCGCAAATTAGTGTACACACAAGACACCAGGACTAGTGATGATAGAAGTCTTTATTTTAAGTCAACCTAGCGCAGAATTTATGTAGAACAATGGTAGCAAATATCACACTTATTTTAGCAATATCAAAAATTAGGACCAAATACAAATTGAAGAAAGCTGACATGATATTAGTTTGTATTTCTTCTTCCGCCTGACACCCCAATAGTAACTGTTAATAGTTTAAAAAAATCTGCCATTATGAAAGGTGAGGTAGAGCCACCACATATCTGATCCTAAAGGTAAGCTACTTAATAAATATAGCACACAGTCTGGTTTAGGTTGTGCCTACCACATGGCTTTGGAGAGATATCCCTCCCTGGTGTCAGTGAAGCATCTCTGCGTGAGACAAAACATAGCATCTTTTATGTAGTTTTTCACACAAGGAGTGTGACAACGTGTCCCTGTAATATTGATGTGTTTAGGCAACAATAGTTTTAGACCTGGCATCCTCGGTGCTGTTTCTCCTGACTTTTTTCCCTTCTAACCTCCTGTTTTGCTGTCTTCATTTTTGCTAGCTTTAGGATTCTGGGCCCTTTAGCACTGCTAACCAGTGCTAAATTGAGAATGCCATGTACTCAAAACAATTGGCATATTTAATTTACCTATAAGTCTCTAGTAGAGTGTATTATATATGCACCCAAGGTCCGTAGATTAAATGCTACTACTGTGCCTTCATCATTGATTGTGCCACTTACTTAGTAGCCCTTTAACCACATCGCTGTTTGTAAGTTTCCCCTCCTGTGCTGGACCACAATTAAAACGGGTGTGGTCATGACGAGCTCAGCTCGTCATGAGCACACGAGCACTGTGCTGCATGACGAGCTGAGCTCGTCATGAGCATGGAAGGGGTTAAACATGGCTCAGGCCTGCCATTGCAGAGTTGTGTGTGCAGTATTAACCTGTAATTTCCACCTAGCAACTTCACCTCCTTGTTATGCCCAAACCTTCCCTTTTATTACATACAAGTCACCGCCAAGGGAGACCCTAGGCAGCCCAATGGGCAGGATGCAGTGTATTTAAAAGGTAGTACATGTACTCTTGAGTTTTGTCCTAGTAGTGAAAAACTGCTAAATATATTTTGTTCTACTGCTAGGCCCATCTCTCCCATAAGTTAATATTGGAATTATCCAGAAACATCTTTCAAGTATAATTTCCAATTGGAAAAAGATAGAGATTTGGATGTTGATGTCTCTGGACTAACAATTTCAAAAGCACTACATATGTTGAAGTCAGATTTTAAATTGTAAGTCTGAAAATTCCACTTTTAGAAAGTTGGCCTTTTCTTACTTTGACCATTCTAAGCATCTGCCTGTCTCTGAATACACAACTGGATTGGGTGACAGATGGACTTTGTGCATTCCCTCTAGACATTCACAGAGAGGTAGAAGAGGTGTACCATGTGTATCCTGATGGCCCATCAGCAGGCTGATGGGCCTTTCTGAGGTATAATGGGAGGGAGGAGCTGTCACTTACACCTGAATAGGGCTGTGCCTGTCCCCACACAAAGAGCTGCATACCCCCTGTAGTGTGTCTGGAGCCAGGGCAGGAAAGGCACAGACTTTGTGATCTTCAAAGGCCTCTTTGATGACTCCCTCACTTCAAAGGCATATTTAGGTACAAGTACTGGACCCCAGACGCCACCAAATCAGAATTCTACTGGAACCAAGGTCATTCTGCCTGTGCTGTAAGATGGACTGCCACTTTGCTAACTGCATTGCTGTGTTGCCTACTGCCTGTTGATTGCTGTCTTGTAGTAGGGCCTGCTTCTTTGCTACCTGCTCTGCTGTGTTGACCTGCTGCTTCTTGCCTGGGAGTGAGAGGAACTGGACCTTCTCTTGACAACCTTGAACCCAAGATTCTCCAAGAGCTTATTGGCTTGTCTCCTGTTTTCTGAATTCTCAAGGACACAAAAGACTTCTTGCAACTTTGCTGGTGCTGCTGGCTCTGCAATCCAAGTCTCACGGAACAACCTTGAAGAAGAACTGAGCACGCTCCTCCCGAACACGACGGATTATTATTATTATGTTTCTTATATAGCGCCAGAATCGACCCCCGAAGGGGTATCTCCGCGCTTGCCTTGGGAACCCATCCTGGCTTTTCCCTGTGAGATAGCCCCTACAGGGCATCCCCAAGGTGAAAGCCAGGCATCCCGCCGCGGGGGGCCGTTGTGGAGATTAAGCAAGCTTAATGCCCAGAGTTGCAGAGTGTGAACCCATGATTAGGTCAGGCACCGAAGCGAGAATTATCGAGTCCGTGGATATTTGAGCTCAACACCCTGCCGCGTCGGGAATTGAACCCTGGTCCCGGGTCTGACCTCTGCTTCAGGGTCTGCCTGCTCTAACCAGTGTGCCACACTTCTCCACACCTCTCAACCACAGATCTCACCTCTCTCTACCATTCCAACATGACGGCCACCCTAGACCCCTTGGCGCCCTTGAAACTAAAAAAAAACAGAAACACTCTTTCCAGATCTTGGTTCACCTCTGACATCAATGATGAAAGAAGACATCTCAGATCCCTAGAAAGAATCTGGAGGAGCAATCCCTCCGCCCATCACCGCGAACAACTCAAAGCAGCACGCAGAAACTACAACAAACACATCAAGAACAAAAAATCTTCTTTCTTCTGCTCCGCTCTAGATAATGCTAAAAACCGACCCAAAGAACTCTTTAGTATCATCAGAAGCCAAACATCCAAATCAAATACATTCGAGTTAGTGGTCTCCAAAGAACAATGCGACAACTTTGCCAGCTTTTTCAACGAAAAAATCTTCAAGATCGACCTCTCTCTCAGCATAAACCCCTCCTTTCTTAGAGAGACAAAGACACCAGCATTGACGGTCAGCACCCCATTGAACCCACCCACTCACTGGTCCGTCTTCACGCCCATTCAGGAAGCAGCGATAATCATTCTGATCGTTAACGCCAAACTGTCATCCCACTCCCTGGATCAGCTTCCTGTAAATCTGGCCAAAGAACTGAAACACACCCTAGCCCCAATTTGGTGCAAGGTCATCAACAGCTCGCTGAGCTCGGGAAACATCCCTGACTGCCTCATGGTCGGCCAAGTCACGCCGCTACTAAAAAAACCAGGGCTAGACACGGATGATATGAACAACTTTAGACCCGTGATGAACCTACCTCTCTTATCCAAAATACTGGAAAGATGTGTTCTGCCACAGTTAACCCAACACTTAGAGAACATCAAGCTCCTCGACCCACACCACTCGGGATTCAGAAAGGGATGCAGCACTGAAACTGCAATCCTAAACGTCATAGATGATCTACACAAACCACTTGACTCAGACCAATGCTGCCTTCTCATTCTCCTTGATTTATCGGCCGCGTTCGATACAGTTGATCACACATTGCTCCTCAAAGTCCTTCAAGAAAGAGCAGGCATGGAATTGACGGTACTAAACTGGTTCTCCTCCTTTCTACACAATCGCTTGCAAAGAGTAAAAGTTACAAATTTTGAATCTGACCCTCTACCCGTCATCTGAGGAGTCCCACAAGGGTCAGTACAATCTCCCCAACTCTTCAATATCTACATGGAACCACTCACCACACTACACAGGAATTCCAACATCCCCTTCCACATCTACGCTGATGACACGCAGCTTTATCTGGAAACCACCTCCATAAAGGACATTCTCAAACTTATGACACGCTCAAAGAGGTTCAACAATGGCTCTCACAGAACCACCCGAATCTTAATCAAGAGAAAACTGAAGTGCTACTCATCTTCAACAGAGACGAAAACCCCCAAATCGAAGAATGGCTCAAAGCTGTTGATGCCCTCAATGACACCCTCAAGCCGAATGACTCGGTAAAGTCCCTAGGTATCACCCTAGACCCCAAACTAGACATGAAAAAACACATCGCTGGTTCCGCCAAAAGCGCGTTCCTCAATCTGAAACTTCTCTACAAAATAAAACCCTTCCTTCGTCCCAAAGACCTCCAACAGGCCACTCAAGGACTGGTGCACTCCAGAATTGACTATGGAATCGCAGCCCTGACCGGATCAGCTAAATCACACCTAGGCACCTTGAAAACCACCCTCAATGCCGCAGCTAGAAAGGTCACAGGAACCAAGAAATTCGATGACATTTCTCCCGCTCTCAAGGAACTGAAATGGCTCCCAATTGAACAACGAGCCAACTTCTGAACAGCATGTCTTACGCACAAAGCCCTTCACACAGGCAAACCAGATTACCTGGCCGTGAAACTCAAAAGGGCCGGCCAGTCCAGGAATCTCAGAAGCTCCAACGCGTTCCTTCTCATTCCATTGAAATCTCGGAAACGCAAAACTACAAGTAAATCCTTTGCGGGAAATGGACCCAAGATCTGGAACTCCATCCCCCACATTAGAATGACCTCCTATTTCCCGAAATTCAAGACTTTACTCAAAGCCCTCTTCCTTGAGTGCACCTCAACTTAACGGGAAGAACATAGCACCCCGCTGTGGACCTAATGATCTGTATGGTAATGTTATTTACAATGCTCATAAGTTGACCAGATGTGGATTCTGCCGTCGCCGTTAAGGCACATTGTTGTACCTGATGTGAAGCGCTCTGATACCCTTGGGTACAACTAGCGCTATACAAAACGTATAATAAATAAATAAATAAATCCTTTGACAACAATTACGAGGCTCGACTCCCAACGCATTGGCCCAACATTGTGGAAAAGACTGATGCATAATGCTCTCGACGTCAACGCTTTGCTCCATACAAAGTAGTTTTTCAGAAGACCATGCATGGGTTCTGTAGACGGCTTGCCCTTCATCGCGGTCGGTCTGAACTTTGTATTTGCACTGGCTCCTGGCAACCTCAAGTAACCTTTTGACAACTTGGGACTTCTAGGCAATGTTTTTCCATTTGGTCTTTAAAAATTCATATCTCAGGTTCTACTTATTGGATTTTTGTTGTTTTGGTCTTGTTTTATCATAACCAACAACAAGTGTTTTTTAAGAACCCCCACTCACTAAACTAGTTGGTGACATGCTTCATCATTGAGTTCCCACCCTGGTCACTGAATGCATCCAGGGTATGCTACGACCCCTGATTACAGCAGTAATTTGGTGTACACTACTATCCACACATAGATCAATTTGAATCAATTGTCTCTTATCCCCATTGACATCTTTTTTTCCATACTCTCTACAATTGCCAATTTAGATATTTCAATTCCCCCTGATTGGCATTTTTGCTTTTTTCTAATATCATGTCTTGGATTGGTGATCAAGCATCTGCACCCACAAGAATGAAGTTTGGGCTGGCCAGAATTGAGGGTTACACTGTGGCCCACCTCAAAGATTTCTGCAAAGATTTTGGCCTGTAAAAAGGAAGGTGGAGCTGCAAAAGGAACTGAGAGTGTTAGATGGAACCCCAGCGAAGGGTGAGGCTAAGGAAGAGCTGGATGAGGAGGATGATTTGTACCAGGATCCAGGGCCTTAACACAGGCCCCCGCAGCACCTGTGGTGCTGGGGGCCCCCTTAGCACCGCACTTTGGCCAGAAAGCTTCAGACTGAGTCCCGAGGGGGCCCCTCCACATACCCTGCAGGGGGCCCCCTCAAGTTTCATTACGCCACTGTCATGTTCTAGGAGGGGGCATTGGGCTGCTGTCTGTGGAGGGCAGGGAGCAGTGTGTCACCCAACAGCCTGTCCTCAGAGGAGCTTGAGGACAGGAGGGACGAGAGAAAGTTCACACTGGATTTGGCTAACCAAGGGAATGGAGGAGAGTAAGAAGAGATTGGTCATGGAGGAGGAGGAAATGAGGTTGGCTCTGGAAAACAAGAAACTAATGTTAGCCCAGTATTTGAGCCTGAGAGCTGTACATCAAAGCCAAGCAGGTGGTGTCCAGCAGCGATGGTGGCAGCATTTCTTCCATGCCCTCTGACAGGAAAGTCCACATACCCAAGGGTCTGGTGTCAGATTGTGTGTGGGAGATGACATAGACTGGTGGTTTGAAGTGGTTTGTTGAACTTTGAAATTGCACTCCAAAAACACAAAGTACCTTAGGAAGATTGGGGGCTAGTCTTTGAAGACATAGTAAGAGGAGGTACACTCTACTGGCCCTCGAAGATGACAGTATGAGGTACCCCCCATGAATGATGCCTTAATCAGGAAGTTTGGTCTGACCCCAGAGAAATATAGACAGATATTCAGGAATAATCAGACAATTTACCAACAGACCAGGGTGGATTGAGTGGATTCTATTTGAAAGATATTGGATGGTTGGGTGAAGGGCTGTGAGGTAAAATATTATGTGGGGCTGTATAATTTGTTTAACACAGAGCATATGTTCAGTCTTTGTTTTACAGATTTGCCTCAACATCTTGTTGATAGTAATGGCACTGATGCCAGAGCTTGCTAAGGAGGAGGACAGCTGGGTCAGCACCAGGGTCCACCGGAATGTTTCTGGGGAGATTGCCATAAGGGTGGGCAGGGTTCTCAACAGAAGATGGGGGGACAATACGAGCAAGGAGTTCTCTAAAGATCCCCAAACTAGTTCTGGTGTCAGGTTTCCCAGCCCCTTGCTGAAAAGAAGAAACGGGTCCCTGCCAGTAAGCATGCAGGAAAGACTGAGTGAGACTCCAGTGGAGTGCTATGAGTGCCAACAGGAAGGACACTATAGGATTACCAAGTGTCCCAAGCAGGCACAGCCCCCTACTGGTGGGCAGTAACTGGGGTTTGGTTGTTGCGCTTGGGGAGGAGACTGCACAAGATAGTTTTGGGGAGAGTGTTCAGTTGACCCTAGTGTCCCTAGGTGATGGAGAGATGGTACATTAAGCCCTATACCTGCCAATACCAGTGAAACACAGTCAGTGGGTATCCATCAATGGGCAGAGGGTGTAGACTCTGAGAGACACAGACGCCAGCATGACTACTCTCAGGTGTCATATGGTGTCTTCTGAGCAGGTAGTCCCTAATACGTTCCACCAAGTTATTGCTTGTGACAACTGTGAGAGATACTATCCTTAGCTCTGGTTCCCTTTGAGTGGGGTCGGGGGTGTCTCAGGTCTGCTGAAGCTATCTGTGAGTCTATCTATGTCTGTGGATTGTCTGCTGGGCAATGGCCTGGAGCACACCATCTGGAAAAAAGTGGAGCTCACGTCACATTGAGAGATTATAGGGTTGCCTGAGTGGGTGTGCCTGACCACACAGACCATGGCAGCTCGTGAGGGTGGTCAGAAGAACCTAGAGCCTGGAAGAATGGCCAAGGTGCCTGCCAAAAAGAGGAAAGACAAGGTATGTGCGTGATCTCCGATATGGGAATGCCCTGCCGAGATCGCTGACTGAAAGGTGTTGATGGACCTATACGCCATGCCATCTGAGGTCAGGGAAGCGAGAAAATTCAGGATATGGACAGGGTCTGTCTCCATGGGAACCAGATGTCTCTGGTGATACCAACCCAACCACCGAGACCAGGATGATCCATAATGCTTGATTGTGCTGCCAGCCCAGGCTTTGGAGAGTGGTGACGCAGCTTGTCGTGAAAGGCCTGGGAATTTCCAGCACTCCCTCTAATCCTCCACACCATAAGATACAGAGTGCCGTCCAGCACCTGATGGTGAGGGTTCCCCGCGGGATCCCTGGGGAGCCCTGAAAACAGGGGTAAGCAGATTAAATAATCCCTGGAAAGTTACATTGGAACCAAATACCACACTTGAGATCTCCATGTCAGGATCATGACTATCAGGTCTGTTATTTGCCCAAACAATACTACCCACTAAATCAGACAATCTGAGACGATGCACCCTGACAGTTTCCGTAAAGGCTTGCATGCTGGAGAAGGGTTTATCTCTTACGTTTCTAACCTCTTTTCAATATGCTCATTCTACAATCTTCCTTGTTTTTTTCCTTTCAGTTTACTGCTTTCCTGAGGGAAGGTTATCTATCCTTTCTTATGCAATGTATTCTCTCCAGTTCCTTTTTCCTTTCTGTTTCCTTTTTAAGTCTTGGCTATAGACTGCAGCCATAAGCTGTCTCAAACCGTGACATTCGGTAATTACTTCTGGTATACGAATATAGGGTATACTAAGGGCTGACTGTTAGCATGGGAGAGCCGGGTCCACACCCAGGGTGCCGACCTTAAGAGTGGCACAGGGGATGCCTGCATCAGTCTTACTTTGACCTAGCTGCAAAGTAGAGTGCATTAAACATTGGCAGGCGTAACCATATTTTGTCTGTTTTTTTCTGGCCTTCCTTTCTTGTATACTAATCCCTCACCTTTCCCCCACCACTCTGTTTTATCCAAAACACTACGAAGGGTCAGAGGGGACACCCAATTATGAGGCTCAATAGGATGGCGGACGGACCTACGTCCGTCCGCCACCTCAGAGGAGGAGGGACGGTCCGCAGGGGAAGCGGCGGTCCCTCCGTGCTAGTAAGGATGTGACCGCCACCCTGGCCGTCACGTCCTGTATTTTTAACATTGCGGCGGGTGCTGCTTGAAGCAGCACACGCTGCAATGTTAAAAAAAACATGTTTTCCTTTGCGTGCACGAAGCTGCAGGCACCGCGTGGTGCCTGCCGCTTCGTGCACGCAAAGGCAGGGGGGTACCATAGGTACCCCACATGTGCACCCCCCACCCCCCCTTCACCCCTGGGGGCCCGCAACGGGCCCCCAAAGTAAAGTCTGTATGCCTGGCGGTGTCTGATAGACGCCACCAGCCATGTTAGAGCTTTTCCGCCGGGGTCGGAAGGCGACCGCGGCGGAAAAGCGGCAGGCGGAAAAAAGATCCCACAGCGATCCTAATCTGGCGGGGGTCTTTTTTCAGTCGGCAACGGTTAATCCGCATCCTCCGGGCCGGCGGTGGCTTCCGCCGGCCTGGAGGATGCGGATTAACCGCAATCCTAATGAGCCCCTATGTGTCATTCAGGGTGCTCTTTCTCCAAATTCAACCTTGGGTGTACTGTTTTAGAGCCCTTGGAAGTGCCTACATGTCACTCATTGCAGCTGGAATTCTCTGAAAACCTTGTTATTATGTTTTTATATTAGTGTGCGTCTATATAAAGATGGTGAGAGGTAAAGGAAGAAGGGGTTAGCTTTGGTGGTAAGAACGTTCATTATCTAAACAAAAGACTTTGCTTTCAAACTCCAATACTTCACTTTGGATAACTCACTTTATCTTCATATGTTTACGATTGCTCCCATTGAATGTAACATGACTAATAACTTGTTTTTTATACACACTTGGTCTGATGCCCTCCCCCGACACTTCAAATGCTAATAACTTTTTTACATATAGCACTTCTGATTTTAAAATTTGCTGTTAGCCAAGATCTTCTGGTGTTACATTTTTTAAATAATATATTTAACATATAGGGACTTTTCCCAACTCTCCTTCTCCATTTGTCTCTATTGTCATTCACATTTTATTTCCACCCATCACATCATACTGGATTAGGCAATGGCTCAGCCCACTTTAGCAATTATCTTACCTCTATGCAAGAGATGGTAAATCTGCTCTTGCAAATACACACAAACAGTAGTCCACTTATTCATTTTTGATGTCATGTTGGTGGGCTGCTCGAAAGAAAACACTCCGCTCCGCGTCACTTCGCTGATGTTTTCGGAACTCTGCGCAGAGCAGGCAAAACTCTGCGAACTCTGTCAGCATGTGAAATCTGACAAATTCGATGTACATAGACAGCATTCATTTCACCTCTTCTCCCACTCCTCTCCTTGTGAGCACCATGGATACTGCAAATTATTGACCGTATCACCCTGCCAGTAAGAACCCGTACCCCTATGCATATGTACAGCCATTCTAGGCACCATGGCCTTTTTACCCATTGGAATCCCCAGCTTCCCTCCTGCGCGTATCTTGCACCCCCTCTCTCATGTATAGGCCATGAAACCCGCTCCCTTTGCGCGACCCTGATGTGAAAGGTAACCCTCCTGCTTGACCCAGGCCTTCTCCATTCCCCTCTCGAAGAAGTATCCTTCGCCTCAGCTGACATAGCCCCCCAATTGTATCTGACTGCCCCTGTTCCCCCATGTACAGGTCGTAAGATCTCTCTCTCTCTCCCTCTCTGCGCGGCTCTGGTCCTGCACGCACCCCGTCCCCCCCCCCTCCTTCTCCTCACATGAACAAGTCGTAAACCCTCTTCTTCCGCAAAGCCCTGTCCTTGAGAGTCACGGCCGCGCCTGACCAGCACCTCCTTCCCTTCCATGAATGCCCCTCTATTGACGAGCCCTCCCTCCACGCTCGATTGTCCACGCAGACATGAATACCACTCCTTTGATGACCCCTTCCCCCGAGTCCGGCTGACCACGCATGTCCGAGGCCATCGCCTAAGCCAGGAGATACCATTTACTGCCCTTATTGTATGCCTAGCCACCCCACCCCCCGGGCCATGATCAGGCGCACACATCCTACGACACACTCAGCTGCATGATTGCCCTCCCCTCTTATCAGCAGGTCAAGGGTCCCCATTGTGAATGTATGTGGAATAGGATCATCACGAGGATTATAGGAATGTTTCCCTTTTGCGACACATTGACCCGATTGCATCATCAAACGTTCTGCAAATGTATAAAAGCCGGAGTCTCATGCTCACTTGTTAGAGCACCTCCCGAAAGACACTGTGTTTCGTGTCCGAAATGACATGCTCTCCTCATGAGTAATAAACTCTGTTCTTGATTCCTGCTCCCAGCGCCCGTCTCTTTATTTTGGTAATTAGTCGGAATGGGAACTAAGAGGCGGTTTGCGCCAGCAGCCTGGGCATCGATAGAATTATGGGCTCACTTTCCACAATTGGCGCCCAACGTGGGGCCCATCAGTGACATGGGGTTCGGTAAGAGAGATCCAGACGAAAAAGTGAACGTCTAAAATGATCGGGGTATGCCTGCCTTGAGAGGGCCCTAGCCCGGCTGCCGATCGACAGAACTTCACCAATTCTGAACGGACCTCTCTTGAGTGACCTATTGTCCTGACTGGAATCCCACAGGAATGCTACATGGAGTAAGAGAACGATCGGGCGCTGGAGGAAGGAGTCGAAGAACTGTCCGTATGGTCCGGTCCGGGTAAGATTAAGTAGGGTGTTTTTACGCCTGATTGGTAGGGTGGCTCTGTCCACCTGATTGATTGATTGTTTGTATTGAAAACCAGTATTTGTATACTGGCATTATTGGTATTGGTTCATTTAGCTTTGAGGGCTACTTGACATATTGGTTCTCTTGTGAGAACGAGACATTCTCTGTTTGCAAACAGCGGCGAATAGGAACGTCGTCCCTCTTTGCAGATAGAGAAGGGTAGGTAATGCAGACTTTTGTCCCCGGTGTGATCCGTCGTGCCTACTTTTCTCCCCACTGAATTGTTTGAAGTCGATTAATAATCGATTGTTGCTCTTTGAGATCTTCCCTGTCCACAAACAGAGATGAATAGGAATATTCTGTTCCCTTTATGGATAGCGAAGGGCAGGTAATGCAGACATTTGTCCCCGTTGTAATCCGTCATGCCTGTTTTTCTCCCCACTGATTGGTTGGTTGCCTGGACATTGTTGTTCCAGGAATTGTTTCGTTTGAGGTATTTTCTATTTGCAAACAACGTAAAATAGAAACACTCTGTCTAGTCTTTGCAAGTAGAAAAGGGTAGGTTATGCCCCTTTGTGAATTCGTCAGTCCTACCCACTCCCCACTGGTTGGTTATTGTGGGGTAGCTCGCATGGTCCGCCCAGGAGACTACTCTTATGGAGGACATATGCTCTCTACTCATGGGCCATTTAATAGAAATAGACCGACTGGTCCGTCCAGGAGGCTACCCTAGTAAGTGGAAGTACATCGCTCGGTCTGTCCAGGATGATACCCTAATGAAGGAATATATGTTCCCCTTTTGATCGATAATCTCGTTCCACCCCGGACCATTTATTGGAGGGGACTCGTCTGGTCCGTCCAGATGTACCCCCCCTAGTGAAAAGGACACATAAAAATATGAAGTGATCACCGTTCCCTACTAACAGAAAGCTTTAGCTCGAAACACGCTAAGGAAGAGAAAGAAAAATAAAAAGAAATCAGGCTAAGTCAGTAACCCCCTGATGAGCTTTTGACTTCACCAAAAATAAGAAACATTAGAAGTAGTTCGGGATAAGAAATGTAACATGGCGAAACGATTCGATATCGGAACATAGCCACGAGGTAGCTAGGCTTCTCTGTCTGTTCCTGTTCCCAACATGTCTGCCTCATTGCCCGCCCCGCCCAAATAACGGTCACATGAAATAGAAACAACTCAATAGGTACCTACCCCCATTCCGGAAGCTCCCGAAGTGCAACAGGCCCGCGGTTACGCCCATCCGGAAGGCGAGGCCTGGAGGCACGAGGGACTCGCCTGCCCACGGTCAGAAGGAGACGATGTTGGGCAGGCGGTCCAAAAAGGATGACAAGGACCTCTCCGTCTTCTCCCTTCTGCCGCCCTGCAGGCCGCGGGGAGAGAGGGGGCTGTCTTGCCTCGGCCGCCGACCACCCCTCTCTCTCACCCGATCCGGCTCCTGTTGAGGGCCGGAGCCAAGGCGAAACGACAGCGAATCAAGTAGTCCCGCCACATTTCAAATTCGCCGCATGCCATCGCCTGCTGGTCCAGAACCGAAGCCAAGGCAAGAACGGCGGCAAATCAGATAGTCCCGCCACATGCCAAATTCACCGCCCGCCGCCGCTTGCATAGTGACAGGCAGTCCCGCCACATTTCGGGCTCCCTGGAGAATCAGGTAGTCCCGCCACATGTCAAAAAGGGAGGGGGGGGCTGTCTTGCCTCAGCCGCCGACCACCCCCCCCCCCATCATCACTGGCTGGCATGGCCGATGTCGAAAACTATGGAGCCGGGGAACGGCGCAGGGTCGCTGGAAGGGGGAGATGCCGCGAACGGCCCTCCCCCACCTCCCTCCAGGTGGAGGCTTCCAGCGACACCCCAACGCTCTTCGCTTAAGGGTCAACATCAAAAAGAGGTCCTCTGCCCAGGACGGGCACACGCTCCATATCGCCTCTCCTCGACCTTGAAGATTCTATAAGAGCCGGGGGGCCCCCGACCCCCTGCATGGGTGCCCCCGTCCCCTTCGCCGGGAACCACGACAGCGGTGCTGCTCCTGCCGGCACCAGACTTGGATCGGAAATGGCTAAGATACCGCCACGGCACAGGCTTGTTCAGTTCCGGAGGAACACCAGAATGACCCGGTAGGAAAATTGTTGCCGCCCTTCCCACTCTTTGACTCATGGTCCATGTTGTTAGACTGTTAACCATATTGCACGAGACTTTCTGAACTGCCAATGGAAAGTTCTGGGCCAACCTTGCGAGACTAGAGACACTCAGACTATGCTAGAACTCGCCTGACCCCACCCAAAATGGCGCCGACACAAAATGTGACGTTTTTAATGAACTTTGTTGCACCCTGATCGCGCAACCTTTTTGCACCGAGATATATATAACGTTTGGATAATGAAAGTAAATATGAAGGATATTGAGTATGTGCTTGAACAATGAATTGACTTAAGGGTGGGTACTGTTTATGAGTTGGGAAATGAATTGGTATAAATGAATGATCATTGGACGACGTATTTATGAACGTATTTAAGATGAATTACTGACATGCATCATGCTTGCTCTGTAGGAGAGTTTAATATGATTTTATTGCACTGCCGCACTTTATACAATGAACTGCCACTAGCTTCGTTCTTCCCATGCACAGTTCCAATCTGCTCCGTGGCTAGCCCACCGGGTTGTAGGCCTGTATTTATGTGTCAACCCTCTTTTATTAAAGGTATTTTGGAAACGAAAGCATCATTGTAGCGGATTGCATTAATGAGTTTTGAATGAATTACTACTATGAGCAACGAGAAAGTATGATGAAGGCTAAAGGTTAAAAGGAGACCCGATATTTAGCAGCCACACTATGTGTGACAGGCAGCCGGAAAGGTGCTTTAGAAGCCCTGAAACGACACCACAGAAATGCCACCTGGCCGCCACCCTTGTACCCGATCAAAAGAGGTTACGACCAAGTAGCTCATGTCGCACAGATCGTCAACGATTATCTGTCTGACCTCTCTGGTCCATCTGGGCTTAAACGCCGAGATGGTAAAGAAAGGCGGTACGTGAAGATGAGTCGAGTATGTGGTAAGTAAAAACATTTTCGGGCTACTACATGCTGATGTACTTTGAATGCTGCCACCCCCACCCCTTCTTTTCCCTCCCTTCTGCAGGTCACGTCGGAACGTCGGCTGAAGTGTGGAAGAGCGACGGTCAGACCACCGACGGAAAAGGAAAAGAGGGAATATGTGTGAAGTCGTCATAACGACAGGTTCTTAACAGACAAGACGTAGACTTAACATGACTGATCTTCCTTAGGACATAGCGACTGGGAGGATGGACTGACATAGAGACCGGACAGGTACTGAGTGACAAAAATAAAATTGACTAAGAAAAGACGCGTTAGATGAAATGACTGGACGTTTTGACTAGGTAGGGAAAGGACAAAAAGAAAATTGTACGTATAAGGGTTGCCACGGCGCCACCCGTCTAGGAAGTTAGAAATGTCGCCGATGTTCAAAATGCACTACTCCCTTTCTCACACTCTTGCAGATATAGCCAAGCTGTCCGACTGTTTTCCCGATCAATACTTGCCGTTGCCTCAGCCTGGAGAACTTCCCACCACAGGAGGGAACAGAAAAATGGTTTAAGATCCAACCATGGGTAACTAGCATGACCAGGTTGATTTCCGATCAGTCAACGGAGGTGTGAGTATTGGTAATTGGGAACGCTCACAGGCATGACAAACGAGAAGAAAAAGGGGGGAAAGGCAGAAAGAGCTAAGCACGTAGATAAATAGGATAGTAAAGATATGTAGGATATATATATAAAAAACAGATGTTGTGGACTAACAATTGTTTCCCGTCTTGTTGTGAATGTCTTGTCTATGTGTAATACATGTGCCGTCTTCCCCGTCTGAGTTTGTGTGTGTGTAACGTACGAATATATGTCTCCCCTCTGTCTATATCTGCATGTTACCTGACCCTTGCTGTTCCGTGTTGTGAACGCACTAAATGACCTATTTTCGTACACGTCTCTCTCTCCACCCTTCTTTCTCTCTCTCTCCTTACATGTCATACGTGTACCGAATGGCTCGTTTAGGCTGCGGACGATTCTCACTCTCTTTGAGAGCCTCCCTATTTTCTGTCCATCTTTTTGGTAAAATTGTGCCCCACCGGCACCACCCCGATTTGATACGTATTTGAACACGAAGGTGTTCAGCGAAATTGACCAAAACTAAAATGACTGTATCTTGCCATGTTACTGCCTCTCCTTTCTGCAAAAATGAATGAACTTGAATTGGCTAAGAAGGAAAGGACAGGTAAGACGACTAAAAGTCCCCCAAATCAGGCCATTTCTAGGGGAACTGTATGTCAATGGCATCCTATGTCTGTTCTTCAGAGACGAACGCCAACGTCTAGATTGACACCCAATACCCCGATTGCCCCACCCCTTTGCACCCAAGCGCAAGCGCCTGAAGCATCCCCGCCCCACTTTTTGATAGAACCGCTTCCGTTGTCCCCGGTATAAACATAATGACCATGGGTAGCTGCTGACCCTTGAGGAAATCTTGTCTTGCCCGACCCCCGATGATGGCATCTCCGCCCTGTCTGAAAATGTTAGTCAAGTCCTGAAGGGAAATGCTCTGTAATATTGAATGCAATGTAACGCACAGTTGATGGAAATGTCATTTATCCTCGCATAAGTTATAAATAGGACAATGAATATACCTGCCATAAACACAGTAGGAATGCTGACACATGCACTGCTTGGTAATAGACCTCTGACTGTGACCAATGACCATAAGGACTCAAATGCGAAAAATTGAGGGAGGAATTCACATGCGTAGATATCTTCTTCTGCCATTTCTCTAAAACACTGTCTTGTACTCATTCAAAGATGCACGATCACCGAAGGAGATGGGTCGGATGTGACGTACAGCCTGGCTACGGATCTTGGGACACGTGTGACCTCGACCGAAGGTGGAGCTGCAGAGCAACAAGATACGGACGAGACAGCACTTTCGACGTGGAAAATGAAAAATGACGGGCTGCCCTGAAGCCCTCCGTCTGCCAACCCACGTGTGCCCGGAGTCTCCGTCCCCCTTCTTTGGGCCCGATTGATGGGCCTGCCTGCTTGTTATCCTTTGCTCCCTTGGTCCCTTTTGTGTGTCCCACGAACTCTGACCCAACTCCGCTCACTCTTTCTCCCGTTGACTGTTTGAACAACATTCACCCACCTTCCCACGTGACTTTTTGCCAAAGGAAAGAACTGCATTCATATGGGAATAGGGTGTTGCCATAGAACTATAGGTGCCGAGCATAAGGCGCCACCAAACGGACTGTTTAGGGAACAGGACTGTGGTCTAACAGCAGAGGACTGACCGCACCCTGCAACGCGTGAGGATGGAACCGAGCTGGACCCGTAGCTCCATCGCCGGTGCTCAACAGCGCCACCGAAGGTACCCGGATTAGAGCCTACCAGTGATGGCTCGCTGATAAAAAGACACTGTGACGAAGAAATACTGTGCATTGGACTGAATTCCGCTCTCAACTGCCTGGTCAAAACTGTTCATTGGTCACATTTTTTAAGTCAGAAAGCCTTGTGCTATGTAATGCGTTTAACTGTTAAGGAACACACCGAAAATGTAATTTCGTATGTACTGCATTCTTCCCTTCACCTTAACTGTCTATGATTGTACGCCACATGTTAGTATCGACAAAGTGCTAATTCGTCATCGATGCTTGCCAGCCCGTAATGTCATCAGCTGTAAAAATGATTGCTGCTATGTAAAAAGGGGCGACTGTGAAATCTGACAAATTCGATGTACATAGACAGCATTCATTTCACCTCTTCTCCCACTCCTCTCCTTGTGAGCACCATGGATACTGCAAATTATTGACCGTATCACCCTGCCAGTAAGAACCCGTACCCCTATGCATATGTACAGCCATTCTAGGCACCATGGCCTTTTTACCCATTGGAATCCCCAGCTTCCCTCCTGCGCGTATCTTGCACCCCCTCTCTCATGTATAGGCCATGAAACCCGCTCCCTTTGCGCGACCCTGATGTGAAAGGTAACCCTCCTGCTTGACCCAGGCCTTCTCCATTCCCCTCTCGAAGAAGTATCCTTCGCCTCAGCTGACATAGCCCCCCAATTGTATCTGACTGCCCCTGTTCCCCCATGTACAGGTCGTAAGATCTCTCTCTCTCTCCCTCTCTGCGCGGCTCTGGTCCTGCACGCACCCCGTCCCCCCCCCCTCCTTCTCCTCACATGAACAAGTCGTAAACCCTCTTCTTCCGCAAAGCCCTGTCCTTGAGAGTCACGGCCGCGCCTGACCAGCACCTCCTTCCCTTCCATGAATGCCCCTCTATTGACGAGCCCTCCCTCCACGCTCGATTGTCCACGCAGACATGAATACCACTCCTTTGATGACCCCTTCCCCCGAGTCCGGCTGACCACGCATGTCCGAGGCCATCGCCTAAGCCAGGAGATACCATTTACTGCCCTTATTGTATGCCTAGCCACCCCACCCCCCGGGCCATGATCAGGCGCACACATCCTACGACACACTCAGCTGCATGATTGCCCTCCCCTCTTATCAGCAGGTCAAGGGTCCCCATTGTGAATGTATGTGGAATAGGATCATCACGAGGATTATAGGAATGTTTCCCTTTTGCGACACATTGACCCGATTGCATCATCAAACGTTCTGCAAATGTATAAAAGCCGGAGTCTCATGCTCACTTGTTAGAGCACCTCCCGAAAGACACTGTGTTTCGTGTCCGAAATGACATGCTCTCCTCATGAGTAATAAACTCTGTTCTTGATTCCTGCTCCCAGCGCCCGTCTCTTTATTTTGGTAATTAGTCGGAATGGGAACTAAGAGGCGGTTTGCGCCAGCAGCCTGGGCATCGATAGAATTATGGGCTCACTTTCCACAAGCAGAGCGGAATTCTTCGCCCACCCATAGTTTGCACAAAGCTCTTGCATGTAGGCAATGCAGGTAAGTCATGCAATGCACCCCTGCACTGCATTCTTGTTAACTCATAACAATTTCAACAAAACTTATGTTAATTTCCACGTCATATTCATTTAGTCTTTAGTTGGGCATATAAACTTTTGTGTGGTTGATAATCATTCAAGTGTATGGCATTTTTAATTCAGTGTGTGCAGTATTCACGGTTTTCACTGAGAAGTGCATTCATTTTGCTTAGTATCATGTTTGTTTTGATACATGTTAGGTCACTACTCTGTATATCATATTTGTTTTATACATGTTTCCTTCATAGTGATGTGTGTTGTGTTGATTTTATTGTATTTTATATATTTCAGGAGTGGTCATATTTGTAGAGCCGTTGTTTTGAATGGTTTGTCATTCCTTTGGCTAGTATGTAACTCTACCTTTGTCTAATATGCAACAATAGAAAAGAAACTGCTACATTTGAACTACAATAAATGTCTTCATCTTACTTGGTATCAATAAAAATACTTGAATGAAGCAAGTCATACTTAAAGTTGCCATTCTAATGCAGTATTTCCATTTTAGAAAATACATAAACTTTATATTTTTCACATAAGGTAATTATGCTGCAAATTATATTTTGGTTTGCCAAAAAGCTCATTGTCATAACTAATGTTCTCTTTCATCATGTTCTACATTTAATATCTTCCACAATACCTGTATTTTATTACTTGTTAAAGGTGCACTTAAATAAGTTGGTGAGTTTAGCAGTGAACAGCGCATTCCTAAGTGTCCCTATTCTGAGTCCTGCCCAGCAATGGTTAATGCGAAGCTGTAAACCGAGACACACTTATTCAGAATGCAAGTCTTCAGAGCCCATGCAGCTAACGCGTTTTATTCCCATAAATAATTAACAGTCATTTTCTACCTAGTGCACTCGTAGAGTTGAAGCAGGCACAAAGGCCGCCTGCAGAGGACATACAGGCACTAGGAAGTTTACCACAACAGTTTACATGCGAGCTGCTGTCTCCTGCCATGGAGCTTTCTGTTCATGGAGCGGGTGCATGTTGCCACGGTGCTGCAGGGCTCCAGGACGGTGATGTTAAACATGATGCCTTGTCTGTCTGTCAGGAACTCGAGATCGTATCAAGCGCTGCGAACCTCCAAGAAGAAGGAGCTGGAATCAGCCTAGAGACGTTCAACCTTCAAATAAGAGAGCTCGAGAAGTCGGAGCGAAAACTAAGAGAAACTCTACAGAACTACATGAAGTCAGACCCCGTGCTGAGAAACAGGTAAACACCATCCAGAAGTGTGCCAGGTGTAGATGTGTACAGCAGCGTAGCCAGTGTGTCTTGCGCCCTACGGCAAGGAAGAAAATGGTCCCTCTGACTGCTGATTGAATGATAAAGTACTGCAATCATCAGGGCTCAATATGCCCCTCAGTGCTCAGCACTAAGGTGTATTCCAATGTCTATGGTTGGTTGAAAGGATTAGCCGGTGTTTGTGCCTGATGACAATTCAGTAAGGGCATCTACTCACGATTGTTGACACTTCAACACTCATATCCTGCTTTCACTGGTTCGCAGGAAGCCCCCTTTCTGGTGATAGCTCTGACACTGGCCTTTGCCACTTATCATCAGATTAGATGTGAGCACCAAGATAGTCACAAGTGGAATTATCATTACTCTTTAGTAACTGCAAAGCTACTGAAGTATTTAAAGTTTGCCCTTAGGGTGGTGCTAAAATTGAGCTAAATATATGCACATAACAAAACCTCCTTTGTACATTCATTATTGCAAATTAGAAAAATAGTGCATTTATATTGTAGATATTCTAAATTACTACACAACCGCACAGTCTAAAATGTGTGAAGATATCCGATTAGGCCAGATAATACCAAGGTACTAGTACATCACGTAACTCTGGAATGCTATATGTACATTGCATGCGTTACGTTGTGATGCACTTACCTCGCAGATTTAACTTTGGTTGAAACAATATTTTGGATGCATTTACATTGCAAGTCCAGACATCAGAACCTTTATCTCAGTAGTTAAGGTAAGCAAATTATGTTCATGTTCTTGTGTAATCAACCTGTAAGTTTAATTATTGGTATGCAAGTTTACAATTTTAATATAAGTATAAACATTTAAATATGTATCGATGTTTAACCCCTCCCACGCTGGTGTCGGAACCGCTCCGTCACACGCCTCGGGTGGGCTGAGCTGGTGACAGAGCGGTTCCGTCACGGCCCGCTCACCGCGCCTGGGCAGCGCTGATATCGCACCTGCGCGGCGTGTTGTATTGAGCGGGCGGGGCCGTGACGGAACCGCTCCGTCACAAGCGGAGCGGTTCCGTCACCAGCGCGGGAGCGCCGTGTGGCCCCCCGCCCCCTAGCACTGCGGCGGAATTGCCGCCGCAGTGAAAGGGTTAAGTTATATGTAAATATTTATATATATATATATATATATATATATATATATAAGTTCCCTACATGTATATGTATGTATCTATCTATCTATCTATCTATCTATCTATCTATCTATCTATCTATCTATCTATCTATCTATCTATCTATCTATCTATCTATCTATCTATCTATCTATCTATCTATCTATCTATCTATCTATCTATCTATCTATCTCCTGCAATTTCACAGCTCTACCACCATTTGCACTGGTGATTGCGGCAGTTACTGCCTCTATCAAGTATTCCATAAATTCTCTGTTAGCAAGAAATATTGCCAGGATCACTCACATCTTTGCTAAACATAAAGGGCATGATTTTAATGTCAGTTGGAGTTGCCTCAGAGAGACACCGTTTCGGTGTTGGAAAAGCCAGACCATAGGTCGGTGGTTACGCACATCGAATTACGATCTGACCGCACATAGTGCCATCAGAAACTCCCACTTATGGGAGCTTGTATGGGGCGGAAACTTCACGGTGCCCCCCAGTCCCAGATGCAGAGAGCCAGGAGGGAAAGGGGTTCTGCTAGGGTCCCCAACAGCGCTTTCCGACAGCCTTTCCATTTTGGAAAGTGTTGGACTTGGCCCTTTTGGCAGGTTCAGCCCTGAACTTTTTGCCTTGAACTCTGACATTATGGTAGTGATTTATTTGGTCTCTGGGCACTTTAGCAATGTGGCCCAGTGTAAAGTGCGTGCGCTCTCTGAGTGCGTGTGGTGAGATTGGCCTGCCCTCCCTTAGGAATGCATGGGGAATATGTGGGCCCATGGTAGTTCCTGATGTGTGGGGAGTGCAGGGGCGAGTTTGGTATGTGCGAACTCGTGAGAAATGCTGCGCAATGATGTGCGCAGATTTAATGTGACTAGTGTAGAAGTGCCACTTTTAGAAGTTGGCATTTCTGTGTGCAGTGAATGTGATTGACAGGAGCTGGCTTGTGTGCTTGGCTCCAGGAGTCAGGATGGGTCTGCCCGGTGGTGAATGAGGAGATCTTCATGTAGATGGGAGGGAGGAGTTGCACCTGGGACCTGAATAGGGCTGGGATTTCCCTCCACAATGCAGGCTCCACCCCCTGTGGTGTGTCTGATGTCCCTGACCCTTCCTGTGAATAGGAGAAGAGGAGCTGAGCAAAACGAAGTGCTCAAATGCTCCCAAACTAGTTGCATCTGATTTTCCCTAAACTCTGTGCTGGGCGACAAAGGATTTTTCTGTATAAAAGAGGGGCTGTGACCCCATGTAAAATGTTCTTGTTCTGTACTCGAATCTATCAGGGGCGTGCTGCTGCTGGGGCCCAGGGGAAGGCTTGACTCCCTGGGCCCTGCCCTGCCTCTGGATGCTGGAGGACTTATTTATTTATTTATTTATTTTTGTGATTTGTACAGCGCGAACAATTGCCCGTAGGCGTCTCGGCGCTAGAAGCTGTGCATGTATTCCCAATGGCTGAGGCAGTAGCTATTCTTGATCAAACAGCCAGGTCTTTATTTTCCTGCGGAAATGCATCAAGGACGGGCTATCTTTGATAGATGCTGGCAAGGGATTCCATAATCTGGGAGCTGCCACTAGGAAGCGTCTATCTCCCCAGTTGACTGTTTTTGTTCGCGGTATATGCAGGAGTTTAAGGTTGTTGGATCGGAGCGATCTTGTGGAGGACTGGAACCTGAGTTGGGATTTCAGGAAGTGCGGACTATAGTTGTGCAATGCTTTGTAGAGAATGCACAGCGCTTTAAACTTGATCCTGTTCCGAATCTTGAGCCAATGCAGGTTTCTTATTGTCTCAGACATTGGTGAGAACTTCAGGGTCTCAGACAGGAGACGGGCTGCAGCATTCTGGATGGTCTGCATTTTGTTGGTCACTCTTGCTTGGGCGTTGATGAATAAGCCGTTACAGTAGTCAACACGAGGGCACTTACCAGCGTCTTACCTGGCGTAGTTGGTAAGAACGGCATGATTTTCTTGATCAGCCTGAGTTTATGGTGGGCGGTTGCTGCTATTTTATTTGAGTGGGCCATGAAATTTAGTTTATCGTCAAAAGTCACCCCTAGATTTCTGATGGTTGGGACTGGTGTAGGCAGAGTTCCATGCGTAGGGTGCCACCAGATAGTTGACCATCCGGGGGAAAGATTTCCAAATATGACGACCTCCGTTTTTTCAGAGTTTAGCTTTAGGCAGTTGGAAACCATCCACTCTCCAATCGCCCGCATGCCCTCTTGGAAGTTTTTTGCTACCTTTTCTCCATTCCCGTTGATGGCCAACACAAGCTGCATATCATCTGCGTATGAGGTAAGGCTCATCCCATGGGCCTTGATGACAGAGGCCAGGTCCGACACATAGATATTGAATAGTGTCGGACTGAGGGATGAGCCTTGGGGAACCCCACACGGTAGTGAAAGCTTGTGTGATTGAAAGGGCCCCAATGTAACCACCTGTGATCTCCCCGCCAGGAAGGAGGAAAGCAGATTTTTAGCCATGTGGCGGATGCCCAGGTTTTCGGCTCGGTCGACCAAGATCTTGTGGTCGACCGTGTTGAAGGCTGCAGACAGATCGAGCAATACCAGTATTGCTGTACCTCCCTGGTCCCGGATCACTCTTATGTCCTCTGTTGCTTTTATTAAGGCAGTTTCGGTTCCATGGTACTTGCGGAAGCCAAATTGGGTGTTATCCAGTAATTGGTGTTTCTCTATGAACTCTGAGAGTTGTAAGTTCATTGCCTTTTCCGCTACCTTAGCTAGAAAGGGGAGACTGGCTATGGGGCGGTAGTTTTTTAGTTGGTCCTTGTCCAGATTGGCTTTCTTAAGTAGGGGTTTGACCAAGGTGTTTTTCATGGAGTCCGGGTATATCCCTGTTCTGAACATTGTATTGCAGATTGAGACAATGTCAGGGGCGAGATAGTCCATGATCGGACGAATGACTTTAAGAGGACAGGGATCTAATGCTGATCCTGATTTAATAGTGGCCGTTATTTCCTTGATTTGTGTTTCTCCAAGGTCTATGAACTGTGATAGTTTGATATTATTAGTCCCGTAGTTGGATATGGGTGAGTCGATTACTGTATTCGTGGAGAACGCTTGATATGTATCATTCACCTTTGTGAAGAAGAAATTGGCCAGTGAATCACAAAAGACTTGGGATTGTGGTGGATTCAAGTCCGGTGCGTTTCCCGCTAAGACCTTAGTTATCTCGAAGAGTTTTTTACTTGAGTTTTTAGCAGTGTTGATCTGTTCGCTAAAGTAGGTTTTCTTTGTCTCGACAATGAGGGCTTTATATTGTCCAAGTGCTTCCTTGTAACTGGCCTTGCTTTCGGCGCTATAGGATCTGCGCCAGTGTCTCTCCCTGTTTCTGCAGAGTTGTCTCTTAATATGTAGTTCCTCTGTGAACCACGGGGCTGATGGCGTTGTTCTGTTTCTTGAGAGTTTTTTAGTTGAGGCTAAGGAATCGGTAGCGATACCTATCCACTCCTGAAAATGTCGGGTGGCCGAATTGGGTTCAAAGGATGGATCAGGTCGGGTTCTTTCAAGTACGGCCGTTAGCTTTAGTTAGTTAAAATGGCGAAATGGTTGGTCCATGGCATTGGTAAGGTATCTATTATATTTACGCCTAGCATGTTAGTAAAGATGCCGTCTAAAGTGTTACAAAAGGGGGTGGTAATGGACGGAGCATCTAAACCAATCAAACACTCACACCCAGTCAAAAGATCTGGGTTTAATCCATCACCGTTCTTTAGCCCACTCTGCCACCCCAGTTCAGACATGGCTATATGCAAATCAGTCTGACCCTTTGCCTCATGGGAACAGTCCAGCCCGAACTGCCAAGCCATGCCTTCCCTGGACCGGAAACAAGCTTCTAAAGTGTGGCCGGCTATATGGGTAGGGGTGGTAACCAGTTGCCAAAGGCTCATGGTGTCCATGTCTGATATCAAGGTGCGAGTGTCCTTGTCAGATGCATTCTCAAGATGGAAATTCAAGTCGCCCAGTACTATAAATGAGTCTTCCAGCGATGGAGCTTCTAGTATTGCGCCTATGTTAGCTAGGAAGCTGGTGCGAGAGCCTGGGGGTCGATATAGGAGGATGCCTTTAAAATGGAACGACAAAGTGAGTTTAAGATCGAAAAGGAGGGCTTCACAGGTGGTGGAAGGGATGTGTGATATTCTTACCGTTATGTGGTCGCGGGTGATGATGGCTAGTCCTCCTCCGCGCTGCCCTACTCTATCTAGGTGATAGGCGTTATAGGCTGGGGGGGGTCGCAACTGCCATATCAGGATCTTATGCTTCATTCGTCCATGTCTCAGTGAGAAAGAGGCAGTCTAGGTTGTTATCGATGATGAAATCATGTATTTCCTGCCGGTGCTTGACAAGGGATCATGCATTAATAAGTGCAGCGGAGATATTGGTGGGCTTAAATGCAATGGCAGCATGTGTTTTAACCTTATCATTGGCTATCTGTAGCTTAACGTTACAATGAGGGCATGTGAATTTAGTGGTATCCAAACATGTGTGTGGATTATATTGAGCGCAGTCGGTGTTAGTCGTGCGCAGTGCCATCAATGTAGATTTGGGATAAATAAGGGGATTCTGTGGCAGATGTTGATCAGGGGTTCTGGCCCTAGGCCTGGTCTCGGCACGGACGGGCACAGATGGGCTGGCCTTAGGCACGCCTTCGGCGCGCAATCGGCGTGCCCGCTGCGCTCGTCCGCAGCGCGGCCTGGAAATGCACAAAGTTCCACTTGCTCTTCCTTTTGGGCCCCTGTGTGCTCCTTTGTTCTTGAAGCAAGAAGAATTCAAGGGCTGTTTTACCAGGGCCTTCCACCAGGGAACGGCTCCTGCTCCCTCGTACTCACTTCACAAGCTGGGTCTTAGCTTTTATGCATGTGAGAGAAGTTTGCTCCGCCGTTAACTATATTTTTATGCGCTTTAGTGAGTCTTCGGAAAACCCTTTTCACTATACAAACAAATAACACAACTACTGACTCATTGGTTGTTATTTTTCAACAGGCTGTTTTGCTAAGTACCCCACATCAGACATTAGACTAATTCATTTTGGTGTGGTGGTCCGCATCACCACACCAAAATGCGAAGTCATACATTTAGGGCACCTTCTGAAGTAGGCTGGCAAACGAAGATGGAGCGCTGGCTATTAGCGCTCTTTAAGCACAGCTGCACAGACCACGCGCTGCACTGGCAGCCTGAGCCTACACTGTACTTCACTCTATGCTGGAACTGCACTGCTCTGCTCCGGTGTTGGGCTATTATATGTTTACAATCTCTCTCATCTGCCAGCCAGGAGGTGGCTCTGGTCACGCCAACCAGGCTGGGTTCAGCTGGTCTCTAATTGGCTACAGCAAAGGACCATCATTCACAACAACTAAGAGTCAAATAAGTGGGGGGCTCAAGTGGGTGGAAGTTTGGAAATTTAGTTTCAGTCCGCCTTTGCTAGCTCCTCCACCCGTCGCCTCTAATCCTGATGCCGTGCGATTAGCTCAGGCCGTTGGAGACTCCTCCTGTGGGCCGTAGGTTTCAGTCAGTCTCAGCCTCAGGATCAAGACTCGTACTGGCCATTATTTTGACATCAATCATAATCCCACAACATGGCGTGCCTGTACAGGCAGCCGTCTTGTGTGGGAATGTTGTGCACAGTACTCTCTCTCCCGTGTTGCGGTTCCATTCAGGGCCTGAGAGAGCAAAGCACTGTCCTCATGTCTGTGCTCATCATGGTGAGGGAGCACATCCCCTTTCCTGGGGTCTGTGCTTGTGGTGTGTCAGAGCGGTGCACTGCACAACCGCATGTTGGGGCTCCATTCAAGGCCCGCGGGCCTGAAAGAGCATGACTTCTGACCTGCAAAGAGCAGCTAAATGCAGGGCTATGGCTCGGACCAGAGGCACTTTAATACAGCGTGATTCACTAGGCACTACACACAAGACAAGTATTCATTCACTCAGAATAAGGGAAATGACAAATATTTTGCCTGATCCATTTTGCACCTTTCATCCCCGGTACCTGGCTCCATTGCTGCTGCTGCCCTCTTAATTATTGGTCTCCAAGAAAGTGACCTTTAACTCAGGACATGTCCTCTCTTGGATGTGGCAGATTTCACTGGAGGTACTTCTGACTTCTGTGGTGACGCTTGTGTGTTGTGCAGCTGGCATTGTACCCCACTATTAATGCCTGTGCCTCTAAGGAATATTAGACTATGTGCATCTCTTTTACATACATTTCTTGTGATACTAAATGTTTAATACGAGGCGCCCTGACTTTCTCAGGCCTCGTTCACGCTTTAGAAACATCCTGAAGTCAATACAAAATAAAATCATTCCCTGGGGAGACTGCTGCTACTCCTCCCTGAGGCGTTAGGAGGGGTGCGCAATCATGCCCTATTGTGACTGTAAGCGACAGCCAGAATATGTGAGTTAGCTCACTGTTGAGATCCGTGTTGGGCCTCTCACGCCCTGTTACAGACTCTGCCGGGGTCCAAAGATGGATGTAATTTATGATAGTTTTACGTTCTCCTCGTTGTCATTGCTTAATTTTGCTTGAGAGAAAGCGTCACTCATAGCATTGGAAATGTCACTCATAATTACACTAAAATTATGACAATGTCACACATAGCAATTTGAAACCTTGCAGCTATGAACTAATGAGGACACACATTCACAATAACTTGTGACTAACTACAGCCACCGTTCGTGCCAGGCTGCAAAACTCCTCAAAGGAGGGAATGGGGAAGCGTCTTAGTTGGGGTCGACTGGACACAGCTTCCGGAGCTCCCAAGCTGGAGGCATGACCACTCAGCTGGAGTCGACTGGGCGAAGTGTCCGGGGCTGGTCGGGCTGCCTGGCTAGAGGCAAGCCTACTCATCCGGGTTTGACCGGCCACGACGTCCGAAGCTTCCAAACTGAGGACATGTCCACTAAGCAGGGGTCGACTGGAAGGAGTGTCCAGAGCTCCCAAACTAAGGACTGGGCCACTCGGCTGGGGTCGACTGGGTGACCCGTCCGGAGCTCCCAAGCCGAAGTCAGAGACATCCGGCCGGGGTCGACTGGACAGGCTGCCCAGAGCTCCCAAACCGAGAGCAGGAGGCACTGGGTTTTTTAAGCCTTCCATGATCTTAACGATCTTCTCCTCGAAGGCACTCGCCAGGGAGTCGCACAAGGCCTGTGACGCAGGGACAGTATTGGCCGCGCACACAGGGTGGGTCAAGTCCCTAACGATTTTAAACAGGGCTTGTGACTTGTTGGGCACCTGGTTCAAGGTGGTTTCCAGAAAAGCCGCCTTGGCCAGCCTGATCTGCACCTTGTATTCCTGCAGTGCCAGCCTAAAGGAAGCCCTCGCTAGATCCGAGTACTGCTTCCTCCAGGCTCTCTCGGCACATTTGCAGCTCAACTTCAGCTGCCGCAGCTCCTCCGTATACCAGGGACAAGCCCGGTTCAACCTACCTCGAGACTTACGGAGAGGCGCAACCTTGTCCAAGGTATTCGAGATGGACCGGCACAAGGTGATATAACTTTCCTCCGCCGAATTACTCAGACAGAAATTATCTGGTAGTAAGGTAGGCAGCGGCGATGAGTTTAGAAGTCGAGACCAGGGTCTGCCCAGTTTAGCCTGTCTGGCGCCCGCCTCCCCCGAGGAGTACTCCCCCAGACAGAGAGAGTAGGCAACTAGTGAGTGGTCAGTCCAGTATTGACATAGGATATCATTGACCACTACTCGAGTTAAGGGCAGGCTCTCTCCCCTTGAGGTGTATGACGTCCAGTTGGAAGACTGGAGGTAGTGCGTGTTGCCCGTCATGCGGGGCCCCCAATGAAAGCATCGCACACTTTTTATTCTCATGTGTGGCTTATGTAAATCCAAGGAAATCTTGGCTGGCCCCAGTTTGTAGGAATCTCGGTGTCCTAAGTGGTGTTGAGGGGCTAAGAATTATTTGTTCTTCCACTGAAATGTTCATTGTAGTCGGAACTGCCAAATATTTGGGGTGGGCGTGGTCCTTAAGGAGGAGGGCTCTAGCTACCAGTACCTTCTGAATTCTATATCCTCCCAATTTCCTGTGTACGGTTTTGATTTGTAGATAGCAACTGGGAGATATATATGAATTTTAAATTTAAAATGCGGATAACATGTATGCTATGAGTTTTATTGTATAAATCCGGGAATGGTCCGTAACGCGGAGGTTTCTATACTGTAACATGAATGTAGTTTCTGCTTTGTATGAAAAAGCTTATATTAATCCCAATTGACAAATAATTTTTTATGTCTGTGTATTATGTATTTTTAACTATAAACTAACTGTTATAGATTGTTTGATGTTTTTAAGAAATGTATGTAATTTATATGTGTGTGCTTTTATGAGTGTACAACTCGAATAAAGCTTTTTCAATTCAATTCAATTCAATTCACTACTACTATGTTGATGCATACAACATAAGAAATCTGGAACGAAGCTAACACTAATTTGGCACATTGTATGCATGAACAGGACAATAATTAAGCTCAAGCTAGGTTGATCTCCTTGGATAACTTCACAGATAATTGAAGTAAATATGCAAAACTGACAAAGCATTTGGATGAATGGCAAGATATGGCTCTCACATACACAACGTATTTTTTGTACAGGGCAAAACCGTGGCAGACCCGGTGCAAATGAATTTCCCCTCCACAAAAAGCCTTATGAATGTTCAAAGCAGAGGCCTGGGTTGGGGCTTAAAATATACCACACTCTCTAATAAATGTAAACAGGGGTGGACTCACAGGAAGGGCACGGCGCTCGATAAAGGCAGCTCCACTAATAAAACAAATAAGTGATTCTGAACTGTATTTAAGGCACCGGGGTAATCCTCGCGTGTTTTGCATCAGAATGTTTGCTCTGGGGGCTGTAGTTAAAGTAGGCACCGTTCGTCTCTACACCTACCCCTTATTGTAATCGGTGTGCTTGTATGCCCCATGTCCCCCCCACCCCCTCTATGCTGCATTCTGTAAAGAATCCTACACAGCGAGCACATAGGGGTGCAAATTCGAACAGGACACACAGTTATATCAATGCAAGGCGATTTTGGGCACATCAGTATATTGTAAGAGGAAGATCTGGGGGCATATTTAGCTTCCACCCCTGTAATGTGCTTGACACAGTAGCACTGTCCCTCCATCGGCACACCACTCCCCCTGCTCCTGTGCTGGTTTACCCTCCCTGATGAACCTACAAATGAATTCCACTACTCTCAACAAACTTCCTCATCAATGAACCGATCAAAGTCAATCAAATCCGCTGGTTTCTAGCCTCGAGTCGAAAGGTACATTCAACAAAGTTTCCAGGCTTCTTACAAGACAAAAAATGTAGACTTCTAGGCACACATTGGAAATCTGGAAAAGAGAGCAATTTACCAGCTTCATTTCTCTGTGACAGTAAACTGTTCTTAAATTCTGAATAGCTAAAAACAGCAATGCGAGCACCCAGCAAATTAACCGACCCTGAGTGTTATGTACTCCACCAGGCCTTTTATACGCCATCATGACAGGGGCTCATCGATCGCACTCGAGTCACAGGTGACAAAACAGTGCACCTATAATTAGGAGGTTGTTGTCGAAGTTTCGCACTCGCTTATCTTTCTCTTTGCCACTTTAGTGTCTCTAGTTGTCTCCGACTTACTGGAGGCCTGCAGCTTCGGTGATTGGCATGGGCGGGCTTCAGAAGACCAAGGCCAGCAATTTGTTGAATTATGGTTTTGCCGTCTTTGTGCATGGGACAATCCGGCCGCCTCACGTGTAGTCACTGCGCATGACAATACTGGCCCAGCCCTGCCCCCACCACCCTATGCCTCACCCTGAGGCTAAAAACCACTCAGCTGCGTGCCGTGCAAAATTGCATCACGTACGCAACCATTTAATTTATGAGGCTCGGAGGCGGGCGTTACTTTGGAAGTATGTTCCAGACGAACCTTGCTGTGAGCGAATGTATTGCCAAGGGGGCCCCTGGAGCTCGAGGGCCCCCTGCAATGCGGGGGAAGCGGGGGCCTGTGTCACGCCCATGTCCCTTTTGTATCGCAGAGAAGGCCCGCTGTTGCAGGCCGCCCAACACGGCGCAGTTCTTGTGGGTGCATGAGCGGACCCACCGTTGTGGGCCGCTCCACCAATGGCCATCCTTGTTGCCAGGGCCCCCGGGGGGGGTACTGAGGTCCAGGGGGCCCGTGTCCCCCCAGAGCTAGTGTGCTTCAACGACAGGGAGCATGTTTAGTTTAAAGAGCCTGTGTGGCTCTAACCTGGCCTCATTATTTACGGAGCCAGTGTGCTACTGGAGGCATAGTTGCTTAAGGAGTCAGAGTGCTCCTAGGGACATGTGTTAAATTTAGAGCGGGGCACAGTCATTTGTTTGAGGGCCAGTGAGAGCCCATGCCCCATTTTCCTTCGCTCATTTTTAGCTGCCCAGCAAGTAGTGGGCAGCTTCACCGTTTAGGCACAATTCTGAGTGAGAGTCCCTGAAATGGACCAAAGTGGCACAGAGGTGTCAGGCCTTCCACAGCTGCGCAGCACATAGTGCCAGCTGCAGCATTTAGGCCCCATGTTATTGTTCTAAGCTGTCCAGCAAGTAGTAGGCAGCTGCAACGTTTAGGTTTTGGCGCAGTGGCGCAACCTTGACTTCCACTGCTTAGCAGCAGCCCTGACTTTATGGACCTAGGCCATTTGAGCACCTTTGTGGATGGCCAGTTGGCCAGGGGGGTTGTTCCACTTATAGGGTGCCAGGCCCTAAATGTGATTTATGTGCTAATACTTTGGGGGCTAGGAAATGTGTTGTGTATAGTATGTTTTGCGCACCCTGTTTGATACCTCTAGATATGGTTTATGCTTATGAGGTTGTTTTACCTATTTAGGTTTGTGTTAGGGAGATTATACCCCCCTGTGTGATTTACGCCCCTAGTGTAATTTTTTTACTTAGGTGGTTAGGGTCTAGTGTATTTAGACTTGTGGGATACTGTGCATAATGTAGTTTATGTCACAGACTGTTGCAAAGTACAGTGATTTCCAGTGTTTACTGGTTGTACATTTCATGACCTATTTTACTTCTGCGTTTTATGATCTAGTTCACTTTTACCAAGTTCACTCTGTGATGATCTGACAATGGTCCATGTGGCCCTGTCAGGTGTACATAATCTATTGTAAATATTGCCCCGTGCCAGTTGGCACAGTGTACATAATGTGTTTACTATTCTAATATGTTTTGAGAATACAAAGGCTATTTTTGATATAAGCTTGTGTGGAGTTCCTTTTGTGGGAGGCCTAGGATGTTGTTGCTGATAGGTGCGTGCGCAAATGCTTTACACATTGCCTCCGGGATAAGCCTTACTGCTCCTGCCATGCTACCAAGGGGGTGAGCAGGGGTTATCTTTGGAGTGTGACTCCCTTGCCCTAACTAGAGTGGTTTGGCGCAAGCCTCAGCCAACAAGAGATCTCATTTCTAACAGAAAGGCTGATATAGAATGGCTGTCAGAAACCGACTTCATAATCCAGACATCGAAAACGCCATCCTTAAAGGATTATGAGGAGTTTCTGACTAAACGCCAGTTGGAAAGCATTGGTTGGTCACTCCTACTGCTGCCTCCGAAAGCACACATCCTAATGCATCGGTCGCACCACAGCAATAGATGCGGTTCGGAACGCAACCAACAAGCCATTGGTTGCAGTCAGAACCACATCGTAATGAGGCCCAATATATCACAGCGGAAACGCCTTCCTTAAAGGCTTATGAGGAGTTTCTGACCGAACGCCAGTCGGAAAGCATTGGTTGGTCACTCTGACTGCTGCCTCCGACTGCACGCATCCTAATGCGTCAGTCGAACCACAGCAGTAGATGCAGTTCGGACCTTAACCAATATATCAACGTTAAAGAAACACCCAAAAGAGTGCCCAATGTATATTTTGCATATAGTCTGCTTTCTGCTTAAAAATATTGCTAATGCCAAATGTAATATTCTATTTTCATGCACATGTTTCCAAATATATTGAATTTCACATTCAACAAAATTTGGAGAGCATATCATTTTCTTTGTACCAACTACATGTTATTCTGAAGCATCAAAATAGAAAGGGGACTCAGGTAAGGTTCATAGTGCCAATTACGGTCATAGAAGGGGGATTGTGTTATTACTCCTTATCCTCATAAATTACAGTAAACTGCTATACTCTCATACATATTACAGTACACTTCTACATTCTCATAGATATTGTGTTATATATAGTGTCCAGTCCCATGTAACCTTTCGGGCTCCCTCACATTTTTCCTGAAATATCTAATCGTATCATTCCCGTTGATGTCTTGGAGAAGATGGGGTGCATGTTGGTATACTCAAATAATATGCCTATATTGTTAAGACTCTAAGTTCATTTTGTAATATGTGAGTAGTACTATTGTAGTTCATTGTGAAACAATGGGTTGTTAATTGAGAGGGGTGAAATCCTACTCAAGCAACAGCCACAATCCTTGTCAGGGTGAACCCCAAAAATTCACTAAATTGACCTGTGCTTAACCCTCTGGTAACTTGGCACAAAAGCAGTCAGGCTTAACTTAGAGGCAATGTCTAAAGTATGTATGAAGCATTAAACAGTAATACATTGAAAACACAACAGAAAAAAAATCCCACACCAATTTAGAAAAATAGAGTACATTTTAGTAAATTATTGACACCAAAACAACAAAAGCCAATCACTAGAAGTAGCGTTATGAATTTTCAAAGGTTAAAGTGAAAAATAGCACCTAAAAGATCAAACGCCAACAGCAGACATCTTGTCATGTGAGGCCGGGGCAAAGTTGAAAGTTGTGGCCGGCTGTGATGGGGTGGAGTTCGGATACACAAAGTGGATTTGGCCGGATCTTTGCTTACCTTCGGACTTAGAGGACATTTCAAGTATAATGTCTGAGAAGCAAAGGTTCAGTGGTGCAGAGGCCAGCTGGCAGCGTCCGAGGAGGTGTCGTCGTCAGGGAGCCCCTGGACATTGCAACACCAAAAACGTGGTTTATGCTGTTCGTTGTCCTTGTCTGAAGTTATACGTAGGCAAGACAAATCAGCCGATTAACCAACGTATTACACAACATCGATCAAGAATAAAAAAGAATGTATTGACAGCACCGATGGTTGAACACTTTATTGAAAAATCCCACAGTGAATAGGACTTAAAGTGGACAGCGTTGGTTGTGCTGAACACAACAAAACGATTAATGGATATTGACACAGCCTTAATTCAGAAGGTGGCTTACCTAATTTAAAAATACAATAGTGCAGTCACAGAATTGTCAGGAACATAACCTTCCATTCTACAAACTACACGTCCCATATTGCACTTGTCATAGCATTCCCCCAGCGACTACTGCCATTGGTTGACTTTGTTTGACTACATTTCCCATGAGGTCTAGCTCAGTTTGATGCGCAAATGTTCTGACGAGAAATGCCCACACTCATGGCAGAAAGATTGCATCGAGTTGGTCAGAAGTAAGTCTTGGAAATCCAAGTATTACCCGTTCGTGCTATAGACAGCGGTCTGTTTCGTTTTGGTAACTGACATAACTTTTTTAGTATTTCGAGACGCGTTTGAATTGAGACCTGCGAGGGATGCAACACTCCAGTGCTTGTAAAGGTACACGTTTATTATGTTTTTCTAAGCCATAATTGACAGCTGAGATGTAATGCGAGCGGCAATAAGTAACCACTGGCTTCCTGCATTTGGTATCATTACAACGAAATATGAAACGCCGTACAACTTTCCTTTAATCACCAGACCGTGTTGTCCTGGATTAAAGGCAGACGCAGACCCACAACTTTGTTTCCATAACGATTGCAACTAAGTCTCCACAGGTGACAGTTTGTCCAGTAAGTGCTCCAAACCTGTTGGAATGCAGGAGATGCGCTTTTTGAAAGTTACATACATTAGTCACACATTTTCCTTACACCCATTTTTTTGCATCGTTTATTTTGCAGATTTACGAGAATTACTCATGAATAAGAAGCCCTGATGATAGTCACAGTACTTGACGCCTGTCCTTTGAAATGCATTGGCACCCTACTAAAACACTGATGAACTGCCAAAACTATACTTTTTGTGTTTGAGGGAATCGGATTAAAAAATTCATTCTCCTCCTTTATGCAGAAAGAAGTTCCCTGTGTTAGGTGTTGCCTTGATTTTTGGCCTAATTGAAAGTAAGAAGGCTTGCTGTGTGTTTAATGAATATGGTGTAAAAAACACAATGTTCCTTTTATGACTTGTTGCCTTTTTTCAATGTCTTGTCCATGAATGTAATTTTGTGAATTGTTTCATGAGTTACTTGTTTTTGATTATTGAAATTTATGTGGATCCTCTTTTCCTACTCTTAAAAAATGTTGCCAACAAATATTAAAACAATCTTAAACAAAATAGTTTAATAAATAACCTATATGCTATAAAGAGATTAAAGCTAAAAATGCTATAAAGAGATTAAAGTTAAAAATACTGAAGGAGTCAGGTACCCCCCTTTTTTCTTTGAAGTATTACGGCCCTACCTGACCCTACCTGCCTCCTGTCCAATGAGCCAAACCCCTTTAGTGGTTTCAACTTTCTAAAAGTGGAATGTTTTGAATTATGACTTGTAATCAAACTTTACCATTTAAGAGGATTTTAAATTAGAATTCCTCAGACATCAGATGTGGCTTTCCTACCTGCTCTAAATCAAACGTTAGCACGTGTTAAATGTAATAAGGTAACACAATTTTATCCTATAGCAGATGTAAGACTCACAGTGAGAAAAATTAATTTATGAGTTTTTCACTACCTGGACATGTAAAACTTAAAAGTGCATGTCCTGCTTTTTTTATTTAACCTGTCCTGCACTATGGGCTGTCGATGGCCTACCTAAAGGGTGACTTACATGTAATAAAAAGAGTGTTTAAGGCTTGGCAAGGGGATTATTTTGAAAAGGTGGATTGGCATTTTAGGACTACATACAAGCTGCAATGGCATACCTGGAACATGGTTTAAGGGGCTAATTAAGTGGGTGGTACAATGAGTGCTGTAGGGCTGCTAGTAGCATTTACTTTAACAGGCCTGGGTAAATGGTGTGCCACTTTTACTTGAGACTTACAAGTAAATTAAATATGCCAATCAGGTGTAAGCCAATCTTGCCATGTTTTGGGGAGTGATCACAAGCAGTTTAGCACTGGTTAACAGAGATAAAGTGCAGAGAGACCAAGGGCCAACAAAACCAAATTCAGAAAAATAGGAGGAGGTGATTTAAATATGTGGGGGAAGACACCCTAGGACTGACAGGTGTAACATTCATGAACAGGCGCCTTAGTATTTGTAACGCATTTTACTTGATTATACGGATTTCAAGGCATTGGCAAAGCCAATCGTGCTGGCTTATGTTGGATGTATGTTTTCTATGTTGCAAATGGCTTTCATTGTTGTGTAATGCTCATACAAAAATACATATTCGGGGACTCAATGCACACATACTGCATTCAATTACAAACCTTCACACACACCTCTCAATAAGGCTATTCCGAAAGGTACATTTATATGTGAGTAAATCTACATGCATTCAGGAAGGATCTCAAGACCTGGCTCTTCAGATGACCCCAGCACTCAAAGGAGCCGCCGCTCCTTCCCCCCTAGCACCTTGAGACCCTCCCTGGTGAGTTGCTATGCTTTACCAACCCTGATTGATTGATTGATTGATTGAAGCTTAATTTACTCTTACATTTTGGGGCCGATTCTGATCTGGGTCGGAAATCACTACGACCAAGCCGATCCGGGGTGTTTTCCGACAGATCCGGACTCCTGCAGTCCGACCGAGCGAGTACGATGCGGCCGTATGCTGTCTGACTCATTTCGGTCGGACTCCCATTGAAGTCAATGGGAGCCGGTCGTACAACGGGTACATGGGCTCCCATTGACTGATTGGGTAAGTTCCGGACAAGTGCGCCCCCTACAGTGTGTACGCGTCAGTGCCGTCCGCACCGTACATGCGGTGCACAGACATAATATCGAGTCCAAAATATCGATTGGTCATAATATCGAGTTGTAAATATAGATTGGACAAAATATCGACAGGACAGAATATAGATATCCAAAATATCGTTTTTAAGGTAAGTGATGTAATATCCACTGTTAAAAATATAGAAAGTTAAAATATCGAAGCATATAATATAGATAGTAAAAAATATCGTTTTTTTTAAAAATATATAATTTTTTATAGTGTTTTTTTATGTTATAATATGTGTGAAAAGTGTCTTTTTATGTTACAATTAATTTTAATTAATGATTTTTGTTTTTATAATTATCGCGTAATTTAATTCTGTAGCGGGTTGTGGGTTTATAGGGGAATAGGGTGGGAAGTAATTTAATTATAATTAATTAAATATGTAAATTTATTTATTGGTAGTAATTTTTAATTAATTGTTAATTCATTTATATTTGTTAATTAATTAAATTTTAATTGGTAAATAATTTTAATTAATTGATTAATTGGTAAATATGTAAATGTTATTAATTTATTTTCTGTAGCGGGTTGTGGGTTTATAGGGGAATTGGGTGGTAAGTAATTAAATTATACCTAAATAAATATTTAAAATTATTTATTGGTCTTTATTTAGAATGAATTATTAATTACATTTTTATGGGTAATTATGTTAATTTTATTTGCAAATTAATTTAATTTAATTGATTAATTGCCAAATATGTTAATTTTAATAATTTATTTTCTGTAGTGGGTTGTGGGTTTATAGGGGAATAGGGTGGGAAGTAATTTATTAATAATTAATGAAATAATAAAATGTATTTAATTTGATTTAAAGCGAAATAATTGTTAATTAATTTTTAATTATTAAATAATTAATTGTTAATTTGTAATTAATTTGTATTAATAGGTAACTAATTGAAATAATTATTGTTAATTAGTCATTTTAATATATTAATTATTATATTATATTAAATTGTTAATCATTTTTAAATAATTCTTTATAGATATTATTTAGTAATTTTTTAAATAATATATGCAGTATTTACTTTCCCTAATGTTGTATTCTCTGGAGTGGGAATAGTAATTTTAACCCTTACGCTATCCAAAGCTTTCCCTACTGTTGCACTCTTTGGAGTGGGAATAGTTATTTTGACCCCTACGCTATCCAACCCTTTCCCTACTGTTGCACCCACTGGAGTGGGAATAGTAATTTTAACCCTTACGCTATCCAACACTTTCCCTACTGTTGCTCCCACTGGAGTAGGAATAGTAATTTTAACCCCTACACTATCCAACGCTTTCCCTACAGTTGCACTCTTTGGAGTGGGAATAGTAATGTTTACCCCTACGCTATCCGACGCTTTCCCTACTGTTGCACTCACTGGTGTGGGAATAGTAATTTTTACCCCTACGCTATCCAACGCTTTCTCTACTGTTGCACCCACTGGAGTGGGAATAGTAAATTTTACCTCTACGCTATCCAACGTTTTCCCTACTGTTGCACCCACTGGAGTGGGAATAGTAAATTTTACCTCTACGCTATCCAACGCTTTCCCTACTGTTGCACCCACTGGAGTGGGAGTAGTAATTTTTACCCCTACGCTATCCAACCTTTTCTCTACTGTTGCAACTCTTTGGAGTGGGAATAGTAATTTTTACCCTTACGCTATCCAACGCTTTTCCTACTGTTGCACCCACTGGACTGGGAATAGTCATTTTAACCCCTACGCTATCCAACGCTTTTCCTACTGTTGAACTCTTTGAAGTGGGAATAGTAATTTTAACCCTTATGCTATCCAACGCTTTCCATACTGTTGCACCCACTGGAGTGGGAATAGTAATTTTAACCCCTACGCTATCGAACGCTTTCCCTACGATTGCACTCTTTGGAGTGGGAATAGTAATTTTTTCACTTTTGTTATTGTACTTTAATAATATTGGATAGTATGTTACTATATATATATATATGTTTTATCAAATATGAATTAATTTTTTTTATAACTTTCATTAATTATTTAATTATTATAAGTTTATTTAAGTTTTTTTAAGTATATTTTAGTAATTAATTTTTTATATTAATTTAATTTAACATTGTTTTTAGTAAAGTCGATAATTTTAAAAACTATATTTTATTAAACGATATATTTAACTCGATATTGTAGTACTTACCTGTTTGTAGATAGAAACTCGATATTCTGTCTGTCGATATTTTTTCAACAATATTTTTGATGGTCGATATTCTGTCCCTCGATATTATGTCAGTGATCCGTACATGCCTGTGTTGTGGAGACCCATGGGTCTCCCCTGTGTCCGAGCCGTAAGGCTGCGGGTAACAGGGGGTCGGATGCTGACCCCCAAAGTCCAGCTCCGGGAGCTATTGCGAGCCGGAAGCTCCTACTCGATATGGCTGTCCGTATCACGAATCGTACTGGCTCGGTCGGAATTAGACTCCATTGCGCGCAACGGTTAGCTTACGGCTGAGACGTACGGAGCGGTTCGGGCCCGGAAGCGATTCGGCCGGAAATTTTGCCCTTGTTCGCATCGTACTTTGTCGTCCGGACCCGTGTACGAACCGGACGGAAATTCAGCCTACGAATCCCACCCGCTAATCCCGAACCCGATTCGGAGCCCTTCCGACCGAGATCGGAATCGGCCCCTTTGTAGTAAATTTACTGATTTTGGCTGCTTACCATTTACAAGTATAAATTTACCACAAAGTGTAAACTTGCATGTATCCACTCCCTCAATTCAGTGGCTGCAGCCTAATTTCCAAGCGTATAATTCACTGCTTGTTCCTTTTCACACATAGGCAGAGATCTGGTATGCACAGGGAAAAAGTTTATAAAAATTTAAGAAAACGCTAAACAAATCTTAATGTTTGTATTCATGTAATAGAATGTAAATAATTATTGTAGGTGTAGATTTTTTTTAATACAATGCTCTTTACTTGAATTAGAAATTAATATTTAAATATTTAACTATAAAAAAATGAAATACAAATTTTTTTTACATGCTTTAAAATCCCTCCTAAAGTATAATGTTTATATTTATTTATGTATTAAAGATTGTAAAACATTATGTGAACAATTAACTTAATTGTCTAAAAAATAAAGTTATGTTTCTTTTTTAATTTTAAAAACTAATTTAAAATAAACTAATACTAATTATTTACATTTTAACATTTAATTACATTTTTATATATGTGTTTAGCATTATAATAGGATAGTTCTTTATTGAACAAGTAATTTAAATCGTTACAAGAAAGCCCCAAATTCCTCAACAAGTGTTCAAAGTCTTTATTTCGATTGAGTTTTACAATCATAAAAAGTGCATAGTAAAAAAAGATTACATCAAGACTTTTTTTTTTTTAAACAAGATTGTCACATACACATTACTAACAGAAAAGTAAGAAACATTATGAATTAAAAAAAGACAGTTGATATCTATTAAATAGGGATTACAGAGATAACTCAGGTGGTTGTAAGCGGATTTTCAAACATGCTTTTAAAAAACAAGCTATACATTTAGCAGCAAATTGAGTTTCTAAAAACTGTAAAGCCAGGAGCGCAGGCCTGCATCTTCTCGGGCCCATTTGTCGGAGGAGAGGAATAATCCAACGTTTACGTGGGGTCTCATAGTAGCTACAAAACAATGTTACATGTAGGGTAGACTGATGTGCAATTCCATCGCAGGGACATCTAATCAATTCGTGAGACCAGTTTGAAACCCCAGGAAAAAAAACAAGACGGTAAAAGGAGTCGAAACGAAACCTGGTTAAGACATACTTTTCATGGTTTGACAGAAAGAAGGACAAATACAACTGAATGCCAGGTGAGGTTTGTATCATCAGTAGATGAGTATTTGTACGTTTGCCAATCTCTGTGCATAAACGTAGATCTCTAAGGTGAGTTACACACAGACTCTTCAAGGCCTTCCTGGATATATCAAAAAGTGAAAAGGGGTCAGTAAAAAAATAGTAAGCAATTTAAATCTTTCAGGAAATTAAAAACATACAGTAACCATGGAATCTTTTTCCAGTGAGCCAGGGATAAGCAGTCAGTTATTAAAGACCGAGTAAGGTGGCATTGCTCTTTAGTCCAAATACGGTGCCATAGGAGGATCGGCTGGTATCTGATGGTATCTGATATATAATCCAAGCCGAGCTCAATATGGCAACCGTAGGTTGGGGCGCTTTGAGGGAGCGCAAGAACGTATTTCAAAAACCCATTTTGAATTTTTTGGAGCTCACCGGAAGGAGCATAACCCCAGACACCCGCACCGTAAGTTGCTACGCTGTGACATTTAGCGTGGTAGATTTTGAGCAACTCGGCGGGAGCGGGTTTGCCCAGTTTCCTGGAGAAAGACATCAGCGCCGCGGTTGTACGCTGGAATAACAGTTTTTTACTTGCAGTGGCGGGTTTCCAGGTTATTTGGTCGTCTATGAGAATGCCCAGGTAAGGATATTCCCTAGCATAATCCAATCTGACCTTTTCTATAAAAAGAGGTTTCGGTTTCTTCACTTTCGGGCCGATATGCATCACGAAAGTCTTGCTCTTATTAACTTTTAAACCCAAGGAGAGCATAAACTGGCAATACTTGTCCAGTTGTAATTGGAGCTGTTTTAATGTTCTCGCCAGGATGACAGAGTCGTCGGCGTACAAGGGCTGGGATAGGCCGGGTGTTTGTGCATGGAAGGTCCTGGCTACCTACCAGCATCGCCTGTTCTAACCCGTTAGTATAGATATTAAATAAAAACGGGGCGAGGACATACCCCTGTCTGACACCTTTTGCTACGCTAAATGACTCAGATAGTTCACTGTTTATACCGTACCTCACGCACGCATTGGCGTCGGTATAAAGCTCTCGAAGGAATTTTAGAAGGGGAGGATCAACCCCCAGGTCCCTCAGAATTACCCACAGTTTGGAGTGAATCACGCAATCAAATGCGGCACTGAGGTCAACGTAAACTAAATATAAATTGCCTCCTTTTGCCCCTGCGTATTTGCCCATTAGGAGTGTCAGATTAAGGGCCTGTTCTACAGTGCCCAATCCCTCCTGGAACCCATACTGGAGATCAGTTAGGATGTTCTTCTCCGAAGCCCAATTCTGGAGGCGCTCCAGGATTAATCGCCCGGCAACCTTCCCCAGTGAGTCCAAGAGGGAAATGGGCCTGTAGCAGGCTGGGTTATCTCGTTCACCCTTTTTAAAAATTGGTAGCAGTACTGACGAGGACCAGGATTCTATTAAGCCGGCCTGTGAGACTGCAAACATGACTTGTGTGACTATTGGGGACCAGAGATCAAGATTACTCATAAAGATATCGAGTGGTACTCCGTCGGGGCCAGGCGCTTTACCAGTCTTCGAAGAAGTTAGTGCAGCTGTGACCTCCTTAAGGTCAAAAAGTAGGTCGATTGGATAAGAATTATCCATGATGAGGGCTTCTTCGTGGGACTGTGCGTTTAAGGCTTCAGCGGAGGAATCACTCAACAAGTGATATATAGGCTTAAGCATTAAAAAGAAAAAGCAACAAATAATTAATTGAAACAGTAAAAAAAGTCAACAATATGGAGTAAAAAAGACAAAAATCAATGCTTTTTGAAAAACCCTCTGCTCCTGGCACCTAAAGTGCTGACTTGGCTATTATGAAGAGTTCGGTTTTAAGGCCTGGGTAAAGTGCAAAATTTTAGCTCTATGTTAAATTTAAAGGCCTGAATTGATAATATTATTATCTGACCTCCATAAGACCATAAAGTGCTCTATTTGCCTCTGATTAAAAGTCCAATTCTAAGACCTGAGTAAAGTGCAAAGTTTTTAGCAGTGTGTTTAATTGAAAGGACTGTGCTGATGATATCATTGCCTGACCTCTTCAAGAGCATAAAAGTGCTCAGTTAACCTGCCTCCATTATTTTCTGTGGGAGGTTATCGACGTTCCAGTGGTTGGCCATGTGTTTTGCTGACCTTATCCAGTTCTGAGTCGGAGTACATTTACTACTGCATGGGGTTCTTTTTTTACTTTAGAAGTGCAGTTTGCAAATAGCAAATGGGTTACTCTTTTGTGGGTGGGTGCCTGTCCCTCTCTAGAAGCCTTCCTAGCCCTCACATATCCCCCCTTACTCCTCCTTAAACCACTCATATGTAGATGTATTCACTATTTTCCAGCCTCTCCACTCCACACCTCCTACATTTAGTACTACAACATAGGTGTATGAGTGAGAAGATCTCCCTAGTTGCTGCATAGAGTTACGCACAGAAATCATAGATGTGGCAGAGTTCTTAGCATGTAGGTATGTAAATTACATGTTATAGTTTGTTAGTAGTACTATTGTAGTACTACTAAATGTATTACAAAGAACAGTTTGTGAATAGGCTACAAGGATTTAAATAACATGTATGGGCACATGCAGACACACGTGGATATTTCTTAGAAGCATGGATGAATTGATGCCTATGTGATTGTATACAAGGATCAACAAATGTAGGATGGCTTCGGATTCATACATCGGTTGGTGAATAGATGGATGTGGATGGGTAGAAATGTGTACAGATGATGGTAGAGGTATGCATAGGTGTCTTTGCATGGTTTTTGTAAATAGTTCATGATCTGCCAGTGAATAACGTATTTAGTGAATAAGAAATCCAGATCTGCTGTGGAATTGGATTTGACAAACACATGATTAACACATTAGTCTCTGGGTCTAGCTAGAAAGCATACAAGGCCTTATTTACTCCCTGTGCACTCACTGTCTGTCGATTGTAGTGATAAATAGGATAGAGTTACGGTTTACACTTAGAGATGTCAAGACACCACTTTATACGTTTGCAAAGAATACTATTTGTGAATGTATTTTCTTCAGCTATTTAGTAACCATTTGTAAAATAAAATTCATTTGACAAGGCCTTCTGTGGAAAATAGACTCAACCATCTCCACAATGTGGGGCCCACTTAGTTTCGGCCATCACCCGATGATCTAGAAAACTGCAAGAGGTCCATCACTCATTGGCCATTGAATGGCAGGCACTGGGAGGTGGCTAATTATTTCAGTACTCAAATGGTTCAGAATAAAGTTTTCTTTCATCTATTAGTGTAAATGCTCGAAGTATTTGGATAATGTTTGGATGACTCCTCAAGTCATTGCATGCAGAATATGAGTATCTCATAAATACCTTTGGGAAATCACTTATTACTTAGTACTTGCAGAAATGAAAACTTGTACATGTTCAACGGTAATGGTGAAAGAGTGAACCTTATGGCTTGCCGCAAGTCGCTCAACATGTAGAAGAAACTACAGAGTAAAACAGTATATGTTTTGTTTGGTCTCAGAATAAAAATGGTATCCTTTTGAAGGCAATGCCGACAAGACCTTTTTTAAGTCTTTTAATGAGAATAGTTTGGCCTACCATATCACATGGCACTGAGAGGGCTAGAAGTTCCCTCGTCACCCATTTGGCGAGGGAGTTTTGGATTTTTTCATTATTCTGAATAAGAACAGGTGGTCACAAAGGAAAATGTTTAGATTATATTGTTTATTGGACAGAGGTATGCAAGTGGATGTGAATAGAAGTGACTTCAGATTTTAGGTGCTATGATAGAGAGAGGCCAGCGGATCACATGAGGGCATAGTATTGTTGAATACATTTAAATAGATGGGAGTTAGGAAGAAGGAACTCCCTGATCTTTTGCCTTTTTACTGAGCAGAAACTAGCAAAGTTATTTATAAGATGAGTGTGTGTGAAAGAAGTTTATGTGTCAAAATCAACTTTATTCCGCTGAGCATGGAGCCAGAAAAGTACAAAATACAATATAACAATATAAAAACAGACACCAGACATAAAACTATTTTTGCATTTTTGATTATTGTAGTTCTGGGCTGCCCGCAGTAACATCTATAAAAAACAACTTAAATAAAGTGCTATGTGCTTAATTAGGGTGCATTGAATGTCTGGCTAGAACAGATGCCTTAAAAATAATCTTACATAAAAACATATTTCATCGTTTTGCATCTGTTTCAGAAAAAGAAATGACTGCAAGATTTCTAGATTTGATAAATGTAATTAAAAACTTTGTCGCATATTTCTGATAAAAAGAGCAAAAAAAAGGAAAATGTAGCATATACTGTATACACATGTTATTACAAGGGCAGACACACAATTCTAGGTTGTCCTGATAACCAAAGGGGAAACAAAGTAAATATTTTATGGTATCTGCCTGAAAACGAAACAAAAATGAGGGGAACATCCTTTACAACGCAACTATTACCACGCACTACCATTACAACAAAACTTTTACAACGCAGGGCCCATTACAACGCATGCCATTGCAACGCATGCCATTACAATGTAAGTATGGGTAAGTATTAAATATAATTTTAACCCCTACACTATCTAACACATTCCCTACTGTTACGCCCCCCTGGAGTTAGATTAGTAAATTAAACCCCTACACTATCCAACACTTATAATAAAAAATACTTACCCATACTTACGTTGTAATGGCATGCGTTGTAATGGCATGCGTTGTTATGGATCCTGCGTTGTAAAAGTTTTGTTGTAATGGTATGTGTGGTAAAATTATGCATTGTAACGTCATACATCCCAAAAATGAACATTCCTATCTATCTTTCTTTGTGCACAAATAGTTACTAAGGGCCTCAATATGATGTCGGTCAGATCGCAACCGACAGGCCGTCGGTTGCTGTCTGAATGCTGCATTAAGGGCTCGACCGTCAGGGGCAGGGCGGACGGACCCACCGGCGGGTTCAACAGGCTCAAAGAACCCGTCCGACAGTCGGTCAGATTGTAATTCCCTACAATAAGGGCAGTGCCGGCTCAGACACCAATGTAGGGATTACAATGTCCATTTTGAACAGCCTTTCAATGGCAGTTCGACCGCCATTTAAAGGCCTTTGTAAATGCACTTTGGGGGCCCTAAGCAGGGCGCCCGTCCCTCCTCGGCCTCTTCTACAAGGCCTGAGGGGCACCTGGTGTGCCCCCCAAAACATCCATACCCGGCGTGCCAGTCACCACTTGGTGCCTGACACACGGTTCATGGATGTTTGAAAACATTCATTTTACCAATGTGGCTTGTGCTGCTGCCCTTTTCTGGCCGCAGTACAAGCCACAATGGAAAAATAGATGTTTGAGACTGCTGCATGGGCGTTTGCATCCTAATTTGTCGGATGGAACCGCCGACTACTAGTTGGGCAGTTTCCATTCTGACAGATGATGGTCTGACGCACGTCCAACCAGAATACAATAAATCCCTAAGATTATGATCATGATCCACAGTGTGATACAGCAAAGTAGAGGTTTTTGATGTTTCTATACTGAGCCTTTTCTCCCTAGCATGGGTTAATAATAGAGACCGAACTAGCTTCCTGCCCAGTGTGCCACAGGTTTCCACATTTTTTTAATGCTTGGGAGAGGTCAATAGCTGCAAAAGATTTTTGTACATAGGCCGATCATGGGATATCAAGGCTTTTATCACAAGGTAGGCAATCTTTTATTATGTATCTTGTCAAAAATGCTTCAACATTTTTCCAAATCGATAGCCATAGCAAAGCGTGGCAGATTTTCACTAAATCGCATAAGTAACTTAATCCTAGTGCGCTATGGCAAATAAAATGAGATGAGGATAGGGGAACAGAGAAAGGCTTGCAGCATACACAATTTTCCTCAATTTAACTCGCGGGTGTATCCCTAATGCTCCAAACTCCCCCCTGTAAGTAGCAACTAGGACACATTGCCCGGAATAAATTTGTACCAAGGGAGCCAATGCTCGACCCCCAGGAGGGGATGGTACACTTAAAAGTGATCCAGTTGCCCTATTAAAGAGCTTAGTTTCCACTCAAATATATTAGGAAGCCAAGAGGCATTGGAAGTACCCCAGATATGACTATATGGTTTATTCCTACTAAGATGCTAGAAAGTTGTTTTTTCTGCTTTCCACGTGCCATGATGAAAGATATGGAAAATTTGGTCAACAAATCGAGATTTCCCATGAATTCCATGAGTGAGGTAACCAGCAGTTTCAATGCAGTTGGGGTGCGTGCTAGCAATACTGCATCATCTGCATACAACAAAATAGGGCATGGGTTCCAAGAACTTTAGGAACATCAGGTGTGCATGATGTTAAATGAGAGCCGACTTTGTTTATATAGAAGATGAACAGCAAAGGAGCGAGCACACACCCCTGTCGTACCCCACGCCTGATGTTAATCTCGCTTGTAAACTCTCTATTTTGTCCAAACCTCACTCTGACCTTTGTATTCATGTGCAATGATGCCAAAATATGTACAAGTGGTACATCCAGCCCCATTTCTAATAATATTAACCACAGCTTGGATCAATTTACGCAATCGAAAGCCATAGTTAGGTCTATGAATGCTAGTTAGATGGGGTTGCGCTTTGCTACTGTTAGAACTGGGATTTTCTGGTTGGCTAAGGCTTACGCCAAAACCAGGCAGAAACCACCATTCTAGTCAGGGCAAGGGAGTCACACGCCAAGATAACCCCTGCTCACCCCCTTTGGTAGCTTGGCACGAGCAGACAGGCTTATCCCGGAGGCAATCTATAAAGCATTTGCGCACGCACACAGCAGCAACAACATCCTAGGCACACCACAAATAACTTTTGTATTATCAAAACACATCAGGTAGTAATCACACAATATACATTGTGCTAACTGGCACGGGGAATATTCACAAGGGATTATTTACACAGGACAGGGCCACGTTGGCCACTGTCAGGATCAACACTTAGCAGAAATAGCACTTCTAGAACATAGAATAAGTGACAATTATAGACCACAACCAGTAACCACTGGGAGAAGGTAGGTACACATAAGCATGGGCGGAAAATCCGTTTCGCTCGCGGATTTTGCGGATTTTCGGGAAATTCGCAATCCGCGAGATTCGCGAATCTCCCGCAAAATCCGCAAATCCGCGAGCAGCGGATTTTGCTCGCACTGCTCGCACTGTTCGCGTGAGTTCGCGCCCCGCGAATAAGTGCAAAATTGCAGAAATACGATTTTAGCAAACTGAAAGTAACTACTTACCAGGTTCAAAAGTTCAGGCTCATCATTAGTAGCCATTTCCTGTAGTGCTTGCTGAGGGGCCCCTCCAGAGTTCAGTTGCCAGTTGCAACTATTATGTGACCCTGCTCTGAACCTCAGAATAGTTACACATATGCCACAAAGGTCCTGAATTACAGCTAAGGGAGACAAGCAGGAGCCAGGCTGGCAGTTCAAATCCATTAATCAGCCCCTAATTCATTATTGTCAGTTGGGGCAGGGCAGGTGTTGTAACTAATTTTGCAACAATGAAAGCACTTAGCAAGTGCAAAAGTTCACTAATCAGGAAGCACTAAGGAAGCAGGTGCCAGCTAAAAAAATATTCTGTGAAACATTAATCAGCCCCAAATTAATTCAGGTCACTTGAGGCAGGGAAGGTGTGCTTGCGTTGCCACAATAATGTACACTGACTGGACAACCAGAGGGTGCTGTGATGAAACAGAGGGTGGCATGGGTGGGCCAGAGGGTGGCATGAGTAGTCAGAGGGTGGCAGTGGTGACAGAGAGTGGCAGTGATGAAGAAGAGTGTCCCAAACAGGCTGGACACGTAGAAACAACAAGTTCGCGAAACTTGCGACCCGACAGGTAAGTTCGCAATTTGCGACATTGTACAAAACCCTCGCGAACTGGCAGAAACCCGCGCAAACACACAAAAAAAAAATCCGCAAATTCGCGAGAATTCGCGGATTTTGCGGATTGCGAGTTCGCAAATCCGCAAAATTCGCGAACGCGAGATTCGCAAAATTCACCCATGCTTAGGTACACACTACGCAATACTAATAACCATAGGCCTAGATCACGCCTGGACACCTAACCTCTCTAGTATAAACTATACTAGGCAAAACAACCTCCTAAGCATGAAAGCACATCTAGAGGTATCACAGGCATAATGGCATTGCACATTACGCATAACTCACATTTAGGCCTAACCAGTAAAAATACAGTAGGCAATCTCCTCACTAGTCTAAACACATAACTCACACTTAGGGGCGTAAATCACACAGTGAAAGATAATCTCACTAACATAAACCTCTATAGGTAAAACCATCTCTAGAGGTATCAACACAGGGTGCGTAAAACATACTAAATGCATTACATTTCCTAGCACCACATTACTCTAGCCCATAAATCACATTATGCAATTATCATCACAAACATAACAGGTAATCACATTGCCCAAAAATCACACCAGGGCCTTGTGCCCTATCCACATACCAGCACCCTGGCCAACTGGCCATCCAATAAGGGGTTCAAATGCCCTATGTCCAGAATATCAGGGCGCACTGCCATCGCAGCGCCAGTCAGGGGTGCGCCACCGGCGCAAAGCTAAACGTTGTGGCTGCCCACTACTTACTGGGCAGCTGATGACAATCACAAGGGCCTAAACGCTGCAGCTGGCACTAAGTGCTGCGCAGCTGTGAAGGCCTGGCACCTCTGTGCCATCTCTGTCCCTCTCAGGGACTCTCTCTCCAATTTGTGCCTAAAAGGTGCTGCTACCCACTATTTGCTGGGCAGCTGTAAATGAGCAAATCCAAACTGACGCATGGGCTCTCACTGGCCCTCAAAACAACACTGCGCCACATGCCGGAGCCCTACAGGCTCTAGAACAAATGCAGGTGTCCCCTAAAGACCTGCGGGGAACAGGACAAAATGGGCCCAGCTGGGGGCTCTTTCAAGTAACATTGCCCCTGCTGCAGCCATCTGCCTCGGAAAACACTTATGGGGCGGGGGAGCCACCTAAGCTCCTTAAACAAATATTGCGTTGGAGCGCCCCACTGCCATCTGGGGCAGCTCAGGACAAAGCGATGTGCCTCCTCTGGCACCTCACGGGGCTCTGTCAACCAATCGCTGTCCCCATTGTTGGAGCGCAACGGCTCTGGAAATAATGAGTGCCCATATCACTGGAGCCACGCATGGGCTCTGTAACTTATTATTAAAACGTGGGGCCGCGGGGAGCCATCTAGCTCCTTGACTAAAAGTGCCCCCAATTGTAGGGGCGGCCCACTGAGCACCCAGTGCCGCCCTTGACTCTGTGCCCTCACTGGCACCACATCCTTTGCCTCCCCCCGGAGCCCTACTCACCGGCTCTGTCGGGGGAGGTCCTCTTACGCGGGCGGTGGTGCGTGTGGGGCTCTCTCTCCGCAGGAGTGCCCCACCTTCCTTTTCACCCGGGCCTCATCTCGGGGCCCGGGACTCTGCAGCACGACTCTGGGAGACGGGGTGGGCTCCCGTTCTCCCGTTTTGAACGTCTCGAGGCTCCCATCAGCTCACTGGAGCCCCGCACCGGGGACCGGCAACTCCGGCAGCCGCGTCACTTCCGCTTCCAAACGCATTTCTCCTGCTTCCGTCCGTGACCCCGCCCACAGTCAGGCGGGCCACGGTTCACAGCGGCAGTGATCCTCTGAGGCATAAAACGAGGGGTAGGCTCCCTCTTCAGCAGGAATCAAAGTGGAAGCGGGGTGGCACCCGTGTCAATTCAACTAAGTACACGGGCAAGGTCGCAATGCCAACAACATCGGCACGGCAGCCATCAGGCACGGTGGGCACCTGCGAGGCTAATCAATTAAATAAGTGGGGTGGGCACCCGCGCTGGCAACCACAAGGGCAGGAACGCTTCCCCCGAGGGAAAGCAACAGCGCTCCGCCCACACATGGAAAACAAAGTGCCCACGAGGCGCAGGGGGCACAGCTAAAACCACAGGCCCCAGAGTTGGAAAGGACCCCTACAGTAAGAAGGGTCCAAAGAAGTCCTGGAGCATCAAGATGGAGCACAGCAGCTCCCAGTAAAGGAAAGTCCTCCAGGAATCCAGGGGCAGGGAAGGGCCCAGGGAGGCAAGCCTTCCCCTGGGCCCAAGCAGCAGCACGCCCCTCATTGTTTCAAGTTGGGAAAAACAAGAACATGTTCAGGGTGTCACAGCACCCTTTTTATACAGCAAAGTCCTTTGTCTACAAGGTGCAGGCAATGTGAGAACCAGCTACAACTGGTTATGGGGAACTCCCTTTCACTGGCCAGGCTAGGGACATCAGACGCACCACAGGGGGTGGAGCCAGCATTGTGGAGGGAAGGACCAGCCCTATTCAGGTCCCAGGTGCAACCCTCCCTCACATCAGCATGCTAATCTCTCCACTCACCACCGGGGCAGACCCATCCTGACTCCTGGAGCAAGGCTCACCAGCCAGCTCCCGCCAATCACACGCCAGACACAAATTGCACTAACATGCCAACTTATAGAAGTGGCACTTCCACACTAGACACAATCATACTGCATACATCATTGCGCAGCATTCAATCTCACGAGTTCGCACCTACCAAACTCGACCCTGCACTCCCCACACATCAGGAACTACCATGGTCACACATATTTCCCATGCATTCCTATGGGAGGGCAGGTCACTCTCACCACACACACAGGGAGCGCACAAACTTTACACTGGACCACAGTGAAAAAGTGCGCAGAGACCTAAAATCACCAACACCAGGTTACAGACACAGGCTAGGCAAAAGCAAAAAGTTTCGGGGTGAACCTGCCAAAAGGGCCGGGTCCAACAGCTACAATGTATTTGCCCAATATTGTACTAAGAATCAGGCACTGCTCCTGAGTTCCAATATGTTTTCTAAAGCCATACTGACTCGGATTCAAAATCTTGTTAGCATCAGCCCACTCAATGATCTTATTATATAAAATCCTCCCGTAGATTTTAGCTGGGATATCTATAACAGAAATTGGACGATTGCGGCTAGGCGAAGAACCGTCTACTTTTTGAAAAATAGGAATGATTGTGGATGACGCCCAAGAATCGGGTGGGGAAGCACAGTCTAGATTATTATAAATATTTGCCAGCAGAGGGGCCTATAAGCTCTCATTGCATTTTATCAAATCAATGGGAATGCCATCCAGGCCCGAACCATGACCCACCACCACCCGCAACAGCTCAGCCGTCTGACACTGAACTCAGACAAGACGGAAGTCCTCATCTTCGGACCACCCCCTCTGCCTGGCACAACTCCTGGTGGCCCCCCGCACTGGGCACCGCCCCCAAGACCACAGACCACGCACGCAACCTGGGCTTCATCCTGGACTCCTCCCTTCACGATGACCAAACAAGGCAACGCCGTCTCGTCATCTTGTTTCAACACCCTGCACATGCTCTGAAAGATCTTCAGGTGGATCCCCACCGAAACCAGAAAGACGGTCACCCAGGCCATCGTCACCAGCCGACTGGACTACGGGAACGCCCTCTACGCTGGAACCACAGCCAAGCTACAGAGAAGACTCCAGTGCATACAGAACGCTTCTGCACGACTCATCCTGGGCATCCCCGTCACTGCCACATCTCCACCCATCTGAGAGACCTTCACTGGCTCCCCGTCAGCAAGAGGATCACGTTCAGACTCCTCACCCACGCACACAAGGCTCTCCACGACATGGGCCCCAAATACCTCAACAACCGCCTCACATTCTACACACCCACCCGCCAGCTCCGATCCGCCAGCCTCGCCCTCGCCATCGTCCCACGGATTCGCAGAACCACCACTGGAGGAAGATCCTTCTCCTACCTGGCGGCCAAGACATGGAACTCCCTCCCCACCCACCTCCGGCTGACCCAGGACCATCTCTCCTTCAGGAAGCAACTCAAGACCTGGCTCCCTCCCCCTCCCCTCCCAGCGCCTTGAGACCATAGCGAGTGAGTAGCGAGCTCTATAAATGTCTTTGATTGATTGATTGATTGCCTTGACCCCGCATTTAGCTGAATTGCAACTGAAACTTCCTGTAATGAAACGGCCGAACCAGGGCTTATGTAGAAAGATTTCCCTGATGAGTAAATTTTGGCGAAATGTGTCTCCCATACCTCACTACTAATATTACAACCAATTGGCGCCCACTGTCTATTAGCTGACCTCAAAGCTGAGACCTATTCCCAAAAAGATTTACTGATCTTTGTCACAGCTGAATGTGCTAAGCTGTCCCATTGCTGGGTAACCTCCTGCACCTTTCTCCTTTTAGTTACTGATTTATATCTTTTACGTAAACTGATTACCTCACTAGGATCCCGGGAACAGGCAGTTAAGGCCTTCCAAAGGGCTCGATTGATAACCGAGCATTCATGATCGAAGCTCTGGAAGTCTATTCATCATCAATTATGGCTTTAACCCGCTTAGAAAGATGAGATTTAAGGTTTGAACAAAGAGTTGCAAATGAGTTTACTAGGTATGCATTCCTGCTACAATCATCATCAGATCAACAACCCCTAATTAAAACTATGTTCCTCTCAATAATTTCAGCCAGTGTATTTTTAGGATTCGAGCGCTTCCAGTAAACTTTTAAATTATCTGGGGATAGCTGCAGATTAGAAATTTCTGGTTGACTTTTGGGTCCAATTTCGGTGCCGTCAGCAGATCAATTACTACAGACTTTGTGATCCCCAAATGTGTGGTTCCCCTGACACCAAACGATCTAACAAATTATTAGAGACAAAAATATAGTGAATGATGGAAAAACTGTTCCTGCCCTTAAACGTTGGCAAACCAGCTATGTCCACACCAGCCAACTCCAGAAAATGATGCAGGCCCAAAGACGTTAGGAAAACTTTCAGTTCTTTACCCCTATGATCAGTCTCCCGAAAAATAACTGATCATTTCCTCGAGCGAGGCAGTCCAGTTAAGCATTGAAATCCACTGCTAAGCTCACTGTGCTCCCCTCGCCAACTGCTGACCCCATAGGGGTCTCAATAAAACTAAACATTTCCCAAAAAGATTTGGACTGTTCGAAAAATCGATGGTCTTGTAACAAATGTGAATATGGGGAAAGGATGTGTTCTTACAGCAGAGCTAACTTTGGAATCGGGTTCCAGTCCAGTGGCAGCTCAACATCCTGTAATTTGGGGCTTACAAAACAACAGATTAATATGTCAAGAGTAATGTACCCTTGTGCAACTGGTGTTCATGTAAAGTGCTCCGAATACCTTATAAAACCTACAAAAAAACTATCACCGGCAAAGGCAATAGGTTTCGCCTATGCAAAATATAGTAACTTTATCAATGCCTTTTTACATGTTGCACAGAAGTTGAGCTGCTATGCAACATAAAACAAGCATTTACAATGCAATGGTCTCAGCATTATTAAAGGTAGAGCTATTGGCATTGCTCATGACATTTTTTTAAAAATCATAAATAAATGGCATTGTCATTTACATTGCCAATAGCTTAATCGTTAAATAAATGGCATTGCCATTTACAATCCCAATAGCTTAATAGCTCGCAAATGCATGACCTATTGCATTTATACCCACACAGAGCCACACACACATAGCCACCCACACACATACAGAGCCACTCACTCAGAGCCACACATCCACACAGAGCCACACACACACAGCCACACACACACAGAGCCACACACACACGGAGCCACACACATACACAGAGCCACACACACACACACACCTAGAGCCAGACACACACCCAGAGCCACACACACACACCCCCAGAGCCACACACATACCCAGAGCCACACACACACACACCCAGAGCCACACACACACACACCCAGAGCCACACACACACACACACACACACAGCCACAGGCACACACACCCAGAGCCACACACACACACACCCAGAGCCACACACACACACACCCACCCAGAGCGACACACACACACACACACCCAGAGCCACGCACACACCCACCCAGAGCCACGCACACACCCACCCAGAGTCACGCACACACCCATCCAGAGCCACACACACACCCACCCAGAGCCACACCTACACACACACCCAGAGCCACACACACACTCACACACACACACACAGAGCCACACACACACACACCCAGAGCCACACACACACACCCAGAGCCACACACACCCACCCAGAGCCACACACACAAACACACACCCAGAGCCACATACACACACCCATAGCCACATACACACACAAGAGAGCAAGCACAGCGAGGGGGCAGGGAAGCAAGAACAGCGAGGGGGCAGGGAAGCAAGCACAGCCAGGGGGCAGGGAAGCAAGCACAGCCAGGGGGCAGGGAAGCAAGCACAGCCAGGGGGCAGGGGAGCAAACACAGCCAGGGGGCAAGGGAGCAAGCACAGCCAGGGGGCAGGGGAGCAAACACAGCCAGGGGGCAGGGGAGCAAGCACAGCCAGGGGACAGGGGAGCAAGCACAGCCAGGGAGCAGGGGAGCAACTACAGCCAGGGAGCAGGGGAGCAAACAGCCAGGGGGCAGGGGAGCAAGCACAGCCCTCTGGAGCGCCTCGGTACGGCTATCGGCAACGGTCCTACCAACTCCCACGCATCTCGAGTGGGACGCGAGCCTGCCTGTCATGAGGTGTGATGGTGCCTGGCACAGGCTCCGTGGTTCCCTTGTCTTTCCCGCCCTGCTCCCCTTCCGTCCCACCCATGTGACTGGTGTTGGTTGGCACGAGGCCCGGGGTCCCACACTGTGTGAGCCCCAGTTCCTGCCGAGCTCGTCCGTGCTTTCCTGATGTTGTTTTTGCCGGGTCCGCGTGCAGAGAGATGTGCATCCGTCGAGTGAGCCATGGAGAGGGAGTGAAGCCAGGGAGAGCGAGAGCTGAGGGGTGTGAGGAACCGGTGAGGATGGGGGCGAGTAAGGTGCCAAGGGGGAGATGTGAAACAGTTAGCTGAGAGGAAAGTACAGGTCAGATGAACATTTTTAGGGGACAATAAAACCAAGTAGACTCTGCCCCGAAAGTTGGGGGTGAGTGGTTGTTGTTGCCTAGTTTCACGTGGTGCATCAGAGGAAAGGCAGTGTTTACAGACGAAGGAGAGCTGCGGCGGAGGAAAGGGGGGCAGGCGGAGGGAAGGGGGAGAGAGCGGGACGAAGGAGAGCTGCGGGCGGAGGGAAGGGGGGTGCGAGGCGAAGAAGAGCTGTGGGCGGAGGGAAGGGGGGTGCGAAGTGCGTTAGCAAAGCGTCTGGGCTAACTGACGGTTTCACATGGCATTAAAGTTACTTAACATCTCGATTACTTTGTATAAAGAAACCTCCGATTTCTTAAACTAGCTTTATCGCTTTGAAGTCACTTGCGGAAGTAACATCATACGTACCTGCCCCCACCACAAGCGCAAAGGCACCACAGCTGTTGAAACAATGCAGCAGTGATCTGGAGCGAGCGTTTACGTTGAGGAAGGCCACCCGGCAGCCCAGTTTGGCCAGCCCCAGCCAGACGTGCACAAAGTCGGGCTCATTGCTCATGAGCAGGGCCACTGTGTCCCCTTTCTTGAACGATGCATGGCGGAGAAAGACCTGGGCCACCCGGTTGCTCCGGCAGTCCACTTGCCAATAGGTGTGGCTTTGCCCTTCGAAAATCAGGAACGTCTTGTCAGGCACGCTCTCTGCCACGGCCAGAAAGCGGTCCAGGACCATCTCCACGCGACCTCTGCACTTCTAGAGCTCCACACGCAACCCGCTGCGGAGCACCTTTAGCAAGTAGCCCAGGTCCAGCCAGAAGTAGGGAAATAAGAGCCGCAGCACGAGGTGCAGGGTCAGCAGCACCGCCTCGCAAGCGGAGAGACCGGCCAGAAGCATGGGTGCAGCCGCGGAGAGCAGGGGCCGCCAGAAGGAGTGCAGTCTCACCACTCGTGGAGCAGCAGCATCCCGCCTGTAACAGGCAAACGTGGGTCTTTCAGTACGGAATGGGCATTTTCATGTGCGCAAACTGCCTACTCTGTCAGCGGGGTGCACCTTACGGTACAAGAGTTCAGCTGACCGGAACTGAAAAGAAAACAACACTGGATGTTCTGTAACTTGCATCTTTGCCCCGTCCCTCCACCCTAGAATCACCGCCCTCCAACAAACAGCCGATCAGTGTCCCTGCCTGTTGGCCCCTCCTCCAGCAAGCTCATCCGATCTGATACACACAGCACACGCCTACAAGGTCTGCGTTTGTCAAACTAACAATCATAGTTTTATTTTCTTTTGCACTCTCCTTCGGCTCTATATATTTCCGGCAAGTCTTCGTCGGCTAGGCTGCGGCCCGGGATCCAGTACGGGTGTGATTAATCACTCGTTCATTTGCGTGCTTTCACATGGACAGCCACTGCACGGGGCTTCCAGCGCCGCATCTCTCCAGGCTCTGGGGAGGAGGCACGCTCGGAGCGGAGATCCCGACAGAGCAGGGAGAGGCCCAAACCCCAAGCTGAGCACACTGAGCCGGAGCAGGGACAGAGCAGGCAAAGGGGGCGTGTCACCACTCGAGCGGGGAGGGAGGCAGAGAGAGCGAGGATTAAACAAAGGAGGGAGAGAGCAGGGGCAGGGAAACGGTCTGTCGCGTCACGCGGTCGGGCAGAAATGGCGGCGCAAATTTCGGATTCAGGGACGTGTTTGGCCATCCCCAAAAGGGGAGGGGCTTAAAAGTGGAAAGAACAGAACCAACACAGCCCCGAATTCGAAAGAGACGGAGCTTCTTTCCAGGGACGCTCTATCCTCCAATGGCTGGCCTTCGTTTAGGAAGCCAGCCAATGGAGGAGAGACAGAGGAGAGAGGCGGGTTAAACTGCCCTACTGAAGATCATTAAATCTCCGACTTCTGGCTGGCAAGCCAGCCTTCGGTCCTCGACTTAAAAAGAAGCACTGTGAGGCAGCCAGCATTGTCCGTGTCATAGCACTTTTTTTCAACTTTTAAGTCATGCTGCAAAGCAGTTCAACTGCTGTGCAACATATAAAAACATTGGAAAAGCCAATACATTTCGCAAATTAATAAGTGGTGCTCTCCTGCTTTCAAGTTTCAGTTTGTGTCGCAAACATTCACAGGGAACATTTGTATCTGCCCATGTCGGGTAACTTAATGGTACAGGAGCTCATAGTTTGATGGTCCTCATGTTGTTAAGCATTATCTGCTGTTAATCATTTCATTGCCTTTGGGTAGTACCCATGGTTGTGGGACAGGTAATTAGCAGTGGTTAATGCCCAGAACAGATGTGTTAAAATATAGTAAATGATAATACTTAATCATCCAAACCAAAGACTAACATTCATTCATCAATGACACACATGCCCTGATGTGCAAAGGGATTTTGTGTGTGAAAACATGTTCTAATTAAAGTGAAAGGCTTTGTTTATGCAAATTAAAAAATGCATTATACAAAAGTGACACTGCATGTGCAGATGGCTTCACGAAAGCAATATGTGCATTGTGAGAACTTGTGAGATGAATGTTTGTGGTAGTTTCCTTCTCGCTTTTTGACTTTCAAACACATTTATCAAGGCTTTGCAATGACTCTTGAAACTGAATGGCTGCCGGATGTCAAAGGCAACCGGAAACTATGTGGAACCTGGAAACTGCATGATGGGCAGTTGCTGGGATCTCTTGGAACTGGCAGGAATCCCAGAGACCACTGCTTACTCCTGCATGTGCCTTTCACAATGTGGCATTTATTTTGGCACTGCGACTGGTGCCCTTTAAGGCACATGGCTGCACGTAGCAAAAATAAATAAAGAAATAGGTATCTGCTGCCTCGCGCATGCTGCTATTCCTGCATTCTCAGCGTTAGAAGTCTTTGCTACTGATAGCTTTAGCTGTCTGTTTGGTAAGCCCTGTTGTTTCCAATACATTACATATAAATAAAGTGGCCTTTGGGTCTGACCCTAGCACATGGTTAATGGTTATGTTGTCTGTCTCAAGTGTCTGCTCCTGATTTGATGGCTTTCTTCTCTATTCTTTATTTGTTCCCCTCAGGAGTATTTCAGCCTCACAGTGTTCTGACCAGATGTGTTATTTCCATCCATTGCATAACTCTGCGGACGTTTTCAAATGTACCATTTAGCAGTCCACTGGAGTACAGGTGTCTCCCTATTCCCCTTCCCGTCTGTGTGTTTTCAATTGACCATCCTTGCTTTCGGATGTTGCCTGTCCACTCCATGTCCTGCCTTCAATCTGCCGACCTGTTAAAATTATCTCTTTATTTACATATACTATTTGCGAGGATCCAGCAGCTGCAAAAGTCTGCCAGGCCACTCATTCTCTTTTTCTTGCTTCATGTAACATTTTTTTCACTATATTTTTATATTTTAATTCACCGATTCAACATGGCTGTCTGCCATGTTAGATCAGAAAATTAAAAATGACTGTCTCCATCACAACTCATGCAAGTGCATGACGCACACATATTCACGTGTCCCGATGCACATGTATGCATGTGTCACAGTGCATGCTTGTTCATTGGTAGACATTTTGGAATAGCAAACTCATCCCAAGAGCGACAGCCATGCATGTGCATGTGTCTTGATAGCTGCACCTGCATGGAATTGGAAAAGAACATTGGTAAAGTCAACAGCCCAGCCTTTTACAGCCATGACCTATTGGCTTTGCCAATGTTCGTAATACTAAATATTTCCCTCAATCACCTTCTCACTTTTAAATACTTGAAGGTCTTGACCTTGTGCGGAGTCTTGTGGTTCGTCCGGGACCCACATGCTGGCAGGAGTATTGTCCTGCCATGAATCACTCAACTGTGTATAGATAGAGTTTGAATGTAGAAGTGGTGAGAGAGTGTGTGTATTTGTGTGATTGTAACTTGATTATATGTATTTATTCTCTTCCAGGGGCAAATTGTAGAAAAAGATTTTTTCAGAGGAAATGTTCTTTAACATATCTTAAGTATAATTTTTTTGAATGTCTTTGACTGTAAAATAATGTTATTAATATGAAATCATGAAGATGAATAACTGTAAAAGAAATGAAGTTTTTTGAAAATATGAGTTTGATAATGTTAAAAAAATAAATGAGTAAAAAAAGAATATAAAATATTAAAAAATAATGAGAAGAGTTGAATGGTCACTATTGCTTTCTTAATGTCTATAAATCTGATGAAATGTATATCAAATAAGTCAGTAGTTAAAAGTGAGAAAGTCATTGAGATAAATATTTAGTATTATGTGTTCTTTTCATACTCCTCTTTTCCCTGACCCAGATTCGTTGTAGAGGGGGTCCCCTATATCTAGCCTTTGCCAATGTTTGTTCCAGCTAGTAACAGTTTCAACTCCTATGTTGGCAGCTCAGTTGAGAGGGATGGACATTCTTAGCTCTGTCTGAACCAATTCTAATCATTTTACTAAAATTACAGATCATTGTATTTTCTATCCTCTGTGGTATTACAGACAGAGAACACCCATATGCAAGTAATTCTTACCTTTATCCCAGAAAAGTACAGTTTACATTGAAAGGCACCATATATTTTGAAGAGTACCACAGGCAAACCAAGGCACGTTTCTTCCTTGTTTTTTATCATCAGTAAGAATTAGATTGAGCTTTTGTATGGTGTATCAAGCTTGGGTTCCATGTGTGGGCATCCACAAACTGCTTAGGGGGACTTCTGTTAGCAGCACAATAGCGATTGATGTAAGTTCTATCCAATGGTAATTTCTCAAAGTACATTCAATTCCATAGCACATTTTGGTATTGGCAGTACAGACATAAACAAACCGGTATACAGACAAAATATCGACTCCAAAATATCGACTGGACATAATATCGAGTTTTAAATATAGACTGGACAAAATATCGACTGGACATAATATCGACTACAAAAATATCGTTTTTCAGGTAAGTGAAGTAATATCGACTGTATAAAATATAGATAGCAAAAATATCGAATTTTTAATAATATATAATATTTTATAGTGTATTTTTATGTAATAATATGTGTGAAAAGTGTGTATTAATGTTATAAAATATTTTATTAAATGAATTTTGTTTTTATAATATTTGCGTAATGTAACTCTGTAGCGGGTTGTGGGTTTATAGGGGAATAGGGTGGGAAGTAATTTAATAATAATTAATTAATTAATATATGTTTGTTAATATTTTTAATTAATAATTAATTGATAATTAATTAATATTAATTAGTTAATTAATTAATATAATTTTGAACATATTTTGTATTAGTAATTAATTGGTAATTAATTAATTGTAATTAGTTAATTACATTAATTAGAGTAAATTTTTAATATATATAATTTTGTGTTATTTTTAAGTAATTAATTGGGGGAAAATAATATTAATTATTAAAATAATTACAGCTAATGTGCTAATATATTTACTTTATTGTTATTGTTAATTAATAATTAATTGGTAATTAAATAATATTGATACATTTTGGGTAAAGGAGCATTTTTAGGGTTCAGGGTCAGTTTTCAGTTTTAGGGTAAAGGGGTATTTTTGGGGTTCAGGGTCAGTTTTCAGTTTTTGGGTAAAGGGGCATTTTTAGGGTTCAGGGTCAGTTTTCAGTTTTAGGGTAAAGGGGTATTTTTAGGGTTCAGGGTCAGTTTTCAGTTCATGGGTAAAGGGGTATTTTTAGGGTTCAGGGTCAGTTTTCAGTTCATGGGTAAAGGGGTATTTTTAGGGTTCAGGGTCAGTTTTCAGTTCTTGGGTAAAGGGGTATTTTTAGGGTTCAGGGTCAGTTTTCAGTTCATGGGTAAAGGGGTATTTTTAGGGTTCAGGGTCAGTTTTCAGTTCTTGGGTAAAGGGGTATTTTTAGGGTTCAGGGTCAGTTTTCAGTTTTTGGGTAAAGGGGCATTTTTAGGGTTCAGGGTCAGTTTTCAGTTTTTGGGTAAAAGGGTATTTTTAGGGTTCAGGGTCAGTTTTGGGTTTTTGGGTAAAGGGGTATTTTTAGGGTTCAGGGTCAACAAATAAGATTGTAAAAAATTATTTTTATTATTTTCATTTATTATTTAATTATTATAATTTAATTTAAGTATTTTTAAGTATATTTTAGTAATTAAAATTTAATATTAATTTAATTTAACACTGTTTTTAATAAAGTCGATATTTTTTACATCTATATTATTGTTAACGATATTTTGTACTCGATATTTTTGTACTTACCTGTTTGTAGATACAAACTCGATATTTTGACTGTCGATATTTTGTCCACGATATTTTGGCAAGTCGATATTTTGTCCCTCGATATTATTTCAGTGATCCAAACAAACCATAGAATGCATAATGAATATTATTCTATAAGGACTCCTGCGATTCTTTGCAAATATCCCCTATGGAAATCTCTGAAACTCAGCGCAAAGACCAGGCTGGGTGTAAGGTAGCGGCTGTGCAAGAATAGTGCTATGCTGTGCCCTGATAAGTTGATAAATGCATAATGAGGGGTGGTGTAGAAACCTGTAAACACCCCAAAAATTGAATTTTAAATATCGACTGTCCAGAATATCAAATACAAAATACAGAGAGGCTAGAATATCGAATTCCCAAAACATAGGCCAGAATATCGAATTTGAGGTAAGAAATATCGATTTCCATACTATCGAATTTAGAAATATAGTTTTCCATAATATCAAATTTAGAAATATAGTTTTTTTAGTGTTATGTATGCTAGTATGTGTGTTAAAATTATTTATTATTTTTGTAATGTATGTTTCATTTTTTTTAAGTAATTAATTTTATGTTATTTCATTTTTGCGTAATTTAATTCCGTAGCGGGTTGTGGGTTTATAGGGGAATAGGGTGGGAAGTAATTTAATTGTAATTAAGTAAATATTAATTTTTATTTATATGTATTGATAATTAATTGATTGTTAATTAATTATTAATTGGTCATTATTGTAATTAATTGTTTAATTGATAATTATGTTAATTGTATTAATTTATTATTTGGAGTGGGTTGTGGGTTATAGGGGAATAGGGTGGGAAGTAATGTAATTGTATTTAAATAATTATTGAAATTATTTTTGTGTATTGATAAATAATTTATTGTTAATTATAAATTGGCAATTTTGTTATTACTTATTACATTTTTGGTACTGAAAATTAATTTTTAATAAATTATATTTATTGGTATTTACAATCAATTATTAAATATTTTGTGATTGGTAATTATTTTAATTAATTTTTAACTGGTATTGATAAATAATGTATTCCTATTTAAATATTACATCATTACTTTCCCTACTGTTGCACTCTCTGAAGTGGGAATGTTAATTTTTACCCCTACACAATCCAACACTTTTCTTACTGTTGCAGTCTCTGGAGTGGGAATAGTAATTTTTACCCTCCCGCTATCCAACGCTTTCCCTTATGTTGCACTCTCTGGAGTGGCAATAGTAAATGTTGCCCCTACGCTATCCAACGCTTTCCCTACTGTTGCACTCACTGGAGTGGGAATAGCCATTTTTACTCCTACGCTATCCAACGCTTTTTCTATTGTTGCACTCTCTGGAGTGGGAATAGTAATTTTTATCCTCCCACTATCCAACGCTTTCCCTACTGTTGCACTCTCTGGAGTGGGAATAGTAATTTATACCCCTATGCTATCCAACGCTTTCCCTACTGTTGCAATCACTGGAGTGGGAATGGTAATTTTTATCCTTACGTTATCCAACGCTTTCCCTACTGTTGCACTCATTGGAGTGCGAATAGTAATTTTTACCCTCCCGCTAACCAACACTTTCTGTACTGTTGCACTCACAGGAGTGGGAATAGTAATTTTTACCCACCCGCCATCCAAATTTTTTCCTACTGTTGCACTCACTGGAGTGGGAATAGTAATTTTTACCCGTACCCAATCCAACGCTTTCCCTACTGTTCCACTCACTGAAGTGAAAATAGTAATTTTTACCCCGACGCTATCCAACGCCTTCCCTACTGTTTCACTCATTGGAGTGGGAATAGTAATTTTTACCCTCCCGCTATCCAACGCTTTCCCTTATGTTGCACTCACTGGAGTGGGAATAGTAATTTTTACCCAACCGCTATCCAACACTTTCCATATTGTTGAACTCACTGGAGTGGGAATAGTAATTTTTACCCCCATGCTATCCAATGCTTTCCCTGCTGTTGCACTCATTGGAGCGGGAATAGTACTTTTTAACCCTACGCTATCCAACATTGTTGCACTCATTGAAGTTGGAATAGTAATTGTTACCCCTACGCTATCCAACGCTTTCCCTACTGTTGCACTCACTGGAGTGGGAATAGTAATTTTTACCCCTTCGCTATCCAACGCTTTCCCTACTGTTGCTCTCACTGAAATGGGAATAGTAATTTTTACCCTCCCACTATCCAACAAATTTTCCACTTTTACACTTGTTGGAGTGTGAATACTAATTGTATTGCCTTAGCTATATAATGTTTTTAATTTTGTCATATTTAATGTAGATAAATTATTAATGAACATAAAAAGTATTACTTTAATTATTTAAATTATTATATATTATTTATTTTTATATTTAGATAATAGGTTTATTTATATATATATATATATATATATATATATATATATATATATATATATATATATATATATATATATGTAAATATATTTTCAACAATGTTTTAAATATTTTATATTTATGATTAATAATTATGTTATAATATTAAGTAAATATATATGTTAAAAAAAATTATGTTTTTTACATTACATTTAGGGGCGATTCCAATTTGGGAAATTTGGGAAAAAAAGTGTCCGTCCAAATCGTATCCGGAGCTCTCTTCGTACGAATCGTACACGTCCGTCCAAATCTCGTAGTACGATCCGTATCTCGTCAATCCGTCTGAATCGTGTGCGAACCGTAAGAATTGCAAGGGTGAAACCGTATGACCGTATTGAGGGCTCCGGATACGATTTGGACGGACGCTTTTTTTCCCAAATCGGAATCGGCCCCTTATTATTTTTACATTTTTAATCTTTTTTACATTATTTTAACTATGTTTCATTTAATTGTGTTTATTATTTCTTGACTTTTATATTATTTTTAATACATTTAAAAAGTTCGATATTTTAATTAACTATATTTTAATGATAGATATTTTGTACTCAATATTTTAGTACTTACCTGTTTGTAGATAATGATTCTATATTCTGTCCCTTGATATTTTTGAGTCGATATTCTGGGCAATCGATATTCTGTCCCTCGATATTTAGTCACTACAGAATGAATGAAATTATCAAATAATAAAGATATTCTGCATAGAAACTTGATAAAAACTAGAGGAAATGGTGCCTAGTACCAAAAGTACCATGATTGAACAATCTAGAGGATTTTAAGAAAATATGCAGCATTGCCAACCATATGAGCATGTGGTTAGCGCCAAAACCAGACAATGTATACTGAATACGTAAAAACACCTGGAAGTACAGAATTGACCTGAAGGATATCTAAAGAGTTGCAATCTCTGAAATAATGTCATACCAACATTAGGACAAAAATACATAACCAAATGTTGGGTGCATTGAAAGGTTGTAAGGGAGAGAGAGAGCAGGGAAAGGAAGAGACACTTATAGGTTGATAACAAATACCACGGATAGGGGACATTAAAACTACGAATGGGTACAAGTTGGCCTCAGAGGTTAGATAAATCACTCAACAGTTATGTTATGTCAATTAAAAAATGTCATATTTGCCTGCTGACGACTGAGACAGCTTGATGGTTTTTAAACTGATTACATACATTATGTAATCAGATGATTAAATACATGATGTACTAATGACTGTGAGATAATGGAGAGTTGAGTTTGTTTATTGACAGAAAAATTAAGAAAAAGGAGTACATTTTCTACTATGTAATAAAATATTGTACTGTTGCTATTCCAGATCGTTGTTAAATTGATACATTGATAAACCCCATTATTTTCTGTCATGAAGATATTTAACCAAGGTTCTTTAGGTTGTTTCGTGATATACCCGTTTGATTTTTATACCTCTGAGAATTTGTATTCTGCACTGTTTCAAAAATTTGAAACATGCAAGTGTTCTTTAATATGTGGAAATATAGGAGGTCATTAGGATGGTGGGCGGACTTTGCCCGCCCGCCATCCTCACAGGGATTGAGACCGCCCGCCATAAGGGCGGGGGTCCCGTGGTGGAGATTAGGATGCACCCGCCACAGTGGCGGGCGCATCCCTCATTTTTAACATTGTGGCGGGCTGTGCTCTCTGCACCGCCCGCCACAATGTTAAAAATGCATGTATGCATTTGCATACACGAAGCGGCAGGCACCAGGCGGTGTCTGCTGCTTCGTGTGTGCAAATGCTGGGGGGTACCACAGATACCCCCCCGTGTGCACCCCCCCACCTCTACTTCACTCTGGGGGCCCGCAGGGGCCCCCCAGAGTGAAGACCGCATGCCTTTCCTTGGCTGCATTGCGCCACGGAAAGGCATCTCACCAGGCCCATTGTAATATGGCTGGTGGTGTCTAATAGACACCGCCACCATATTAATCCTTTTCTGCCACTGCCGCAAGGCGACCGGGGCGGTAAAGCGGAGGACGGTATGCCCCCCCACCCCCGCCATACGAATATGGCTGGGGGGAATTTAGGTGCGGATGGTCCGTGGATTGCCCCCGCAGGGCCGACGGTGGCTACCGCCAGCCTGGCGGGGGCAATCCGCCCGCCATCCTAATGGGCCCCTTAGTGTTTGTACATATTCACTATAAATGCCATAGTAGGCTTATTCTCGCGGTTTTGAGCCCATTCCTAAAATGGTATGCCTTGGAGGGAATCACGACAAATTTGGAAGAAATTATTTGTCAAGACAGAATGGTTTCCTAATGAGTGCTATGATTTAATTAAAAACTGTTGTCTGCAAAATGTTGCATCTATTTATCACTTTAGTGACACTTGTCTTCAGTCGAAGATGGCTTAATATTCTTGCATTTCACTTTTGTAGAATAAAGGAGTTAGAACTGTCTGAGAAGAAATTACTTGAAAGAGTGGAACAAATCACTGGAGATATGCACATCCTGGAAAATGTCAATTTACGTATTAAGTGCAGACTCCAGGATATTCAAGTTGAACTGCAAGAAGTGGTAAGTGGTATCTCAGACATTTTATAGCACAAATCATAAAATAAGAGAGGCATTCGTTAAATGGGTCTGCTTTGGTTACGCCCCCTTCCATTTTCTTTCATTGAGCATTATTATAATAGGCAGATTTTATGGCAGCTTCTGTCATTGCTTTATATGTTAAACCGAAACTCAAGGAGCAATTTTTAGTCCATGCACCCATTCCACATTTGCTTTGAAGGCAGAAGATAAGTGATCATAAAGCTTTGATTAATTATTTGTTATGTTTTGAGTTACTTTGGCCCTTTATCACATAATTTTCAGCAACTCTGCCCACGTGTAATTGAGGTAGTCGCTTTATGAGGTGACCAACTCAAAAATCAAGGCAATGTTTTTGTTATGATATGTTATGTTTATATAACTTTTAAAGCGCACAAATACCCGGAGGTGTCTTGGCACTGATCCTGACCATATGCCCTGTGGGAAAGCAAGAGGGAAAGAAATTCATAAAAAAATAACCAGGTTTTCAGATCTTTTCTAAAAGAGGTAAGCGAGTTGGCAGCTCTCATGTCTACAGGGAGCATTTTCCATAGTTTAGCCGTGCCATGCTCCCCAGTTCGATCCAGGAGAAAAAACTTTTTAGAGATACTGGTCCTATATTATTTAAACGCTTTATTATAGGTTAGGCAAAGTGCCTTGAACTTAATACAGTGTGCCACTGGCAGCCAATGAAGTTTCCGAATGTCTTCGCCAACTGATTGATACTTCGGTAAGTTCAATAAAAGCCTGGCAGCTGGGTTTTGCGCCATCTGACGTTTTTTCAGATGTTGTTTCTGTATCTCAAGATAAAGACTGTTACAATATTCTAATTTAGATAGTATTAGTTACAACCGTCCTCCTGGAATCAGGGGGAATGTAGGGCAGGACCTTCTTCAGTTTCCTTATCAGGTAGAAGGTAGCCAACACTGTGGCATTGGCACGTTGGGAGAAGGTAAGTTTACTATTAATCAGGACCCCCAGGTTCTTTGCCTTTTCTACCGGTTTGGTAACTCTCTGATTTCAGCAGGCCACCATAGTCCATCACATCTTGGTTGGAGATTACCAAAGATCACCAAAGATCCCCACTTCGGTTTTGTCCGAATTCAATTTGAGGCAATCCTTCTCATCCAGCTACTGATTTCCCTCCTGCAGTTTTGAAACTGCTTTTCAGGGGATGCTTGATTTTTATGAACTCCAATCACAATCTGTTTGTCGTCGGCGTATGATGTTAAGTTGAAACTGAATTGTTGGACCAAAGGAGCCAGTTCAGAGACATAAATGTTAACTAAGGGCAACACAATGATGATGGTGACTCAAACCATAGACACCTTCTGTCTGGTATTGAAAAGAACCTTATAAAAGCTGTAGAAACGTATACTTCTGCCCTACACATCATACATCTCTATTTTGTTACACACTTAGATATTTGAACATGCCTTTGCCAGGTATCATAGCAACCTAACAAATATTTTTTCAGAGAAGCAGGGAGAGATTTTGATAGGTTGTCAAGAAATCAACTGGAGAAAAATCACATTGCTGGAATTCCGAGAACACATTTATTAGCCCTTCTTTCTATAAAGCCCTAAAATATTTCTGAGGTAAAGTAGACTGGCAGTTCCAGAAAATATTTACTGACACTGGTTTCAACATCTGAGTAGAGTCCTGTGGTGGCAGCCCCTGGGGATACCAGGGCATTGACCCACTGCCTTGCTCTACCGCTATTGCTGGGCTTGTTCCAGCTTTTACATGAAAAGTAAAACAAACAATCCCATGGATCATATGTTTGCATGTAAAAGCCGTATCTGATAAGGATTTCTAGCTGCAGAATCCTCATCTCAGAATATTCCACAGGCATTAGACTGGATCTGGAAACATTTGGTGAGTAGTACCCCTGCACACAGGTGGGTGCCGTCGACGTCCAGGTCTGCGTGGCGTTGGCAGCATTGTCCACGCCAGAAGTGACATGCCCTGTGTCTATACAGGCACCTCCCAAGCGTGTTTAGTTCAGTTCTTTTGTTTCCGCACCAGTCAGTGCAGATCAGGAGAGAGCTACACCTAGTCACTTTTTAACTGACATTTTGTTGAAGAATTTTGAAACTTTGTTTCCTGGTTGGTAGGATGCTCACCAGAAAGGCAGTTTTTAAACCATGCAGCACCTGTGACCGGCAGATGTCAGTGAGGGATCCATACTTGGTTTCCCTTTGGTGTCTTAAGCAAGACCACGACAGCAGAACATGTGAGGATTGCGGCACCATGCATCCCAAAGTGCTATGGGAGTGGTCCTGCATACTCCTCACCACCCGACGTGAAACAACTCTGTGACAATCCAGATCTCAGTTGTGAGGAAGGTCCTGACACAGTTTGCAAAGTTGTACCTGGCTATTGTTGTACCACAAGAAAAATGAGTCATAGTCGAGAAAGTTGGGTAAGTCCCACATAAAAAAGAAGTCGAAGGGGTCTTCAATTTCACAGCACAAGTCTTTGGATGAGTCATGGTCTGTCAGCACTTGAGGCTAAGTTCTGTGGTGGACCTGCACCTGGAATGTCTCCACACCTTCCTAAGTTTACGGAAGCTGGAGCGGCCCCACCCAACTGAAGGAATTTTATGTACCTCATCTTTGAGCGGTCTCAACCCTCTGGAGCGCCCTCGGGCCCCACAGGTCTGGTAGGGGTGCCTACTGGTCTACTACCAGCAGATGCGCCCTTAGCTCCTGTTGGTACCCGGGTATCCATTTACGGATTCGGATTCGGAGTGACACCGGTGAAGCGACTTTAACCTTCCCTGGTGCCCCTTCCAGTGCCAACCCCCCTGACACCACCAACGTCTTGCTGTGGTGTCGTCCCATCATAATTTCACACTTTCATACGGAGCCAAATGGGCTTTGTTCCGGGGTTTGATTCTGCCCTGACCGGGCGAAGGCTCTCCATATCAGAGTCAGCGCCTTTTTATGTCACATGCCTGGATTGGGTTATGAGTGGGAGGGGTCTGCGTAACCTTATGGCTATCAAACAGCTGATCCTGAGGACACCTGATATGAGGATTTGGTGGATGCCAGTGGCCTGGTCACCTCCCCAGACATTAGCCTGGTCTTTCCTCCTATCGTGGCCACGGAGGAAGGTGCCTAATTTACTACAGTGGTACAGAGGGCAGCTGAGGTCCTGGACCTTAGGCTGCTCACAGGGGCAGCCAAGACAAACATCTTCACGGATATGCTTCAGTGGGGAGTTGTCCCCATAGAACCATTACTGTCAATTACTCAAGCCCTTACAGATATCCTTTGTGGGGTCTGGTCCAAGCCCACCTGCACAGGGGCTCCTGTGCATAGGACGATTGCCCACTACCCTGCCACATGCAACCCCAGTTTCCTCACACAGCACTGCACCCCAGAGAGCTTGGTGGTACAAGCCTCCACTTCCAAAATCAGCTTGGCGTACTCCCAACCATCCCACTGGATATGGAATCCAAAAGGCTCGGTACCTTCAGGAAGATTATGTTCTATTTTTCCAAAAGATACTGCGGTCGGTGAACACCACATTCTGCTTAGGCCGATACTCCCATACCATCTTGGGCTTCGTTGCGCTAGTGCACCCAAAGGTCATGGAGGTGTCCTGAGCAATACTCTTTTCGGGGGATGTCCGATCTTTGCTCATGGACATGCCCTTTGCTGGCTACCATGTGTTTGGTGAGATGGCGGACTCAGTGCTGGAGCGCTTCAAAGACAGGAGATCTATGGGCAGGCCTTGGGCTTTTTTTTTGGACCTGTATCAACCACAGGCAACTTTCCGCCTTTTTCCTGGCCATGGGAGGGGTTTCAAACCACATCTCTACACTCCCAGCCACCACGGCCAGCAAGTTTCGCAATCTTTTTGTGGCCGAGGATGCGGTTTCCACAGACCACGTGGTACAGACAACCAGAAATTGGATGGTCCACCACCCCCTGACACCTGCCACCTACAACCCTTTAGTTTTCCCTCTGACCATCAAAGGTATTCAGTGGGGGCAAGATATGCCACCACTTGCACCACTGGAGGTCAATAACATCCGGCGGTTGGGTTTTGCAGTTCGTTCAAAGGGGCTACTCCCTCCCCTTTGTGATTAACCCCTCCTAAGCCACCAACTTACAACAAGTTGACAGAGGACTACCTCTCCTTGCTTCATCAGGAAGTGTTAACCCTCTTAGCCAAGGGAGCTATAGAGAGGGTGCCCGCATCAGAAGTAGTTCATAGTTGTTATTTCCACTACTTTCTGGTGCTCAAGAAGGATGGAGGTCTTTGTCCTTTCCTAGACCTGCACCTTCTCAAACTTTTCCTAAAAAAGGAGAAATTCAAAATGCTCACACTTGCTTAAATTTCTCGGCCCAAAACCCGGGAGAGTGGATGGTAGCATTAGACTTGCAGGATGCCTATTTCCATATCCCCTTCCTGCCTGCCCATAGATGTTGCCTGCGGTTCATGGTGGGTCAAGAGCACTTTCAGTTTCCTGTACTGCACTTCGACCTTACCAGCACCCCTCTGGTTTCATCAAAGTGATGGCGGTGGTTGCAGCTCATCTGCGGATGTAAGGGGTTCCAGTCTTTCCTTACCTCAACCCAGACAGTCTTCTCCCACCTCCAAACTATGATGAACCTTCAGCACTCACTTGGGTTCACTATCAACATGCTGATTTCCTCTCAGACGCTCCCTTTCATCAAAGCTGGTCTGGACACAGTGCAATTTCGGGCTTTCCCTCCCAAGCTGTGAGTCCAGTATATGAAGGCTATGATACTGATGTTTTAGCCTCTGTCCTGGATTTTAATGAGAATGATCCTGAGGTTGTTGGGCCTCATTGCATCCTGTATCTTGTTAGTAACGCATGTCTGCTGCAATATGCAGGCTCTGCAGCGGGACCTGAAGTCCCACTGGGCACAGCATGAGGGAAATCTTGCTGGCATGGTTCAGACCCCAGAGGGAATGGAAAAAGATTTCTGCAGTGGTGGCTAAGGAACCACGATTGGGTCAGTGGCAGACCCCTCACCCTTCCCCAACCACACCTAACTGTAGTGACAAATGCATCAGTCCTGGGATGGGGCAACCATCTGGGAGAGGTGGAGATCAGAGGACTGGTCTCTGGTGGATTTTAAACTCCACATAAATCTATTGGAGCTTCAGGCGATCCGATTAGCATTGACAGCCTCTCTTCCTTCAATCTGGGGAAGGCAGACATATGTGTTCATGGATAACACCACTGTCAGGTGGTACTGCAACAAACAAGGCAGGGTGGGGTCATGAACCCTTTGTCAAGAGGCATTGCATCTCTGGATATAGCTCAAACACCGGGCCATAGTGGTTCAACACATGGTGGGCTCTCTGAATGCCAGAGCAAACAATCTCAGCCGTCGGTACCTCCCAGCAGATTCCCAATGGTGTCTCCACCTGGAGGTGACACCTGGTCTCTTTCAAGAGTAGGGCTAACATTTGTTAGATCTGTTTTCGGATCACTGACATAATATCTATTAACAAAATATTCCCATACACCAATGTGAACACAATAATATCGATAGCCAAAATATCAACATCCTATCTTAATAATATAAATGACTAAAATATTGAAAAAATAATATATATGTAAAAAATATTGATGTACAAAATATCGTTTTTATATATAAAAATAATGTTGAATAAATTAAATAATAAAAATATTTTTTTTTTTTTTGGATGTAATGTACATTGTAACAAATATAATAAATACATTTAATTAAAAAACCTTAAACATACATTTCTAAAAAGCAATATATAAATGTATATTTACTTTAAAACAATTCATCAACTAATAATTTAAATGTATTTTACAATGTTATACATATATAAAAATGTACAAATAAATATATATATACATAAACCTATAACATCAAATCTAATTAAAAAAAATATTACAAATTAAAACATTAAAATATTTAATACTTTTACAATAGGGAAAGTGTTGGATAGCATTGGGGTAAACATTACTATTCCCACTTCAGTGAGTGCAACAAAAGGGTAAATGTTGGATAGCGGAGGGATAAAAATTACTATTCCCACTCCATTGAGTGCAACAATAGGGAAAGTGTTGGATAACGGAGGGGAAACATTTACTATTCCCACTCCAGTGAGTGTAACAGTAGGGAAAGTGTTGGATAGCTGAGGGGTAAAAATTATTATTCCCACACCAGTTAGTGCAACAGTAGGAAAATTGTTGGATAGCGAAGATGTAAAAATGACTATTCCCACTTCAGTGAGTGCAACAGTAGGGAAAGTGTTGGATAGTGGTGAGGCAACAATTACTATTCCCACTCCAGTGAGTGCAACAGTAGAGAAAGTGTTGGATAGTGGAGGGGAACAATTTACTATTCCCACTTCAGTGAGTGCAACAGTAGGGAAAATCCTGGAAAGCAGAGGGGTAAACATTACTATTCCCACTCCAGTGAGTGCAACATTAGGTAAAGTGTTGGATGACGGAGGGGAAAAATTACTATTCCCACTCCAGTGAGTCAAACAGTAGGGAAAGTGTTGGATAGCAGAGGGGTATAAATTATTATTCCCACTCCAGTGAATGCAACAGTAGGTAAAGTGTTAGATAGCAGAGGGGTAAAAAATTATTACGGTGCCAGGATGCGTGTTTCCGGTCCAGGGAAGACATGGCTTGGCAGTTCAGGCTGGACTGTTCCCATGAGGCACAGGGTCAAGACTGATTTGCATATAGCTGTGTCTGAACTGGGGTGCAAAGTGAGCTAAAGAATAATGATGGATTGAACCAGATCTGTGACTGTGGGTGAGTGTTTGAAAATTTTCAGCACTCCGTCCATCATCTCCTAGTGTTTGCTTTGTTTGCCCTAAGTTGGCAGGGTATGCCCAGACAAGGGTCTCTTGCTCACTTTGACACTGGATTCAAGCTAGCCTGGCTGATGAGGGCTGTTAGCCCAAACCCGGTCCCAGCATGCTTGTTTCCGGTCGAGGGAAGACGTACCTTGGCAGTTCAGGCTGGACTGTTCCCATGAGGTACAGGGCCAAGACTGATTTGCATATAGTTGTGTCTGAACTGGGGTAGCTAAGTGAGCTAAAGAATGATGACGGATTCAACCCAGATATTTGACTGGGGGTGAGTGTTTGAAAATTTACAGCACTCCGTCCATCATTCCCTTGTGTTTGCTCTGTTTGCCTTAAGTTGGCAGGGTATGCCCAGATGTGGGTCCCTTGCTCACTTTGCCACTGGATTCAAGCTAGCCTGGCTGATGAGGGCTGTTAGCCCGCCACCGGTTCCAGGATGCTTGTTCCCAGTCCAGGGAAGACATGGCTTGGCAGTTCGGGCTGGACTGTTCCCATGAGGCACAGGGTCAAGACTGATTTGAATATAGCTGTGTCTGAACTGGGGTGGCAAAGTGAGCTATAGACTGATAATGGATTCAACCCAGATCTGTGACTGGAGGTGAGTGTTTGAAAATTTTCAGCACTCCGTCCATCATCTCCTTGTGTTTGCTTTGTAAAAATTAATATTCCCACTCCAGTGAGTGCAACAGTAGGGAAAATCTTGGATAGCGGAGGGGTAAAAATTACTATTCCCACTCAAGTCAGTGCAACAGTAGGGAAAATGTTGGATAGCTGAGGGTAAAAATGTACTATTCCCACTCCAGTGAGTGCAACAGTAGGGAAAAGTATTGGATAGCGGAGGGGTAAAAATTACTATTCCCACTCCAGGGAATGAAACAGTAGGGAAAGTGCTGGATAGCCGAGGGGTAAAAATTACTATTCCCACTTCAGTGAGTGCAACAGTAGGGAAAGTGTTGGATAGCAAAGATGTAAAAATTACTTTTCCCACTCCAGTGAGTGCAACAGTAGCAAAAGAGTTGGTTAGCGGAGGGATTTAAATTACTATTCCCACTCTGTTGAGTGCAACAGTAGGGAAAATGTTGGATAGCGGAGGAGTAAAAATTACTATTCCCACTTCCGTGCGTGCAACAGTAGGGAAAGTGTTGGATAGCGAAAATTTAAAAATTACTATTCCCACTCCAATGAGTGCAACAGTAGGAAAAGAGTTGGTTGCGGAGGGGTTCAAATTACTATTCCCACTCTGTTGAGTGCAACAGTCGGGAAAGTGTTGGATAGCAGAGGAGTAAATATTATTATTCCCACTGAAGTCAATACAAAAGTAGAAACAAACAAAATGTCAACAATACAAAAAAATGTAAAACAAAAAAATAAAACATATATAAAAATATTAAAAATTACAAAAGATAGAAACATATTATAAGGTTAAAAAAATCAACAAAATGACCTACACACATTATTCCATAAAAATTTCAAAAATAAATTTCAAATAACTATATTTAATAGAAGTTAATTATAATCAAAAACATTAATTGTTACATAAAATAATTATTTTTTATTTCCTACCCTATAACACCACACAATTCACCACACACATCTACATTTTCAAAAAAATGTACTTCCATAATTCACATAATTGTCAAATAAGCAAATATTATTAATTAAAAAACGAATTAAAACAGTTGAAAATGAATTTACTCCAAACATTACCCCTGTAAAACCAAAATCCACACACACAATAAAAGTAAACAAATGGCATTAATATTTATCAATGAATGAATGAATAATAATGAGCAACTAATTATGAATTAATGAAACCAAAATACTTTCCACCCTCTACCCCAATAAATGCCACAACACACAACTAAAAATAATTACACAATTTCCATAACTTATTTTACATTATTACATTATTATCAATTAACAACGTATTAATTAATTTAAAATAATTTACTTCCCACCCTTTACCACTATAAACCCCACAACTCACATCTCAAATTCATTACCCAATTGCCATATTTAATTCTTAATTAATTAATTACCATTATTTAAAAAATGGTTATTAATTCATTTTAAATAAATTACTTCCCACCCTATTCCACTATAAACCCCACCACCCATTCCTAAAAAATTACACAATTAACATAATTAATTACATACTATTTAATTAATTAATATTAATTGGCAAACAATTGATAAATAATTATTAATACATTAATTCCAACAGTTAATACTATACATTTTAAATTAAATATATATTAATATATAAAAACTATTATTACATGGATTAAAATTAAATTACTTCTCACCCTATTCCTCTATAAACCCACAACCCGCTCCTACAAAAATGATACAATTAACATAATCAATTAATTATTAAGAATTAACAACGAATTAATACTTAATTAATAATAAATGAATTCCCACAAATAATACTATCAAATCTAAATTAAATAAATACTAATAAGTATCTGTTAACCATTTCCTTGCCTTCTTTGCGGCCGGAGCTGCCAGCCTCTCACCCGCTCCAGCACTTTCGGCCAATCGCAGCGCCTGGAGGTGCTTGAAAATCACTAGCGGGCTCCCGCAGCCCGGGTCCATCTGTTAGCTGTTTCCTTGCCTTCTTTGCGGCCGGCGCCACCAGCCTCTCACCAGCTCCAGCACGTGCGGCCAATCACAGCACCCGGAGGCGCTTGAAAATCACAAGCAGGCTCCTGCAGCGCGGGACGCGCGCGGATGTGCCCGGGCCAATGGCAGGCCCGTCTGCGCCCCTCAGCGACTGGAGAAGGCTGGGCTGGGACCCCCTCTTGACCCTACCAGCTGTGGATCAAGATTTACCAAGTAACGAGGTGGGTTTATGTATACCTAAGGACTAGTTTTGCCCTGTCCTGTAAAGTTTATTTTAAGGATTAGAGCATTTGCTTTTTTTAAATGGGAAGGTTGAAAGCCATGCCGCTCCAAAAAGTACTGATGCCACTTTAGATGGCTTCTTGCAGAAGGCAGTGGGGGCTATTAACAAAGAAATCGAGACTCTCATTAGCCCCACTGTCTGTATTGGATACATATAAAACTCAGTCTGCCCAGTTAACCACCCACCCACTTATCTACAGACACTTCCAATTTAATGCCACCTGTTACATCCCCCATTTTGATGTTGCAGCCTTGTCCCCCTCTTCTCCCGCTTACTCCTTCTAATATTATTTCGAGCCAAGGAGTCCCAGGTGGAAAGTCAAAAGGCTTGGAGGCACCAACATGCACATCTATGGGGGAGCAGTGCATGGTAGGAGGAAAAAGACCACGTATTGACCTGACTGGAACAGATCAGCGTGCCACGGGACATTTGCAAAAGGTTAAGAGATAAAAGCAGATCTTGTTGAGCAGGAAGGCCGATCAGGTCTCAGAATGAAATGGACATTGGGACACCTCAATTCGGAAAAATGTTGTTGGACTCCTTGGAGCCCATCTTGCGGCGACTGGGCCATATTGAAGAGCAACTTGGCCAACTGCTGTTGGTCTCAGGGACTTTAGATGGTCAAAGTAAACATGTTGGGAGGCAGTTTTTAAAAATCACTTTGGGGGGAACGGAGATAACGCCGCCATTGGTGGCTTTAAGGGAGGGAATACCGTAATAAAGGAGCCCCATTGCTACATGCAGTGAGAGTAATTCCTTTTAGACTTCCCAGAATGAGAGCGTCACCTCTAGCCACCTTGCGGGTCATGCTGCTATGGCATCCGGACAGGAGGGCATTCATAAAGGCAATGGTGGGGCCACTAATTCATTAAGACCAGACAGACGCTGTAGGGAGGGTCAAACAACAGCGGAAAAGCCCCCAGAGGGTTGTACACATGGTAGTCCAAGAAGACAAGGAGCTGATGTTACATTAAATCTTCCCCTGGAATGTGCGCCCTTCACCATGGTTTTGACAGGGGTTTTATCCCCACCCATCAGGTCTTTCTGAATGTTGCCAGAGCCTCATGAATAAATCTGCTTATTGGTGTACTAACAAAATTCAGTCCCAACTACCTTTGACCTTTGACCCTGTCCTCAGGTGGGTCATCCCGCAGCCGCCACACGGTCCTCCTGTGACGCTGCCCCCGCTGTCGCCTTTCCCCTGCAGCTGCCTGGTGCTGCGTGAGTCTCCTCTGGTCCTGCCCCTCGTTTTTCACTGTTGCCTTGGAGTTTGTTTTTTGTATTTTGTAATCCCCATCTTACTTCTGCTGTGCCCTTTGTACCCCCTTTTTGCCTTCTGTGCCCCCTTTCCCCCGTATTGCCTTCTGTGTCCTCTCCCCGCTTTTGCTCGGTTTCCCTCTGTGCCATCTTTCCCGCCGCTGCGTCCCCGCGGCCCCGCCCCCGATGTTCCCATTCGCCGCCCCACTCCCGCCTCCCAGCTGCTCCTCCCTCCCACAGCCCCTCATATGGAAGCAGCACAGCGGCCGCGCAGCTGGTGCACCAAAGGCCAGCCCATCTGCGCCCGGCCGCGCCTAGACTGTGCCCAGCGCCAGAACCCCTGGCCCCCGCAGGAGCCAGGGCACACGACTGACATACGACACCACCACCCTCAACGCACTCACCACCGGACGCTCGCCCGCCTGCTACCGAGCCACCCCGAAACGAACCCACGGACCCTTCGCCTGCCAAACCTGCAAATTCACATGCCTCCAAACCTGCACCCCGCCCACCGAAAAAAGCAACAACAACAACAACAACAACAACCTCAAGTGCATCCTCCTCAATGCCCGCTCCATCCACAAACACGCCATCGAACTCTGGGACCTCCTCGATACTATAGCACCTGACGTCGCCTTCCTCACGGAAACCTGGATGAACACGTCCTAGGGCCCCCGACATCGCCATAGCCATCCCAGACGGCTACAAAATCACCAAGAAGGACCGCGTCAACCAAAACAGAGGAGGAATCGCCATCATCTACAGGAACACCATCAGCTCCACAACCAACGCCGAAAACGCAATCTCTGCCGCCGAACACCAACACTTCCAGATCCACACCAACCCCAAGACCACACTCAGAGGAACCCTCATCTACAGACCCCCGGGCCCGCGCACACAATTCAGCTAAACCTTTGCTGACTTCATCTGCCCGCACGCCCTAGCATCACCCGAATAAATCCTCCCAGGGGACCTGAACTTCCACCTGGTGAACAACAACCACAGCAACACCACCACCCTGCTCGACAACCTCACCAACCTCAGACTCAAGCAACTGGTGAACACCCCCACCCTCTACGCCGGCCACATGCTCGACCCCATTTTCTCCGCAAGCAACCACGTCTCCTTCAGCCACACCACCAGACTACACTGGACAGACCACAGCTGCATCCACTTCACTTTCAAGAAAACCACATCCCACCACCACACGCAACAGATCCCCCGCAGATGCTGGAGCAAAGTCACTACAGACCAGCTAACCACACCGCTGGGCATCAACCCCCCAGTCGACACCCCTAACACCAACAACGCAGCCCAGAATCTCGCACAATGGATCACCAACTGCGACGACGACCTCGCTCCTCTCAAGAACCCCCCCAGGCAAGACCAGCAACAGGAAAGCCATGTGGTTCACTGACGCCCTCAAAGCCTCAAAGAAATCCTGCTGAAACCTCGAAAAAACCTGGCGCCACGAACGGACAACAGATAACATTACAGCCCTCAAGAACGCCACTCGTGAACACCACCAGCTGATCCGCATCACCAAAAGGACATCGTTCAAAGACCGGCTGGACAACAACACCCACAACAACAAGGAACTCTTCAACATAGTAAAAGAACTCTCCAACCCCAGGGCCAGCAACAACGGCATCGCACTGTCGCAAGACCTCTGCAACTCCCTCGCCACGTTCTTCTACCGCAAGATCGCAGACATACACGACAGCTTCAGCACCCAAACCCGGCCTCCAGCCAACGAACCAACAATCACACCCACCACCCTCAGCACCTGGACCCGCGTCAGCGCTGAAGACACCACCCACGTCATGAACACCATCCACTCTGGCTCTCCCTCTGACCCATGCCCTCACCACATCTTCAACAAAGCCGACACCATCATCGCACCCCACCTCCGGAACATCATAAACAACCCCTTCTCGTCAGCCACCTTCCCAGAAAGCTGGATGCACGCAGAGATCAACGCCCTACTGAAGAAACTCTCAGCCGACCCTAAAGTCCTCAAGAACTTTCGCCCCATTTCTCTCCTTCCCTTCCCGGCTAAAGTCATCGAGAAGACCGTCAACAAACAACTGACTGCATTCCTCGAAGCAAACAACTCGCTCGACCCATCCCACTCCGGATTCCGAGCCAACCATAGCACAGAGACCGCCCTCATCGCAGCCACCGACGACATCAGGACCCTGATGGACAATGGGGATATAACCGCCCTCATCCTCCTAGACCTCTCAGCCGCCTTCGATACCGTCTGCCACCGCACCCTAACAACCTGGCTCCACAACACTGGGATCCAAGGAAAAGCCCTGGACTGGATCACCTCGTTCCTCTCCGACAAAACCCAGAGAGTCTGCCTCCTTCCCTCTCTCTTCACGGCCACCAAGATCATCTGCGGCGTACCCCAAGGCTCCTCGCTCAGCCCAACCCTCTTCAATATCTACATGAGCCCCCTCGCCGCCATCACTCGCAATCACAACCTCAACATCATCTCCTAGGCTGACGACACCCAGCTGATACTCTCCCTCACCAAAGACCCAGCCACCGCCAAAACCAACCTCCAGGAAGGAATGAAAGACGTTGCGTAATGGATGAAGCTCAGCCGGCTGAAACTCAACTCAGACAAGACGGAGGTCCTCATCTTCGGACAATCCCCATCCACCTAGGATGACTCCTGGTGGCCCACGGCGCTGGGCACTGCACCGACACCCACGGACCACGCTCGCAACCTGGGATTCATCCTAGACTCATCCCTCACGATGACCAAACAAGTCTACGCCATCTCATCGTCATGCTTCAACACCCTGCGCATGCTCCGAAAGATCTTCTGGTGGATCCCCATTGAAACCAGAAAGACAGTCACCCAGGCCCTCATCACCAGCCGACTGGACAACGGGAACGCCCTGTACGCAGGAACCACAGCCAAACTCCAGAAATGACTTCAGCACATACAGAACGCCCCCGCACGACTCATCCTCGACATCTCTCGCCGCAGCCATATGACACCCCACCTGAGAGACCTGCACTGGATCCCCGTCAGCAAGAGGATCACGTTCAGGCTCCTCACCCACGCACACAAAGCGCTCCACGACATGGGCCCCGACTACCTCAACAACCGCCTCTTGTTCTACACTCCCACCCGCCAGCTCCGCTCCGCCAGCCTAGCCCTCACCATTGTCCCACGGATCCGCAGAACCACAACTGGAGGAAGATCGTTCTCCTACCTGGCCGCCAAGACATGGAAATCCCTCCCCGCACACCTACGACTGTCCCAGGACCACCTCACCTTCAGTAAGCACCTCAAGACCTGGCTATTCGAGCATTAACAGCACCCCCCTCCCTTCAGCGCCTTGAGACCCTCACGGGTGAGTAGCGCGCTCTAAAAATGTATTGATTGATTGATTGAACTAAACTGGCACAATCATATCATTATGGCGAAGAGGGTGAGTTTGCTGGTAAAAACACAAAAGAACAGAGAACGGGACTGTGTGATACTAATTTTTAATGACAGGAGGTGCTTTGATTTGGCTCTGGGTCATCTTCGAACCTCTCCTTTCGAGCAGATACAGGGGCGTCATTAGCGTTTTTTCGCAAGTCGGTGGAAAATGGTTTTGACTTTTTTCCACATAAAACATCCAGTAATCACATTAACATACAGGAGTATGAGCCTTGCCCTCACCCGGATGTTCTTTCTCCTATGCTCAATTCAGTAGTGGAGGGGCATGACTTAAATTCTGCCCCTGGTGAGCCCCCTTTCAATTGTAAGCAGGAGGTTCCAGTTACAAGGATTCATAAACCACGCCTCTTAGAATCCTATCCTGGAATATTGCAGGCATCCGCCCGAAATTAGAAAATGAGAGGTGGCTAAAGTATGTCAAGACCTTTGACATCGTCTGTGTGCAAGAAACATGGTATAGGGAAAATATTGTGTTAGATGGTTATTATAGCTTTAATGTTCATGCAATGGCCTCTCCAGCAGGGAGGGCAAAGGGGGGCTGGGGACATTGATCTCTGTTAGCTATGGGTCCATTGAGCCGGAGGCCATTATTGATACGCCTTGGTATCAACTTATTCTCATCACAAAGTTGTTTCAGGCCAAGATGCTATTCATTAACTGCTACTATAACATCTTTGACCATAATATATGTGATGTCATTGTCGCTCTTAGGGAGGAAATTGATAAGATCGCTGGAATGTGGCAGCCCTTATGTATTTACTGGTAGGGGGATTTTAATTGTACTTTATGCGGGAACAGTTCAGATCAGGTGTGTGTGCTTTTGGATACGGAGGGCCAACCAATGACACACTTTACGCTCACCCTGCAAGGTGATGCCCTAAACGCTATCATTACTATAAATGATTTTGTTTTTGTGGATACCTTGGTTAGTAACCTATTAATACAATGTCCAACTTATTTAGATAGAGGCAATGAAAGTGTTTTTATGTTAGTATCCAGAATCTTTGCTCTTTTGATAACTAGTTTTAAAGTAGAGCCTCATAACGCTAGTGATTATAACCACTTCACTGCCTTTCTACAGGTGATCATCATCGGTCCCTCCAATACAATCCAAACCAAGGGGTGAGACTAAAATGGAGCAAAATAATTCCCTCCAAATTTGAGGAGTAAATTGTTAAACATAATAAAGGTTCCATTTTAAAATGTTTGGAGCAATATTCTCCCCAGATAGGATTATACAGGATTTCCAATCAATTTGCAGGGATGTGTCTGTAAAATTGACCACCTCAATAGGAAAAAAGGAACCCTAGGAGACAAAATGGTTTGATGCTGAGTGTACTAGAGCCCAGAGGGATCACAAGAAGTCACTGCATATACTAACGTGAGATAAAACCCTAATCAAAAACGTGAGGCAGGCATATAAAAACAATCAATCAGAGGAAGGAAGATTTGAGAAGAGTAGTATGGGAAGACCTAGAGAGAGCTAGTGAGCTGAAAGATTCTAAGAGCTTCCGGGAAGTAATAAACTGCCCCCTGTTTTCGAAGGACGTAAGGGGTACAGATTCATTGAAACTTTATTTGGTTTGTTACAACCATAAAAGTATACACTATACATTTCATAACAACCTTGTAAAAACACATAATATGCAACATTTATAAAATTACAACTCAGTCATTTCCTGGAAGATAACACAACTCCTTTTGTTGTTACACAATATCCTCCTAGGTTGTTAAAATCACAATGAATTAAACATATATAACCGAACGTTCCAAGCGTAATACATACATTAAAATGCAATCTCATTTTATAATAGGGGGGTTACTAACACATATAACTCTGTACACTGGAGAAACACCCTAACTCTACTCATATATTTCCCCAATGCACAGGCTATATCCAAATTTGTCATTCCCACTAGGAGTTTTGCAGCTTGCTTCCTATTCATAATCCTGTATTTTTAAATATCGGGCATAAAATCTCCTTACTTATATTAAGGACCATCCTACAGTCTAATAAAATATGTATAATATCACAAGAGGTACTTCACATGCAAGTGCAGTTACCATCACTTTTTATCATGAGATTTTTGACGCTATTATTTATATAACAGGGATGTATTCCCATTCTCACTTTTAATACCCCTCGTCTTAAATGCTGATTCGGTAACCTATCTAAGTAAGGGTAGGGTTGGTCTTCTGAAGCCCATACTTGGGTCATATGGGACACCGATATTTTTTGCCGGAGATACTCTTGATCGCATATACGGGACACGTCAGCTCCCAATGATGGTAGTTCTTTTTTGCCTATGTTGACGTGTCCTAACTGCATATCTAGTTCCCAGCACACCATATGCTTCTTTTAATGAGACTCTTGTTTCTTTTGCCCAGGATAACTCACTAGAGGCAATTTCCTCCCTACACCACTGTGAGATTTTTTGGGGGTGCTCCCCGGTCCCTAGACGCTGCCAAAAGCGTATTAGGGCCATCCTAGTGGATGTTGCCCAGGAGGTAAATCCCAACTCTGATCTCGCTGCTTGTACCATTGATGATTTTGGCAGCGAGAACAAGCTTTTCAGGATCATACCTTCCTCGTTATCCCAACATTTTTTCCCGCTTAGGAAGAGAACCTCTGATTCATATAGAAATTGCGCGGGGACCATTGCTAGGTATGCCTTTATAACCGGCCCGTCTGACATGTCTCCATAGAAGCTATTAAATCTTTTTAGGTTCTTCATAGAAGCCGTTGCCCTCATTTTTAATGCTTCCAGATGGGTGGTCCATTTCAAACTGCCCGTGAACCATATTACCAAGTATCTATATTCAGTTACCTTCTCGAGTAATTCCGTGCCTAGATGTCAAGAGAACCGGGCCTTACTTTTACGGAAACATAATTTTTTGGTCTTTTCCATGTTTACTACTAGTTTTTTATTTAAGCAGTATTTATGGAACATGTTTAATTTCCTCTGCAGGCCTATCTCTGTCTGGTCCATGATCACCAGATTGTCTGCATATGTTATGTTATGTTATGTTATGTTATGGTGCTTTTATATAGCGCACGGCTACTCGAAAAGAGTGTCCCGGCGCTTTCCACCTGCAGCTCAGAGTAAAAATAACACAACAAAGCAAGAACAGAATCAGAAACAAAAAGGAAGACAGTAAAAAGGCCTAAAGATTAAAAAGCTAGGTCTTCAGGCTCTTCCTGAACTGTAGCAGATTGGCAGTGTTGCGGAGCGAGAGCGGAAGCGAATTCCATAGCTGGGGAGCTTTACAGCTGAAAGAGCGCCCCCCCGCACGGGCCTTCCTCACCCGCGGGACCACCGCTGTGAAAAGGGATTCCGACCGCAGGGAGCGGACTGGACGATAGAAGGCCAGTCTCCGCCGCAGATATCCGGCTCCTGATCCAAACAGAGCCTTGTGCATCAGCGTCAAGGATTTGAACAGAATCTTCTTCCGGATCGGCAACCAATGGAGCGTCTGCAGCAACCCGGAAGCTCGAGCTCGTCTTCGCAGGCCGAAAATAGCCCGGGCGGCGGAGTTCTGCACCACCTGTAGGCGCTGGACCAGATAGTCAGGGAGGCCGAGAAAGAGGGCATTGGCGTAGTCTAGCCTTGATCCAACAAGAGCCTGCACAGTAATCCGCCTGTGCTCCTCAGACAGTAGGGGCAGGAATTTGCGGAGAATTTTCAAAATTCCATAACAGGTGCCGGCCAGACCGAGAATATGTGTTCTCAGCGACAGCTGGTTGTCCAGCTTGACTCCCAGATTTTTAGCCACCAAGGAAGACTGTGCGGGAGGACACATATCGGACGGCCACCAGTGCTGCCACTCCGGATCGGTAACGCAACCAAAGAATAGAACCTCAGACTTGCTAGAATTGGCCTTCAAACTGTTCCACTGGAACCAGTCAAAGACCATTACCAGACAGTCCCGAATTCTCTCTCCATCAAACTCCTGGTTTTTACCGCATGTGAAGAGGAGTTGCGTATCGTCGGCGTAGGAGACGATCTGGGCCCCATATGCCTCCACCACAGCCGCCAAAGGGGACATAAAGATGTTGAACAGCGTGGGGCTCAACACAGAACCCTGTGGAACCCCAACTCCCAGTGGCGGCATCTCGGCAGAACTCTGGGAAACCCAGACTGTCTGGCGGCGGCTTTCAAGGAAAGATGTAAACCATTTGAGCACCGTCCCCCTGAGGCCGATGTCATGAAGCCTAGCTAGGAGCGCCTTGTGGGGGACGGTGTCGAAAGCCGCCGACAGGTCTAACATGACCAACATGGCCCTACCGCCGACGCCCAAGGTCTCCCTGATGATCTCAGTGACCTCCAACAAAGCCGTTTCTGTACTAAAATTAGGACGGAAACCGGATTGGGATGGGTGGAGCAGATTGTTAGCTTCCAGAAAGCTCGACAGGACGCCGTGGACGTGTTTTTCAGTAATCTTAGCTAGAGCCGGGAGAAGTGAAATTGGCCTATAATTGGCCAAAGCCTCGGCATCAAGACCCGTTTTTTTCAGGAGGGGGATCACCATCGCTCTTTTCCAAGAGCTAGGGACCCTCCCCTCCCTCAGGGAGGCATTGCATATAGCAGACAGGATATGTGATTACCTCCTAGCTTTGGTCTAGCCCCTCTAACCTCTCTTAAATTCCGAGGTAGGTCCGCTATAAACAGAGAAAAAAGCAACAGGGATAGAACGCACCCCTGCCTCAGGACAATCCGCTGTCCTCGTCCAGGATTACCTGGACCCAGTTATTTGTATGTAAGGCCTGAATAAGGGCTAACAGGTCAACTTGTATCTTGTAGCCTACCAAGGTTGACCATAGCTGCTCCAAGCCTACAAGATCGAATGCCGCCCGAAAATCTACAAAACAACAAAACAGGTTACCCCTTTGCTCTATGGACTTCCGCGCTACCGCCCAGAGGGCAAAACAATGATCCACCGTTGAGTGCCCTTCTTTAAATCCCCCCTGTTCTGGAGGTACTATACAGTTATCCTCAGCCCAGTCTTTTAGCAAACCTAAGATTATTTTGGAAAATACTTTTCCCCCAATATCCAAGAGGTTTATCAGGCGATAATTTTTAGGGGAGTTTAAATCGCCTTTTTTGTGAATTGGTCTAATGATAGCCCCTTTCCAGCTATCTGGTAAGGTTCCTGTTTTTAGTATTCTTAAGAACATCTTTGAGAACAGATCCGCCCACCAATGTATTTTTGTTTTTATAATGATGGCGGGTAGATTGTCTGGGCCAGCAGCTCGTGTCAAATTTAGGTTGGCTATTATAGTTTTAATAGGGTTTCTCACTTTTCAAATATATTTAACCCGCAGGGAATTACCCACCAGGAGATAAGCGTAAATGTCCCATTTGATTTAAGTACTGCACTTCAACTGAGTTCTTCCATGACAGTATCTGAGGTAGAGGAAGCTTTAGAGAAAGGGGTACATATCAAAGCCCCAGTTCCGGATGGGGTTCCCCTTGATGTGTTTAAGGCTAATCCTCCCCTCTGGGCACCCTTCCCGACAAATGTTTTTGAGCAGCAATAATTTGGCCCATTCCATCATCTTGGAAAGAGGCTGTAGTGGTGCCGATGTTCAAAAAGGGAAATAAGGATGACCCGGCCTGCTACATGCCGATTTCTCTAATCGGCCTGTACTGCTAAGGTTTTGGGGGGGGTTATCTTGGCACATCTTGAGGTTTGGGCGGATTCCACTGGGCTTATGTCCCAAACATAATATGGATTTCGGAGGGGCAAGGGATGAATGAACAGTGTTTAAATTTGTCATTGATCATGGGCAAGTACATGAGGGCAAGGAAGGGGTCACTCCACCTTGCCTTCATGGACTTGTCCAGTGCTTTTGATATGGTCAATAGGGAGATATTATTGGCCCAGGTGGATGAAATGGGCTTTGAAGAGTCTCTATTACCCGCTTGCGTAGGCTACACGTGTCCACTACGGTCACTATACGATTTGGCCCTGGGGTAGGGAGGACCAAGGCTATTGCTTCTACAGAAGGAGTTCACGAGGGATGCATACTGGCCCCTTTTCTTTTTCTTTTATACACAAATGGGTTAGAGTCATCTCTGATAGAGCAGGCCCTAGATTTTCCCAGGATTGTAAGCAAGTCGGTTCCCTTGGTATCGTATGTTGACAATATGGTCTTAATGGTCTTAACAGCCAACAACCTGCAGAAGTCTTTGAATTTTTTATGATTTTATGGCAGCACTTGGCCTAAAAAGTATATTTTACCAAATCCTATGTATTGGTGTGTGACCCGAGTCAAACTAAAACTAGAACATTCATAGTCATGGGCAAAACCATTGACAAAGTGTCCAATTTTACATATTTGGGGAACATTTTTAATAACAAAGTGCACTGGGACCACCTCATCACGACTAGTGTCCAGCACACTAGGCGGGCAACTGAAGGCTTATTTCGCTTTGCTTGTAAGTTGGGTCATAAGCCGGTTGCGGAACTAGTTACCCTATATAAGGCAAAATGCTTGTCTGTCGCAACCTACGGGGCAGATGTGTGAGGGCCTCAATAAAGCACCCAGCTTCAAATCTTAAAAAATAAGTTCATAAAAAGATTGCTGATGACCATAAAAAGTGTTCCCACAGCCTTTTGTCACTCTGAGGTAGGGTTGGGTTTTATTGAGGACCGAATTAAGATTGCTCCATTGGTCCGTTGGGCTAAGATTTGGTTGTCAGAAGATCTACAGTTCTCAAGGGATATTATCGGGGACTGTATGGCTATGGATAATGCCTTGGCGATTTGTTAAATTTAAATTTGAAGAAATAGGGCTAGGGTATCATTATGACAACCCTGCCAGTATCCACGCAAATTCGAAATTGATTATAAAAGATGCATATTTTGCTGAGTCAACTAAATATCGCCAACAACCGGGTTTGCTTGGTCAGTACCCTTTACACCAACAATAGTATCTGTCTTTTATTATGAACATACAGCCCCAATTTCTTTTGGCTAGGTTTTGCCTGTGCACGTTGCACTTTCTTGTGGCCTTCCCCAACCCGGCTAGCTGGTGTGAGAATCTAACCCGCTGCCCATGTAATAATTTGGCCCACCAAAGCTCTTTACACCTTATGCTATTTTGCACACTCTACAAAGAGCCAAGAGCAAGGTTTCTCATCCCAATCTTGAGAGAAATGCGCCCGTTAACTATCAGGAGGGTTTTTATACCCTACACTCTCTGTCTACTGTGGCGATTTGCACTGCTATATTAAACTTTATTAGAGCTGCACTTGCTATAAGAAAACGGTTTGAATTGTAAATGTAAATTGTGTCTTGTTGTTTTTAAAACAAATTCCTTTTAAATCTCTCTCTTTTATTTTTTAGACTCAGATTTTTCGAGGCATGAGCTATATTATTCTATGAATTGGACACGAAATTGAAAGTTATTTGTCTGTAAAATACTTTTATGATCCATTTTTTAACCGAATAAAGTTATTTTTTTATTTGATTTTGATTTAATAAGTAATCAAATTTAATTAATTTATGTATATTATTAAATTACTCCCAACCCTATTCCCCTATAAACGCACAGCCCGCTCCTAAAAAAAACCACAATTAACATAAATACCAATTAATTAATTAATAAGAATTAACAACCAATTAATAATTAATTCATAATAAATTAATACCCACAATTGACACTATAAAATCTAAATTAAATAAATACTAATAAGTAATAAAATCGAATTCATTTATTATAATGAAATTACTTCCCACCCTATTCCCCTATAAACCCACAACCTGCTACAGCACTAAACGCAAAATTTAATTAACATAAAATTAACACATATATTAAAAAACAGAAGCAATACTTATACAAAAAAATAGATCACATACTTTCAAAATACATACTAAAATACACAACACTAATTTAAACATCAATATTTTAAACAACAATATTTTTGCAAACGATTTTACTAACTTCGATGTTTTCAGAAACGATATTTCTTACCTTAAAGTCGATATTCTTGACCACAATATTCTTGCTGTCGACATTTCTGTATCACAGTATTTCCAACTCAATATTTGTATTTGATGATATTTAAAACTCGATATTCTGTAAGTGTACCATCTGTTCTCATCTGCTGAGAATGTGCAGTGTCCACAGTTTTTCGTGCTGGTGTTTCCAAGTCTGCTATCGCTCGGAGACAAGTGGATCTCCGGCCACCTGTATGCCTTTCAGCAGTACCACTCTTGCCCCGAGTTCTCAAGAAGATAAAGAACGGCCAAGCCCAAGTCATTCTTGAGGTTCCGGATTGAGCATGGAGAGTCTGGAATCCAAACCAGTTTATCATGAGTTTTGGTCCTTCAATCAGTTGCCTCTTTGGAAGGATCTCCTGTCACAGCAACAGGGCAGTGTCCTGCATCTGAGTGAAAAAGCTTTTCCTATTTTGTATGCGTGCTGCACAGTGCAGCACACATGCATGAATTATGGGACCCCATCTATATTTAAGTTAATGACCAGGGAAAAGAGAGGACAACATCAAGGTAAACATACTTAGGTTCCCCCGTGGTCAAATCGTACTTTCTTATGTGGCAAGGCTCATCAGATTAATCAGTTAACCTTCTTAGTAACACAGGTACAACAAATTAAGTACTTTCATTTTACATGTTTCATTTCTTTTTTCTTTTTCTGTAGTATATCAAAAATATTTATTTCTTTTTTTAGAACATTTCTTGTGTATACATCAAGTTCATTAATTATGATTCAATCAATTAAAAATACAATGAGAAATACCATGATCTTTACAGTGTATTAAAAAAACCCAATTATTTTCACATTACAGAACAATAGGGCCCTGTCTCTCACACACCAACCATCAAACACACTTACTCATTCATACACCTTCACATTTATTCCAATCCCAACAAAAACTATTTCTAAGGTTGAGGTAACACAGGTGATGTTTGTGTATTTTTCACGCCAGGTCTACGCGCGTTTCGGTGGGTTGAGACCACCTACCTCAGGACCAGATCAGAAAGAGTTTTATTCTCTCCTTGACACCTTTCGGAGCAGGGGAGACGAGGCAAGACGACCGTATATATCGGCAAAAACCATTCCGGTTTGGAAAGTGAGGAACCAAAAGGGAATTGACATGGACCATACAGTATGAATATAAAAGAGGAACCAAGACTGTATTCTCCCATTTAAAGCAAAGGACGTTTCATTATGAGAGCTACATTATAAAATGCCTGCGTCAGCCCCCCAAATCAAGAGAAAGAATACTCCCTAATTGATGTATCTATGATAAATTTGGGGGTATGTTTGTTTATCTATTACAAAGAGAAGTCTATATCTAAATATAGAGGGATCCAGATACCTTTGGTTATCAACAAGCTTAAGGTACCCTGCACACACACGCTGAGGAGAAAATAAAACTCTTTCTGATCTGGTCCTGAGGAAGGTGTTCTCAACCCACTGAAACGCGTGTAGACCTGGCGTGGAAAATACACAAACAACACCTGTGTTACCTCAACCTTAGAAATAGTTTTTGTTGGGATTGGAATAAATGTGAAGTTGTATGAATAAGTAAGTGTGTTTGATGGTTGGTGTGTGAGAGACAGGGCCCTATTGTTCTGTAATGTGAAAATAATTGGTTTTTTTAATACACTGTAAAGATCATGGTATTTCTCATTGTATTTTTAATTGATTGAATCATAATTAATTAACTTGATGTATACACAAGAAATGTTCTAAAAAAGGAAAAATATATTTTTGATATACTACAGAAAAAGAAAAAATAAATGAAATATGTAAAATGAAAGTACTTAATTTGTTGTACCTGTGTTACTAAGAAGGTTAACTGATTAATCTGATGAGCCTTGCCACATAAGAAAGTACGATTTGACCACGGGAGAACCTTAGTATGTTTACCTCAGTGCAGCACACATGCCAAGGTAGAAAAGCACAGAGAAATTAAAAAATTTCTACGTTTAATGCCTGCTTTTTAGTGGCATTAATTGTTGGCAGTAAATCTTTTCTACTGATGTTTGTGAATAGGATTTAGCATCAAAAAGCATGGGTGTTAGCACAAGCAGGCCCATATCAGTCACCCCTAAGGTAGTCCCTAGCTAGCCGTATGGGCAGGATGCGCTGTAGGTAAAAAGTAAGACTTATTCTCTCAAAGTCAAAGTCAAATTTTACTTTATTCGGTTAAAAATTTAAAACCACCAAAGCACTGCAATATTTCATGGGGTAAATAACACATTACAAACAACCATATAATATTAATGACACTTTTACAAGTAAACATAACACCATCAAGAAAAACACTTGGCATTCAAATAAATAAATAAGTCTAAAAAAATGTATCACCCATTAAATTTTCCATATGAAGACCCATAATTCATTAACCAGAGCATCACATCACAAAGTTTCTATTTAAAAAGTCACCTATAGGTAAGAAGGTGGAGGAAAGGTTCAACTATGTCTGTACTTTATTTCTTCGCCTGATAGCCCCCGTGATGTAGCTAGCTACCCCAAAGCACACCACAGAGGATCCCAACATTTGCAAATAGGCCAAAGCTGGCCTAACTTGCTCAAAGTTACGGCCCTTTAGCAATGGCAAAATTAATTTCTTGCGCAATAAAACTTAAAAATCACAGAAAAAAAACATATGTAAAGTTTTCTGCTCTGAGAAATTGTCACAAGAACAGGGCCCCAAGGCCCCTTCCTTGGAGAAGCCTTTTGGAAATGATAATAGCCATGGTAGCATGTTATACTTGAACCTTAATAATACATACAGATGATAAGGCTTGTTTATATAGGTTAAGTATGGCTAAATTTCTCTCCCTATACTCAGCATTACAAAGCTCCTGACTGAGGGTTTTTGCAGTTCCCTTTCTTCCCTCATCATCATTACCCTGTTCAAAAACTGAAACGTTATGGCTTTAATGGCTGCCTTGCCTAATACCCCAGGGTTAGTAAATAGATCAGGGCTACCCAATAAATCCATTTGGGTTTTGACATATCGTAACCACGGGATATCAAGAGCTCTGTCTAAAGAGATACAATCTTGGATGACCAGTTGATTTAGGTTAGGTGGCTGTTGTGCCCAAGTTCTTAGCCAGCCTAATAGTGGGGCCACGGCAATCTGATCTAAAATGTAGCCCACTCCAAGGTCCTCATGAATATTAAACGTAGCAGCAGAGGCTGGGAGCGACAACAACTTACGAAAAAAGGTGTTCTCTGCCGCTTGGATTTCGCTAGCATCTGTGTGGCCCCATATAGCACCATTGGGTCACACTTAGCATTGTATATTTTCATGATGGCCGGAAGTGGCTTAGAACCTAACCGTTTTACAAACCCTAACAGAGCCCCAGTCGCCCTAGCAAGGGTATTCTTTTTGAGGGCACGCTGCATGACCCAGGACCTTCTATCGTCAAAAAGAATCCCTAAGTATGGGAAGGCTGGTACTTTAATGAGCTCTAGCCCTTTACAAAATGTTTACCCTTTTTGCCCGTCCTCCTCCTATTGACATTGAATGCGACTTTTTAAAATTAGTTATTAAATCTAGAGAGTCCATAAAATCAATAAAGCAGTCTAAAAGCAGTTGTAACCCTCTTGCCGTTCTTGCCACTAACACTGCATCGTCTGCATTCAATAATGCAGGGGTCATTTTTTAGCCTGCTCTTGGGATATCCTTACAGGATGAGATTAGTGCATTACCTAAGTTGTTAATATAAAGCGTAAACAATAAAGGAGCAAGGATACATCCTTGCCTTATCCCTCGTTTCACTGGCCAAGCTTCTGTTAGACTCCCGTTCTCATTGTAACGGACCGCTGCAATGTTATTCTCAGGGATGGCAGCCAGGAAAGATATCAGTGCAGGTTCCAGCCCAATGTCATGAAGGGAAGCCTATAACTTTTGTCTATTTACAAGGTCGAAAGCAGTGGACAGATACATGAAGTCTAAATGCATGTCCCCCTGCCTTGCTACCGTATACTTCCCTATGAGCAGATGTAGGTTAAGGCATTGGCCTGTTGTGCCTTTTCCCTGTCTGAATCCGTACTGAAGATCCGAGATGACTGAATTTTTGTCTAACCAGTCAGTGAGACGGGCTAGTACAACTTTTCCCATTATCTTGGCAGCAGAGTCCAACAGTGAGATGGGCCTATAACAGGCCGGATCTTCTCTTGAGCCCTTTTTAAATATTGGGCCTATGACTGCTTTACCCCAAGACGCTGGGAAACCAATTTTAGAGGCTGCATTAAAAACAGAGGTTAAAATCTTCGCCCATAGACTAGGGTCTGCCCTATATAAATCCACTGGCACCCTGTCCGGCCCTGGTGCTTTCCCCTTTGCTGTGGACACAATCGCCTCCATTACTTCCTCCTCAATAAAATTAATTTTTGGGCCCTGAATAATGTTCCCAAGAGGGGTGGGCAGCGGCTGACTGGTCTCGGTGTATAGGCCACTAAAATGATCCACCCACTTTTCTGGGGGAATGAGACAATCTTTGATTGGATTATCTGTCTCGTCAAATACTGGGCTATTAATCACTTTCCAGAAATGGGTGCTACTTTTCAGAACACTAGCTTGACTGAGTTTGTCCCAAGCCATCTCTTTTAGCTGGATTTTCCTCGCTTTAATTGCGTTTTTGTAGGCCCTTCTCGCCTCTGCAATCCTGATGGAGTCCCTTTCAGACTCTTTCAACACCTCCAAAAGTGATGTATGAGCAGTATTGCACGCTTGGTCAAACCAATTTTTAAATGTATTAGGCCTTGGTTTGCCACGCCGCGTTAAGTTATCCGTTATCTGTTTTGTGATGCGTTCAAAGGCACCTAGAATTACCCTTGCCCCAGAGTCCGTATTTAGACATGTGCTCAAATACTCAGAATTGCTATTATACAAATTTTCAAGTAAGTCCGCTTATTTTCTCAACTTGCAATTGATCTTGCCATATTCAGGGACTATTTTGTTGGCCTTATACCTACAAGTAATTGCATATACTATGTCAGGCCCACGCGTTAAATGATCAACAAATGCGAGTTACGCTTATATGTTGGAAATAGATGGCTCTGCTAGGAAAGCATAGTTGGTAATGCAATGTATCACATATTTGAGTCCTGGTTGGCAGGCTGGGGAATAGTATTGTGCATTTATTTATAGTGCTATGAGGGCCCAGCCCACAACAGAAAGCCCTGAATATGTCAGGATTTCAAATAGTATCACACAAAGTAAAATGTATTGCACACAGCAGAAGACAAGCTGCATGCAGTATAAGAAAGGCTGCCGCAAAATGTGCAAAATTAATCAGTGTATAAGTGCTTACATGGCCTTCCAAAGTTGTATAACAGAGTTCAACGAGCATGGCAACGGCAATAAAGTGTTGCAACAGGGTAGTGAGAGGATGATGGCAGAGGAAGGCGAGACGGAGGGAAGGGCCATGGAAGGGGAGGGGGTTGGGACTCAAAACTGTTGAGAAAGAAAGCGAATAACAGGAGGATTGTAGCAGAGGAAGAGAATACTAGAGCAAGCAGTTGGCAGAGATGTTATCGCTGAGAATGGTGATGGCTGAAGATGGTGATGGCAGGGTAAGTTAATGGCAGAAGACAGTGAAGTTTTGACAATCAAGGAAAACTGGTCAAATAAAAAATGTGATAAGTTGCTGCAAAATAAATCAACTTTGAGCCTCAAAATCCCAATTTTGGTGTTGCAAAATCCGGAGAAGGGGTCGAGGGTCTGTTTAGAGGAGAGAACTATAGAATGAAAACTCAGAAATGAACCAGGTCATTTTATATTGTCTGCTCACATTTGAAGAGTCTTGAGAAGTAATAATGAAAAATTTACCACCCTACCCTTTACTTACACAATAAAAACAACTTTATGTGCTCAGTACAAAAGCAACATGAATAATAAAACGCCAAACATTGCGAATAACCAAAACACATCTTACAGGAAGCAAAAAAAGAAAGATAATGGTTTTGGATTTTGCAAATAGCATATGAAAGTGAAGTGCTATCTAGGAAACCCCCTGAGTTGGAGCTCAGAGGATAGCTGTGGCTGCATACCGATGTGAAGCATTGTCACTGCCCTCTGACTGATTCCAAACCATCTGCAGGAACATCCGCATCTAGGCTGATGCATACTGGGGCTGTGCGAACACCTGATAAGAAGAGTCAGATGGGAGAGTTCAGCAAATAAGTGTGGACATGTGGTAGCGATGCTAATACCACAGCTGTGCAGTGAGAGCATGTGCTTCAAATACGGCAGGAGTCTGTGCAAACCGAGTGTCCTCGTATATGAAATGACTTTGTTTAATTGTGTGGTGACAGGGGTAGTAGAGCCTACCGGTTGCACCGTCCACCTCCTCAATGCTTGCTTCAAGCCGAGGTACGGCAAGCCTATAGGTATATTTTCTTTTCATCCTCTGCCGAGCTATACCATAGCTGCCATGCTCAGCAGGTCGAGGTACTGTCACTTCCGGAGCAACCTTGATGGAACCGAAGGGCTTTCCGGTAGGAGTTCGATAAGGTAGTGCCGCAGCTGGTGACTTTGGAGCCTAATACAATAATAAAATATTTACATTGGAGATAGGGCTCACTAACTTATAAACGGGAGATGTAAAAACTGCGCATTTATGAAGCAAACAATGGTAAAAAGAATGCGAGCATTATCAAAAATGCAACAAGTGACTGGCTGCTTAGAAACCAGCCTTGGCGTTAACTCAACATCGGTCTGAAAATAACTTCATCTTCCTGTGCCTATCCAAAAATGAATGCGTCCATCTGTAACGTAACCGGTGCTATTTTAAAGCGCTGCAATACTATTGGGTCGAGTTTGCGCTATTTAAAATTACAAAAAAAAACAACGCGTGACATTAAATAGCCAGATGGGAGGACAGAAGAGAGGCCATCTCACACTGTACGAGTGTGATGGCCAACTAAAATGTTCTCAGAGTGGAATCGCCGGAAAGAGGACTAAACAAACAAAGGAGGGAGTTTATCAGAAATGGACCAATAAGAAGCCAGTATTTCTGAATGCTGCAGCTAACAGCCAATGCCTGTAGGGGGGGTCATGTTTTCCATGCAGGCTGGTATGCAGCCTGCATGGAGAACAGGGAAAGTGTGCATGACGGTTTTGAACAGCCCGAGGGGGACGGCTAAACAGTCATTAAGCACTTAGGAGTGTTCTGCTGACTATCACATCACTGTTGGCATCGTGTGTGAAACAGAATACTGAATCTGGAACAAACTGAGGATCTAGTGCATTTGCACTAAACTTGTCTGGAGCCTGAAACGGCCAAATTCGAGCAAGGTTACAAATTTTGGATACCTCACAGAAAAGCCTAACTTGATAAGGATATCTGTGTGAGAAGTGAATATTGGAGGGTCACTCAACGACTTGCAAGGACGTGGAATAGAATTTTCCACGTTACCCCTGATGAAGCCCGCTTTGGTGAAACGCGTAGGCTGTGTGGATCAAGATTAAAGAAGATTTTTCTATTAAGACAAGTTTCTTAATCAATCTGTGTGATCTGTGCGCATATTGCATGCTATTTAATATGTGCCTCTTTGAGCGATTATATTGTGTTCTGCCGCCCTCCCACTGCTCTGCAGCCCCACCCCCTCACGCAAGCTCCTGCAGCAGGAGAACAGAATAAAATCATAATAACATTACGTTATTATCATTTTATTTTGTCCTTTCTTTAGCTGCTTCAAAGACAGTGAGGTGACGCTCCTCTGCCTAAGTGGAGGAGCCGTCACTGCTTCGGACTCTGCGCATTTTTTCACTGTTAACTGGTGATTAAGTGTTTGTGCTCTCTCCTTTTAACATGGTACACCCAAATTGACAATTTTAATTTAGTTATAAATCCCTAGTAAAGTGGTGCTACATGTACCCAGGGCCTGTAGATTAAATGCTACAAATGGGCCTGCAGCACATATTGTGCCACCCACTTAAGTAGCCTTTTAAACTTGTCTCAGGCCTGCTATTGCAGCTCATCTGTGAAGGTTTAAACTGCCGCTTCGAGCTGGCAAGATAAACTTTTTGCCAGGCCTAAAATGTCCATATCTGATAAAGACTTCTAGCCACATGCAATCATCCCCTGGCATCAGATTGGATCCTGAAACTTTTTCATAGCAGTAAGTGGCGTAATTTGGCTCAGGTTGGTTTCGCCAATATAGGTCCCACCCCATCGCCACCCTATCGCTCCATCGCTTCACATTAGGTGATTTTTTCCATGCTAGTCACCACAGATCTGGATAAGAGCTATCCTTTGTCTTTTTTTACTGACCTATTTTTTACTTTTGTTGAGAATTTCTGTTGCATCGAGAATGTCCACTAGGAAGGCTGGTTTTATGCCCTGTGGTGCCTGTCACCAACAGATGTCTTGGAGTGCAACGAAAATGCTAAGATCTACATTGATTGACATGCCCTGCACCTGCAGGCCTTTAGAGCGTGGTCCTTCAAGCTCCTTGACGTGCAACGCCACAACACTCATGATCTCAGTGAAGAGGAAGGTCCCAGGATTGATCACGGTGCCACTCCAAGTGCCCGTCATTACAGTTGAGGTCTTCTGGAAAATTATGCAAGCCCCACAAGCATGAGAAGAACAAAAAGTTGAAGAGATATTTGACTTCGCCACGACGGCGACGTCATCTGACAAGATGAGGGAGTGTCGGTCCTCAAGGCCTCTGTGGTGGAGCCTGCACCTGGGCTGTCTCTGCTCCTTTCAGAGTTTCCAGGAGCTGGAGAGACCCACGCCCAGATACGTGAATGTCATGAGGTCATGCACCTCCTATTTAGGTGGTCCATCCCCCACTGGAGCACCATTAGGCCTTGCAGGTTTAGGAGGAGCCCCTACTGGTCTTCAGCTGGTGGGTTTGCCCCGGTGCCAGTTGGGTCCCTAGGAATTATTGATGGATCCGGAGCAGTGCCGGTTGAGCCACTTCAATCTTCCCCAGAGCCGACTCCAGTGCTGATGCCACAGGGCAGTGCCATTCCCATTGTCATCCCTGACTGCATGGAACTGGATGGGCATCGTCGGACGCCGGGCACTGACGGGGAGAGACTCCACATAGTGGAGCCAGTTCCTTATTCATATGATAAGCCTGGAAGAATGGAAGGGGGTTGTGGACCCTTATAGATACCAGTTAGAAGAGACAGAGGACAGCGCATACGGGGTCTGGCGGATGCCAGTGGACTGACACCTCCCTAGATACTGGCCTGGTCTCTTCTACTACCGTGGCTACATAGAAGGGTGTGAATAGTGGTTGAGGTCCTGGACCTTATGTTGCCCTAAGTGGTAGTCAAGACAAACTTCATAACAGAGGTGCTTCAACCTGGAGTTGCACCCTCAGAACCATTACTCCCATATAATGAAGCCCTTACAGATGTCTTACTGGGGGCCGGTCCAAGGCCTGCCCAGGGGATTTTGTGCATAGGACAATTGCCCGCCACCATTGGCCCGCCCCACAGGACCCCAGTTTACTCACCCAGCACCTTATCCTGGAGATCTTGGTCGTCCAGGCCTCTGCATCTAAAATTGACCTAGTGCTTCCTGTACCACTCAACCTGACAGGGAATACAAAAGGCTGTATATCTTTGGGAAGAGGATGTTTTCTTCTGCCAGCATGACAATGTTGTTGGTGTAAACTGCATGCCTCTTGGGCCGAAGCTCCCATACCATTTGGGACTTGATTGCCCAAGAACTGTCCATGGTTTCGAAGGAGGCCCAAGCCATACACTCTCAAGCAGCAACTGTTGATGGGACGGTCGCAGTCAAGTTCACCATATGATGTGGGCTGGATATGACCGACTCACTGGGCAGATGGATTTCATCATAGGTGGCCCTTCTGCTCCACACATGGCTCAGAACGACTGACTTTTAGAGGGATGGCCATGCCTCACCCATGGACATGTCCTTTGAGGGCTTTCGGTTGTTTGGAGAGAAAGCAGACTGTGTACTTGAGCGCTTTAAGGACAGCAGAGCTACAGCCAGCTCCTTCAACCTTCCAATGGCCCAATGCCAACCCCAGTTTGCCTCCCGCCCCCACGTATGTACATGAACAGCCACCCCGGCCAACAATCCTCACAATCTTTTTGTGGCTGAGGACGTTGTTCCCGTAGACCATGTGGGACAGGCAGCCAGAGGCTGAGCCAGTCCACCAATCCCCAGCAGCTGCAGCCTCCAAACCCCTATAGTATGCCCTCTGACCATCATAGGCATCCAGTGGGCAGCAGGATACGCCATCATTCGCACCACTGGAGGACAAAAACATCTGACTGTTGGGTTTTGAAGGTCGTCCAAAGGGGCTACTCATTTCCCTTTGTGACTCCCCCCCAACCATGCCCCTACTTGTGACAAGCTGGTGAAGGACCACCTCTCCTTGCTAATTAGGAGGTGTTAGCCCTCTTGACCAAGGGAACTATTGAGAAGATGCCAGCACCAGAAGTGGCTGTGGTAACTATTCCTGCTACTTTGTGGTGCCCAAGGAGAAAGGAGGACTATGTCCTATTTTAATTCACCATGTAAAACAATTACTATATTTGGTTGGATCAATTTTCAATCCGTTCTAGAATAAATCTGTACAGTTTTATTCTAGAACGGATTGAAAATTGATCCAACCAAATATAGTAATTGTTTTACATGGTGAATTTTCGTCTAGGACCAATTGTTTATCATAATACCAGATACCCAGGTTCTTTGACTTTATTGGGTCAACCCCTTTTTTATAACTATGTCCTATTTTAGGCGTGCGCCTTCTTAATCCTTTACCGAAAAAGGAGAAATTCAAAATGCTCGTGCTTGTGCAAGTCCTGGCTGCCCTGGACCCAGGAGACTGGATTGTATTGCTGGACTTCCAGGACGCTTATCTTTACATACTCGTCCTGACTGCCCAGAGGTGCTACCTGCGAGTCACGGTAGGCCATTAGCACTTTCAGTTTGCAGTGCTCCCTTTTGGCCTTACCAGCACCCCTCAGTGTTCACGAAAGAGATGGTGGTGATTGCAGCTCATCTGCAGAGGTCAGTGATTCCAGTCTTTTCCTACCTCGACAGTTGTCTGTTGAAGGCAAGTTTGCCCCAGGCAGTTGTCGCTCCTTCAATATTTGCTAGGGTTCACTATTAACGTGCTGAAGTCACACCTGACTCCTTCTCAGATGTTCCCTTTCATTGGAGCTGTTCTGGATACAGTGCTGTTTCTGGTTTATCCTCCCGAGTGGCGAGTATAGGTTATTCAGGCTGTGAAACCAATGTTTCAACCTCTGGCCTGGATTACAGTGAGACTTACTCTGAGGCTGTTGAGCCTCATGGCCTCATGCATCCTTCTTGTGACACATGCCCACTGGCATATGAGGGCTCTGCAGTGGGACCTGAAGTTCCAATGGGCACACGGGAATCCCTCTTTGACATGGTCCCAAAAGACCTGCAGTGGTGGCTAAAAAACCACGACTTGGTCAGTGGCAGACCACTCGCCTTCTCCAACCTGAACTGACTGTGGTGAAAGATGCATCACTTTTGTGGGGCAGCCATCTGGGAGACGTGGAGATCAAAGTACTCTGTTCTCTGGTGGAAGCTGAACTCCACTCAACCTGTTGAGCTCGAGTGATCCGACTGGCATGGAAGGTCTTCCTTCCTTCAATCAAGAGAAGGCTCTTCCAGGTGTTCATGTGCAACACCACTGCCATGTGGTACTGAAACAACAACTGCTTAGTGGGGTCGTGGACCATTTCTCAAGAGGCTCTGCTCCTCAGGACATAGTGGAACACCAGAGTATTTAACTGGTGGTTCAACACCTAACGGGGTCTCTGAATGTCAGGGCAGACTAACTCAGTCATCGATGCCTAGTGGATCATGAATGGCATCTTTATCAGGAGGTGGTGCACGGTCTCTTCTATGAATGGGGAGAGACTTGGTTGGATCTGTTCTCCTAAGTTAGGAATGCACGATGGAGTTCCAAGGAACCTCTCGCTCGGAGATGCTTTTCATCTCAAGTAGAGCTCAGGCCTTCTGAACCCCTTTCTAATAAAACACTCCTGCCCGGAGTTCTCTAGAAGGTCAGGAATGACCGGGCCCAAGTCATTCTAGCGGCTCTGAATAGGCACAGAGAGTCTGGTATCCCAAGCATGTGCATAGGCCTTTTGATCAGCTGCCTCTTTGGGGAGATATTCTGTTGTAGCAACAGGGCAGCGTTCTGCACCCAAACCTGACAACGCTTCACCTTCATGAATGGAGATTGAGGGGCAACAGTTGACAGCTTTTTACCTTTTGCCCAAAGTCTGTGATGTTATCTTGGCATCCAGGCGTCCCTCCACCAAAACGGTATACGCCTGCCTTTGGAGTAAGTTTGTGGCATGGTGTCCAGATAATCAAGTTGACCCCCTATTTGTGACCCTTTCCCAGTTTATTTTGTTTATTCTCACTGTAGCCCAGCAGGGCTCTGTGTCGGGCACCTAAAATGGATATCTTTCTGCCACCTCTGCATTTCTGTGGTTCCCAGATCAGCCATCCCTGTTCAAGTCGCCTATTTTAAATAGTTTTTGAAAGGTCTCCAACATATTATTTCACCTTCACCCTTCATCATGCCTCAGTTGGACCTTAATTTAGTTCTAATGTTTCTCATGTTGACTCCTTTTGAGCCATGACATAACTGCCCTAACAGACTCCTAACTATAAAAACGGGCATTTCTAGTGGCAATAACATCTGCCCAGAGGGTCAGTGAGATACAGGCTTTACCATTTCAGCCTCTGTACCTTACCTTCTACCCAGACAAGCTGTTTCTTTGGACTAGAGCATCCTTTCTACCAAAGGTGGTTTTTTTCATGCAGGCTACACCATCACCCTGCCTACTTTTTACGCTCCACCTCTCCCCTTTAAAGAAGATGAGAGCCTTGATTGTCTAGACACAAAAAAGGGTTGTCATTCTACAAGACAATTCAGGGTGGATGAATTGTGGGGTACGACAGAGCCACAAACGGAAAGGCATGCAGAAATGGACAATCTTACGATACATTGTGCTTTGTATCAAAATCTGCTGCTCACTGGCCAAAAAGCAACCTCCTGAAGGTCTGCGAGCTTATTCCACCAAAGCCAAGGCTGTGACCACTGCATTTGCTCACGAGGGTACCTGTATTGGACATCTGTCAGGCAACACTATAGGCTTCACTGTACACGTTTACGAAACACTACTGCCTGGACATTCAGGTCCACTGAGACAAAGACTTTGCCCGTTTGGTACTGTTGGACTTCCTAGTTTAATCTGTGTTGCAGCCCCACCTACGGGGAGGCATTGCTTGGATATCCATTCTCAGGTTAAGAATCTGCGGCTAGAAGTTTCTACCAGAACAAGTTACTTATGTTTATTAATGCTTCATCTAGACTCTATTTAGCCGCAGATTGCTTACTGATTCACCCATACTTGCAGCTCTGCGAACGAATTCAGAGTGAAGGACTGTTGCCCGCTCAAGGGCCCTAGTTTCACGCACCAGTGGTCAGTGTTCTTTTGTGATTCAGTGCTCTTGGCATGGTAAGTCATGAAAAGAAACTGCCGTCTGCATGCTGGGGTGGAGCCACACACGTCACTTCTGGCACAGACAACGTCATGTGGAGCTAAATGACGCAGTGGTACTGCTCCCGAAAACATTACTGGAGCCAGTCTGACACATGTCGATTATTCTAAGGTAAGGAAACTGCGGCTAGATAGAGTCTCTACCAGATAAGGCATTACCAATGGTAAGTAACTTGTTCTTTAATACACATGTCACACCTAGGGTAGGCCCTAGGCAACCCAGTGGGCAGGGTGCAGTGTTTTTAAAAGTTGGACATTTACTTTTAAGTTTTACATGTCCTAGTAGTGAAAAACTCTTACATTTGTTTTTCACTACTGCACAGCCTACCTCTACCAAGGGCCAAAAAAAATGAGTTCCCTTATTACATTTGATAAGTGGTAACATTCAATTTGGAGCAGGTAGGAATATTGAGTTTGGTGTCTATGGAATTGAAATGTAAAATCCTTTTAATGGTAAATTCACAGTTTAATTCACAGTTCTGAAAATGCTACTTTTAGAATATTTACAACTATTTACCACATGATGAAGAAATCAATCAGCATGATCAAGAGGAATTGTTCACAGTTTACTGTCATCGTATTCACTATTTTTTTACAAAATTTCTTGAAGTGTACTATATAACATTAGAACACAAACAAAAACCAAAAGATGCTGTGAAGCAACAACATGGCCAATAGAGACTGAAGCTCTGACTTGGAACTTTGTAAAGCAACTCATATGCTGAATACGCTGTATCTTTTGGGCGAACAAGTAATTGGTGATTCAAGCTCTAAAGTTGAATGCAAAGCCAAGCATGAATGTCACGGACAAGTGGTAGGCTCACTTCAATAAAACAAGCTTACATAGACACTCTTACCAATAAAAATCACACGGAGTGCGACGCAGTCGGGAAGCCTAGTAAACAACAGCTCATTTTCCTGAGGAGACCCTTTAAATGAGAACAGGTCCTCACAATCTAAAATAGGGAGTTGACAAAAGTAATTTTGTTGTGGAGTTAACTGTTGGAAAACTGAGTTTCACCTATATATTAAGACTCTCTACAACCCCTAGAAACATTTAGCATTCTAGAGAATGGACATGACAATAATAGTATCACTCTGCATCTAGCTGAATGTAATGAACTACATTGGCTAACACCAATAGAAATTAATGATGGTGTATTCTGTTGATCTATATTGAATTGAACTGGTGAATACTTAGCCATTGTTGATTTAAACACATTTGGTTAAAAAGTAATTGATGTGGGGTCTAAGTTTGTTAACTGTGGATGTTTATATGATATTTGCCAAGAAGAAACTTTGTAAAAAATGAATGACTGTGATTACAGTAATATGTGAACCATTCCTCTTGATCACGTTGATTGATTTCTTGATAATGTGGTAAATAACTGTTAATTGTTTCAGATAAGGTTTTGTCATATATGTTGTTAAAATGTGTCTATCCTTGCTGAAATTGAAGAACCCAACCCCAGTCTGGCCATGTCTTTTGGAAAGTTAGCATTTTTGTGTAATAACCATTCGACGCCTGCAGCCTGCTTCCTGGGTTGTATGATTAGGTGTAACTGGCATTTGGTCTTTGTGTATTATTCTCAGACAGTGAGGCAAAGGGAAGATAGATATTGGCAGGATGGGCCATCTCTGACGTAATGAAGAAGATGGACTGTCACCTACCACACTGGCACATCACAAAGGCTCTACCTGAGCAGTCTCACACAGGGTTTCACACTAGTCTTTTGTGACCCCAGACAAGCTGGGCAGGGAAACAGGAAATTCCAAGCATTTGTGGGAGGAAACCTCCAGACTTTCTCCTACTTCAAAGAGGGCATCGGGTATATATAATTGACCCTCAGACCTAACTCTCCATTACACTTCTGGACATGTGGAACTCTCAAAAGGACTACTTTGACACTGTACAAGGACTGCTATTCTGCCGCTCTGCTGCCTGAGAGAAAAAGACTGGACGTGCATCTTAAACACAGGATCACCAGAGTTGCTCCGAGGGTTTGTTGGCTGACTTCCTCATCAGAACCTTAGGGACAGAAAAGGCTCCTACCACCCTGACCCTAGCGAATGACATCTATCTGCTGTGAGTCCTACACCCATCAAGTGGTGCCACCCCAGTCCTGAACCCTTGGAAGTTGGCCTGAAGGTGCCCTGCCAGCCCAGCTGTAGTCCTGGGAGCAGAACCGGCTCCGCTCAACAATCTCCTCACAACCACTTCAAAAACGCTCCTGCAGAATGCATCTCTGACACCTCATCACAGCCCCGCAGCTTCCTTGGAACCGCCGCTACATGACACATCCTCAAGGCAGGCCTTGGCATCCTAAGCCCCTCATCGACCGGATCCTCAACAAAAAAGCAGGACTTTGCATCACAGTACCGCAGCTTCCTTGGACCTGCCACTGTGCAATGCAGCCTGGAAAACCAGGATTTAGGGTACTTTATCCTGGTCCAGCGCGAACAGATAACCACAGTTTGTGCTTTGTGCTTCTAGGCAATATTTCTTCTTAAAACTTTGAAATTACATATCTCTGGTATTACTGATTGTATTCTTGTCATTTTTATCTGAAATAATTTAATAAGTATTCTCTATTTTTATAAACTGGTGTGGTGATTTTTCCTGTGTTGTATTTTCACTTTATTACTATTTGATGTGCTGCATGAATACTTTACACATTGCCTCTAAGTTAAGCCTGACTGCTTTATTGCCAAACTACCAGAGGGTTAAACACAAGTTAATTAGGGATTTGCTTGTGTTTCACCCTGACAGAGATTGTGGTTGCTGATTGAGTAGGGTTTTACGCCCCTCAACCAGTAACCTTCCTATTAGAACACATTGTTCCCTGGCTTTGAAAGCAGCTTTTCTACAGCAGATGTGCTCATGTGCACGGCGGGAAATGCCATCTCTCACACTGAGGAGAGTCTGTGGCAGAAGTGGGCTGACCCACTGCCTCATATTGTATACTGTGGTGGGTGGAAGCAAAATGTGAATGGCAGTCAAACAGACCAATAGGTGAAGACCCCTGGGGAAAGCCCCTCTGTGTATGTACATATATATTTTTATAGTGCACAGGGCTACTATACTCAACATTGAGAGATAAGGTAACATAAAGACGCTTTAGTTTTAAATATTTTCATGAGCTTGGTCCAGGTACTAGGTAACTGCCATTTTACAGGTCATATAAAAATCCATTTTTTTTTCAGAACAAAATATAAAAATCCTTTTTTAAATAGCATTAAGATGTTTTAGTGTTGTTGTAACTTAGTTTTTAGATTCCGGTAAACGTTTGAGCTATTAAAGCATTTTATTCTGGGAGGAAATTTAGCATATAATCACATTGTAATTTTCTTTTGTGTGCGTAAGCCTGCCTTTTGCTTTGAAAAATATGTATGACGAAAAGACAAATTTGCAGAATGAATGTGCAATGTTGATGTATAATTGTGACATGTAACAGATGTGTTAGCCAGATATATGTGTTAAGAGTCATGGATCTAACCAATATGTATGAGAAACAGATATGGAAATAATTAGTCTGTGTATTTATGGCTTGTTGAATGTTTCCACTCTTTTCTTCTCATTGTATTTGTGTTCTTAAAGACGTTTTTGAATTACTGTATCATTTGTGATATGCAAGGGCTATCTTGTTTAAATGTTGTTTCTTTCTTGAAGAAGCAACAGATGATTATTGCTGCTGAGAAACATGTTGGCAGGCCAAGTATGGAAAGAAAATATGACAAGTTTACAAGGCAACGCTGAGGACTTTTTATTTTTCTAAAAGTGACTTGCAAAATAATAAATAAAAAAAAACATAAATGGACCATACTATGAGCCTCATTTAGTTAGCTCTGACTATCTCCGACTTTATTTCCTTATCTGCCAACAGTAGGAGCACTTGGACACAGGGTCAATTCTGGTAGCGAATGCTAGGAGAACACCTTTACAGGGCCCTCAAAGAAGGTGGACTGCTCCTCATGAGGGGAGCCACCAACACTAAATAGGTACAATTTAGCAGTGGAACTAGGGGACTTGAAATCTAAATCTCTCTTTGCCATTTTACCTAAATATTCTGTATTACAAACCTTCATGATGAGGGGCAGACCCTCATCATGAAGTGTGAACCGCACAAGCCCCAGCTGTGACCTAACAGGTCAGTTCAGTTGGAAACTGTGGCTCCTAAAAGCATGGTTGTTCACTTCACTTCTTCTTGTGCAGAGACCAGCTGAGGGAGGCTTTCGTTGGAGACTTTTTGGAGCCCAGCCCACTCCCACGCCAGCAACTCGCCGGACCCGCTTTGCGGGTCCCGCAGCGCGGCATTAGCAGAGGGAGCCGCTGCTGTGTAAGGGGCTGCAACTTCTAAACCGGCAGGGCTGCGAGCATCAGGCAAGGACTCCGTGGACCAGGAGTCCCTGTGCGCCCGATCACCGTCAGCTGGGCTGCTCTCCCTGCCGGCCCTGCCCATCCGCCTATCACGTCCCATGCTATATTAGGACGTCGCGTACCCGCTACGCGGAGGCGCCCCGGGAGAAGCCCGGGACAAGGGCGGGACCGTCTGTGGCCGTCCGGGGACGATCGGGGACGGGACGGGCCACCCCCCTTTCATCTGGATTTTGTGACTCTTAATTACGTGATCTCCACCTGAAGATAAGTACTCACTTTTCAATACATTGTAATATATTACCCCCTGTTTGGTAAATACCTGCTACCATGTCTACAAGGGGTAGCCGGAGTAAAACTGCAGCTGGAGGAGCCAAGGTTACTGGTCCTATTGACAATTTTATTACGAAAGCAAATGAGGCTATAGACCATGGAATATCCTTATTGGAATGACGCGTTTCCCTAGAACTGGCAGAGGCGAAAAGGTCGTCATTGGGTCTGCTAGCCTCAGCCAAAACACCTTATCGAGACTCTGAAACACATGCCACGCCTGGTGTAATAGTGGAAATACATAGTATGCCAAATACTGTAGACTTATCTGCAACCCAGTCACTGTCGGAATTACAGTTGAGCCTGGAAAAATCACCAAATTTAGACTTAACAGATGATTTTAACACAGAACTGGGTATGGTGACTGAGTCAATCCCAACAGCAAGTCCTGTAATAGTCCCGAACTCTATCATAGTAGAGGCATCTCAAGTTACTTCTAATATTGATATTGTAAGCAGTTCTATTGTCAATCATACCCCGACTATAAACCTGGAGCGGGTGGTCGCAAACCCCATCCCTGATACACCTACTGTCATCAGTAATACACTGGATGACTCAGCCTCCATTTCAAGAAATTTGAGAGGTGTAAGGGAGGGGGCTATACAGAAACGACTGCCCCAAAGTTCAAATAAAAATACAACTCTCCCTAGGGAAAATCCCCAGGTACAGAAAAAGCAGGGGAAGGGTTCAGCAAATAGCCTTAAGAAAGGGAATAAGAAAGGGACCACAGATTCTGCATGCTTAGGGGAAATGTCTAGGTTAACAACAAAAGTGGTTCTGTCGGGTAACCAGATAAATGGCTTTTAAGAAGAGGCTCGTTAGCTCAAGTACACAATGTAATAATTCAAGTGCAATTAAATTGAATAAAATAATTAAATCAAAAACACAATGTAATAATTCAAGTGCAATTACATTGAATAAACCTCTCTGAAAACAAATATAGTTCAAGGTATTTATATAGGAAACAAAATCACATTTGTAAAACACAGGAATTACTTCATTCCATTTCAGTTTATACAAATTCTAAGAATATGTGAAAAAGTGACTGTAAGTGAACAAAGTGAATTGTGCAATATATTAAGTGGCACTTATTTACAATTATATACAGCACTATACACGGGGAAAGGGGAGGAAAAACAATTTTGAATTGGCGGTCAGTGTTCTTAATTAAAACTCCAAGGAGACAGATGGTTACTATGATCGTTCCTGGAGGTATCTTGACCAGTGTTATGCATCGAGGTTTCAACCCTGTTGTGCCCCGATTGGTGGTCACGGCGGGTCTTTATCAAGACAGGGAGGGAGGGGGGGACAGGGGGTGGGTTTTCGGATTCACAGGAAGCAGATAAGTCACACCCTGGTATGGAAAGCCGGAGGTCAATCACAAATCAAATAAGCGAGAGGGTCGCGCTGCTCACTCCCAGTGACTCATGCCAGTGACTCATGCCAGACGGGACTCGGATGGTCGAGAGTGAGCAGCGCACAAATCAAACCCTCTCGCTTTTTTGATTTGATTTGATTTGTGATTGACCTCCGGCTTTCCATACCAGGGTGTGACTTATCTGCTTCCTGTGAATCCGAACCCCCCCCCCCTGTCCCCCCTTGCCCCCCTGTCTTGATAAAGACCCGCCGTGACCACCAATCGGGGCACAACCTCGACGCATAACACTGGTCAAGATACCTCCAGGAACGATCATAGTAACCATCTGTCTCCTTGGAGTTTTAATTAAGAACACTGACCGCCAATTAAAAAAAAAATTTCCTCCCCTTTCCCCGTGTATAGTACTGTATATAATTGTAAATAAGTGTCACTTAATATATTGCACTATTCACTTTGTTCACTTACAGTCACTTTTTCACATATTCTTAGCATTTGTATAAACTGAAATGGAATGAAGTCATTCCTGTGTTTTACAAATGTGATTTTGTTTCCTATATAAATACCTTGAACTATATTTGTTTTCAGAGAGGTTTATTCAATTTAATTGCACTTGAATTATTACATTGTGTTTTTGATTTAATTATTTTATTCAATTTAATTGCACTTGAATTATTACATTGTGTACTTGAGCTAACCGAGCCTCTTCTTAAAAGCAATTTATCTGGTTACCCGACAGAACCACTTTTGTTGTTAACCACGCCTACCCAGGTTCTGAGGGACACAGGGTTACCCCTTTTTGCTAAAACGGGGAAATGTCTAGTCTGGGTTTGTTATGTAAAGATTGTACCTCTAACAGCCAACTAATAATGAAGGTTGGGGAACTTGTGAGCGCCCATCTAGCCACTATAGATGCACGATTGGGGTCGATAGAAAAGCAACTAACTGAACTAAGTAGTATAGTTAGAGGCCCCCCTGTAAAAGCAAAAGATTGTCCCCCTCCCCAAAAAACTGTTCAGTCAGCATTAAAAACCATGCCAGCTCTCACCACCACTACGAAACCTAAGGCAGTTCCAACGGCTAAGGATTTGGTAATAAAACCAACAGTACCCACCCCAACTGCAAAATTGCAAGGTAACAACTCAAAAACCCCGGGAGAAAGCTCTACTAAAGGGAAAGATAAACCTAATGAGGGGAATAAGGAAAAGGAGTGGTATAAAGGGAAGAAAGGACGATTTGCCGCCAACCTCCCCCCAGCCTCAAGTCCTTATGTGGTAGTAATGACGGGTGTCCCAGAGACCCCGGACAACATAGACAAGCCATCATGGTCTCTATTAAACAAAGTCACTCATTGGCTGAGCAACAACAGGCCCTTACCTCCATACTGTGCAAGTAAAATTCTGACAGTACGGAGAGTACCCTGGGTAGGCCATGAGAAAAAGAAAGCACAAGGAGATTGTGTGATCATTAATTTCGATGACCCCCGCACAGTGGACTATATCTGCTCCTGGGTTAGTTAGGGATATAATGAGGGCATCGAGACAAGGCATCTTTCATATTTCTACCCACCAAGGGGAAATGTTAGACAGGAACGTTATGAACATGGACTGGATGAAGGATGGTGCCAGGTGGGGCAGAGGGACTTAGGAAACAATTGGGGAGAATGGGGGAGAAACGACCACAGGTATAATAACTATAGAAACTATCAGAGATGTCTTCCAGCAAGGGACGCTATTTGGGCGTTCCCTACATCTAATAGATTCAACAGCCTGGATATGGTTGACTGACTCCCATCACTAATTGAACCACAAAATACTACAATAGATGTCAGCGCTGGGGAAAAGAAAGTAGCGAGGTTGAGCTGGAAAGTACACAAATAGATGAGGCACACCTTACACTAGTTCAGGGCTTAGTTAGCGTACCGGGTCACAGGTTGCCCCCAGAAAAGGAAGAACATGCCACCCCCTATGAGTCGATGGCACAGAGGATTCAAGACCCGGGTTGTTACATCAGTACTCAGGACACTAACTTAAATATGGGCAGACAACACTCACAGGTGCCAAATAAGGAACTCAGAATTATAAGCTGGAATGTTGCAGGACTCCAGCAAAGGGTCTCTGACTTGGAATGGCTAAAAGTTATCTCGGATAAGGATATAATACTATTGCAGGAAACTTGGGCGACAACTGCGGTACATATAGAGGGTTTTCATTGCTATTGTATTAAGGCCCAAAACCCGTTTTTGGTCGCCCGATTGGAGGTTTACTAATCGGGTTTAAGATAAGCATAGGGGGGGTCTATAAAACTGATTCCTTCTAAAAGTGCAAACATTCAGATAATTGAGTATACCCGTAGGCTTCCATATTATTTAATTAACTTTTATAATAATGATTTTAATTCAACTCCGAATAGGAACTATATAGAACTTTTCGGAGAATTATCCAAAATAGCGGAAAATTCTCATAACCAGGTGAGCACTAGGACAATTCTTGCTGGAGATTTTAATGCGAAGTTCTTAAAATCTAAAATGGACAACACACAAATAGACAGGGATTTCAAACGCGGCGAAGAATTAAAATGCTTTATTAATGAACATATCCTAACAGATATAATAGATGTCAATAAAAACGAGCCACCTATTTACATCCCAACCTTTAGAGGTCGAGAATTCTCTAGCACAGTGGACTATATCTTTATGTCTTCTGACCTAATAGATAGAGTCGCGAAGGCTGGGGTTCTTGAGACCGCCTTCGGATACCATAACGCCTTGGAGGTAAACATTGGTCTAGGTTCTTCTAACGCCTTTGCTCGCACTTTGGGAGCTAGGGATATCACGGCCTCGACTAATAATTTAAGATTAAAATGGCGGGGGGTAGATAGTAGTCAAGTAATAAACACAATTTTGAGTAATCATGGCTCACTAGTCGACTCCTGTTCTTTTGATGATGGGAATCATCAGAGGATAGTAAAAGACTTTGCCACACTCTGCCACATTATAAAATCTCTCCTAAGTGTCCCCACTAAATTGACTGCCTCTGAGCCAAGGTGGTTTGATTGTTATTGTTCAGCAGCTAACAAAGCCCTTCGTAGGGCTCTAAACTGTAAACCTAGAAGTATAAGGGATGTACGGGCTGCTAGACAAAATTATAAAACAGCTATAGGATCAAGGAAGGCGGCTTTATTAGCTGAGCAATGGGAGGCATTAACAACCGCTGCTGAAATAGGGAGCAGTACGACTTTGTGGCCTGCTGTTAAAAAGATGCGGGACATGGGTAAGCAGCTAACTCCAACTAGCTGTACTATAGCAAGTGAGCAATGGGAATTACATTTTTCCAAAATATATGCTAGCCCGGGAGCTGCCACAGGAGATTATGGCCCAGGATCACTGGAATCTTTAGAAATTACCTTGGGGGAAGTTACCGTGGCCATTAACCAGAGCCTTGGTAATAAGGCACCCGGGCCTGACGGCTTCCCAATAGATATAATTAAGTACAAGCCGGAACTCTGGGGACCGATTTTTGTAAACACTTTTAATAGTCTCCCGTTTGTCCCAATACCTGCAACCTGGTCCACGAGCATAATTGTGCCCATTTATAAAAAGGGCGAAAGATCTGACCCTGCAAATTATAGGCCCATTTCGCTCCTGGACAACACACTGAAGATCTTGGGTAGGGTATTGTACAATAGAGTTAACGACTGGGCCGAGGAGATGGGGGTACTAGACCATTGTCAAATGGGTTTTAGATGTAAGGTTGGGACTATCGAACAATGCCTAAATTTAAATCTTTTAATAAGCAAATATAACATAGCTAAGGCATCGCCCATTTACCTTGCATTCATGGATTTATCGTCCGCATTTGACCTGGTAAATAGGTCAAAATTGTGGTCGACTCTTTTGTCCTACGGCCTAGATGCCCCCCTGGTACATTTCCTCGCCTACCTGCACAAAGATACAAAGGCGCAGGTACGGATTGATACGGAGGGCACAGTCTCCGGGCCAATTAATGTTGAAAGAGGTGTGAGGCAGGGGTGCGTTTTAGCACCCCTGTTATTTATTATCTATATAAATGGCCTGAGTAATTCCCTGAAGAGGGCCACCACAGATGTTCTCAAAATTAAAGGAGGCTTACTACCCTGTCTCTTGTATGCTGATGGCGCTGTGCTCATGGGATTAACACCTAATGCCCTACGCGCACTAGTCAGGGATTTTTCTTACTATATGGGGAACTTGGATCTTAAGGTAAATTTTAATAAATCATTTATTCTGTCCTGTGGGCCGGGTGCTAGGCAACTAAATTCCATCACGGTAGGAGCTGATAAGTTGCTTTCAACTAAAACTTTTCGATATTTAGGTATGGTCTTTGCTGCGAACGGCCTGTGGAGAGGGCATATTGCCCACGCCACAGGCAAGTTCTCAAAGGCCATAAACTCAATCCTATCCCTTCCTAGACCGAGGAAAATTGGAGCAACTAAAGCAATCCTAAAGATATACAGGCTACAATGCACTCCTGTGGCAACCTACGACGCCGAAATCTGGGGGTTAGTAAAAACCCCTACATTACAAAGAGAAGAGAATCGGCTCTGTAGGAAACTGCTGGGGGCCCCCATTTCATCATCGGGGTACATTTGTCATTCAGAGCTGAATATACCGTATATCAGTGATTTCATTGCTGCAAGGCCTGCACTATTTTGGTTGGCTATTTGGGCAAATGACTATGCTAGTTTAACACAGGATATCCTGAGGGAGTGCCTAGCCTGTGATAAATGGAACAGGATCCCATGGCTTCGTGCTATACAGGAAAGTTTGTCTAGCATAGGCAGAGGCGATCTCTTTGATAATCCATCTCACATCAAGAGTAATGATAAAAAGGAAGTCCAATTTGAACTATCTGCCATCTATAATGAAAAGAGACTGTCAGATGAGATGCGGAAACAAACTGTTGTGTCCTATACTAACAATGGCTTATTTATTCAAGAACTTCCATTGCATTTGATACTGCCAATATGTAATTGGGAAATATCCTTACTTTTCAGAATGAGAGCCGGAACTATTAAGTTTTCACTCTGTTTTCCTTTGGGACACAGCACATCTGGAGATATTCCGTGCCCTTGCGACGGAGTCAGTAAACAAAATGACTTACACTTCTTTTTTATTTGTAGGTTTTATATGAAATATATTAAATGGTTTTTAGCCCCATATTTTAAAAAACATAGACCGCTCTCCTTGAATCAGTCCTATTTAATGCTCCTAAAATTAGAGGATGATGAACTTATATTCCGCACAAGCACTTTCTTAAAAGTTATTTTTAATGTACGTAAAACTATGGAATGCCCCTGATTTATTTGCACTTTCCATGATTGTTGACCTCTTTTGCACTCTATATAATGAGAAATATGTTACTTTGTAATTGCATTGATATGCACTTTATAATATCTATTACATCTATTGTAATTTTAAAAAATGTTGAATTGTATTTTAACTGTGCTTTTATGGATTTCTTGTAATCCGAATAAAGATTTTGAATCGAATCGAATCGGTTGTTAATCCTGGCTTTTCTAATTTGCCACATTGTGTGCTCTTGGGCGATATCTATTTAGACCTATTACTCTGCTCGTATTTTTCCAACATTTGTAGCTCTTATAATCAATCAATCAATCAATCATAGACATTTATAGAGCGCACTACTTACCCGGAGGGTCTCAAGGCGCTTGGGGGGGGGGGGGGGTGCTGCTACTACCCGAACAGCCAGGTCTTGAGCTTCTTCCTGAAGGCGAGGTGGTCTTGGGTCAGGCGCAGGTCGGTCGGGAGGGAGTTCCAGGTCTTGGCGGCCAGGTGGGAGAAGGACCTTTCTCCTGTTGTCGTTCTTTGGATGCGGGGGACGGCGGCGAGGGCGTGACTGGCTGATCTGAGGTGTCGTTTGGGAGCGTAGAAGTTGATGCGGTTGTTGAGGTAGCTCGGGCCTTGATCGTGAAGAGCTTTGTGTGCGTGGGTAAGGAGACGGAAGGTGATTCTCTTGTTGACCGGGAGCCAGTGCAGGTCTCTTAGGTGTCCGGAGATGTGGCTGTGTCGTGGGATGTCGAGGATGAGTCTGGCTGAGGCGTTCTGGATCCGTTGGAGTCTCTTCTGGAGCTTGGCGGTGGTTCCGGCGTAGAGGGCGTTGCCGTAGTCCAGTCGGCTGGTGACGAGTGCCTGGGTGACCGTCTTCCTGGTCTCGGTGGGGATCCACCGGAAGATCTTCCGTAGCATGCGCAGGATGTTGAAGCACGACGAGGAGACGGCGTTGACTTGCTTGGTCATGGAGAGGGAGGAGTCCAGGATGAAGCCCAGGTTGCGTGCGTGCTTTGTATCTTGTGATACAAACTTGCCCCAATGCACACTGAATATTACCAGTCGGTGACAAAGTGTCCATTCCCATGGTCTATTCACCAAAATGTGCTTTAGTAGTAAAGTTACTCTCCTAGGATTAGGCAATGCTCTGTTGCAGCCTCATTGCTCATTATTTACCAGTCTGATGTTGGTCAAATCCTACTTTGCATATACCTCTGCCCCCAATCTTCAAGTATGTGAGTACTTTGAACCAGGCTCAGTAAAGAAAGAGGGAGGTGAGAAGAGAAAGGGGATTGAATGGAGGTAAACTATGAGAGAGAGGATATAAAAATTGTACAAGAAGAGAAGGAATAGAAGTGAGAGGAGTGGAGGTAGACAATTGAAACAAAATGGAAGTAATGGAAAGGGGATTGGACGAAGGGAAAGTTGATATAAGGAAGGGAGAGAAGAAGAGAGAAGGAGGAGAGACAATAACTAAAAGGGAAGTGGTGTTTAAAGTGGGCAGTGGAATGAAAGGGAGGGTTGTGAAATGATTGAAGGGGAAAGAGAGAATTGGAGGAGAGGCGTGAGAGAACTGAAGAGAAGAGGGAATGAGAGGAAGTACGGCCAGCTAACAGAAGCTGAATGATAGACTCGAAACAAAAGATGAGAGAAAGTTAGGACGGGAGGGAGTTGCAGGACAGTGGAAATCGATAAAAGACAGAATTGATGGAATGTAAGAATGGGGATGAAGGGATGGAAGGTGGAAGGAAATTGAAGTAGGAAGGGAAGAGAAGAGGATACAAAATGGAAGAGAATGGGTGTTTATGTAGGAAAGAGATGAGGGAACACCAGGGAGGAGGAAGGCGAGCATATGAATGAATGGAGTGAGAGTAGAGATTGGGGAAGGCAATGAGAGGAAGGAGATTTCAGAGGAGGGACGAATATGGGATTAAAATGAAGGAAGTAAAATGGAATGATGAAAGAGGAGAAGGGAACCGTAACTTTTTGCCACATTAAACTATGCAATATGAAAATAAGACACATGTTATTACGCAATAAGGGCCAGTTGCATGAAGAAACCGGTTTGCGATTTCCTAATTGCGAATCCTTGCGATTTGCAATAAGGAAATTGCAAACGGTATACATGAAAGTGTGTAGAACACTTTTTGCAATTCTAAGGGGTCGCAAATGACCTACCTTATGAATATTAAGCAGGTAAGTCGCAATTTCTGACCCCCTAGGAAACGCAAAAATTCACAGGGATGGGGGACTACTGGGGTCAGCAGCCCACCATGTCTTTGATTGCTTTTACATAGAGCAATTTTTCTTTTCTGAAATGCAGCCCATTTCCCTTAAAAGAAAACGAGTGTGTTTCAAAAACAAAAAAGAAAAGTTTTCTATACAATTTTATAAGAGTAGGCAGTGGTCCGTGGGACCACTGCCTGCTCTTAAAAATGCTTTTACAAACATTCCCAAAAGGGAAGGGGTCCCTCGGACCCCTTCCCATTTGCGAATGGGTTATGACCTACTTAGAATAGGTGGTAAAATGCGAATGTTTCGCGTCTACATTCATGTTAAAAAAACATTCATCCATATAGTTAGGATTCGTTATTTGGAAGGGACACCCTAAACACGCCCCTTCCAAATAGAGAATCGCAAACCCATTTTGCGATTTGGTAACAGGTGATTGAATCCCAAAATCGGGTTTGCTGCATCTGAAAAGCATTTTTTGTAATCGCAAATGGGCCAATTCTGTGAATCGGCACGTTTGCAAAGACAAAAATGCTTGATGAATGTGCCCCTAAATGCCTGAAATGACATAAAAAGCACAACCTGTAGTTACATTTTTATTAATTATGTCATTAGAATAGTATTTTTCTGTCTCTCCTTTTTTGGCTTCATCTCTTCTATCTCACATCTCCACCTTTGCCTCAATCTCTCTACCAGTCTCTACATCTCTTTGTATCTACACCCTTTTTCTATCTCACCTCTTTTTTCCTCATGCCTCCTAATACCCCTTTCTCTATTCCACCTCTCCATACTTCTCTATCTCACAACCCCCTTCTCTCGGTGTGCAGACAGGGCCGGTCCTAGAACTCCTGGGGTCCCGGGCGAAAGAGAAGATGTGAGGCCCCTCTAATCTGCATATATCTTCAAGTCGCAGCCCGCATGACTCGCGGGTGGAGGATCTCGCGGGAGTTCTAAAGGGGGGGTGGAGAACAGGAAGCAGGCAGCCTCCCTCCCCTCCCCTAAGCCAATCATAATGCTGCAATGGCAGCGTTGTGATTGATCAGGACGCCGACCAGCCAGGCGCCTATGGGGAGGCCATTTTCCCCATGTAGGCTGCACTGCAGCCTACATAGAGAAAGGCCAGAGTGCGCATGACTGGTTTGTCCGAACAGTCAGCGCCCTTAGCAGTTGGCAAGGCAATCCTCTCCTGCCCTAAAACAGACCCGCCCGCACCCAACGAAACACTTCTGCTTTCTCGCAGTGCTAGAAGCAGAAACATAAAATGGTCGTTTTAGCATTTTGTGTTTCTGCTTTTGCGAGAAAGTAGTGGGGCGTCGCTCCTCCGCCCTAGTGAAGGAGCCGCCCTTGGTAACATCACAAGAAGTGACATCATAGAAAGTGATATCGCAGGACTATTGAGCTTATTTGGCATCCCTGAAGAGACCTAACGTGGATATCAGTAACATGGACAAAAAGATAAATATACAAATGAAATAAGTCCATATATTTTAAAACTGTTCAATGGATTACATTTGTCTCATTAGATGGAAAAGCTAGGTGCAGGTCTCACAAAGATGTATATTATTGATCACCGGAGTTTCATGACATTTTTGTTCTTGCCGAAAATTCCTGGAGACCAGGAAGGAGGCAGCAAGTGCTTTTAGAAACATAATATATTCGCAAACATGACCCAAAGTCAGCGCTTAATGCGATCTCACCGTTTGCACCGCCCTAGAGCCTCCCTGCTCAAGGGTCCCCTGTGACCTCAATGACAGTCACTGTTGCTCTAGGGTGTGCTGCTTCGTAGGCCTGCCCAAAAGACTTGCGGTGGGCTTCAATAGGGATTGTGGTAGACAGGCCTTCAAGGTTAACCCACACTTGCCACTGCTAGGGTTCACCTGCTGGTGCTAAGACACCAGGGCTTCTAAGGTCATGCGGGTCCTTCCAAGGTCTAGCATGGAAATGTGCTCCCTCAGGGAGATTGGTCTGGTGGACTGGTAATGAAGGCTGAACCTGGCTCCCCAGTTCCAAATTCGGCAGCTCTGACCATAGTGCCACATCCTCTCTCCACTGAACACCATACTACCCCACTGAGAGAAACTCGCACTGCCTTCAACTACAACCCAATTGTGCCCCTGCTACTAACACCTAGAGGCGACTCATTTCAAGTTTCAAGTTTATTTTATTATGATAAGGAACTCTTTATGAGGTCCACATAAAACAACATATACATACAAAACAAGAAATACTTAAAATGTTATTCCGTCACAATTACAAGAGACATCTTAATACAGGTCCAAAAAACATTTTAAAAAGTTGTACAGTTTAAAAGCAAACATTTCATTAGGTGGGTTAATCAAGGCTGCCTTAAACGAAGAAGCAGATAATATGTTGAGTTGTAAGCAAATTGGTCTCAACCATCTACGCCTGCAAGGCATCAGTGTAGGACAAACAAACATGACGTGATCTAAGTCCTGATCATACAATTGACAAAGATCACAGCATGCCGAATGACCAAACCAGCTGGCATGTAGAACTTTCAGCGGAAGCAAATTATGTCTTAATAGGTACACAAGGCGCCTGACGCCATGGGAGATGTTCCAATACATATACGGTTGAGCTTTCCACAGGGTATAAGATTCAATAACAGGCGTACAACCTTTTTTCGCTAGACAGAAGTCTCTATCCTGACAGAACCCCAATTCCCAAGAGGCTGACTTCAGAACAGTTTTTAATTGATGAGAGGACAATAAAAATAAAGTCTCCTCATCCAATTTCAATTGTAACACGGCAAATCTGAAGTTTTTTACAATCAGTGAGAAGTCATTAAAAGATCCTAATAATTCATTTTTTATAAGATCTCTTAAGGTATTAGGTTCACCTTTAGATAAAGCTACTACCCAACGTATGATACTTGCCAGGCCTTGAACCCAGCTGCTACGTAAACCCAGTTCCTGTCTCAAGGAGGCAGTCGAATTTGCTGTACCTACAGACATTAAACTACGTAAAATTTTCCCTTCCGCAGAGTTTAAAAAACTCCACTTTTTTAGATCAACTAACTCAATTCCGTATAACAGGGAGGCCGGAACTTTCGCTCTGAAAACATCTAAAAGAATAGAAAAATGCCTTCTACCTGTGGCTTTATACAGGGAAACTAAACTCTTTCCCTGAGAAATAGCCTTCCGAGAGTTATTGTCAATGTGTAGTTTGTCACTTAAATTATAGGTGACAATTTTACCTAGGAAGGTATACGATTTCACACATTCCAGTTTTTTCCCCCCCACAACCCATGGATAGTTAAGGCATTTAGGCTTCTTTCTACCGGAGAAACAAATCACTTTGCTTTTTGCCGTATTTATTGATAAGAAATGACTTTCAGCATATTCAGAAAGTGCATGCAACCGATTGTTCAGGCCCTTTGGGGTGAGATCCAAAATCAGGATGTCGTCTGCATACATAAGGCATGCAATTGGAACTCCACCCAAGGACGGGGCAATACCGGCGCAAGCAGAGAGAGTGACGGGTAAATCCACTGTATATAAGGAAAATAGCAATGGAGCCAAAAGGCAACCTTGCTTCAACCCATTGGAAGTGGGAATTAATTTAGATACACCACGTTCACCTCCAAGTAGAACTCTGCACCAAGTGTCAGAATAAAGGGCGCGAATTAACTTAATAAGGAATGAAGGCATACCTAAGTTAAATAACTTTCTCCACAGCAATATTCTATCTACTTTATCAAAGGCGGTGGAGAAGTCAATAAAGGCGCCATATACCTGACCACCGCGGACTTTCACATATTTTTCATTGATAACTTGCAATGCAGTCAGGTTATCTAGAGTTCCATGATTTTGTCTGAAACCTGTTTGCTCCATGGGAAGGATTTTATGTTCAGATACCCATTGATTCATTAAAGTAAGCACACATTTTGCAAAGACCTTACCAATGGCGTCAAGCAAGGCAATTTGACGATAATTTTGTGGTAGATCTCTTGCCCCTTTTTTATATAAAGGGACAATAATACTTCCTTTCCAGGAGGGGGGGACTGTTCCGCTAGAAAATCAAAATTTAAAAACTGGAAAGAGTATTTTACTCCAAAGTTCACTCTGGTTTTTTAATACTGAAATTGGGATTTTATCAGGACCCATCGCACCAGAGGAGCGCATATTCTTAATGGCACATTCAATTTCCTTTTCCGTTGGACAGTCAAGTATACGTGAGACATTATCAGATTCAACATTAAAAACATGAGAATTATTGTTACTGTACAACTTCTCGATATAATGAACCCACACCTGTTCCTCAATGGCAATAGGCGTAGGACTGGCTCTGGTACCACAACCTTTGCCGATTAAGGACCAGAATGCCTTGGCTTGGCCATTATAAGAAGCTTCCCTCAGTTGGATCCAGAGGGCATCTTCCTTAGAACGTTTTAAGCGGGCCTTAAGCCTAACTCTCCTTCTTTTTAAAATAAACAACTTAGACTTAGCTTCTTGGGTAAAGAATAAAAATTGCCCCCTTACAACTTTGTTTATTTCTCTATTTATAGCCCGTAGAGGATGAGGGACTACGAGGGATTGTTTCACACCTGGTTTCTTTTTTGCACTAGCAGTTACAGAATCTAAAAAATTAATAAAACACAACAGCTCTCTCCCTTCCCAGAGGGGTAAATTCTCGACAGTAAAATACAAAAGAGGCACCAGATTTTCAACAGTACAAGGGTTCCAAAAACATTTCCCTGAGCTGGAATCAAAATTCACAGAATCTATATCCAGACTCCACGGATCCACTTTCTGAAGATTAACGGAGACAGAAAGCATCAACGCATTATGGTCACTAAGATTAGACTCAATGACCTTCATATCCTTCAATAGGTGAAAACCGGCATAATCTACCATGATAAAATCAATAATAGATTTTCCCTTATTAGATTTACGAGTATAAGCTGCCGGGATGTCAGATGGAAGCCTCCCATTTACTATTAAGCATTCAACTTTAAGTAAACCATCTAATATAAGTTTACCTCTTTTGTTAGTTTTAATTTTGGAGGGAAACTGGGCTGATGGTATATTCAAAGACTCTTCCAATGGAATATTTCTAAACAACTCCAACCCACAGTTAGATATATTACAATTTAAGTCCCCAAACATTAACACATGCGGAGTTGGGGAAATATCCAACGCTTTAGTTAAAAAAGTGAACAGAGTTTTTAAACCAGCATTAAAACTACAATTGGGGGGAATATAAATGTTTACCACAATCAACAATCTATTAGGGCAATCCTCAAATACATCTTTTAGGGTTATTGCTTGAAACAGTTTTCCTGGATCTAGATAGTGTGAATAGTTCCATTGCAATCTGTTAGATAACAAGCATGCTAACCCTCCCTTAGCATGGCCTCTTCCAGTGCTGGTTGCGCTGTAATCCAAAACAAAATAGTCTTTTTCCAAAGGTAATCTTCCTTCAACCCAGGTTTCTTGCAAACAGATTATATCTGCCTTTTGAGAATGTAGGAAACCCAATTTCTCCTTATAATCCTTGAATCCGGCAGTGTTCCATGAGATAAATTTCAGCTCTCTGTTAAAAATTAGAATGTTGTTTAGAACAGGGAGCAGATTTACTCGCTAGAACTCCAGGTAACCAACTCCATTTAGATTGATCATCCTTCACTGTCTGCTTAAGGGGAGGGTTTTTGTATGAAACTAGCCTTTCATTCCTAGCCACACAAATTTTTAGGTCCTCTGATCTGAGATTAGACCAATCCGACAACAGCACACCCGTATTAGAGGGAAGTGATAGTGAAGAATTAGCAAAAAAACTTTGAGTACATTTTTCCCCAAAGTATGGCATAACATCTATCCCTCTAACTTGTAATTCCTCTGCCCACTGTAGAACAAGATTTAACACAACTTTCGAATGAAATTTCACCCTTGTTGATCTTAATGGTTTCCCCATGTAGGAGTTAAGGAGAAATACAATATCTAAATCGGACGTTTGAATTAATTTCAAACTTTCGATCTTTTTAAAACAGAGCAGTAGGGCAGATCTATTTAAAATTAAATCTGGTTCAAATAAGGGAGAAAAATCAAGATATAACGTATCCACATTTATTTTTTCTTTTGGGAGAATGACTGTCGTTGAGGATGGAACCTGAAAGGGTCTTGCTGAAGGATTCAAGGAAGACGGGGACGGGATGACAGAAGGAGAGGTAACCTTAGAAATAACTTGGCAAGATCCTGCTTTAACATTACAATAAGAAAAAGGATTGGTGGAAGGGTGGAAAACCTTGGGAAGGAAAGGATTAGTAAAGCTTATAGGACCTAGACCAGAGGAAGGGGCGTCTTCTTTGGGCGAGACAACCCTAACTTCTACATGAGAGGTAGGAGACTGCTCCACCTGCGGAGAATCATCTAGACTTAATTCAGCATTCTTATCAAAAAGAAGTTTCCTCTGTCTTTTTTTAGCGAACCTTCGGATGGGTTTCCTCTTCTTCATTCTAATCTTTTTGTGTTTCAGGGGACTCACTTTTCCCATCAATCCCGTATTTACTTTAGGAATCTCCTCTTCTTTACTTGATGGCAAGGAGAATATCGGAAAGAGGGATGGAATTTCGGATTTGGGAATAAGAGGGGATGTTGCTATTACCTCTATCTTGTCAAGAATTGGGGCTATACAATTAGCGCCAGCCGAAACCACTTTGGAAGGATTGGGGACAGCTGAGAGAACTACAGGCTTCTTTTCCTTTTGACCTTCTGTCAGAGGAGAAGATGGAGCTGAATCCAAAACTACCGAAGCGGAAGGAGCGCTTATTTTCGGGGGCACCAACAAAGAAGCCGATGGTATGGGAAGATCTGACACTAACTCATTTTTACTTAACAAGAGAACTTGCAAAATTTGCGTTACAGTGTCAAAAATACATTCCGAACCTCCCACAAACTTTTCAAGTAAACTTAAAATCGAAGAAAGAATTGATTCCAAAGAGGACAAAGAATTAGAAATTAGCCTCCCATTAATATTTGGAGAACCCTCAGCTAAATTGTTCAACACTGGACCTGAACAAGATGTAAAATTTAATTGTGGAAGGGAAAAATCTAATTTATTAGAAGGTGTGCTACTTAGAGGACCGGTACTTGAAATCGTTATTGCTTCCTCTAAAGGCACACCTTTAGGGTTCCCCTGTAACGATCCCACCCGCGCCCTATGAGCTGTTAAATCAATGTCAGGCAGTGTAAAATCATTCCCTACTACAGGGGATTTAACTAACGCGGCTGACAAAAGATCAGTATTCACTGAAACTTTAGGAGCATCCATTAGTGCAACTTGGGAGGGGACAATTTTATCAGATTTTGAGGGCATATTACCCAAAGATTCAAGGGGAGCATTCTGTTTCAGATGTACATTGTTTGACGCAGAAGGCGAGCCCCTTAGTACTTCAGGACTAACTAGAATAGGCAAAGATTGACTAGCAACCAAGCTTAAACTAGAAGAAACATCAATGACCCCGTTAACAGGCACCGAATCGTTAGAACCTGGGATTTCGTTCGGGGACTGCAGATCAGTGGGTTTATCTTTCCCTTTGTCCCATAAATTGAAAAGCTGGCATTGACCTTTCAATTGCATGGAAGATGCAATTTTGTTCCGTAGGGGGTTGGATTTGGTTTTAGACCCAGATCTCCCCACAATCACTCGCCCAGAGCGTAGTTTTTTAGCCGTCATGAGACTGTATTAAAAGGAGAGTAAAAATAAAATAATAACAATTGTGAAATATGAAGCCGAATAAACAAAACCTTGGAATACAATACAAGCCTGTGGATACAACAACACACTAATTTGAAACCGGAGAACCAAGGGAGGGGGCCCAGCCCAGCCTTCTTCAGCCTCTGACAGCCTCAGACGGTCCCGCCCTTGTCCCGGGCTTCTCCCGGCGCGCTCCCGCGTTGCGGTGTCACAAAGGAGGTTTATAGCCGCGCTGAGGCGGGGGAGGAGCCAGCAGGGAGAGCGGGTCAGCTGCTGGTGATGCCGAGGGTCAGGCGCTCCTGGGACTTGAAGTCCTCGCCTGACCACGCTCGCAGCCCTGCCCACACCACCGCCACAGAGGCTCTATCTGATGAAGTCCTCGCAGTCACAGCGCACTTCCAGCAGCGCTAAAAGAGAACCAGAGGCGAAGCGGGACCCGCGGAGCGGGTTCCGCAAGGAGTTGCTTGAGGAGATTAAAAGAAGAGCAGCTCCAGCGTGCTCGCAGTCCAAAGCTCCCTCGTCAGTCCACACAGGCAACAGGTGAGAAAACCAACAAAGAAACTGACGCGCTGGTTTTAGCCGCGCTGAGGCGGGGGAGGAGCCAGCAGGGAGAGCGGGTCAGCTGCTGGTGATGCCGAGGGTCAGGCGCTCCTGGAACTTGAAGTCCTCGCCTGACCACGCTCGCAGCCCTGCCCACACCACCGCCACAGAGGCTCTATCTGATGAAGTCCTCGCAGTCACAGCGCACTTCCAGCAGCGCTAAAAGAGAACCAGAGGCGAAGCGGGACCCGCGGAGCGGGTTCCGCAAGGAGTTGCTTGAGGAGATTAAAAGAAGAGCAGCTCCAGCGTGCTCGCAGTCCAAAGCTCCCTCGTCAGTCCACACAGGCAACAGGTGAGAAAACCAACAAAGAAACTGACGCGCTGGTTTTAGCCGCGCTGAGGCGGGGGAGGAGCCAGCAGGGAGAGCGGGTCAGCTGCTGGTGATGCCGAGGGTCAGGCGCTCCTGGGACTTGAAGTCCTCGCCTGACCACGCTCGCAGCCCTGCCCACACCACCGCCACAGAGGCTCTATCTGATGAAGTCCTCGCAGTCACAGCGCACTTCCAGCAGCGCTAAAAGAGAACCAGAGGCGAAGCGGGACTCGCGGAGCAGGTTCCGCGAGGAGTTGCTTGAGGAGATTAAAAGAAGAGCAGCTCCAGCGTGCTCGCAGTCCAAAGCTCCCTCGTCAGTCCACACAGGCAACAGGTGAGAAAACCAACAAAGAAACTGACGCGCTGGTTTTAGCCGCGCTGAGGCGGGGGAGGAGCCAGCAGGGAGAGCGGGTCAGCTGCTGGTGATGCCGAGGGTCAGGCGCTCCTGGGACTTGAAGTCCTCGCCTGACCACGCTCGCAGCCCTGCCCACACCACCGCCACAGAGGCTCTATCTGATGAAGTCCTCGCAGTCACAGCGCACTTCCAGCAGCGCTAAAAGAGAACCAGAGGCGAAGCGGGACCCGCGGAGCGGGTTCCGCGAGGAGTTGCTTGAGAAGATTAAAAGAAGAGCAGCTCCAGCGTGCTCGCAGTCCAAAGCTCCCTCGTCAGTCCACACAGGCAACAGGTGAGAAAACCAACAAAGAAACTGACGCGCTGGTTTTAGCCGCGCTGAGGCGGGGGAGGAGCCAGCAGGGAGAGTGGGTCAGCTGCTGGTGATGCCGAGGGTCAGGCGCTCCTGGGACTTGAAGTCCTCGCCTGACCACGCTCGCAGCCCTGCCCACACCACCGCCACAGAGGCTCTATCTGATGAAGTCCTCGCAGTCACAGCGCACTTCCAGCAGCGCTAAAAGAGAACCAGAGGCGAAGCGGGACCCGCGGAGCGGGTTCCGCGAGGAGTTGCTTGAGGAGATTAAAAGAAGAGCAGCTCCAGCGTGCTCGCAGTCCAAAGCTCCCTCGTCAGTCCACACAGGCAACAGGTGAGAAAACCAACAAAGAAACTGACGCGCTGGTTTTAGCCGCGCTGAGGCGGGGGAGGAGCCAGCAGGGAGAGCGGGTCAGCTGCTGGTGATGCCGAGGGTCAGGCGCTCCTGGAACTTGAAGTCCTCGCCTGACCACGCTCGCAGCCCTGCCCACACCACCGCCACAGAGGCTCTATCTGATGAAGTCCTCGCAGTCACAGCGCACTTCCAGCAGCGCTAAAAGAGAACCAGAGGCGAAGCGGGACCCGCGGAGCGGGTTCCGCGAGGAGTTGCTTGAGGAGATTAAAAGAAGAGCAGCTCCAGCGTGCTCGCAGTCCAAAGCTCCCTCGTCAGTCCACACAGGCAACAGGTGAGAAAACCAACAAAGAAACTGACGCGCTGGTTTTAGCCGCGCTGAGGCGGGGGAGGAGCCAGCCGGGAGAGCGGGTCAGCTGCTGGTGATGCCGAGGGTCAGGCGCTCCTGGGACTTGAAGTCCTCGCCTGACCACGCTCGCAGCCCTGCCCACACCACCGCCACAGAGGCTCTATCTGATGAAGTCCTCGCAGTCACAGCGCACTTCCAGCAGCGCTAAAAGAGAACCAGAGGCGAAGCGGGACCCGCGGAGCGGGTTCCGCGAGGAGTTGCTTGAGGAGATTAAAAGAAGAGCAGCTCCAGCGTGCTCGCAGTCCAAAGCTCCCTCGTCAGTCCACACAGGCAACAGGTGAGAAAACCTGTCAAATTACGCACTAGACAAGAGCAATATGCTGCCTAAAAAAAAGTGACAACATTCTGGAAAAAGCAAACACTCATAAGGAATGTAAGATTAATTAAAGCATGTGAAATATAAGCAGGAACAATATGGTTACCTTAACGCTTTAGCACTTATTCAGAAATGAATGAGTGCTTTTGCATGAAAAGTTAAGGCCATGACTACAGGGCCGGAACGGACCTGCTTCAATGCCCATTGAATATATCCTTACAAAACAAAAGCAATATGGTTTAAAAAGACCACATTTGTGAATACAGAGCAGTGGTATGCACTTTATTTTCCAGTCCGCCCATCAAGGAGGTATTGCAGTACATCCAGAAATGGTGCACTTCCCCACCTGGGGAAAACAATGCTTTTCAGAGAAAGACAAGAAAACAAAAGTAGCGCGTCACTGGTAAACTCTGTGTAGTGGCACTAATGTGATTTGGGTGTGAATAAAATCAATCTGGCCCCTTTTCGACCCACTCAGTCTTGCTTTAGTTATTTTTTACAGTTTGAATTTTTTATTTCTCTCTTTCCCAAGGCTGCACTTCGGAAGTGAAAAATGTCACAAAAAAGATGACATTTCCAGCAAAAAAGTTTTTCTTTTTTGGATTCATTTCACAGGGGAACAAATAAAGGAAAGGACAAGAAAGAGGAAGTAGTGGCTACAAGGCGCTGGGAAGGAGGGCCCCCACACCCTGACCTCGCAGATTTCTATAGTGCTTAGAGGCCCAGGGAAAGGGGTACCCACACCTGGACCTTGCAGCTTGCTCTAGTGCTTCGAGGCCCAGGGAAAGGGGGCCCCCTCCCCTGGGCCTGAAGCAGTAACAAGCCCTTTCTTAAAACACTGCCCCAGCACCAGTTTTTCTGGCTGCTCCCTCCTCCTCTCACCCACTGCTCCTTACCTGTGTCCGGCTGGTCCTGGAAACAAAGGGGCCTTCTGTCACCTAGCAACAAAATGCAGACAGGGAATGGCTGGTACTTAAGAGAGGTGTTGCCTTGCCCCTGACACTCTGAGCCCTAATTGCTGGCCCTGCCGCTTTGACTTCCCCACTCTGTTTGTCCCTCCCCCCCACCCCTGCACCCCCAGGAATGCCACCACGCGGTCGTCGACACCATACATCTCTGATGTGTATTGTAATGTGTGGGGAGGGGGCCCTCAGGGGGGCCCCCTGCCTCTCACCTGAGCGCGAGGCCCTGGGCGGCTGCCCATACTGCCCATGCCTAGCGCCGGCCCTGTGTGCAGACCACTACATCTGTACCTCTTTATCTCTCTCTCAACCTCAACTGTCTGTCTAGCTCACACTTCTCTCCGCATCACACTCTTGTGTTTCTCGCTCCCTTTTCTGTATCTTTTCTCCATCTGGATCCCCTCTTTCTCAAATGCATCATTCTCTTTACTTCACCCCTGTATTTTTCTCAATCCATCTACCTCACTTCTCTTTGTACCTCATTTCCCTCCATATTCTTCACACTGCTCTTAGTACCTCATCTCTTCCCCACTTCTCTCTCGCTACATAACCTCTCATTTTACCTCACATCTCCACCTTCCCATATCTTTTTCGACCCTTGTTTGTTCTACCTCATTTCTCTCACCACATAACAATTGTTTCGCTTCCTCTGTTTCTCTATTTCTTTTTCTAAATCTATCATTACTTTCACCCTCATCTGTTTCCACCTTGTTCTCTATTTCAACTCAATCTATCTATCTCACCCCTCTATCTTTGTACATCTTTCCATGTCACCTCTCTGTCTCAAATGCATCTCCCTGTCTCTACCTCTTTTTACATCACAGCCCTTTCTCTCACGTCCTCTCTGGCTGTTGCTGTAGCACCATCACCTCTATTTCTTTATCTCACCCCTGTCTCTACGTTTTTGTCCTCCTAATCTTTTTTCTTTCCTTTGCTATTTCTTTCTCTTTCTCTTTGCCTTGCTACTGTCTTTACTTTACCTGTATTTCTAAACCTCTTTTCAGTTTGTCCCTCTCTTTATCTCACTACACTATCTACCTTACATTCCTCTATACTTTTTTCACTTCCTAGCTACCTGTTTAGCTCTACTTCTCCATCTGTTTTTTTCTAATTCACCTCTCTTTCTACCTTACCTCTCCTTTCACCTTACCCTTACTCCACCAATTCTCTGTCTCTCTATATTTTCTTGCTCTATCTGCAGCGCTCTCTTCCTCACTTTAAAACCATACTTATCTCTGCATATCTTTTTCACATTATGACGTTATGACACAACCACGCATGCCTAAACCATGCGTTCCTTAGCAATGCGGTTGGAACAACAATGCGTCTTAACCACGCATTCTTTTACCATGCAAATCTTTACAACAACTTGCCTTAGGGAAAGCGCTCAACTGTCAAATAGTCTAATTTAGTATCCCAACTCCAGTTTGCTCAACAGTAGGGAAAGCGTTGGACTTTAAAGTCCAACACCTAATTACTTAAGGCCTGTCATTGTAACGACATGCATAGTAAAGGAATGAGTGCTTAAGATGCATTCGTTGTTCCAACCGTGTTGCAAAGGCAACGTGCGGTTCGGCCATTGTCATTGCTGTTTCCCTGCTTTCTCTAACTATCCCTTCCTCTTTCTACTTTTTTGTATCTTTCCAGCAAACTCACACTGCTCTCTCTACCGTTCGTCTCCCCCTAGCTCCCCTATATCTATGTAATTTCTATCTCCACCTTCCTTCTCCCTTTGCATCACCTCTCTCAGTTTACCTTTCTTTTCACCTCTCTGTTGTTCACCTGGCTCCCTCACCCTCCATTTCAGTTACTTAGAAGAGTCGGGGGTCACTATCTAGCTAAAGAAGGGTATCCATAAAACGAAGAGAGAGGGGATCGGTCAGGTCAAAAGGGTTGCAAAGAAAGCGATTACATTTCACTCGATGGAATGGTAAGACTCATGAGAGTTCTAATTTGATTTTCACTGTAGGAATGGGAATGCCAGTTGTGGAGTGTTATTTATTTGTGATTATCAATATTATGCACTTAAATCTACAATTTCAAGAGTAATATACACGTCAATAGGACACCATACTACTATGTATTTTGTTGTAATGTGTTTTGGTTTGTTAAACGTCCTGTGGCATGCTTTCACCCCTATCCCGTGTACGTGGCAACAGCACACTTTTCACAGGGACCTGTTACTAAACCTTGCATTGAAGCTTTAATGTCCGTATTGTCTGGAGAGAAACCCGCTATCAATACTATCTAGTGAGCACAGTGGGCTGGTATGTCAAATGATTTTACCCATACTGTATTTACAGGGCAATTGGACATTACATATTAACCAAGATTCTTGGGAGTCATTACACCACTCATCAAATATTGCCCGATGTTCGAATATGATCCTAATACTCTCAGATTATTTACAGTGGATACTATAATTAGATCAGACCTGAGAACATGCTTCAAAGCCTTGAAATTCTGTTCCAAGCCCAGCAACCAGTAATGAACCAACAGAAAAGAAATCATATTTTATTAATGATTCTAAATAACAAAATGCAGTGTGACAAATATTAGACAGCCCTTTCTTTGTTCTACCTGGTAAAACAGTCACATTGTGATGGCCACTTCTAGAAGAAATAAAAAATGTGTCATTCTCTCCCACTTTACTTTCTCTGCATGCCATTTTAGTTTGCGACCTGCAGGTGATTATCAGTGAATATATGTTTGCACTCATGAGGTCTATGGGCCAGATGTGCGACTATTGGAAATGGCGACTCGCCAATTGTACCAAATTGCAAATTGCAAGTTGCAATTTGCGAGTCGCAATTTCCAATGCATAACAGTGCCTGCGACACTGTTTGCAATTCCCAATGGGGTCTCAAATTGCATGCCTCATGCATAAAAATGAGGCCGTCACAATCTGTGACCCCATTTGGAATGGCTAGCACTCCCAGGGATGGTGGCCTGCTGGGGTCAGCAGACCTCCATGTCTGGGACTGCTTTTAAATGAAGCAGGTTTTTTTTTTAAATGCAGGCAGTTTTCCTTAAAGGAAAATGGGATGCATTTAAAAAAAAGTTTGTGCACCCATTCACAAAGGCAAGGGGCCCCCTCGGGACCCCTTGCTATTTGCGAATGGTTTACCACCCTCTTGAAGTGGTGTTTTGCGACCGCAAGTACAAAATATTCTTACGTAGGTGTTGGACTCGCTATTAGGAAGATACGCCTTTGGAATGCCCCTTCCTAATAGCGAGTCGCTAACCCTATTTTGCGAGCACCTATTTATTTAGCGACTCGCAAAATAGGGTTACTACATGGGCCACAGGTTTTTTGTGTGCGCAAATGGGTCTAATACCCATTTGCGCAGACAAAAAATATTGCACATCTGGCTCTAAGTCCCTTTTTGCGATTTTATCAGTTAATACATGTTTAAACTTAAAATAGAAAATAAAAGATAATTCAGTGCTGTTTGCCTTTTCTTGGGCCTGAGTTTAGTGGAATGTGGGTAATAAATTCAGTTTTTTTCAGACCAGGGTGGTCCAAAATAGGTTGTGACCTGGGTGCTACTTCCTAAAATGACACTTCTCAAAGCTGCTGTCAAGGTTTGAGAGGATTTCAGGTGCTGTTCACACTCCTAGCCAGCCCTGGCATCGAAAAATAGCACTCATGTCACTTGTTTCAAGTTAGCCTATTAAACTCACAGATGGGAAGCAGGCCCAGACTGGCCATGGCGGGCACTAGGCGTTTCCCCGGTAGGCCGCTAGGGTGGGGGCCGGTTTTGGGCCCCTGGGGGGCCGTTTTTGTTACCGGGGGTCGTCAATATTGGCCCCCAGTGACAACATTGGCCGAAACAGGACTCGCAAACTGCTGGGCTGCACTCCCCCTCACCTCAGGGGGGGTGCAGCTGAGCAGTTTGCCAGGGCCGATTTCTGTTCCCAGTTCGGCCCTGATGGGAAGTCTTTCTGCACTATCTAATCCAATCTTGGGTGTTCGGCCTTATGATCTCTAAACCAGGGTCTGCATTAAAGGCTTTGCTCAGAGCTCCCCTCCCCTGTAGCTGTATTTTATTCACCCTTAACCCCTTCGACGCTGATGACGAGCTGGGCTCGTCATGGCGTAGCCTCCTCGCACGCTGATGACGAGGCCAGCTCGTCACGCAAAGTGCGTTTTTAAAAAACCCAGCGTGCGAGCGGAATTCCGCTAGCGCGCATGCGGTTAACAGCCGAAGCTGCTGGGCTTCCCAGGTCCATATGTGAAATCTGTTCTTTTTCAGATTTTTTTCTGAGCAGTCTGGGTCTTCTAGCCCTAATTTTATATTCTGATAACCAAGACTTTAAATCCTTGAATGCAAATTAAAAACCCTGGTCTGGAGCAGTTAGTTCCACAGGGACCTTGGAAACTTCACAGGGATGAGCAGCATTTAAAACACTGTTCTTGCTGCTTTATGCTATGCTGCAACTCCTTCATGCCCGCAGCCTTTTAAATAAATACTACTGGCTTCAAGCTCTTCTTAACTTTATATAGGGTTTAAAGGGCACACACTTTCAAAGAAGCTGGAGTTATTACAATCTGCCTGTTTCCTTTAACTATGTTTTGTCATTTTTAAAGAGCTGGAAGTAGGACATTTAGTATCCTTCACCGCATGAGACAGATAACAAAAAAAAACCACCCATTCAGCAGCTCCCCACGCCTAGGTTCCTTTTGGAGAAGCTAGCATTAGTGAGGGTCTCTGGTTCAATACTTTAGAACCCTCCTGAGTACCTTCCACCCCAAAGGCTAATTGGGCGCTTGCTTGCATAGCAGGGTCAAAACCACTGGCCCCATTGATTCCCTGATCTTCCTTTCAGTGCAGTGTACCAAGAGACTAAGGCCACATTTACAAGAGGTTTTAGTGGTCGCAAATAGAGAATTGGGCCTTTAGCAACTGCTAAATAGCCTTTTGACATGTACTAACCTTATTTTGCAAGTCGATAACTGATTACTGAAGTACAAAATATAGTTTGCGAGTCGGTATTAGGAAGAGGTGTGTCAAGGGCGTCCCTTCCTAATAGCAAGTCTAGGGGGATGTATGAATGTTTTGCGACCGGAGTGCGGTCGCAAAACATTCACAGTTTACCGCCTACTTCAAGTTGGTGGTAAGCCAGCCGCAAAAGGCAAGGGATCCCCAGCGGACCCCTTCCCCTTCCCCTTTGTGAATGGTTGCGAAAAAATTTTTTAAGAGCTGCCAGTGGTCTTAAAAAATATAACTGAAACGTTTCATTTTTCTTTTTGAAACACATCCCATTTTTCTTTAGGGAAAGCAGGCTGCATGATGGTCAGATGTCCCCAGCAGCCCACTATCCCTGTGTTTTTAGCGATTGCCAATGAGTCGCAAATTGTTACCTACCTCATGAATATTGATGCGGTTGGTCAATCCCGACCTTATTAGTATTTGCTAAATGTGTCTGAGACACATTAGTGCATAACATTTTGCGACTTCCTAATTGTGAGTCACAAAAAGTTGCAATTACGAACTTGCAAAATGAAGCGGTTGTACATGTGTCCCTAAGGGCCTTAATTAGAGTTTGGTGGATGTGATACTCTGTCAAAATGTAATGGAAATCTCGTCATTCAAGTGCTATAGGCTGTAATGCACTAAAAGGGACATCCCCCAAGATTCTGACATATTATCTTACCCACCAAACTCTAACAATGGGCCTCAGTACCTTTTACGTCTCTTGTCTTTGTGTGTGCTCTTGAAACACGCTAGGCGCTCATTGTAAGTCGGAGTACACATAGGTTATGGAATAGGGCAAAGACTGAACTATGTTGATGCAGACACAAAACATGATATGCAGCTTTAAAATAAAATGCTAAAATGTCTCTTTAATGTGCTATTACTTGATGAATATCAGATTATCTCATGGTAGGCTTGGACGACAAATGTGTAATTCAATCAAACAAACTGATTCAGAAGGTGAAAGTTAATGGTGAAATGCATGATTGATTTTGTGTTACTTGAGTGTTCTGTTGTTTGTAAAGATAGTGTCATTTGGGAATACATAACTGATATTAACATCCACTCTCATTCATTAACCTCGCAGAATGAAGGGAAGGAGAAATTGGAACGAACACATAAAGAAAAGGTGCGTCGATTACAGGATCATCTGAGAATGAAAGAGGGAGAAATAAAGAGCTATTTGGAATATTTTGAACACTACAAAGAAAAGCGAAGGCAACAAATGAGAATGTTACGAGACCGAGAGAATCGACTTCAAAATCAAGTGCTCAAACTTGAGAAAGAAATAGTAGACTGTAACACAATGTCATCTTTCCTGAACACTGTAGAGGAACCCTCTAGTGATGAAGGAGTTGGGCAGTCTATAGAAACAGACACATTCCAAAACTATATCAGGTCACATGATACTGAGGAAGACAGAGAAGAAGCTAACATCTGTAATGACGATGATGAGTATCACTTAAAAAAACAAATACAAAAGCTGCAGAATGATCTTAAAACACTGCTTGAAAGAGAAGAAGTCAATAATAGAGAAAGAGAGGAACTACTTAACCGGCTACAGAAGTCTGAAGACAATGAAGACTTTCTGAATAGGAAACTAGAGGAATTCCGTTGTCGTATTTCTGAGCTGAAACTAACCGAGTACAATCTTCAGCAATTCGTAGAGGATCTAGAAGAGGAAACCAAGAGGTTAAAAAATGAACTAAAAGTCAACTCTCATAAAGAAGAGGAGAATCCACGTCTAGCGGCCAAAGAAGGCAATATGCTCAATATCCCGGACATAAGCTTGGTAAGCAAATTAAGTATGCAATATATGACCCTCTAAACCACCACAGTTATTGCATTACTGCTGTCTGCATTGTAAGGTTAATAGAATTACTTTGCAATCGAACAGGAAACTAACACTTCAACTATTTGCAAAATTATTGTGTGTTTTGATTGAACTTAGTAGAATAGCTCAATTTACAAATTATAATATAGGTTGTTTTAGGATAAATCCTTAGGAGCAGGGTTCTAATCCATGAGGATTATTTATTTGGCCCTTTTACCTTGCTGCTCTCTCGAAAGATTTCTCTATGTCAATGATCATAAACTTCATGTGAGATTCCCACCAATCCTTTCGTACATCTTGTTCATAGTTGGCAATGCTCCCACCATATTATGCCTCTTAACGTCATCCCTTATTAAGGATATCTTTAAACTTGGTTTTACAGCATTTTATGCGTGGGTGAATGTCATATTGAGGTTACAGGGCCATAACTGCAGTCCAGCCACACATCTTGTGGCTTTTACACAAGGCAGTGACCAATGGATTTATTTTACTGCAATAGAGACTCTCATCTTGCTGTTTCTTTTTGTCCAGGGCTCATTCCTCCTCTCTGGACTTATAGCTGGCTGGCTAAAATGTTTCTAGAAGAACAATACCATTAAGCAGCACCATGTTCCTCTTTTAATTTTGGATGATAAAGTTACTTGATGTGGTATACTGGCAATATGATGACAAAATGAAAAAATAATTTTATAAGCTATTTGCGACTGGCTTACCAACTCATTTGAGGAGGTGGTAAAAGATTAATGTTTTGTGATCCGAATTTGGGGCCAGATGTAGGTAGCTAAATACCGGTCGGTAACGGCCAAAAATCGGTGATTTTCAGGTTACCGACCGGTATTTAGCCCTTTCTAATGTAGGAGGCTCCTCATTTTAAGGAATCAGTAAAATACAGAATCCTTAACACCTTCGCTGCTAGGTGTTTTCCCCTCCGGTGCTGGATGATGCCATTTCCCATTGTTTCATGACGAGCTCAGCTCGTCATCAGCACAGCTCAACCGTGCATCATGACGAGCTGAGCTCGTCATCAGCATCGAAAGGGTTAAAACCTATGTAGCTAGCACTCAAGTGAGTGCATTTTTGCTTTAAGGATTCGTTATTTTCCACCAACTACTAGTTGGCGGTAAATACCTAATACCTTTAAAAACCAATAATTAGATTTTTTCAAGGTGCCATGTGGCAGACATACATACCCTTAGGGCATGTATGTGCGCCACATGTGCACACTCAGGGGTGCAACAGCGTGTCAATGTGACACCCTGCCACCCTTGAATATGCTCCCGCTATTACTGATTCGGTAAATACTGAATCGGTAATAGTGAATGGCTTCCCATTCATTCCCTTGAGCCTCTAGGCCCATATTAATGAATGGGAAGGTATTTCTTATTACCGAATCGGTATTACCGAATCGGTGATAAGAAATATTACCGTATCAGTAAATTTTACCAATTTATTACCTACATCATATTTACCAATTTCTAAATACCGAATCGGTAAAATTCGATATTTAGGAATAGGTAAAATGAGATTACCTACATCTAGCCCTTGGTCTCAAAATATCAGTACCTACCAATTCGATTCTGTATTTGGAAGGGATGCCCTAAACACACCCCTTCCAAATGATGAATCAGTATTGGGCCCCTAACCGAAATTATGATATTGTAAGTTTCTAAAAAATATCCATGTGTAATTTGCATATCAGAAACATATTTTTGATATCACAAATGGCCCAAGTCTGACAATTGGGTCATTTGTGACTGCAAAAGTACTTCCTACATCTATCCCCCAGTGCCTACTCCAGATTTCGGTCTTCCTACCTACTTAATCCTTTTTGACTGAAACTCCCTACCAGCAGGCATTTGTGGATTACTCACTCTCTCCTGGAATTCCAAATGGCACTAAAGATCACCTGCTATGACTAGCAGGGCATAATTAAAAATTACCAAAGCATACTTATTTAAATATATATATCTACTTTCATGCATGGCTTATTTATTTTGCAACAAAAGAACAGATGATTGACGGATTGCTGAACAAATCAAACATTCACCCTCAGTGACAGATAGGGTTAAATCCATTGTTTTCTTGCTGGCCATGCCATTCCAGTTTGGACCCAGCCATTTCAGCCTTGACCCTGTTTCCTATGGCAACAGTCCAGCCTGAACTGCCAGGCCAGACCCTACCAGACCAGAAACAAGCATCGTGGGAAAGGTTTCAGGATAACACCCCTCATCAGTTAGGCTAGATTGAATGTGGTGGCATTGTGAGCACGGGACCCACCGCTGGGCATACCCTTCCCACTTAGGGCAACAAATACAAAAAGAGCACATGATGGACAGAATGCTGGACAAATCAAACATCCATCCCTGGTCACAGATCTGGGTTAATTCCATCATTTTGTTGCTCGTCATTTCATTCTAGTTTGAACCCAGCAATTTGCAAATCAGTCTTGACCCTGCTCAATATGGGAACAGTCCAGCCCAAACTGCCAGGCCAGGTCCTACCCGGACAAGAAACAAGCATATTGGGACTGGTTTCGGGGTTTCACCATTCATCAGCCAGGCTAGCTTGAATCCTGTAGCATAGTAGCCGTAGGACCCACGTCTAGGCATATCCTTCCCACTTAGGGCAACACATGCAAAAAAACCAGATGTCCAGAATGCTGAACAAGTCAAGCATTCACCCACCCCCAGTCACAGATCTGGGTTAAATTCATCTTTTTTTGCTCGCCATGCCATTCCAGTTTGGACCCAGCCATATGCAAATCAGTTTTGACCCTGCTACCCATGGTAACAGTCTAGCATGATCTGCCAGGCCAGGTCCTTCCCAAACCAGTACCAAGCATCCTGGGACCAGTTTCAGGATATCACCCTACATCTGCCCGGCTAACTTGAATCCAGTGGAATAGCAACTATGGGACCTGGGAAACGACCTTTACAATGCGGGCATCACATCGCGATGCCATTACAACGACCGCAGTGTTACCACTCAATTCCAGTGCTACGCAAGTTATCACATCGACTTGCAGTAGATGGCGTGCTAACATTAGGAATAGTATCGTTTACTATTTCAACACCTTCCCTACTGTTATGTAGGCTAATGCCAGCGCACCATCTACTGCAAGTCGATGTAATGACTTGCGTAGTAATGGCTTTGTGTGGTAACAAGGCGGACGCTGTAATGACCGCGTTGTAATGGCACGCGATGCAATGACTCGCGTTGTAACGAGTCATATTCATGGGACCCAAATCTAGGCATACCCTTCCCAATTAGGGTGACAAATTCAAAAAAGACAGATAATGGATGGAATGCTGAACAAATCAAACATTCACTCCTAGTCACAGATCTGGGTTAAATGTATTGTTTTTTTGATCACCACACCATTCCAGTTTGGACCCAGCCATGTGCAAATCAGTCTTGATCCTGCTCTACATGGGAACAGTCCACCCCGACCTGCCAGGCCAGGTTCTCCCCCAACCAGAATCAAGTTTCCTGGGACCGGTTTCAGGGTATCACCATCAGCCATGTTAGTTTGAATCTGGTGGCATAGCGAGCATGAGACCCACATCTGGGCATGTCCTCTCCACCTAGGGTGACAAATGCAAAAAGAACAGATGATAAACAGAATGCTGAACAAATAAAACATTCACCAATCCAGCCTGAACTACCAGGACAGATCCTCCCCGGACCAGAAACAGGCATCCTGCAGCCAGTTTTGGGATTTCACCCTATATCAGCCAGGCTAGTTTGAATCCGGTGGCATAGCGAGCGTGGGACCCATATCTGGGCATACCCTTCCCACTTAGGATGACAAATGCAAAATGAACAGATGAAAACTGTAATTCTGAACAAATCAAACTTTCACCTGAAGCCACAGATCTGGGTTAAGTCCATCATTTTTGTGCCCGTCTAGCCATTCCTGTTTGGACCCAGCCATATGCAAATCAGCTTTGACCATGCTCCCCATGGGAACAGTCCAAACCAAACTGCCAGGCCAAGTCCTCGTTGGGCCAGAAACAAGCATCTTGGGACTGGTTTGTTGTTAATTTGATACTGAAACAACATTAATATAGATGTAAGTCTGTCTTGGCTAGCATCTCCCTCAAATATGGTCCAACTGAGCAAGAAATCAGATATCACATTTGTCGAAATGCCATAAAACCATTACCCAGTGTTCTTTGTCTATATGATAGTAATTTCATTATTCATAATAATTCAATAAAACAGAACGTTCATCAACATGAGTCATTGAACAACAGAAACTTGGCCAAAAATTGAGGTAGGCCAACTTCTAGGAATATTACCCAGTCCTCCTTTTCAGTCCACTACAAAGTCTGTATATCGTTGAGAGGGTTTTCGTTGTTCTCAGTTGATACCATTTTGTGCATCCTCTTTGAGTGGGAGCTTGGGCGTGCTCACCTGCTTTGGGGCCGCTCATGATGCAAGGGTCTTCCTTGCTGCTCTGTGTAGTAAGAACCAATGGAGTAAGGACAGGCACATCTTCTTGCCCTCCTTCAGCTCTCTCTTGGTTACCCTGCGGGATGTCCTCCCATGAATCCTGCCCTGGGCTGCTGGAGTCTTTTTTTAATGGAAGATGTTCCGGGTGGCAGTCTCTTCTCCCCTCTTGATGGTTACCGTTGTGCCTTTGGCGGCTATGACAGTCCATGGGGTGGCCTCAAATGGTAGGTGGAACTTTCTTCCTGGGTGACTGTCCTTTATGAATACCTGATCACCTGGACAAATGGTATGATATCTGACTCACTGCTGGTCCGAGATGTAGGCGTTGTTGCTCGCTCGCCGGTTGTTATAGCAGTTTGGAGGATCGGGGAGATCTGCCCACTGGGGATGGTGGGGTATGGTGTCTCTTATTGCTCAACTGAGGCACAGGCGTCAAGGGGCAATGGTGGTGGTGGAGTGAAACGTTAGCCAATATTCTCGTAGAAATGTGTAAATAGCACACTCCACATTTCTGGCTTCCGCTACAGGTATGTGAGTAACTTTCAATCTTATGAGGGGGGGACTGGTCAAGCAGGACGTGACAAGAAGTCTATAGTATAGCAGGTGCCTTGTGGGTACTACAAAAAGTAACTACTGTCACTGCAGGATCCACTTCTCAATTCTCTGTGGTGGTTTGGATGCTAAACCTTAGAACAATGGAATTGAAAGTTTGTGATCAGTCTAGATGGTGAAAGGGTGGCAGTACAAGTACATGTAGAAATGACGGCGACTCAGTGAATCGCAATAGCTTCTCTCTATTTGCGAGCACTTTTTCTTGGTAGGTGTTAGCGTTTGACTTGCATAGGCAAAGGAGGCCCACTTACCGCAAGAGTGGTGCTGGAATAATACAGCTCCCATCCCAGTTGGGCTAGCATCTACAGCTAGCTGAGGCTGCTTTATGGGGTTGAAATATGCTAAACCTGTATCAGCTGTCAATGCATCTTTTGTGTTACGAAACACTTGCACTTGCTCTTGCTCTTCTCCCAAACCCCATGGACTGGTGGACTTGTTGAGCTCTTGGAAGGGGCCTATGATGCTCTTCATGAATCACCTGCAATAGGTCCCCATCCCTAGGAAGCTGTAGACTCTTGACACTGAGGTGGGGTCTGGGGTGTCTTGGATGTCTCATCTTCGCCGGATTGGGGCCAATGCCACATGAGGAGAATTGATAACCAAATAAACTGATGCGTCTCTGCAAAGATTCACACTTTTCTCAGTGAAGTGTATGGAGGCGGGCGAGATGGCTGTCTAAGGTGGGAGCATGCACCAAGATATCGTCACTTGCATTAAGCACCCCTCGGAAACCGGCCAACATTTCCTTGATGATATGATAGAAACCTTTGGAGACACTTGAAATGCCAAACTTGAAGCAGGTGAACCTCCTGAGGCTCAGGTGGGTGTATAAGGTTGTTAGGGATCACGAGTCTGACTGCAGCAGTGTCAGGTGAAAGCCCAACCTGGAATCCATTTTTGAGAACCACTTTGAGTCACTAAGCTCGCCGATGATGTGATCTATGGTGGGTTTCAGGTAATGTTTTCACTTGATGGCCAGGTTAGGCAAATGCATGTCAAAGCAGACCTATAAGGCATCTGGTTGTTTAGGCTTCTTAACCACTACGAATGCTGCAGGGGTGAGCGATTGCCAAAAGCATAGGCCTTTACCCTGAAGGAGCAAAGGGAAGGTGGATCAGACAGGTTCTAGTATAGATCTGCAGCCATAAGGTTGATTTAGGCCCTGTGTCGGAAAGGGCAGTGACTGGCTGGCCCTGGACTTTGGGGAGGAAGGACGGTGGGTACTAGGGCATTGTACGTGCTGGTTAGACTGATGCACCATTTGAACAACTTCTTGTTCATTGTCGTCCATGTCGCCCTCCACAGGCATGTCGGGGTGCCCATCAACAGAGTGTATGCTCTGTTTTGGCTGGGCACGGGGGTGTCTTGGGGCAGAGTGGCACACTTTGAAGTGGTCCACTTTTCCGCATGTGGCACACTTTTTATCTCATGCTGCGGGTAGGGAACACCACACCACCAGCATGGTTGGCTAGCTGTCTTGATTTTTGATCTCTCAGGCCTCATCTTTGGAACTCTTTGCTGATGGCATTGGAGCGCTCCTCTTTGATTTGTGTCTGCACTAACATGTCCATGGGCGCTACCCTTGCCCTGGAAAGTTCTTTGGACAGCCCATAAGAGAGAATGTCCTTCATTGACATGTTAGGCTCTTGCAGAATGTGTTCTCAAAGTTTTGTGGATGAGCATCCCTGGATGAACTGCGCTCTCACCTCCTCCTCCTCATCTGGCAGAGTACAAGTGCTTGCAAGTTGTTTCAGGCAGGTGTTGAGCACGTCCACCGATTTTTCTGACGTGCTTGGCGGGTGAGAAACTGTTTCATAAGCAGGGTTTGCAAGGTATTCAAAGAGGGTGGAGAGAGCATTCTTGAGCATTGATTGTATAAAGTGCATGGCAGGCCTACTTTGGCTATAGACTCGAGGATCTTGTGTTCTTCGACTCGGCCTGGGTGGAGCTCATGGAGCTCGCGGAGCCAAACAACTCCACTAGATTCTGCTGAGTTCTGCAGCCTGACGGAGTAACTTGAACCGAGATGCACACCTTGATTTTAATGTAGTCCTTGCTCAAAAGTATTTCACGTTGTCAATAAGAGCTATTCTACACTACCTGTTGCCAGTATATGGTGCAAATGAGCTAAAAAGGAATTGAGAAATTGTTCTGAAAGCGATTGTCTGCATAGTTTCCCCAAACAAAAATATCACCTGAATAAAGTAATCCAAATAGCCCTGGAAGACCACGCTTATGGAATGGGCGCTCTGAGCTGTGATGAACTTCCTGGAACTAGAAACATTCCTACACAACCACACTCCTTGCATTGCAGAAATGACTACTCTTTTTAAACTCAATGGTTTACTGAGCCGTAGGTCAAGGATGCCTGTGAGAAGCTCATTTCTCATGATTTCATGTTGAGGCACAGACACAGTCACCCCCAATTCTGCATCTGAGAAACCCTGAATACGAGTGCAGCATGAACCAGCTGTTCGTGTGCAAATAGTGCACACTGCTCACAACAAGTGCAACTCCGAGTTAATGCATTACATTCCCACGGCGGCTGAGCCGCCAGACTCTAGTCCTTGATTTATGATTTACTAGCAGCCCGTCCCGACGTTGTCCGGGTATGAATTGCTGCCAGGCAGTAGTATATTGTTTTGTAGTATTTCGTTTTGATACCATTTCTTATTTGTGACAGGCCTGTGAAACGCTTCGATTCACAGTGCACTGCTGATGCACTTAAGAGTGCGCGTTCAGTAGTGTGTGAACTCGAGATTCCCTACTTTATTTTTCCTTGCAATTTTATATAGCGCGAACTCGACAACATGGCATGAGCACAATTTACATTACAGAAGAACAAATTAATTTGTGGCAGGCACGGGGAGACAAAGCGATTTGCCTGGAATCACAGGATATTGAGCTGATGCAGAGATTCGAACGTAGCTCCCCAGCTCTAAAGTTCGCAATTCTAGAACTTGTGGCGGGAGGTGTGTCTAAAAGTGTATGTCGGTGCTGGCCATCAATGAGAGAGACTTGTGCATTTTTCAAATCGGTGGTGAAAAAATATGAGTATGTTGCTGGAGATGTGGGCCGCCGTGCCACCAATGTACTTACCGGGGAGGGTAAACACCCATTATTCAGCAACTTTCTTTCTGCATACCTTCATTACGAAAGTACCATGACTCCGCAATGCCATTATAATGCATGGCATTACATTTTATATGCTTTTACCAAACATACATTTACAACGAAATTCGTTGTAAATGCATGAATGGTAAAAGCGTGTTTTTTAAAAATGTTTGGATAAGGTAAGTATGGGTATAGGGGTATATGTTTTGGGGTACTGAGGTATATGTTTTGGGGTGTTTGGGTATTTTAAGGGTTCAGATATAGTTTTGGGTTATGGGATACAGGGATAGTTTTAGGGTTTAGGGATAGGTATGGGTTTTGGGGTACAGGGGTATTTTTAGGGTTTAGGGCTAGGTTTGGGTTTTGGGGTATAGGGGTATTTTTAGGGTTCAGGGGTAGGTTTGGGTTTTGGGGTACAGGGGTATTTTAAGGGTTCAGGGCTAGGTTTGGGTTTTGGAAGACAGGGGTATTTTAGGGCTCATGGGTAGGTTTGGGTTTTGGGGTACAGGGTTATTTTTATGGTTCAGGGCTAGGTTTAGGTTTTGGGGTACAGGGGTATTTTTAGGGTTCAGGAGTTGGTTTGGGTTTTGGGGTACAGGGGTATTTTAAGGGTTCAGGTCTAGGTTTTGGTTTTGGGGTACAGGGGTATTTTAGGGTTCAGGGGTAGGTTTGGGTTTTGGGGTACAGGGGTATTTTTCGGGTTCAGGGCTAGGTTTGGGTTTTGGGTTACAGGGGTATTTTTAGGGTTTAGGGATAGGTTTGGGTTTTGGGGTACAGGGTATATTTATAGGGTTAAGATGGGTTAGTGTTTAAGGGTGTTGGGGTATTTTAAGGAGTAAGGGTGGGTTATGATTATGGGGTGCAGGGGTATTTAAAGGGAGCAGGTGGACACCCGGAGCTGGAATGTACAGAACCTGGGAAGAAAAAACAATGAAATATTGGGCACAACGCTCACTTTTTTTCCCCGTAATCCCACGCCCGACACGCCGACGCCCCCAGCACACGCTCACAGCACACGAAAAGAGACATGGCATGAAGGGCGGAACGTACCACACGCCCCCAGCGTTTGTCACGCCCCCAGCACACGCCCACAGCAGAAAGCATTTACAACAAGGGGTGGTGAGGGACAGAGTCTCTGAATTAAGCAGAAAGCTCTCACCCAGTCAAGAGATCAGGGCTAGATCCAACACCGTTTTTAAGCTCACTGCACCATCCCAGTTTCAGAACCTGGCTGTATGCAAATTAGTCTGTTCCTGTCCCAGTGCATGATGGGAACAGGACAAACCAAACTACAAAAGCCAATTCTTACACTGGGAAGGAAACAAGCTCCCGGGGACCGGTTTCTGGCATTACAGCCGTCTTCGGCCCGGTTTGCTTGAATCCTGATGGTGCAATGAGCAAGGGTCTCACATCTGAGAATACCCTTCCACGCTTAGGGTGGACAAAAATATTTACAACAAGGGGTGGTGAGGGACAGAGTCTCTGAATTAAGCAGAAAGCTCTCACCCAGTCAAGAGATCAGGGCTAGATCCAACACCGTTTTTTAGCTCACTGCACCATCCCAGTTTCAGAACCTGGCTGTATGCAAATTAGTCTGTTCCTGTCCCAGTGCATGATGGGAACAGGACAAACCAAACTACAAAAGCCAATTCTTACACTGGGAAGGAAACAAGCTCCCGGGGACCGGTTTCTGGCATTACAGCCGTCTTCGGCCCGGTTTGCTTGAATCCTGATGGTGCAATGAGCAAGGGTCTCACATCTGAGAATACCCTTCCACGCTTAGGGTGGACAAAAATATTTACAACAAGGGGTGGTGAGGGACAGAGTCTCTGAATTAAGCAGAAAGCTCTCACCCAGTCAAGAGATCAGGGCTAGATCCAACACCGTTTTTTAGCTCACTGCACCATCCCAGTTTCAGAACCTGGCTGTATGCAAATTAGTCTGTTCCTGTCCCAGTGCATGATGGGAACAGGACAAACCAAACTACAAAAGCCAATTCTTACACTGGGAAGGAAACAAGCTCCCGGGGACCGGTTTCTGGCATTACAGCCGTCTTCGGCCCGGTTTGCTTGAATCCTGATGGTGCAATGAGCAAGGGTCTCACATCTGAGAATACCCTTCCACGCTTAGGGTGGACAAAAATATTTACAACAAGGGGTGGTGAGGGACAGAGTCTCTGAATTAAGCAGAAAGCTCTCACCCAGTCAAGAGATCAGGGCTAGATCCAACACCGTTTTTTAGCTCACTGCACCATCCCAGTTTCAGAACCTGGCTGTATGCAAATTAGTCTGTTCCTGTCCCAGTGCATGATGGGAACAGGACAAACCAAACTACAAAAGCCAATTCTTACACTGGGAAGGAAACAAGCTCCCGGGGACCGGTTTCTGGCATTACAGCCGTCTTCGGCCCGGTTTGCTTGAATCCTGATGGTGCAATGAGCAAGGGTCTCACATCTGAGAATACCCTTCCACGCTTAGGGTGGACAAAAATATTTACAACAAGGGGTGGTGAGGGACAGAGTCTCTGAATTAAGCAGAAAGCTCTCACCCAGTCAAGAGATCAGGGCTAGATCCAACACCGTTTTTTAGCTCACTGCACCATCCCAGTTTCAGAACCTGGCTGTATGCAAATTAGTCTGTTCCTGTCCCAGTGCATGATGGGAACAGGACAAACCAAACTACAAAAGCCAATTCTTACACTGGGAAGGAAACAAGCTCCCGGGGACCGGTTTCTGGCATTACAGCCGTCTTCGGCCCGGTTTGCTTGAATCCTGATGGTGCAATGAGCAAGGGTCTCACATCTGAGAATACCCTTCCACGCTTAGGGTGGACAAAAATATTTACAACAAGGGGTGGTGAGGGACAGAGTCTCTGAATTAAGCAGAAAGCTCTCACCCAGTCAAGAGATCAGGGCTAGATCCAACACCGTTTTTTAGCTCACTGCACCATCCCAGTTTCAGAACCTGGCTGTATGCAAATTAGTCTGTTCCTGTCCCAGTGCATGATGGGAACAGGACAAACCAAACTACAAAAGCCAATTCTTACACTGGGAAGGAAACAAGCTCCCGGGGACCGGTTTCTGGCATTACAGCCGTCTTCGGCCCGGTTTGCTTGAATCCTGATGGTGCAATGAGCAAGGGTCTCACATCTGAGAATACCCTTCCACGCTTAGGGTGGACAAAAATATTTACAACAAGGGGTGGTGAGGGACAGAGTCTCTGAATTAAGCAGAAAGCTCTCACCCAGTCAAGAGATCAGGGCTAGATCCAACACCGTTTTTTAGCTCACTGCACCATCCCAGTTTCAGAACCTGGCTGTATGCAAATTAGTCTGTTCCTGTCCCAGTGCATGCTGGGAACAGGACAAACCAAACTACAAAAGCCAATTCTTACACTGGGAAGGAAACAAGCTCCCGGGGACCGGTTTCTGGCATTACAGCCGTCTTCGGCCCGGTTTGCTTGAATCCTGATGGTGCAATGAGCAAGGGTCTCACATCTGAGAATACCCTTCCACGCTTAGGGTGGACAAAAATATTTACAACAAGGGGTGGTGAGGGACAGAGTCTCTGAATTAAGCAGAAAGCTCTCACCCAGTCAAGAGATCAGGGCTAGATCCAACACCGTTTTTTAGCTCACTGCACCATCCCAGTTTCAGAACCTGGCTGTATGCAATTTAGTCTGTTCCTGTCCCAGTGCATGATGGGAACAGGACAAACCAAACTACAAAAGCCAATTCTTACACTGGGAAGGAAACAAGCTCCCGGGGACCGGTTTCTGGCATTACAGCCGTCTTCGGCCCGGTTTGCTTGAATCCTGATGGTGCAATGAGCAAGGGTCTCACATCTGAGAATACCCTTCCACGCTTAGGGTGGACAAAAATATTTACAACAAGGGGTGGTGAGGGACAGAGTCTCTGAATTAAGCAGAAAGCTCTCACCCAGTCAAGAGATCAGGGCTAGATCCAACACCGTTTTTTAGCTCACTGCACCATCCCAGTTTCAGAACCTGGCTGTATGCAAATTAGTCTGTTCCTGTCCCAGTGCATGATGGGAACAGGACAAACCCAACTACAAAAGCCAATTCTTACACTGGGAAGGAAACAAGCTCCCGGGGACCGGTTTCTGGCATTACAGCCGTCTTCGGCCCGGTTTGCTTGAATCCTGATGGTGCAATGAGCAAGGGTCTCACATCTGAGAATACCCTTCCACGCTTAGGGTGGACAAAAATATTTACAACAAGGGGTGGTGAGGGACAGAGTCTCTGAATTAAGCAGAAAGCTCTCACCCAGTCAAGAGATCAGGGCTAGATCCAACACCGTTTTTTAGCTCACTGCACCATCCCAGTTTCAGAACCTGGCTGTATGCAAATTAGTCTGTTCCTGTCCCAGTGCATGATGGGAACAGGACAAACCAAACTACAAAAGCCAATTCTTACACTGGGAAGGAAACAAGCTCCCGGGGACCGGTTTCTGGCATTACAGCCGTCTTCGGCCCGGTTTGCTTGAATCCTGATGGTGCAATGAGCAAGGGTCTCACATCTGAGAATACCCTTCCACGGTTAGGGTGGACAAAAATATTTACAACAAGGGGTGGTGAGGGACAGAGTCTCTGAATTAAGCAGAAAGCTCTCACCCAGTCAAGAGATCAGGGCTAGATCCAACACCGTTTTTTAGCTCACTGCACCATCCCAGTTTCAGAACCTGGCTGTATGCAAATTAGTCTGTTCCTGTCCCAGTGCATGATGGGAACAGGACAAACCAAACTACAAAAGCCAATTCTTACACTGGGAAGGAAACAAGCTCCCGGGGACCGGTTTCTGGCATTACAGCCGTCTTCGGCCCGGTTTGCTTGAATCCTGATGGTGCAATGAGCAAGGGTCTCACATCTGAGAATACCCTTCCACGCTTAGGGTGGACAAAAATATTTACAACAAGGGGTGGTGAGGGACAGAGTCTCTGAATTAAGCAGAAAGCTCTCACCCAGTCAAGAGATCAGGGCTAGATCCAACACCGTTTTTTAGCTCACTGCACCATCCCAGTTTCAGAACCTGGCTGTATGCAAATTAGTCTGTTCCTGTCACAGTGCATGATGGGAACAGGACAAACCAAACTACAAAAGCCAATTCTTACACTGGGAAGGAAACAAGCTCCCGGGGACCGGTTTCTGGCATTACAGCCGTCTTCGGCCCGGTTTGCTTGAATCCTGATGGTGCAATGAGCAAGGGTCTCACATCTGAGAATACCCTTCCACGCTTAGGGTGGACAAAAATATTTACAACAAGGGGTGGTGAGGGACAGAGTCTCTGAATTAAGCAGAAAGCTCTCACCCAGTCAAGAGATCAGGGCTAGATCCAACACCGTTTTTTAGCTCACTGCACCATCCCAGTTTCAGAACCTGGCTGTATGCAAATTAGTCTGTTTTCAGGATTCAAGCAAGCCGGGCCGAAGAAGGCTGAAATGCCAGAAACCGGTCCCCGGTAGCTTGTCTCCTTTCTGGTGAAGAATTGGCTTGGTAGTTTAGTCTGCCCTGTTCCCATGATGCACTGGGCCAGGGACAGACTGATTTGCATATAGCCAGGTTCTGAGCTGGGATGGGGCAGTGAGATAAATAACGGTGATGGATCAAGCCCTGATCTTTGGACTGGGTAAGAGTGGTCTGTTTAACTCAGACACTCTGTTCATCACCACCCCCTTTTCTAAATCGTTTTTGGCCACTATAGGTGTGGCAGGGTATACTCAGACATGAGTCCCTTTCACACTGCTCCATCAGGATTCAAGCAAGCCGGGCCGAAGAAGGCTGAAATGCCAGAAACCGGTCCCCGGTAGCTTGTCTCCTTTCTGGTGAAGAATTGGCTTGGTAGTTTAGTCTGCCCTGTTCCCATGATGCACTGGGCCAGGGACAGACTGATTTGCATATAGCCAGGTTCTGAGCTGGGATGGGGCAGTGAGATAAATAACGGTGATGGATCAAGCCCTGATCTTTGGACTGGGTAAGAGTGGTCTGTTTAACTCAGACACTCTGTTCATCACCACCCCCTTTTCTAAATCGTTTTTGGCCACTATAGGTGTGGCAGGGTATACTCAGACATGAGTCCCTTTCTCACTGCTCCATCAGGATTCAAGCAAGCCGGGCCGAAGAAGGCTGAAATGCCAGAAACCGGTCCCCGGTAGCTTGTCTCCTTTCTGGTGAAGAATTGGCTTGGTAGTTTAGTCTGCCCTGTTCCCATGATGCACTGGGCCAGGGACAGACTGATTTGCATATAGCCAGGTTCTGAGCTGGGATGGGGCAGTGAGATAAATAACGGTGATGGATCAAGCCCTGATCTTTGGACTGGGTAAGAGTGGTCTGTTTAACTCAGACACTCTGTTCATCACCACCCCCTTTTCTAAATCGTTTTTGGCCACTATAGGTGTGGCAGGGTATACTCAGACATGAGTCCCTTTCTCACTGCTCCATCAGGATTCAAGCAAGCCGGGCCGAAGAAGGCTGAAATGCCAGAAACCGGTCCCCGGTAGCTTGTCTCCTTTCTGGTGAAGAATTGGCTTGGTAGTTTAGTCTGCCCTGTTCCCATGATGCACTGGGCCAGGGACAGACTGATTTGCATATAGCCAGGTTCTGAGCTGGGATGGGGCAGTGAGATAAATAACGGTGATGGATCAAGCCCTGATCTTTGGACTGGGTAAGAGTGGTCTGTTTAACTCAGACACTCTGTTCATCACCACCCCCTTTTCTAAATCGTTTTTGGCCACTATAGGTGTGGCAGGGTATACTCAGACATGAGTCCCTTTCTCACTGCTCCATCAGGATTCAAGCAAGCCGGGCCGAAGAAGGCTGAAATGCCAGAAACCGGTCCCCGGTAGCTTGTCTCCTTTCTGGTGAAGAATTGGCTTGGTAGTTTAGTCTGCCCTGTTCCCATGATGCACTGGGCCAGGGACAGACTGATTTGCATATAGCCAGGTTCTGAGCTGGGATAGGGCAGTGAGATAAATAACGGTGATGGATCAAGCCCTGATCTTTGGACTGGGTAAGAGTGGTCTGTTTAACTCAGACACTCTGTTCATCACCACCCCCTTTTCCAAATCGTTTTTGGCCACTATAGGTGTGGCAGGGTATACTCAGACATGAGTCCCTTTCTCACTGCTCCATCAGGATTCAAGCAAGCCGGGCCGAAGAAGGCTGAAATGCCAGAAACCGGTCCCCGGTAGCTTGTCTCCTTTCTGGTGAAGAATTGGCTTGGTAGTTTAGTCTGCCCTGTTCCCATGATGCACTGGGCCAGGGACAGACTGATTTGCATATAGCCAGGTTCTGAGCTGGGATGGGGCAGTGAGATAAATAACGGTGATGGATCAAGCCCTGATCTTTGGACTGGGTAAGAGTGGTCTGTTTAACTCAGACACTCTGTTCATCACCACCCCCTTTTCTAAATCGTTTTTGGCCACTATAGGTGTGGCAGGGTATACTCAGACATGAGTCCCTTTCTCACTGCTCCATCAGGATTCAAGCAAGCCGGGCCGAAGAAGGCTGAAATGCCAGAAACCGGTCCCCGGTAGCTTGTCTCCTTTCTGGTGAAGAATTGGCTTGGTAGTTTAGTCTGCCCTGTTCCCATGACGCACTGGGCCAGGGACAGACTGATTTGCATATAGCCAGGTTCTGAGCTGGGATGGGGCAGTGAGATAAATAACGGTGATGGATCAAGCCCTGATCTTTGGACTGGGTAAGAGTGGTCTGTTTAACTCAGACACTCTGTTCATCACCACCCCCTTTTCTAAATCGTTTTTGGCCACTATAGGTGTGGCAGGGTATACTCAGATCTGAGTCCCTTTCTCACTGCTCCATCAGGATTCAAGCAAGCCGGGCCGAAGAAGGCTGAAATGCCAGAAACCGGTCCCCGGTAGCTTGTCTCCTTTCTGGTGAAGAATTGGCTTGGTAGTTTAGTCTGCCCTGTTCCCATGATGCACTGGGCCAGGGACAGACTGATTTGCATATAGCCAGGTTCTGAGCTGGGATGGGGCAGTGAGATAAATAACGGTGATGGATCAAGCCCTGATCTTTGGACTGGGTAAGAGTGGTCTGTTTAACTCAGACACTCTGTTCATCACCACCCCCTTTTCTAAATCGTTTTTGGCCACTATAGGTGTGGCAGGGTATACTCAGACATGAGTCCCTTTCTCACTGCTCCATCAGGATTCAAGCAAGCCGGGCCGAAGAAGGCTGAAATGCCAGAAACCGGTCCCCGGTAGCTTGTCTCCTTTCTGGTGAAGAATTGGCTTGGTAGTTTAGTCTGCCCTGTTCCCATGATGCACTGGGCCAGGGACAGACTGATTTGCATATAGCCAGGTTCTGAGCTGGGATGGGGCAGTGAGATAAATAACGGTGATGGATCAAGCCCTGATCTTTGGACTGGGTAAGAGTGGTCTGTTTAACTCAGACACTCTGTTCATCACCACCCCCTTTTCTAAATCGTTTTTGGCCACTATAGGTGTGGCAGGGTATACTCAGACATGAGTCCCTTTCTCACTGCTCCATCAGGATTCAAGCAAGCCGGGCCGAAGAAGGCTGAAATGCCAGAAACCGGTCCCCGGTAGCTTGTCTCCTTTCTGGTGAAGAATTGGCTTGGTAGTTTAGTCTGCCCTGTTCCCATGATGCACTGGGCCAGGGACAGACTGATTTGCATATAGCCAGGTTCTGAGCTGGGATGGGGCAGTGAGATAAATAACGGTGATGGATCAAGCCCTGATCTTTGGACTGGGTAAGAGTGGTCTGTTTAACTCAGACACTCTGTTCATCACCACCCCCTTTTCTAAATCGTTTTTGGCCACTATAGGTGTGGCAGGGTATACTCAGACATGAGTCCCTTTCTCACTGCTCCATCAGGATTCAAGCAAGCCGGGCCGAAGAAGGCTGAAATGCCAGAAACCGGTCCCCGGTAGCTTGTCTCCTTTCTGGTGAAGAATTGGCTTGGTAGTTTAGTCTGCCCTGTTCCCATGATGCACTGGGCCAGGGACAGACTGATTTGCATATAGCCAGGTTCTGAGCTGGATGGGGCAGTGAGATAAATAACGGTGATGGATCAAGCCCTGATCTTTGGACTGGGTAAGAGTGGTCTGTTTAACTCAGACACTCTGTTCATCACCACCCCCTTTTCTAAATCACAGCAGAAAGCAGACACGCCCACAAGGGACTACTTTGCTGGCACGGTTCTTTTATCTTTTAAATGTATATGGTGGGCGTCTGCATAGCCTATGTCCTTCTGCTGCAACTGCCCTTTCCAACGCTGTATTGGGTGTTGTGATTGGTGCTGTGGTTCCTGAGATTACCCGCCTCAAAGGTTTGGGCTCTCTCTTTATTATATTAGTATAGATAAAGCGCCTGAATCACCCCCCCAAGGGGTATCTCTGCGCTAGCGAACTGTTTATGTCAGCCAGAGAAAATGAACAGATTAAAACAATGTAGTCTTCAGAAGCCTTTGGAACTGCAGGTGATCGTGGAATCCCGGAAATGGATAAGTAATTGGTTCCAGAAGGTAGAGGCTAAGTGGAAAAAGGCTTTACCACCTAGCCGAGATTTTTTACAGCGCGGGACCACAAGTAGAGATTTGTCCCCTGAGCGTAATGCCCTAGAAGGGTGGTATTTTGTGAGTTTCTCTGACAAATATCTGGGGCCTTTACCATTTAGAGATTTGTGCACAATTCAGCAGAACTTGAAACAGATCTGCTTCTGCACTGGCAGCCAATGCAATCTCTGCAAAAGGGGAAGGGAGAGAATAAGGGAGGAAGCGTTGGAGACCAGTCGGACTCTAGTTTTTCTTAGCCTTGTTTGCTATCCTGCTGCACCCTGAGTAGAAGCTTCCACTGTCTGCTCCTGCTCTGATTCACTCAGCTATCGGCAAGGACAGCAAGAATTCTGAGAAGTACTAGTGCACATGTCAAAGGAAGATTGTGTCTCAAGTAAATGGATTGTATTGGGGATGGTGCAGGTAAACTCCACGGTGGGTGCCAGAGTTTTTGCAAAACTTTACGCTCCAAGCAGAGCAGAGAGTGCTAAACACTCTGCTCTGCTCTAAAATCTCTAAATATTCCGCTGGTGGAGTGGAGTTGAATGAATGAATGAATGAATAAATACTTTTATTTGATTTCATTAAAAAAATCATAAAAGGGTGGGGAACCATCATTGTTGAAATGTAAATTTTGAAGTTAAAAACAGGCGAGTTTAAAACATATAGACAATGCCGTTAGTGAGTGTGCTGGAACTTATTAAATTAGTTAATGATTTCCTTTTTTCCAAGTCTGTTGCAGCGGTTTTGAGAAATGTTATTGCTCTACAGGGCAGTTGGATTGATAGCCCTCCGAGGCATTGGATGACAGCTGCTCTACATGACCGTATTTGTTCCTTCCTAAAGGCTTCCCGGAGGATCGTTTCTTCGGGTCTCTGCCAGGGAAGGGCAGATGCATAGTAAGTGTAGAAAAGACTCGTCGCATCCTCCACATAAGCGACATTCCTTGGATTGCCGCACAGTAGCGTTAGGTAGTGCGTTTTCTCCTGGGAAAAGTGGTCAAGCAGGTATGGTTGAGGTTTCATCCGCTGATAGCCTTGAATCACGGCCCAAGCTTGTTTTTTTTTTAGACAGACAGCTGTTTTGTCCATTAATAAGGAGGTCATTTTGATTGCCTTATTCACTACGGTTTTGAAACTGGAGTAGGTGGGGAGGGTGAGCCAGGTCTCCTCTAGCTGCAATGCCGCAAGGGAGTCCTTCAGAACACTGAACGTTGAGTTACTTAGCCTGGCTTGGATTTCGATTTCCTCCCAGCAGTGATGTGCAAAGGTGTTGTCCTCTGCATTCCTCATTCTCCAGTAGTATTTGGCTAATGCCCTTGTCTGTCGAGAGTCTGGTTTCTTAGACCATACTCGAGACGAATTTTGGATTGCGAAATATGTCGGGGGATTGAGAACAGGTCCTTAAAGAAAGTTCATTGTGCAGAATTTAGGGAGATGGCGTCTTTCAGGTTTAGGATTTCTGAGCCGTATGAGATCGAGGGTAGGAATTTTGCTGAAATGGCTTTAAGCAAATGACCTGTAGAAACACCCTGTGAGTATTTTCTTTAAGACTCTGAAGGCAAACTGCAGTTGTTTAGCTCTGGTACAGCCTTGTCCCAATTGTAATTTGAAGTTGAGGTTACGGTCTATTAGGAAACCTAGATATTTGTATGAGTCTACCGGGGACAGAGGTTGCCCATCTAGGTACCAGATGAATTTGCGGTGAGCCTTTATTTTAACTCGTCTGGCAAAACACATCCCTTTTGTTTTTTGGTGCTTGATGGTTAATTGGGCCATGGTGGTATAAGCTCCTAGTTTGGTGATGAGTCGATGCAGACCTACAGGTGTTTGAGCAGGAGCACAATGTTGTCCGCATATTGTAGACTGGGTGTGGTGACGTTGCCCAGTTTTGGGGGGTCAGATTGAATTGCCCGTAGTTGATTATCAAGGTCGGCAAGGTAGAGGTTAAAGAGGCAGGGTGCCAGCACACACCCTTGTTTTAACCCATTAAGGGTTTGGAACTTTTTGGTTATGCTGTGCCCGTCACCTTTCCTGACCTGAACCCACGTCTGGGAATACAAGTTGATTATGGGGTCCAAGAGTTTGGTTGGGGCACCCCAGTTGTGCAGTTTTACCCATAGCTTGGCTCTCAGGACATTGTCGAAGGCTGCTTTAAGGTCTATGAAGCATGCGTACAAAGGCCTAGGTTTTGCAAGAGCTAGGTTGGCTAGCAGGGTGACCGTGGAGATGTTCGTGAGTGTGCCCATCCCTGCCCTGAATCCTGTTTGGGTGTAGGGAATGAGGTTACTTCTTCTGACCCAGTCCTCCAAGTCAGCCAACAAGTTTGATGCATACATTTTTGCCTCCACATCGATTAAGGCTATCAGACGGTAGTTGGAGGGGTCGGAACGGGCACCCAACTTATATATTGGGTTTAAAATACTGCCCCTCCAGGAGTCTGGGATGGTTCAGGATGCAAGGATAGAAGAAAAAAGTGGCGTGAGGAGTTCGGACGAGAATGAAGAATTATGCTGGAACAGGGCGTTTGGCAACCCGTTGGGTCCAGGAGCTCCCTCGGGTCTCAGTTTTTTAATGATTTTTAAAACTTGCTCCTTCCGGATTTGCGGAGAATATTCAGACGCTTCAGGGTTGGGGGTGATTTTGACGCTGCTTCACTCCTGGTTCTGAACCATGAGTTGCCGGACAGACCGTTGACATATCATTATATAAGTAATCAATGTGGGCTCTCCAGGAGTCCTCCATGATGTCAGAATTGTAATGCCGGTTCTTGCCATTTGCTAACTGGTTGATTATTTCCCAGAAGAGTCCCTTTGTTTGGTGGAATGTTGAAGTTTGGCCCAGAGTTGTTCTTGGAACGCTTTCTTTGCTGCCTTTTTTAGGTCCTTTCTGGCTTTGGTAATTAGTTATAAAAGGTCCTGGGAGGGGGCGAAGCACTGGGTGCATAGTCTTCTAAGGTATTTGTTCAATTGTTGTTTTTGAGTCCTGAGTTTTTTTGTGAACCAATCAGCCCCTAGGTGTCTTTTTACTTTTTTTCCTGTGGCCTGCTTGCAAAATGTTTTATTTATTTCTAGGGTGAAGCGCTCCCATGCCTGAGTGTTTATGGGTTCTGTTTGAAATCTTTCTAAGAGGTGGGTGCATGTCCCCATGATATCGTTGATCGAATCTGTTTTCCATGCCAGACGTTTTAAATTGAAGCATTGCGTTTGGTGGGATAATACTCTGGCCTGCACAGGGTTATCTATGTTTATCTTTGTTGATGTGGATTTCTACATTTAATGATGACGGTTTGATAGACGTCATCTCTATCCCTAGTAGCAGCACCAATAAGTTTCATAATTACTGATGACAATTGACGCCAAGCGTATAACCTTCTATCTTCCGTTCTTTTGCTTTGTTTGAATTAAGGTTGCTTGCTGCCATTTGTCTTTGACCAATTGGTCTGTTATATTTACGATATGTGTTCTAGAATTGAGAGAGGCAAGGTGGCGGAAGATCTATTCAATAGCCTGAAGGCAGGAGTTTCTATTAACCAGGCAATTACTTCAGGAGCTACTAAAACTAATGAAGGACTTAAGGCCAAGTTCATCAGATTAGAAAAACGGAAAAAGTTGGAAATTAGTAAATGGTGGGACGGAGCTACACTTAAGGAATACCAACGGTTAGAGCGAATACCTCGTGGTCTCCGATCCCAACTGTTTCCGACTTACGACGATCTGGGTGAGGATCTGATGTTAATTTGGGATAAAGAACTTAATGGCAACTCTCTGCGACTTATGAACTTGCTCATAGAAAATTCTGAGAGAAAAGTACTGAAAAACATCACTGAGGTTGATGTACTTGAAAAAAAAATTGCTGATCTCAATATAGCTGAGGGGACTAAGAAAAATTATGAGATTTTGAAAGGTATACTGGAAAAATTTGAAGATGACATAAAGCAAAGGAAGGCACGTAAATTAAAGCGTGACGAGCAAGATTATGCAAATGGTAGAGTATATACCTTTGCCAAACGATTTGATGGTTTGGTTAAGCAAGATAGGGTTCGGGTTGGGAGTAAGACTGTTATTCCGGATAACGCAAGCACAGCGTCGTCCAGTGTTATGCCCATAGTGAAGATGAGAACACTAGTGAAGCATCTAATAAGGACATGGAAAATCACTCATTTTTAAAGGAAGTGCAAAGAATAAGGATGGGAAACAAGATAATGAACCAAAGACAGTGGGATCAGAGAGAGGAGGCAGGAGTAGGACTAAAAGAGGCAAAAGGGGCGGTAGGAAATGTAAGCGGAAGGGAACACTACAATACTCGATCTTGGGGCAAGGTGAATCAGAAAAAATAGGAATGAATAATGATATACAAGTCATTAACCTGTCTAGTAAAGATCTGTCCAAAGAGATGACCTCTGTTCTTAGCAAAGGGATGAGTTTCTTTCCGACTGCTAATTGTGATATTAATGATATCAAAATTGATGTTTACAAATTTGTAAGACAGCTTAAAGATTTTTTTTCTGTTAATTCATCAAATACAAATGTACCAGCACAAGAGACAATGTGTGGAGAGATGACGATTCATGATGTACACAATACCAGGCTGTTATTGTCAATTACTGAGAATGAAAATGACTCAGTAACTGTTCATAAAATTTTACAGGATTTGGATTGTTTTACAACTATTTGTGTTGACAGTGGTTTTAAAGATAAATCTAAGTGGACCCCGCAATTACCAAGTAGTAACAATATTGATGCTTTTTCCAAAAGTGTTAACCGTGAATTGGATCTATTGGAAGAAAGTATGAGAAGAAAAAAACCCTCATTCTTTATATACAATTTGAATGCTAGAGATAAGATGGCCCTTAATTATTTGAGACAAGATGATACTTTGGCCGTCAGAGAGGCGGACAAAGGTGGAAATATCGTCGTCATGGATAGATCTAAATATGACGACGAAATTCTCAGACATTTAATTAATACCTTGTGATATAAGGAGCTAACATATAATCCTATTTTTGAAGTGACGAATACAATTAATTAACATGAATGGTTCACACTTGGCATCATCAAAGACTGTGAATATAAATATCTCCTGTTGAATAGACCTCGCTTTCCATGCATGTATGCCTTACCCAAGGTTCATAAGGATCCGGTTTCCCCATCTGGTAGACTGGTATTGTGGGTCCTACGAGACTTTCGGAATTTGTAGATTCATTCTTGCAGCCCTTTGTATTAAACTTGCCGTCTAGCATTAAGGACACTAAGCATGTTTTAAATATCATGAATGACTTGGGAATCTGATATGCTCTTTGTCACATTGGATGTGGTATCGTTATACACGAATATAGGCCACCAACATGGTCTGCATGCACTACAATATTTCTTATATCGAAGACCAGTGGAACGGTTGGAGCATACTGAAATGCTTATTACTATGGCCAGGCTCATATTGGAGCAAAATGTGTTCCATGTTAATGGCAAATGGTTTAAACAGATGTGTGGGACTGCCATGGGTTCCAGATTTGCGCCGTCTTTTGCCTGTCTCTTCATGGGATGGTTTGAGGCGGTGCATATCCGGGGCCCTGGTGGTAGCCCTTGGCATGACTTTATTTGCTACTATGGACGGTATATTGATGATTGTTTGCTAATTTGGACGGGTGGAGAGACTGAATGACTACGTTTCTTTGAATATATGAACACCAACGACTTTAACATGGCCTTCACCATGAACCACAATAGTGAGAGGATAGTGTTTCTTGATGGAGAGTTATGTATTGAGAATGGTACGGTTTCTAGTAAACTCCATAGAAAAACAACCTGCTGCAATTCGGTGTTGCATGGTCAGAGTGCCCACCCGAGAACACAAGTTAACTCAATACCTTATGGAGAACTCTATAGAGCATGCCGTAATTGCTCCAGGGATAAAGATTTTTTAGAGTGTATAGACGATATGGAACAACGCTTTTTGTCATATGACACTAAAGTAATTGCACAAGCTAAACAGAAAATCATTAAACTCCCTAGAGAACAAACTCTGAAGTCTAAAAATAAAAACATGAATAAGAGCGTGTCACCTGTGCGACTGATTACTAACTATAACACTTTGACCTCTAAAGTGTATAGGATTTAAAAAAAATACTGGTTTCTCTTGACATCAGATTCTGGACTACGTCCATTTATTTTAAATTATCCTTCTGTCACATATCGCAAAGGCAAGTCAATTAAGAACATCTTAAGCCCTAGTTTTCCTAGACAACACTCGCAGGCCCACAATTGGCTACAGAGAAGAAGCATTGGATCATTCAAATGTAGAAATTGCAGTATGTATAGAATGATGATACAGGGTATACGCTGCTTTAGTTATAATGGTTCACAGAATTTTAACATAACTACACATATTTATTGTAATACTACGTATGTAGTATATGCCGTTATCTGCAAATGCCAATTGATTTACATTGGGAGCACCATTAGAAGACTGAGGGATCGAATATCAGAACACTTCAGGGCTCTGAAGAATTGTGATATTACATATCCTATTGCGGCTCATGCAGCTGAATGCAAGTCAGAGGGTACTCACCCCTCTTTCACTTTTCATGGTATAGAGAATATCTTGATAGACGCGAGAGGAGGTAATGGGGAGCTTAGACTTCGGCAGAAAGAGGCTCGCTGGATTTTGAATTTGTGTGCTGTTAAAAAGGGCTTGAATTTTGATAATGAATTGCAATACTTTTTAGGATGATATATTCCCTTCGTAATATACTGTATTGATTATGTACAATATTATGTGTGTTTCCTGTTTACCTATGCTGCTGCTTCTTGTCCTGATTCAGGAATTATGTGTAATTGGCTATCACCCTACTCAATGTACTATTCGCATTATTATGTGTATATGGATGGTATTATTTTTAGTTCAGTCACGCTTTAAACAAATATTTTGTTTTGTCATGAATTGTAATTGTAATTGTAATTGTAATTGTAATTGTAATTGTAAAAATACTTGTTAAGCGCGGTTGCTGCCCGTAGGCGTCCAAGCGCTGAGTTGAAGCAGGAAAGTGACGGGAAGAGGAGCTAGGGTACATAGGATTCGGCAAACAGCAGTGTCTTTAGGTTTTTGCGGAATGAGAGGAGGTCTGGGTTGGACCGGAGTGAGATGGGGAGAGCATTCCAGAGCCTGGAATTGTATGTATAATAATCTGTACTGATCAGAGTTCTTGCTGCCAAGCTATGGAATTCCCTTCCTGCCCACATACGTGCTATTGATGGGCTTTTTTCATTTAGGAAGGCTGTAAAAACTTTCCTTTTTCCCCCAGCTCCTTAGTGCTGCTGTGTTTTGGTTCTGTTATCGTTTTTGTCCGGTTTTTCTGTTCTGCGAAGCGCCAGGACGCCCCTTTGCTGGGGCATCTGTGCGCTCTATAAATCCGGATAACATAACATAACATAACATGCTGTAATGATTATTTTCTTACTGTATGGTGGGTTTTATCTTCATTTCACTCTCTCTTTTCTTTTTATTTCATCTTTTGTACTCTTATTTCTTTTTAAATCAAGCATTTTAGTATTATGATTTTTGATCATCAAGTATGGTGATTGATGTATGGAACTTAATCGTTTTTGTCTATTTACCTGGATATGAGCTTTATATTCAGCTCGCGCCTTTTACTTATACACTGATTTTAGTGTTATGAGAAAATTAATAGTATTATATTGGATGATGGATGCATTGAAACGAGTTTCTTAGATATCTCGGGTTTTCATTTTACATGCTGAATAAAGTTTTGAGTATTGACAAAAATGTATTTTTGTGGGTGCCATTTTGGAATGGTCAAAAATTAAGGATTACTTGGTCCTTCCTTTGTGTTTCTTACTTAGTATTTAGTGACATTGAAAGATGGCGAGGGGTGCTAGATGCCGTACTTGTGCTGCCGCCCTCATTCGAAACACGGAATTTACTCGGCGAGTGGGTTGTGAGCTGCTAATTTTACATTTTCTAGTTTCGATGCGTGCCTTAGCTTTTGGCACGTTTTGTGGTATGGTTTTTCTTTTAAATTGATGGTCCATATAAATTGAGACTACCATTATCTACTTAAAATGAATTGTTCTCTGAAATACTCAGGATCACCTTTGCATATAATTGTTTAAATGATCGATTTTTGTATTAATACGGTTGAGGTGATTTTTTGAACCCTGACATGTCTTTAATTGACTGTCATGTTAAATCGGGTTGTGGAAATTTTTTAATCTTGGTTTCGTTTTTGTGTAAATATGTTATAGTGATAACTCATAACTTGGGATCTAATACTGATGTCTTGTTTTAGATTGCGTGACCTGATTATGCCCTGACGAGGGTATCGTTAACTTTTAACTTGAAGTGTTACTTCTTCGTGGAGTCTACTTTGAACTTTGACTTTAGTGAGTATAGCAGCTCTTGTGATATTTTGCTTACTGTGATGATCTAGATAATTCTGGATTATCTCCTTCATTACTGTGTTGAGATGGACTTTATTTTGTCTATTTTTCTTCTAGTTTTTTAATGCGCCACTTGGAACTGGTAGTCAGTGGTGTTGCCAGTATCTTAATACATGTGTTAGTGAGCTTTTACCTTATTTATTATTATTTGTATTTCCTATCACTTGGGGTCATTTTAGGATTAACGTTCTTTGTGGATTTTGTTTGGCTGGATATGTTCTTACGTGTCACTTTTTTCTTTTTCATATTTAATTATTGATATTGGTCCCTTTTGGTGTCTTATTCGGTCTTTTCTGCACTATCGTTTTTTCTTTATGCACCTTTTTCACTCACTTTTGGTTGTCTTGTTTGGACTCGTTTTGTACACATGCAAGAGGCATTTGCTCTTTTGGGTGCTCCTGTCTTCTGCTGAGGTATTGATGTCGCTGGGTTGAGATAAATCTTGTCTCTTCTTTATTATTTTAAATGTGTCCTGCATTGACAAAGTCAGTTAGTAATTATTGTCTTTGTTGTATATTCTAGCCCTGATGAAGTCTGTATGCATATACTGCTAATTAGACTAAACATGTGTTGGCTAGAACTCAAAAGGATGCTGTTTTGAACATTAAAGAAGAAGATTGACCCTTATTTGGATTATGATGTTTCATTTTGGATTAATGATTTGTATAATACGATTGTTCTAATTTGCTCGGGATACAAGGTGTTTATCTTTGTTGATGTGGATTTCTACATTTAATGATGACGGTTTGATAGACGTCCTCTCTATCCCTAGTAGCAGCCCCAATAAGTTTCATAATTACTGATGACAATTGAGCGCAAGCGTATAACCTTCTATTTACCGTTCTTTTGCTTTGTTAGTAACGTGAACGATTGCGGTTGGTGGTCGCTTTCGGTCCTGTCCAATATTTGAAAATTCGTGATAGATGGGAAAAGCTTATGATCCGTGAAGGTGTAGTCTATTGTTGAAGCTGATTTTTGAGTGATCCTGGTGTATGCGGCTGGACTGTCTGTCAGGCTGCTCCCGTTTAACATTCTCATTGAAAGCTCCACCAGACTGGCCGCGTATCTCTTGCCAAACGTGTCTCGTTGTTTCGGTGCTTGTGTGCGCTCATTAATGACTTGCAATAAGTTCATATTAAAATCCCCTGACAGGATGATGTTTGCATCCTGGTGGGCGAGTTTTAGAGTTGTCAGTGTTGCTAGTAAGTGATCTACTCTTATCTTTTTTAGGTTAAATACTGGATGAATATAGATGTTAAGTATGAGCAAACAAGTGAGAGGTGGGTATTCGAGTTTGGTCTATTGTTGAAGCTTGCCATGGAATATCGGTTGAAACAAAGATTGAAAGACCTCCTTTGGCTCTCCCTAGGTTACCGGCTTTTTTGGGGGGCCTCTGAAATTCCTTATATCCGGTTATGGGTGTAGGATTAGTCATCCAGGTTTCCTGGAACAGGAGAATTTTATACTTTGAGATAAATTCCATGACACCTGTATCTTCTAGTTTAGTGCTAAGGCCGAACACATTCCAGGAGCAGATGTTGCAGCCTTGGAGTGGATTGGTAGCTACGTGGGTGTTGATTCATGCCATATCTTGAGGTGATCCGGCTGCGATTGGGTCCCGAAGTCCGGGGGGCTTAATGGCTTCTGGGTTAACAATGGTGATGGTAATGTTCTTCGTTATGCACTCTTTTTATTTTTGAGGAGTTTGGTGGGCTGGGCTTTTTGCCCCCTTTAACAGGCTCTCTGGTTGGTAGAATAGTTGGAGCAGGTTGGGATAGCAAGGGGGGTCGATCTTTTTTAACTTGATGCAAATTGGTCCCTCTGCTGCCAGATTTGTTCAATAAAAGAGGTTGCTGAGAACGAGGCTGTGGTGATTTCTAGGCCCATGAACTGCGTGTTCTGTTTAAATGCAATACTAACAATGTCACTGGTAGTTATGTGGCTCAGGGGGGGGCAGTGCTTTAAAGAGTTTAGGACGCTTCTGTTTAAGATGCCGTGGTTTCCCCTGGATACGTAATGGGGGATAAAGTCCAATTTGTTGGAATTTTAGGAGGAGTCCTGGTGCGACCTAGGCGTGCAGCCCTTCCCTAACCTTTATTGGCCAGTGGTGACTCTGTATTTTTAGAAGAAGTAATCAGGGTTACGTCTGTGATGTTTTGAGTTAATTGTTTGTGGACCTTTATCCAGGTTTGCTTGGTTACTTCCGACGTTTGGGTTATTGCCTGTATCTGTATGGCAGGTATCTTTCCCTTGGTTCTCGGTAACTGAATGTACTATGCGTGGGCTTGTGGTACTTGTATCTTTCGTAAGTTTCTTTAGTTTAATTGAGGAGTTCTCTAAGTGTATTGCCTGGGTGGATGTAAGAAGTTTCTCTTTCCTTGGTGGCTTAAATATACTATTTACTTTCTCGGGCTGGGGTAGTTCCCTTTTGGTGTTATTGAGGCGGTTCGGAAGGGTGGGTTGGCTGGATGGAAGGTTCAATTGATCATTATTTGAAGTTGTATCCGGAGAAGTGAGGGACGCATCATGGTCACTCTGTTTCAATCCCTGATCAGTGTGGACAGGAAATAAATTGGAGTGCCTTCTGTTTCTTGTTTTTCTTAGACGTTTTCTCTCACGCTTTGTTAGTGTCTTGATTACTGTAGGTTGCTCGCCATTGTCAGTTGATTGAAGGGCTGAAATGCTTGGGTTGGTAACGGTGGTTGCTGGACTAGGTGCTGTGAGGTCTTTGTGTAATTGTTCTGGAATGGAAACTGCACCGCTTGGTATGTGCTCGCCCACAAGGCTGGGTGGTTCGGTGTCCATCACCCATAGTGCATTGTGGTTTTGCTGTTTGTGAGGCGTTCTTTTTTTAAGCTTCCCTGGTTGTGACAAGTAGATCTGACAGGATGGTGGGGACCACCGCTAGTTTGTCTATTATATGGGTGCAGTGGCAGTTGCACTTTTATGTTGTTTCCTGGTCTCGCTGCACCCTCAAGACCATCTTGTTGAAACTTTGCAGTTTCTGTTCTACCCCCTGAACGTGGATTGCTAAGATGTTTTAAAGGTCCACTTGGGTGTCCAGCTTGTCTGCATGGTAAGACATTGCTTTGGCAATTGTGTCCATTGTTTGTTGCAAGAGCTGCCAGGCTGATGGAGCTGGGTTGCTGCCTGGTTGGGTTGGAGAGGCCTAGGCACCGTTTGTCCTGTGTTTTGAGCGTGCTGACGGAGGGGAATGTAGAAAAGCCAGGGTCCTGCTAAGTTGTTCCTTTGTTTGGAATGATGGCAGCAAAAGGTTTGAGTCCTGCATACCAGGGAAGAGGGACTGCACCTCCTGTTGGGTTGCCTGGCGGAGGGGCTGGCAGTGATGCCTGCGCTTCGAACAAAAATGAAGAAAAACCGGACTTATCGTATTTTTTTTAATAGGATTGGGGAAGACAAATCCCTGGACCCCGGTGTGCTGGACGCCCAGGGGTTTTGTCTGGTTGCTGTTAAGTTCCCAGTTGAGTGCAAGATGTTTGTGGTTGTCTCGTTGGCAGGGGCCCCTTCGTTGAAACTTTGGAGTCCATCTGTACATGGGGAAAATAAAAGTAATGTCTGATGTTTGGGATAATTGACAGAAGTGGCAGGGTTGTGTATTTGTGCCTCGAAGGCTTAGTTATTTTGATTATGTCTGAGTTCAAGCGGGATGAGAGCTTTGGATGATAAGAGTTGGAGGCTTGGAACATCTGTGGTTGCTTCGTAGAGAACTTCCATTTGTTGAAGTGACTGCTACTGCACTCCAGATTCGAAGTTTTCCCACTGGGAGTTCGTGTGGTGGCCTCGCTCGCTGGGCTGATACTGATTTCGTCTCTTGTGTTGGAGGCGCCGGAGCTACTGTGGACTCAGTTAGCTGAAAAAGATTCTATAACAACTTTTAAAAAGTCCTTAATCAGTGCCAGTTTGCTGTTGTTTGGTGCTGAGTGGTCCCTGGGTGGAGCCATGGAGATGGCTTTGGTACTGCCACCCCATTTCGCAACTGGAGTCGCTACAGGAGTCGCCGCTATAGATTTTTTTGATGTGGCTGTTAGCCAGATGCTTGCAATGGCTACGGTTGTTGCTTTTATAGGCGGTGGCAGCGTGTCTGTTGAGGCTCCTGGTTCTATCCCCTGATGTGTTTCATCTTTGGCAGAGGGACTGGGGCCAGGGGAGATCATGCTTTGGGGTTCTTTGGCTGCTGCCTCTTTAGCTTTCTCCTTATCCTTTAGTGGAGGTACGCTTCTGACTTTCCCTGACCGCATCCTCCGTTACACTGCCCTTGGAGGGGGGAGTGGTTGTGGCTGCAATTGGGTGGGGGGAATTAAAAGGTGATGCAAAGTTGCACAGGATTGTATGAGTTCTGTTCTGTTCTGTTTACACAGTGGCAGTTAGTAACAGTAGTAACAGTAGGCGGCGGTGGGGGGGTTGAGGGAAGCAGAGAGCAGGGCTCGCTGGAGGTCGCAGGCCGCACCCATCCTAGCCGGGCCGCCACCGCAAACTCTCCTGGGAACTTCACTCTGCGGCCTCCTGCTAAGGGAGGCCGCGCTCTCGCCGTCTAAAACACTTGAGACCCACCAGTACCACACCAGTGCTGCAGCGCACCTGCCCGCTTGTCTGTGTAGCTGATTGGTTGGTTGGTTGCTTGGCTGCCCACACCGCTTGCACCGCAGTCCGACCTCAGGTCCACCTCGTCCTCCGCCTCCTGAAGGCTCCTCTGACCCCGCTCACCCCCGCGCTACCTTCGTGGGTCTCGCGGGCTTAGGCGCTGATCTTGCTGGGGGTGGTGGGGGGCCGCTGCCTGTTGGCCACGGAGGCCGAGCCGAAGTGGGCAGCAAACAGGGGCTAGCTGAGCGAGCCTGCCGAGTCCTGTCGAGAAATGCTCAAAAGTGCAGCTGGTAGAAAGCCCGAGGTCGTGAGATCGGGAAAGCCGCAACTGCGGCCCTTCGATGTTTGGCGTCCTTCCCCACTGCAACCTGCGGGCGATGCGAAAATGCGGCGGCTGGATTCCTTCCCCAGATGGGAAATGAGGAGACCCTGCGCTCGCTTAGCTTTGACACCGCCCAGGTGAATAGGTAGAGAATGCTTCCATGGCATAAAAATATGTCTTCTGACTTTCTACCCAGGCTTTCCAGTGGGCTGCCTGCATCAGCGAGGGGGCAGGTAACAATGAGGGGTTGCAGGGCAGGAACAGACGTCATGCTTGGCAGTAGCTCATGGGTTAAGAGCAGGCCGCTTGGCTGTGAACTGCACCTCCTCAAGCTGGGTGCGCCTGAGCAGCAAGGACCCTCGTGCAGGAGGAGGCGTGCGCTGCAGCAGCAGGCATGGTAAGAGGCCACCTGTAGGTGCAAGTTGAGATGCCTGGTGATTCCAAACCCTTGAGAAACAACGAAGAGAAAACCTGCGTGCATAGGAGATCGCAGCACCCTGGTCGGAGGGAGCTGCTAGGGGTGAGACCATGTGGTGCCAGGGTTTCTCGCTGAGTCTGCAGGCATCTTGATGGGCTGTGGAAACCAGCTGGGAGTGCTATGGCACCTGCGGCGTGGCCCTTGCAGCGATAATCAGGTGGCTGACAGGTATGAGGATGTGACAAGCCGTAGCGAGCACCGCTCTTCGTCATGAGAGACAATTGGCTCACCTGCTCAGAGCCGAGTATTGAGGAGGCGGTGGCAGGCTCTAGTGGTGTAGGTGGGCGGGTTGAAAAAGGCTTCAGCACTGGCAGGAGTGATCATCACACTTGCTCAGGCCTGTATATTGATGAGGCAGGTGGTCGTATAGCCCTCTGCACCGATGGGCTGGAAGGCAGTCTCAGCAGGAGAATGAGAACTTACCGGTGCACACAGAGGGTCCGTGCAGCCTCAACGCCAGTGTAGTGTGGGGCTGGCATGCACAGCAGTAATGACGTAGACACCATTTGCTGAGTGATATGCAAAACTGAAACTCCCCAACTCAACGGGTTCTATTTATTATTGATATGACGTGTGATGCCAGGTCCCACCATGTTGTTAACATTCACAGGAGATGCAGGGAAACCCCCCTCCCCTCATATGGACTCAGGTGGTGGTGTCCAAGGGGTTTGCAATACTACAGAAGTATCTGTTGCTCTATCAAATCCTGTTTTTTTTTAACAAAGTAGAGTGAGGATGTTTGGGAAAACATGGTGTTGGATCTGACTTTGTGTTGTTAATCAAATAGATTTCTCAGTGCAGCAATTGTTCTGTGGCATTCTTGTATTATGCTTGAATGTGAATATGTTAATATACGTGTTCCAGATTTAAAAGAAGTTAATATCCGGTGCTGGATGATTCCCTATATATAATATGACCCACAGGTGGGGAACAATGTAGTGCGGAATAAGGTGAAAACTGGTATCCACAAAAAACAAATTATACACCTACAGTCTCATGCATGTGTACGCAATATATTTATAGTTGCCCTATCTCTCTCTAAACTAACAAAATGTGTTAAACACAAGGGAAGACATCCCTTAAGGATAAGACCCCTCACTCACCCGAGGGTGACATGCTTCATCATATGGATCCTCCTTACCAGTGTGGAAAACCTAGTAACCACTGGGAGCTACTATTTCGAGATTTAAGGAAGGAGCTCAGAGATGTTTTAAATTGGTAGGGAGTAGGATAGTAATCCCATATGTGTGATGATGGGTTATAGTGAGGTTTGCAGCGCTGTGTGAAAAAAGAATGGAAATGTGAATTAAAACTGCCTAGATAGAATCACCAAATAGTTTTATTAATGTGTTCTACCTGACAGGATTAAAATGTAACAGCACAGTGGTATGGATATAGAACCACTGTCACTTAGAGGTCAACATGTTTCAGCCTGTTGATCAACTTTTGTATCAGCGGCTTTCTTCAGGACCAGATATTAACATTGCTGCTGCAAATATGTGTTAAATAATACATTTTAATACACCACCAGCATTCCTGCTCTTTTCTTTGGTTTGTCAGGTCATACACAGGGTATCTATGGATGAAATACAAGAAACAGGACGCAGGGATGGTTATAGAAAAGAGAAGAGAGAAGCAACCAAACAATAAATTAATCACATGAGAACTTGTGCATTGTGCATTGTCACTATGTCACATTTGTAATTTTGCTTATTTTACTCAGTTTTACACCTGGGTAGGCCAGGCTACGAATCAATCAGCCCCCACTAAAGAACGGTCCAGTAATAGATCTAAACCAACTGCCCCTTGGTATAATGACAAATTAAGGGCACAAAAACAAATAAATCGCAATAAGGAACGACAATGGAGAAAGAATTACGATATCGACAGTAAAAACACCTACAAAGAAGCATTGGCGCTTTATAAAGCCATGATAACAAAAGCAAAGAAGGACTACTATAGCGACCAAATCGAGAACGCTAAAAACTCCAGTAGGCAACTGTTTCAAATTACCAAGGTACTGTCAGGTAACTCCCCTGATCTTACTCCCCCTCCTTCGCAATCATTGTGTGATGCTCTTGCCTCGTTTTTCTACACCAAAGTAGATGTTATTTACCAGGCCTTTGCTTCCAATCCACCCTTGCGCACAGGCAGTCTCCCTATCCCGCCCCCTGCAAACACATTCTCTAACTTTCAACCAGTTACCCCAGATGACATAAAAGCCATACTGTCCTCCATCAAATCAGGATCACCCCTGGATCCTTGCCCAATTTCAGTACTCCGGCCGGTAATGGAGGATATCATTCCAGTGGTCACCCAGGTCTGCAACACCATTCTTCTATCAGGCAGTTATCCAGACCCCCTCAAAAACACCTTACTAAAACCCTTGTTGAAAAAACCTTCCCTTGATAAAAGTGAGTTAAAAAATTACCGTCCCATTGCAAGCCTCCCTTTCATGGCGAAAGTGCTTGAAAAAGCAATGAATTCCCAGATTTCCGAGTTTATAGAAAAACATCAGCTCTTAGATGACACCCAGTTCGGATTTAGGAAATTCCATGGGACGGAGACAGCCCTGATTAAAGCGGCCGACGATATCAGGGTAATTAGGGACCAGGGGGGCACAGCCATTCTGGTCTTATTAGACCTATCCGCAGCCTTCGACACGGTCGACCACACCATCTTGGTCGACCGGGTCGAGGGTCTCGGAATCTGTCATACTGCCAAAAATCTAATCGCGTCCTTTCTTGCCAAAAGAACGCAGGCAGTCATCCTAGGACCCTTTCAATCGACCCAACTCTCAGCCCCATGCGGTGTCCCTCAAGGCTCATCCCTGAGTCCGACACTATTTAATATCTACGTGTCGGACCTTGCTAAAACCATCAAAGCACATGGGATGAGCCTAACCTCTTACGCCGACGATACCCAACTAGTGTTGGCAATCAAAGGGGACGGAGATCAAGTGGCCGAACAATTCAAGAAAGGACTCCTAGATATAGGAGATTGGATGTCAACCAACTGTTTAAAGTTGAACTCTGACAAAACAGAGGTACTTATTTTTGGAACCCTTCTGCCAGCATGGCCTTTGAGTTGGTGGCCTGACACCTTTGGTATGCCTCCTATCCCCGTGACTAAAGTCAGGAACCTTGGCATCATCTTCGATGATGCCCTAAATTTTATGGACCATGCCAATAAAACGGTGTCTTCGGCACATCTAAAGCTTAAGATGATCAGGAAAATACACCCTTTTCTACCTGAATCAGCCATTAAGACACTGGTCACATCTCTTGTTTTGTCCTCCCTGGACTACTGTAATGGTCTCTTTTTAAATGCTCAAGCCAGAGTCATTACCAAATTGCAGACCATTCAAAACGCCGCAGCACGCCTGCTTGCTGGCAAAACCAAATTCGAATCCATCTCCAATAGCATAAAAGACCTTCACTGGCTCACCGTGCAGAAAAGGATCCAATTTAAGGCTTTATGCATTGTGTTCAAGGCACTTAACAACCAAGGCCCACAGTTTTTAAGAGACCAACTTCAATTGCACAAACCTTCCAGAGCATTAAGGTCAGCCACCCTAAACCAACTAGTCACCCCCCGTACCAAAACTGTCACCTGGGGCGATCGCCGCTTTCTGGCGGCCGCCCCCAGGCTGTGGAACACTCTGCCTCTCAACATCAAGCGAAGTCCCACCCTCCTTCAATTCCGTAAGCTTTTGAAAACCTGGCTGTTCACTCAATAGTCAATCAGCTCAGAGGCATTTACAAATAATTGGTTTACAGCGCCAAGACACCCACGGGTATAAGCAGCGCTTTAGAAATGTTAAAAAATAAATAAATAAATACTATTCATAAGCGAAACAGACTTACCCTCAATTGTAGGATAGCCCAGCCTCACCTCTACCTGACAGGCTGCTCAGGAGGGAGGCCCTGCACTGTGGGAAAAAAACACAAAAGGTGCAGAAATTATTAATGCTTACTACACCATTTATGTTTTGAAAATCCTTATTTCTCTTTTAAACAGGGGATCAAAAGGCACGTCTAGGTGTAGCAGAAATCCAAAGACCTCAAGTACACTCAAGGCATATAATAGGATTGGGTCAGTATGAGACTAGAATTCTAAAAGTTAAAGATGTAAAGCCTTTTCTTTTAACTGCAAAGTCAAGGGCAGTCAAAAAACAAATATTGTTAAACAAGGAAAAGGAGTGTAAACAGCATAAACTAAGTGAAGTCAAGGTAATCCTTTGATAAACAGAGGTTCCCTAGCTCGAAGCTTACCTGTCCGTCGGTACCTCGTCGCGAAAGTGAGCCCGCCCCGGGAGGTACCGAACGGACGGTCTGTTCGTGTATATATGCTGGCGGCTTAATTGTTCGCCGCTGTGCAAGGAGGAGGGGTCCTTACAATTTTAGCGGACCGTTCGATCGCCTGCAGTTCTTTATTACTTGCGCATGCATCGGCAATCAGCATTACTTTCCCGCACCTGCGTGTGCTTGTTATATGAAGGAGACACTACATTCTGCGCTCAAGCACTGTTATTCCTTCATTGTTAGTGCGCAAAAAGACGAACAGTTCTTATAAGGCAGTAAATATTATATGAATACGCCTGTTTTGATAAAAGTATTTTGAGACCCTTTAGAGGTATAGACACTTTGCATTGGTGCTTACAATTATCTTATTCTCAAATTCCCATGTCGGCTATGACAATAATGCGAGGACGATTTCAAGAAATCAAAAATTACACAAATATTAAAGTGAAGATACTTGACCTCAAAGATATTTATTATAAGTATGTATGGGTGATAGTGACATGTTACTAGACCTGTTGCCTTGTACCCCAAACAAACTCTACATTTTTCCTCGACAACTCTCTCAAAGGTTCCATTTTCTCTGCAAAATTCTGTATGAATTTACTGTAATATTCACATAACCCCGAGAATGAAAGTAATTTCTCCTTGGAATCAGGTGATGGTGCTTTAAGAATGGCATCTACCAACGATTTCTTAGGAATCACCCCTTCCTTAGACAATGTATGCCCCAAATATTCAACTGAATCTTGAAACAATTTAATTTTTTTCTCTTTTAGAGTCAGTCCATGAACTTTCAGAATTTCACACACTTTTTCAAGATGTCCCGAATGTACCAGTTTGTTAGGAGAAAAAAATCAATATATCATCCTGAAAACATTTCACAATTGATCCAACCCCATCAAACAAATGACACATAGATCTTTGAAAAACAGAGGCTGCGGACGCTAGCCCAAACAGCATTCTCTTAAATTGAAACAGTCCAAAAGGTGTTATAAACGCTGTCATATGACGAGATTCTTCAGATAACTCCACCTGATGATAGGCTGATCTTAGGTCTAAAGTGGAGAAAATCGTCGCCCCACCCAGCATGCTAACAACTTCATTTATATTGGGTAAAGGATGATAATCCACGAGGATATTAGCATTCAAGGCACAATGGTCTAGACATAACCTTAAAGAATTATCGGATTTTCGTGCTAAAACAATCGGAGAAACCCACTCCGAAGACTCCACCTCTTCAATCACTCTCTCCTGAAGCATGTCTTTTAACTATTTTCCCAGTTCTTCTCTTACATTTAAAGGAGCATTCCTAAGTTTTTGTTTTACTGGAACAGCATTTTTTTTTAATTTGATCATGTGACGGAAACCCTTAAGTCTTCCCAATGAATCTGAGAAAACTTCAGGATAATTTTTTTTAATACTACCAAAATCAACATCATCCAACTCATTCTCTTGTATCATCATGACAGGTTCTTTGTTGCGTGGATTGAGCATTATCCCTAATTTCCACTGATCACATTCCCAGCACATTCACTCCTTCCTTTACGACATATAGTTTAATAAAAGCCGTTCTTCCCTTGAATACAACATCTGACGAAATGTACCCAATGAAATCTATCGTAAAACCATTGAAACATCGTGCTAAAATATCAGAAGGATTCAAATCATTCAAAGACAACATATTTCCATACTTTTCATTAAAATACTCTTCAGTTATAATGGTCCAGGGAGAACCAGAGTCTGCCATCAGATCCAGAGTTACATTGAGAAAGTGCGATGTCGTCGGAAAGAACCCGTTTAGTAAGTTCCACAATTGCTCGTAGAATTGAGCACGCAGCGCGTCTTTTAAAATGTAAACGTTGCAGTAAGGCCAAAACATTGCGGGCAGTAACCACAGAAAATAGGGTTTTTGGTTTAGTAATTTGTTTGAAAGTATCGGCGGGAATATCACTACAAATTATCGAAATAGACAAATGCTCGATATTTCTTCAAACAACCCAAAGTACTTTTTGTAAGAGTCAAATAAGCCCGAGATCATAAAGTAACGTAAAATTGTTGAAATACATTCTTGTTCAGAATTGTGCCTTACTGTTCTATTCCATGAAATGTAGTAGATGACAAAAATTGCTTGTAAAATAGTGAAAAATCCAAAGTATTGCAGAAACAGGTCAGCAACAGAACAAAATCAATAAATTTGTACTGCTCCTGTGCTCCAATATGTCGCAAGTACCAGTTTCCCTTGTCGCCAATGTAAAGAAATCCATGGAAAGCAGATTTCTTAAAGTAAATCCTAAGTTTATTAAGAAGAGCACAGTACATCCATCCAGGCAGAAAAGCAGTTCTATGTGAGGAATACAGATTCTAAAATGACATCACATAAACAGCAGAGCATGTGCCTTCATTTGAAAGAATACAGATTCTGATATTAAAAGGGCAATACATATAAAAGAGAAATGTAACAAGCAGGAATACTGGTGGTGTATTAAAATGTATTATTTATCACATATTAGCAGCAGCAATGTTAATATCTGGTCCTGAAGAAAGCCGCTGATACACAAGTTGATCAACAGGCTGAAACATGTTGACCTCTAAGTGACAGTGGTTCTATATCCATACCACTGTGCTGTTACATTTTAATCCTGTCAGGTAGAACACATTAATAAAACTATTTGGTGATTCTATCTAGGCAGTTTCAATTCACATTTCCATTCTTTTTTCGCACAGCGCTACAAACCTCACTATAACCCATCATCACACATATGGGATTACTATCCTACTCCCTACCAATTAAAAACATCTCTGAGCTCCTTCCTTAAATCTCGAAGTAGTAGCTCCCAGTGGTGACTAGGTTTTCCACCCTGGTAAGGAGGACCCATATGATGAAGCATGTCACCCTCGGGTGAGTGAGGGGTCTTATCCTTAAGGGATGTCTTCCCTTGTGTTTAACACATTTTGTTAGTTTAGAGAGAGATAGGGCAACTATACATATATTGCGTACACATGCATGAGACTGTAGGTGTATAATTTGTTTTTTGAGTCTTCATGAGGAAACATACACCTACAGGTCTATAACCTCTCCCTCCTGACCCCTAATCCACGGTAGTGTTATAAAGAAAACTGGTATCCGACAATTCTTGAACGTAAAACTGTAATTTCATGTTTTTTGCCCGGGAGAAAGCCTTCCAAATGCACTGTGTAATCGGCTGGCATTCCACCTCCCTTCCAATTTACAATACTGATGCAGCGGAGGGTATTTTTCTCTGCTGCCCACATAAGATTTTACTTTTACTCTATTCTGCTCTACAAATCATGCGACCAGCTTGGTCCTCTTATGGATCTTGCTTGTCACATTAGGGGGTAGGGACTCTGAATACCCACTATTGGTTACCCAATGAGGACCAGGAATTGGTAACCAATCTAAAAATTGGTGATTACATTTATATACTTTATTCTAAGAACAAGACTCTAGATATATAAAATAACTACAGGTAATCCGAACCTCCTGAAGAAGTTAAGTCGGGCCAAGATAATATAGACCAGAAGTTCTGCTGCCTTAGTACTAAATAATAAAAGCAAAGCCTACTGTTCTGAAAATAACCTATGATTCTCCTTATTATGCATCACGATCTGAAAGATATGTAATTAGTCTCTGAGAGAAAAACAGTATTGAAATTGGAGATTCAGTCAATTTTTATTCAAGGAAGTATTGTATTAAATTTAGCCACATCAGTTAATACAAGCATTTAAACAATTTTGACAGATGTTGGCATCTAAAGCCTTGTTATAAAGCTACAATTCAAAATACAGATTTTAGAGGAACAATTCCTAATCAGTACAATGAATGTAAAGACACAATTGTCAAGCAACTCTATTGAAAACTGCATTTTGGGAAGCTGCGGTTAGGGAAAGGGAGTCCATAGGAAGTTCTCTCAGAGGACACGGGACCCAGTCAGTTGGCAAGGGAAAATGAAGGTATTAGCAAGCCTTTTGCACGAGTCCATTAAACAGCAGGGGCACGGGGCATCAATTGCTTGGGGCAAGAGGGGCAGAGGCTAGGCTATTAGTTTATCAAGTATAGTTGGTAAAGAGATGCTCTCCGCACGGGCTCTGCATCAGAAGTGTCGCCAAGCAATGAGTCCTTGGTCAGATCTCACCAAAAGCAGAGAGACAAGACAACAAGCGGGTACGAAGAATCAAAGGACATGGGGCAAGAGCAAGGGGCTCAAGATAAGCTGAAGAAGAGCTCACCTTTACATTGCCAATATATGTTAGTAAGTCCGAAGATTATGTCAGTAGTTAACTCATTATGCTGCATTCCAAATGATGATCATGCACTCACGAGGTGTAAAAGCGCCGGGACACCCCCAGGGGTAGCCGTGCACGCAAGAGACCCAAACATAACATAACATAACATAACATAACATAACATAACATAACATAACATAACATAACATAAAAGTAACAAGTCAAGTATCTAGTTCCATTCAAGAATGCACGGGAACTGGCTGTCTGTCCCTGGCATGCAGGTCATTGTACAAAGTCCTACTGACCCATCAACATTCTCATGGGAAAAGAGCGAACGTTGTACTCCCATAAGAACCCTCTTCATAAGTATACAAAGGTAACAGTTGTCATAGACATGTCCATGGGGAATAATCAAAAGAGTTACATGAGAGAAACAGCAGTTTCATCGTTTCCATGCGTCTGAGAGGAATGTGTGAACTTTGCATTTTAACATGAAAGCTTTAAAATTCAAATCCCATAGATATGGGTACTTTCAGAAATATGCGATTTAAAACAATTAATACATTAATAAAACAGTCATTCATTAGATATGTTTCATGTAAATATTCACTTTTAACTGTAGCTTATGTCCTGAGGTGACAACAGCTGACGGACCACATGGAGCAGCGTATTGATTCGACGGGGAACAGCATTTACAACGCAACTTTTACCGCGCACTACCTTTATCACGCAACTTTTACAACGCAAGTCGTTACAACGACTTGCGCTGGGGGGCGCTGTAGGATAGGGAATGGTTTGATTTACTATCCAAAACCTTCCCTACTATCCACGGGGACTGGAGTTGGAATAGTAAATTAAACTATTCACTATCCAGCGCCCCCCAACGCAAGTCGTCGTAACGACTTGCGTTGTAAAAGTTGTGTGGTAAAGGCATGCGTTGTAAAAGCATGCTTAGTAACGACATACATCCGATTCGACAGCTCACTCTCAGCCCCTGCAACCCCATCAAAGCTTTTGCAATCCTGAGGAGCTTGGGAAGGACTGACAATAATAATAATAATGACTTATTAAGAAGATGGTAATGCTGCCTTCTTTAGATTCCTGACTAGTCAGCACCTTGGACAACTGCTCGTCGGAACGAAGCAAAGCAAAGATAACTTCTAGGCATATATTTAGTAACCACTAGAGGGAGCCAAAAGACAAAATATGTTATGTCTTTCCTCTATTAAGAAACTTTAATCAATCAACGACTGGGCAACGGTGGTGACAAAAACATCTATTCATTTACTAATTGGTTTATGTATTTACATTTTTTCTTCTCTGACGCTGCTGCACCTGAAAGACATTAGTGTGTTTTACACAGAATAGCTGCTCTTATTGCCTGTAAACCCTTCATTTCTGCAGGCAGTCCTGGAGGGCTGCCAGTTGACCCGTGAATGACGCAGTACAATTTCTACAGGCGGCCTTGACATTAATAGAACTGTCCACATCTTTAACTATCCTTGGCCCAGCGTTGCTATAACTGTGCAACAGAAGAGGAAGACTATCCCTAATTAATACACTAAGCTGCAAAGCCTAGGGTTTCAGCTGTAGGGGTACAGAGAGCTCGTGCTAGCGAGGAACCAGGCACTAAACTGAACAATTGCCAATACTGTTGTCCTCAATTCAACTTATTTGTCACAGCACATTGGAATTAAACCAAACATGGGTCCAAGACTTATAATTCAGTCTGAATAAATAATTATTTTTATTAGGTCACTGAAAATACATTTGTCAATTATTTATTATCATTTACACACATTTTACATCCCTACAATCAACAAAAGCACACATGTTATAAAATGAATGATAACTACAACTAAATACAATCCAAAACATTTGCTCCCAATCATTCAACACATTATGCACTCACACTGTGACTTTCACACCAGAACACAAGAATCTATTTACATGGACAAATTCAAAAATCCTTATATATAACACCATAGAATTTTTTTTTTTGGAGGGGCGTGGCCAAGATGGAGATGGAGTGAGACGTGTAGTGAAGTCCCTCCGGCGCCAACATCTGCTTAGCTTTGTTTTAGCCCCCGGAGCAGCGAGCTATCGGCGCCCCTCCTGCCTGCTGTGAGTCCCGGTACAAAGGGGCACGATCCGGTTGCGAAGTTTTGACCTCCGGAGGTACAGAGACGGTGGTGTCTTGCCGCGTACGCTGCGGCGTAGTGAGGCCTAGAAATCCCCGGCCTCGAGTACGAGGTGGGGCCGGACATCCAGCGCTGCGGCACGAAGAGCGGGCGCCGGCAGAGGGCCATGTGCAGAAGTGGCCCCGGCTCGACCAGCGCTGTGCTCACCTTCTCCCGGCGGGTGCCGCGGGGGGCCCTCAGACATGTGGAGCATTGCCGGTCAGCTGCATCGGAGCCTGCAGGAGTAAGCCGGGCGCGGCGGCCTACGGGGACGACCGGAGCCGCTGCCGCACTGCCCCTCCCCCCCTCCTCGGTCAGTGAGCCAATTTAGCAGTCGGAACTACCTTGCTGCTGTGGGCTACCGTGACTTTGGTGGCTTGCTGGGGACGCCCGGGGGTGCTGCCGCGCCGCCCCTCCCCCATCTTCGGCTGGTGGGCCACGCTGCTGCGGGGAGCCGCCATTGGAGTGCCCAGGCCTGTGACTGCCCGACGCACCTGCAAGATGGCAGGAGATCCTTCCCGACACCGCGGTTCTACGGTGAGCCCTCCGACGCCGAGGGGGTTCCCTGAGGGCCTGTGCCTTGGGGTTGCCCTGCCTGTCGAGGAGCCTGGATTGGCGCTGAGGAGTGCAGGCCGCAGAGAGATCACCGGCGGCTGTTGGACTATGGGCGCTGGCTGTGAGTGACTGTAGCACGAGGTGCCCCGGTCCCCTGGAGAGCCTGGATGGCATGGTGGCTCCCATCGGCTGGACACATCCTGGGCGACTTGTTCCCCAGATTCTCCCGCGGTGCCATTCCAGGCCGGCTCTGATATAGAGGCTTGGTAGCTCATGTGGTGCGGTAAATTTGCATAGGCGTTCGGATGGTGTGAGAGGTGACGAGCGACATATGCCACGTGGGGAGCACAATACTTACCAGAGGACTGCTGTAGCCTACATCTTGCACCTGGGCCAGGAATTAGACAGTGATGGTGTAAATTCGGGCCTGTAGCGCAATGGAGTGGCGGACGGAGGTCCCTCGCCCTGACTACCCGAGCGAGCAGCGGCGACGCAATGTCCTCCACACAGCGTAAAGGGAAGCCCGGTAAGGATGCCCCTTCAAAGGGATCCCAGCAGGCGGCGTCCCCTGGGCCTAGCGTATCGCCTAAGCCGAAGGATGATGAGGCCCCCGCAACCAAAGCCTTCATGATGGAACTTTTCACTTCCATTTAGGAGGACATCTCTAAACTTCGTTCTCAGCTGGCTTCGGACCTTCACGAGGTGAGGAGGGACGTGGACGGTATCGGAGAGCGGGTAGCTACTTTGGAAGATCACGACCTGAGTGTGGCGAATGACGTACACCAACTGCAGCAAGATGTGATCCGGCTCACGGAACAGAAATTTGACCTCCAGGCACATGCGGAGGATTTGGAGAATCGCTCCCGCCGGAACAACATCCGCATAAGTGCAGTACCCTGGGACGGGGAAGCAGGTGATTTACGGGGATATGTTTTAGCACTCTTCTTGCAGATCCTGGATGATGAGGACCTACACGAAATCAAGATGGACAGGGTCCACAGGGTTGGACTGCCTAGACGTGGAGGGGGTCCCCCACCTGATATTTTGGTCTGCGTCCACGACTTCCAACTGAAGGAGCGCATTCTTCGAAAGGCACGGAAGATCCAGTCGTTGCAGTTCCGAGATCACCACCCCCAATTATACCAGGACTTGGCGGCATCGACACTCCAAAAAAGGTGTGAGTTTCGTCCTGTGACTACCTTTTTGCGGGAACACAACGTGTCCAACTCCTGGGGCCACCCCTTCCGCCTCATTTTCAGGTGGCAGAACAGATTGGCACAGATCCGATCTCTTCAGGTAGCGAGGGACCTCCTGGGCCTTGATGACACGGCCCCCTCCCCGGATGGCGGAAGCTCCCCGTCGCGGCGAAGACGGTGGTCCTCCTCATGGCAGAGAGTGGGTCGGGAGACGAATCGGAGAAGACCTGATCGTACGACCAGCCTACAGGAAAGGGGGGCAGCGGTTGCCTCTGTGGCCTCGGCGACGGTGGGGACATCACAGCATAGTTCCGGGGCGGCCTGAGCCCTGAGACGATGGTTGCTTGGCACCGGAGGGACACGTATCTTCAGGTACCGTGGGTAATTTTGTACTTTTTGGGAAGACACCTCGGTCCGGTCCCTTGGGGGCAAACCCTATGGTGCCCCGCCCTCACCCCCTGGAGGTGGGGTCAGCGGGGGGGTAGTGGTGGTGACAGGATTGTTTGGATGGCTGCATTTTTTGATTCATGATATGTAAGTGATGTGTTTTCGGAAGGTATGCGTTGGGCTCCTGGGGCTCTAGGAATTTCCTCTTTGACTGTGAGGTCTTGGGGTGGCTATATGGGAGGAACCTCAGTTATGCCGAAATGCGGGGAAGGGCAATGGAGTTTGGGGCTGCATGGCGGGGGGGTCGGGGTACACTGGAGGAATGCAGAGAGACCGACTGACCGGTGTCCTCCTGCCCTTGGGCATTTATGAATGTCTCTATTGTAATGCATCAACTTTAGTCGTCAATGGTGGATGTAGAGGGGAGGGGCAGGGTGGGGTGGTAGTAGCGGGAGTGGGGTTGTTGCCTAATAATGCCTCTTAGTATTGGGACATGGAATGTGATAGGCCTGAATTCCCTGCAAAAATGTCAGAAGGTGTGGAAATATGTGAATGATCACCAGCTTGATGTCGTGGGCCTACAGGAGACTCACTTGGCGCGTAAGGATGAGCTTCGCCTCCGGCACAGACTTTTCCACCTCATTTATAGATCATCTGCTTCTCTTTCGTGTGACCCTTCACTTTCAGCCTATGGGTGTGCACAGCGATAAGGAGGGCCGCTGGTTGATGGTGAAGGGTCTGGTCCATGGTAGATTGTGCACCTTCTTGGTGGTGTATGCCCCTAATGCGGGACAGAATAGCTTTCTTCAGGACCTGCTGCGGAAGGTAGGAGACTTTGTTGAGGGACACCTGTTTCTATTGGGGGACTTTAACTTAGTGTGGAGTAGAGAGATGGATAGCTCTGGTACCCAAAGGGCTGATGCAGGTTTGTTTTCTGCTGAGACACAGCGGCTTCTTGGTGAATTGGGCTTAATCGATGGTTGGCGTTCCATGCACCCCTGTCCCGAGATTACACCTTTTTCTCCCATGTCCGCCACTCCTACTCTCGTCTGGACCACATTTTCCTGAGTCAAGCTCTCAGAGGAGATGTCCGCGACTCTAGTATATTCCCGCTATCTGTTTCTGACAATAGTCTACTCGTGATCGGCCTGCGCTGGTCACCGGTAGGTGACGGACAACGCAAGTGGTACTTCCCGGCTGCGCTAGTCAGGGACGACACTTCCAGTAAGGAATTACGGAAGGCTATTAAGGAATTCTTTGCTCTGAACCCTGTGTCAGATACGTCGATATCCACCACCTGGGACGCCTTTAAGGCGTCAGTAAGGGGCACTTGCTTCGCTCTCAATGCTAGCCTCAACAAAATGCGGCGAAAGGAACGAGAGGAGCTGGAAATAGAACTTGCAGCCCTTGAGCAAGCCCATAAACTAAATCCTTCTAGATTGACCCTTCGTCCCTTGACGGCGGTAAGGGGGAAACTGAGGGCCCACTACAACAATAGAGCAGAGTTCACCTTGATGAGACTACGGCACCTCTCGTACTCCCAGGGGAATAAGGTGGGGAGACACCTGGTTTGTCAGCTTCGGGACAAGAGGGAAAGGGACTACATAGGAGGTATTCAAGATTCGATGGGAGATCTACAGCACCGTGATGAGATTAAGGCTGATCTCTGTGGCCGCTTCCATGCGGAGCTCTATGCGTGGGACACGCTCGACTCTGAAGACCAGCGGGAGTATCTACAGGATCTACCCATACAGCAGGTTTCCAAGGAATGGAACAATCTGCTTGCTGCCCCGTTCACTAGCAGCGAAGTGCTTGATGCCATTAAAAACCTGAAGCTTCATAAAGCTCCAGGACCAGATGGCTATACCGCCCTCTTTTACAAAACGTATGCAACCGAAGTGTGCGACTTTCTGGTCTCCCTTTTTAATAACATGGCTGACTCTGGCGCTACATCCGGTTCGCTGGCTGAGGCTGTAATTTCAATTATCCCTAAGTCGGGGAAGGACCCCACTCAATGCTCTTCGTATCGCCCGATAGCCCTCCTCAAAATCGACGCCAAGCTGTACTCCTCGATCATTGCAAGTAGGCTACAACATCTGATGCCGGCACTCATACATCCGGACCAATCTGGATTCATTAAGGGCCGTCAGACCCATGATAATACGAGGCGGGTTGTCCACTTGATAGAGAAAGCTAACAGGTTCCAGATACCGGCGGTACTCATAGGCCTCAATGCTGAAAAAGCTTTCGACCGTGTGAACTGGGGCTTCCTGTTCCACACTGTAGCTGCCTTTGGCTGCCTTTGGCTTCTGGGATAAGTTCATCTCGATGGTGAAAGTGAACTACAGCAGCCCCAGCTCTAGAGGGGCGGTGAACAGCCACCTGTCTGCATTTTTCTCACATTCCCGTGGCACCAGGCAGGGCTGTCCTCTTTCCCCCCTGCTTTTCGCCCTGAGCATTGAACCATTGGCGTTAGCAGTACGGGAACACGATGGAATACGGGATCTTCCCTTTACCGGAGAGCAGCACAAAATTTCCCTCTTTGCGGATGATGTGCTGCTCTCTATCATGGACCCGGCACACTCTCTACCACACGTCCAGAGGGTGTTATTGCGCTTCGAGGAGGTGGCCAGATTCAAGGTCAATTACTACAAATCCTATGTTCTAAATCTCACGCTTTCACCTGCGGAGGTGGATCAAGTGCGGCCTCTCACCCTGCTAGCCTGGGCCTCCAGCTCCATCATATATCTGGGGATCCGTTTCACGCCCACGATTGAGAAGCTGTATTCCGCGAACCTTCCACCGTTGCTGGCAAAGACCCGGGCAGACTTGGACCGCTGGAAGCCAAAATATATATCGTGGCTGGGCAGAATTCACGCCATTAAAATGGTCCTCCTCCCCAAATACCTGTACCTCTTTCAGGCGCTCTCTATTCCTCTGGACGTAGAATTCTTTCGACGCCTTAAAACCCAGATGCTCCGTTTCATCTGGCAGGGGCGAGCGCGGTTCTCCTTCGCAACTTTGCGACGGCCACGGGGGGAGGGAGGTGTGGGCCTTCCCGATATGCATTTGTATTACAAAGCAGCACAATTACGAGTAATGGTGGAATGGTCCCAACAAACCTCGGAGAAACACTGGCTTCACATGGACAGGAGTGTCGCGGGTAGATCAATCTGGGACCTGGCTTGGAAACCCAAGAAAGACAGACCCAAGAACGCCTTCATTAGTACTCCCACCAGTACCACCCTGAAGGTCTGGGATACGTTGGCCACTGATAAACGTTGGACTACGTTTCCATCCCCGTTCACGCCCATACACTTTAACCCGGCCTTTCCACCAGCACTGCGGGAGGGGGGCTGTAGGGCTTTAACCCACCTATTTCACGGCTATACTCCACTTTCCTTTGATAACTGTATGAGGGACTACGGAGTCCCACCGTCAGAGCGATTCCACCATGTCCAGCTGCTACATTGGGCCATGTCACCTGGGGTCCTCGATGCGGCTACGAGACCTCCCTCGCCCTTTGAGGCCTTCATCCTCCGGACCTCTGCCATAAAGGGTGTCGTTTCCTTTCTTTACCAGCTACTGCTTACTTCAGCAGTGTCGCCACGTCCCTGCTATATGGGACAATGGGAGGAGCTCCTGGGATGGAACATTTCAGACAAGGAATGGTCGGCCCTGTGGCGCGATATTGCTACGTACAATCATTCGTTGGACTTGAGGGAGGCCCACCTTAAGACGCTCATGGACTGGTACTTGTACCCGGCCAAGCTCCATCGCATAATCCCGGCCACTTCAGATAGATGCTGGAGGGGCTGTGGTCTGCTTGGGGATTTCCGCCACATTTGGTGGGACTGCCCGATTATCCGCCCGTATTGGGAAGAGATTCTTTCCCATATTAAAGAGATCCTTGGTTACCCGGTAGCGGACTCTATGGCCTATGTGCTACTGGGTCTCCGAGACCCCATTCTTGAACATCAGACGCGTGCGGACAAACAAATCCTGTGGCTCTGTCTTGGAGCTGCCAAACTTACGCTAGGGGCAGCCTGGAAAAAATCGAAGGCCCCAGCGATCTCCCTGTGGCACGCAAAGCTTTGGAAACTGCTTAGCATAGAACGAGTAGCGGACATCTTCCTGGGCAACTTCAAAAACTTTTAGTACCGCTGGGGCCCCTTGGTCCGCTTTCTTTCAAAATGTTTACCATCTGCAGTTTGCCCATCCTCAGTACGAGCGCTCCACCTATTCCAGGTCTAACAGAGGAGCCACAATGAATGACTGATGTGTGTTGTTGTCACCACCACTAAGGGGGGGGGGGGGGGGGGGTGGGAGGAGTGGGGGGGGGTTAATGTACTTTGTTAATTACCTTTTTGAGGCACCCACATAGATGAACGAGGCCTTTCATATCCAGACACAATAACTATGTGTGCACATGCGGCTACTCCACCTATTGCTGCACTTCCAACTGGATGGATTTCTGGTATTGTGCTCACGCCTGGACTGCTCCATTGCCCTATGGCACTGCCCTTCTGCGCTGTCCCGTGGCAGCTTGCTATTGCTTGACACCTTTGCTATTTGCCTCTACTTGTGCCCCCTGCGTGGGACGATGTGCGGGATTGTCGCTGTTTTCTTTCTGTTCTTTCTAATAAAATTAAAATAATTTTAAAAAAAAACCATTTTTTGATACTTGTATTTTTTATAAACAAGGATGCCTATTTTTGAGATCTTATGGCGTACAAAATAGCGGTCTACGCGTTTCGAACTCCAAACTGGTTGGGAGTTCTCATCAGGACCTCATGGCTTTTATTTTAGAAGAGCCAGAACAATCAACTCAACGTGGAGCATTTCAGCCCACATATCAATGGCACCTCTAAGAAGTGGATTTTATGCAGGGACTTGGTCACAGTGTCTTTTTTATGTAGTATTTCGGGGTGAAGACACAGCTGATCAAACGCAGCGTGTACCATCAACTGTGAGACGCGTCGAAAGAATCCCAGGAAGAAAAAACTGGGAGCCTTCACCCTAAAATACTATATAAAAAAGACACCGTGACCAATTTGTTCATGTAAATAGATTCTTGTGTTCTGGTGTGAAAGCTTTTGTTGATTGTAGGGATGTAAAATTTGTGTAAATGATAATAAATAATTGACAAATGTATTTTCAGTGATCTAATAAAAATAATGATTTATTCAGACTGAATTATAAGTTTTGGACCAATGTTTGGTTTTATTCCTGTGACAAATAAGTTGAATTGAGGACAACAGTATTGGCAATTGTTCAGTTTAGTGTTAGGTTAGTGGCTTGGCCTTACTGTTGGGAGCCCGTACCCAGTAGTGTTTTCTAAGCGAGGAACCAGGGACATCGAGGGACCACCGGCAGAGCAACACACGCCTGCTGTGCTCCCTTTTGAGCCACATTTTCACCAACCACGAGCTTCCACAAAAGGGTCAAGTCTCATTGCAGGTAGTTGTGGCCCTCATCAGCTGCCCGTGCAGCATCCTGGGAGTCCCACAACACAGCAGTCTTTCCCGCCTCTAGCTCAAACGGCACAGGTGTCCAGCACCATGCCGCCTTAGGTGAGTCATGGGGGAGTCAGGTCCTGGGACGTGGGGCTAGCTGGACCATTAATATAACTAAGTACACAGATTGCCAGTCACACACTTGCTTAAATGCTCTATTTTTGAGGGAACAAACCATAAGAGGCTTCCTGGTTCGTACGGGTATATCACTCAAACCCTTTTATTATTTATTTGTTTTTTGTCTTTTTTTAGGTATTGATGTATGAAAGGAACACCATATCGTTTTGTACACCTTATTTACAATTATTTACAATTCGCGATTATTTACAACACAAACACATACACATAACTAGTTGTATTATACAAAGTGAATTGCTCTGATATATATACACTCAAATATTCATACTACGAAGAAAAAATCATCCGTAATTCCATAAAGACCAGTCAAAAGTATAAACTTGATGACAATCATAAATCAATGAACTACAGTTGAATGTAGGCAGTTCAAAAAAGGAAAAATAGACTTCAAATTAATTCATTCAGTCCATTCAACCAATAAATGGGTAATCTTTTTACGCCAACGCGTTTCGAATCCGGTATGGCAACTCTACGGATTCTCATCAGGGCTCTGTCTTAATACGGGATATCTGCAAGTGTATAAAATAAAACTTGTTTTAGCTACATTTCTGGCAGTTGTTTAGCTTCCAACTACATTTAACTCGGATTCCTCATATTACTTGTTGAACCAGCAGCCGCTGGTCAAGGGTAGGGTATTAGTTCTGACTGAGTTTCTTTTCTTTTCGGGATCTAAAAACAAACGCAGGTATCATGACCTGTTCTTGCTCACTTTCTAAGACCAGAATGGGGCACATATGTTATCAACATACCTTACTGGATCATGCTCGTGATCCTACGTTTCCACCAAATTGGAGTTAATTTTCAGTCTTGTATTACAGCCTGAAAATAATGAGAATAACGTTTTACGCGCTTTTTATGCACAGACGGAGAGAGTATGGCACTCGTTGCTCTACTCGGCATACCTGCTCTGAGGGATTCCTCGCTTGGGCTGTTCATGTTCTAATCGGTTGCAGCGGTAAACACTTTCTAACCATGTAGGCACCGCTTTCCTCAGTCCTTATTATTTGTGCTCGCTTTCCCTAGAGGAAATAACAGCGTTTTATTAGGTTTCTGGGGCTACTGCAATATTGGTGGCAAATCAAACCCATATTAGCTCTAGACTTACTTGAACAAGCTGTGACTCGGCATCTAGCTCTCATTCACTTAGTTTGGCAGCCATGTTGTAACATGGTTTTGGACCTACTTATAGCTACTTGCTTGGCGGCCATCTTAGAGTGGGGTCGCTAGAGAAAGCTCTCATTCACTTAGTTTGGCAGCCATGTTGTAACATGGTTTTGGACCTACTTATAGCTACTTGCTTGGCGGCCATCTTAGAGTGGTTTCGCTAGAGAAGGCTATCATTTAGATGTGAAAAAAGGTGAATTTAAACCACATATGAAAACATGCGCGCAATTACCATCGACCCTTTCTTTTGGAGGCACTATACTAGATAAAGCTCACACTCTAGATATTTCAGAAAGCGAGTTGAGCCCGCTGAGTGCGCTATTAAACTTAAGTATAAGGTAGGCCTCTTTTTTTAGTAGAAGTTTATCATGGTCAATGGGTCTAGACTGTTGCAGAACATATAGAATTGACCACTTTAAGTCATTCTCAGTGTGTTTATTTTCAATGCAATACTCCACCATAGGTGCAGTAAGCACTTTATTCTTGATTCTAGACTTATGTTGCATCATGCGCATATTCACTTGTTGTGTTGTCTTGCCTATGTAAATCTTATTACATGGGCAGATGACTACATACACAACATTTCGTGTTTTACAATTTGAGAAACTTAAGTGTTTCCACTTAATATTCCCATGTTGGAATTCCTTCCCTTCCACAGTAGTCCCACAGGCCACGTATGTCCCACATTGATGATGTCCCTCAATGGGTTTCATTCCCCATTGAGACAATAGGTCACTCTTAGGTTTGGGTAATGCAATCTCGGCTCGGACAAGATGTTGTCCGATGCTCCTGTTCTTACGATACGCGAAAAGAGGACGGGGAAATGGACAGTCCAGGTTTTCTAGTAGATGCCAATTTTTTAACACGGTTTGTCTGAATTTGTTTGTGTCAGGCCCAAATGTGGTGACACAGACCATCCGGTCTAGTTCAGCCTTTGATTTTGTTTGTAGCAAACATTCACGTGGTGTACATCGTGCCCGCTTGAATGAGTTTTTTAACAGTTTTTTCGGATAACCACGGCTTTCCATTTCGTGACAGAATGTGTCAGCGTGTCTTTCATACTCTGACAACTCCGTGCAGTTTCTCCTGATACGGAGCAGTTGGCCATAGGGCAAGTTAGCCTTCAAGTTCCTGGGGTGGTCACTTTGGTGGTGCAGTATTGTGTTTTTATCAGTCTGCTTCTTGTACAAAGAGGAGACCAACTTCCCGCTTGAACATGTGATTTCCACATCCAGGAACGTCATTCTTGTGTCACTGATCTCAATAGAAAATTTAATGTCTGGATGTTTGGAATTAAGCCATCCATGAAATTTCATCAACTCCGTGTGGCTCCCCTGCCACAGGAGCCACACATCGTCGATATATCGTAGCCATTGCTTAATGTGACTGCAATATGGGTTATCCTTTTCAATAAATTTCTTCTCATATTCTGCCATATACAATATGGCCATCTCAGGAGCATAGGGGCATCCCATAGCAGTCCCTTTGGTCTGCATAAAGAACTGCTCATTGAATCGGAAGTAATTTTTGCGCAACGCTATTTCTGCCAATTTGAGAATAAAGCTGGTAGGGACTCGATGTGGTCTTGCACGAGCTTCTAAATAAAGCTCAATTACTTCCAATGCCTCTCCCTGGGGTATTTGAGTATAAAGGGACGTGACGTCCATTGTCACAAGCAATTGTGATGCAGGATTAAAATCAGTCCCTTCTACTTTGACGAGGAAATCCATTGTGTCTCTGAGATATGATTTAACAGAGCTAACAAAGGGCTTCAAGAAAAAATCAACATATTTCGCAAGTGGTTCCAGGCAGGAATCGCACCCAGAAACAATGGGTCGTCCTGGCGGCTCATTTAGACTTTTATGGATCTTGGGGAGGAAGTACAGGATTGGAGTCCTGGGATATTTTTTGATTAAAAATTCACCTTCTCTCACACCAACATAGCCTTCATCTAACCCTATTTTAACAGTATCTGCTATCAGTCCCTGAATGTTTTTGACCGGATCTTCCTGTAGGGTTCTATACCAAACAGTGTTGCTCACCTGTGTATTGGCTTCAGCAAGATATTGTTCTCTTAGCCAAAGGACTACAGCTCCGGCTTTGTCGGCCTGTTTCACAACTATCGACGTATCATTCCTCAAGTCATGTAGTGCACTTCTCTGTCCTTTACTCATATTCTGTTGGAAATATTTTTTATTTCTCTCTAGTTTGTCAATTGAGGAAAGCATGATTTGTTCGAAGGCATAAACCTGTTTAGGCATTTTTTGACTAGGTATGAAGGTCGATTTATTACGTAACCCTGTAGTTTCTTTTTCTATCATAGGTGGCTGATTGGCAAAAAAGGCCCTCAGTCGAATTTTGCGACAAAATTCTATGGTCTCTAACTTCATTTGGGTAAAGTCTGTTTGTTGACGAGGTACAAATTTTAGTCCAAGATTTAGTACGGATTCCTCATCTTTTGTGAGTGTTTTGTCTGATAGATTGACTATTGTGGATGGCGCCTTTATGAGTTGTAAAAATTCCTCCTTGTCCGCATCTCCCATGGCACCTTGAATCTGGTTTTTCCTTGCTGGTCCTTCTCTAAAAAAGACACCTGCTTTTTATTTTGGTTTCCTCGCGTATCAGAGCCCGATGAGTCTGATGATGATGAGGTTTCCGAAAAGGTTATAAACCTATATCGGGACCTCCCCTGATAATTACGCAATGCTCCCCTTGACTCAGGCTGAGTATAGTACTCGTCCTTCAGAAATGGATATGCTTTCTCGAGCGTTAATGCCTTAGAGTCTCTCTCGTATTGTGCGATTTTATTATTCAGTGTGTTATCTTTAAATGTAGACATTTCTTTGTCTATTTTTTCTAATAGCGCTTTAGCGTCAGAAATTGTGGGACTGTCTTTTATCGCCTGGGTTAGTGTTTCTATTTCCTCGAGTTCTTTTAAGCTGATTCTTTGAGCAGTTTCTATCGTATGGACCATCAGGTCCCTACTGCATTTCGATTAATACAGCTAAATCCCTTTCTGTATTCAGTGTCCTCGGTAAAGATCACAGGGACATTCTTCACCTGTAACCCCCAGGGAATAGTTCCACCTCTCAAATGTTTTAATAGAAAATGCCCATGTAGTTCTGTCCGTAAGTGTTTCTTACTCAGCCTTATTAGTTTGTCCGATTCGTTTTGCTGTTGAGCCGAAGAGCTCAAAGCAACATTCGAGAATGCAGAGGAAGCAATCAGATTCTGTATCCTTTCTTCACTAAACGAAAAGGTGTTCCTCTCAGCCATTCCTTTTTGGAAGGATAGAATATCCCTCCTGTTTTAATCTTAAAGCCAGAAGGCAACCTGAATTAATCGTGTGCCCTTGAAACTCTCGCGGGGGTGTCCCGCTCTAACGTTTGAAGAATGGGGGAGTCAGGTCCTGGGACGTGGGGCTAGCTGGACCATTAATATAACTAAGTACACAGATTGCCAGCCACACACTTACTTAAATCCTCTATTTTTGAGGGAACAAACCATAAGAGACTTCCTGGTTCGTACAGGTATATCACTCAAACCCTTTTATTATTTATTTGTTTTTTGTCTTTTTTTAAGTATTGATGTATGAAAGGAACACCATATCGTTTTGTACACCTTATTTACAATTATTTACAATTCGCGATTATTTACAACACAAACACATACACATAACTAGTTGTATTATACAAAGTGAATTGCTCTGATATATATACACTCAAATATTCATACTACGAAGAAAAAATCATCCATAATTCCATAAAGACCAGAGTCAAAAGTATAAACTTGATGACAATCATAAATCAATGAACTACAGTTGAATGTAGGCAGTTCAAAAAAGGAAAAGCAGACTTCAAATTAATTCATTCAGTCCATTCAACCAATAAATGGCTAATCTTTTTACGCCAACGCGTTTCGAATCCGGTATGTCAACTCTACGGATTCTCATCAGGGCTCTGTCTTAATACGGGATATCTGCAAGTGTATAAAATAAAACTTGTTTTAGCTACATTTCTGACAGTTGTTTAGCTTCCAACTACATTTAACTCGGATTCCTCATATTACCTGTTGAACCAGCAGCCACCGGTCAAGGGTAGGGTATTAGTTCTGACTGAGTTTCTTTTCTTTTCGGGATCTAAAAACAAACGCAGGTATCATGACCTGTTCTTGCTCACTTTCTAAGACCAGAATGGGGCACATATGTTATCAACATACCTTACTGGATCATGCTCGTGATCCTACGTTTCCACCAAATGGGAGTTCATTTTCAGTCTTGTATTACAGCCTAAAAATAATGAGAATAACGTTTTACGCGCTTTTTATGCACAGACGGAGAGAAAAATAGAGGATTTAAGTAAGTGTGTGGCTGGCAATCTGTGTACTTAGCCTTAGGTGATTCAGGCACGCCACAGGGAAGAGCACCAGAGAGTGAGCACTGTGACCCAAGCCCGCCGGCCCACCTGCCTCACGACTGTTGACACATGTGGTCTAAGCGATCCTAGCGTCTTCTCCCACCACCGCCTGGCGCACCAAGGCCATCCACTGAGGCAAAGCACCCTCGCTGTGTCACCCTGAGCCCCCACTGCTTCCACAATGGGAGATCAGTACAATGAGGCGCAAGCCCCTGCACCAGCGTCCACGCACCACCCTCCTTCCAGAGACCTACCTCCATTCAGCAAGGCAGTGGATCCTGCCATGGCGTCACCAAGGTTAGCAAATCTGGCATGGCCGTCTGGACAACTTTTTCATTGTAACCAGGGAGATAGACGGAGCAGTGAAACGCTCGCTGCTTCTACACTATGCAGGGGAGTAAATATACCTTCAAGCATCTTCCTAACACAAGGCCTCCTGAGGACTACGCTTCAGCAGTCGCTGCCCTAAACGCACACTTTAACCCTCAGCTGAATCCAGACTTTTAACATTTCAAGCTGAGGCAAGCGAAGGCATAGGATGGTGAGTCAGTGAATGCTTTCAATGCATGGCTGTGGGAATTTGCTAGTACTTACCTCGTGGGAGACAGCCTCAGAAGAAATCAGGGCCCAACTGATCCTGGGAATATGCAGCAAGGTCCTGCGTGGCCTGATACTCAGACAGTCAAACATAACCACGAACGATATTTTTGTGCTGGCACGCTCTCATGATCTCCCAGCAGCACGGGCAGAAAAGATGGACCTTGAGCTAGAGCGCGGCACAGACAAAGGTGCTGTTGACAAGACTGAAAGAGCTGACGCCGTCCAACCGAAAGACAAGGCCCACAGACCACCAGATCGCCAGACACACACACCGAAGAATCAGTGCGGTATTGCGGGTATGAAGAACACCCCCAACAGTCATACCCAGCACAAAGGAAGACATGCACTAACTGTGGTATCGCAAACCACTTCGCTTAAGTGTGCCACAAGAAAACACAGCGCAAGGACGGGAACAGGCTCAAAAACATGCTGAGGATGGTATGCCAGCTATTGTGTGTCTCATCGATGTCCCCACCAGGGGGAAAGAAGAAGGAACACACAGTCTAAGTTTGAGGATGAGGAACAAGACGTACTTAGTCTTGTTCACCCAAGCCCTGAAGAGTTAAAGGCGGCCTCGGCCCCTATGCATGGTGCAGATCGCAGGGTCAGAAGTCAATGCGGTAATCAATACTGGAGCGTCACTGACAGTCATGGGGATCCAGCAATATAACAAGCTGAGGCCAAAACCCAAGCTCAGACTGTCAAAAATGAAGATCTTTGCATACGGGAGCAGCTTACCGCTATCCCTACGAGGCAAGATGACCGTGCCAGTAAGATCCGACTACACTGAAATCACGATCGATATTCATGTTATCAACCAGGAGGCAGAAACGCTGTTAAGCAGTCACACGGCAGAAGACCTGGTACTGGTGACATTCGCCAGGAGTGTACAGACGGAACTGACCAGAGAACTACTCAGCCAGTTCAAAGACCGATTAAAGGGGTTAGGATGAATAAAGAGAGCCCTAATCAAATTACACATAGACCCGCCTGTCACACCGACAGTGCTAAGGCACAGAAGGATCCCTTTTCACCTCGGGCCGCTGGTAGAAGAAGAGCTACAGAAGCTTGAAGACCAAGGGGTCATGAAGAAAGTGTCCAGACCCACTCCATAGGTGTCACCCATGGTGATCGCAGAAAAGCCTCACCAACCGTGGAAGATCAGACTTTGCATTGACATGCGCCTTCCCAACAAGGCCATTCGATGCGAATGTCACATAATGCCGACCATGGATGACATTGTGGCCGACTTGAATGGATCCAGATGGTTTTCTAAACTGGACCTGAATGCATTTTATCATCAATTAGCTCTTGCTAAAGACTGTCGCTGCATAATCACATTCAGCACCCACTTTGGCCTTCAGAGGTATAAACGGCTGAATTTCGGCATATCGATGGGGTTCTAGGCATGACTTTCATATGCCCTTCCTCACCATTACCCAGTCACTGACGTCGTGACACTATTCCTGCTGTGTCACAGATGCTTCTCCAACCTGGTGAGACACAGAATGTACCACATCAGCCAAATCTTTGCAATAGTCCAGTATAAGATCGTCTGTTATGTTCACAAGAGCCTTGGCAAGCACAGCTGGCTGTCTCATCGCTCTCCCCTTGATGATATGATTTTATGAGGCAATAATCCTATTCTCCTATCTTGAAACTTCACAGACTTATCAACACCAGCGGTAATGCATCAGGCCATCTCAAAGACGTAGAAGCACACATCTTTGACAATCTCAACTTTATTGTGCCGTTAATCTGCTCCACTAATCCAGAAGCCTCTGTACGGTAATTGCAATGGAGTTTCTGCTCAACTTGTAATGCTGCAGATAACATCTTTAGGACCTCATTGTTAAAATGAGTTCCTCTATCTTACTCAATTGAAGTCTGGAAGCCAATCATTGGAATCAACTCTCTCAACAACAGTTTAGCTACTGTGAGACTGTCATTTCTTCTTTTCGGGTACACTTCCACCCATCTTGAAAAGATACAAACAATCCCCAAAATGTACTTCAATCCATTGCAAACATTTAAGAAATCATCATCCGTATCACTTTATTCTCCATTATTTATGAAGTTTGTATTGTCTGACTGTAAATGTTTCTTTTTCTCTTTTTGTTTACACCGAATCTGATTTCCTACGTCTATGACAGGGTACATTCTCACTCCCTTCATAATGTCAGCTCTCCAAGCTTTCTGTTGTGCACCCCACTTAGAGGATGCATAGGAAACCATAGCCAAACTATGTAGAAAAGTTAAATCGGGCTCCCCTGCAGACCCCATGAGGCCTACCCAATTTATGGAATCACTCGATTTTTTTCTACCTTCTCTGGCCTCCATACTGAATCTCTCCTTCTCATCAGCTAGTGTCCCGACAGCCTGGAAACAAGCATGGGTTTCACCTATCATCAAGAAACCCACCCTAGACCCTTCCAAACCGAAAAATTTTCGACCCATTTCACTGCTCCCATGGCTGTCCAAACTTGCAGAGGCCCATGCAAACAACGTCCTGTCCCAACATATGGACCAAAACAACATCCTGGACCCATCCCAAAACGGGTTCAGACCGGGCCACAGCACGGAGTCTGCCCTCCTGGCTACGACTGAACATCTCCGGACGATTCTCGATGCCGGTCAGAGTGCTGCGCTGATTCTTCTTGACCTCAGCGCAGCCTTTGACACAGTATCCCATAACATCCTACTCAATCGTCTGGAGACAGTAGGGGTCTCCGGTCATGCCCTGAAATGGTTCTGTTCCTTCCTGAAGGACAGATCCTTCCGGGTGTCAGCTCCCCCATTTTTATCAAAGCCCCATCCCATTGGACAGGGAGTTCAGCAGGGCTCTGCACTGAGCCCATCCCTTTTTAATCTTAACGTGCAACCACTTACAGTAGTGGCTAAAGAGTGGGACCTAACGCTGGTGTCGTACGCTGACGACACGTAGCTGGCCATAACTCTAATGGAAGACCCTTCCATCTCGGCCTCAAGATTCAGGGACGGTCTTGCTGCAGTAGCCCAATGGATGACGGACAACTGCCTGCAGCTTAATGCGGGCAAGACGGCGGTGCTGCTCCTCGGTAAGAACACCAGCCACTGGAATGGGCACTGGCGGCCCTCGTCACTAGGCACCATTCCACCTCCCAAATCTCTGGTCAAAAATCTAGGAGTCTGGATGGACTCCTCACTCAGCTATCAGACCCACACCAAAAAAGTGGAGGCTACCTGTGTCAGCCTGCTGAGGAGTCTCAGCCCCATACTTGGCTTTTTTGACGCTAAGGTCCGTCAACTCATTATCCAAGCCACAATCCTCTCCCACTTGGACTACGCCAATGTTCTTCTCCTTGGCACCAACAAAGGAGAGATAGCACGACAGCAACGCGTGCAGAACTCTGCGGCAAGAGCCTTAGTTGGCCTTCACCGCAGATGCTCGGCCAGAGCCACTATTCGTAAATTGCACTGGTTACCTATCGACTCCAGAATCCAGTTCAAAACCCTCATTATGACCTTCAAAATCCTTAAACTCGGAAGGCCAAAACTGTTACGACCTCTCCTTACTCCTTATGTACCTCGGCGCGACTTGCGCTCCTCAGGCCAGTACCTACTGAGCGTACCCCACACAAAGCTCTGCCGCATTGGCGGCCGCTCTTTCAGGGTCCTGGGAACCAAGCTTTGGAACGCTCTGCCGTTAAACATCCGTTCTTTGGAAAACCTGTCCACCTTCCGAAAGGCCATTAAGACTCACCTGTTCCCCTCTCTCTAGGCCACCTTTATCCCCACTCTTCTCATTCTCAGGTTAGGGTCTGTGGTTCTTTAGCACCGGGACGCCTCTTTCCTGGGGCAGCTGTTTTGCGCTTTACCAAAACTATAGCATAACATAACATAACATAGCTTTCCTATACCTTACCTAATATTTCTCTTTCTGGTGAGCCACATACTCCCATGTATTAAGTGCCCTTAAATTGTGCAAATCTAGGACGTGGTCTCATCTTGTATACTTTCCTTCTTAAATTCTCAATGATTCTCACATGTTCCGTACTTAGGAAACCTAAGCCTTCATCTTGTTCTCTGATCCTATGCCATTGAGCGAGCCAAAGGCATGGGTGTAATCCTTTGTCCATCATTGTTATGTATCCTGGTGTACCCTCAGGTGGCACCTCTTCTCCTTCTCCTTATCTGACAGGTATGGTCACATCTCCATCTGCCTTAAAAATGTAATTTTTGTTAAAATTTGTTTTTCACAAATAATCCCTCCATGAAACCTGGGGAATGAAATTCTCTTACAATGCTTTCGTTTAGCAATTGCAACCAACCTCAGTGCGACTCTTGTGATGTATTCAACCAATCCCAGCACAGCTTTACACCAACAGACCAATCCCAGCATGGTGCACTATTTGTTTTCATGTATTTTATTTATTTATTTATTTTAAAGGTTTTATATAGAGCTGGTTTTACCCGGGGGCATTAGAGTGCTGTACAAGAGTAAGGATGTAGTACATGAGTTTCATAACTTAGGATTCAAACAGGATATAATACAGAAAACAAATAGCAAAAAACATTTTTCGTGTGTCAGAGTGGCAATAAAGAACTAGCTACCTAAGTAAAATGGGTACAGGAACACAAATTATTAAACAGTAATGAGAAATGGGGAAGGCTGGAAGGTAGGAGGGTAGAGGGTGGTTAGGAGTGAGTAGGGGGAGAAGAAGAATGAGCTAAGAGGAAGTGGCTAAAGAGAAGAGAGTATGGGGGAGAAAAAGGTGTGGATGGGAGGGGACAGTAGGGGGAAGGGAGAGGGGAGACAAAGGAGCAAAATGAAAGGCTTAAGGACCCCAAAATTTGCAGAGCAGATGTAGTTTGAGGTCTTTTTTGGAGGTGATGTAAGAACGGTTACAACGTAGGTCTTCAGGGAGGGCATTCCAGATGATAGGGGTGTTTCCGGAGAAAGAGCGAGATTGTGTGGATTCCTTTTTTAACAGAGGTGGGACAAGAAGGAGGGCGTTGGTGCTTCTCAATGGTCGGAAGCAGTTTGCTGAGTTTGTTAGTGAGATAGAACGGGGCCTTTTGGTGAAGAGCTTTGTGAGTAATGCATACAAGGAGGATCTGCCTTCGATGGGTAACCATTTAAAGGCTCTGAGGGCTGGGGAGATGTGGTTAAAATGTTTGCAGTCAGTGATGAGTCTGGCAGTCAGGTTGAGCACAGATTTGAGATGGGCAAGGTGAACTTTAGGGGTTCCAGAGAGGATAACGTTACCATGGTCTATTCTTGAGAGGACTAGAGATTGGACAACCAATTTAAAGTCGTCCGAATGAAGGGTTTTATTTTCTTGAGATTACGGAGAGAGAAGAGTGCTCCTTTGACTGAGTTTTTTATGTGGTACTGAAGGGAAAGGATATTGTCGACTGTGATACCAAGAGATTTTACTGAGTTGGAAAGGGAGAGGGGACAGTTGAGGTCAATAAGGTCAGAGATCCATGTTTGGATAGGAAGAGGGTTCTTTTTTGGAGAGAAGAGAATGATTTCAGTTTTTTTAGGGTTGAGTTTGAGATGATTGGAGTGGAACCAGGATTGGATTTTTGCTAGGGTGTTGTTAAGGTGCAGAACATCAGAGTGGGATCTAATCTTTTAGTAAAGTTGGGTGTCGTCAGCATAGAGGTGGTAGTTGATTCCAGCCTGTTTTAGAATGAGGGTAAGGGGTTCCATGAAGAGGTTAAAGAGGGAGGGAGAGAGAATAGAACCCTGAAGGACACCGAGGGAGACGGGTGTGGGTTTGAGAGGCAGTTATAGATTTTAATATGTTGTGTTCTATGTTGGAGGTAGGAGGAGAACCATTTGGGGACAGGACCATTGAGCCCAAAGCAAACTTTGAGTGTGTTAAGTAAGGCAGGGTGGTTAACAGTATCAAATGCTGCAGAGAGGTCGAAGAGAATAAGTAGGCAGGTCTCGCCATTGTCTAGGGAGTGGTTGATGTCATCAACAATGTTAAGCATGGAAGTTTCAGTACTGCAGCCTTTTCAGAAGCCTGATTGTAAGGCGTCAAGTAGGTTAAAAGTTTCAATGTGTTTGTCCAGTTGAAGAAGGGCACATTTTTAAGAGCTTTAGAAAGCAGGGGGAGGTTGGAGATCGGGCGGAGATTATTGTGGTCGGTGGCAGGGATTTTGAAGAATGGGAGTGATTTGTCCGAGTTGGAGGGAGGCAGGAACACATCCCATGGTAAGGGAAGAGTTGATGATAGTGGTCCAATAAGGGGCAATGATGTGCTTAAGCTCCTGGACAATGTTAGAAGGGATAGGGTCTTTGGTGTGTGATGACGGTCTGAGTTTTGAGATGATGTTAGAGACTTCAAGCTCAGTTGCGGGGTGGAAATTATGCCAGGAGGCGTTGTTTTTGAGCTGAGAGTTGGAAAGGCTGTTATCTGGAGGTGTAGAAGATGGAAGGTGAGAGGAGGAGTCAGGGGGGAGAGTTAAAGGGGAGGGAGGTGAAGAAGAAGAGTCGGCGGCCAATAGGGGATAAGGAGTGACCTGAAATACAAGGAAGGATTGGTCTATTATGGCTATTTTTTCGGAGAAGAAGTTAGCAATTTCTAAGTAACTGTCAGCAGAGGCTGTTAGTTTTGGTGGGGCAAAGGATGTCTGGCTTCGAACTATGTTGAACAGCTCTGGGTCTATTTTGGGCACAATTGAGTTGTGTGTGGAAGAAGGAAGCCTTTTCAGTAAAAATGTGTTTCCTGTAAGTGGCTCTAGCAGACCTGAGGAGGGCAAGATGTGCGGGTGAAGGGTGTTGTTTCCATGTTCCTTCAGTTACTCTAAGTGCACGTCTTTTGTTGTTGAGATTGGAATTGAACCACGATTTGGAAGGAATGTTTCTAAGAGTGTTTAGCTTGGACGTGGGAATTTGGTCTAAGACATCAGTGACGGTTTTGTTGAAATGCTCAGTGAGTTTGTTAGCATTTAGGGAGAGAGGGGTGAGAAGAAGTTGTGCTTGGAGTTTTGACTCCAGTTCGCCATGAAGGATGCAATTGATTTCTGGTCCATTTCATGGATTTGATGCTATTGGAGGGGGTGGAGGGTGGAGCAGTGGGTGTGATTGAGAACAGGATGAGGCGATGGTCGGACCAGTCGATGGGGATGATGTTGGAAAGGGAAGCCAAGTCATTGTTGGCAATGATGGTGTCAAGGGTGGCCCCTTTGATATGGGTTGGAGAACGGCAGAGTTTTTCGAGGTCACTGATATAAAGGAAGATTAGTGCGGAAGTTGACAGAGGGCTCATCAGTTTCATTCCAGTGGAGACTGAAGTCTCCAAAGAAGAGATTTTTTGAGTTAGAGTGAGTGAGGATTTTTTATTTTTTTTGTATGTTCTTATATAGCGCTCGACTACCCGGAGGCATCTCGGCGCTTGCCTTGGGAACCCGTCCTGGTTTTTCCCTGTGAGATAGCCCCTAACGGGCATCCCCAAGGTGAAAGCCAGGCATCCCGCCGCGGGGGGCCGTTGTGGAGATTAAGAAAGCTTAATGCCCAGAGTTGCAGAGTGTGAACCCATGATTAGGTCAGGCACCAAAGCGAGAATTATCGAGTCTGTGGACATTTGCGCTCAAGACCCTACCGCGTCGGGAATTGAACCCTGGTCCCGGGTCTGCTTCAGGGTCTGCCTGCTCTAACCAGTGAGCCACACTTCTCCACTCCAGGATTGAGTAAGGAGTTCAGATAGTTTGTCAGTGAAGGTAGGAGGATCAACAGGAGGGTGGTAGATATTGTGTAGTCGAATTGGGGGAGAACCTTGGAACTTAAGTTCGGCTTCAAGGTAGAGTATGAGCAGAGTTCTTGACAAGGGAAAGTTGAAGGTTGTTTTTAAAGATTATTGCTAATCCAACCCCTATTTGCTCAGTTCTGTCTTTTCTGATGATAGAGTAACCGGGGGGAGAAAGTAAGTCAAGGCTAGACTTTGAGTGGTCAGTGAACCAGGTTTCCGCGAGGAAGGCAATGTTAATAGCTTCTCTAAGGATAGATTTAGATATTTTGATCGCATGTGGGACGGCCGAACGACAGTTCACAAGAATGCAGGAAAGGGGTTTAGGGTTGACCTTGGGGGCGGGGCACGGATGGATGGAGGTAAGTTGGGTGGGGGGCGGGGAGAGACGGGCAAGGAAGGGATCTTGCTATTCCCCAAAGTAGCAGGAATATTGGAGTGAGTGGGGGGAGGACATTAATCGATGAATTTGGATAGTAGGAAACGCAAAGGTCAAGGGAGGGGCGTAACAAACACCCCGCAGCCCCCGCGGTGCAGGGGGGCCCCCAGTGTCCAGTGCATGAAGGGTGCCCCCTCAGCTCATCTGCAGAGAGCTCTGAGAGAGACCGGCTCTAAGGCAGCAGCTGGGTGTGCAGCCTGCTCTGAGCTCCTCGGCTGCCCAGTACTGAAGAGAAACAAAGTAACAATTTACATTGTTTCTCTTCAATCAGAGCTCGCCAGGCCCCTGACAAGAGTGTGGGCCCTCAGAGAGAGAGTTCTCCACAGGGCACTGCTCGAGGGTCTGAGAAGGGACAAGGCAGCACAATGCTGACTAGAGCAGGAGAATCAGAATGTTTGCACCTCCATGAACAGGAGAGAGCTGTGGAAGGGCTGGGGTGGCGAAGAGCAGGAAAGTTGTGAATCCCAAGGGGGGGGTGGGGTGGTAGGTGGTGACACGCAGGCTGTACATTCATCATGCTTTGCCTGCTGCAGGGAAGGACCCTGCCTGCCTGTCAGAGATATCTCACCAAAGGACTGTCTTCTTGCTGCTGCTCTGGGCAGGGGTGGTGCAGTGCCAGCAGCAAAGAGGTAAGAGTGGACAGGAGCAGATGAGATGGGTGCCTGCCACCCCCATCTATGTTTTGTGGGTGAATAACGAAGTTTCTAAATCTTTGCTTACAATTCATTGGTTTTAATCAAGGTGTGTGGTCCTGGTGTGGCTCACCATCTATCCGTACATAAGGAAAGCGCCAGGCAGTTGCACTGTGCAGGGCAATGCTTCCCTTAACTTCCGTTTTCATTTTAAGGGGTTCTGTTTGAAGATGTTATAGATTTGACGAGGCAAGGTATAAAGCTGTTCTTCTTGTGTAATTTAGGAATCTGCGCAGTGCTCTTAGGGGCTGTCCTTGCGCAGTCCGGAACTGTAAATGCACTGGTTGCAGTTGCCCAAAGGCAGCAGGTACAGTGGCACCAGGCCCAGCAGTGTGAGGGCCCACTCTACCGCTGTTAAAGCGGTGTTTTACTTCCATGCCTGATGGTGGGAGCAATTCCTTGCTTGCATTAAGGCACATGGCACCCTTGCTGCTCTACTGCAAATGCACATGCAGTGACTTGAAACAGCACATAACAATGTGAATCCATGAATGGTCATTCACATCTCCTGAAGAGTGGTGGTGATGGGACTATACTGAGCTCTGCCTAAGATCACACCGTGTTTCTAAATAGGGGAGTTGTGATTAAAAAAACATGTCCATTAATTTAACAGTCAGCGTCCTGCAAGTGCTCAACTGACTTTTTATGGCAAAGACATTGGATTGCCTTACCTTGTCAGCTAAATCGAATCCCCATTGCGAATTATATGGAAAGTAAAAAACGGTCACGTATTTTCCCCCATTATAACCGTCTTTTTCTATTTGTCCCATTTGGGAGATAAAGCGATGAATCCATTTGCTCAGATTCCCTCCTGGGGTAAAGCGTGTAATAGGATTGAATTCCAGGCCGCCAGTTTCAACAGTCTGCACTTAGCCACTAAATCACATCTGACTCCCTGTGACCTCTCTGTGCTGCTGGGTGACTCTAGTGGACAAGGGTCCACTTTGTTGAACATGTAGAAGATGTTTTTCTGCTGAACAGGGACCACTGCTGTTGGTACATTGGGGTGCAGATGCACCCCTTCCAACTTACCCAAACCCTCCTTGCAGTTTCCTATGCAGGAGGCGGGTCCCGCTGGTGAGCTAAGGAATGGCAAATTATGTGGAATTATGGGGCACAGTCTTTGGCAGGGCTTTCTTGCCAATGATCCCATTGGTATGCAAAATGCAAAGCTTTACAATGTATGCCCATTGACTTGCTCCTGTTGAAGAATGTATTAACCAACACTCGCTGATTTAGTCTTAATTGAAGCACTAATCAACATGTTATTAGCACTCATAGAGCAAAGTAGTATGTGTAAAACTACAAGGGAGGGAATGTGGCCTGTCGGCTAGGGCGATCGACCTCGGAGCTGGGGAACATGGTTCAAGTCTCGGCAGGGACACTCAACATTCTGTGATTCTGAGCAAATCACTTAATCTCCCTGGTGCTCATGTAAAGCGCTCTGATACTTTCAGGTCTAGTTCGCCCTATATAAAACTCCACACAAAAAAAAACAGGATCTGCTGAGATGCATTGGTAAAAAATCAGGGGCAGAGCTGTCAGTGGTGCACCCAGTGCAGTGGTGCGCACCTTGATTGCCTGTGGATTCTGCATTATTTTACTCATTGGCTGCTCAGATCAGTGTTTTTCCTCATATCTGCCCTGCACCAACCTCTCTGTTTCCACTCGCTTGAGAGAAAGAAACTTGAAGGGCAGGTAGAATAAAACAGACCGGCCGTAGATGAGCATCAAAGATGAGCAGTGGTTTAATTTGTAGATTATTTCTGAGAGGCTGTATTGTGATGGTACTCTGGCTGCTTGTCAAAATGTACAGAATACAACTAGAATGCTGTATGAGTGATAAGGAAAGTGAAGGGATTTGAACAAGGCTATTTTACATTGCCCAAAACAAAAAGGGCTTGTGGTGGGTCAGTGGTAGAGATATGTCCCCCATTCCAGCAAACTCCTCTCCCCCATTGCTTGACTCTTACCTTTTGACTCGAGGGTCAAACTCTATTCAATTGGTTTCTTAGCCACTTGTTTATGATTTTTACTTTTTGATTCACTTTGGTATAATTGGTACATTTGTTTGTAGCAATGTTGTTGTATTCTATTTTTGTATTGTGATTACTCCTGACTGTGCGTATCATGATGTTCTAGCCCTGAAGAAGTCTGTGGTCTATACCACTAAAGATGAAACATGTGTTGGCGGCTAGATTCTTTTAAGAAGAACATCATCGCAATAAATGAAGAGACGAAGACCATCTTCCCTGTGATTTATTTGAAGAACTTTATTGATTATTGCTATTAGCTCAGGATACATCTTGCTTTTAAATTATATGTGGTACTGATTTTTCATTACCCTTTTGGTTGATGGTGGATGACCATCACCTTATCCTTGGAGCTTTCTATACCTTAATCCCAGATTTTGTCACAACCCAGCGCAATCATCACTCAGCCATCCTTCGTTCATTGTACTGGATATGTATATATCCTGGCATCTTAGGCCATGTCGGATCCGATAACCAACTTAAATTATTTTTTTATCAAGCACCACAATCGTTACATGAACTTTAACCATTACATGGACTTTAACCTCTTCTTCCCTTCGCTCAACAAAACACAGCCATATAAAAAACAATGTGCTCAAAGCATTAGCAATAAGACACAACCCTATTAATACTCACACTCCGTTGCTGCTTGCAAGTCTCCTTCGGTAATTCATCACTGGTATTCTTTCTGCCGAACTATGGGACAATTGGGTTTGGGCTGAACGTTTATTGGGACAAACACTAGACCGGCATCAAAAAAATATCCCTATGTTAATGGGCAAAATCAAGTACTCTATGTAGCGTTATCCCGAACATGGGTAACATCCCCAAATGCACACAAAAGAAACAATGTTCTAGTACGTTGTTATGAGTTTGTATCAATAAAGTTTTATTGACAAAAGTTTTTATCCTTGTTTCTGGTTTTTTTACGTTAAATTCACATCATTCAGTTTTCAAACTTGAATATTCATCATTCATTATCAATTGCCCAATGCATTTCGAGCCCCTAGCCCTTCATCAGGGGGTTGAATGTGCTTATCAACAGGTGCCACGCGGAGTACCGCTGGGTTGTGTTTGATGCATCAAAACGGTTGTGTACGAACCACTCGCGAAGATCCGCAGAGTTCTATTAGTGAAGCTTCACTAAAAGAACTCCGCGGATCTTCTCGAGTGGTTCGTAAACGACTGTTTTGATGCATCAAACACAACCTTATCACAAGAAATAGGGCAACCCAGTAGTCCCCAAGGAACTGGGTAACGTTAATTAAATAGAAAAAGGCTCCTTGAGGAATTATTTCAAATTCTTCAATTAATTTTTGTTGTGTCTTATATAAGTACATCAATTGAAAAAGGAACATAAGAAACGTAATATCTCAAGACAATTTTATGTATTATTTGTTAAATCAATCATTAGACTTTTTACAAAATTAGAGAAAGATACATATGCTAGGCAACAAAACCACACCACAATATTCAATACATTTTACAGTGGCGTAATATACCGTTGGTACAACATGTATTATATAAAAATATATACATAGAGTGCTCCTATAACATCAGTGAGCTAATCCATCAATTTTTCATACAAATCCTTTCTTTGATGAATATAAACTAAGCGGTATAAGGGTATAAGGTACTCCGTGTGGCACCTGTTGATAAGCACATTCAACCCCCTGATGAAGGGCCAGGGGCCCGAAATGCATTGGGCAATTGATAATGAATGATGAATATTCAAGTTTGAAAACTGAATGATGTGAATTTAACGTAAAAAAAACCAGAAACAAGGATAAAAACTTTTGTCAATAAAACTTTATTGATACAAAATCATAACAATGTACTAGAATTTTTTTTCTTTTGAGTGCATTTGGGGACGTTACCCATGTTCGGGATAACGCTACATAGCGTACTTTTCATCCTTCCGCCCTGAAAGGAGTACCAAATAGCACCGACAGACCTTATAACCAAAATTCTTACCCACCACTTGAATCAAGGTGTGCGATTGTTCTACACTTATACAATTTTCAAAACCAAGTACTGCCATTGTTAAATGCCCTGATTTGGATGTTTTTAACAGTGTTTCGCTGCAATTAGTGAAAATTTATGAAATTGATGCTGATACCCTGCCTTATTGGAAGAATATAAATAGCCCTGAGAAAGCCTGGCCTTACTCGCCACACGGGGTGAAACACGTGTCAGCTATTCTCTCTTGCTTTCCTTTACAATGTTCACAATGAAAAAATGATAAATGAGTGAAATGGATTCAATAAAGTGAAAAATAAAAAAGAACTACTTTCCCTCCATCCTATTCGTACTGTGCTACCTTCAAAAAAGGAATTTACCCATTGATGGGTGTGCATACATGTATCTGGAAAGGAGGAACACATGCTCACAACCCTCTCTTCACTCTACGGAGTAACTGTTACGCTTTAGAAGTTCCCTTTACATTACATTAATTTATTGTCTTTATAAATGCAGAAAAACATTTTCTTGAGGTATTTGTTTTGATAAATTTAAAATTATATGAAATTAACTGTAAATAAATTAGGCACACTCTACTTTATTTCTAAATCAGAGCATGCTTTTACATTGCTTATACTGCAAGTTTCTTTATATCTTCATTAACACTTTTCATACTTGTGCAAAGTGCACACGTATTTTATGTATATTTTCTTTGTCACATCTGGGATTTATGTAATGAAAGCAGAACTTACGTTGCATCAATGCAAAGGCATTGATTAACCACATCCTAACACATCCGCTCGAGGGTCCTAGCGCGCATAACATCAGAATGCTATGGTATCAATAACCCCTGGGTGAACGGAAGGAGAGGAGAGGGGAATACTAGCATTACCTGTCCTTGTGGATTTAAAAGTGTGTTACTGTATTAATGACGTCCCAGATTTGGAAATACTGTATTGTGTTTCATTTTGTTGTGTTCGTTTTCGGTTATAAGACTAACAAATGCGCCAAAAAGGGCATGGAGGCTTCGTGGATGAAAGAAGGTGATGTGCTGAGGAACATGCTATTTTCTGAAATGTGGAGAAGTATTTTGACAATTTTCGGTTGGTAATTTTACTTTATTTTGTAGAATGAATAGCTACAAAAATCTTTCCTAGGTGTGGATAGAGCGACATCTAATAAAAGAGTGCTGCATTTGCATTGTCGGCATTTGGCATTGCAGACAAAGTTGAATAATAAAAATATAAGATTAAAACATTTTCAAACAAGCAATGGCAAAGTGAACCGTTCCGGGCTTTTAGAGGCAGCTCACACAGTATTGGCTTTGCAAGTGCTAAGCACGCCTGGTCACCCATCGTAAAATGGGAGTTTTCTATTCTGTTAATAAGGTATGAAAAAATTACAAAGATGGTCGCCAGTGTGACTGCACGAATGAACTGCCACCTTTTATGGGTGAGGAAGAAAGAGCATGAGATATCATTTCAAAACATGAAAGACACCCTGTCGTCTGAGTCCACATTATTTTTTTTCAATCCTGCAACCCTACTGGACTTGGTACAGAGCCCTTGCAAAAAGAGGCCTGTAGAGAATAGGCTTCAGTAGAAAATGCCACTTAACAACAGTCCTCACAAATAGGATGAGAGGCAACCGTCATCTATTGGGGGTACCTCCATTTTAAATAACATCTGTATTGTCACCCTTTTGTAGTCCATGCCAACCTCTAGCTTCTCATCCTCATGTTACACGGGTCTGTCTCCAAGTCCTTACTAAAAATCGAAACGTGGATCCTGCAGCTGCAAGAGTACTTGTTCTCTGTGGAGTACACGCTGCTGTCTCAGAACTGGACGGACTATTTGTTTCGACAACCTTGATCAGCCAGATGGGAAAAGGAATAGAGGAGATGGCAGAATACTGAAGAAGACTGCCTACAGCTGGCGTTAGAAGCTATCCTATAAGGAACTTGAAGCACTCTGTATATGCATGGGTCTAGAAGAACCCCAGATGCTCAACAGTCCCGCACACCCCTGTAAAACATGCAGCATCAATTGCTCGGCATTGGAAGAAGGCTGCATGCTGAGAGGACATAGACTGATGATACCCTGGAGTCCAGCAATGTGAGTAGCTCACCTCACCAATGGAGGACTGGTCGTGTTACCAGTAATGCGGTGCCGGTAAGCAGTAGATAATTAACTAATTTGGGTGACAGACTGCTTACTGGGTGATATATTACATGGGAAGGTTAACAAGCATTTGTTCAACCTTGAAGTAATCATTACTTGAATCATATAGGGAAACATACACTGTACACAGGTCCGGCTTTAGGGCTGTGTGATTGGTGCGGCCGCCCTGAGCGCTGACCTGGGGAGGGTGGGCACTGACCACAGGTGGGGCTCTGTGTTTAGCACTAGCTTAGCACTTAAAAACACGTGCAGAAGAGTACCTTGTGCAACCAGCTTTCAGGCGATTCAGAAAAGGGGGTGGTGATGAACAGAGTGTCTGAATTAAGCAGACCACTCTTGCCCAGTCCAAAGATCAGGGCTTGATCCATCACCGTTATTTATCTCACTGCACCATCCAGCTCAGAACCTGGCTATATGCAAATCAGTCTGTCCCTGGCCCAGTGCATCATGGGAACAGGGCAGACTAAACTACCAAGCCAATTCTTCACCAGAAAGGAGACAAGCTACCGGGGACCGGTTTCTGGCATTTCAGCCGTCTTCGGCCCGGCTTGCTTGAATCCTGATGGTGCAGTGAGAAAGGGACTCATGTCTGAGTATACCCTGCCACACCTATAGTGGCCAAAAACGATTCAGAAAAGGGGGTGGTGATGAACAGAGTGTCTGAATTAAGCAGACCACTCTTGCCCAGTCCAAAGATCAGGGCTTGATCCATCACCGTTATTTATCTCACTGCACCATCCCAGCTCAGAACCTGGCTATATGCCAATCAGTCTGTCCCTGGCCCAGTGCATCATGGGAACAGGGCAGACTAAACTACCAAGCCAATTCTTCACCAGAAAGGAATGTAATGCCAGAAACCGGTCCCCGAAAGCTTGTTTCCATTCCAGTAAAAGAATTGGCTTGGTAGTTTGGTCTGCCCTGTTCCCATGATGCACTGGGCCAGGGTCAGACTAATTTGCATATAGCCAAGTTCTGAGCTGGGATGGTGCAGTGAGCTAAAAAAACGGTGATGGATCAAGCCCTGATCTTTGGACTGGGTAAGAGTGGTCTGCTTAATTCAGACACTCTGTTCATCACCACCCCCTTTTCTGAATCATTTTTGTCCACCATAAGCGTGGAAGGGTATACTCAGATGTGAGTCCCTTGCTCGCTGCACCATCAGGATTCAAGCAAGCCGGGCCGAAGACGGCTGAAATGCCAGAAACCGGTCCCCGGAAGCTTGTTTCCTTCCCGGTATAAGAATTGGCTTGGTAGTTTGGTCTGCCCTGTTCCCATGATGCACTGGGCCAGGGTCAGACTAATTTGCATACAGCCAAGTTCTGAGCTGGGATGGTGCAGTGAGCTAAAAAACGGTGATGGATCAAGCCCTGATCTTTGGACTGGGTAAGAGTGGTCTGCTTAATTCAGACACTCTGTTCATCACCACCCCCTTTTCTGAATCACCAGCTTTCAGGCAGCAGTCAAAATGTAATTGTATCTCCTGTGTTTAATGTTTCTGCTAAAGAGAGAAATTAGAGTTTCGTCCAGTGGCAGCTTTGACTCGCCATAAAGTATGACGGAGAGTTAATATGCAAGCTGCAAAACACATGCACCGTGCAGATCCCAGATCTGTATTTGATGTGGATAGCGCAGTGGATTACTTCTTTTGTCACTTTTTTTTTTTAGTTTTATATAGCGCAAACTAGACCCGAAGATATCATGTATCGGAGCTCTTTACGTAGCACCAGATTCGTTACATGAGGACACATTCATTTTTGTTAGGCACGGAGCGATTACGTGATTTGCCCAGACTCACAGGATGTTGAGCGTCGTTGCCGAGACTCAAACCCGGGTCCCCAGCTTCAACGTCGACTGCTCTAGCCATAAGGCTACATCCTCTCCCCAACATAGATCTTTTTTTTATCCCAGTTCATAAGATCCAACCCTGAAATAGAACAGTGACTGTTATGAACTGTCACCAAAAAGCTGCATGCAAATCGCATAAAATAGGTTAGGTTGTAATGTTTTTTCTCCCAGTATTTTATTATCTATTCCTAATGTTGCTAAAAAGGGTATGTTTGGGCAGATATACATTCTTAGTACCAAAGGCAGCTTTTACCAGTGCTTTAAAACAAATGTAATGTATCATCAGTATCATGTCTATCATGTTCACGGGTTGCACTGCTTTTACCAGGATTCAATTGGGCAGCTTTCGATAATTCCTCACTAGAAGTACTACAACTGTTCTCACGAGTGGAAATACCAACAGGAATGCTCACACTGTCAGGAGACGCAATATCCGACCTCTGTGGGTAAGAATTCCTACACGCACCGCCATCCAGAAACCAATCATAGTCTGAGGAAAAGGAAGGACCTTGGTTGTCAGAAATGCAATGAGAGGGGTAAGCAATGGCGCCACCCTTACACAAGGACAATGAAGAAAAATACCAGGTTTTACCATCACTTAAGAGGGTAGAGTTACAGAAAACTTTCTTAACTTCCATGGGTTGTGAGAAATGACTTTGCCCCTTTCTTACAAAATCAGTTCTCCTTACCCTTACTCTGTTACCCACATGAATGTTAACTTTTTTGCATGCATGTTTTGAGTCATAATATTTTTTGCTGTTCATTTGTGAGTGTAACAACTTCTCTTTCACCTTACCAGAAGAGCCAACAAACTCTCTTGGGTGTGAGCCAACCCACATTATCTTTGGTGACGGGGGTTCTACCTCTTAGTAGTACAAAGGGACTGGTACTCGTAGACTCACAAGGAGTTACATGAAAAGCCCAAAGGTTGTGGATGAGTTCTTTCCTCCATGAGAGGTCGTTTTGGTTGGCTAGTTGAACTACGCCCTTTATCACACGATTAAACCTTTCGACTGCCCCATTCACTGCTGGGTGGTACAATGAAGTAGTTTCTTGAGAGATACCATTCTCTCTTATAAATGTTTTGAAGATGGCTGAAATAAGGCAGGATACGGAATGCACATGTGGGTTCGGTGTGGTTTCAGAGGCTGGAGATAGGTTAAAGTGTTTATTAAATAGAATACCACTGACACCAGAGAGCACGTCTTTATCGGGGCTGATGGTCACCGCAAATGCCACCCCAACCGCCACCCATACCCAAGATTCTACCATGGAACATAAGCACGTCACAGAACACTTGGCCACGGGCACGCGGCAGTAGCAGCAGCGCGAGGCCAGAGCAGTACCAAGAAACTTAGTGTATGTTTATGTTTTGGCAATTTGTATAGCGCGCAACTACCCTGGAGTGTTTCGGCGCTTAAGGATTCTGAAGTTAGACAAGTAGGCGCAATGGTTAAAGGGTGAACAGCCAGGTTTTGAGTTGTTTTCTGAAAATGATGAGGGTGGGGCTGGTTTTAATGGTGTTGGGGAGGGAGTTCCCGAGTCTGGCTGTAGAAACCACAAAGCACCTGTCTCCCCAGGTAGCTTTCTTAGTTCGTTGTAACATAAACGATAAGTATTTTGAGGTGTACAACATAAGTCTGGGCATCACCAGCGCTAAAGCCAGCCCTGACTTTGCATTAATCATGTGTTGAGAAACATTCCAAATATCATAGTGGACATGGTATGATGTTGAGGGTACATGTTCTCCAAAGTGGCTGAAAGTTTTCACTTTATTGTGGAATGTAAAAAAAAACGTATGAAATCGCATGAAGTTATTGGAGAGTATTTTGCTCAATGAGGCAATGTGTTACTCCTATATAAATTGGTACTGACAAACATACCAAATTGCATACTGATAGCCCAGATAAACTATCACCATACTTATGATGTTGCTTGATATCGACTTAGCATTATTGTGCCACATCTAATACATCTCCTAGAGCTTTTTCCTCACAGTCTCCCATGTAAACAAATGCTACTTCTTACAGTAATTGCTGCACTACTGATGTTCCCCATGTCAGGCTTCTTGTGACATCCCACCCAGGCATAACCTGTCCCACTACTTGATAGCAATGGGTTAAATTGGTCTTGGTGACATAAATGATTCAATGATGGCTCACCTAGGTTAGTCATAAGCGTTGCACCAATTTTAAGGCATTTTCTAGCCTATTGCATTGCACAGAACAGGGTAACAAGGGAGTTCTTCTGACTGATTACATGATCATAACTCAAGACAACATCCTAATTTAGGACAAAATCCTAATTTAAGACAAAATCCTAATTTAAGACTACTAAATGCCTTCTGTGAATACCAAAAGTAGTAAGTTTAGGATTTTGTCGTAAACTAGTTCTGTGAATCGGCCCCTACGTCTTCATTGTAGCTTTGCTAACAGCGATCACTTTTTCGATGAGAGGTAATTACTCCCTGTGGGACGTGACAATGTCTGTGGATTTGGATACCAGACACTCCAATTGGTCAAGTTGGTCATCCAGCTTGTTAATCCTTTCCCTCATACATCAAGTCTATTGGCGAGTCAGTACATTTTGGCATCAATAGTATTGAGGATCTGTTTGCTATCCACTTCGCATCATGCACAGTTCACTTTCTTGCATGATGCCCTCATGCTGGCTCACTTTGGCCAATGGCTCTACCATCTAGCACCCACTGATGCTAAATGTGGATAGTATTCAAATCGCCCAGGTCAGCCATCTCTAGCCCAGAGCTCCCTGGCAAGTCCACCCCCTCTCCTTGCTGCCCTACGGCCAGGGGCACAGATGTCTCGCTGAGTCTTTGCTCCCCTCACCCCCACTGCCCCTCAAGAGCCATGGTAGTCGGTCAACTACTCAGCTCCAGTTCATTCAGCCATCTGTGGTAAGATTGGCGTGGTAGTTTAGAGACTTTTTGCTTCCATTAGGTAGTAATCTGTATCAGTTCTTTACTAGGATTCACGTCTCTTGCTGAATCCAGTTTGCAGATAAAGCTAGTTTATTTAATCACCTGTTATAAAATACCACACACATGCTGGGATTGGTAATTCGTGCTTGTTGCAGATTGATTTGATGTAAACATGGCAAAGTCTGACAACTAAGGATGTGCAAACATTTATTTTCATGAGTAAAATATTAGCCTGCCAATAGTTTGCGGAGTTGTCTAATTTTCCCACGTTTATGCCCCAGTGAATTCTTTGTTGAGACTGGTGGATGCTAAACCTAGATCTGCCATTTTCTTGAGCGTAAACTTAGAACCCATTTACTCGTAGCTTTGAGACTAGATGGATATTCACAGTACTTTTTTCTTCCTACAACAACTCAAAAGAGGTATGAAAGTCCCCATTTTAAGGTTAAAACTCACATGCAGACAACATTGCAAAAGTATGGGTAGTAATTGCTGGAGTGCTAAGAATTAGATGAATGTTGCAAGTTCACACACACCTAGTGAAATCCATTCTAGTGATAACTTACTACTGCCTCTGAAAACCATTAGCAATCCAGTTGTTTATGTTGTTGGGATAAAACAGATCTGTAGGCAGTGATCAATTTGGTTGGAATGTTAGTCAGACAGCTCTCTGCAAACCTAGATTGGGCATGAATGTGAATGACCGGGTCTGTATTTTGTTTGGTATAAGTATATCCCAACAATACGACCTTCTCAGGTCTGCAATATTTAGTTTGACAGGTTTGAACATAAAGGCTGGCAAACTGTCATTAGGTTTGATGATGAACTTTACTTGTGCTCCCATGCAGGTAGATGGTATAATATAGCTCTAATACTTCATACCTGGCATATGTATGTAAAATGAAGGAACAATTTAGATCGGTAAACATTAGTAACTCTTATTTTAATAAAATTTTAGAAGGCTTGCACACCGAATTGAATTTGATGTGTGAAAGTGTATCTTCCATGCTATATGTTCCCCCTACAGAACTGGCAGTTCTTCTGTAACAATTTAATTCCTTGGTCATTCAGTGGTTTGGGACTTTCAGGAGCCTCTATTTTTGTTCTTGCAAACTCTTCCCAAACACTATATCAGACAAAATTGTTAAGCAATTCACATGCCAATTTATCGTGTTTTTAAAAGCAGCAAGTACTCCAGAAAGATCTTCCGGCATCCATCACGATTTATTGGAATCCAGGTAACAGCTGAATAGGTTTCCTTGTGATTTTCTGCTCTGATTGATATCTAAGTAACATCAACCTCTCACGATTTGTTTATTGCACTACCCTGATTTGATTAAGTAGATGACTTTTGGTATATTGACAAGCTCTGTTCTGGGTAAGTTGATTATGTTTTTGATTCAAACATCCTTACAATCACACAGGGCCTGCTTTAGCGTTGGTGGCGCCTGGCGCGCCAATCTTTGGTAGTGCGTCCAACACCAATGACCTCCTTCTTCATGGATTCCCTCCCTACCACTCTCCAATGATGCCCCTAATCTCTCCTTCTCCCCACTCTCTCATTTATTTATTTTATAGCACAACTCAGCCCAATGTAGGCACAAAATGTTAGGTAATTCGGCCTATAAATGTAAGACAATGATTTAAACTGCAGACAAGCAGGGCAAATACTTCTGGGTTATTGGTGTGCCTCACCAGCATCTACAGGACAGGCCATAGCATGGACACCTTCAAGGTCAATATAGGCACATTTATACAAAGACCTTCGAGGTGCATAAGCAGGTGTCTGACATCAATGGTTGTTACAACTCCGTCACCTACTCTTTAGTTTGTACTCAACCTTCCTTCCCACCAACTCAATTTTATTTTGCATCCTTGGCTCCCTTGGTCCCTTTTCTCCTTGCACTTTGATGTTTGTATATACTATTGCTGTTACATTTCCTTTCTTAAAGCCTTCACCATATCGGAGCTGCAGAATACTCTACTTTTGATTTGGTTCTTAGGCATGACTGCTGTTATGCCTGGGGGCTAGTCACAGTCCACTTGCACTCTGCACCAGCTAAGTCTAAACACTGATTTGCTTGTTCATTTGCTGGATTTTCCTTGCTTATCCTCAGCTTTACCTTTCAGCAGGGAAATTGCTGTTCAACAAATTCTGTTCCAGACGATATGTCATTACTGATGGTTCTACTTGCCGGGTCCTCTTTCCAGCTACCTGCTGCCACAAGTGCCTGATTATTTTCTCTCTCTCTCTCTCCCTCTCTCTCTCTCTTTCTTTCTCTTCACTATCATAAAGTCCCACACAGGAGGTGGGAAGACCTTAATGATGCTTACTTGTACCAGAGTTATCTGTGTATTTTCCGACATATTTCTGTATATCTAACAATTGTCTGTTCTCTTTCAATTCTGCAGCTGCAGAACCAGAAATTATGCGGAGCTAGTCATTAGAAGTAAAGAGTAGTCTGGCTGTAAGCTGTCTGTTCTAACTCACATGGACAAGTATTTCTGGTCTTAACTGACTCACTGTCAAGCTTTCATAAGGAGTTCTTTGTGATGTTTTTGCCTCAGATGAAGGTGGGAAAGGAGTGGTAAAGATCGTCTTCTCTCCAAATGTTATTTGTGTTAGTTTAATCCAACCAGTGTCCAGGTCTGTTTTAAGGTCAAAGGGTGTACTCCGCCTATAGAATAAAAGAGAGATAGTTGGTTTCTCTGACATATCCCCCTAAGACAGAATTTGACTTGCTCAAACACACTGACAATGGTAGATGTTACAATTGGTACAATCATAAACATGAAATGGTAGGCTCAACAAGTTCTAGATAGCAAATGCGATTGATTGATACTGGTAATATAGTGCCTCAGTCAAGGGAGCCAGAGTGGTGATAATATTCCATTACTTTGCTTGGATGTACGTTTCAGAACGATGGATATAAAAGGAATGCAACGCTATTTGAGTACGATAATGCTACATCGTTTGTTTTGATTCGCTCATAAGTTAGGTGTGTGGATATGTACAAAAGTAAACATCATAATCCTTTATTCAGTGTTACATGAAAAGCAAATACATTTATAATTGTTAATTTGTGCACTTTATTTTTTTAGGACAAGCTTCACGGAACAGGGCCAGCTTCACAGCAAGAGATATCTACGATGATTAGTGCCACCTATAATCAGCTTAATCATGGAAAGATGCTGTTATCCTCACTTGAGAAGCTCGGCATGCCAGAACTCCCTGAGGAACCTACTAAAGAGCCTAAAGAAGACTTCATTGTACATGAATCTGCTCCCCAGCCTCTTCTTTCCATGTTATATTCTCAACAGACAACATTTGAAGGTCAAAACAATAGTTTTTCATTTAATTCTAGTGGCATACCTCTTGCGATTAACACAGTTGGTGTTCATAGTAGTACTACAACTTACAACTCAACCAGAACAAAATGGCTGGAAAACAGCCAGGAGGCTTTGAAGCCTGACTCTGCTGACTTGTACTCAGCACCACTGAAGGATTCTATTGGTAACTTGGAAATCGAAATAGTAAGGCTACAGGCTGAAAGGAATGAGCAGAAAAAACTGCTAGAAATCAAAGAAAAGCTTTTGTTTCAGGTCAGTATGGAAAACAGACTCTTACAGGAAGTTTTACAGGAGAGCAATACACTACTGCATATGTGGGCTTCAAAGAATGAACAGTATTGGAGAGAACCAAACAATGGACTTCACGAACAACAGCAGAAAGTGCATATTACAACCGAGCAGATGAATGTTAGACTTGAGACTAAGAAGGAAAAATATAATTGTTTACAGGAACCGTCCATGCCACAGAACAGTAGCATGACTATTTCCCAGGAAATATTAGCTGTTGAAAAAGAAAATGGGTTCTGTGTCCCAGTCACTGTGCATTATGACAAGAACAGGGGACAACATCAACACATCATTCATTCTGAAAATGATACACAAGAGTTCACAACCATACCAAAGTTAGTTAATGAAACAGAAGTATGGTGCGTTCAAAGGCACACAGAAAAGAAAGACTGTATCTCAGACTACAACATGATAAGGGAAAACAGGGATGAATGGAGCCAAATGGTGTCAACTGTGCAAACAAATCTACATCCACATAATCCAGAGTTGAAGTCTGATGAAGGGTACCACATCAAGAAACAACTCTCACCCGAGAAAGAGACAAGTAAACAGTTAAATAAAGTACAGAATATAGAGCAAAAAAACTCAGAATGCATTTCCAAGTCACTTAGTGATGAGACATATGCATGCGTATTGAATAGCTGCTCTTTAGATAAACAGCTTGATAGATACTCTCAACAGGTATTGTCACTGTGTAGAGAGAAGGATAGTAAAGGTCAGAAAGTACAGCTCCATGAGGAATCAGATTCCCAACATTTGCCTGATGACTTACAGTACAGCTTCTCCAAAACATTATGTACTTTAAAAAAAGACATTGGTTTGATCTCTCATAAAGTAGAAACTGTAGAACAAGAGAAACAGAGTTATCTTGATAAAATCTATTCCCTTGAACAAGCATTTTCCAAGGCTTCTCAGGAAGTATCTGTGTTAAAGGAAGAGAAGCGCAAATATTCTGAAAAAGTATTTGTTTTAGAGAGAGAGAAGAAAGATTATGCACAGCAAGTGCATTTGTTGGAGCAGGAGAATAGGGATTCTTCTAACCAGACCAATTTAATGACAGAATACAGGTCGAAAATATCTCTGTTGGAGGAAGAGAAGAAGAACTATTCCAAGGAAATATCTGCACTAATGACAGAAGTTACTGACTGTTCTCAAAAAGTTCTACAATTGCAGCAAGAGAATGAGAATTATTCTCAGAAAATCTTCTTGCTGGAGAATGAAAAAAAGAGACACTGTGATGTTTCGTGTGAAATTAAAGAGAAGGCTGATTTGTACTTGCAGAAAATATCTACATTAGAGCAGGATAATGCAAGATATTCTCAACAAATATGTGTAATGGAAAAAGAAAATAATATACTTTATGAAAAATTAAACAGCATTGAGGAGGAGATTGAGAGATGCTCTCTGAAAATAACAGATTCATACATCCCAGTGTTATCAACGCTTCTCAAAGTGACCACCAAAGGTTCAAATAAAAATTTAGTAGAAAGTAATTTGAGTTCTAGCAAAGTGTGTTCCGACAAGAAAAGCAGCAGTCAAGTCCTGAATGACAACAGCAGTGCTGAGTGTTCAGAAACAACTAATAAAAGTGAGGGACTAGATGCAGAAAATATTTCCCAGAAACTAATTAGCTGGGAGCAAAAGAAGTGTACATTTTTTCGACTCATAAGCGATCTGGCAGAGGAACGAAAGAGGCATTCACAGCAAATTCCTGAATTATTGCAGGACAAAGAAAAGTATTTGAAAAAAGTGTACAATATTGAAGAAGAAAAAGTCAAATGTTCTGAAAAAAATGATGAACTTGAGGTTGAGAAACAAACTTTGCTCGGGCTTTTAAACACTTTAAAGACAGAAAAAGAAGAGCATTTGAAAGAAATGTCTAAGATTGAAGAAGACTATGCAAAATGCCGTGATATGCTTGCTCAGCAACAGAAAGATAATACAAGGCTTAGGAAAAAAATTCATAAGGTTCGGAAAGAAGCTTCTGATAAAGCAGTGGCATCTAATGAGGCTACAAACAGTATCATGTCAGAGAATAAGAATTTAAAAGAACTCATACTCCACCTAAAAGGCAACTACGAAAATGTGATAAAAGACACAATGTTTGGGATGGAGGAAATGATAAAAGGTTTAGAGACAGAAAATGAGAGTCTTCTTAACAGAATACATCAAATGGAAACTGAAACAGGCTCGGAAATCAGCAAACAAATGGAGCAAATCCTAAAAGAAAGAGAACAATTGATTAATAGAATTGGGGAACTAGAGGATGAAGTGAGGTTCAAGGAAAATGCTAGCTGCATTCTAGAGCCATCAAACAATGGAAATGGGCTGTCACAAGACTCTTTCGTAGCTGGGGAAGCTGGGGAAGTTGTCAGCATGCAGCAGGCTCACGCCGGCTACCCAAATAATTCAATCAAAGTGTCTAGTTGTGAAATAATTGATAAGGAATTGGATAGAGAAACCAATTTGGCGTTAATAGAACTCAAAGCTATTTCTGAAGCTCACGATGATTCACAGATGGCTAAACCAGATGGTCAGGCATTCGATAAGGGGATACAGTGCAATGTTTCTGAATACTGTGGTCTCTTATTTACAACTCTAGACCAAACACACATCTCAGCCAAGGTAAAACGAGCTTTGATTCGTTGTATAATGTTTTAGTGCATCATTAAAAGCTGTGCTTTAAGTTATGTTTAAAAATGTAAGCATCACACACTGACCGTTTTTGCAAAGAAAAAGCACTTAATCAACTATTTTATGCAAGAATGTTACGCAAACAATCCAGAAGAGCTGTATAATTGTAGGTTTAAACTAGCAGCCCGTCCCGACATTGTCTGGGTATGAATTGCTGCCGGGCAAGAGTATATTGTTTTGTAGGGTTTCGTTTAGATAGCATTTCTTATCTGTGACACGCCTGTGAAACGCTCCGATTCACAGTGCTCTGCTGATGTTCTTAAGAGTGCACGTTCAGTAGTGTGTGAACTCGAGTTTCCCTACTTTATTTTTCCTTGCAATATCATATAGCGCAAACTCGACAACATGGCATGAGCACAATTTACATTACAGAAGAACACATTCATTTGTGGTAGGCACGGGGAGACAAAGCGATTTGCCTGGAATCACAGGATGTTGAGCTGATGCCGAGATTCGAACGTAGCTCCCCAGCTCTAAAGTTCGCAATTCTAGAACTTGTGGCGGGAGGTGTGTATAAAAGTGTATGTCGGTGCTGGCCATCAATGAGAGAGACCTGTGCATTTTTCAAATGGGTGGTGAAAAAATATGGAGTATGTTGCTGGAGATGTGGGCCGCCGTGCCACCAATGTACTTACCGGGGGAGGGTAAACACCCATTATTCCACAACTTTCTTTCCGCATACCATCACACCGCATACTTTCATTACGAAAGTACCATGACTCCGCAATGCCATTATAACGCATGGCATTACATTTTATATGCTTTTACCACGCATACATTTACAACAAAATTCGTTGTAAATGCATGAATGGTAAAAGCATGTTTTTTTTAATGTTTGGATAAGGTAAGTATGGGTATAGGGGTATATGTTTTGGGGTACTGAGGTATATGTTTAAGGGTGTTTGGGTATTTTAAGGGTTCAGATATAATTTTGGGTTATGGGGTACAGGGGTAGTTTTAGGGCTTAGGGATAGGTATGGGTTTCGGGGTACAGGGGTATTTTTAGGGTTCAGGGATAGGTTTGGGTTATAGGGGTATTTTTAGGGTTCAGGGGTAGGTTTGGGTTTTGGGGTACAGGGGTATTTTAAGGGTTCAAGGCTAAGTTTGGGTTTAGGGGTACAGGGGTATTTTAAGGGTTCAGGGCTAGGTTTGGGTTTTGGGGTACAGGGGTATTTTTAGGGTTCAGGGTTAGGTTTGGTTTTGGGATACAGGGGTATTTTTAGGGTTCAGGGCTAGGTTTGGGTTTTGGGGTACAGGGCTATTTTAGGGTTCAGGGGTTTGGGTTTTGGGGTACAGGGGTATTTTTAGGGTTCAGGGCTAGGTTTGGGTTTTGGGGTATAGGGGTATTTTTAGGATTCAGGGGTAGGTTTGGGTTTTGGGGTACAGGGGTATTTTAAGGGTTCAGGGCTGGGTTTGGGTTTTGGGGTACAGGGGTATTTTAGGGTTATGGGGTAGGTTTGGGTTTTGGGGTACAGGGGTATTTTTAGGGTTCAGGGGTAGGTTTGGGTTTTGGGGTACAGGGGTATTTTTAGGGTTTAGGGGTAGGTTTGGGTTTTGGGGTACAGGGGTATTTTAAGGGTCCAGGGGTAAGTTTGGATTTTGGGGTACAGGGGTATTTTAGGGTTCAGGGGTAGGTTTGAGTTTTGGGTTACAGTGGTATTTTTAGGGTTCAGGGCTAGGTTTGGGTTTTGGGGTACAGGGTATATTTATAGGGTTAAGATGGGTCAGTGTTTAAGGGTGTTGGGGTATTTTAAGGAGTAAGGGTGGGTTATGATTATGGGGTGCAGGGGTATTTAAAGGTAGCAGGGTGGGATTAGCACACGATATGAGACATGGCATGAAGGGCGGAACTTACCACACGCCCCAGCGTTTGTCAGGCCCCCAGCACACGCCCACAGCACAACGCAGACACGCCCACAAGGGACTACTTTGCTGGCACGGTTCTTTTACCTTTTAAATGTATATGGTGGGCGTCTGCATAGCCTATGTCCTTCTGCTGCAACTGCCCTTTCCAACTCTGTATTGGGTGTTGTGATTGGTGCTGTGGTTCCGGAGATTACCCGCCTCAAAGGTTTGGGCTCTCTCTTTATTATATTAGTGTGGATAGCACCATATATACAATGTGCTGAAAGCTTAACCAATGCCTCTGGTAATTCCCATACAATAGCAAGATAAGAATCTTAATTTGTGTGAATACGTTATTGTTTAATTAACAAAAATCATTATAATGGTGAACATGCGTCCATAATAAAACGTATATCAAGAATAGTTATTAAGATATTTACATTTGTGCCATCACGATTAGTAAAAAGAAAAACGCTCATCAGAAAATAATTTAAAATCCTAGAGACCTCTTTTTTGTAAAAATAAGGTGGAATAACTTGTCTACACAGTACCACTCCCTTTTTAAAAAAAAAAAGAATTAATAAAGGCTGTTATAAATCATACTTATCCACTCTAATTTTGTCATCTGCTAGGGCCACAGGCAGACATTCGTTATTAAAAATAATAATTAATAACACTGGTAATGTAATTCCATATTTGTGGTGAAGTTCCTGGAATTGCAATTCCATTTATATAATAAAATCCGTGCGTACAATAATTTGAAAGTTCCAGGGATACACAGGAAAACAAGATAGTCCGTACGTCAGGACCATTGTCTGCTACTCTTGTGTGGTGCGGAGGAGTGTGCAAATCAGTAAAAACACATAAGGCTTGACCTGTTCTTTAATAATTAACCGTTGATGACTTGCAGGCTTTCACTGTTTATACATTTTTTTGCTGTTCCTGTGACGAACTTGGTGAACCGGATATTAAGCTGTGGATTGTCCGGGTTAATTGATGCAAGGATAGCTTGCCAGCACGTACGAATGCCAAGCCTGTTCCATTCACTCTTTAACAGGATCTTTCGATCGTCGCGAACTGCAGGACATAGGCAGACCACGTGCTCGATTGTTTCTGTACTACTCCCGCACCCCCTGCATGTTACGTTGGAATTTGCACAGTGCCATCTTGGCAGGTGGAACAGGAATGGCCATTCTGAGGGCCAGAAATCTTTTTTTCCACAGCACTGAGTAGGTACATGACAGATGGAGTGCCATAATCCCTGGCTTAAATCCTGATACAATTGTCCAGGCGTGCTTACGTTGCACCAGTTGAGCTCTGTCCGAATGAAAGGACCAGAGGCGGAAGTTTCTTTTGATATTAATTTTTTAGTGCCTGCTGCGATGGAGTAGAAGTCCAGATTTCTTCTGTGTGAAGGATTTTTAAAGAATCTTGCACATAGCGCCGGTATGAACTGCCAGTTTGACCAGCTGAGATTTCCAGCTACAAAAGGGCCTCCAGGCTTCCTTCTCTGGAGGTACGCAACTTGTTGCACACCCTGATGTAAGCTCCAAGCCCTACTGCTTGATGGTCTTGAAGACCAAACTCAAGACGTATTTGAGCGGGGGATGAAGATTTAGGTAAGCCCAGTACCTGTTTGAATGTTCTTGTTATTATTTTGTTCAAGTGGCTGTTGTCTTTCCTCCTGCATGATCTCCTGGCTGTAGGTGAGGAAATTGATGATTTTTGCCTTCATGACGGTTATAAGTGGGGTTAGACAAGGACCTGACAGTTTCCTTACAAGAGTCTTAAAAGCCACCTGGATTGCCAGGGCTTTAGCTTCTACCTCATCTCTACGTTCAGAGAATGTTCCACTTCTGTCCAGGTGAAACCCCAGATACTTGTAGGAAAGGGCTCTGTCGACGTTTTTACCATTGTATTGCCATCCGCCACCTTGATATTTCCTTTGCCCAAAGGTGATTGCCCTTGTCTTTGTTAAATTCAGTTCCAGATCGTTTTCGGTGGTATATAGGGACAACCGATTGAGAAGTCTCTGCAAGCCAACCCTGGTGTGACTAAGCAGAACCAGATCGTCCGCATGCAGTAAATTACTAACTCTTATCCCAACGAGTTTTGGAGGATGAGAATTCACTTTGTCAAGTCGCTCTGACAAGTCGGAAATGAAGAGGTTGAAGAGAAGAGTCGCCAGCACACACCCTTGTTTCACTCGGCGGGTTGTTTGTATTTTCCTTGAGAAGTATGATCCATCCCCAGGTTTTACACAGATCCTTGTATTAGAATGTAGCGCGACTATGGCTTGTCCATTTCCGCAGTTTGAGCTATGATCGGCTTCGGGGAATGCGGTCGAAAGCGGCCTTAAGGTCAACGAAACAGCCATGCTTTAGCGTTCCTGAGGTTGCCACTTTATCCAGCAGGACAGTGATTGCAAGCAAGTTTGTTGTGGTGCCTGATTTTTGCACAAATCCTGTCTGGTTGAAAGGTATGAGATGATTTTTTGCAGCCCAGGACGCCAGTTCTTGAAGGAGCAGCTTAGCATAGTATTTCGATTCCACGTCCAGTAGGATGATCATCCTATAGTTTTTCGGGTCTGATCTCTTACCACCTTTATAAATTGGCTGTATAATAGCTCCTTGCCACGATTCCGGTAATATCAAATTAATCCGGCAATAGGAAAAAAGAGGAGCCAATTGATTGGGCCAAAATTCTGTATCCTGTTTAAACAGACACTGGGGTAAACCATTTGGCCCTGGCGCTCCATCTGAGCGGCCCTCAGTTATAATTCGAGCATTTTTTTCCGTAATGATTCCCAGGGTTGTTGGAGCACTTTGTGACAGTTCTGTGGGCTGGAGCAAACATTTCATATCAGTTGTCGATTGAATCCTTGTGTGTAATTCAGCGTGGTTTCCTAGTGTCTTTACATCCATTATGCCTAGTGATTGGCATGAGTTGAGTTGTAGAGCCGTGGCTAGTGGTCTGACCAATGGAACATCTTTTTTTGGATCCTCAAAATGATTTGTTAGGTAGGATACCCATTCAGCTTCAGAGATGTTAGCGCTGCTTCGTCCTCCTTGTTTGTGTGTTTTGGAATTAACAAGTGACCAAAAGAATTTTGGATTATGGTTTTTACTTGCGTCTATCAATTTTAGCCAGAACTGCTCGGAACGTTTCTTTTTCTCGATGGATATTGCATGTCGAAGTGCCTTTTGGACTTGCTTATAATTGTTTTGTTTATAGTCTTCCCATGGGAACCTGCGTGCTTGTTTAAGGGGAATTTTATGTGCTGATTTTAATTTCTTGATTTTGGCTGTTACGGTTGTCTGTTTTCCTTTTTTGGATTTTCGTGTAGTACGTGAAAAATTTTTAAGCAGTTCCGGGAGAAGAGTTCCCATGATGTAGTAGGCAGGGATGTATAAATAATAAATAAAGGAGATTTATAAAGCGCATGGTTACGCCATCCCGGCGTGTCCCCGCGCTGAGGTGAGAGAGAGGGAACGACCCAACCGCAGTCTAAGGCCTCCGCTAGGCTAACCGGAGAACAGATACGTTTTAAGAGCCTTCCTAAACTTAGCTTCAGAGATCTCCATCCGGAGTTTTACAGGGAGTTTGTTCCAGTTTTGAGCTGCCAAGAACCTGAAGTATCGGCCTCCTATTCCATGTAGCAATACTCATGGAATCTTGCTGGGCTCTACATTGGCTCATTATTGCTGGTATAGTTGGATCAGTCCATTTCAACCTTTTGAGATTTTCAGTATAGTTGCCTTCAGGGGTCAGGCTTGTCATGGCATTATGTGCTAAGTGAAATGACAAGGTAGTCACTTGGGGGCGATGGTCACTGTCTCCTCGAACAGCTATGGTGTAGTTCTCGATAAAAGGAAGGATTTCTTTGTTACAAATGGTATAATCTAGAAAAGAGTGGATTTGACCGTTTGATCTTGTCCTGTTGGGAGGATTATCTTTAGGGAAGCGACCATATAAGATTGTATAACCCAGAGCACTGAGTTGTAGCACCATGTGTTCGCCTAGGTTGCTGTATTTATTGCCTGTGGGTTTTATTTGTTCCAGAATGTCTGGCCACGGTGCGTCGTACTCTTCCGGGAGTTCTTGAAAAAGGTTTGCGTTGTAGTCACCGGATACTAGGCAGGCTGGTCTTTTATAATTACTTTGTATGTTGCACAAAACCTCGATTAAATGGTTAAACTTTGTTTTTTTTTTCCTGACGCTTGGTGAGATGTAAATATTGATCAGGATCAGTTGTTCGGGCTGTGTGGAATTGTTAATCATTACGCTGGAGATCCAATCTTCTTCAAATGCCAATTGTGTTATATTAACATTTAACTTGGCTGAAATGTAAATTGAGAGACCGCCACTGGGTCAGCCGGACTTATGCAGCCTCTGAGCAGGTGTTCTGTATTCCAAGTATCCTTATATTGGGAGGCTGACCAAGGACCATGTATCCTGCAATAGTATAACCTCATGGTTTTTAAAAAAACGTTATCACATCTGGGGATTGAAATTTTTGATGAAGGCCGTTGATGTTCCATGAGCACACTGAGAGACCGGGTTGAGTTTAATTGTGATTTCCCCCATCCAGGGCCGCTGGCAGACAGGCCCAGTCAATCGCTGTGGTTTTGGCTTCCTTTATTTTTGAGTGGGTCTCCCTTACTGGGGATCGGCCTTTGGCTGATCTTAAGATTGAGAAGGATAGTGGACCCTGTTTGTCTGGTATGCCCGGGGGTTTTACGAGGACCAAAGGATACTGTGGTTCGGTTTGGGGGACTATTTTAATGCCCAATTTGTTGAATAGGTCTGACCTTGATATTACTTCCTCCGTGAGTGCTGCAGTTGAAAAAGTAATTAACGTTGGTTTCTGTGGATTGATTGCTTCCGATAGGTTTAAACTCAATTGAGATTATTTCATTGGATTCAATATGGCACAGTTCAGGGGGTCCTGGCCAGAGATCTTATGATTATCTTCGACCGTGATTTGAGTTAGGTCAATTCTCCTTTGAATGTAGGGTGTTAGTTGCTTACGTCTCACATGTTCGCCAGAGGTCTTAAGATTGTTTTCGACCGTGATTTGAGATAGGTCAATTCTCTTTTGAATGTAGTGCGATTGTTGCTTATGTCCCACATGTTAGTCTCGGGGTTCATGGTCTACTTTATTGGGTAAAACGTTACCCGTTTGTGGTATGTCCGGATTCTTAAATAATGTTATCTGAATCTTTTCTTTGCCTCTTGACCTATACTCATCGGCATGCTGTTCTATGGTTTCCTTGTTTTGGTTTATTTTTGGTGCGCTTACCATATTTGTTGGGACTATCGGGTCATCTAGTCTGGTCTTAACGATGTAAGATAATATTTTTGACTTCGTGACCTTTCCCGGATCATCTGATGTTGAAGGCTGTAAAGGCTTTGCTGGAACCTCTCTCCTGCCCCCAGGTAGTTCCTTGTGTTTTTTGCTGTTGGCAGGTGCTATAGGCACCTTGCCAGGTAAGTCTGTAAATAATTGTGTTGGTGATTTTTGTGGCGATGTAAGAGTGCTATCGGAGCTTAGGGTACTGATTGAGCTAGGTTGTGTATTACCTTTTCGATGTGTAATGACTCACTGGTCATATTTTGAATCTCTGCGCTACGTTTGTTGCTTTTTTTCCCGTAATATCTTCCTTTCTCTTTTGCTCAAGTGTTGTTTTTGAGGGGATTTATTTATTGATCCCGTTCCTGGGCCAGCAGCTCTGGCGTGAGCAATTTGCACTATCTCGGCTGTGAATGGTTTATCTATTTTCAACATAGTGTTATTTTTACTTGGTTGAAAAATACTGAATTCCTTGGGTGCCACTCATTTATCTCGATTGTCTGGGGACGGAGTTACTACTGAGGCATCTGTTGGTCATGTGCTGATTTTTGCTAAAGAAGCCTTGTGGTTTTTGCCAAGAGTATTGTGGTTTCGTCGTTGATTTTCGGGGTGGTTGCATTAGTTGAGTGTGAGCCTAGAGGATGTGGTTGAACTTGCAAACCTGATGGCAGTTTCTTTATTTCTGTCAGGACCAAGGCGAGGAACTGAGAAAGCGTAGACAGACTATCGATTATTGGCGAGCAGCAGCATATCGCTTGGGTCAGATTGACTTTAGATTGTGCTTTGGTTATTAGGGTATTTAATCCTTCTAATTTGTTGTCCATCCCTGCTGTGTATACTTCCAGTGTATTTAAAAGGTCGACTTGTAAATCAAGTTTATCTGAGTGATAATTTAGTGCGGACACTGTGGATTGTAGAGTTTGTAGAAGCTGGGGCCAGATGATGGTAGATTCAAACGCTGCTGGGTCATGGCCTTCGGTTGCGTCTTTTGTTTTATTAAGGTCTGTCTTAAAAAAAGGATAAATCCAAAAGGGAGTGGTCGTTGGGATCACCTGACTTTGTTTCAGGAGATTCATGACGGGCAAAGACAGGTGGCATCGTTGGCGTTAACGGCTTGATGTTACCTGGAATGGTTCTGATCCATTGTGCTCCTTGGGAGGTAGATTCTATTTTATTTACAAAGGAGCCCAGGTTATGAGGGTTGGTTTCCTGCTGTATGTGTGATATGGGGTAAAAAGAAGAATCGTCGCTTGGGATGGTTATTGGTGATGAACTCTGCTCCTTATTAAGTTGTTGCACTTGTTGTGAAGGGGAGATGTATTTCTTGACCGGGTATCTGGTCTTGACCTATTTTTTTCAGGTGTAGATGGTGCGTCCCTGATTGAATGACTGTCTGAGGATATGGTGACGGCCTGGTTTTGAAGCTGTTCGTGAATCAAGACCTGTACTTTAATCTGAACTGAATCAATATTGGGCAGGGTTTGGAACAGCTGGGTGGATTGGGACAATATTTTAATGGAGTTGGTTGAAGCTTGAACTTTGGTTCCTTGTTTCTTAAAGAAGTCTCTAAGGGTCCTCTTTTTTACATTTGGTGATTGTTTCATCCGGCGTGATATGTTGTTGAATTGGGGGCGTTTGGGTGGTTTCGGTCTTAATAATACAGCCTATGATGCTGGGTCCGTGTTCATGATTCTGCAGATGAATTGGTGGCAGTGATGGCACCGGGAGATGGGTTGCGCTATATACAGTTCCTTGAGTGGTTCTATGGATTCTTTATTCAAGTTCTTGCGGTTTTTTGCAGTCTCTTTTTTCAGCCTTCCAGACCGCATTATGATTTAACCACGAAGAGGGGGAGTGGAAGTGACTACTCTTGCTCTTTAACTCTCTCTATTTTTCTTTATCTTTTATTTATTTACTGTTTCCCCTTTTTTTCATTATTTTTCCTTCCTTCCCTTCACTTGGATTCCTTGTAGTGCGATGAGTTTGCCTTTTTTTCTTAGGGGGGGATTTTGGGGTATATTGACTGCAGCCAGACACCACTCTATTGTTGTGAGTGAAAAAAGTGGAACCAAAAGAGGGGGGGGGGAGAATAAGGGGGGCTTCACCTAAACGCTGCTCAACCCCTCTGTTCTTTCAGTACTGCCCCTGGTCACCCCTATCTACTTGATCTACTGCTGCTGGTACCTGTCTCACGATGTCCGCCAGCAGTTTCACGGGGGCGGTGCTGTAGTAGGTTGGTTGGTTGGTTAAGGGCTACCCGCCTCTCACTTTCCCAGGCAGCTCCTCCGCTGGGGCTGTGTCTGTAATGGCGGTAGGACAACAGACAGCCAAGTCGCTGTGTGCCTGGTCACTAGGCTCACCAGGCTCGCCACGCGCTACTCACTGCTCTCCTGCCTCAGCTGTTGCTGTTACTGTTCACTCTTGGGGGCTCTCCCCCGCGTCCCGCTGCAGCTGCGGGTCTCTAGCCGCGTGTTTTCACCCTCTATTCACCCGCCAAGGCTCTCAGCTCACCGCAGCACTCGGCTCTCCGCGACTCTCAGCTCAGCTAAGCGGGGCGGAGCGGTGCGCGTGGTAGGCGGCAGCTCTACTGCTCTGGGGTCTTTGTCTCGGTCTGTGTCTCGGGTCGGGTCGTCCCAGTGTGAACGGCAAGATTTTGCGGGAGCCGCAGGAACCGGTAGCCGGTGACCCCAGGTGGCAACGATGCAGCAAGGCGGCAATACAGCGTCCTTCTCCTCACTCACTTACAGTTGTGTAGTAGCATGGATTTGTTGGGGTTAGAGTAAATTAATTTGATCTTCATTTACTATAAAACAGCAAAAAAAAATCAAAATGTAGTCAGCAAGCTCTGCAATTATTATTTGGTTACTTCTTTCAAATTGAAGCGGTACTGTCTTGCAGTTGAAAGGACCCCTGAACTGAATCTATATTTACTATTATCTCTCCGTAGAAGTCTCTGTTAATACAAGCTTTGCCACAGTACAGCCTCTCCGACTACAGATTTTGTAAGCAGGGACCTGTTGTCCTGCGGGCTTCTGAATGTAAGATCCTTGCCTAAACATGGTGTGGAAATTCAACTGCTGTTGGAGCATCATGGTCTGGAGATTTTGTTTTTAACGGAAACGTGGACTCGCCCTGACTGTGAGGTTGACTCGGGTGTGGCCTGTCCACCCGGGTATAAATTCTGTCACAAGCCTAGACACAGTGGGAGAGGGGGGGATATTGGGGTCATTTATAAGGACTCCTGGGATCTGGTCACTATCAATATTGATGAGATTGAAGGAACAGAGCTTTTAGGATTTGCCATTGAAAATGCCCAAGCGTAGGTGCTGACAGGAATTATATGTTATAGGCCCCCTGGGGTCTTCACAGGTTTGCAACAGCAGCTATTACTGGAGACTTTTACGAATATGGTTGCTGTTCATCAGAGAGTGGTGATACTAGGGGATTTTAACCTTTGGATGAATGGTCCCCTCAATTCAGGTTATCTTAGTGTTCTCCAGTCGTGCGAGGGACTGGGCCTTTTTCAGCAGGTGTTTGAAGCAACCCATAAGGGAGGCCATACACTTGATTTGATTTTCTCTGAAGAGCATCTTCTTACTATCACTGAACTCTTACCTTTGGTTTGGTCGGACCATGTTCTAATCAAATTTGCAGTGAACATGGTCAAAAAGAACCTCCGTATGAGTGGGGTTAGTAGGAATTATGTTGGTCGTGACTCGAAGGGGCTCGTACGCAAGTGAGGCTCAGTCCCGCTGTTCGCAGTAGATAACTGTTTCTCAGCTACCAATTCAGTAGGCGAGAACTATTCCGCGCTTTGCGTAAAGATCACGGCAGACTTGGATTCTGTGGCTCCGATGATAAAACATAAAACAAGAGGTAGGCCCTCAGAGCCTTGGTTTAACGACATTTTAAAAACCATGAAACTGGATTGTAAGCAGGCAGAGAAAAAAATGGAGAAGGGACTATGCTGATTTGGATAAATAAATATGGAAATCCAAGATTGTTGGTTATAAAAAGGAGATAATTAGAGTCAAGGCAGAATACTTTTCAAATTTGATCCTTAATGCCCCTAATGCTGCTAAAAGTGTTTTTAATATTCTAAAGAATCTTACCAACCCGGAATGTACAAAAAAGGAGATACCTCCTTCCCAGGAATTGTGTAGAAATCTAGCTAACTTTTTCCATCTTAAGATTAAAGCTATTATTGACGAGTTAGGGAAGGAGAACAAGCTTCTGATGCCGGTCACCTCTGACTCGCTGGGCAGTGGCAACTTGGAGAAAGAGGTAAAGAACACACCTATCGACCATCTATACACTAATAGAGAAAACGCTTTAACCGGGTTTGAACCTTTGACCATGGAGGAATTCTGCAAAATAGCTAAGGGTATTTCATCCGGATCTCCTTTAGATCCCGTTCCTCATAAAATGTGGAAGACCTTTGAGACAGAGCGGTTTCCTATGCTTAGGCGAATTTGTAATCAGTCCCTTAATAGTGGTGTCGTTCCGCTGCAGTGGAAACAAGCTTTGGTAACTCCCCTGCTTAAAAAGGCCACCCTGGATCCAGAATGTCCCAAAAATGATAGGCCGATCTTCTTTCTACCCTTTCCGGCCAAGATCACGGAGAAAGTGGTCAGCACGACCCTCTCTAATTATCTGGAGCAGCACAAATTGTTGGAGGAGGTTCAGTTCGGTTTTCGACCTGCCCATGGCACAGAGTCGGCCCTGGTTACCGTGCTAGATGAACTCCAGTCGCGGGCAGACAGGAACCAGGCAGCGGTTCTTATCCTGCTTGACCTGTCTGCTGCCTTCAACAAGGTTAACCATGGAACTCTGCTGAGCAGGCTAGAGAAGGTAGGGGGGGGAAGGGTTGTGCCTTGCAATGGTTTCACTCTTTTCTTACGGGTCAAACGCAGGCAGTGTCCCTTCCTCCATATCAGTCTGAACAGATTACCATAACTCATGGGGTACCTCAGGGCTCGGCTATCAGCCCGATACTCTTCAACATTTATATGTAACCTTTGATTGCGGTTGTTAAAGAGCATGGGATTAACATCACAAACTATTCCCACGACACGCAGCTCATCTTCTCATTGGAGGGTGAACAATCTATCTCTATTGAGGAGTTTCATTGCTGCTTGCGTAACACGGCTCAATGGTTGAAAGATAACTCACTACAATTTAATGCTGGTAGGACGGAGGTTCTCTTCTGCCCTGTGGACAGGATTCCTTCAGCACTGCCTAGCAACTTTTGGCCTAGTGATATGTCAATTGCAGTGAGACCAGTGGAGAAGGTTCCCAATTTGGGCATTATGTTTAACAATAAGTTGACCATGGAGGCCCAAGTCACCAGAACGGTGGGTAGTTGCTTGGTGATGATTAGGTCACTACGTAAAATTCTTCCCCTAATACCTCCTCAAGCGCAGGCACTAGTTGTACAGAGCACAGTCTTGAGTAGACTGGACTATTGTAATGCCCTTTTGCTTGAATCTCCCAAGTCCCTTCTGGACTGACTTTTGAGAATTCAGTCTATCGCAGCCAAACTTGCTTTGGGCTGGCCGAGACGGTCCTCTTCCTCCAGGGCCCTTGCAGAAACACTGGCTTCCGGTGGGACAGAGAGTAAAGTTCAAGACCCTCTGTCTTGTGTTTGAAGCTATGCATGGGGTTGGCCCGGTCATGCTACAGAGGAAATATGAGTGGTATGTTCCAGCTAGGGACCTCCGTTCCGCCTCAGCTAGATTGGTTAAGGTAGCCAGCTTTAGGAAAGTCAGAAGCGGTGGTAGAACTTTTACGGTTGCTGCGGCCAGACTTTGGAATGGACTTCCTTTGGAATTAAGACAGATCAGTGATCTTTTGTCTTTTAGAAGAAGGTTAAAAACTTTGCTTTTTCCTAAAGCTTAGCTGTTATACTGTTCTGTATTAGCTATGTGATGCCTTTCAAGGTCAAAGGGGAATCGGTGGATGGCAGTTTGTGCTTGGGGTCTTCTGTCGTCTGAGAGGGAATTTGACTATTTTTTATTTCAGTGGTTGTACCTTTGGAGTATACCATTCAATTTACCTCACTTCCCCCTAAAACCTGGCCTATAATTAGCAAATTGAAAATAAAAATATAGATATTCTTTTGCTCTGACATTAACTTCACAGTACAAAAAAAATTATGCAAATGTTATCCAGCTATGGTCCATTTATAGAATGAGCTAACATGAATGACAAATTTTCTGAATAGTTTGAACCTTACAATCTTACATATATCTATTTTATTAAAATGTGCCTCAAATGCTTGTACTGGATACAAAACACATGCTTATCTTTCACTTTTTGCCTCTGTTTTCTCTGACTTATTATCTATTGTTTAGCGGTACATTGTTACAAAAAATCCTCTTCTGTTTTCAGCTAGCTGTAAAACTGCACATTAGCTTTATTCCTGGCAAAGTGCTGCAAAACAATGTCCTTGAAGGCACCAGTGGCCCCCGGCATCTCATACTGGCTGCAGGGTTTACAAAACTAGACAACTGCAGAGCAGCGGTTGCTCTTGCTCTATGCCTTTTTTGCAGGGAAGATGGACAAATGTAGTATAGGTGCTTGGAGTGGATACCTAGAAAAGGTAGAAGCCAAAACGGATACACGACCTCCTTGAACAACCAGGCTGCCTACAGAGACAAGTCTTAGCCGAGATGTGTCTGCCAAGAAAAATGACTAAAACCCTTGCAAATCTTTACAAATGGCTCCGCCAACTGAGGTGATTCCCCGCCACACAAGAGGCCATGGTACTGTTATAGTATTTTCAAAATATTCCAAAACTGCAAATATAACTCCCGGCAAGAGGTGGCGACAACATTGTGTAAGGGAGACCAGTCCTATTCAGGTGCAATGAATTCTCCTCTCCTACACTAAATGAAGCCCAGGTCTATTCAGCCCAGCACTGACTCATCCAGGGGAGGCCGGACACACCTCAACCCCCCACCCCAGTGGCTGTCTACAGAAAATGCACATCCATAGCCTCTGTAACTCCAAAGCCGGTCAGTCAATCCACAAACCAGTAGAGGCACACAAGATGGCTATTCAAGAAAATACCTACTTTCAAAAAGTGGTATCTTCAAAAACCACAATATAAAAATCATCTTTACTAAAAGATGCATTTTTATATTCTGAGTACAGGTATAATAAACTCCATCTTTTTATCTTGTCCCAACCTGTAGTTATACTTATAAGATGTTATAAATAGACTCCCATTCTATCCTACGGGACAGATAGACTTTTAAAACGAAATACACTATAATTCACTATCAAGACATGTCCCGCACATCATTGCATGTTCTACCTTTCACATACACTACACCCTGTCCACAGGAGTACCTTGGTTGTACCCTAGGGCTGACTCACATGTCATAAAAGGGAAGGTTAGAGCCTGGCAAGTGGGTGCACTTGCCACGTCGACATGACAGTAGAGACTACGCACAGACACTACAGTGGCAGTTCTGGAAACCCTTTGAAAGGCTGATTGTGTTGGTGGCACAATCAGTGGTGCAGGCCAACAAGCAGCACAAGACATACAGGCCCTGTTCACTGTACTAGGGACTTAGAAGTAAGTCAAACAAGCCAATCATGGAAACACCAATCCATAATAACTATTTACTCAGAGAACATATGCACTTTAGCACTGATTAGCAGTGGTAAAGTGCCCAGAGTCCTAAAGTCAACAAAAATAGGGTCAAAAACAGGAGGCCAAAAAGCATAAAGTTTGGGGGTAAACCTGCTGAAAAAGCTGTGTCTACTTTGTGAAGTGTTTAAAAATTATCCAGAGTATACACATGAGATCCTTCCACAGGCTTGTTATAGCACATCTCTTCTGCCCCCTGTGGTAGAAGTACCTCCATGCCTCCTCCCCTCTACCTGTTCAAGACAGGCACAGTAAAGAATGAGGTTTTCTGAGTGTGAGGCGTGCATACAAAAATGAAGTTCTGGAGGATAATAGAAAATCCCCACTATATATAGTGGCAAGGAAATGTGTGAGGGGCAATGCATGATCCCAGGACTTGAAAAAGGAAAACCTTGCAAGTTTGCTGCATCGGAGTACCTGTTGGTGAACCAAGAGGTAAGTATCACTAGTAAATGCCACTGTCCCCAACCATCAAGAATAACAGATGTTATGTTATGTTATGTTATTAGAAATTTATAAAGCGCGCGTACGCCCAAGGGCTTCTTGGCGCTGGTAAGATAAAAAACATAACAAGAGGTAGAAAGATAAGATAAGAAGGAGAAGATAAGAAAATCTGGGGGCCGGTATAGAACAGTTCAGTGGCGGCTCCTCTTTAGGGGTGTTCTTCTCGCCGTGCGAGAAGGCAGAAACAAATGGTAGTTATTACCTTAATAACTACCATTTGTTTCTGCCTTTTTGCACGGTGAGAAAGCAGAAGTTCCTGGTTGGGGGTGGGCAGTCCTGCTCGAGGGCAGGGGGGAGTGGCTTGCCCACTGTTGTTCATACTGACTGTTTGGGCAGCCTGAGACCGCCCAAGTAGTAACTATGAACAACAGTGGGCAAGCCACTCCCCCCTGCCCTCGAGAAACACCGCCCACTCTCCCTGTTCTCTCTGTATGCTGCAGCATACAGAGAGAAAATTACCCGGGTGGGGCAGCGGCCTCACCAATCACTGCGCTGCGCTGGAGGGGAGGGAGGCTGCCTGCAGCCTTCCTAAGGACGAGCATAGCACTGCAGGAATTCAAAACCAGGAGTCGGGAGTCTCCGGGACGGTAAATTTACTTTTACTTTATTTTATACCTTTTCTTTCCCTTAAACCGCTCCCGCCTCCCTCCTCATCCCCTCCGGTCGTCGCAACCCCATTTCCACCCCCCTGCCCCCCGCCCATAATGCCGGCCATGACTGCTGTCTTTTGCCACCTTGTGGTGTTGACAATTAGGGGCCGGTGCCGAGCACTGGAAACCAATTAAGTGCCAGTGCTCAGCACCGGCTCAAATTAAGCACTGACCAGCATTGAAGAGGGGCAGTCAGTCCTCAGATCCTCATTATGGACATCCACTCAGTGATTCCTCGGTTTCTTATTTGTCTTCTTAATAATGTTCGCACTCAGTACCCGAGGGCTTTTGACATTCTGGGGCTGTGTCTTTCCTTGCAGTAAGTCGCCCATCAGTGGCCCACCAGTTCCTGAGCTCCATTCCCTTTCCCTGGGCTGTCTTTGCCATTTTCAATGCTTAAGATTCGCTGCAGCTCCCTGCCCACAGGTCGCCAGCACTTACTGCATAATCTGTAGATTCAGCAAAAAAAATTCCTTGCTCAAACTGATCGAAAATTACTGAAAACGCAGCAACGGTGTTGCCATGGAGTGGAAGGTTGAGGGTCATCTGTTGCTTATTTGGGTGTCAAAGTGGTGCTAATGAGGTGAAGCCTTTACCCAGAAAGGGTTAACATGAATACAGATGCCAAACCAGTGCTTTAAATGGGCCGGTACTCACCGGTACTGAGTACCGGCACTTCTAAATTTGTGGCGCTTGAGTACCGGAACTTCTATTTGTCCAAAAGAGAGTACCGGTACTCATGGGGCCGTAAATCAAGTTCCGTGAAATTGACATTAAACAAAAATGAGCGCCTCACAGCTGACGAGTGGGACCTTTTCCGTGAAGCACTCGGATCGAGTGCTAATCTCTCCTTGAAATGTGCTAATTGAGCGGCAGCCCGCGGTATTCATTCTGAGCTGGTAGGAAGTTTGGGAGGGGTCCGAGTCACACTGTGATTACAGACACGGTGTCCACTCAGGCTCTGTTGAGACAATAGCCCAGTAGGTGTGTGGGCAGGGCCTGCTAACAGGCATATCTCCTGACTCTTGGAAGCGAAGGCTTCCTGCTGGCATAGCCGAGTACAGCAGCAGGAAGGTGGTGACAGTGACACTGCTAATTATGCCGGGATTCTTCTTCTGTTAACAGACAGGAAATGTCTCATTCAAAAGTAATTATCTTTTTTCCTGAAACAAATATACACTGATTGTCTAATTTTGAGTAAGTGGAATGTTTTGGTTTTAGAATGCATATAATACTATTTCACCTGTAGTGTGTATGCCCTAGAGGATGCCAAGGAATGCTGGCTATGTGTGCACATTGTGTATTTTTGGTGTTACGCCTACACAGAGTAAGATCATTCCCTCGTCTTACTGTGAAAGCTGTTTGATATTAAGTAGAGATGAAGGCTGGTCGCCGAGTTGCTGGCTGTGGGAACAGAATAACTTGATTTTCACCATTTAAGCTCATTGTGTGATTCTGGGCAACTTGCTTTAGCTAACTGTGCCCCAACTCTTAAGTGAAGCTTAATAATGGGCTAGGCATATGTACAAGCACTGTGCTTGAACACATCTTTACTTAGCGTTTATAGTTAACTATTTGTGAGTTTCAGTAATTGCTTGGCCTTGTCACAATGGTTTGCAGGCTTCCAGATGTATTTCCCAGGTACTTTTTAAGTTGTGCATGAGTTTATTGCATATGGCGGACCACAAATTGGTGTTCTTGTTGCATTATTGTGGTTTTCCATTCACTCCATACGTGTATTTGTTGTTGTTCGTATACAGCTATGTTGCAAGTGAAGTGTTAGTCATCCTATCATACACTGCAGCTTAGCCCTCCAAGTTATGGGTAGACGTGACTGCTCTTTCCTATCAGTGTTTTGCAAGGGATTGCCTTCTGCATTATTCTCGCTACCCAATAGACTTTCATTTGTGGCTACAGTGACCTTTTAACAGCTCCTCCCATTGGAAGGTGATGCGCGCGGCAATGGAGAATGAGCTGGAATGGGGTGACATGGTTTTTGTGCTGTTGGCTGCAGAATCAGGGCTGTCTAAAAGTCGTCCCAGGACGTGGACTCACTTAACAGATATGGGAACACTGTATATAAAATAGCTTTGGCCACATCTGCAGATCTGGATTCAATGTACCACGGCTTATAAACAACGACAGTCACAAATGCTATTTAGCATGCATTGTACACTTACATGCTGCTTATGACATTAGTTTGTCTTATGTGCTATGCCAATGTTAGGAAAAAAGTAGCAACTAGCATTGGTAAACCAAATAGGCCCCACTGTAGTGACCTATTGGCTATGTCAAAGTTTTTTTGCCACATAGTGCAGCATCCCAGATGCAGCACAAAGTGGCAAAAGTTTTTTTTTTAAAAACGTTATTGGGGCACCTTGTATGATTTTGTAGAAGTGCCCGCCACAGCATGTGCTCGCCTACAAAATTATGCAGTCATTTTTTTTTTCTTTTTAGTTACTGATCCGGGTTGGATTGGTAACTAAAAAAAAAAAAAAAATGCTAAAGTGTTTTTTTTCTTTTAAAGCAAGCAGGAGTGGGGGAGAATGGAAGCAACAAAGAGAAGGGCAGTGTAACCGACAAAGCAACAGAGAGAGGGTGTGGCTTAATGGCTAGAGCGGCCAACTTTGAAGCAAAGGAACCAGGTTCGAGTCTTGCCGGGACACTCAAGCATCCCATAATTCTGAAAAAATCACTTAATCTCCCTGTGCTTAAAACTGAATGTGTCTATCTGTAATGCAAGTGGTGCTCATGTAAAGCGCTCTGTTACCTTTGGGTCGAGTTTGCGCTATATAAAACTGCAAAAATAAATAAATAATGTAAGTGCTTCTAAAACACATGTACTAAATGCCCTGGGTGTGTGCACAGATGTCCCTGTACGTGTTCTTGCGTGAGTGAGTGTTGTCTGCAGTGTCCAGAACTGCAGATATATAGTTTGAAACCAAACAAGCCCTGCATTACCACACCCTGCCCATGAAGCTAATGTGAAATGATTCGCTTGTAGCTAGTGCAAGGCCACTCTCTCTTCAGTGCAGATCTACTTTCTCAGCAGTGTCTCAACACAATTGTATCTTGTTTTTTACAGGTCGTTTTGGGTTAACGGAGGGGCTCTGGGAAGGGTAGAGGTGGGTGAACTAACAAATTAACAAGGCCAGCCCAGTCAGAGTCGAACTAGGAAGTCTGGCTTGGCCTTAAAAACTCATACATAAGTTGAGCCCTGAAAACATTACTTTTTAAATAAAAGTGTATTTGTTTCATGTGGAAGCATTTCACCGTGGTGCATAAGCTTATATTACAGCATTGAGAGGAGTTTGTGCTCCAACTGATGCCATTAGTGATCTAGGAAACAAGTCACTATTCAGGTCTAAATCGTATATGGTCTATTTGCATTTCATGAATAAAAGCGACATTATAGTGTATTAAATCTAACACAACATTTGATTGCACCGCACACATCTGTATCTTGTGCATTTGAATATACTATCATAGGTGCTAACAAAGAAAATGGAGGCTTGGTGAGATAAAATATTTTGTCTGCTATCTCACAATATGGTCAGGTGGGGAAGCTGGGATTAATTCCAGAATTTATGCAATCACATTGTGTAATTCAGCCTCTAGATGGCTTCATCTTTCTTTCTCTCCTGTATTGCAATTGGGGTCACTATTTTGTCTTAATTCTTTGCACATGAGATTGGAGTTTGGTTAGCAGGCACATGCACTATCACAGTTCAGTTTATTTTTGGCTTGAGGATGCAAGAGAGCCTGGAACAGAGCTAGACCCAGGCATCCTAGCTCAAGCTTTCAGCAGCTTGCCCAACTCCAGAAAGAGGGAATCCAACTTTATAGTAGGTAAGGAGCTTTGAGGCAAAGCTCTGCTGCATAGGAGGGGCTGGGTGATGTCTGCTAAGTGGCAATGAGGTAAGAGGCTTAACCATAGTTGAACTTTTCCAAAAATGTTAAGAAAAATATCTTGTGCAAGTCATATGTGATCTACGTGTTGCACCATGAGAAGCCCACTTTAATTTTAAATGTACCCTTTTGTACGTATAAGGGAAATGGAATAATCAAAATATACAAGAAAAGCTTTCATATCAATATGCACATCTGCACACCTATTAAATCTCAATCACATTAAATGTGTGCCCCTGGCCGGATCCCTTTGCGCCCACAAAGCCCCACCCCCAAAGCCCCGCCCCCAAAGCCCCACCCCCTAGTCCGCATCTCAATTTGGTGAGTACCTGCACTTATTTTTTTCCATTTAAAGCACTGTGCCAAACAATTTGGTAATACTAATACAAAATGGGTGCATTATACCGCATCATTTGTCTTTCCTGGCCGCATAATTTAGTCAATGCTTTTTCGTCTCATTAGCGCCTTCTTCCCGACTCTCTGCCTCTTCGCGCCATTTGTATCGGCGTAGAGCCTAGGGGAGCTGCCCCCGCCTGGCCTCCATGTCGGTGCTAGCTCATTAGCATACAGAGCCTCATTAAATGACGCCAGGGAGGGGGGCCCTTCTAGGGGGGAGGCTGTGTGCTGCAAAGCCCATTTGTGAAGCACCATACAAAACACGACACGATCAGACGTTAACAAGCAGCTTACCTTTGCATAATGCCAAACTTTCCGCTCAAGGGGGTTCAATAAAATTAGACTACTCTTGCAGATATCTTGGTGTTCTTGTCCGTTTATAGTTCTTAGTTATGCAGGAGGAAACACGGTAATGGCCCCATTAGATACTGCTCCCGTCTTTCCCAGCCCCGTCTGTTGACATTCTTTGGCTTGGTAAGCCATTTGGGACTCTTCTGAGTCCATCTGAGATAAACAAATAATACATACTGACTCAGGAGCTGTGAAGTTAAAAAAACCTGGTTCCTCTTTAAATGCATTCAGGATGTAAACCCCATTTTAAAGTCTGCGTGTAAATGATGCTCATTGCCCACATGTACCGAAAGCATAGGGCGTCTCCTAAATTTAGGAGCATATTGCGCACCACGATTAATAATATTTGGTTCAAAGAATGTTCAATGGTTAAATATTTTCCACATACGTCAATTACGGAAGAACCGCTATTATGGCTTTTTGACGTGTGTGGAGTGCACAATGTGCCATATGTATTGTATGTATTTGAGCTTATATAGCGCACAGCTACCCACAAAGGGTTTCCCGGCGCTTGCTTAGGGAACCCGTCCTGGTATTCCCCTGTGAGATAACCCCGGCAGGGTATCCACAAGGTGAAAGCCAGGCATCCCGCCGCGAGGGGCCGTTGTGGAGATTAAGCAAGCTATTGCCCAGAGTCGCAGAGTGTGAACCCGTGAGTCGAGAAGGCACCGGAGCGAGAATTATCGAGTCCGTGGAATTTTTGAGCCCAAGACCCGCCGAGGCGGGGAATTGAACCCTGGTCCAGGGCCGATCTCAGCTTCCGGGTCTGCCGCCTCTAACCTCTGAGCCACACTTCTCCATAGACTGGCTTTGATGTGGTTTCTGTAGAGGGGCACGGTTGCCGGGTTTTCATCAGGACCCTAGTGTGATTGAGGGTGAGGGTATTTAGAAGTGAGTGAATTACTTTTGATTTACTGTATTTGATGGTATCCTCCTAACTGCTACAGTATTCTTCATTTCTCTTTATTTCATAGTCTATAATTGTGGATGGATCCCAACAAAGTAATGAGACTGAAGCTACCAAAGATTTGTTGCAGCAGAAGGTTTTAAGTCTGGAGTCCAAGCTCCAAGATGAAGCCGCATTTCAGAAACAACTTTCAGAGACCAATGAAGGGGTCCACTTATTGAATAATAAGGTAATTTTTATCTAATTTATTTTACTTGTTCAAATCTTACACTCTTTTCTTTAATAAAATATGTTTAGTAAAATAGACCTGCATGACAAACAATTATGTGGTGCACACAAAACACTTTGTGCATCTAAAACAATTTTATGATCTTATACAAGAAAATACATACTCTCATTCTAAATAGTGAAACGTAAAATTCATAATCGTCCGAATATAGTTTTACCATATATAGTTACAAAATGAATGCCTTCCCCTAAGCTTTACATAGTAGCAGCATCCAACCTGTGAAATATTTCCATAAAGTAATCTTTTCTGGTCTCATTAATGGCTTCCGCTGTCTGTTGGCAAGTGACCAAAGTGGGCTTTGGGTCCATACCTTACTCATGATTTGATGGCTTTCTTGTCTATTTTAGTTCACTGCTCCACATTTGATGGTTTTGTCCCTATTCTCATATTTGTCCAGTCCAGAAAGCATTTCTGTCTTTCTGTGTTTTGACTGAATTAATTCACTAATTACATTAGGAGCAATCATTATGCTGCATGAGGAACAATATTCTCTCCCTTCATCTGTTTCTCTTTGTTCTACTGCCCCTTCTCTCCCATTACTCACTGTATTCAAATTGTAGGCCCACTCAGTGCCTGATGAGCCTCCTGCATGTTATCCACTATTGATGGCGGGTACCCATCTTTGATTGTTTGTTGACTGGTCACTTTTAGCAATTCCAAGATGGCTGCCTGTGTACACATGCAGCTATCTTAGAATGTTTTTTAATGAGCTCTATGAAAAGGTATTGTACAACGCCTATGTGGAGTAAATTAAAAGCAATGGGGTGAGGCCAATTTGTCTTTTCACAAGTGATACTTAATGACTTTGAAAGTGCTTGTTAGTATTATACCACTCCACAAGTGAGAGTGGGAGTTTTAACTATTCCCTCATCAATTATCCTTCCTTAGTAGGTTTTCATAATTACTATACCATATTTGAACATTGAATTGAAAACCTTGACCGCTGAATTGGATGACTTGAAACTGTTGTAATAGCAGGTTGTGCAAAGGGTTTTGTTATAACCTGTTATGTTTTATTTTATCCTCTTCATCGCATTGTTCTTATTTCAGTTCACTCTTGGTATGTTCCATTTCCCCTTACCTACATCTCTGTTGGTACCTTCCTGAGTCCCTGAAGGCTCCCTTAGAATGTTCATGTGAGGGACCTGACTGCTGGAGAGAGGAGCGGTTGAGAATAAAGACTGTTCTACCTTCATACTCGTTTCAGTCTTTCATCATTTGAAGTAACTTTAACAGTGGCGACGATCTGTGAAAGGGGACAGATGGTTCCTGCTCCTCCCCTTTTGATTGAACTCCGGCATCAAGGCAATATAATCGCAGCAAACATAAGAAGGTACATTGAAGATAACTGCATCCAGTTACACGGAGCAAGATCTTCGAGTGTGATAACTCAGCAACGTGAACTGGTGAGGTCTTGTTACGATTATTAAACTGAGTGAAGGACGGATATTTTAAGGACATGTCAATTAATTAAAATATCACACACGTCCCAGAAATTAATTCTAAGCGTCCTCTGGCAGTTATAGAAAATTAAAGGAACAGTTACGCTGTGGACTGAATTTAAAACCTTAAGGATTAGAATTGCAGATGTATCGGTCAGTGCCTAAAGAACACAAAGAACTATAAACTATTGCTCTGATTAAAATGGCAAGTATTGAGAAATCGATCCCACTTACCTTGTTATGTGTTCTAATGAGGGTGTCACCTCAGCTTAAGGCTTGTCAAACAGCGCTAAAACAACAGTAGCACGAGTCTTGAGGCTTATAGGCGCATGTATGTGTAGTCTTCCAAGCAGCTGTTTAGTGGCAGTTTGGCATGACGGTGTGAAGCGGAATCCATGTGGGATCCAGTCAGTGAATGCACCAAGAAATCCTCAGACTGAATAGATTTGACGGATCAGAAAGGTGTTAGGAGGCTCCTCAGTGCCTACGTGCAGAATGATTCCAACGGCTGTATGTGTGGCGATGTAACAATGCAAAATAGGTCGCTGCGGGAGTCCAGTTAGTGGTGTCAGGAGGCTCCTCAGTGATTACGCACTGAATCTACCTAGCGGCTGGCTGTGTGGAATATATTCACGGTGTGAAGTGGTCGCTGCAGTGAATCCAACCAGCGTGTGCTCACCAACAGGCTCCTCAATCCAGAGCCTTGTGAATCCCCGCTGTGTCAGCAAGCGCACTTCCAGCTTCACACGCTCAAGAGTTCTGATGGCTGCACAGGGAAATTCCTGTCAGTAAACGCCTCCTGTGCATAACCTTCAGAGAACTGCCTCTTCCTACGCAGCAGTAATTCAGGGCCGGTGATTTATGCGGCCAGCATCAGCCCCGCATTCTGAAGGCAAACGTCGTAGATACGCACTCCTGTGTGCATCAATTCACGTTGGGGCTTTGAATTTGCTCACGGTGGCACACACACTAAATTGCACGCTTTAACTCTTCAATATCAAAGAAATGCATTCCAAAAGTGTTAAGAAACATTAAATGTTATGGCCATCCCTATTGTGAACAGATTACCAGCAACATTGTAGAAGGCACTACCTTTTGTTAGCTTTTACACCAGGGACTTCCTAGACATTTTTGTACTTTTGGATAGTCTCTTCAATTTATTATTTTATAGTTAAATGTACACAGTACACTGTTCTAGGCTAACATATGCTGCTCTATAATCAACCATAAGGAAAGTTAATGTGAGAACCTTTTCTGCTATGTGTATTGCCTATTCTAGGTTATTGTTGAGCACATAAGCTTAACATTCATTGTTTTAAAGTATCCAGAGTATTAATGAACCATTTTACTACTATTGTGTGTAGTCAATGAGAACTTTTAGCACGCGCCAATTTGACATTGTTTTGGTCATTGTACTGATTTCAGTTACTACATAGTATTTAACCTATTCTGATATTTCATCATGGCAGCTGCCAGCATGACACAACCTGAACCATTCTTAAATGAATTTGGGGAACCCAACATGCCATGGGAGGAATTGGAAAAAGTATTTGAATCCTATCTTGTGGCAATTGGTGGAGAGAAGTTCCGTGAGTTTAGAAAACCGCATATTTTGTTACACAATTTGGGTTCCACAGGAAGAAAGGTGTTTGAATCACTCCCAGAACCTGAAGAAGACGAGGATGTTAACAATGTGTACAAAATCACACTGGTGAAACTACGAACTCATTTTGGAGATAAAATAAACATAGTTTTAGAGAGACACAAATTCTTGAGGGAAAACAGGAAAGTGTTTCAACTTATGTAGCTATACTTAGGGGTCTCAGCAAATTGTGCGATTTTAAGGATTTAAATGATTCCTTAATCAGAGACCAGTTGATACCTTGCACAAACAACAAAGAAATTCAGAAGAAGCTTTTGCAGAAACAACCAGATCTCCAAGAAGCGATTAAAATGGCTAAGTCAATTGAACACACAGACATGTGTATCAAGGAAATGAACAACACCACAGACAACAAAGTGGCGGAGATAACCAACATAGAAGAAGAAACTGAAGTATGTAAAATTAAGGGCGATTCTTACAAAACACCTAACAAGAAGGATAATGGGCAAAGCCACACAGGGAATCCGGAAGGTTCAAAGTTGAAGTGCTTCCGCTGTGGGAGTAACAACCACTTAGCTAATGACCCCAATTGTCAAGCAAGATCTGCATGGTGCAGGAAATGTAATAAGAAAGGACACCTGGCAAGGTTATGTGGATGCTTCCCAAAGAAAACATGGAGCAACAAACCTGGAGAAGATAAGGCCCAAGTGAAGAAAATAATTTTGCAAGTCAACGAAGTGGAGGCAGAAAAACAGAGATATCCTGAATGTGAAGTCAACATTGATGGAAGAAACTTTAAAATGTTTGCAGACTCTTGCTCACTGTTCACCCTAGTGAATTATTCAGATTTCTTATCCATTATGGGTCAAGAGCAAAATAAACTATCTAAAGCAGATATAGCCCCTAGCGGATACAATAAAGACCCCATTGCCATGAAGGGAATGTTCAAATCCCTAATTTCCTTCAAGAACCACTCCGCCGTAGGCAAAATGTACATCGTGGAAAACGGATCCAATTTGTTGGGGTGGCAACACCAAAAAGAATTGGGAATTAAACTAGACCCAAATCACCCTGAGCAAGTATTGTTCACTAACCTGGAAAACAATTATGAGCACATTGTCAAGGAATACACTGAATTCTTTTTGGAAAATTTAGGATTACTCAAAGACTTCCAACATAAAATACAATTGAAACATAACGCTAAACCAGTAGTGCACAAAACTAGACCGATTCCCCACTTAATGTGGGAACCGCTAAGGAAAGAATTAACCAGACTGGAAGAGTTAAACATCATTGAGCCAGTGGATTGCACGGAATGGGTGTCCCCCATTGTCATTGCAAAAAAAAACATGGTCAAGACATCAGAATGTGCATTGATTTGTGGGATTTGAATAACAGCATTCTAGTGGAAAGACATCCCACATCCAGACTCCAGAAGGCTCACGGCATTCACCACTCCCATGGGAACCTTTATGTTCTCCCGCATGCCGTTCGGGGTAGCATCGGCGGCAGCCGTATTTCAGAAAATTATGCAGCGCTTCCTTAATGGAATACCTAAAACGTTATGCTTCCAGGATGATGTCCTGATCTACGGGGCCAGTGTGGGGGAGCACGACAATATCCGAAGGCAAGTTCTATCAAAATTCAAGAATGCAGGTCTTACGCTAAAAAAAGAGAAGTGCCAATTGGGTGTGGAGTCGGTGGACATTGCATCTCCAGAGATGGGTCTAAACCAAAGTTCTGCCTGGTTGAGGCTGTAAAGGAGGCTCCAGCGCCCACCAAAAAAGAGGAACTCAAATCTTTCCTGGGGTTGACCGAATATATGGCGAAATACGTCAATCATTTTGCGGAACTCACTGCCAATTTAAGAGACCTCACTAAAAGAAATGTTCCATTCCAATGGTTAGAAGAACACCAAAGCACATTTTCAAAAGTAAAAGAAAGCATAATTTCTGCCCCATATCTGTGTAACTTTGAACATAACAGGAAAACTATCCTCACCACGGACGCAATTGGGAAATGGTTGGGAGCAACCCTGTCACAAGTGATTGATGGTAAGGAAAGGATCATGATCCTTGACTAAGGCTGAATTAAACTATTCTGTGGTGGAAAGAGAAGCATTGGCTTGTTTTGGGGGGTGAAACAACAGTAGCACGAGTCTTGAGGCTTATAGGCGCATGTATGCGGAGTCTTCCAAGCAGCTGTTTAGTGGCTGTTTGGCATGACAGTGTGAAGCAGAATCGATGTGGGATCCAGTCAGTGAATGCACCAAGAAATCCTCAGACTGAATTGATTTGACGGATCAGAAAGGTGTCAGGAGGCTCCTCAGTGCCTACGCGCAGAATGATTCCAACGGCTGTATGTGTGGTGATGTAACAGGTTTCATCAAGTCATGGTCTGGGTCAGTGATTATACTGATTCTTTTAAAAAGGGGAACAGGAAAACCCGGCATGTTACCGCCCAATATCCCTCCTAGACTCCCTAGTAAAGGTAGTAGGAAGGGTTATCTTGAACAGATTGCAAATTTGGCCAGAAGACAATAATATTTTGAGCGAGGTCCAATATGGTTTTACTCAAGACTTGCGTTATTCTTCTCGGTGGAAAACGTCTCCAGTGTGCACTCAAAGGAAAAATTCATTCACGTTCAAACAAATGTTTTTCCAATTTAAATCTTGGTTTATTTAAATGCATTTTTCTTTCAATGTTATTATTCCATCATGTATTCCAAATGTTATGCCCAATGCATTTCGAGCTTTGCCCTTCTTCAGGGACCTTTAGATTCTGCAATCATAAATCAACAGTCTTTCAATGATTTGCTGGTACCATCATAGTGCTCAATTCAATACATCGTAACATCATGAAGTGTGGGAATACCTTATTTCCCCAATGTGATAACAGTGAGACGGCTTTACAAGGTTTTCACTTGGTAAATAGATGTATAATTAAACAATAAAAATGTACAAAAAACATCTCTGTGTGTTAATATTTCATGTGGGCGAAACAACAAGGTGTGAAGAATGTGACTGAAGTGAAAAATGAGACCTAAGTGAAAACACACGAGAATCGATCGTATATCAAAGAAGATGAAAGAGTGAATGTGGGGACATGTGAACAGGTTTTAAATCTTATTATTTTAGTTGAGAAATATACTCAGGCAAAGGCAGGGAAGTTTTATATAGCATTTGTTAATTTATCCGCCACTTTTGATTGTATTATGCACAACAAATTGTGGGATATTTTAATGGATTTTAATATGGACCCGATATTGGTGCAATTTTTAAGGCAATTATATTCTGGGGCATCAGCTAGGTTGAGGTATGGATTAAAAGGAGAATGCACTGAGCCATTCCGCTTGGAGAGGGGCGTGAGACAAGGATGTTTCTTGGCCCCATTCCGCTTCACTTTATATACTATTGCGCTAGAAAAGGAACTAGAAGAAAGGGCGAGAGATCCACATTATATCAATAAAAAGCCAATTGTTTCTCTCCTCTACGCGGATGATGCAGTGCTCATGGCCTGAACTCAGTGTTGGGCTTACAAAGAGCGCTTGCCTAATATATTGATTTTATGGATGTTCGAGGCCTAAAATTGAACGTGAAAAAGACCTACGTAATGTCATGTGGGAGGGGGAGACTCAAATGCAGTAGTATACCAGTAGGCGAAAATAGGATTGATTCCACCAATACCTTCTCTTACCTGGGTGTCCTATTTGAGCATACAGGTTCCTGTGTACCCACAGTAAAGACCAGGCGTCTGCTTTTTATGAGGTCAACATAAAATTTTGCAAAAAAAATGGGCAAAAGGCCCTGGCAATTCTTCTTAAAATCTATCAGGCCAAGTGCATAGGTATAGCAATGTATGGGGCAGGAATATGGGTTTTTAATGATGCATCATTAATTCAACTAGTAGAAAACACTTTTTTAAGGTTTATTTTAGCAGTGCTACTAAGTTCCCCAGTTTTTATTTGCCATAGCGAGCTAGGGATTTATTACATTACTGACATTATTAAAGTGCAATCAGTTTTATTTTTGGCATTGAGTCTGAACCTCCAGTAGCACAGGTCTGAACAGAAAAATTATTAGGGATTCTATGAAGCTGGACGATGCTTGCAAGATCACTTGGTTGAATTATGTGAAAAAATTTCTTATGGATCTTGGACGATCTGATTTTTTATACTTCCCCAGAATACATGAGTTCCATCTCAAGGAAGGAGATAGACTTCAAGCTAGAAATGGCGAGGCTCAGGATGGAAGAGAAGAAACTGGCAATCTAGAAATGTTATGAGTTGCCTTGGGAATGAAGAAAAATTGGTGGCTCAGCATCAAATGACTTTAGTAAGATTTCGTATTCAACCATATCTAGGCTGGTGTACCGTGGGATATGATAGATAGGTGCTAACAAGATTCCGGTTTGGAAGTTTCCATCGCTTGGTCAGCCACCCAGCCATTAATGATTGGTCTAGAGATCTTTGCAATTGCCCTTGTGATAATGTATCACCACAATCTACTATTCACTTTATCCTCTTCTGTAAATTCTATAAAGGGGAATGGGCACAATGGATAATTCCCTTGTTAAAGTCGTATTTGCAATTACTGGAGAATGTTTACTGTGCGGGGGTTATGTCTGGTTTTCTCAAAAAATATATTGCGAGTAAGGAAAAGTATAACTAGTTAATATCAATTATGATAATGCTTCTCCATCGCACTACTACCCTGTGAAAAAACTGATTCTGATTTGAAACTGGACTCCCCCCTCTGACAGATTTGGTATAACTCTGGGATCTTCCCATTCCAGTTTCACTCCAAGTAGAATTTGTGTCAGTATTCATATTGCACCCTGCAATTTGACTAAAAGCTTTTCCCCCTTTCTGATTAGGAAGAGATCCACCCTGGGCGTATCTGTACAAACTTTGACTTTATATTCAAAATGGAAAATCTTAATTTTCCCCTCATAACTATCACCAGCAAATATAGTTTCCAAAAACCACTCTGTTAAAGGGTCTATATTTAATGCAAATTGACTTTTGATTTGAGACTTCTCACCCTAATGTCTAATTTGCATGATGCCAGTTGGTAAACTTGTCAACCTTAGGGTGGTCTACCTCCCTCAACTTCTCGCCTTCCTCCTCCACTTGTTTTTATATCATTTTTGCTGGTATTAGGACTCTGCACACTTTACCACTTCTAACCAGTACTAAACTGCTTGGATCTCTCCTCTAAATATGGTAATATTGGCTTATCTCCAAATGGCATATTTCATTTACGTATAATTCCCCATTAAAGTGGCACTCTCTGTGCCCAGGGCCTGTAAATTAAATGCTACTATTGGGGCTACAGAACTGATTGTGCCACCCACTTAAGTAGCCCTTTAAATATGTCTCAAGCCTGCCGTTGCAGAGCCTATGTGTGCAGTTTTAAACTGCCATTTCCACCTGGCCAAATTAACCTTTTGCCAGGCCCAACCCTTCCTTTTGAATGCATGTAGATCACCCCTGGGGAAGGCCCTGCACAGCTCAGGTGGCAGGGTGCAATGCATTTAAGAAGTCGAACATGTACTCTTAAGTTTTACAATATATTTAAGAAGTAGGACATGTACTCTTAAGTTTGGCATGTCCTGGTATAAAAAATCTATTAAATGTGTTTTTCACTGTAGCAAGCCCTTTCTCGCCTTATTACATTTTATAAGTGTAATGCCCAAATGGGAAGAGATAACCTGTTCATGTTTGGTGTCTTTGGGATCCTGAATTTAAATCCTAACTTATGATTAATTTTAAATTACAATTCTGAAAATGCAACCTTTAGAAAGTTAACATTTTCTTTCTTAGACATTTGGTGCCTGCAGACTGTCTCTGGTCACATGATTGGGTGTAGTTGGCAGTTCGGCTTTGTGTTTCCCCCTAAACAGTCACACACAGTTGAAGCTTAGGCGTGACTGGATTGGCCATCACTGGCAGGATGGGAGGGAGGTACTAGGTTATGCCCTGTCTCCACACAAAGGACCTAGTGACTCTGCATTGTCACTTCAGCCAGCTTGGAGCCAGGGCAGGGGAGGCAGGGAATTATTTGGACTTCAAAGAATCTGTCTAGATGCTTCTCCTACCTTCCAGAACCAGGCCACCAGGGCATAAATGATGAACCTCAGATACCACCACTTCAGTACACCTCTGGACCTGTGGATACTGTGCCAGGAGGAAGAGTTGCTGTGCAGCTGAAGGACTGCCATTCTGCTGGACTCCTGCGTTGCTGTGCTGACCTGCTGCCCTCTTAACTGGGAGCGAAGGACTGAACCTACACCTCCTAAACCCAGAACACAGGGTGACTCGAAGGGCTAATTGGCAGCCCTCCTGATGATCTGAAGCATCAGGGACATAACAGGCTTCCATCAACTTTGCATTTGCACCTGGACTCTGCCATCTGGAAGACCACCCTGCCAAGTGGTGCCACCCCAATTCTGGACCCTTGGAACTAGGCCTAAGGAACTTTGCCAGCCTCTGTGGATCCAGCGAAACTGACACATCTACTCTGCTGCGTGGTGCAAACCCCTAGCAGAATTGACCCATTGCCACTGGTGCGTGGATTGGACCATTGCAAAGACTCGCATTACCACTGCTGTTATGTTCCCGGCTTAGGCCCAAGAAACGGAGCTACAAATTTTTCTTACACTGTCCTAATTTTGCACAATAAATATTTCTGCTGTGACCTTTTGCACATATTTGCGTAAGTGACAATGTTGGATTAGTTTCTCCAAAACGACTTTATTTACACAGATAGCTTAGCATAATATTACCACGATGCCTTGATTACCATGTACAAGGCTTCTTGATGCACTATGTACAAATGCCATTCTATCTTCATCCACGGGGCAACATGGCTATCTACATATCCTATATCCATAACATCACTAATCTATGTGCACCTCACAGGGATGCTTTCTATTATAAATAGTCAGCATCCCAAGAGATTACCAGAGGAGGCAGTTCAGCTGACATCGAGAGTCCCTGCATGCTGAGTCTTCACCATGCAGCGGTCTGACATCTCTGTGAGAGGGGTGTCCAGCTCATGACCAAAACGAGCTCCTACATTTTCTCCCGCCAGGTAATGGGGTTGGATCGTCCCTTGGGGGGATTCTTGGCTTCACACCTAAACACACTTTAGGTGCATGCAGAATAGGGTTTACATAGTTGGAGTATAACTGATTACTGCCTTGTTTGTATGCCTTCATATATACACTGTTTTAGCACCATGGTAGAACTATATTTGCTGTTTAATCCTATGGTGCTTGTAATCACTTTCATGTACTTCTGTCTACTGATATCACAGCACATTTATTGTATACAAGAATAACATTGGTTCAATAAATATATTGAAAACGGCCCACTGTGTATTCTCTGTATATTTCTCTGAGCACAAGTAAGCACAAGTGACTGAGTGAAAGGTTCTGATCTGTTTCCACGATCCCTGAGGGGTCAGAGTGGTCATGTTCAATGGTTGCCAGAACCCATTTGCTCCCTGGTCAAGTTAGGGGGGCTAGATAGCTGATCTCTAGGTCAACATACCCTGTAGTAGTGCTCATAATCAGTCTAGGCACCTCACCCAAAGGTTATTTTGTCCAACAAACGATCAAGTCCTACGAATTAGTGGGAACTACACAACACTGCAGCCCTAATCACCTTTGGAATCACTAGTGTGTGATGCACCCTCTGTAGAGGTTCTCGCATCTCTAATTGACGGCAGGCTCGATGACAATGTCCGACTCCGCATCATAGCCTCACAAATGTTTGAGACTGACGCATCAAAGCCAACCTCCACCAGGGAATGAAGGCCATCGCAGACGGGATGGAGGATAGCCGCCTTAAGCTGAACACAGACAAGACGGAGATCCTCATCTTCGGGCCCAACCCCTCAGCTTGGGACGAATCCGATGGCCCGCATCGCTGGGGACAACCCCGGCACCTACTAACCACGCATGCAACCTGGGAGTCATCCTCGAATCCAAACTCACCATGACCAAACAAGTAAACGCTGTCTCCTCCATCTGCTTCAACACCCTCCATATGCTCCGCAAGATCTACAGATGGATCCCGACAGACGCAAGGAAAACAGTCACCCAGGCCCTACTCAGCAGCAGACTCGACTACGGAAATGCCCTCTACTCCTGAACCCCGACCAAACTCATCGACAGACTGCAAAGAATCCAGAATGCCTTGGCACGCCTGATCCGCTACGTCCTTGACCACATCACCCCTCACCTGAGGAACCTGCACCGGCTCCCCGTCGACAAAAGAATCTCCTTCAAGCTCCTGGTCCAAGCACACAAGGCACTCCACAAGACCGGCCCAGCCTATCTCAACAGTCGACTCTCCTTCTACTTATCCAACAGGAATCTCCGCTCCGCAGACCTCTCCCTGGCCACCGTCCCACGCATCCGTAGAGCCACAGCCGGAGGCAGATCCTTCTCCCACCGCGCCGCCAAGACCTGGAACACCCTCCACCTCAACCTACCACAAACCGAAGACCTTCTAACCTTCAGGAGATGACTCAAGGCCTGGCTGTTCGACCAGTGGCAACAGCACCCCCCCCCCATTCCCCACCCTGAGCTCCTTGAAACCCTTGCGGGTAAGTAGTGTGCTTTACAAATTATTTGATTGATTGAGTGATTGATCATCCCGACTGCGCATCGCATCCTGATACCGAACTTCGCATCTCAAGTCCCATTGTTGGGATCCTCAATGTCAAAGCAACAGGACCTCACACCATAGCCGTGCCCGGTACACAGTCAAAATATCGAGTTGTAAATATCGACCTACCAAAATATTGTGTTAGAAATTTCGAAGGTATAGAATATCGATCTCAAGAATATCGTTGGACAGAATATCGACCCTAAGGTAAGTAATATCGAAATTATTTATATCGATGTAAGTAATATCGAAGTTAGTAATATCGATAGCATATATATCGATGCCACTAATTTTGATGACACTAATATCGATATTTGTATGATTTTTTTGTTTTTTATTATGTATGTTATATGTGTTACTTAAGTATTTAAAATAAAGAATATTATATGTGTATTAATTTTATATATTAATAAATTTATTTATAAGCAAATTATATGTTTTAGTACCGGAGCGGGTAGTGGGTTTATAGGGGAATAGGGTGGGCAGTAATTTAATTATGTTTAATTAATTATTAATTAGTAGGAGTTATAAAATAATTTTTATTACTTGATAATTAATTTTAATTAATTGGAAATTAATTTTAATTAATTGATAAATATGTTCTGTAGCGGGTTGTGGGTTTATAGGGGAATAGGGTGGGAAGTAATTTAATTATGTTTAAATAATTATTAATTAGTAGGAGTTATAAGTTAATTTTCATTAATTGCTAATTAATTTTAATTAATTGGAAATAAAATATAATTAATGCATTAATTGATAAATATGTTTTGTAGCGGGTTGTGGGTTCATAGGGGAATAGGGTGGGAAGTAATTTAATTATGTTTAATTATTTATTAATTAGTTGGAATTATAAATTAATTTGAAATATTTGCTAATTAATTATAATTAATTGGTTATTAATTTTAATTAATTGGTAAATAATTTTCATTAATTCATAAATAGATAAATGTGTTCTGTTGCGGTTAGTGGGTTAATAGGGGAATATGTTGGGAAGTAATTTAAATGTAATTAAGTAATAATGTATTTAAATATTTGTTTTGCTAATAATATAATTGATAATTAATTATTAATTGCTGATTAAATAATATACATTGGTATTTTTTAATATTTAATTTGGGCTAAATATATTTTGATAATCATGTATTTAATAATTATGTAAAGGCATTGTGTATGGTTTATATTTATTTAATAGTTAAAATTTTTATTACTAAAACATTTTTTTATTTATAAGTATGTTATTTTAACCCCCACGCTTCTCCAACACTTTCCCTACTGTTGCACTCTTTGGAGTGGGAATAGTAATTTTTACCCCTACGCTATCCAACGCTTTCCCTACTATTGCACTCTCTGGAGTGGGAATAGTAATTTTTAACCGTACGCTATCCTACGCTTTCCCTACTGTTGCAATCTCTGGAGTTGGAATAGTAATTGTTACCCCTACGCTATCCAACACTTTCCCTACTGTTTCACTCTCTGGAGTGGGAATAGTAATTTTTACTCCTACGCTATCCAACGCTTTCCCTACTGTTGCACTCTCTGGAGTGGGAATAGTAATTTTACCCCTACGCTATCCAACGCTTTCCCTACTGTTGCACTCTCTGGAGTGGGAATAGTAAATTGTACCACTACGCTATCCAACGCTTTCCCTACTGTTGCACTCTCTGGAGTTGGAATAGTAATTGTTAACCCCTACGCTATCCAACGCTTTCCCTACTGTTGCACTCTCTGGAGTGGGAATAGTAAATTGTACCCCTACGCTATCCAACGCTTTCCCTACTGTTGCACTCTCTGGAGTGGGAATAGTAATTTATACTCCTACGCTATCCAACGCTTTCCCTACTGTTGCACTCTGTGGAGTGGGAATAGTAATTTATACTCCTACGCTATCCAACGCTTCCCCTACTGTTGCACTCTCTGGAGTGGGAATAGTAATTTTTACTCCTACGCTATCCAACGCTTTCCCTACTGTTGCATTCTCTGGAGTGGGAATAGTAATTTTTACCCCTACGCTATCCAAAGCTTTCCCTACTGTTGCACTCTCTGGAGTGGGAATAGTAATTTTTACCCCTATGCTATCCAACGCTTTCCCTACTGTTGCACTCTCTGGAGTGGGAATAGTAATTTTTACCCCTACGCTATCCAACGCTTTCCCTACTGTTGCACTCTCTGGAGTGGGAATAGTAAATTGTACCCCTACGCTATCCTACGCTTTCCCTACTGTTGCACTCTCAGGAGTTGGAATAGTAATTGTTACCCCTACGCTATCCAACGCTTTCCCTACTGTTGCACTCTCTGGAGTGGGAATAGTAAATTGTACCCCTACGCTATCCAACACTTTCCCTACTGTTGCACTCTCTGGAGTGGGAATAGTAATGTATACTCCTACGCTATCCAACGCTTTCCCTACTGTTGCACTCTGTGGAGTGGGAATAGTAATTTATACTCCTACGCTATCCAACGCTTTCCCTACTGTTGCACTCTCTGGAGTGGGAATAGTAAGTTTTACTCCTACGCTATCCAACGCTTTCCCTACTGTTGCATTCTCTGGAGTGGGAATAGTAAGTTTTTACCCCTACGCTATCCAAAGCTTTCCCTACTGTTGCACTCTCTGGAGTGGGAATAGTCATTTTTACCCCTATGCTATCCAACGCTTTCCCTACTGTTGCACTCTCTGGAGTGGGAATAGTAATTTTAACCCCTACGCTATCCAAAGCTTTCCCTACTGTTGCACTCTGTGGAGTGGGAATAGTAATTTTTACCCCTACGCTATCCAACGCTTTCCCTACTGTTGCACTCTCTGGAGTGGGAATAGTAATTTTTTCCCTTACGCAATCCAACGTTTTATATAATTTATTGTAAAAATATTAAAAGTATATTTAATTTTGTATGTTTTTTACATTTTATTTATGTTATTGTTTTATGTTTGTAAATGTATTTGTAATTTAGAAAATATTTTATTAATTTATAAATTAATAAAATAATTATTACAACTTATCGTTCAGTACATATATATTATATATTTACTGTATATATTTAAATAATGTTTTATTATTATATATGTATTATTTATTAATTTTAAACATTATTAGATACTTTTAACTATGTAGAATTTATTTATTAGTGTTATTTACTTTATTTTACATTTATATGTAAAAAAAATCGATATTTTTAACATCTATATTATTTTTTCGATATTTTTTGTACTTACCATGTTGTAGATAGGATGTCGATATTCTTGCCCTAGCTATTTTAGACTCGCTATTCCTGTAGGTCGATATTTTGGAGGTCGAAATTGTGTCAGTGATTCGCCGTGCCCATGTTTTGCATCAGCTGTGTGACGCATTTTCTATACGGATCCACGCAAAGCACCACAAACCAGGATTGAAGGTACTTTTGTTCAGTTGGCCTGCACTCCATCATTGTTGGCCTGACCGTCTGACTTTGTCCCAGTATGGTGCAACCAGATATCTCCATTTCCAGTAATTTAATTTTTGTATTTCTGGTATTGTTTTATTTTTTAACAACTACTCTGTTTCTCTAACTCTGTTGTGGCCTCCTTTTGCTGTGTGTTGTCACTATATTACTGTTTGAAGTGCTGCAACAATACTTTACACATTACCTCAATGTTAAGCCTGACTGTTCTGTGCCCAGACACTAGTGATTTGGGCACAGTTTAATATTGGGTCTGCTTGTGCTTTACCCCTACAAGGATTGTAGTTGCTGATTGACCTAGGGTCACACCCCAGTCAATCAACATTTCAATTTATTACACTTGTGTTCAGATGTGAGGATTGGGTTTGTGTTTGTGCAGTGCCATACAGTAATTTTGTGTTACACTACCACCTCACGTAAATAATCAAAGACCACTTTGAGTAAATTCTCCCAAATTGGCCTTTTCGACTTTCTAAACTTCTTTCTCTGTCTGTTGTGCCTGAACTCACCTCTTCAAGCATGGAGTTTGAGCTGGCAAACATGGAGTCCTACAGTGTGACTTGTAGGAAAATTAAGTATTATGTGGTGATGCTGGTTAGGCCTCACCATGTAATACTCTCACATTCCCTTGGATGCATAATAATAAATCCTTAGGTCAGTCCTGGTAGTGTGGCAAAGCGCAGTCAGACTTTACTAGAGGAACATGTGTTAAGCATTTCAGAGTACCAGCATGGACGATAAGTAATTGACATAAATTGAAAGAACTCTGACACCAATTTACATAAATAAAGCAGATTTTCATATTAGTTTGCAATCGGATGAGTATAACCAGAGTTATTGATTTTACCAACAGAATAAATCAGTGCAATTCAATTCAGTAACACTTTGTCATTGCGGGTAATGGGAAAGAGCGCTAGTGACAATCGGTCACTTGCAGTTTGAGTTACGTGGGACCCATGAGGGGGTTTAGGTGATGTAGGTCCCAGGACCAAGCCACAACAGTAAGTTTAATTTTAGCTGACTCAAGAGGCCCTGGTGCAGAGTTGTCCTGGCTGTCCTTGGTGCTGACGCTGGAGCCATGGGAGAGCTCGGTTTACCCCTTAAACGGTACTGGGGAAACGGATGCAAAAGGTTGACAACTGGGCCACTGCTGTGGCCGATTGAAGCTGCTGCGTGGTTCCCTCTTGATGCAGCAGCAAGTTAAAATGGTGGTAACTGGACTAGTCACCAGCAAGCCTTGGTAGCTGTAAGGTCAGCAAGATGATATGTCAACGCCCGGAGTTATGGGGAAAAATGGTGGCCTTCTGAAAATTGCTGGAGGTCATGGCTACACTACATTTCTAACAATGCAGTGAACCATATGCTTTTGTAAGGTCCCTCAGAGGGCTCAATGGCAAGCAATTGTTTGGTTCTGTGAGTCCGTTTTTACCTGCTGGCTGCAGGGGACTAGTGCCACTAGTTTAAAGGAGTCTGGAGTTGCCTTTGGTGCTTAAAGGGGTCCGTCTGTCTGGGGGAACCAGTCTTTGGTTCCAGGCGAGTCCCAGTCATGCAGTTGCAGTGTGGTTGCCACAAGTGCAGGTTGTCACACCTTTGCTTTGTGTAGGTTCTGAAGTTGCAGACTCAGGTCTATTTTTGGTTGCAAGTCTTCGTAGATCTGAGGTTCTGGTATTAAGGGTGTCCCTTAAATCCTAGTTTTAGGTATTTAAGGGGTGTGGGTGCAAGTGGGCAATGGGCTACTTGCTCCAGCGGCTAATATGCCCCTGAGGTGCCAACATCAGGGGGTGTGGGTCACCTTTTCTACCCAGAACCCTCAATTCTGCCACTTTAACAACGACAGAAACCTTCCTCAGCTTTACAGATCAGGTAGCCCACCTTAGGGTTGTGGCTAGCCTTGAGGGGGGTACGCCTCCTGATTAACTAATTATCCCACCTGCCTGGGTGCAAATGTGCCTGAGGGTAGAGAGAGGGCAGCTTCCTCTTTTGGGAGTCAGCCCACGTGCGTTATCAGAGGCGGTGCATGCTTTGAAACTCACTGCCTTGATGTGCAACTTTACTAGCCATCCTATCAGGGAGGGAGGAGTTACCTCCTTCCGAGGCAGTCCTGTGTTTCTGAATGCTGGGAGTGTTTGCACTGCCTGGCAAAAGGTCAAATGAATGTCGTGTTGGTAGAAACTGCAGTCTGCCAGTCAGAGCACAAGAAAGGCTGGGACAACCAGATGGACATGCCACGAACCTCTGGTCATCCAGGCAGAAACATGTTGACCTAGTCAGATAGGGAACATCTATACCCCTATCGCTCACACTGTCTTTTAATTCTGTACACAGTTTCAGGAGTTCTGATTTACCGTCCACCAGGACATGCCAGTAACTGGTGTACCTCTATTTCAGATCACCTTTCTCCCCTAGTCCTTCGGTGTGCCAACTTTACTTTGCTGGGTAACTTTAATATTCACTTAGAAGACCCGATATGTCGCTAGGGTACTATACTCATCAAAGATCTAAATGTACTAAACCTGGCTCTCTGCAACTCAACTCCCACTCATGAGGCGGGGCATCTTTTGGACCCCATTTATTGTAATATAGGCGATCTCTGTACAGAAGCACCTGTTCTGCTTCCTTGGTCTGACCATCTGGCTTTTCCTTTTCTCATTTGAATTCCTCCTTGATTGTCTGCAGGCCTTCCAAAACCTACGATCAAGTTCAGGAATTAGTGTAAATTAGATGCCCCAGCTTTGAACACACTTCTTCGTAGCTCCAAACCAGACCCAATGCAGAAGGTTGAAGCAGCGCAGCCTTTGATAGACCTTTGGAATGGAAACACTTTGGAGTCTGTTCTCAATCTCTGACAGCTAAGACTACAGTGAGGTCACATCTGCCAGCCCCTTGGTTTAATTATATGCTTCATCTATGAAAAAAACACTGTAAGGACCTCGAAAGACTGTGGAGGAAAACACATGAGTCAGAGTCTAAAGCCAAATACAAAACTGGTATTAATAAGTATCATGCACTCTGCAGAGGAGCGCGAACATCCTACTGTTCAGAAAAAAATTCCATTGCTCAGAACTGTCCTAAGACACTTTTCTGTGTAATCAAAGAATTTTCTGATCTAAGTTATCTGGCTCCTGCACGTCTTCTGTCTTATTTAAAAATGTACAAAACTAGCACTTTTTTTGTAAACAAGGTAGCCACTATTTAATCCCAACTGGCAGTAAACACTAGGGCAGGTTCACAAGTGGAGGACTCTGATAGTGTAATTCAGCAGTCTCCTCCACTGACCCTGTATCCCTCCCATTATATGGCAGGTTTGGTAAACAAAATGGAGTCATGGCTTCAGCTGGACTTTGCTGAGCTTTTGTCCATTTTGCAGTCTATTGAATCAGGCTCTCCTCTAGACCTGCTTCCTCAAGTTAAGCTGGGACTTCTTAATTCTGACATGCTGCAAGTGGTGGTAGACTTGCTCAACTCCCCACGATATTAAGATTGTTTTCCACGTTCTTGGAAACATGCCATGGTCCTCTCACCTTTGAAGAAACCCATTCTTGACCCTACTAACTAGGCTAACTTCAGACCCATCTCTTTGCTGCTCCTTTTCTTCAAAGTTTTAGAAAAGCATATACATTTATGACTTACCCCTTTTTTGGAAGCCCAGCATCATCCCCACCCCTCTCAATCAGGCTTTCGATTGGGACACAATACGGATTCCACCCTCCTGGGGGTCACAGAACATCTAAAATGACTCTTGGATGAGGGCGGTATAGCCGCACTGATTCTGTTGGCCCTGAGTGCGGCCTTTGATACTGTGTCCCACTCCATCCTTGTGGACAGATTGAGGACTGTGGGCCTTGTGGGAGCAGCCCTAACTTGGTTTACCTCTTTCTTGAAAGATAGATCATTTCAAGTCTTTTTTTCAGATACTAGGTCTGGGAGTTATGCCCTGACCTCAGGCTCTGCCCTGAGCCCTATGCTGGTCAATCTTTACGTGCGCCCCCTTGCGAATGTTGTGGAGAGCTGTGGTCTGACACTGGTTTCCTACACTGACGACACTCAAAATATTTTCTCTTTGTCATCCCCACAGAGGCCTAACCCTGAGACTCTCAACCTCGGTCTCAGACGGGTTGCCTCCTAGATGGAAGGCAACTGGCTTAAACTTAACAGTGATAAAACCGAGGTTATGGTTTTAGGTAGGAACTCACAGCTTCGGGCCACAAAGACAGGCCTCGGGGTCCTTTCCAAAGTTAAAAGTCTGGGTTTTTGGCTAGATGAGACTCTGTCAACACATAGCCAAGTTACCTGAGTTGCATCCACCTGTTTTTCTGTAATGAAGTGGGTGGTCAAAATTATTTGGAATATTCCTCACTCAGCACAAAGAATTTTGATTCAGGCCCTGATACACTCAGGAGTGGACTACCACAACATTCTTTATCTGGAGCTGACAAAGCCTGCATTTTCTGCCTGCAGGTTGTGCAGAATTGAGCTGAAAGACTCCTTGCTCAGCTTCCAAGACATGCCCAGACCTCCCCTATTCTCCGTGAGCTGCATTTACTGCCAATTGGAAAGAGAGTGAGATGTAAAGCTCTTTGCTTTATGTTTAAAGCTAGAGCTGGACTCTGCCCTTTATGTGTACAGGAGCTAGTCCCTCCTATCAACTGTGCTGGAGGCTGAGATCCGTGAATCAGTGTCTCTGTTGTGTGCCTAGAATCAGTCAGGCTATGACTGGGGGCTGCTCATTTGCATACTTAGGTGCTAAACTTTGAAATGCTCCACCACAATTCTTAAGACACTGCACCGCTCTGCTGCTATTCCGCAAACAACTAAAAACCGGGTTGTTTTAATTATTGCCTGATCCCAGCAGTATCTCTGCCTATGCTCAGCACTGGGAATCCCATTGGGTAGCCGTATGCTCTATAAATGGAATATTAAATGAAGAGGATGCCCCTGAGCCAATCATGGAGGACATTGCTACCCTGGGTGACCAGGCTGAGCTTGCTGGTTGGCAAATTGTGGGTGGGCCCACCAAGGAGAAATTCTGCAAGGCTCAGAAAGAGTGACCCATACTTTAAGGCTTGTGATGGTGGTTCCACAGTGTTACAAGACCTTGCTACTAGGTTTGGTTCATGACATACCCCTGGCAGGACATCTAGGACAAGACAACACCTTTGCCAGGCTTGTTGCCTACTGCTACTAGCCCAGGATGAAGATGGCCTCAGATGCATTCTGTCGGCCCTGTCCCACCTGCCAGTGGAAAGTCAGGGAAAAAACTCAAGGCTCCCCTGACCACATTACCCGTTGATTGCACTCCCTTCGAGAGGGTAGGCATTTACATTGTTGGATCCTTAGATCCCAAGACAGCCTTAGGCAGCAGGTTCACCCTGCTCTTGGTGAACAACGCCACTTGCCACCCAGAGGCTATCCCTCAGAGGTCGGTGACTGCACCTATGGTGGCCAGGCCCTAATGGAGATTTTTACTTGTGTGCGGTTCCCCAAGGAGGTAGTGTCAGACAGAGGCACTGAGTTCATGTTAACGCACATGAAGCCCTTGTGGGATTAGTGTGGCGTAACCTATAAGTTCTCCAAACCCTATCACACCCAAACCAACTGTCTTGTGGAGAGATTCAAAAAGACATTGAAAAGTATTGCCTACCTGGGCCCATGAGGTATAGGTGGGACATCCTCCTTCCATACCTTCTCATTGCTTACAAGGAGGTACCGCAGAAGGGAAGAGAGTTTAGCCCCTCCAAACATCTCGATTGTTAGGGGACCTCTTAACCTTGTGAGAGGGGGGTGGGAGAAAGCTCCCGGGGAACCTCTTCTGGATGTGGTCAGCTACGTGCTGGCCATCCGCAACCAGATGCGCAGCTTCTGGAATAAGGCAGAAAGTAATCTTGAGGCAAGTCAGGAGGATATAGACGTCGATGCAACAGGACCTCTCACTGCTGCCTCACCACATCGCTGAATAGATGCATCACGTTGGCTGCACAATAAATCTTCAACGTGGATCCATGCAAGGATCAGCAAACCAGGATTGAAGGTACTTTTGTCCAGCTGGCTTAACTGAGTCCCTGTAGCCAGCTTGCACTCCATCGGAGCCGGCCTGAGCTTGTGAATCTGTCCCGATGTGGCACAACCAGATTTCCACAGTTGGTGCTTTGCACCTTTTAGCGCTATTAACTTTAGAACATTTAAAATTCTATATTCTCAATTCCACTAATTGGAATTTGGTCATTCTGGTCTAGTTTTATTTATTAAAAACAACTCTTATATTTAATCTGTTGTGGGCTCCTTTGGTTTGTGTTTTTTTTATATATATTATTGTTTGAAGTGCTGCTGAACTACTTTACACACTACCTCTAAGTTAAGCCTGACTGCTCTGTGCCAAGCTACCAGGGCGTTGAGCACAGGTTAATTTGGGGTTTGCGTTTGCTTTACCCTGACAGGGATTGTGGTTGATGCCTGATCAGGGCTCACACTCCAGTCAAACAACAACCCAATTTCTTATACTAATTCTCTGGCCTAGGGGTGGTCCACCTTTATTGCTCTTCAAGATCCCTTCAGAGTTGAGGCAAGCCACTGGTTACATTTTATAGAATTTTAGCAGAAGAGAATCCTCCACTGCAGCATTCATCACCAATTGGCGAGTTCCAGATTACCCCCAATACTTCTTTCATCTCTAACGGAACCTCCAATTTGTCTAACTGCTTATGTGCAGCACACCTAACTGCTCTAAAGAGCCCTCCAGGCAAGCCACCTGTTGCCTGGCTCACCCTGCAAGGCGCGGAAGAATCAACTGAGCCTGGGACTGGATTTGCTACAGGTTGCTCCAGGATAAGTGGATTTTCTTTCGTGGCTTTTCGGGGTTTCCTTTTCTCCCACCAGTGTTATTGACTAACCCTTGCTTGTTTTTTGGGATTGCCCCCAGGTCTCTCCCACACTGTTGCCTCGTATTATGTACCTAAACTATGTTGGCCACGGAGGGAAACCTTTGGGGGGATGGCAGTAATGAATCTGAAGCCGTAGACTGGCCACTAAGTGAAGCCAGTGACAAATCACAAGCTGGAAGCTGAGGGGTGGGAAGTTCTAAGATTGGGGAAGCACTTATAACACTATTAACATTTGTGTTATCAGGAGTCCGCACAATAGCAATATGTCCCATTGAAGACCTTCTTGCGATGGCCAGCTCCTGGGAGACACGTCGCTCCATTATAGTGATTCCCTCATCAACAACACTGTTCATTCTCGTTATGAAGTTGTCCATTGCACCCGTGAAGTTGGCAGCATCCGTTCTCCCCTTGACCTCCTTGGGAGGCATAGTAGGAATCCCGATGGACTACAACAATATACAGAAACAAAGTACTTACACGGATAAGCCAGGCGGTAGATGAAAAGGAGGTTGCCCGACCCAGCCTTCTCTGGTCTTTAACAGGCTTAAACGGGCTCTCCCTTGGCCCGGGCTTCGCCCGGGCACTCCCGCGCGCGACTCGCAGGGCGAGAGGCGCGCCACATTCTTATCGTGCCTCCGGGCGCTCAGCAGGGGTCACAGCCGCCGGGGCACCTGGGATTGGTAGTTCCCTGCCCTCGGCGGCGATGCTTCCTGCGCGGCTGTGCTGGTGTTTCCTCTAGCCGTTTCCCTCACGGCGGAGTGATGGCGGTGTCTGATTGCAGCCCCAAAGAAGCACAAATGCAAGATTCCGGTAAGCCGTTCCCCTCACGGCACTGCTGTCACTGATCTACACGCTCCCATTGAGCGCTCGGCGCTCCACACTCTTATCGCGCCTCCGGGCGCTCAGCAGGCATCACAGCCGCCGGGGCACCTGGGATTGGTAGTTCCCTGCCCTCGGCGGCGATGCTTCCTGCGCGGCCGTGCTGGTGTTTCCTCTAGCCGTTTCCCTCACGGCGGAGTGATGGCGGTGTCTGATTGCAGCCCCAAAGAAGCACAAATGCAAGATTCCGGTAAGCCGTTCCCCTCACGGCACTGCTGTCACTGATCTACACGCTTTTATTTTTTTATTTATATTTCCTGCTATGCCACACTACTATTCACCTACTTTGAGGCTATTATTTAATGGCGTGGGCAGGTGTTTGCTATGACAAAGTCTTCTGTAGATGGGTGTCCATTTGTTCTAGCCCACTACAAGGATGCAAATTGTGGTACAGAGGGGGGAGAGGCTTCCCAGTTCAGAAGTCCCTAAGTGATCCTGGTCGTCATAGAATAAGTCTTCACAATTGAGTCTATAAAGATGACATTCTCCTGAAGTAATAGCAATAGACATTCATTGATACCCAGCTGGTATCCAGGCCTTATGCAGCTGGGCCCTATTTGGCATGCCATATTGTCTCTGCATTCATTGTGCGTCCATGCATTCAGTCTTGTTTCACAGCTGTAGCAGTGCTATATGTTCTCCCATTCAGATCATTACAAAGGCACAACTTTGTTGTCCTGCTACCTCATGTCTGTAACAAATCATTTGCCTTCACCTTTATGTGTTTTTCACCCTCAGGAGCATTTACCTAGCTTCCTCCTTCATACCTGAACCATATATGGGTCACATTTTTCTGGGGTGTGCCTGTAGGGTGGTTTCTCAATCGCCACCACGCCGGCAGGCTCGTTCCATTTGTCTACACTTCTATGGTCTACCCTTTCCTCTTAAAGCAGGTGTATACACCCTACCAAACTTTCCTTTCAGTAGCATACCAGAGTGAGTACCTTGTTCGGATGTTCAGGCCTGCTGGCCGAGGGGCCTCTCCCTAAGTGGTATGCTCCAGTGAACCAGAGGACCTGTTCCTTCTCTGCAGTGTGGGTTTAAATCATCCCACCAATACTATTTTCTCAGTCTGAGTGTTGCTGAGAGTAATGGCTTCCTGTTTGCATGATCACCTTCCTCTCGCGGTCTTCACTTGGCTGGGGCTCCTCGCTTGGAGGCCTTACTCAATGCCCAACACATCAGGTGCTTCAGCTTTCATTGTCGCTGCTATGAGGACTAATTCCTCATGTCTGAATCTCTTTTACAGTTGTTCTATCTATTGGGGTATGTTTAGGGCCCTCAGTGACACTTCTCCGTTAGCAGAGAAAATGACAGAGTGGCCTTCATGCTCCGTGGCTGCCTATGCCCTCTGTTCTGCGGTGGTTTGTTTAATTATTTTATGGAAAGCATCTTGCTGCTGCTCTTCCTACGTGCTTCTCAGGTATATCAGTGTCTATTCCTAGATCAGGTCTTGTGGCACTGTAGCAGGGATTCCGTTCTCTTACAGAACTGTGCATAGAGATCAGGAACCTCAGTGAATTAGGGTGACCCAAAACTCACCTCAGTATCCAAAATCCCCTTACCGAGCTAGCTACAGTTTCTCATTGGTCATAACAAACTCCCAATGACTTAGACAAACCAGAACATGAACTTAGGTTACCTCAGGTATCGTGGAACACTTGAACACTCTTTCGCTCTATAATTATTTCAAACCAGAACGTGGAGTAAAAGAGGACACGTGCAATTTTGAAATATTTTTTATTCAATGCAAGGTTCTCAAACGCAGTATCTTATATAATACAAGAAGACATATTATAAAAATCAGAGTTATCAGCATAGTCACTAATCCATGATAAGCAAACGGTGATAACATATTATAATGCAAAAATCAATAGAAATTTGTATCACCTATTTTTCGCGCTCCCTATTTAGCATACTATATTATATCTAAGAAGGTCTCATTTGGGTTTTAGCAGGGCGGGCCCATACCTCTAAATTGTCAGGAGGAGAGGATCACATCATCAGCTACCAGCTCTCTGCATGCGAAGCACCATCAAGTGTTTATTTGCATTCTCAGTAACTCTATCTTAAACCCGCTTAGAGCCCAATGTTGGCAGCAACTGTATTTGTGTTATGTCTAGTGGTGCGAGGATCAGAGCTCCCAGCAACCTTGTGTTAGGTTATTCTTAGAGGGTTCAGCACTCACTGTTCAAACAGTGTACCGAGCACGACTGATATCAGAGCAATAACATATTATTCTCAAATAAATCACATCTTTCGTCTAGGTTGAAAGCTACAATAACAATTATGTGTCGTGTGCAAACTGAAGCCAAAGGAAAATATGTTGTTTAAACACTTAATAAACTCATGCTAACTTAACACAGTATATAGAAAAGCAGCATCTATATGACAGCACATGATATAAAACATCATTAGCTAGTTCTATTCCACGTTGGACTTGGTCCTTTTTGCCGGGTCATTCCAGAACTTTTTTCCTTCCTCCTAGTATTTTTTCTGACCTGGTGTTGGTGGTTTTAGGACTCTGGGCACTTTATCCCTGCTGTCCAGTGTTAAAGTGTATGTGCTCTCTATGGTACACATGGTAAGATTGGTCTACACCTGTCTGGTGTCTTTAATTTACCTATCAGTCCCTTGTAAATTGGTATTTCATATACCCGGGCCAGTTAATTAAATGCTACTGGTGAGCTTACAGCACTGCTTGCGCCACCCATCAAAGTAGCCTTTCAAACCTGTCTCAGGCCTCTGCCATTGCAGGACCTGTGTGCGCAGTTTACTGCCGCTATGTTGTGGGACATAAAGTGGGTGCCACGTCTGTGACTCCTCTTTTACTACATATCAGTCACCCCTGAAGTAAGCCCTAGCTAGCCCTACGGGCAGGGTGCACTGTAGGGAAAAGGTAGGTTATGTGCCTTAACTGTGTGGCATGTCCTAGTAGTGACAAACAGCCTATTTGGTTTCTCACTACTGTGAGGCTACCCTCTCATAGGAATGCATTGGGGATTCCCTGATATGAGTTTCAGTGGTAATTCCTGATATGAGACAGGGGCTGGGGATGTGCAGTGGCTCCAGAGGGGCTGGGTGAGTCAGCACTAGGCTCAATAGGCTGATCTGCATTTGGAGTATTGGGAGAAGTGGCACCTGGTCTTGAATAGGAGTGTGCCAGCTTTACACAAAGCTGGCTCTTCCTCCCTGTGGTGTGTCTGGGGCCAGAACCTACACTAACAATGAGGGTTGTCATGCATTCTAAAAAGAGATGTGTAAGTGCCCCCCAGAACTGATTTAGACTAGGCACAGACACTGTGCCATTGGGTAGAACAAATACATTTGCTATATAAATATTGGGGCTGTGAACCCATGTCTGGGCTGAGCTTCTTGAACTTGGGAGAGCTCACTGCGTGGACTGCAGTGTGCCAGGAGGAACCGCTGCAGGGGGACTGACCTGCTGCCTTGCTTGGCAGCTAAAGGGACTGCTGTTCTGCTGAGGAGACCTAGTGTGCTGGCCTGACTGTGCCAGCTCTACCCTTGGCAGGTTCCTGGAGAAAAACGCTGCCTGCTCCATGGTTGTAACTTGAAGTGGGAGGCAGGCGGAGCGCTTCATTTTCTTCTAATGCCCAGATCGGGGCTTAGAAACCTGCGGGATTTCTGCCCCAGTCAACCAGAAATCCCATTTCTAACATTCCAGAACATTGTGCAGCTGCATTTTCACTTGGTAAGATTTGTAGTTATGTTACAAAGTTCTGTAATGGTCACTGATCACTGTAGAAATGCAGCGTTCAGGAACCAAAACTCAACAGAATGATAAGAAACAGTTTAGTTTCTATGGTTTTCATTCATTACCTTTCCCTCTGCTTAATTCAACAGCGCATCCCTTCATAAGGGGTCAAAGTGTGAGGGATTTCAGTTCTATGACACCTGTAATTTTGCAGAACTGATATCGATGTTAGAGATGGTCAGTCACGGCTAGTGATATTTCAAAGTGGTGAAACTGGAAAGCTACCCCTAATTACACCAAGGGGATTTAGAAGCTTTCTCTCACCAAGAAATGTGTTAAAAATGAGGTCAGATAGTGCACCTCACAGCCCAACTTTCACATATATTTGTTTAAAAAAAATAATTAGTGTCTGAAGAGGCACTCAAGAAATTGACTCCAGCTACATGGTGATTGGCTGCATTACAATCCCTGCTATGTTAATCACATTGATAGCTTGAATCAGAGCTTTCCATTAGGTTTGGAGGGCTTTCGTTCAGCGCTATGATTTGAGGCTGCGCCTCTCTAAACGGGTGCTATGCATCAGAGGTCCAAAGAGCACAAGCTGCACAGATCTGATGGGCCGACTGTTCAGAGATAGAGCAGTTTGTTTGTGTTTCCTTTTCACTCTGAGTGCCTGGTAATGCACGGCAGACGCAACGCTGCCGATTCTCAGACCCTGGGATGGACAGGTTAAAACTAGTAGTGGCACCGCCACAATTTCCTCAGGGGCATTCCACCCTGATAGTGGTGCTGCAGAGGGGCCAGGCAGCACACCACCTCTCCCTCACATATCACTTGTCTGCCAATCAGGTGTTCCTCATTGATCAGCATTCCATGTAATAAATGAATTATTGCTGTATGCATTGTGCCTTTTGGACAAAGTCACACCTATTGGCTTTGCAAGTGCACGCTTTTTCTTTGTATATGGTGCCTTGCGTAACATATCTTTCTTTTGATTTTTAAACATATTTTTCTGGATGCTCTAAATCATAAATTGTTGATATGTGCTCTCTTGGGGTTTCACAGATATATCTGTAAAGATAAAGCAATAATATGCTTTCTAGTTAGCGCCTCAGAGTGAACGACTGAACAACATTTTGCATATTGTGAGAAGTGTTTGTCGCAAATTACCACTGTGAAATTGGTACAATGTTAACACTCAACTTTTTCCCATGTGTTTTTAGTGTGGCAAACGTCTGAAAAAGCGGACAGAAAATGAACTGTTTTCACATCCCTTGAAGGTAATGTACCAGATTGAGATTGATAATCTTTCATTAAAATTAATGTAGTAACCACTGAGGCAGTGGTTAATGAATAAAAGGTCTTTATTCATATAAGTACAGCAGTACAAGTGTACAGCAACCTACATCTTCATCAACTGACCCTTCTCACAGAATCTCCCAGTGATGTCATACTATGGCATCACTGGGTTCTATAATGGAGAATGAAATCTCCACACATCTCCCCCCTTACAAGGAATTGTAATAACACATAAATACTTATACATATTAAAATCAATAACAAGAAATGAATATACCCAACAACAATAACATAATACACAATAATATATATATATATATATTTTTTTTCTTACATTTGCACCAATTGCTCAACAGAATTGGGAACATCCACCTTGCATAAATTACCTATACTCCACATTTTTCCATCATCCAAAGTTATTACTGAGTTTAACACTTTTATCACTCTTTATGGTCTGGAAAACTTACTCTCACCTTTTCTCACAAATCCCATTTTCTTCATAACCACCCAATCACCAATAATGATTTTAACATCCTTCACTCCTTTCCTTCTGTCATAATCATTTTTATTCCTTTCTTGAGATTCCTTAACTCTTTTTGCTATTAATTCTCTATCCACCCAAACTTGATCTTTCTTCTGCAACCACACAGTAGATTCTTTGGTTGCTTGTTCCCTTCCTTTTAAAGCCACAAAAGGTGATACACCAGTAATCGAATGAGGAGTCACCCTGTGAGCCCAGATCATCTTGTCTAGTTCTTCTTTACTTTAAACCATTACTCAAAGACAATTGAATGTTGTCCACTATGATGCAATTAACTCGCTCAACTAATCCGTTGGCTTGTGGTCTGAACAACGCCACTCTTTCATGCTTTATACCCAATCCTGTAAGAAACCTTGACATCATACTCGAAACCAATTGTACTCCATTGTCCGTAACCAGACACTTTGGCATTCCTTCTTCTAAAAATGCACTCTTCAGAAACTCAATCACTACCTCTGATGTAATATGTTCTACTGGTTTCACCAAAAACCATTTACTGTGGTAATCAACTAACACAATTAAAAATCTGTTTCTCACACCCAATCTCTCAATTGGCCCAAGAAAATCCAACGCAAATTTTTCCCAGGGTCGATTGGGGATACCTACACAACTAGTGGTGGTTACCGGATTACCCTAGACTTGTCGCTATTACTGCATGCTTGACAATCTTTTACTACCTCTTCTACCTCTCTATCCATTTCCGGCCACCAAAAATTTTGTCTCAATCTCCTTTTGCACATGCTTCTCCCTAAGTGTCCCTCGTGTATCAGTTTGATTAATTTACTTCTTAACATCTTGGGTGGAACTACACGATTGCTTCTCAAGACTTTATCAGTATGAATACTTAACTGGTCTTTGACTTTCAAATATTTCTTTAATTCCTCATTCAAGCTCATTACATCTCCCCAACCATCAAGTATAACGTCCTTGAGCTCAGCGTATTCCTTATCATAACTCAAGGGTTCATTTCACTCTTCTTGTTTCAAGGCTAAATCTAATTCATTGACAATACATGGAGATTCCACCTCAGATACCAAATAAAAATTCTCTTCTTCCTCCTCAATTGGCATCCGTGACAAACAATCAGCTATAACATTCTTGTTACCTCTAACAAAATCAATTGAAAAATTGTACTCCATTACTGATATTAACCATCTAGAAATTCTTGGAGTAGCATTAGATTTGGTTGAGCAGGTTTATATTCAATTAAGCATTTACCGATCTTCATACCAAGTAGATTTAGTGAAATAACACACTTTCAGTACTATTTCCATCGCAGTTGCGCTGCTTGCTTCCTTGTCAGATTCATACTCACGCTGCTTACTTTTAATATTTTAGCAGTACATGAATGATTCCAATGCATCGATAATTAAAATAACATGTATTTCTAAACTCCTTAGAATTCCTCAAACGCTGATGTCAACGAAGATAAGTTGAACTGCTTTAAATGTCGTGGACAAGAATATTTTAAAAGAAGCAATAATAATAGTTTAAATGTCACAATGTGAAGAATACAGCTTCTTATAATGTCCAATTCGCAAATTAGTTCCTTGCTTAACTCTGTCTTCTTCTTTACAAACAGACAAGCCTTGGCAAAACAATACATTTATTCACAGTTTAGAAATCACTCATTTTTCTTTTTCCAGGGGTGGAGGTCACTCAGTCCTCTGCCCCCTGCGCAGAATCCCACCCTCGTCGCCATGAAATGTAGTAACCACAGAGGCAGTGGTTAATGAATAAAATGTCTTTATTCATATAAGTACAGCAGTACAAGTGTACAGCAACCTCCAGCTTCATCAACTGACCCTTCTCACAGAATCTCCCAGTGATGTCATACTATGGCATCACTGGGTTCTATAATGGAGAATGAAATCTCCACACATATGTTAAATAAAAGCAAATAACTGTTGAAAACACTATATGTTTTGCACATATAAAAGGTTGGGCCCATAAACAGTTTTTTGTCTCATTTTACCCCCTATTCATATTAAGGTTTGCATTCCAATTGTTTTACACACTTCACAAACTAACAGTTGTGCCTTTTAAACTCTGATGCTTGACCCAGGTCCTATATAAACTCTTTGGGGCACATGCATCAAGCCTTTTTTCCGTTCGCAAAACTGTTTGTAAACGGAAAAAGGCCTTTTCAGCTGCATGTACCTTTTGTCATTCGCAATTTAGGTAATGTCAATTGTTTCCAATTACCTAAATTGCTAATGCATTTGGGGAATTGCAATTTGCGAATTCCTATTTGCTGATGCATGTAGCTTTTCATAAATGCGAACTTGTCATTTAGGAAATGCTAATTAGCATCAACTTCAAGTTGATTGTAATTTGTGCATGCTTTGAAAAATGAACAAAAATGCATTTTTCAAAGTGCCATGTAGGGCACACATGCCCTTACGGCATGTGTGTGCTTCACATGTGCACACTTACTTTTGTCTGGGGGGTGCATCAGGGAGCCTTAGGCTCCCGGGAACCCTTGGATATGCATTCACAATTTGCGATTACCAGTTTAGTCATCGAAATTTGCGACTGCTTTACCATTCAAACAGAAGGCCAGTTACCCACATGCTGAGCCAACATGGACAAACGTTTGGTCTAATCCACTGATTATGAGTTAAACTCCTACCTTCTTTCTTGCAGACAAGCGATAAATTGAGGAGTGTAAAGAACACCCACTTAATCTCCACAAAGCTGGGATCATGGTGTCATTAGAAGGGAATGGGAAGGATGAAGAGGAATGAGGAGAGCAAGAAAAGTTGAGGCCTGTAAAATACAAACCACAATTGTTTACATCTCTACTGACTAGGTACATTACTTAGAACCTTCATTCCAGTACACAAAAACTCCTTTCAACAGTCATCTCTACAATCACCTTAGTATGAGCTTTTCAATGTCCAAACGAGCTGAAGGCAAAGTCTACATCTCTAAGGCTTTGTGCCTCCAGTCTTAACCACAGACTCCAGGAACTGGTCTTAAATCCGACCCCATATGGTACTGTACATGCCAGAAGTTCAGTTTTCTGTCTTTGTTACCTGAAAACCTGTGTCAGTTCTCTTGAGTCATAGAGTTCCCATTAACCCCACCCCCGCATGATGCGGTTGGCTGTGGTTTTTCTGAGCTCGCACACACATGTGCGCGCGCACACACACACTCTCTCTCTCTTTATCGTAGCCAATTCTTCCTTCCAGTGAACAAGAAACTCAGTTTTTTCATAACTGTCGCCAGGGCCCAAGATGGAACAGAGGAGGGGAGGCTTTTACCATAAGACCTGTACTGGAGGCTGCCCTCATGCTCTGCTGTGTGTAAATTGATCCCTGGCTAATGCACTAGTTGTCCAAAGTTTCTTCAGGCGCAACCGGTAAAATCTGCTACTGATGAGAGGACCTTCATTGACTGGTGGTTAGTATAGAAAAGGGCTGGTCTTTATAGTCTAGCCCCACCCAAAATGGCTGCCAACTCTTGTGCTTCCCGCACATTTTGTGGGATTTTGGCTGCATGCAGTGGTCCTCAAAGGCTGTTCCTCTCTTGAGAAAGCAGGGCAGCATTTCACCCTCCTTCCCTGGGATCTGAGATGCTGAAGACTGTACCACAGTCTAGAGCACAAGGGTTCTTTGGCAGTAACTACTCCCTTCTCCTCCTACTACCTTGAGGAGGAAACAATTTGCCGAGATTAGCGCAGTAGACATGGGTGTACCCAGCCCTTGAGACACATACCTCAGCTTGAGGGATCCTTACATTGAGAACACCTGTACTTACAATGTGTAGAAGTAAATTAATAATTGGCCTAAATAAGCAACCGCATTTGGCACTCTTTCGAACAAGGTCATTAAAAGAGACGTCAATATAAAGAGGGGCATAAATGAGTTTGAAGTATATTGAATAAAAGATAGATAATGGGAAATCGATGCAAAGGATAAGCAGAGAGCATGAGGAGAGACATCAGAGAAGAGTAATGGCAGAAGATTGACTTCTGAAGGACACAATCCTTGGGTGGGTTGGAGGTACAGGTTCCACAAAGTGATGGAGGATTGCGTACAAAGATATGACTGAAACTATAATGGAGCGGACCCAGAAATTCTAAAAGATGCAAGGGTACCAAGATGGAAATATAACCTACTGTAGCCAAACTACAAGATAGGCTATGTTATTTTAATATATTTTATATAGCGCTTGATTACCTGAGGGTGTCTTGGCGCTGCCTTGGAAGGAGCCAGAATGCTGAGAGAATATGGGAAATAGAGTATGTCTTTTGATTGTAAAGACATGTTTTCAAAGCCTTTCTAAACTGAAGAAGATTTTGTGACTCTAAGATTGACGGAAAGGGAATTCCAGATTTTTGCGGTGCTAACCACAAAACTTTTGCCGCACCATCGAGCCTTCCTGAAGATGGGGATTGTCACATATTTGGAGGTCATGGAGCGGAGAGATCTAGAAGGCATGTACCTGTGAAACGTCTAAATGAAAAAATGCAGTCCAGAGTTGTGCAGTGCCTTAAAGTCAATGCACAAGGCCTGAAAAGTGATTATTTTCTTTATAGGCAGCCAGTGGAGTTCGTTCTGTGACGTAGAGTCTGAGTGGTGAATTAGACAGGGCTTTTACCATATTAAATAATTCTTTAGAGGAATCTTTGGCTCTGTGTATATTCTTCGTAAAATAGGATGATTTTTCTTGCAGAATCATAGCTTTATAGTTCATAATTGCTTTTTTGTATTTTTTTGGTCAGTTTCATGGTAGTGAAGTTTCCATTTATGCTCTAAATTATTGATAGGGCACGCAGGTCACCCGACTATAATTTTACCAATACTCACCTGGGCCCATAATTCAATTATACATTTTATTCAATCAGGTAACCTTCGCTCTACTATCAGTTTATTTTATTCCACTAGGTCCTATACCATTGACTTACCAATCCTTATCACTGGTACCTGTAACCTCTTGGATCAGGGAGTTAGTTTAAATTAGGTAGCCAATAACAATTAGCATTTGCACTCATAAAATAACCACAGACTCGGGAAGTTTTAAAACTCTTTATCTAATCATCATCAAAGGTCATAATCCACAGATTAAAAGCAATAAGACTATTAATAATCAAAATCAGAACTATTGTATAACTATGCAAAATATATATAATGACAATCATTTAGCAAAAGAATAATGGGAAGGTAAGAACAAGGAACAAGCTATTAATTTAAAACCCAACTTGCACAATTTCCTAAGAGTGGGTAAAAAATAAGGAAAATACTAAAACAACACAGCTTTCGCAATTATCAACGGTTGGGAAAATGGGAACACAATATGCAATGACGAAACCAAATTTTAGCATATAACTATAGGGAAGGTAAAAATGGAACAAGCTATTCAATCAAATAACCAAGTTTAATTACTTTAAAGGGAGGGTGAAGAAAAAGGGAACATTTATGCAATCATGAAAACATTTGCATTCAAATACAAGGAGGGTAAGAAAATGGAACATGCTATTAATTCAGTAAACACAACTTTATCAATTACCAAGGGAAAGGTAAGAAAAGGAACATATGCAGATAAAGCTTTGGCAATTTAGGGAGGGTAAAGAAAAGGACGCAAATTATACTGACAATTACTCACACAGATTTATATTTACCTAGAATGGTGTGAAGACCAACCCTGGCCACGGGTCAGTTGAAAAGGACAGAAGAACCCCAAAGGTTGCAGTGCCAGTAGGCCGGCAGGTGCAGTTCATAAATCAGAACAGGAAACCCCAAATTTGGATCAGGACCGGACCTCCAGAGGTTAAGACCAGCACCGGCAGTTCAGTTACAACTCCTGCGCTACTCCCTCTCTGCAAGGAATCAGCCAAAACCCCGATTGAGTTACAGCATGCACCAGCAAAGTGCTTTACCAGCACCTCAGCTTCCCAAAACCCCGATTGGGTCAGCGAATCTTCTGACAGAGTGCTCCGCAGCCCTCTGTTCTTAATCACCTATTGAGTGCGTTGGGTCAGTGACGGGTCAGCTATTCGGACAAGTCGGACAAATTAACTCGCTAACCCTACTCTAGTTATACTGTTTTCCAGGTCAGTGTACCACCCCCCAATGTTGCAAGTGTAAGGATCCCCAATTTCGATTGGACAAAGGAAGAGGACAGGTCATCACACCACCTAAAATGTTGTTATTTCAGTGTTGAATATTAATTTTCCGTTCCCGCCCCATCAGATTTACTTTCACATGACGTTTTATTCCACCCAACAATGGATGTTCTATTGACCAATACATTGTATGCAATTTAGCTTCTTCTAGCAGGGTCAGATGTCCGCTTCCCAGGCGCATCTTGGCTGTCACTGTCTTCTGGCTCGATTTCAATAACAACGAGTTCAGCTCCTCTCTGTAGCTTGTCATGCGCAGAAGGATTTTCAAAATGGAGTAATAGCACCTCCCAGGCCCAAAGAATATGATACATGAAAAGTAGAAGAGAAACAGTTTTAGAACACGGAATAAATGAATACATTGTATACCATGAATTTCTAACTATACCCATTACTTTATAATAGACTAGAGCATTAGGATTAGGCAGAACCAACAGCTTAGCAAAAGCAGCAGTACAAGCTTCTTGCATGTGAGAACACAGAGCAGCCATATTAGTACTCGTGCACAGATGCGACAGTTTCCCTCCAAAGCTCCGAGTACGTCATGTCACGTGAGTATGACAGATGCATGCGCAGTAGAAAATCTTGCGTAGCAGCAGCCATTTTAAATGCAAGCGTATTATGGTTAGTAAACACATAAGCAAGCTTCACTCGGACACCCGATGTGAATGTAAAAGGTGTAAAATTAGTAAAACAAACATGTTGGTTACATAGTTAACGTTATTCGAGGTTCATGAGTAGGAGCAAGTCGCTTCCCGTGCGAATCCTTGCTCCATCAATCCCCTTTTTGATGATATTTTATATCATCACTAATTGATGAAACAGATGCCAACTTTTCACATTTCACCCAATTCAATCTCTTCAAACCTTCTATTTTGCTTCTTCTCATTATTATTATGAGAATTTGTCATCTTCTTGTATATTCTACTATTCATTTCTTCTAATTCGAGTTCATCAATATTTCTTTTTACTCCTCGCCTATCCATTGAATATTTCTTTTTATGTTTTCAACATTTGCAACAAATTATTATTCCTAAAACTAGTAAACCTATTCCCGCCATTGGCATCAGTATTTTACTCACAAGACTTTCTCCTAGATTAGAAAACCAACTACCTATTGTGGAGAGACCATCAGTAAGCCTCTTCCATGCACTATCAACCTCTAGTGGTTTGAGCTCTTTTTCCAAAATTGTAATATTTCTCACATACCTCTTAATTTCAACACTTTTGTCTGCTATGTAAGTGCAACAATGTTTTGCGCTTTCAACATTCTACAGACTCCGCCTTCTTTTGCCAATAGCGTGTCAAGAGCGAGTCGATTTCGTAAAACCATAGATCTGATCGCAAACAATTCGGTATTGACCACCAAGAAACCTCCGGCAGTGTCAGTTGATAACCGATCTACTACTGTTGACAATTTGCAGATTCTGTGCGTATTCAGAGCCACTCCCACTGTTTGTATCAATGCACTATATATATCACCTACTACTTCACCAAACTAGCTCTTTTACTACGTACTAATCCATTAGTTTCTTCATTGTTTCCAGTGATTTTATCCACATGATATATCTTTGGGAAAACTATTCCAAAATAACAACTCCCATACCAGTGATCTGGTAATTTGTAATAAGCCTTGTTCCCACATATATAATAGACTCCAAGAAATACAGGTTCAGTTCCATCTTTGAAACCCCAACCCCCAATTACCTTAAAATTGTGTTCACATTCACTGGAACCAATGAATACATTGTTATAATAACTAGTCTTTTCTCTGTGAAGACAGAGTTTTCCCTTCTTTTCGAAATCCAGCAACGTAACAGCATTAGCTCCACCATTTGAGGTGTTCCCTATTCTTTCAGCCCATTTAGGAATTTTATGGTTCTTATCTTTTGCCTTTCTTTGGAAACTCTCTCTCCTTTTCTCAACCATATTCAAAAATATCTTTTCTTTTTCTTACAACAAACATGTTAGATTATTCTTGTGTGCGCCACCTATATTATATATCTATTGTACCTATAGTTAGAAAATATTCACTCATGTAACGTACTACATTTCTGGTAGTATGTACAGGATTCAGGTTTCTACGTATAGGAAGTTCAGAAAATATCACGTCTAAATTAGAATAATAATACTGTAAAGGTCCTTTCATATAGAATAAACTAGCTAAAATGCTACATGAAATTCCATATGTTAGCGGCAAATGGTGGTACGTTACATCTTCAGCTACCGAAGTAGGCAGCTTCATACAAACATAGCAGTCTTCTATTTCCATTGCTTCTACATAGTGTACTAATAGGTTTGCAAATACTTTTAAATGAGTTCTGTTTTTGATTCTATTATAATGCAGTCCTTCCTCATCTGGTGCTTCTAAGTCTGCCTTTCGCTGTCTAATGCTAAGTGCTTTCTCTTGGGTATCTACTCTTTTTGGTGTATCTAATGTCTGTAGTTCTTCTGTATCTATTGGCAACTGTCCATTAATCTCATTCTTTGTCTCTTTACTCATCATGTAAGGAATAGGTATTGTTAGTCCTATCCAAACTATAATTACTATTACTATACCACATAAACATACTCTGCAGCATGTTTTTAAACAATTTCTTTTCAGTCTTCCATTAACAGTATGATCAGCCATTTCTGTCTAAAGGAGATTCAACCCCTCTTTGTAACTTTTACACAGCCTTTACCCTGTGCGAATTTTCAGGTGGATCTCACTTCTTCG